>NC_136057.1:61005598-62205598 GCF_964261635.1 Lissotriton helveticus | reverse complement strand
TCCTATTGGATATAAAGAGATTTAAAATCACTAAATGGAAATGTAAAAGAATGAGAATACACAATATTTAACTAGTTGTAAAAGACATCTGTTCTTCACCATTTTTTAAAGTTACCAAGGGCTATTTCACCATACACAGATATTTAACTAAATCTTCCATTGAACATGCCACTCTTACTTACTTCAGAAAAGGAGGTGATTTTCCAGTGTTCACAGAGTAACAGTACAGAAAGAGCACACATGGAGCGCCCACTCGTTAGAGGTACAGCTTTAGGAAGATGCACATGGCCAAGATTTCATTTAAACAAGAAGGGATTGTGAACAAAGAGATGGATCAGGATGTGCTACTGTCACTTCAGTTTCAGGAAGTGTATAACAACAGTAACCCTTTCAAGAACTATATGACAAAGATAACTCTTCATGAAGTATATAATAAAGGTAACCCTTCAAGAAGTATATAATAAAGGTAACGCTCCTGGTATTATATAATAAAGGTAACACTTCAGGAAATATATAATAAAGGTAACACTTTAGGAAGTATATAATAAAGGTAATGCTTCAGGAGGGGGTTTATAACAAATGTAGCTCGATTCACACTCTTCTTAACAATACTTTCCAGTTCACACTGGAGTAGCTGAAGTTGCAATGCATGTCTTTACTTTTCTGCTTGTTAAGTTATCTTTGCCACTTTCCCAGGGATGGTTCAAGCATTTGTTGGAAGGTTGCAGCATTTATTATAGAGATTCCATCACAGGCAGTAATATACCTGCGATATCTCTGCTGCCAATACAGGTCTGCGTTTTGTCTTTTTCTACCTTACCATGGTTTCTGACAATGTTTTAAGTTGGGTGCCAGCATGCTTCTCTGTCGGTGAATGGAGCCTTGGCAGAGTGGGGCAATATGTCCGTTGCTTGAGGGTGACTGCAGCATTTACACCGCTGCACATTTCTTACATTCCGCTTTACCTTATCCCTGTTCATCATCTACCATACTCCCTTATGTCTGTGTACTCGCTCAGCAGGGTTAATTGACAGCTAAAGCAGGGGAGTGACTCGATGAACACAGCAGACATCAGGTAATGGTCTGATAGTCAAACGCCATAGTTGGCAGTACAAGGATCTTAAGCATCTCTAGAGAAGCTCGCCGGGGGCATACAAATGGAGGAAGTGCACAGGTAGCTACTAATGAGGTACAAACAGGGGAGGCGAACATGTAGGTACATGCTCCTTTTTGTGTCTGTTTCAGCCTTTACTGGGCTGGGTATTGGTGTGCACTATATCTTATTCCTGCGGCTGCTAGAGGCACTTGCTGCAGGGGTGTTACCTTTACAAGAGAAGAGCAGAGCCTTAGATAGCACAACACCTGGAGACTGCCTGCCTCCAGGGGAAGGTAAGGGTCAGGTGTCAGACAATATCAGCAAGGGACATAAAAGGATCCTAAGAAACACAGCGGCAGAGAGTCAAATCGTCAGCCCAGATGGAGAAGAGTCTTCCACTGTTTCCGGGTCAGCAAGTGATATTGAATCTTTCTAAGGTTAGGAGGCATAGATTTCCATCGGGTCAGAGCTAAGACATGGAAGGAGCGGTAAACAGTCATAATATCGATTCCAAAATATACAATGGACATAATATCGAAGTAAAAATATAGAATGGACATAATATCGAATGGACACAACATAGTGGTTAAAAATATCGAATTTAAGGTAAGTAATATCGATTTTCAAAATATAGAAGTCAAAATATCGAAGTATACAATATAGGCATTAAATATATCGATTTTTTAATATCATCAATTTTTTAAAAGTGTTTTGTATGTTAGTATATGTGTGAAAAGTGTATATTAATTTTTGTAATGTATGTTTAATGTATTTTAAGTAATGAATTTTATGTTATTTAATTTTTGCGTAATTTAATTCTGTAGCGGGTTGTGGGTTTATAGGGGAATAGGGTGGGAAGTAATTTGATTATATTAAATTAAATATACATTTTTAGCAATTATTATTAATTTTTATTTAAATTTAGCTTTTTAGTTCTGTAGCGGGTTGTGGGTTTATAGGGGAATAGGGTGGGAAGTAATTTAATTGTAATTAATTAAATATTTGTATTTATTTATTGGTATTCATTTTGAATTTATTGTTATTTTTTAATTGGTAATTAATTTTAATTAATTGCCAATTAATTTGTTTTAATTGATTAATTGTTAATTATGTTAATTTTCTAAATTTATTTTCTGGAGTGGATTGTAGGTTTATAGGGGAATAGGGTGGGAAGTAATTTAATTGTAATTAAGTAAATATTTTTTTTCATTTATTGGTATTGATTTTAAATTTATTGTTAATTAATTTTTAATTGGTAATTAATTTCTATTAATTGGCAATTAATTTTTATTAATTGGTAATTATTTTGTATTAATTAAATATTTGATAATTATGATAATTGTATTAATGTATTTTCTGTAGTGGGATGTGGGTTTATAGTGGAATAGGGTGGGAAGTAATGTAATTGTAATTAATTACATATTAAAAATACTTTTTGTGTATTGATAATTAATTTACAGTTAATTTTTAATTAGTATTAATTTTTATTATTAATGAGTTTTTGTTATTGAAAATTAATTAGTTGTTAAATAATTATGAATCGGGTATTAATTTTTAATAACTAATATGTAGTTGTATTTCTAATTAATTATTACATAATATTAAATTGGTTATTAATTTCAATTAATGTTTTATTGGTATTGATATTTAATTTATTTTTAATAATATATTAAATCATTACTTTCCCTACTGTTAAACTCACTGGAGTGGAAATAGTAATTTTCACCCTCCCACTATCCAACGATTTCCCTACTGTTGCACTCTCTGGAGTGGGAATAGTATTTTTTACCCCTACGCTATCCAACGCTTTCCCTACTGTTGCACTCTCTGGAGTGGGAATAGTAATTTTTACCCCTACGCTATCCAAAGCTTTCCCTACTGTTGCACTATCTGGAGTGGGAATAGTATTTTTCACACTCCCGCTATCCAACGCTTTTCCTACTGGTGCACTCTCTGAAGTGGGAATAGTATTTTTTACCCCTACGCTATCCAACGCTTTCCCTACCAGTTGCACTCTCTGGAGTGGGAATAGTAATTTTTACCCCTACGCTATCCAATGCTTTCCCTACTGTTGTACTCTCTGGAGTGGAAATAGTAATTTTTACCCTTCCAATATCCAACGCTTTCCCTACTGTTGCACTCTCTGGAGTGGAAATAGTAATTTTTACCCCTACGCTATCCAACGCTTTCCCTACTGTTGCACGCTCTGGAGTGGGAATAGTATTTTTTACCCCTACGCTATCCAACGCTTTCCCTACTGTTGCACTCACTGGAGTGGGAATAGTATTTTTTACCCCCCCGCTATCCAACGCTTTCCCTACTGTTGCACACTCTGGAGTGGGAATAGTAATTTTTACCCTTACGCTATCCAACGCATCCCCTACTGTTGCACTCACTGGAGTGGGAATAGTATTTTGTACCCCTACGCTATCCAACGCTTTCCCTACTGTTGCACTCTCTGGAGTGGGAATAGTAATTTTCACACTCCCGCTATCCAACGCTTTCCCTACTGTTGCACTCTCTGGAGTGGGAATAGTTTTTGTTTACCCCTACGCTATCCAACGCTTTCCCTACTGTTGCGCTCACTGGAGTGGGAATAGTATTTTTTACCCCCACCCGCTATCCAACGCTTTCCCTACTGTTGTACTCTCTGGAGTGGGAATAGTAATTTTTACCCTTACGCTATCCAACGCTTTCCCTACTGTTGCACTCACTGGAGTGGGAATAGTATTTTTTACCCCTACGCTGTCCAACAATTTCCCTACTGTTGCACTCTCTGGAGTGGGAATAGTAATTTTTACCCCTACGCTATCCAACGCTTTCCCTACTGTTGCACTCTCTGGAGTGGGAATAGTATTTTTTACCCCTACGCTATCCAATGCTTTCCCTACTGTTGCACTCACTGGAGTGGGAATACTATTTTTTACCCCTACGCTATCCAACGCTTTCCCTACTGTTGCACTCTCTGGAGTGGAAATAGTAATTTTTACCCTTCCAATATCCAACGCTTTCCCTACTGTTGCACTCTCTGGAGTGGGAATAGTAATTTTTACCCCTACGCTATCCAACGCTTTCCCTACTGTTGCACGCTCTGGAGTGGGAATAGTATTTTTTACCCCTACGCTATCCAACGCTTTCCCTACTGTTGCACTCTCTGGAGTGGGAATAGTAATTTTTACCCCTACGCTATCCAATGCTTTCCCTACTGTTGTACTCTCTGGAGTGGAAATAGTAATTTTTACCCTTCCAATATCCAACGCTTTCCCTACTGTTGCACTCTCTGGAGTGGGAATAGTAATTTTTACCCCTACGCTATCCAACGCTTTCCCTACTGTTGCACGCTCTGGAGTGGGAATAGTATTTTTTACCCCTACGCTATCCAACGCTTTCCCTACTGTTGCACTCACTGGAGTGGGAATAGTATTTTTTACCCCCCCCGCTATCCAACGCTTTCCCTACTGTTGCACACTCTGGAGTGGGAATAGTCATTTTTACCCTTACGCTATCCAACGCTTTCCCTACTGTTGCACTCACTGGAGTGGGAATAGTATTTTGTACCCCTACGCTATCCAACGCTTTCCCTACTGTTGCACTCTCTGGAGTGGGAATAGTATTTTTTACCCCTACGCTATCCAATGCTTTCCCTACTGTTGCACTCACTGGAGTGGGAATACTATTTTTTACCCCTACGCTATCCAACGCTTTCCCTACTGTTGCACTCACAGGAGTGGTAATATTAAATGTTACCCTCCTGCTATCCTACGGTAAAATATTGTAAATTTTTTATTAATAACTTAAATTAATTATATCTTAATTTTAAGGTTATTTGAGTATTTTTAAGTATGTTTTAGTTAATTATATTTATTATTTCATTAATTTTAAAATTACTTTTAAGATATTTAAAAAAATTCGATATTTTGACTGACTATATTTTTTACAGACTATATTTTGGATTCGATATTTTTGTACTTACCTGTTTGTAGATAGGAATTCGATATTTTGGCATTCTATATTTTGGTGACTATATTTTGGTAAGTCTATATTTTGTCATTCTATATTATGTCAGTGATCCGAAAGAAGCAACCTCTCATTCTGGCTCTGCTATGATGAGGGATGTGGGCCAGGTTTAGATTGGCGAAGCTCTGTGTTCTGGAGGGCATGTAAAACTGCATCTAGGCAGCTAGGCTGGGTACTCCCTGGATCTCTGTTTTTTGGAGTTAAGTTTTAAACAGTTGTCATGCATCCATCTGGCCATCAAGGTTTTTAGATTTGGCACAAAAGCCAGTCGACTGCTGACAGGGAAATAATTAGCTGAGTGTTATCAGCTTACAACACTAGTGAGATATTCCAAAAGATATTTAGAAAGTGGATGGTGCGCACAACCGTTCACTTCTTTTGACGTGGGTGCACCCTGGGGTGACGTTTCTGTCCTGGAACGTCTTAAATTCAACTCTACTTTTGTGCTTCCATAGAACCTGGTCGCATCCCCCTTTGGGGCACTCTTTAGTATAGTTCTGATTAAATTTCAATACAAAAGTTCCATTGATAACAATTACTGAATTTATTCATTCATGTTAAGCAATATATCCTTTGCTTTCTTATATATTCATTGTAGTTGCAGACATTAAATTACATATTCATCATTCCCTTGTCGTAATCTCCAATGCCTTTCGAGCATCTCCTGCTCTTCATCAGGGAGAACTTCCTGGAATTCAAACGATATGTGCTTACTGATACTCAGAAGATCAATGGTAAAAACCATATCAAGCTTTTAGTGGGTGATTAAGTGTTATCTTGTTTGTAATGACAACAAAACGTGCAGCAGCGTGAACTGATGTGATGGACAAAGTTAATGGTGAAAATAATCAGTGTGAGCCCGAGGTGTAAATACGTGCATATACTCACTAGGTTAATGTCGAAAGGCTGATGCTTTGCAACTAGATTTTGAAAAAAAAAGTGTCACTGGTAAGCGTGGGTCTGATGTCCTCTATTATGCATCTTTAAACTACCAATTGTCAATTGCCCCAAGTCTGCTATGAGCTTTCACATCTGTCTATAAAGTTAGATGAAAAAAACGATATGCCGTGCTGATGGCGCTAAACGCGTTAAAACTTTCTCTCTCGCTCTATTTTAAAGAGCGCTTAGACTATCAAACGGTGCGTGAGTCACCTACTTTAATTAACGACTCCGTGACTCCTCCGGTATGGTCTCAGTCCCGCCCGGTGTACGGACGCTGTGTGTGTTCATCTGCCGGTGTGCGATCGTTAGTGCTCGACAAGCGGTGTCACGTGATTTTAAACAAAGTGAACAACGAAGAATGGACTAGTTATGTATGTGAACATGGCGGACATCTTGGAATGTGGAAAGTAGCTCAATCTCTAACTGTCAAAACGGACATATACAATAAACGGACCTCTAAAATATTAGTATGAAAATACACATGCAAGTACAAGTATAATACAAGTGTTAAAAGTGTACAGTTGAAGTTTAATTGTCAAAATCCATAGCCATAGCCCCTTACGGAGCAGAAATATGGGGCACAGCTGAAGTGGGTGCTCTGCAGAAAGTGGAGGATAAGTTCGTTAAAATGCTGCTTCCAGTTACTCTGGCTTGCTCGAACCTGATTGGCCACAAAGAACTCGACCTCCCTTGTATTACTGACACAATCAAACTGGCCCCGTTCCTCTTATGGTAGAGTATCTGGAAAAGGGACTCGGTTATAATGACTCAAGCTGTAATAAAAGATATAATCAACCTTGACCAAGCCATTAGTATTCCTTGGCTAGCATACGTCAAGAAGTCTTTCACAGATTTGGGCCTGGCTTTTCTGTACACAACACCCTCTAAATGCTTATCTTTCTCCAAAACTGAGTTAAGAGAGGCTTTTGTTAATAAATGTGAGTTAGAAAGATGGCAATGTAATCAAAGTAAAGTCACGGCTATATTCTACCAGACACTTCCTAGGGTGCCCACAGGACATGATTCATATCTCTCCTTTATCTCTTATAACATGCATCAATATCATTTAACAAGGATGAGATTTAATTTTAAGAACATGAACTAAATAATCTATTGCTATGTCCTTGTGATAGCTTATCCACTCAAACAATGTCTCATATTTTATTCTTCTGTTGTTTTTATAAAATGTAAAGAAAAAAATTCCTTCTCCCAATGTTAACAAAACGGAGTCTATTTTCTTAGTTTTCAGCCCTTACAGTAATTCATTCCCTGGAAACCCCATTCATCTCTTTTATGACTGCAAATGTGTTATACTCAGTCATTCGGACTAGGAAAAGTTTGTTAGAGAGGGGGGTTGTTTTATTTGATCATTTACATTAGCCTGTCGTTAATTGCCCAATTACTGATGATGAATTGATGTAAGGCATCGTTACCAGTGGTTTCAATTTTGCTCCTGCTGTGCCGCACCCTGCAACTAATATGGGCCTGCATAAAGAAGGCTTCCCTGAAAATAGGGGGAATACATCTGATTAGGACACACAATGCCAAGGGAAACACTCACACCACAAGCCACAAACAGGAACTGTCCATGCTCAAGATACGGACACAAACAGCCAGGGTAGTAGAGAACTCAATTAAGGACGGGCAATATTAGATTTGGGTTAATTTATAAAAAGGGCCCGCTCTTAGGAGTCCAGCACACTAGAGAATAACTGTTGCCTGCACTACCTAAATCACCATAAAATACTTGTTACAGTTCCAGAGTGACCCAACATAACACAGTTGTCCTCTGTTCATTCCTAGAACTTACCGTGATGGAAACATCAGACATGGAAGGAACTAGCCTCAAACACACCAGGAAGATTGCAACAGAAAAATCACATGTACTCCCAGGATCTAATACTTAAAACAACAAGTCAGATGCACACACTCAAACACAAATAAATGCACAGCTGAGAGCATGCACTCCGGCCAAGGAGTATGTCAGAGCAGCCGGTCAGTTGCACTCATCAGATAAAGCCCAAACAATGTATTTGCAGTAAGCTTTACTCTAGATAACATACACAACACACCTGGACGACCTCAGAATGTGACATCCAGTTGGTATTAATGGTCCCTTCTATAAGAGTGGAATAAAGTATCTAAACACAATATTTATGACCCACTGTACCAGATTTTCCTGCCCAAAGGGGGGCAAGTTTCACTTTATTGCACCGGGCATACAGAATAAATCATGCCATGGACCTAATGCAGTGAATTCCAGCACGAAGCTGTCGGAGATGTGCCAGCTATTTCTGGCCATTATTGTTTAATTAATTTAAACTGTTCCTGACTGCCAAGCCTCACTGTTCTACTTTTTGATAACCCGAACCTGCTTCCACACAGCAATGGTTACAACATTCCACATTATCTGTAGTTAAGGAACATCTAAACTTCCTTTCTGATGACATGGATTTACAAGATTTCCTCTTGGGTCTTAGGTCACCACATTCTTACAGATTCATTCACTCCACTTACAATGAACTGTGGAAAACTTCTCAGCAGGACCCTGCTGAACACTTAAGACAAATTGACAGGATTAATTTGGAAAATGCATTGGTTGTTATGGACAATGGCATGACTGCATTGTCAAATCACATATATTCTTTGAAAAAATATTGTATCATATGCATTCTATGTTACGTTTCATGAAAAGTGTCTCAAAAAGATGGAAGCTAACCATTTTACACAGGCTGGCTTTGTGATACATGACAGTCAGGTATGTTATGTACCATCTTAACCATCTGGTATCCTAGTAAGTTTAGGGGGTTCAGATGGAGCAGTGTGAGCTAGTTAGGAAGCAGACCCAAAATTCCTGACGACACGTGTGAACAGAATTACCATATTCTGAAATTTATGTTGTCCAGAATACACAGTCCTACATTATTCGTAAGAACTGTATAACATTGCCAGGGGTATGACACAGACAAAGAAGGAATTGGATTTCAAGTCAGTATAAAAATGAAAGAACATTCATTCAAGCCAAAAGGGATAACTTGCTACAGGGGTCACACTGAGGGGGCATTCAGTAAAGAACTATCAGGTGACAGACGAGTCTCAGCAGCACCCATTATACCGAGCGTGTTGACTGGGGTAATGGCTCCCTGTTGGATTCAATCTAGCAGCAATCACCATTTTCAAAGGGGACACAGATGTTTCTAGGTGCATCCATTCAAATAACATTGGGTCTCTGTTCTTAGCTAACCTCCAAGGGAAGAAGGTCATTACCCTGAGACAGGTGCTGACAGGACTATAGTTGGGAGGAAGTATCCTGAGCATGAGGAGATTCTCTCTAGTGCCGGTTGGCACAGGCTGGCTATCCAGTGGGGATGATATGAAGTGCCCAATTGCCCGAGATGAGGTAGAAATTAATGGCACGTCTACCAATGATGTGATTGACCCTGGTTAAGTACCAGGACCAGAAGCCTTCTCATGGATACATCTACGGTTGCTTGGACAGACAGATCAAGCTTACACTTTATTGATGTTGAAGAATGCTTTGCTGTTGGGGGCGTGGGTGGAGATTCTGTCTTCGAGCGCTTTTTTCCTCGTTTTTCTGATGAGTTGGTGGTGGACTTTGGTGGCGGCTCTGAAGTTGTTGGCTGCTTCTGTGGATTTGGTGTTCCTCCAGTCCTTTTCAAGCTGGCAGCAGGTGCGTCTGCACTCTTGAAGTTCGGTGATAAACCATCTAGCTTTCTTGGTGTGGGTGTTGTTGTTTTTCTTGAGGGGGGGCTAAGGTGTTGGCGCTGTCAGTGATCCATCTGTGCAGGGTTCGGGCTTGGGGTCGTCATTTTCCGCGACGGTAGGTGCCATGACACCTGTGGTCACAGAACAACCAACAGAAAGTGTGTTTCTACAGTACCATTGCCCTGGATGATGCTTGTTGTTGCTCTGAGGCCAGCTGGGCTGGAAGTGGCCTGTGGTTTGTGGTGGCTCACTGGTTTGAAGCCACCTCCAGGCAGGAGGTGCCTCATGCAGAAGTTCCAGAGCTTTCTTCCAGTAAGATGTTGCTCCTTTCCTGGCTGAACAGTTCAAAGATCAGGTGACTCAGAGCTGCTCTAAGTCAACTTCTTCCTAATTGGCATTTGAGTGATAAAGTCACAGAGCTCAAATTGACTGAAAAAAAGAAGCAGGATTTCACTGAGCTCAGAGGAAAACTGCTCCTACAATGAAAGGGATTTCAAGATCCCCCACCTTCCCCGCCTAATTCCAGTATCAGGTAGGGGAGCCATAGCAATAGAAATGGTCAGGTTGTCAGGCACATCAGGGACACAGGACAACCAGCAAGTAACAACAAACAGCCAGACAGACAGACACATACCTGTACTCCCCACCCTCAGCCAGCAGTATTCCCCTTAGGGGTGCAAGTGAACACTGATGAATAATCTACTGCCATCACAGCCAGTCACATCATAGCATTGTTAGAAGGGGCACTATCCACTCTCAGTGTGATTGGGGTACACTTTGGCCGTTTTTAGTCTCTTGGTAAAGAGTATGGATCACAGGAGACTGGATGGGTAATCAACGTAGTACTCAAGACATCAAGTCATTAGCCAGAGAGGATACAACGGTTTCTATCTGAAGAAGGGGACCTTCACACGGACCGAACCCCGTGTGGGGAAAACCCCAATTTTCTTTTTTTGCCTCATATGTTCACAAACTAAATGAGGTTCTCATTGGGTCAGACATTGAAGAATTCAGAGTCTTCAAACTGTTTGGAAGAATTAAAGTGAAGTAGCCGGCTTATGTCTTTCTAGGTTAACAACAGAGTGAATTATCAAAAGTCAGCAGGTGAGGGATGAAAAATCTGATTTCCCTCCCTTTCAGTAGCATTAGATACAATTATATATTGTTAGCATGATGCACCTATATATCCTTTCATATATTATATAATGTATATTTACTCGTGTATTTTCTTTAGTGAAATTAGAAGCATCGTACTGTTTTCCCTTTGTATTAGCGAGTTAGGCCGAAAACCATGCAGACGCCATTTTGTTGGCCATGTCCTATCCTAAGCTGTAGTCACGTGTTATTTCTATTCTGCTCACAGGATCCCATTATTTGAGTTACAGAGAGTAGCTGAAAGGTAGACTGTCTTTTCCCTTCCCCAAGGACTCAAGGTCACATCTGGCTTTGAATGTGATAAGCGCATTCCGAAAGGCTCTGTGCCTGCACTCCCGGGCACCAGGACGAAAGGGAGTCACCCCTCTGACCTTACTATAATGAATAGAGGTATTCTGAAGCAATCCTGTATGCCATATATGGTCCTTCCTTGAGGCCCCCTGGGCCAGCTTGTACATTTCCATGTACAGTGACTTTATGTGTTGATCTGAAAGTATATATGTTCTGTTTTGACTATAAGCCAGCAGGCTTCTCTGCGCACCCGAGGTGTGAGGGTCAGAGAGGCTCCTCTACAGAGTATTTTTGTTTAATAAATGATTGAACTTTCTTCACTGCCAACTGACTGATTATTTGGTAATTGGTATTGGGGGCTAGTGGTAAGTATAGCTCCATAGGTTATTTATTTATGGTACTAGTCCATCATGTGTGTTTTATCTAGTTCTGAGATTACCATCAACTCCAGAACTTTCATCCTTCTTTGAGACCCGAACTTTCACCTAGAGGACCGTAATAACTGAGATTCAAATACCCTCCTCAAAAGCCTTACGAACCCCAACCTTACTCAGCACATCACTAGACGCACCCACACCGTCAAAAACTTCCTGGCCCCTCTCTTCTCCACACTAAACAACATCAGAGTCTACAAAGAAAGGCCTATCACCCGAACTGACAGCACCCTTTTGAGTTACCAGCTCACCAACCTGGATCACAGGAGAACCACCACCTCTGGACAGGATTGCTGATGCAGGAAGAACATCTCAGAGAACGACTGGGCTTCTGCACTCTCCATACGCCTCTCAAAGTATACCAGGAACCTAGTGGAAAACATCAAAGACATCAATGAATGGATCACCACCTGCACCAACACCCTGCCCGCCCCCACCAAGCACAGAAAAAAAATCAAGATCACAAAAGCAAGCCAGCTGGTACACAGAAGAAGGGTGGTGATGCAGCACTGTAAGCAACTGGAAAGCAACTGGAGAATGATCCAAGATACCGCCCTGACATGCTTCCACCAGCATGTCTGAAATGCCAAGTGAACAGCCCACACCCAACGCATCGAAGCCAGCAACAACAGCACCAAATAAATCTTCTCCATATTCAGAAAATTCACAGGGCTACAGCCACCAGCAACACCATCTCCCCTTACAGGACCCATTGCAACAATCTCTAACTTATTTTGGAAGGCGATCACATCCACGTACAGCAAATTCAACCAGACTTCAGCAACCTCACAGAGAGTCTTCCAATCTCACCTAAAGAATGGACCTTGACCATGTAGAACCCCATCACCACAAATGAGACTGACGCAACCATGAAGAACATCCACTCCGGGGCCCATTAGACACATGCCCCCACCACACTTTCAACAAAGGTCTAACCACCATCAGTGAAGTCCTCACTCCCATCCTGGATGACTCCATCAATGCAGTCCTCTTCCCAGAAACCTGGAAGCAGTCAGCCTCTGAGGACCTCACCAAACTCTCCAACTACTGACTAATCACCCTCCTATCATACACAGCCAAAGTATTAGAGAAAACAATCAAGAACAATCAAGAAGTGTCTGACCAGCTACCTCGTGAACCACCAGCTCCTCAAGGCCACCCGGTCTGGATGCAGGCCCAACCAGAGCACGGAAACAGCGCTCATTAAACCTACCTACGCCATTTGCATGAACTTAGACAGAGGAGAGAGTAAGGCCATCATCCTATTGAACCTCTTGGCAGCGTGTCACATGGTACCACATTCCATCCTGATCAGGCTCCTTCACAAGTTCGAGAATCAAGGCCCTGCATGCGACTGATCTGCTCCTTCCAGATAAAAAGAACTCAGACAGTCAACCTGACGTCATACTCCTTGGAAACCAGAAATCTCATCTGCGGAACACCTCAAGGTTCACTCCTCAGCAGAAGACTATTCAACACTTAAATAACCCCACTGCCCAAAGCCATCCACACCCACTACATCAATATCCTCTCCTACACTGACAACACACAACTAATACTGTCCCTCTCGGACAAAATCCAGAACACAAGGAACAAGTTCAATGCCTGCATGAAGGAAGTAGCCATGAGGATGAAGTTTAACTGTCTCAGACGCAACACTGACAAGACTGAAGTGTTGATCTTTGGAAACATCACCTGTCCATGGGACTCCACCATCCAACCTACGACCTACTCTCACCTCCAGCTTGCGCACCAGTGACCTAGGGATCATCATCAACTAAAAGGTGGACATGTTTGCCCAGGTTAATGCCGTCACTGCTTCCACACCCTAAAGAACAAATGGCTCATGAGAATCACCATAAGACAGTCATCCACACACTCATCACCAGTAGTTTAGACTACGGGAACTCTCTCTATGCAGGAATCATCAAACAGCTCACCAGAAGGCAGCAACCATCCAAAACACAGCAGCCAGACGTATCCTCAACTCCCCACTCAGAACACATATAACAGCTCCTTGGCTCCAGATACATAAGTGCTCACAGTTACAACTCCTCACCCACACATTCAAGACACTACCCAAATAATTCCTGCCTACATTAACAACTGCATCTCCTTCCATCAACCACCTATGCACCTCCGTTCAGCCAGACTCATACTCAGACACATCTCATGCATACACAGAAACAGATCCAGAGGCCAACTCTTCTCATACATCACTCCTAAAGTGTGGAACGAGTTCTCTCAACACATCAGAGCCTTCTCCTTACTACTTGAGCTAAGCAAGAAGTTGAAGACATGGCTCTTCAAAAACATGTCTAGAGTTGGGACAGATTGAGGTGCAAAATTGGTGCAGCTTACTTTTTTTTCAATATATTTATTATTAGGAATTTGTTAGACCCAGTGGTTTCTGGCTGGGATGCATCTAAGCCAGGCAGAAAACACTGTCCTAGATAGGATGAGTACGATACACTTGTCTCATAACCTACGCCCACACTTGGATAGCGTGGCACAGAGCAATCAGGCTTATCATCCAGGTCAAAGTGTAAAGTGTTGGCACAACCCTCAACCTCACAACACCCTGCACATTCTACAAAAATACTCCACACGGTATGTATACAACACTGGTCTTTGTATTGCACAGACACTGAAATCAAAACCACATACACATAGCGTATATACTTTACAGTTCAAACTCTTCCATTAGCAGCAGAACGGCATTAACCTATATATAATTGTCCTGGGTGTTCGCTTGCACCATTATCCCTATAGCCTTGTAAGCAACATACACACAATACAAGCAATCCCTTCCACATTAAAAGCAACAGAAGCATATATCCAGGCTGTTCAGAGGTATTCTACTTTTCCGCTAACACATTTGCATAAACAACAACATTCCCTTTATCGCGTACTCCGTATACTTGTAATGGTCAAGAAATAACAGGTTCTCGCTACACCTTGTGACTTAGCCGCTCAGCCACTCAAACTACACCAGCCAACGATACACATTGCCCCTACTGTCGACATTTTGATTAGATTAAGGGACCACCTAAAGCGGAAGGAAACAGTTACGTATTTTCATCCATCCAGATTAGGTCCTCAGGCACCCAGTGGCACCTTCACGAGTGCAGGATCACTATCCTCCCCACAGGAAAAAGACTGCAACACCAGAGGCTGGCACGCTCCCAATTTGGAGAATAATTTCGCCTCTGGCAGAGGTGGGAGCTACAGTTACTCCAGGGAGCAAGTCGTGGGTACACACAACGCACACCAAGACCTTTCAGTCACGCTATCCTTAACAACGTAGTACCTTGTGGCGTGATTTTAGGCACTGTCGTCCTCCCAATCTGGAGGTCAGATACAGTCTATGCTGCCAGCTTGGCTATCGCAGGCTCTGCAAACTTCTCTCAACACTGCTAAGAAACCATACGCTTAGGAATACTAACTAGCAGAGGTTTTGGGATGTAAGCTCGAGCCTCTCGGACTCATTAAACGTCCCCTGCACTCGTCGAACTTGTAACGCTATAGCCACCCTAGGTGTGCCACTGAACTTTACCAGCTCACTCTTCAGCACAGTCTGATGACTGCACACGTCGGGAGGGTCCTTGTCCCAACCGACGATCATGTTTACGCCTCACCCTGCACGGTCCTTATGATCTTGTGGAAACGGGGAGATCATTTCTGTCCCTGGGAACTCATGGACAGGAGGCCAGTCAACTACCCTTGGAGAGTGCTTGGGAACCTGGGCTACAACAGTTGCAAATTAGCTGCAGGCCAGCAACATCCAGGCAAAATCCACCAAGTGATAGTGCCCTTCCTAGAGGATGACAGGCCCCAGGCCACCACTAGTCTGCAGATAATCCAGTTGCAGCTCCCTTGCCCCAATAGTTCGTGTTGATGTCCCAGCGTCGAACCAGCGTAGTATGTTTCCAATTCCCTAAGCGTCTCTAACTCCTAAAGGCCAAGTGGTTACACCCACAATGACCTATGAAAATGAGATCAGCGCAAAAGGCCACCTTTGAAATGCACGGGCCCTCTCTAAATGTTGTCATGTCTGACATCCTACCCAGGGAGGCTTGATCAACATCTTTAGTGTGGCCACAACCCTGCCACTTGGAATGCAGATACCAATTTCACCCCCTTTTAACCAACACAGGAAGGCCCCTCAGAGTGAGAGGTCTACAGTATACTGTGAGCCCTTAGTTTAATGCTGTCTTATCAGAAATGCACAGAAGTAGCCATCCCCCCAGAAGCCAGCTGTGAATTGGAGACAGGTGGATAGGCTTACAGGGCCTGATTCACAGAATAACTTACGACTCAATCCTAAACTTACTACTATTTTGGTATTCACAGAAGTTAGGATTTTGACTTAAGACAGACTTAAGACAGACTTAAGACACAATCCTAACTTAAGTCTGTCTTAAGACAAACTTAAGACAAAATCCTAACTTCTGTGAATACCAAAAGTAGTAAGTGCATTCTGTGACTACCAAAATAGTAGTAAGTTTAGGATTGAGTCTTAAGTTCATTCTGTGAATCGGGCCCACAGAGCCATGAGTACAGACATTCAACCTTTCCCAAAGTGGTATTTCCACCCTCATAATGTTGAATTCACTCGCACCACCGGAGCAGGTTCACATTACGAACTCATCGATATCAAACACTATACTCAAACTCTTCTGCATGCAAGAAATCCAGCTCAATAGCCTTTCCACAGATTCCTCAGGCCAATCCAATACGCGGAGCAGGTCCTACTGTTCCAAACACATTACTGTGTGCCATTGACAACCAGTGTATGTAGCAGATACACGCACATGCCGTACCCTTTACCGACACCACACACTGTCCCCAGGGAGTACTCAGATATAGCAAGAGACATGCAGAACCTTGGCAAGCGTCTTCCTAAATGCCAAGCCTAGTAACAGTAACCTAGGCACACAGGCCCCATCATGGCAAATCTGTGGCACATTTGAAGAACTACCTCCATGGGTGGCACAACCAGTTTTGCAGGCCCACAGAGAAGGTGTTGAGTTACATGCCCTAGGTATATGTCTCACCTCTAACCAATGGATTAACAGCAAACTCAATTTAGCCAATCATGTATACAGTAATCACCAGTATGTATATGACAAGCACATCACTTTGGCACTGAATGGCAGTGTAAAAAGCGATCAAAGTCCTTAGGCTGTTACATAGATCAGCGGAAAACCAGGAGGGACAAAAGCAAAAAAAAAGGTGAGGGAAAGCACTCTAGAAAGGGCCACTTCTAACAGAATTTATTAGGATTGGTATGTTTGATACAAAGGTACCACAGATCTGTCCTCTATGTGCTTAAACACATTTATAAAGGAGGACGGTTGGAACCTGGGACCTCTTAACTATCTCACTTGAGCTGAGATTCGTAACCCGAAAATACATTGATCCCTCCCTTTGGTTCATTTACACCATTCGGTGTTTGGGATTAAATCCCAGATCCACAGCTATAAAGTTGGTTCAAGTATTGGTACCACTAAACAGCACATTACACCTAAAACACTTGAAGACTCACATTTACGTCACACTTAAATTACATTGTTAGGGTTCCGACAGACTTCATCATTTCATCATTTCCCTTGCCAAACTGGCTTTGCAAAAGAATTATTTCCTTTTTGGATCAGACTTCTTTTACCAAATCAAAGGGGTAGCCATGGGCTGCCCCTTCGCGCCGGAATTGGCAGTCCTATTTATGGGACTATTTGAGGCCAAATTTATTCTCAATGACAATCCCTTTGCCACATGCATAAGTCATTACATGAGGTATATAGACGATGACTTTTTCATTTGGAATGGTGGGGAAGGCAGACTCCTCGAGTTTCTAACGTGGCTCAATAGACGTAAAAAAGATATTCAACTCACGATCAATTATGACCCACATCAAATTACTTTTTTGGATGTGAAAGTCTACTCATCAGAAGGAACACTGGCAACCACACTTTACAGAAAAAAGACAGATCGTAACCGAGCATTGCACTACACAAGCAACCATCCTCGTAATCTTCGTCAAAATCTACCTTTTGACCAATTTTTACGAATCAGGCGTAATTGCACATTCAAGGATGAATATTTTGACCACGCACAGAATCTACTTGAACGCCTAATGGACAGAGGCTATCCTAAGAAATTGCTAAAGCATGCAATGCATAGAGCATGGTGGACACCCCGTGAAGCCCTCCTTGAGAAAAAAACGAATCCACCTCTACAGAGAGTCGTCTGCGTCACCACTTTCTGTCCAAATGCTAATGAACTTTAAAAAATTGTCAACCAAAACTGGCATCTGGTGAAAAATCTGGAATCCAGCTTGAAGCAGCCACCCTTGTTTGCTTTTAAAAAAGAGAAGAGCATCGCAAACTTTGTGGTACGGGCAGCATTACCTAAAAAAGAGACGTCCACATTAAGAAGCATGTTGGGCTTACAGCCCATCTATGGACACCACAAATGTGGCACCTGTGTGTGCTGTGACAACACATTGGAGGGAGACGTGTTCTCATACAATGGAGTCTTCTGGAAACACTCGGTTTTTTCAAACTGTAAGACTAGAAATGTCATTTATGGCATTTTGTGCCCTTGCCAGAAATTATACGTAGGAAAAACATCACAGGAAATCCGACAGCGGATTACTCAACATAAGTCAAGGGTCAGGAGATCAGTGGCGAATGCTCCATTGGTCAACCATTGGACTTCTAAAGGACATACTGAAAATGATATTAAATGGACATTCTTGTCAAAAATTTAAAGCGATTCAAGAGGGGGTGATATGGAAATCAGACTCAGCCAGCGGGAAGCACAACTTATTCTGAGGTTTGATACAGTCACCAATGGACTCAATGAATTTGCCGAAATGCTGCGGGGTGTTGTAACTTAGTTTTTATAACACAGCATTAAGCCCCGTCGTACTTTCTTTCATATGTGGCATCCAAAAAACTACAACTACCATGATCCTTGTAAGGGTCATGTGACCTGCACGCCACGCCCACTGACACCTTGTACTTTATTGACTAACGGAGGCTCGCACGAACAACCGGCGACGTGCACCACATTGACTGTTTCCAGCCCAGCACGAATGTGAGGAATCAGCGCCGCTAAAAAGGTACGCCGTAAAGTTTTTGAAAGTTTTTGGTCCATATTCCCAGCACGGAAGCCAGCCATTTCATGCCTTCTAATGCGCACTAAATGTGCCTGTTTTTTCGGGTAACGGCCAGTAACAGCGCAATTGAATACACGATATTTGAACAGCTTTGGAAATATACCGGGTCTGGCGGCTTCACGTCTGAAAGGTATTTGCCCGCTCCCGCCCGCCCCCCTCCGTTTTTCTCACATGACTGGTCCTCTGTGCAATGCTGATTGAACTTTTTTCAACTTTTTTCGATTTTGCACAGCCCCCCAGCCACCCGCTCCATCAAACAACTGAAGGAGCCTTGTTCTACACTTCATTGAGAATAGCCGACTTACAGGTAAACAGTTGTCCACGACCCTCTCTGCGTTGACAATAGGCACTAATCTGTTACTAAATGATGTCTATCCTTTCCAACAGACGTTTACGTTCCTCCCGCTTTGGTGTCACTTGAAGCTTCACTTTGTATCGCTCAGGTAGGGAGTGCTCTAAGCCGGTCATTGCTTTTTGGCCTTCTTTTACACACTGAATTATATAGATTGTAAGGAAACTTGTCTTTGTTTTTTCAGATACTCTGTTTGGTCCTGATGAGAATCGGACAAAGGGTCTGGTTCGAAACGCGTCGACCTTTTTTCTTGGTATCCTATGTCACAATATGTTTGCTTGTTGTCATGCTATTGAAGAAAAATATATATAATTAACTACGAAGGAATTGGTTCCATGCATACTGATTTATGCAATGACATAGGCCCAATTGTGTTGTCTTCTTTATGTTTTTTGTTTCACGGTTGTTGTGTTGGTAAATTTGAAGGTGTGATTGTTTGATATGAGGGATATATGAGTCTGGTTTTGCAAGAGACTGTTTGAACGTTTCATATTCTTTGTATATTGCCTTGTGCGCGTCTGTCTTTAGATATTTTTAAGTGTTTTAAGTGTTTCACATATTTATGAATAGATTTTCTATTATGTGTTTGTTCGAACTTTTGAAGAGAAATAAATAAAACTTTGATGGATTAAATCCAACTACATGGTTAATAATTTATTGGTTATTAGCCAGTTGAAATAGCTGCGTTTCTAATTAGAAATCAGTACTTGCTATTTGTTGTTCATCTTGAAGTGACAACTAGAGCAGAATGACTTCAAGCATCTCTGGGAATCCATCATGTAGGCTTCATATTCTAGCAAAATCCTCATCAACACACTGTTGAAGAGAGACTGAAGAAACCCCTTGTAGCATTGTCATACAAGTAGCCCTGGGTGCTTGTAGGCAGTCACATATTTGAAAGTCGTGCTGAAGTCTCACTCAAAGCTGCCTAATTCTTCCAAACTATGGGGAAGAACTAGAACTTCACATGTGACTTTGCTCAGATGTCTACAGTGTGCCAAGTAGCACCTGACTATTCTGCACAGAGCAGACAATCTTACAGAAAGTGATCATAAAGATTTCGGTACAGAGAGGAGAGGCCAAGAAGAGTGACTGACAACTCGCCAACATCTGCATAAGCCAACCTATGCCGCTGGAAACTATTGTAATGACTAAGGTTTTACCTAGATTGAGCTATGAAAACAGGGGCAAAGGGGCAGCAGGGGAGCCTTGACCCTCTTACATCAAGTGATCATGAAGATTTCGGTACAGACAGGAGAGGCAAAGAAGAGTGTGTAGGACAGTAGGGTCTGCTTTCCTATGGTCACCCACTTTTTGCTTTTTGCTTCGCTGTTTTTTTACTTTAATGTGGCTGTGGGCCTGCTAATCAGACCCACAGCCCTGCTGTTCTCGCTCTAAATTCACACCATGTACTTTAGGTACATCACCAACTGGGAATTGGGTCACCTTATGAGCCCCTGTACAGTGTACTATAGGTACCCAGGGCATAGGTGCACCCAAGGCCTACCAGGGGCTGCAGCATGAATTATGCCACCCCTGGCTGGCCATCCAAACTGACAACTGGCTGAACACTCAGCTTGGGCAAGGTTGTGTAATCATCCCTTGCTTAGATATAGTATTCCTATATCTAACCTTATATCTAGACACATATGCACCTATAAGTCACTCCTATGGCAGGCCTTAACAATCCTGGAGGCAGAGTGCTTGGTTTTATGTGAGATGAAGCTCTAGCATGAGCTGAGCCTGTCTGCAGCTTTTGGAACCATGTCCTTATAGCTGTTCTAGGATATAGCCATACCATATACTCTTTAGTGCATTATGAACCTCGCAGTTAAATGCTAACTTTGGTTTGGCTTTATCAAAACATGTCGTGTAAGGTGTCATACGCTTTGGAATACTACCCCCGCACCAGTTCTGGCGACGGGGTAGCATTCCACCCTTCTAGAGGGAGAAGACATGTTGGCCCCTTCTAATCCCGGTTAAAGTTAACCAGAGCCTCAGCATCACAAAATGGATGCTGCTGCCACAGACACAAGTCTGACCTCCTGCTGCTGGGAGTCCTTCCAGCAAGGGAGGCTTGGACAATAGGTTTCCTGTCTTGGGAGGTGCTAGCACCACCCCAGACAGGCCATAGTTTATTGGGGCAGGGAGGGCTGAATGAAATGAGACACTGCCTCGGGCACACAAGGTGTCCCATGCATAGTCTGGTTCAAACCGGTGCTGGGGCACTCCAGCCGCAGCTCTGGCGTGAAACTGGACAAAGGGAAAGGGGTGAAACCACCCCCTTCCCTGGTCCCACTCTAACTGGCAGGTAATCCAGCCCCTAAATGTGGTATATAGGTAGGAGCTGAGTCCCAAGACTTTAGATGTATCCTGACTGAAACTTGAAACAAAACTCTGGACCTTCGACGTTCTATCTGAAGATAGAAGACTGAAGAATCTCTCTTGTGGTCAACGAGTGACCACCCTGTGCAAGCAGGCACCATTAAGCGATCAACGGTTTGCTTTGTCGACGCTCCCACCAGAGCCGAGGCACAGAGCCTGACAAGACCCGGACTTCCAGACTTCCAACAGCCCGATCCACAGTCACAGCAGAGCTGAGACCCTTAGAGGCGACGAGAGACGTGGGACCGGCCATCTTGGAAAGTCAGCGAATTGCTTTCCGTGCAACGTTTGAGGCACCCTCGAAGTTGTGCATTGAGGATTGAGAAGCCCCAGCCCTGAGCACCAACTGCATCGAAGATCAGCCCTCCACACTCCACGAGTTCTGCGTGGGGCCCTTCTGCATTTTCCTGCTTGACGCGTCTGTCTGGTCACTTGCCCGTTGGCTAGTGACCTCTGTGACGATGATCCTTTGAATCTACACCGCTGGTCTGGTTGCTCCCGACTGGCCCCTGCTTCCCTGAAAAGGAGAAGCCCTTCAGACCTTGCTGGTCTGATCCAGAAGCCATCTTCGATTCCTGCGTGTGTTGCCTTTGCCAAGGCTTGTTGACTTCAATCCGGAAGCCGATACCGCCGACAGCGAGAGCCTTCCTAGGACAGTCTGTATCCAGCTCCTGGTCGTCGTCGACACCTCCTGGTCCACGTGGCTGCAGAGACAAGCTTCACGACATCACCTGATTGCTTCGCGACAGCGCCTGGTTCCTTCCTGGTTCCTTCCCGGTCACTGGCTAGTGACGAAGACACTGTCCCCTCTTTTTTCAGGTACTCTTCATCCTCGATCCGCCCTTGGATCCAACCGGACACTTTCCTCCTGGTCGCCTGCAGCATCTTTCTTCAAGGCTCCATAGGATTCAGCGACGAAACCTGACGCACTTTGACACCTATGCACCCGCTTCCTGTGGGTGAGGTAACACGAGTACTTCGGTGCTCCTGTGGGTATTTACTATCCTAGTGTCTAACTTTCAAGTAGCTTTCTCCTTACTAGTTTCCATTTCTTGCGTTCCCATTCTAACTCTATGGTAACTCGCGTGTGTGTAAAGACACTGCACGCGCATCCCGTGGGCCTCCTGCTCCCTATCCTTTGGTAGTACAGCGTAGCTCCAGCGATTCTCCAGGCCCTAGGCCTATCCTTTGTTCGTGACGTGGTTCTTATACCACTTTTTTAGTCTATGGTTCGAAGTGCCCCTAGGGCATTACTGTATTTTGTGCAACTTATTGTATGTTGATTAAGTATCTTGTTATGTGCTTGTGCCTCTGATCTCATAAAGAGTTCAGAGGATTAATTTAGTAATAAATACATATATATTTTATATATATAACCTGTGTGGTGTCCTTTCATTTGGTATTAAAGGGATTGCATATGGTAAAACAGCTGTCTTCACATGCCCTCTTGAGTTTAGCCTAAGACTGCTTTGTCCATGCTACCACTAGGATAGCTGGTCTATAAGGTTGACTTTACAGCCATCACCAGAAGGGTTGTTTGGACTGATACAGGGTGCCCACTAGAATAGTGGACATCACATATCAGACCAACTTCTCACAGAGTGACTAACAGTCCCGCCAACATCAGCTAAGACAGACACACTTGAAAAAGACACACTGTAGATGCGCCTCATAGACACACACACACACACAAAGCCTGCAAAGACAACTCTACCCTGTTCAGAGGCACACAGATCCAATCTGCAGAGGTACATTAAAACACAGACCTGTACGTTCCACTGCTTGAAAGGCCTCCTAACTGGCAGACCCATGGTCAGTGCACACACCCAGAATCCCTGCAGCAGACACACAACCTCTGCAGCAGATAATGCTATAAGCCAACCTATGCCGCTTGACGTTCAGCTGCCTGGTGGATATGCTTCTGACACAGGGAGCAAGTCAACAAACGAACAGAGAGAGACGAGCAAAGAGTGTGCACAGATTTCTCATCGAGCGCTAAGATGCAGTGCAATGTGATCACATTTTTCACAGTGCAGTAAGATGCAGTGGCACAAATTTCTCAGTACAGTAAGATGCATTGTAGTGACACAGATTCCTAATAGTGCTGTAAAGTGCAGTGTGCACAGATCTGTCATAGTGCATTAAAATGCAGTGCAGCGTGCACAGATTCTTCGTAGTGCAGTAAGATGCAGTGCACAGATTCCTCACAGTGCAGTACGATGCAGTGCAGCGTGCACAGATTTCTCATAGTGCAGTGAAATTCAGTGCAGTGTGCACATATTTCTCACAGTGCATTAAGATGCAGTGCAGTCCAGTCAAGTATCACGAATGAGACGTGACGCTAACGCATTGCAGTGTGGTGATCCGCATCACCGCACTGAAATGCATTGTCACGCATGTGCATAGTGCTTTAGCAGCCTCACTGAAGCTCTACCTAAACTATATCACGTAGTGACTTGGGCAGCTGGCAGAGCGCCGCCGGTAGCAGGCGCGTGGTTCCCATGCAAGCTTGAGTCTTGCAGTTAAGGCTGCTGGCTCACTGACTGATGTGCAATAATGCTTCATTGTCAATATTTCCCATGGCGCGGGTCTTACAGCCTGACGTCACGGTAGTGCCCAGTGTAATTAGACGTCTGGCGCCGTGGGGGTAGGGGGTGGCATCACGTTCTGCCAGTAAAGGCGGGTGTTTTTTTTTTCAGAGGAAGCGGGCCGCAGCTCGGGCTGGATTGGCAGGCGCCGAAGCAATTAAGGAGCTTGAAGCGCTGCCTGCTGCTCACACCTGCCAGGGCCCGACCACCGTTGTGTGCTGACCCCAACTTCCCACGGTGCCCGCCCGCAGAAAGGTGCGTAAATGTCGATTTTTATTGCTAAGTATTTTTGAGACAGTTGTGTAGGTGCAAATGTTCGGCTTGCACATTTGCAAAATTAACTCGAGGTGTAAATGTTACAGTTCGGTTTGCACATTTGCAAAATTAACTAGAGGTTGCCAATTTTGAAAGTTATCATATTTTTGGTAAAAATACGGGCACCGTGTCAAAGCGTGATAAAGATCTGACGTGCCCACCGTTCTACAATTAGGTTAATAGTGACCCCTCACCTCCGCCCTCATTTCTTGGGCTCGGTACTACGTCCTAAAATAAAAAACACATCTTCTCGGAATATATCTGTATCTATGTGTAAAGTGTAGTCTGTTCCATCGTGCGCTGCCTTGAAATGGAATGTCGCACCTGACTGAATCTGTGAAGTGTGTGTCGTGTGGGGGAGGCTGTCTTTTTATGCCCGTCGGAGTTAAATACTGTTCTGATTTCAAAACAACAGCACACACAATATGTCTACATATCCTTCCCCCGCTCAACATTCCAGCCATGGCCTGACAACTTAGAGGTGCATTCTTTCCCTGTCCCCCTGCAATGCCTGGCCTCTCTGCTGAGAGTGTCATTGAGAGGCCTGGGGACGTTGCTGATGATGTGTAGCTGGACATAGTGAAGCGGGACCAGACGTCTGGCAGGCTGCTTGTTGTCATAGATTTTATTATACAGACTCGATAACAGTGGGGAAAAGCTGGTTGCTCGCAGCAGCCGTAAGAACTTCTGAAGGCCCACAGTAACCAACCACTTCTGGTGATTGCCCACTCTCTTTGCTGCCTATTCCTGGAGGTTACATAGTTTAATGAATAGTTTCATGGCCAGATGCTGTCAAGAGGCTCAGACAAGTACACTTTTGCTGCTGGGGTGAGTGTACCATCTGTGTAAACTTCGGTAGAGCCTACTCAGCCTTTAATCCTTCCAAGGTTAATCCATTGAGTAGAAGAATACCGTATAGAAACGAAAATGTATGGTATTTCAGCACTACATAAAATGCTGTTATTATGACCATTTTCTGGTTACAACTAATTGCCAAGTGCTCAACTTTATCCTGGTGGCCGGTATCATATCAGGTAAGAATAGGTTTATATGAAAATTAGCTATTGTTGCCCCAAACTAAAACTGAAATGGAAATTAGTTTTACGCAATTCAACTACTGCTGCCAGAAAACTTTATGGGGCGGTCACTACCAACATGGCTGGTTAAAATGCAGCACCACTTTCAGTCTCTCTCCAAGAACTCATTCACTCTGTTTTTAACCCTTTAATGGGGGTTGCAAGGGCACACCCACAGTGAGCTCACTTCCTTTCGTCACTTGCTCACTCAAAATCAGGCCTGCCTGTTGATATGTTCTGGCAAGGCGTGCCTGTGCTGTGACTACGCTGCATGACTATTTAGAATTGCCAGGAGGCAGACATTCCAGCCCCTCACCAAAAGCCCACTAGCTTTGCAGCAGGCAGCAGCAGTGAATGTACTCTTTACTGATGTGCTCGAGCCTGCCATAGTCAGGTCAAGAGAGCAGTCGGTCTGCTGCATCCTAGCGCCAGATATCAGAGTGACAACTTCATGTCTGCAGCCAGCAGACTCTCGTGCAGGTGGACTTACAGCAGCCCTGAGCCTGGCCCTCAGCACAAGCACCACTGCAACGTCACAAGTGAAGCGCTGCGATGGGCAGACACACTCCCCCAGGCACTTGTGAACTGGCAGCCTGGGGGGTCATGCACTAAGTCTCTGACTCTGTACTGAAGTTCACTCTGACCGCTGCTGGCATGTGTTTTAATAGTAGGAGGCCAAAATTCCAATTAGTTTACACCAAAATGAGTCGGAGGCATAGGTTTCCTAATTTATATTTCACTCATTTGAAAAGTAATGCGTGCAGCGGTGTAGGTTAACTTGTTACATCCACAAAGAGTGAATGAATGCATGAAATAATGTGAGATGAATGTGTCTTCAGTGACTTCTTAGAGTTTCTTGTTGCTCAAATGGATGTAATTTCTATTATTTATATGTTTTCCTATATGTTTAATTTGCTCGTGAGAAAGTGTCACTTATAGTCATTGAAATGTCAGTCATAATTACACTGCAATTATGAAAATGTCACACATAGTCATCTGAAACCTTGGCAGCTTTGGCAGAGCAGTGCACAGATCCTCTCTTTAAAACAAATGATGACCACAAACACCCCCAGGGCCGGACGGAACCCCCCCCCCCCCCCTTCCCCCAGAGGTCCCTGGTTAGAAGATCCCGGCTCCTGGCAGAGAGTTTGTAGTATGTTCAGGATCATTCAATCCATTTCTACAAACGCAGCAGAAGGTGCTGACAATCTCCTACCTGAGCAGAAACCAGTGCAGACATTTCCAGGCTCTCTCCTCCTCCTATGGCTGGGGTGGGTGGGGCTGGTGCAGATGTGGGGTCTTGGAGAGGTGGTGGGGGGGCTGTGAGGGTCTGAAGATGAAGATAACTGCACAGACAGACAGGGCGTCCTTCCTCCTCTGCACTCTGCAGCAGGCTGGACACAGAGAGGCTGTAATGGCTCCGCAGGGGCGAGCGGCGCGAGATGTCTCCCCCTGCGGATTTTTGCACAGATGGTAGGGTCCAGGAGCGTGAGGCAGGGAGAGCGTTAGGGCAGTTTAGACGGCGTTTTTTAGTGAGGAGAGCAGGCGTAGGTAGATAGAGAGGGCGTTTTTCAGTAAAAAACAGAATAGTGAGCATAGATAGTGTTTATATTTATATTACGGTAGAAAATAGTGTATTTAGTGAGAGAAAGGGAGGTTTTTGTTGAAGGGGAGAAATGGATATGAGTGAAAATTTAATAGCTGCCTTAAGGGTAATACAGCAGGAAGGCAGGGAGGACATGCTGACACAAGCAGCACTTGAGGAAATGCTCCCCCCGAAGCGCCCACCACGGAGACAAGCGGCAAAAGGGGTTCAAATTGCCATTGAAGCCTGTCAACCGGCTTCTGTCAAGAAGAAGAAGGTGAGAGCTCGGTCCTTGAGCGCGAGTGCGGAAGCAGCCTTAAGAACTGTGGAGACAGAAAGGGGTACAGAGGAGCGAAGAGCATCTTCCCTCACACGGCAGAAGGCAGCAAGTGACTTTGGAGCTGAGGTAAATGTGCCAGTGGCGGGGGTACCTTCAGGAGCGGCTACAAAGGGTACACAGGTAGCACTGAAGAGGAAAGGGAAAGAAAAAGCGATTAAGAAGGTGGCCCTTACGCAAGACAGAATGGGTGAACAGGGGTTAGCATTACCTTCCCACCCCTTTAGCTGTCTTCCCGTGCGGGATGCGACGGGCAAGGACTATATGCAGAGTTCTGCCAGTCAGAACTTCATCATGAGAGGTGGGTTGGGTTCTTTAGTGGCGTATTCAAGCGACAGCGAAGAAGAAATAGTTTATGACACGCAACCCACCAGTGCCCCCCTCATTCAGCTGATTCCTATCCCTATACCTCAGAATAGTGCCAGGTTGACAAGAGTGGTGGCGACTGGAGCGAGGAAGCCTCCATTGGATGCGGCGGCGGGGCATCAGACAGGTCAGCGAGATGGCTCAGGTCAAGGGGCTCAGGATGTGAGTGATTCTGAGGTAGAAGAAGACTATTATGAAGAGACTGACTCAGAAGTAGAGTGCGAGCAGGACCAAGGACATGGACTTTTGTCTAGGGATCAAGACGCCAGGCAATGGGACACTCAATATGTTTTTCCATGTGCACGCCCTTCACCATATGGTATTCCACACAGGAAGAGCACGCAGGGCGAGAGCGGAGACGGTCAGTTGCTTTGGGTGGAGCGCCCAATGTTCACTGACAAACAAGATGTGCGTCATGTTTCCAGAGAGGTGGCTAACTCGAGAGCACAGCGCGACATGGTTGAAGCGCAAATGGTGAATTCTTTGAATGGGCCATTTGTTAATGCGGCTGCCCCTATAGTGTCAAAGTATACTGGGGAGCTTGATCAAGTTTACTCTTGCGAATCCAGAGCGGATTTTGTGCGATCAGATAGGCCTCAAGAGCGGAGTTCAAGTCTGATTTGGTCACAGTTTGATGGGGGGGTGGGAGACGGGGCTTGCCCAGGGACTAGTGCTGGTTTTCAAGGGAGTGGTGAGTTTAGTCAGGCATCCAGGAGTCAGACTAGGAATTTCAAGAAAAGCAAAAAGAGTGTAAATTCAAAACAGAGTGTTGGGGGCAATGTGGGGAAAGAGGTCAGGATTGGGGAGGGGGCAACGAATTCTTCTTTGTTGTTCCAGAGGTCAAGTGCGGACTCTTCGGTTCAAAATGTGACACCACGGGACTATCAAGAGCGGATGGCTCCGATGGAATTACAGCGGCGGACAGGACAGCTACCATGCGGTAAGCATCAATGGTGGGCAGTGTGGGATGAGGGAAGGAGCGACAGAGTGAATTTCAGGGAACTACCTGTGGTGGAGTTTGTGGGGGGAGGAGAGGGCAGAAAGATTGTGGTACCGCGTGCCGCGGCAGTTCCAGGTAAGCTGCCGTCCAGTGCAGCAACAGGCACGCTAGATTTACCCCAGGAGTTACCGGTCGTGGTGGGAGGGAATACGAAGGAGGCGGCGTCCGATCAAAGAGTAACTGTTAATGTTAGGCAGAAGCTTCCCTATATGGGTCTGGCGATGCCTTTGGGTTCCCACTTATCAGAAAAAACTAAACAGCGAATTTGGAATCACGAGTGTGTGGACATATTCAAGTTGCTTCACCGAGATCTACAGGCAAAAGAGGGGTCAAAAGAGGAAGAATGGGAGTTGGCGCGACGTCCCAGGGTGCCTCGCACGATTGAGAACTGGACCTCAGCTTTCTTGATTTATGCGAGCATATACTGTGAAAGGTATCCTGAAAGATCTGTGGCCTTGTACAAATATATGGACATAGTTAGGAAGGCACATTCACATTTTGGTGGATACTCTTGGCTGAATTATGACGAGGAATTTAGAGCTCGTATTAGCATCTGTGTAGAAAAGCCTTGGGGTGATGTGGATTCAGAGTTGTGGCTTCAATGGATGTCCACGTCTCATCCATCAGCTACGACGCATACAGCGAGTGGCTTGCCAGTCCCATACCGGCCCTTTCTATGGCGTCCCGCTCAATTCGGAGCGGGTACAGGGGGAAGAGGTTTCTCTTCAGGTACAGGAGCCTGCTGGAATTACAACAGGGGCATGTGCAACAGGCCATTATGCCGTTTCAAACACGACTGTTCCCATTGTGGGGGACGGCATCCGCTTACGCAATGTAATGCACCAGCAGGGAATTTCAGTGGGTACAGAGGCGGTGACCAGCAGCGGTTCCCAGAGCAGGGGGGCTGGGCAACAAGAGGCAGAGGTGCCCCTTTCCATACTTTCCCGAAAGGCGCCTACTCCAATTAAATTGAACAACTTAGTTCCCTGGTTGAATAGATATCCTGATACTGATTCAGCAGCTCGATTGTTCTGGGGGTTTCAAGAAGGTTTTAAATTGGGATACCAGGGACCCAGGCACCAGAGGTGGGCTGACAATTTACGTTCGGCGAAGGAATTGCCGGAGGTGGTCCGTAAGAAGCTTGCAACTGAAATCGAAGTTGGTAGAATAGCGGGCCCTTTCCGGCACTGCCCTTTGCCGAATCTGATGGTCTCCCCTATTGGAGTTATTCCCAAGAAAGCTGCTGGGGAATATAGGATGATACAGCATTTATCCTGGCCAGAGGGGGGATCTGTCAATGATTTTATATCGGAAGTCGACACATCAGTATCCTACACAACAGTAGATGAGGCAATGGAGCTTGTGACGAAAGTGGGCAAGGGAGCTGAAATGGCCAAATGTGATATTCAATCGGCCTTTCGTTTAATGCCAATTCACCCTACTGACTTTGAACTATTAGGAATGTTCTTTGAAGGACATTATTTTGTGGACAAGGTATTGCCAATGGGCTGTGCGGCCTCTTGTGCGATTTTTGAAATGTTCAGCACATTCATACAATGGATTTTTTCCCAGACGTGTCCTGAGAGTGTCAGTTGTCACTACTTAGATGACTTTCTGTTCATAGGAAAAGCAAACACTGGGCAATGTAAACAGGCATTGATGCATTTTCAGAGATGGGCTGAAGTTTTGGGGGTCCCGTTAGCACCAGACAAGACCGAGGGACCACATACAGTCATAACCTTTTTGGGCATAGAGTTGGATACCACACAGATGTATGCGCGCCTACCACGGAGTAAAATTTGTGAAATTAAGGCTTTTCTCCTCACGATTATGGATACCAATAAGATTGAAGTGAGGCAGGTGCAGCGTTTGTTGGGTTATCTGAACTTTGCTTGCCGGGTGGTGAGGGCAGGGAGGACGTTTTGTCGACGTCTAGGCATGGCTTTATCGGGAGCGTATCTCCCACACCACAGAGTGCGAGTGACGAAACACATCAAGGAAGATTTGCGAGTGTGGCTGTGCTTCCTGGACAATTTTAATGGTGTACCTTTACAGTTTGTGGATGACAACTTCATTTGGCAAGTTCAAATATACTCAGATGCAGCGGGATCTAATGGTTTTGGTATCTTCTGGGAAGGCAGGTGGTGTGCAGAGGGTTGGCCTATACATTGGAGGAGTCGAGGCAGGAGCATAGCTTTTTTGGAGCTCTTTCCACTGATTGTAGCATTGCTAGTGTGGGGCAAAGAATTTCAGAACAGGTCAGTGTTATTTCATGTTGACAACATGGCAGTGGTGAACTTGATAAATAACCAAAAGGCTAAGGATGTTAGAGTGTTGCAACTACTGAGGATGTTTATGCTTTTAAGTCTGAGTTTCAACATGATGTTTAAGGCTAAACACGTCCCAGGGGTTAATAACTCCATCGCTGATGCTCTTTCCCGATTTCAGTGGCAGAAGTTCCGCGAGCTGGCGCCAGGGGCAGATTTCCACAAAACATCAGTGCCGCACAACATCTGGGCCCTAGGGGAGTGAGGATACGTCAGATAGTCGAGCAGTCCATTGCCCCTTCGACTAGAAGAAGCTATGTGCAGGCGTGGCAAGAGTTTGTACAGTACACACAGTGTTTGGGCAGAGCTGAGTCAGTGGGGAAGGTCAAAGGTAGTATCTGTGATTTTGTTTTGACTCTCATCGATAAAGGTTTGTCACATACAACCATAGCAGGAAAACTGTCAGGTTTATCATTTTACGGTCAGTTGTTCTGGGGTTTTGACCCGGTTGAGGACCAATTAGTTAGAAGAATGTTGAAAGGGGTACAGAGGGGGTCAAGTGTTGTTCAGCAGCCGCGAGCTCCCATCACGTTTGACTTATTGCAGAAGTTGTTAGATCAGTTGGGTTTAATTTGTTATGATCTTTGGGAGGTGGGGCGTTTTCGGTTAGCTATGATTTGGATGTTTTTTGGGGCTTTCAGGGTGTCGGAAGTTTTGGGGGTGGGAGAGGACACAGGTTTATCCAGTGCTGAGATTTCGGTGAGAGAACACAGATTGGGAATTTGGGTGAGGAGGTCGAAAACAGATCAGCTAGGCCGAGGGACGTGGGTCTTTCTGAGCAAGAGTGGGGTAGCAGATTGTTGCCCGGTGCAAGAGTGGGTTCATTTTGTTTCTGGGGACAAGTTTCAGAGGGGACCGATTTTCATACATGAATCTGGGAGGAAGATTACAAGTTCTCAATTCTTAGCGGTGTTAAGAAAAGCGCTGACCTTTATGGGGGAAAACCCGCAGTTTTTTGCCACACACTCTTTTCGGATAGGGGCGGCTACAGAGGCTGGCAGGTTGGGTTTAGGTGTGGATGTGCTAAAACGCATAGGCAGATGGAAATCTAGCAGCTACAAACGTTATGTTAGAAAATGATTTTGCTGTTGTTTTACAAAAATGATAGGTTGTGTGGTCTAATTTTCATTTCATTCCAGGTACAGTGCGGGGTGCAAATTCGAAGTTTAAGAAACAGACCTGGATGGTGGGACATTCGTTCATAAAGTGGGCAGCCCTGTTTGCGGAGAAGCAGGTTTATGGACGGTCATTGGGTATCCCTAGCGCGACGCACGAGGTAGTATGGAAGGGTAAAGGAGGAATGAGGTGGGTTGATTTGTTTCCTACTCTATCGCAAATGTTCCACGTACGAGGATGCCCGGATCAACTGGTAATACATCTGGGTGAGAATGACTTGGTTAAAAGGTCAGGACTCACGCTCATCAAGCAAATGCAACTTGACTTGACAGTTTTGAGGATAAATTGGCCGACCACTCGTGTGTTTTGGACTGAGTTTGTTTACAGACAATCGTGGCGGCAGGCCAGGTCCCATGGAGCAGTCGAAAAGGCCAGGAGAAAACTAAATAAAGCCATGCAAGTTTTTTGTAAGGTTATGAAGATTGGGGTTTTGCGACATGAGAGCATCTCGGGTAGCGAGAGCCACCTTTTCCGGGATGACGGGGTCCATTTGTCCCAGATAGGCATGGCCTACTATTTAGTGGAAATAAGAGACGTGCTTGCACAAGAACTACAGGTCAACGTTTGGTGCACTTCCAAGTTATGAACAAGATGTTTGTACTATTTTAGGTGGGGACAGGAAAACTCGTTGGTTTTCCTGGGTGGCATAAAATCCCCAGGGAAGAGAAGCCTAGAGCGGGCTCCTCTAGTTAGTAGTTAGATAGGGGGAATTAGACACAACAATGGAGGGGAAAAAATGGAAGGAAAATGTTGGGGAAGTTATTGATGATTAGTTGATGGTTTCGGTATAAAGTCCAAATTTTGAAGGAAATGAGATAAATAAATAAATAAATAAATTGTTTGCGTTCAAATGCCAAAGTTACATGATTGATGATCTGTTGGGAAATTTTATGATTATTTATATCCTGAATAAAGTGGCCTTTTCTGCTATAACAAAAGCGAGTGGTCTGAATTCATGGGCAATGGCTCCGCAGGGGCGAGCGGCGCGAGACGTCTCCCCCTGCGGATTTTTGCACAGATGGTAGGGTCCAGGAGCGTGAGGCAGGGAGAGCGTTAGGGCAGTTTAGACGGCGTTTTTTAGTGAGGAGAGCAGGCGTAGGTAGATAGAGAGGGCGTTTTTCAGTAAAAAACAGAATCCCACCCGCCCACCCCCTTTCACAAAAAAAAAAAAAAAAAAAAAAAAAAAACGCATGATGTACTTGTTGAAAGGCTGGTACATTCATGAGTTAAGATTTCTAATCTTAGTTGCCACTTCAGGATGCGTTTCCCAAACAGATGGCTGCGGCATAAAATCCCCAGGGAAGAGAAGCCTAGAGCGGGCTCCTCTAGTTAGTAGTTAGATAGGGGGAATTAGACACAACAATGGAGGGGAAAAAATGGAAGGAAAATGTTGGGGAAGTTATTGATGATTAGTTGATGGTTTCGGTATAAAGTCCAAATTTTGAAGGAAATGAGATAAATAAATAAATAAATAAATTGTTTGCGTTCAAATGCCAAAGTTACATGATTGATGATCTGTTGGGAAATTTTATGATTATTTATATCCTGAATAAAGTGGCCTTTTCTGCTATAACAAAAGCGAGTGGTCTGAATTCATGGGCAATTGATATCAACATCTGCTGCTTGTACTGTCTCTGCCACCGCTGACCTGGAACAGGAAACCTTTCTCCCTTTCACACAATGTGCTCAGTGGATTTTATCAGCAGGCGAGGAGCGCCCTCTGCTGGCCATTTAAAGAACCATCGCATCCAGTCTCGAGTAGATTTACACAAACAAGCGCTTTGTGGCCGGAAAAGCCTGGGTTTTTAGATGTCTCAGAAAGTATTTACAGCTTCACTTCACATGAGTATCTTCAAAACACTGATGCAGAGATCTAAAGAGTATTTACAGAAAGTTGTGAACTGGAAGTGACAGTTTATATTTCTTAAATAAATGAGAATATGTGTTAGTGGTGCAATTAAAATGGACAGCTTATTCATTTATCATGTAATTTTTTAACGCTTTATTTATTAGGTTTTTTAGATGCACATTGTGAGAAGTTGGCCTGATAGGTGATGTTTCCAATTCTGGAACCACCTATTATCAGACCAAACAATCCCTTATGGTGTCTGGTTGTAAGTCAACCTTATTAGACAAGCTATCCTAGGGGTAGCATGGACTAAGCAGCCTAAAGGCTTAACTTAAGAGGTCGTGTTAAGCGAGCTGTTTTACCACATACAATCCTGTAATATCAAATGAAAGGACACCACACAAGTATATATTATAAAAATATATGTGTTTATTACTAAAAACAATCCCCAGTATTCTTTATGAATAAAGGGGCACAAGCGTTAAATCAAAAGCACTGTTTAAACATACAAGTTGCACAATTATGGATGAGGGCGGGTGGCCACTCAAACCATATACTAAACAAGTGGTATAAGAGATGCCACTCGAGCAGTGGTTAGGCCTAGGGCCTAGGGAATCGCTGGGAGCAGTCAGGACAAGCAATGCTGAAGTCGGGAATGGCCCTCGGGATTCGGGAGATGTGCGGAAAGCGCACGCATGCACCAATGTTAACCAATGGTGCGTAAAAGTCATAAAGTTAAAGCTTAAGGACACTTCCGCTGGACCTAGAGGAACAAAACTTAACACACAGACCCTAGAGATGTGCACCAGTGTGGGAACACCGGCGGAGCAAAGTTACCTCACCCACAGGAAGTGGGTGCACAGGGTCGAAGTGGCGTCGGGTTTTGACACGCAGGCTCTTGGTGCTTGAAGCTGAAAGGGCTGCAGGCGGGTTGAAGATGAAGTGTCCGGTGGAGTCCAAGGGTGGACTCAAGTCGAAGGGTACCTGAAAGCAGAGGGGACAGAGTCTGGGTCACTCAGCAGTGACCAGGGTGGAACCAGGACGGAACCAGGCAATGTCGGGCGCAATCAGGTGGTCGTCGAGGAGCTTCTCTCCGCTGTCACGTGGGCTCTGGGGCATCTGCGACGTCCAGGAGCAGGTCACGATCTGTCCCACGCAGGCTCTCACCGTCGGTGCAGTCGGCTTCAAGTTTGGAGCAAACAACACTTGGCAAGAGCAATCCACGCGGGATCGGAAGATTGCTTCTCACTCGGACCAGGAAGGTCAGAGTCGGGGCTCCTTTTCAGGGGAGCTGGTGTGGATCGGGAGCAACCAGATTCACGAGTCTTCTTTGTAGTTTCGTCGGCACAGGGACCACTAGCCGGCTGGCAAGTGACCGGGCCAACGCGTTGAGCCAAATGGAGCAGAAGGGCCCCACGCAGCACTCGTCGAGTGTGGAGGGCTGAACTTCGGCTCAGGAGTAGCTCAGGGTGGGGGCTTCTCAAACCCCGGTGCACAGCTTCGAGGGTCACTTGTGGGCTGCACGGTCAGCGTCTCGTGGTCAATTCAAGATGGCGTGCCCCACGCTTCCGGTCACCTCCACGGGTCTCAGCTCTGCAGGGACTGTGGATCGGGCTGTTGGAAGGCAGGCAAGCTTGATCTCGTCGATCTCAGTCGCTCGAGTTCCGGCGGGAACTGCAACTAAGTAGACGTCGAGGGCTGGATGGTGCCTGCTGCTGCAGGGTGGTCACTCCTTGACCACAAGGGAGATTCTTCGGGCTTCCACGTTGAGATGGAGGTCCAAGGGTCCAGAGTTTCGTTTCTAATGTTTCTTCCAGGAAATCTGATGTGCATTGGCACTGCTCCCACTCTTATTCCAATCTGGGGGGCGTGATTACCTGCTAGGTCCCCCCCTATGGGTGGGACCCAGGAAGGGGGTGGATACACCCCTTTCCTTTGATCCAGGCCGCCCTGGCACGAGGGCTGGAGTGCCCCAGAACCGGTTTGGCCGGATTATGCAAGGGGCAGCCTTGTGCGCCCCAGGCAGTGTCTGGTTTCTTTCAGACCTCCCTGCTACAATCCACTATCTCCTGTCTGGAGGGCGGTGACACCCTCCTGTGACAGGAAACCCTTTGTCCAGGACCCATTTGGCCGAGTTTCGGTCAGCTGCAGGGGTCCAGACATTTGTCTGTGGCAGAGGCATCCATTTTGTGGATCTAAGGTCTTTGGAGAAATTAACCGCATTACAGTAAAGGAACATGTCTTACCCCTCTAGAGGGGTGGAATGCTATCCCCGTCGCCAGAACTGGCGAGGGGATAGTATTCCAAATCGTATGACACCTTACACGACATGTTTTGATAAAGCCAAACCAGAGTTGCTATATAACCGCGAGGATTATAAGGCACTTAAGAGTATATGGTATGGCATTATCCTGAAACAGCTTAGGGAGTTGTTCCCGACAGCTGCAGACAGGCTCAGCTCATGCCAGAGCTCCATCTCACATTAAACCACGCACTCTGCCTCCAGGATTGATGAGGCCTTCCATAGGAGTGGCTCACAGGTTTATATGTGTCCAGATATAGTGTTAGATATAGGTATTCTATACCTAAGTAAGGGGTGTTTACACCACCTTACCCCAGCTGAGTGATCAGCCAGTTGTGTCAATTTAAGAACCAGCCAGGGGTGGCAAAAGATATGCTGCAGCCCCTGGTAGGCCTTGGTGGCCCCTATGCCCTGGGCACTTATAGTGCATTATACAGGGGCTGACAAGGAGTCCATTTCCAATTGTGGTATGTACCTAGGGTACATGGAATCCATTTTACAGAGAGAGCAGATGGCCTGGGGCCCTGATTAGCAGGGAACCAGGTCAACTAAGTCAAAAAACCAGCTAAACACAGGCAAAAAATCTGGGGTAACCATAGTCAGGTAGCCACCTTCCTACACACATCATGGTGCATAGCAAAGTAAATAGATAAAAATACCATGCAATTTCATACACCAGACCAAATACAGTGTGGCATAAGTCATATGTCAAAGCGAAAATTAAAAGAACAGAGTTTTTCTAATTTTTCTGTGTTTTTGGGTTATTCCTTATTAAGCATAGCCACCGTTTTAGATTGCTATGAGTGACATTTCAATGACTATGAGTGACACTTTCTTGCCAGCATACTTCATAGCTGCCAAGGTTTCAGATTGCTATGTGTGACATTTTCATAATTTCAGGGCAATTATGAGTGGCAGAATGTACTAATAGCCTTATAGCCTTTCGTAGCAGGGCTATACAGCTATTAAAGTCCCGCTGTTTCGTTAAAGTCCCTCGCCTTCGGCTCGGGCCTTTAACGATTCAGCGGGCCTTTAATAGACTATGGAATTGTGACCCTCAGTGGTCTCCCTTTAGCAACAACTGCACCCCTAAGAGCCTCCTTGAACGCTGCCGCGAGACTCATTACGGGCTCAAGAAAATACTCTCATATAACCCCCGACTTGAAATCTCTGAAATGGCTGCCCTTTGAAGCCAGAATACAACAGAAAATTGCTGTGATGACACACGCGGCTGTACACCACAGTGCACCTAACTACCTCACTCAAAAGCTAACTATATCAGGAGGGTCGAGATCCAACAGAAGTTCAAAAAACCTACTCTTGAAACCTCGCAGATTCCGGAAGGAAAAAACATACAAACGCTCCTTCTCAGGAATGGCGCCGAGGATCTGGAACGCACTCCCTCCCGCAACCAGGCTTATCTCCTCCACGGCCTTCTTTAAGAAAGAGGTGAAAGCCATCCTCATGGCTAAGTTCACCTGAACTTTAATGTCTGTTCCTCAGTGACTTTCGTGCCGCTTGGGTATTACTGGTTTCATGTCTGTCTAATGTCAAATAATGTCATATGTTGCATGATCTAGATTTGTTTATTCCTCGTGTTTGCCACAATTACATGATGGTCAGTCGATCCTTTTATGCTACTCACTAAATATCTATTATTAGACTATTCATGTTAGCCTACTGTATATCGAGGCCCCTTCCCCTTGCTCCCTGTAACTTTTAGATACTTATAGCATAAGTTCTCCTGATTTTTATCGTAGTTGTATGTAAGACTCAGTATCGTCTTTTATTTTCGCTTATCTGATTGTTTACTCACATTCTATTAGAACATGACTGCTATCCGATCATGCTACTGAAGTTTATATTGCACCCAATATTATGTCGCGTCACCCTCATGCTATCGTGACCCCCTGTTTCTGTGAAGCGCTCTGATATCTGTAAAGATCTTGTTCGCGCTATATAAAACTCTGAATAAATAAATAGCCGTTATAGCCCGCTACGGCGGGCTATAAGGCTATATTAGAACATTGGAATGTTGGGAGCTCCATTGAAAACAATGGAGTGCTCCGGGCTTATAATGGCTGGTATAAGCCTGGAGCTCCAACATTCCAATGTTTCTATGTTCACAGCTCTGGCTGTGAACAAAGGCTTCAGGGAGCCTGAGGGGATTCCAATCCCCTCGCGCTCCCAAAAGGCTTTGTTTTTTTTGTTAGAACATTCTGTCCTCTAGTGACAGAATGTTCTAATAGCCTTATAGACCTTCTTGGCTGGGCTATCCCGCTATTAAAGTCCCTCTCCCTTGTTTAACGCTGGAGAGCTCCTTTAATAGCTGGTATAGCCCTCTACGGCGGGCTATAAGGCTATAGTAAAATCAAGCGATGGGAAACCCATAAATATCATAAGCTGTATTATTTCCAAAAGACTTTTAGCTCACTCTGCTAAAAAGCATTAACAGTTGAATGGCAGCCTAGCGCCCGGAGTCCACCACGCTGCTCGCTACCTGCAAGTTCAGTGGCACCACAATCAGTGGCTCTAAAGCATGGTCACGGCCTAAAACGAGTTAGTGTGCACAAAACTACTGAGGCAGACTGTGTGACTGGACAGTTCTCAGTAACACGGCCGCAGGCAGCTCCAGATCATGACCGGGCTTTTAACCCCTTCGACGCTCATGACGAGCTGGGCTCGTCATGAGGTAGCCTCCTCGCACGCTCATGACGAGCCCAGCTCGTCATGTAAAGTGCGTTTCCGCAAAATCCAGCGTACGGGGGGAAATCATGCCGCACGCATGCGGTTAAAAGCATAGTGAACTTAAGTATTACCGTTAGGAGAATTAAGCACAGCAACTTACTTCTATGGGGCAACAGACGGGCACTGTTCCCGCTCGCACTCCTGGACTTTCGTTGCAACCAATGCCACGCAAAAATCTGGCTAACAGACTGACTGGACTCAGAGAAACCACTCCTGCAGCCACGGTCCGTGCTTCATACTTCGTGACCCTCAGCCTGCTTGCCACCTGTGTCGAGTGTGTCTCGTCAATGACATTCCTTAGCATAATTAATTAATAAATAAATACCGCCGCTGTGTGAGTGGCTCTTCCATGTTGCCAGCAGGAGGTACTTTCACGAGGAGTCTGCCCTGGATGTTCGGGATAATTATCCAGAGTTCACACTTCTGCTTCAAGCCCTAGTGGGAGCCCCCTCTTCTCGGGGCGTGCTGCACCAGAGCACCCACCACACCATTCGATTGTAGGGGCTGAGCATAATTATCTATTTTATTTCTTTGGACTGTCTTTGTCTGTTGTCTTTAGCCATGCTGGACCTTCAATACTTTGCCCCTAGCTGACAGTCTGCAGTCTGCAAGCGCCTTAATCCACGTGGTGCCCCGAGTAGCCATCTCCAATGGGGCCCCACAAGGACCCGACACAGCTCAATGTTCAATACAGTTAGGGGGCCCCCCTGTCAGCCCCCGGCCGCCACACTATGGCCCTGTCTCCCACCTCTCAGGTCCCATGGCCCGGCCTCGGTGCTGGTCAGACTTACTGTGGTCCGGAGCATAAAATATTTGCCCCAGTTGAGGCCTAGTAAGCTGTACATGGGTCATCTTCAATTAGTTTAGCCACCGTGCTTCATTCAGGCTATGTGGGACCCATCTCGGGCGGGGCACTCTCTTGCCTCTGGGTGCCGTTTTGCTGTCCTGAAACTCCTTTCGACAGCCCCACCCACTTGTGCTCACAATCCCTGGGCATCAGGGATCTCCAGCAGCGGCCCGGGGCTCTGGTTTCACTACGGCCCGCGGTGCCTCCATCGGGCTCCACTTCCGCCCGTAACTTAAGAAGGCTCAGTTCAGCATCCTCGTTGTCCGTGTATTTATTTGCGCAAGACATTCATGACGTCCAGTTTTAAAATGTCTGTGCTGCGGTGCAAGCAGTAGTGCCAAGATTTGCCGCAGTTCCACTCCTCTGCCTACTCAACCATGACCCCCGCTTGCGCCAAATGTGGCAGCTGAGCGTAGCGTACGTACTGCCCAGCCCCTGACGTCAGGCTGTGACAGTGGCGCAGCGGTGGGCGAGAATGCACTTGGGTTTTTAAAAAGATACATTGTAGCAGCCTCACTGCTGTGCTACTGGCAACGCGCGCGCGGGCCGGCAAGTGACTTCTGTGGGAGCAGGCGTGCACGCAAGCTAGCAGCCTCGAGTGGCCAGTAGTGTACTTTTAGCCTTTGTGTGACAGCAGAGAGAGTGGCATCAAATGCGTGACAATGCATTGCAGTGCGGTGATGTGGATCACCATGCTGAAATGCGTTAGTGTCACACCTGATGCGTGATACTTGACAGGACTGATACTGAGGCGAAGAAGAAGAGGAAAGCATATAAATATCAGAAATTACACCCATCTGAGCAACAAAAAACTAAAACGTTAAGTGCTGCAAAGCACCAGAAATGGAAGGGCACTAACCTAGTGCACTTGTACAGCCAAAGGCACAACACTACTGTTAACTGCTGCAACTAGTTAAAATATCTAAAACACTCCTAAAACCATTCATAAGAAATAGCTGTGTCACCTATGGTTTCACCATTCATTTTCGCCATGCATGCCATGATGTAAAGCTGTTTCTGTGATATCGACTGATGGAGCTAAATCTGTTTGTCTATTTCTGTATTACACAAGCAGCACAAATGGAGTAATTCATAAGGATTCATGCTGACTGCTGTGATTTGTGTCCCAAATCAGAAGGCACGCTGGACGTGAGAGGAGCTCTATGAACTGGTGGATGTCACCAGATTCAAAGTACTAGTGTTGCCAGATGATAGCAACAATTCCATGGGCCCGGGCAGGTAGGAAATTGAACTAGGGACATGTTGCCACAGCCTCAGATACCTGCTGCAGGATGGGCCGGTGTTCTACGGGCGCAAAAAGACGCGGAGCTCAAATCAACGTTACACCCACAGAAAAGCAATTAGTCATGCCAGCTTTCACTAGCCTTAGTACACCCACTAGGCCCTAGGCTTTTTGCTGGCAATCAATTGAGGCAAAAGAGGAACATCACTGGCCAGGCGGCTCTCTCTGTCCAACGCAGGACCCGGGTCCAGTCTTGTCGGATGTGAGAGGCCAGACACAGATTTCCGCTGCCTCACCCTTCATAATTATAGTCCACTAACAGTAGTCAGGTCACAGCCTGGCATGAGACTAACCCATTTCAGTGTGGTGGTCTGCATCACCGCACTGAAATGCGAAGTCACGCATTATAGCGCCTCCTCAGCTGCTATCATGCACCATGACTGAGTGGCAATGCTCGTTGTGCGCTGTTCCCGCTAGGTTTCAGGGGCGTGCTCATGATCTGCTCCTCGCAGCTCTCTACTTTGTTACAATGTATTGGGACTGGAGACACCACGGGCCGATACCACGCCGCATCACTGAGGAGTCACTACCGAATGGCTTGGCTACTTAGATACTTAAAATATGATTGTGAAGCCTTGAGACATTTTAATAAGTGGGGGGTGAGTCACAGAGTAACCCTGCAGTGCTGCCAGCCCTCGCTACCTGCAGCGTTGCGAGTGTGTGGCATTTCAGGAAGTGTTCACTGACACTTGTCAGTGTGTTGGGCAAATTATTGGTAGCACAAGTCCTCTTCGCCGCTCGCACCACGGCATTGTGGATGAGGATCGATTCCCGGACCCAGAGTTGGCCACGCCTGACTTGCCATTTTGGTGCAGCTGGTCAGCATTGCCATATGCTCATCAGCCCGGCAGTATGGATTCCGTGAGTTACCATATCATACACAGGCTGAGCCACCAGCACCAGCAATAGAGCTGATGCCAGTCCGAGTCAGCAGATTGCCCCCTGCCAGAGTGAGTACTGTCCCCGTAACACACACAAAGGAGTAGGAATGTGGATAATAAAAGTTGGCACATGCTCAGTGAGAAAAAACTGCCCTCACTTACAAAATTGTGACATGCTCCATCATTGGGGTTGCTTACTAACAACCTTGTGTTCCATGATGTCCCTTGCCCCATGAGCATCTATCTGTGAATAAAACTAAATAAAATATGAGAAATACAAACAAATGAACATGCTGTGTGGCTATAGAAAAAACTTGATGAACAAAAACGTAGGAGAGACACAAGTTAATGCGAACCTTAGTCGTAACCACACAGAAGTACCATTAGATGCCAGAAATACAATACAAAGTTTTCTATACACTCCCTAGAGGAACACCACACAGTAAATGACCTACCTTGGACGGTGCAGCACTAACCCAGAATCAGACCATCTACAGAGGATAAAAAGAGATTACTCTTAACGAGGGAACAGGAGTGGGTGTACAGACAAAAAACCCACGTGGGGGGATTGAATGATGATATACCTTGGAACACCCTGAATATATACAGTTGACCACTATATAGACTCCAGTTTTGATTAGTGGCCCCCTTGACTCCTAACTCCCCCACATTGATGGAACTTTTCCCGTCTTAGGGTAGGAGGAGGACAGCAACTCGCCACCTACATGGAAAGAGTTGGAGAATGTCCAGGAAGAGTACCCACTTTGACGAAGTAAGGAGCTAGGGGTAGGATTCTGTGGGATGGAACATCTACAAGATGTGGACATAGATTACGGTACTGGGTGTGCAGATACACAGACAAAGTAAATACGTGATTGCTTACTTTAATTATGACAATGTGTGGTAGTACACACGTGTATATCATGAACTGCAGCATTTTCACGGTAATCTAGGCATTTTTTCAGCATCATGACCCTTACGACTGTGTGAAATGACACTATGAGTTGCTTACGAATTAATTTATTTTCCACATTTATACTGGGTGTGCAGTTACACCGACAAAGTATAAAAGTGATTGCTTACTTTAATTTTGACTATGTGTGGTGGTCTACACATTTATATTGTGAACTGGAGCATTTCCACTCTAATTTAGGCATTTTTTCCAAGTCATGACCCTTAGAACTATGTCAAATGGCACTACGAGTTGCTTCCAGATTTATTGATTTTTCCCCATTTAAACATATCAAATAATCATGCCGATTTATAACACCATTATGTATATGTTTTATCTCCTTATAGAGATTGACTATAGAAGGTCCCTCCCAACCCCTTGCTAATTCTAGCGATTCGCATGGTGAAACTCGTTGAGAGAGATTTTCATGCGCAGCATTAGTGTGTGCATTTGATTAAAACGGATTTTGGTGCGGACACTGTTCCACGATGAATGTTTAGACCGATTTGGACGCGATACTTGGGTACTGTGAGCTTTGAGGGAAGAAGCACCCAGGGGTATGGATTTTCCACTCCCTGATACTTTGTGGCGGATCAAATGAAATCTAGTAATAATTCTCTCCCCTCCGTGTGCTTTTCCCACAGATTACGAAGTGTGCGTGAAATAGGGAACACCATGTTGGAAGGAATGCATTCCATGGATACCTAAGCCAGGATCAGAGGGGACTACGTTTTGGGATCCGGAGGGTCCTGATGAATGCCAGAGTGACCTGACAGTGTGGGCACGATTTAAATGGCAGAAACATGTAGACGCCTTGGCAGTAAGGAGGGGTGAAGGAATCTTAATCTTTTCCTGTAACCACCACCCTTCACGTTTTAAAAACTAGCCAGAGGACCCAGGAATAAAGTTTCGAGTGGGCACACATCCAAGCTAGTTTTAACTTTCACTAGCTGCACTTTTCTTCGGTGAGCCCAAATTTTCATTGTTTTCCCCTTCCCTTTGCTCCACACCAGGCGTTGGTCTGCGCAGGGGTGTTAGTAACCAACCCAATGATGAAGCATGTCACAATTTTGTGAGTGAGCAGTTTTTTCTCTACCTGAGCACGTGCCACCTTTTACTATCCACTTCCCTACTCCTTTGTGCGTGTTGCAGTCATAAATTGGGGAGGTCGGAATAGGGATTTCACCTCTCCCCCCTTCAGGTTGTGTTAAAGTGAGTGCTGTCACCATCGGAGTGTGTACAGTGGCACATGAACATGAATCATGCAGGGGTGGTGTTGGTTGCACCACAGTCCCGGGAGTCCACGACGAGTTGTTGCAGGCTAGCCATGCAGTGAGTCCATCTGTTGCAGCAGCACCAGTTTTCCGTTGTAGAAGTAAGTACCTGAGTGCGAGCCAGCATTCATTCCTCTTCATGTAAACTTGTGCCATATCTGTTATTTGCTTTTAAAAGACTATCCATACATAGCTACCAAGGTTTCAGGTTGCTATATGTGACATATTTCATATTTTCTGTGTAATTATGAGTGACATTTCAATGACTATGAGTGACACTATCTCCGTCACCACTGACCAGAGTCACCCAACGTCACCGGCGCGGCCAAAGACACTTCTGATGCAGAGAGACAAAAAATGAGAATTTGAGCATGGCATTTCTTGAGACCAGTTGTGAGTAGCCCAGTAGCTTGTCCCATTTCTCCTCAGTGAATTGTTTGCTCTATGTTTCCTCCTATGTTCTGCATTTGAATCACCTGGTATAATTCGGTCACAGCCTTACATCCAGTGATCAACATACAGGTGGGCTTACTGGTGGGCTTTTAGTATGGTATTTGTCACACATTAAATAAAGGCATTTTTTGCTTAAAAAATCATTAGTATTCCACCAGAATCAGAACTGTCGATAGGTATGTGTCTGTTCATTGGTCAGCGCATTCTGCCCTGTCGTCTTCCGTTAATTTCGACCTTTCCTGAAGCATGCCCTGGTACTTGTGTGTCCTTCCACTGTTTGGGTTGTGGGATCTACTTTTCCCTGCTCCCTTGATGTCTGCTTACAAACACTTTTAGCCTCACAGGCATACTCTGTGTGAATGTATTTAGTTACCAGAGGCTTTATTTCTCTTTTTAATAATTCATTTTATAGTTTTCTTTTAATGATATTCATGTATATATTTTAATCTTGCCTTGTAACTAGCCCTTAGCAGATGCACATCCAGACCGCATACTTTAAATACTTTGCTCAACATTCTTTGTTTAAGTCTTAATTTCAATCAGACCTACACTTTAAACTCTACCTGTGACTGTATGTCATTGACAGATGCACATCCTGGACGCATACATTTCTGTCAACCATTTAAAATAAATGTTCATCTATACTACTATAATAAAGCAGAAACGTTCAGGCTTTGAGGCGGGTAAACTCGGGAACCATTGCGCCAATCTACACACCCGATACACCGTTGAAATCGGCAGGGTGTGTAGATGGTTATAGGCTACATAAATTAAAAAAATAAACGTTATTTAAAATTTTGGATAAAAAAAAAAAAGTAGTCCCTCAAAAGTAGCGCAGCCGCGACATGCGTGGTTACGTTAGGAGCACGGGGAGGAGCGGCGGTCGGGGAAGCCTGAGGACAAGAAAGAGGAGGCAAACGGTGCACTACAAATGTCAGACAAACGGTGCATTACAGGAGGAAAACGAGGAAAAAGTGACGTGTAGCCAGAGGGGTTTTAGATGCTGTAAACGTTTGAGCCACCTCGGCTTCCGTAGGATAATCCCATGCTCTTCTCAATGGGACTCTGTGCTCCGCCGTTAATAAAGTGCGCAACGAAGGCCTACACACGGTCAGGAGAAAAACGGTACCCCCTCGAACGAGGCCACCTTCTGTCAAAAAGGGGAGAGTTTGCTCACATAACTGTCAGCGGTGAATATGTTATTGTTTAGATGCGTTTGCTTCACTATAGGAGATTATATTTATATAGGAATATTTCCTTCACGAATACCTGCGTCCCTTGGGTGGAGTGGAGGGAAGGGGGTGGATGGACGTGTGCATGAGGAAAAAGTGACGTGGGCAGGTTAAAAAAGTGGGGCGGGCGGGGGCCCTGAAGCAAAGTAAGTTACAGGAGGAAGAAGTGACGTCTGCAGGTTACAAAAGCGGGGCGGGAGGGGGCCCTGAAGCCTAATTGCTCCCGGGCAACGTCGGGACGGGCTGCTAGTATTATATATTTTTACAGACTTGAATTGCAACAGATTTTTACTTTTAAATATATCTACTTAACCAGACTTATAATGCTACATCTTACCCCAGCACCCATACTACCAACCTGCCGTAAGAAAATAAAGAGCTATGACGCAGCCAGTGCTTGCCACGTCAGAGCTCTTTTATCCTAACTGTACTATTTGGTTTAGTTTTTCATGAAATCGGTTGATGTTTTCACACTTTCGAGACAACAGTGTTGCGTAATAAAAGTGTTTTTCATAAACTGATATATGGTTTCTTTGCTGCTATATGATAACTTAAGTTTGTTTGACAAACTCAATATATTTTCAAAAGCTCACAAAGTATTGCAATCTGTTCTTTCACAAACTTTTCCTTTCATTATTTTAACTGACCTTACTGCTGCAAAGAACCTGAAATATAAGTAAGGGCACTCGTGACAGGCCCCTGCGGTGAGCGGGCCTGAGCCAGCTTTATGAAACTGAACAGAAGTCAACTAGTTGTGCAGACAGTCCATGACTGTAGAGCTCTGAGCTGTGTAACTTTCACAATTGCTTAAGGATCTCCCAGCTGTGAAGTTACTTTGTGCATCTGCCTGCATACAAGGAAATGCAGAGCAGCCTCTCAGTTAAACTAACACTTACAGACGGAATAACGAAGTGGATTTGGCATCCGGTGCTGCAGGAGACAGTACGGGCTAATCAGGTTGAAGATGCAGTCCCTCCTCCAGCAGACAACAGGTCTCCTGGGATTTGTAGTCACTTTAGCAGGCAGCTACAGTGGTTTGGCGTCCTGCGCTGTGGGACATAGTCCAGCGCTATATCGCGCATTGAAGATATGGTCCCTTCTCCTCCCCCAGCAGACAACAGGTCTCCTGGGATTTGTACCCTTTACCAAGGAGCTGCAGTGGTGTGGCGTCCAGGGCTGCATTTGTTAGTCCCGCCCTATATAGCGTGTAGAAGATGTGACCCATCTTCCTCCAACAGCAGACAAACAGTTCTCCTGGGACTAATAGTCACTTTAGCAGGCAGTCTGCTGACAGTGTGCATGGCTCTTTGTCGATAATTAATGCTTGCCACAGTGGGCTGCTCTCCAGACCAGGCCGAATGGGGCTTTACGGGTGGTCAGTCATAGCTCCGATCCTGTGCTTTCCTGTCTCCTCTGATTCTGTACTCTTGCATGGACACATACTGACTGGGTTACTACTTTGTCCCTTTACCATAGGAGAGCAGAGCCACAGAAAGCACAGTCCCTAGAGACTGCCTGTGCCTAGGGGCGATAGCCAGGCTAAGGTGTCAAGCACAGGAAATACATGCCTATAAGAAACACTTTGCTTCGGGGGTCGTTCCCATCTCTGGCCCAAGGGTTCCTTTGCTAACAGTCCACTCTCTCAAACTCAGATGCCTTCTTCAGCACCTTATGTACTACAGCTGCCTCCAGGCCTCCTTCCTGTCATGCGGGTTCTCTCTTTTTTCCCACAATGTAGGATACAGACTTGGTATACATAATAACCTACCAAGTGTCTTTTCTGACACTGAAAGTCTCAGTCTTATTAAAGACAGCATTACTATTCCACTAACGTGACTTATAGTGGTAATGCGGTCCTTGTTGTTCAGAAATAAAGACTTGACAATAAATGCGTACATTAAATAACAGTATACTTATCTACACTAATCGTAGGCTGAGACATAATGCAATAATTAATTATACACAATATAAGTTGGAGACTCTTACATTAATTCAGCACAAGTCCGTCTCCAATAAGAGTAGGAGTATTGTCAATTAAAATAACCTATAAGAAACAGGTATAGGATTTTTCTTTTAGCAGAGTTTACATTTTTTCTCTAGAAGTTAGGAGTAGGAATTCAGAAAACTCCCAAAATCTTCGATCACTGAATTCTTTATTATTTCAATCTTTAAAAAAGCCTCAGCCAACGTGTTTCGTTCCACTGGAACTTCGTCAGGGCTCGATAATCACTTGCGGCCACATGCATCAACCTATTTAGGAAGTGCAAACGGTGCAAATCGGTAAATTCGGCCATTTGCGATTCCTAAATAAGTTTTTGGGATGCATCATACATTTTTGTGAAATTCGCTATTTTTAGCGATTTCCAAAAATGCAATTGCTTTTAAGGAATCGCAAATTTGCGATTCCTTAAAAGCAATGCATGATTGTTTTTCAAATTGCGAATTAGCAATTAGGGGGTGCAAATTACCACGAGGTTGAACCTCGTGGTAATTTGCGAAAAGTTATGAAAATGCTCAAAAAGGCATTTTTTAAACTTTCATGTTACAGACACACATGTCCTTAGGACATGTGTGTGTGAAACATGCACTTTAAAATACATTTCAGGGGTGCAGGGGAGGGTCCTTTGGACCCCCCTCTGCACCCTTGGAATGCATTAACAAATTGCGAATCGCATTTTCAAATTCGCAATTTGTAAATGCCTTCCCATTGACTCCTATGGGCGTTTTGGCCCATAGGAATCAATGGGATTGGCGAAATCGCAATTAGGAATTCGCATAATATTTGCGATTCGGTAAAAATAGCGATTTTTAGCGAATCGCAAATATTATGCGAATAAAATCATGCATCCCATTTTGCGATTCCTTATTTGCGATTCCCTAAAAATCGCAAATAAGGAATCGCAAAACCGTACAATGATGCATGTGGCCGTTGAAGTTTAGTACATGAGATCCCAGGTCAGTCTTTTACTGAGTTCCCGATACGATAGCTCGCATCTTCAGGTTGAGATTGGATGGTCACATGACTGGGGGGCCGTCTGGGTGTACACATCTTTGGGGATTATAAATACTTCTACTCTTATTGAAGACGGACCTTATTTACTATTTCCTTGAGGGCTTACTATTGCTCTTGGAGGACCACGGGCCGAATTGAACACTATAGCCCATCAGAGTCTTTTTCTTGAATTATAACACCTCATCAGTTCTCACAAGATTACCAAAGGTCTATGTGCGAGAACTTGTGGTACCTATGATACTTGCTGATGAAATAGATGCAACCTTCCTTGTTTACTAGTAACAAGACTTGAGAGAATATGAATATGTATGGTCTAATCTGACCTGGGATCTCATGTACTAAACTTCAAGTGATTATTGAGCCCTGATGAAGTTTCAGTGGAACGAAACGCGTTGGCTGAGGCTTTTTTAAAGATTGAAATAATAAAGAATTCAGTGATCGAAGATTTTAGGAGTTTTCTGAATTTTGCGTCTTGGTGCACCGTCCTTTTTGGAAAACGTCTGGTATCTGTTGATCAGTGGAGCATATGTGTGGCAAGCTCCGGACGTGCTTTGCACATAACAAGGACTAATTTGGTGACTGTAAAATTGAGGAGCCTAACCAGGGTCAGCCATACGGTTTGTTTTTTGAGGAGTAGGAATTCTTATTCATTCATAAATTCTTTATTTTGGCTAGTTTCGCCATAAAAAGAGTACAAGATAAAAACATTGATTAAAAGGAGATTATGCATAGAGTTCATTTAAGTTGGCACAATAAGTTATAAATTTCATGCAACGTATAATACACGTATTCACAGTACAATAATCTTATAAATATTTAGTCATTAACATTCATTTGCGGTTAAGTGCCGTCGCTTAAACCACATGGCTAACAAGTACTTAGAAAGTGCAAATACAATGTGTCCAGATGTATTAGTTTTAAGAATTCTAAAAGCATATATACAATGTAGAAAACCCAGATTTTTACATAAAGGTACTAGCCAATGCTTCTTGGATTTACTGTACGCTGGACAAAAGAAGAGGACATGGAGTTCATCCTCTACGTCACAGCTACATCCTGGGCAAGACTTATTTATAGAGGCTGACCATTTGCTTGTAAAAGCTCTTAAGGGTAAAGTACCGTATCTCCATTGTTTAAAAAGTTTCCTGGCTAAAATCGGATAAACAACATCCATAAAATCCTCAAAAAAGTAGGAAACCTTGAATAATAAAAGGAATTGGTCAAAGTGCCAGCATGGGAGTCGTACAAAACAGAATTACGTTTTTTGTCCATAAAAATCCTAGTAAGGGACTTACCCGAAACCTCGCGACAGCCCCTTTCCGGATCATGCCACAGGGCAGGTAATCCCAATCTCTCAAATTCATGTTTAAGGAACATCAACCAGGGAATTTTTGCTGCACTATTATAACTTAGTATTTGCTTAAGCTCTAGCCTATAATTCAGCAGATCTGGCGTTGTCCAGAGCCTGCGCCAGAACCTAAGAGGTTTGAGTGCCAGCTCATCTTCTATGGGACTCAGCCCTAGATCTAGACTTAGGGGGAGAAGCGGGGTGCTTTGCGGAAGTGTTCATAACTGTCTGATGAATTTAGTTTCCATTTTAGGGATTTCAGACCTGCATGAGTGCCCCCATAACTCCCCACCATAGAGAACCGCAGCCCTCGCTTGAGTCTTATAAATCTCCAGTGCGGGGTTCACTGGTTTAAAGGTCGAAGTGTTGGAGACTCTAAGAATGCCCCCCGCCAGCTGGGACAGTTTCATTTGCGATTTTACTTGTTGGGGTCCCCAGGACAAATTTTCATGCAGTGTAACCCCTAAATACTGGAAAGTCGTAACCCTTTCCAATCTCGCAGAACCCAGAATAGGATTAGGACGGGAGGATGCCGGAGGATTAAATATCATAAATTTCGTTTTGTCAATATTTATTTCCAATCCACGGCATTGACGGAAATCCCCAAAGCCGTCCAATATTAGTTGGATCCCCATAGGGGACTTGGAAAGCAGGAGGGTGTCATCAGCTAACATAATCGCCGGCACCCTCCTGCCTGCCAACCTTGGCGCATCATTATTAGGGGCATCATCCAGATGTGAGATTACGCCATTTACGTAGAGCCAAAACAGGGTTGGGGCCAAAAGGCACCCCTGCCTCACCCCCCTGTCAACTGGGAACCTAGATGACAACGCCCCAGTCCTCCCACATCTTACCTGTGCAAAGTTCCCCGTATGTAACCTCATCAAGACATTCAGGAGTTGGGACGGAGTCCGTGTCTGCCCACAGGAGCGGGCAGACCAGAATGACAGGCCGGCTCCCGCGGCAGCACGCAAGCGTGCAGGCCAGTTGGGAAGCTGTGATTGACTTGCATTGATCATGTTACCAAATATGATATGTACCTGTCATTCCAAGTGATGCTTAGGCATGTATTCTTGCTAATGCGTTAGTTCAACAACCAGACTGTCAGCCACTGTGATTTAAATATGTATACTGTATGGTCAGTATGAGATGCTCCTCTGAAGACCCAGGGATAGCCAGGTTGGTGGAGATCACTAAATATGGTGGATGGTAGTCCAACGGGGTAGTGGAAGTTGTTACGCCTGCTCCTCTGGCAGACCGTGGGCTACCTGTCAAACTATAAATGAGGGGGACAGTCTTCAAATGTAACTCAAAATAGACGGGCTGGATTCAGGGTGTGGTGGACAGGGCACTCTATCAAAAACGCAACTAAGCATTATATCACCCAAAACAATGGTCCACCCACCAGCCCTGTTTAGAGGTGGATGGATTGTCAGCCTTTAATCAGAAATCCCATTGGGTATGTCGATGGAAAACTTCTTCCGAAGGAGAAAGGGCTTTCAAAGAAAACCCATCAGACATTAGATACAGAACCTTAAAAAAAAATGTTTAAATGTATTTGACAAATTCATGTTTAAAGCCCTTGTATGGCAGACTGCTTTCAAGTACTAAACATTCTGTGGTATTTTTATGGATTATTAACAAGAGAAGTGACAGACATATTTTCAGCACCTCTCACTCTGAGAGAAGGCACACTGGCGAGAATAGTCCCCTCTAATGCCACCTGTGGCAGACTCCTGCTGAAAGCAGTGATGCTATTAAGACTAGGGTCCTCTAATGCCACGTGTGGCAGACTCCTGCTGAAAGCAGTCATGCTATCGAGATCAGTTGACCACTCTAGGGCCAAATAAACTAGGCTCTTTGCTGACATCACAAATTATCTTTATAGTTTAGGAACTAAATCACATTTAAGTTTTCCTATACAATCAACAGTCAAATACCATGAATTAAAATAAATGTGTTGTTTTATTACATATCAAAAAACATACATTTCTTATTAACATGTAAAATCTAGTCATGATTGTGTACATTTCATAGCATCATGATTGTTCTTGTTGTATCATAATTTAGTTCATGTAAATGTTAAAGTAAATCCTGGTACACACCTCTGTAGTGTGGTTTCAAAAAGGCTCTTGGATGTCCATACATGGGTGGTGTTTGGATGTTTGGTTATGTATCAGTAATACAGATCTATAAATTACTGGGTTTCAAATGTATTATGCCACTAAAGGCCGAACAAACCACTTGTTCTTGAATATAAATTGTCCAGTTTAGAACTTGTTGCTGTTGACGTGAAAGTAAAGTGAGTTTGACCCTGGAGCAAACCCCTGTATCGTGTTTTGTATAAGGATGGGTGCTGAAGAGCAGTCTCGTTGCTGTTCCTCACTGGCTGGGTGGTGGTGATGATGGTCGGCAGCAGAAAGAACTTCCCAGACTCAGCACTTTGTTAAAATGAACTCAGTGTAAAGCATTAGTTTCTACTATCTTTAGCTACTGAAGATGTATCCTTTCTTCTGATGTGCATATTATATCGGTGAACTTCTTCCTCTGGGCAAGGCTGGGCTATGAGAGCACTGTGTATTTGGCAGCTCCAGCAACACAAAAGCACCTTACAGATGATTCAGAATGCTACGATCTATCTTATTTGTGGTCCGAGGACGTCCCAACTGCATTACAAAGTTTCACTGCTTACTCACGAGGCAGCACATACTTTTTATGTCCATTCAGTCACTGACAGTTTATAAAACGAGGGTATCTTTTTGCTTGTTATGTCATGTTAAGGGGTTTTATAAAGCACGCAGTTGCCCCAACAACGGACATAACAGCGCTAAAATGTCACTGCCATAAGCAAGCCAAGAACACCCAGGGGGCAATTATGCCGGGAAGAGGTGAGTTTTGATGTTTTACGGAAAAGAGAATGTTTTTGAATGTTTCTAATATGTGCAGGGAGGGAGTTCCAAAGCTTAACCGAGGAACAACTGCCAGATGCTGGTCCTTGGAGCGCAGCTGACGGGTAGGTCTATAGGATGCCATGAGGCTAGCCAGAATAGCAGGAGATTGGAGAATCATGACTCTGTGGGCAATACAGAGAGTCTCGGGTGCATTTCTCCACCGGCAGCCAATGTAGTTTGCGGATGGAACTAGCAATGGAACGGATTCTCAGCAGACCAAGGAGGGCCCGGGCTGCTACATTTTGTGCCTTTTGTAAACACAGTATCTCTGCCCTATTGGTCCCGATATATAGGGAGATCGCATAGTTCAGTCTAGAGAGTACTGTGGCCTGAATGATTACCTGATGGATGGTAGGGTCGAAGAAACCCAGCAAAGGATTAAGCTCACGTAGGAGCCCGAAACAAACTCCGGCTACTACCTTAGTCTGGGTTTGAAAAGAAGGTCTAATCAGAATCCTAGATTTTTTACTGCCGTTTTAAGAGCCGGCGGAGGGCCCAAAGAGGGCAGTTATCAGAGGTCACTCCACAGATGGATATCTTTGCCCACCACCAAGATCTCCAATTTGTTGCCATTGAGCTGAAGACAATTGGCCGTTATCCAATCGGCAATAGCTGCCCAGAGTCGTCAGATAATGCCACCACCAGCTGTGAGTCATCAGCGTAAGATATCACAGCTAATCCTCTGCTCCTGGCCACTGTTCCCAGAGATTGGATATAGATGTTAAAAAGAGTTGGGCTTAAAGCTTGTAAATGAAAACCTGAATATCATTTGTGTCAAAACTCAGTATCTTTTGTGTTCCTTTACTTATGAATCCATATTTCTTTTCCAGTGCAAAGGATCAAGAAATGTAAAGCAGCAAGTCAATATTTCTGGATTCCAAGAGCTGAATTATTTACTGCTAAAGATTCAATCTTTACCTAATCTTCAAGCTTTCAGAAACCTATTAAGAACTAAACTTTTCAAATGCTTTCTCTCTGATCAATAATGTTGCCATCATGCAAGGATTTTGTCCTTTCACCAGTTAGGTGTTGGTTGGGTGATTCTCTGTAAATAAGAAAGGTCTAAAATATATTCATATACAATTAATCTGGCCGTGAATCATTTAGAGTCAGTGGTGAGCCAGCAAATTTCCCAAGGCTCCAGCTTGATATTGGACACCTCTGGGGAAGTGCCCCTATCCTGGGTGCATGAACAGATGCATGTGATGATCGAAATGAGCATCTTTTGCCCTGCGTCAGGGCTTCGGAGGTAAATGTTGTGTACTGCAAGTACTATTTCTCACAGTTACAGGTCACAATTTACTTTTACTTCTTCTGCCTTTGAACGTTGTTCTCTAGCAGCTGTCATTGAACCGGTTGTTGCACAAAATGAACTAACACCAAAATCAGCTAGAAATATTCTCCAGTCTGTGCTTGTTAAACTTGTTCAAGTGTGTTGTGTTTATAGGTTTTATCACTAATCCCTGTAGTTTGTTGAAAATCCTTCCCACAACTACTTCCAAATCCACTGCAATGGTATGGTTTCTCCCCTGTATGTGTTTGCTGATGTCTTCGTAGAATTGATAATCGACTAAAGCACTTTGCACATTCACCTCACTTGAATGGCTTTTCCCAAGTGTGTGTTCGCTGATGTCTTTGGAGATTTGATAACCGACTGAAGCTCTTCACACATTCACTGCACTTGAACGGTTTTTCCCCTGTGTGCGTTCGCTGATGTCTCCTGAGATGTGAGGAATCAGTAAAACTACTTCCACATTCACTGCACTTGTATGGTTTTTCCCCAGTGTGTGTTCGCTGGTGGCTCCGGAGGGTTGATAAATGACTGAATTTCTTCACACATTCAGTGCAATGGTATGGTTTTTCCCCTGTGTGTGTACGCTGGTGGCTCCGGAGGGTTGATAACTGACTGAATTTCTTCACACATTCATTGCAATGGTATAGTTTTTCCCCAGTGTGTGTTCGATTATGTATTTGTAGGTCTAATAACCGACTGAAGCTCTTCACACATTCACTGCACTGGAATGGTTTTCCCACTGTGTGTGTTCGGTGATGAATCCTGAGATTTGAGGAATCACTAAAACTACTTCCACAATCATTGCAATGGTATGGTTTTTCCCCAGTGTGTGTTCGGTGATGTCTTTGGAGTTGTGATAAACGACTGAAGCTCTTCACACATTCACTGCACTGGAATGGCTTTTCCCCTGTGTGTGTTCGGTGATGAATCCTGAGATTTGAGGAATCACTAAAACTACTTCCACATTCATTGCAATGGTAAGGTTTTTCCCCTGTGTGTGTTTGCTGATGTCTTTGGAGTTGTGATAAACGACTGAAGCTCTTCACACATTCAGTGCAATGGTACGGTTTTTCCCCTGTGTGTGTTCGCTGATGTCTTTGGAGTTCTGATAACCGACTGAAGCACTTCACACATTCAGTGCAATGGTATGGTTTTTCTCCTGCGTGTGTTTTCTGATGATCTTTGAGGAGTGCTAACTGACTAAAGTTCTTCATACATTCATTGCAATTGCACGTTGCTTCTCCTGTGTGTGTTTGCTTATGGTTCTTTAGTAGCGATGACAAACTAAAGCTTTTGCTGCATGTGTATGATTTTCCTTTCTTGGTCAGTGTCTCTGGGTCGGGTTTATATTTGTCTGCATCCCATGACTGGGTTTCCTGAAGAGCTAACATTGTTTATAAAGCACATGTGTTATTCTCACAATCCCTGTATGTGTGTGGTATATTGGATGCTTGATTTCAGATTTCACAATGAAATACAAAACTCACCAACTACATATATTATAATTGTGGCAAGTACATTTCTTTGTAGGTGGGTATGTCTTTATAGATCACATAATGGGTTTGCATGTTTACGGGTAAAGATTAGTCTTCCTTCAGGTCGATGCAAATTGGGACAGTCTGTTGTAGATCAAAGACCCTCTCTTTCCTTTACCCTTCAGTTGTCTGGCTCCACTCCCTTGTGTTTTTCTTGTGCTCATGTGCTTTGGCCAGAAAGAGTTTATAATACACCTAGCACACTGAATGGTAGTCTGCCATCATTACAGGAAGCAGAGCAATGCTGTATCCACCTCATAGCGAACACATGATCAAAGCTGGTGGTGGAGGCCTGTTTATACAGGAGGTGGTTTGTCAGTGTTGTTGCCTTAATTTTCTAGAGGTCATTTCTTAGTCCTGTTGCGTGGAGGTGTACAGCTCAGGCTCTTAGATCCACTGAATTGCTCTGGACTGCCTCTTCCAGGATCTATCAGTTTATGTTCAGGGTCCTCAGTCTCTGACTGTGCAGATCTTTTCCTGAATATTGGAGCTCATTTTTTCTAACCGTTTTTTTTTTAGATTTGCACGATTACTGTCATTATTCACGATCATTTGTGAATTCAAGGCTGGTTTCCTATTGGATGTAAAGAGATATAAAATCACTAAATGGAAATGTAAGAGAATGTGAATACACAATATTTAACTAGTTGTAAAATACATCTCTTCTTTACCATTTTTTAAAGTTACCAAGGGCTATTTCACCATACACAGATATTTAACTAAATCTTCCATTGAACATGTCACTCTTACCTAATTCAGAAAGGGAGGTGATTTTCAGAGTAACTTAGTACAGAAAGAGCACTCATGGAGTGCCCGCTTGCTAGAGGTACAGCTTTAGGAAGATGCCAAGATTTCATTTAAACAAGAAGGGATTGTGGAAAAAGAGATGGCTCAGGATGTGTTGCCGTCACTTCAGTTTCAGGAAGTGTATAACAGCAGTAACGCTTTCAAGACTACATGACAAAGAAAACTCTTCAGGAAGTATATAATAAATGTAGCTCCATTCACACTCTTCTTGACAATACTTTCCAGTTCACACTGGAGCAGCTGAAGTTCTAACTCCTATCTTTACTTTTCTGTTTGTTAAGTTATCTTTGCCACATTCCTAGGGATGGTTCAAGCATTTGTTGGAAGATTGCAGCATTTATTATAGAGATTCCATCACAACCAGTAATATACCTGCGATATCTCTGCTGCCAATACATGTCTGCTTTTTGCCTTTTTCTACCTTACCATGGTTTCTGACAATTTTTTGCATTTGGTGCCATCATGCTTCTCTGTCGGTGGACAGAGCATTGGCAGAGTGGGACAAGATGTCCGTTGCTTGAGGGTGAGTGCAGCATTTACACCCCTGCACATTTCTTACATTCAGCTTTACCATACTCCCTGTTCATCACCTTCCATACTCCCTTATGTCTGTGTACTCGCTCATCAGGGTTCATTGACAGCTACAGCAGGGGAGTGACTCGAGGCACACAGCAGACATAAGGTAATGGTCTGATAGTCAAATGCCATGGTTGGCAGTACCAGGATCACAAGCGTAATTAGAGAAGCTCGCCCGGGGCATACAAACGGAGGAAGTACACAGGTAGATACTTATGAGGTACAAACAGAAGAGGCGAACATGTAGGTACACGCTCCTTTATTTGGGTCTGTTTCAGGCCTTTACTGGGCTGGGAATTGGTGTGCACTGTCTCTTATTTCCTCTGCTGATAATGGCACTTAATGCATGGGTGTTAGCACTTTGACCCTTTACAAGAGGGGAGCAGAGCCTTAGAATGCACAACACCTGGAGACCTCCTGCCTTGAGGGGAAGGTGTGTGTCTAGGTGTCAGACAATATCAGCAAGGGACATAAAAGGATCCTAAGAAAAACAGCGGCAGAAAGGCGAAATCATCAGCCCAGATGGAGAAGAGCCGGGTCTTCCACTGTTTCCGAATCAGTAAGTGACATTGAATCTTTCTAAGGTTAAGGGCATAGAATTCCATCTGGTCAGAGCTAAGACATGAAAGGAGCAACCTCTCATTCTGGCTCTGCTATGATGAGGGATGTGGGCCAGGTTTAGATTAGCGAAGCGCAGTGTAGTGTTCTGGAGGGCATGTCAAATTGCATCTAGGCAGCTAGGCTGGGTACTCCTTGGATCTCAGTTTTTTTGGAGTTAAGTTTTAAACAGTTGTCATGCATTCATCGGGGCAGCACTGTGTTAGACTTGGCATTTTTGGTGTGTTTCCCCCGAGTTTTTGCTTTCTGCCCTCTTGGTTTTGACTTTGTTTTTGCTGGTATAACGTTTCTGCGCGCTTTTCGCACTGCTGATCAGTGGTAAAGCGCAGGTGGTCCTATGGTAAATTGTGTTATGAATGGATGTGTGACTTACTTGTCAGTCCCCAGTAACGAGCACTGCGGGTGCCGGGGCTTGTGAGCCCACCGCTACTCGTAGGCCTGCAGCACGGATTGTGCCACTCGCATACGTAGCCCGAGAAAGGTATAAGTGAAGGAAGTTTGGTAGGCCTGAACTCAGACTCTAAAGACACAGCCTTTAGCGAGGGTGCCCTTTTCCTTCTGAGTTCATAAAGGCCACTTTTAGAAAGTGGGTATTATTTTGCTCGGTCATCCCATGTGCCTCTGCTGGAATGTGGATTGCCTGTCTGGTTTTTGGACGACAGATGGCTAGGGAGCAGGGGGGCTCCCGATAGTTTAGGTAGGTCAGGAAAAGGCAAAATAGCCCTGGGTTACGACGGGGGAAGAGGGAGGAGATTTCCTTACACCTCAAAGGTCCTGGTCTGCCTCTGACAAAGCCGTCTCCACTCCTGCCAGGAATTCACGCAAGAGAAGGCCCAATTGGTTCTGGCTGGACACCAACATCCGCTGCCTTGCAGGTCAAAGGATTTTTGTGTACAAATGCTGGGTCCCAGACCCCTGAACTTTAGAACTCATTTGGATCAAGAAGACTGCACAGAAGGAGAGCCGAAGAAACTGTGAAAGGACAGACCGCTTTGCTGCATGCTTTGCTAGGCTGACCTGCAGTGGCTGCTTTTGTCTTGGGCAGTGAAATGCCTGGACTGGATTTCTGCAACCAAATTGGTGAGACTCTCCAAGGGCTTGAGTAGAGCTTGCCCCCTGTTCACGAAGTCTCAGGAAAAGCAAAGACTTCATGTTCTTCGACCCGCAGCAATGGGGACAGTGTGTTTTGTGCTGCCACCCAAAGAACGCCACCCGACGACGTCTACCAAGATCCTACTGAACCCATGTCCTGAAGGCAACACAAAAGGCACCGTTGCAATGCCGCACCACGACCCTGGTCTCACCGACGACGCCTGCTGATGCCATCACCGAGCCGTTGCTCGCACCTCGACCTTTGGGCCCGCACTCTGCACCACCTCGCTACACGAGGACATCGTGTCCTTCCTGACGCCGCCACTTCCAGCCGAAATCAAGCCACTGCCTGCACCGTGGTTTGGGGGCACCACTTGTAAGTTACACGACGCACCACCCTCATCCCACACCGCAGCCTTGGCCTACCGACGCCGGGGCCATCGACTCCACTTCGTCAGCCGACGACAGTGCTTCAGCAACAACAATGCCGCTGCTTGCACCATGACCTGCTAGCACCGTGACGAGCACCGCCTATATAATCCACATATAATATATAATCCACATTTGTAAAGCTCACAATCACCCGTTAGGGTCTCTAGGCGCTGGGGGCTGTCAGGAAGATTAAGTAAGCTATTGCCCAGAGTCATATGGTGCTGGGCTAATCTGCCGCCGGTGCCGGGGATCGAACCATGATCCCCAGATTCCGGAGTCAGTGCCCTAGCCGCGGCGCCACACCTCTTCCTCCGCCTCCATCTTGCACCGCGACCCTGGTCTCACAGACGACACCATCTGAGGCAGCCACCTAGCCGCTGCTCGCACTGCGACCTGAGAGCACCACACGCTGCCCTGCTGCGCTTCACACCACAGCACCCAACGCCTGTTGGCGCCAGCGCTCCGGATCCCATCTGAAAGGAGCTCAACCTGCAACGCGAGTGACTTCAAGGGCCCCATCGCCCTGCATCTCTGAAAGGCACTGTTTGAGGGTCTTCCCAACCCCGTAGTTGGCCTGCGACCCAGCGGTCAGCCAGAACTGTTTTGGGATTTGTTGTTCATGACGCCGTGATAGCCCCGGATGGAGCTATCGACAACAAGGAACTATTTTTAAAGCATATTTGGATAAGTGGCGATTTTGAAGTATAGTATTGTGGATTTTTATCGTATTTGGTCTTGTCTTAAGTATATAAAAATTGAATATTTTTCTAAACTGGTGTGTGGTGTCCTTCTGTAGTGGGTACACTGTTTTACTGTTGGTTATGTGCAAATGCTTTACACACTGCCTCTAAGATTCTAAGATAAGCATCACTGCTCATGCCAAGCTACCAAGAGGGTGAGCAGGCGTTATTTTAGAAGTGTAACTCCCTTATCCTGACTAGAGTGGTGGTTTCTGCCTCGCTTTGGAGCAAGTCTGAGCTAGCCAGAAATCCCATTTCTAACACAAAGTTTTTAGATACGCACAAAAGCCAGTCGACTGCTGACAGGGAAATAATTACACAATACTTACACTAATCGATCCTTAGCCATAGCTACAATTGGGAGAATGCATTTAGCTCCGTGTGAAGTGAGTGGTATTTCTTCACATACTGAACCACTGATAATTCACTGTATCAGTCGGGTGGGTGTGGTTATCCTTAAATCTCACCTTGCATTCTCCTACGCCCATGGCAATTAATTAATTAATATTGCTGAGTTTAGCGCCTTCTAGTGCGCTATTTAACTTTTGTAATATATTATCTATTGATTCAATTTCCTCTCTTATAGAATCACTTGCCCCACTTCACTCTCTGCGTCCTGATGAAGACCCCGTTTTAAGCTCTCATGTGTACCTAACCTGCTAATTGGGGGTCGAAACGTCGACGGATACCACCTTCAACCAGCTTGCGCTCCCAGCATTGAATATATTGATATATGTGCTGCCGGCATGGTTATTTGACATTGTATTGAGCATTGATTGCTTCAACTGCGCTACTGGCTATTCTTCCTTAGCCAGACTGATCTGTTGTATATTTCATGATGCATTAATTGTTTATTTTGCACAATTGACCAATTCTGCACATTCCTTTTCTCACATCACTTTCCCTCTCACCCTTCCCACCCCTGGGGCACCATTACGATAGTATGATTATAAATGATGTATCCTGGACAGGGAAATAATTAACATACAACACTAGTGAGATATTCCAAAAGATTTCACTACCTCCGCTAGAGGTCTGACAGAAATATTAAAAAGGGCAGGACTGAGGTCCGAACCCAGAGGGATGCCAGGTGCCAGTCCTCTTTGGGATGAGGCAAAGGGAGGGGTGTGGGACATAAATTAAAAGGACCGCTCCTTTAAAAAGGAGGTAAACCAGGCCAGACCTTTGCCCTGTACCCCCAGGTCAGTGAGAGAAGTTAATATTATTGCATGTGAGACAGTGTCGAAGGCCGCACTTAAATCCAGGAGGTACAGATCCTGGGATTTGCCAGCATCTGCTGTACAGCAAAGGCATTCAATAACTGTGAAATGGTAAAAAAATTTGGTTAAGAGATTGTTTACATGTTTCTCCACAACCTTGGACAGAAACAACAGAACAGAAATGGGTCGATAGTTTTCTGGCTGAGTGGCATCTAGCGAAGACTTTTTTAGAAAAGGGATAACCTTGACATGTTTCCATGATATTGATACTTCTTCAGTGCTCAGCAAGAGTTTGGCTAATTCTAGAAATATGGGTGTGACGCTCTATTGAAATTGAAAAATATAATCAGGTTTAAATGGGTTATCCTGAGATCCAGATTTCACTTGACGCATTAAGGTGGAAATAGAATCTGTGTCAAGTAGAGCCAATTGCTCCAAGGTAGCCCATTGCGAGTGGTAGGCCCCTGTCTCAAGAGAGACAGGTTTGACTGTTTTTCCACCCCTGTTAAAGTAAAGATAAAGATCATTGACCAAGCTTGTTGCAGTGGCTGTTAGAAGTGTCCGCTAATCCAGGACTGGAGGTGGGTTTAATCAGATTGTTCACAATAGAGAAGATTTCCTTAGAAGGCTTACAGTTGTTTTTGATTTGTCTGCAAATAATTCGACATGCGCTCTTTCAATCAGTTTCTTGTAGCATTTATTAGCTCTCATGTATTGCATTCATGCTGCAGCATCATAGGATTTATGCCAAGGGCGCTCTCGTACTTTGAATCCTAAGGGCGTAGCCACAACAGATCCAAGGTTCATTTGTTATCAGTCCACTCTCTCAAACTCAGATTCCCTTTCCAGTGCCTCTGGGACTGCAGCTGCTTCTAGGCCCCCATCCTTTATTGCTGATTGTTATTAGATTTGGGGGTGTCTAGTTGGCAGAGGTAGGTACCTTTGATCAAATAGGGACCCTTGCATCTAGTCAGGGTAAGGGGCTACATGCCCAAAATAACCCCTGCTCACCTCCTTGGTAGCTTGGCACGAGCAGGCAGGCTTATCTCAGAGGCAGTGTGTAAAGCATCTGTGAACACATACAGTAGTACAGTGACAACACTACAGATGGACACCACACAGGTTGTATATAAAAAATAAGTATCTTTATATAGACTTAACACAAGACTAAAAACGACAGAAATCCACAATACTGTACTTTAGAATGGTAGAAATAGCTTAGTTCTCTTTAGATGGTAAATGCAACACTTTACGTTACCTTCAATGTACCTTTGGATGCGTAATGCTATACAACAAAAGAGTTGCAGGGAAGGTGATGCGTCTGTTCCTTACACGCAAGAACAGTGATGCGTCAGTTCCCTACTGCTGCGTAGTGATGGAGGGTCCCGTTCTACCATCTAAATCACCAGGAAGGATATTTCTAGCGGCCTTGGTAAGATGAAGGTCTGATGTAGGCCCTGCGTGATGTAACCCTGGAAATATGCTAATATAACTCACATCATGCACTATTAGTAAACAAAGGCCCAAGAGCCCACCATGCTTAGGCCTAAAACGTGTCCAGGGGCTACCATCTTATGATGACAGCCTCTCACATTAAACTTACATTTCGGTGCATTGAAATAAACAGGTGAAATTAGGCCTTCAGAGGCTAGTTTGTTTCACAGCCAGCTTCAAGACCAACACCCACACATACACAGACTGGTGCACGTTGGTACAGCTTCCTGAAAACATTGCTAAAGTGATATTTTGAAACATAGCTTGCACAAAGTAAAAGCAGCAACCTCTTGCAATAATCAGCATCTATCATAAGTTTCGCACGTGCAGATGTTCTTAGAAATGTACGTAACAAAATGTTCTTTTTTAGAAATGTACAAAATGTTCTCTTTTAGAAATGTACGTAACAAAATGTTCTTTTTTAGAAATGTACAAAATGTTCTCTTTTAGAAATGTACGTAACAAAATGTTCTTTTTTAGAAATGTACAAAATGTTCTCTTTTAGAAATGTACGTAACAAAATGTTCTTTTTTCAGAAATGTACAAAACGTTCTCTTTTAAAATGTACGTAACAAAATGTTCTTTAAAGATGTCCTTCCGGTGTCCTAGAACACATGTGGTTAGACCACCTGCACTGAATGGGCGTAGGCCAGTGTGTCACCATAGAACCTTGGTTCCTCAATTTCAGGTATGGTAGACTTTTTAGACATTAGGGGACTTGTCTAGTTTCTAGGTACCACCAGACACTGAATTTAATAGCAAAATGTTCTATTTTAAGCTAAGTGTACTTGTGCCATCCTTGCCTTGACCCCATAATTCAGGGTCCTGATAGAAATGTATAATCTGTGAGAATAGATCTGTCCTAGATATTTTGCCCTTAGGCACTAGAGTTCTATATCAATGTACTCAGTAGCGTAGGATCTTTGACCATCTGTGATCGTGTTATTTTTAATGCATTTTTATTCCAGTTTTGCCTTGCGATATTTTGAGCATTTGTCATCTAGCATTTACTACAGACAGGGCGAAGTCTGGACCCCTTGTAGGAACTTGCATTACAGCCTGAATTGATATGCAGTTATTTTTCTGCTTGTGAACTGAAAATAAAAGTGCCACTCCAAACTTGAAATTCTGGTATCTTACATCTTTATTCCTTGTCTCTCAGTGGAATGCTGGGTTGCTGATTTGTGTCCACACTCGAGGTGGTGACCACTGACCGAAAGGGTCAAGATTTACCCTTTCTCAGCTGGCGCCCAACGTTTCACCGTGCCTGCTCCATTCTGCGGTGGATCTGGTGAACTTCCACGAGCTGCCTTAGGGGGTCCCGCCGCAGCCTCTTGCATACCATTGGTGAGTCAAGGAACGTTTTCTTTTTTCCCTTGAGTTTCCGTGGTGTTGGCTACTTGGCTGTGTGCGGTCCCCTTGTGGCTAGCTCTGGTTAGGACTCCTGACCCCCCCCCGCAGCATTGTCTATGGTCACGATTCAAGAACCCTCTGTGTCTCTCAGTGGTCACATTTTGCAACTTTCGTCTCATACATATCGGTTCTTAAATGTTGTAGTTGTGGCTTGTGGTTTGTCGGTTTACGGCTCGTCTCCCTGCCGGTTCAAGCCCGGAGGGAATGGTTTGTGGTGTGGTTTTTGGTGTCAACTACCCCTAGGTTCATGATCCCTCTCGACAGTTCAAGTCTGTGAGCTGGGTGTGTTCCGGACCCTACGGGTCCTGAATCGGGTTCAAGTCCCACCCTCCCCCTTTTGTGGGTAGGTTCGCGATCCCTCTCCCAGTTCGAGTCTGGGGTGCTGGGTGTTCCCTGGTTTTATCCAGGTTCGGAGTTTCTCCACTAGGGGTCTTGTTGACACATGCTTATTTCCCCTCTGGGTCTTGTTGACGCATGCTTATTTTCCCTCTGGGGTGCTTGCCAGCACATTTTGAACACTGCATTTTGCTTGCATGCACATCTGAATACTCTGTTTCTCTTCTTTCCTTTGGAACACTTCCTGCAATATTATTATTATTATTATTAGGGATATTTGTAAAGCGCATGGTTACGCAGAAAGCGTGTCCCCTCGCTGGAACTGGGGCTTAGAGACAGAAGAAGGGGGCGGTCTGCTCAATTTTGAAAGAGGTGGGTTTTAAGTTTCTTTCGAAAACTAAGTTCTGAAGGGTCCAAGCGCAGGTTGAGCGGTAAGTCATTCCAGCTTTTCGCCACCAAGTAGCGGAAGGACCTCCCACCCAAGCGGGTCCTGTTAACCCTAGGGACTTTCAACAGGCCTCCATGAGATGAGCGCAAGGCATGTGTGGGTGCATACCTGGTGATAAGGTTGTTGAGTGGGGCTGGCGCCTTTCCAGCAAGAATACGATGGCAGGTGCATAGGGCCTTAAATGCAATTCTGCTTCTTACTGGCAGCCAGTGGAGGGTCTGAAGGGCAGCTTTGGAATTGGATCTTTTGGGGAGATTGAGGATAAGGCGGGCTGCCGCATTCTGTAACACCTGAAGGCGGTTTGTTGCCTTACAGGTTGCTCCCAGATACAGTAGGTTTCCGTAGTCCAACCGTGATGTAACGAGTGCATGCACCAACGTTCTACGGGCGGACGTGGGCAGGAGAACAAGAACCTTCCGCAGGCATTTCAAAACACTGAAGCAGACACCCGCCACCCTGTCTATCTGGGGTCCAAGTGAGAGGTCCGCATCCAGCCATATGCCTAGGTTTTTGACTTCCTGACGGGGCATTGGGGCTTCTCCTAGGCATGGTGGCCACCACGCCGATGACCAAACAGATGGATTCTTCCCTACCACGAGCACCTCGGTCTTACTGCCGTTAAGTTTGAGGCAGTTGGTGGACATCCAGGTTGCCAGTTCTTGCATGCAGATTCTGAAGCTGTCCATAGCAAGGGCGGGTGCACGCGAGAGGGAGATCACCAGCTGCGTGTCGTCAGCGTAGGACACAATTTGCAGCCCATGCCCTTCAGCGATGGAGGCCACTGGGGAGACATAGAGATTAAAAAGAGTAGGGCTCAGGGACGATCCCTGGGGAACTCCCTGGCCCAAAACTATGTCCCTAGAGTAGTGGTCACCCTGGCGGACCTGGAAGCTCCTCCCAGTCAGGTAGGATTGGATCCATTGGAGTGCAGCTCCTGATATTCCTCCATTATTCAGACACTGTAGCAAGGTGGTGTGGGCTACAGTGTCGAATGCTGCACTCAGATCCAATAGGATGAGGGCAACGCCCTCTACGCCGGAACCACCGCCAAGCTCCAGAAGAGACTCCAGCGGATCCAGAACGCCTCGGCCAGACTCATCCTCGACATCCCCCGACGCAGCCACATCTCCGGACACCTGAGAGATCTGCATTGGCTCCCGGTCAACAAGAGAATCACCTTCCGTCTCCTCACCCACGCACACAAAGCCCTACACAACCAAGGCCCGAGCTACCTCAACAACCGGATCAGCTTCTACACCCCCAAGCGCCTCCTCAGATCAACCAGCCACGCCCTCGCCGCCGTCCCCCGCATCCGAAGAGCGACAACAGGAGGAAGGTCCTTCTCCTACCTGGCCACCAAGACCTGGAACTCACTCCCAACCGACCTGCGCCTGACCCAAGACCACCTCTCCTTCAGGAAGAAGCTCAAGACCTGGCTGTTCGAGCAGTAACGGCAACCCCCCCCCCAAACTAGCGCCTTGAGACCCTACGGGTGAGTAGTGCGCTCTATAAATGACCTGATTGATTGATTGATTGATTGAGGGCCATAGTATGTCCCTCATCCGCCCCCTGGCGTAGGGACTCCACCGCTGTCAGGAGCACAGATTCCGTGGAGTGGCGGGGACGGAAACCAAATTGGGTATCGTGGAGCAAGGCGGCCTTATCCACGAAGTCCATTAGTTGCCGATTGACCGTCTTTTCTGCCACTTTGGCCAGGTAAGGTAGAAGGGAGATTGGTCTAAGATTATCTAGTTTGTCAAAACTGACGTTCGGTTTCTTCCTAAGGGGTAGGACCACCGCCTTTTTCCAGTCGTTGGGCACGGTCTTGGTGCTGAAGGATATGTCTAGTAGGTGTCTAATGTAGGGTTCCAGTACCACTAAGCTATCTGTTAGACGTTTGGGTGTAGTGGGGTCACGTGGAGATCCCGACTTCACAGATCTGCAGATTTTTAGAAGTTCATCTGAGGGCGGGGTGACAAAGTTGGTCAGTCTTTGTCTGTCCCCCCATATCCTAGGGCTCTCAACAAATTCTAGCCCATTACTGGGTTGAGTTGGGAAAGCCGAATAAATTTTTGTTATTTTTTCAGAGAAGAAATCTGCGATCCTATCGCAGGATTTAGGCGAACAGTCATCTGGGGTAGTTGCAGGTTTTCCGCTTGAAAGAGTTTTGTAAATCAGAAAGAGCTCCTTCATTGAGTTGCCAGCTTCGCTGATTCTCGCTCTGTAATAGGTTGATTTTGACTTTCTGATTAGACCATGGTAGAGGCGCCTCACACTCAGGTAGGTGTTTCTGGTTTCTTTAGAGGGTGCCCCCCTGTCTTTCTTTTTTTTTTTCTTTCATCTTCATGCATTGAATATTGTGCCCTTTGTACTCATCCTATGTTCTTACTCTTCATCTGATTCCTCCTCCCCCCCCTGCCTTGCTGACCGCTCTCCCCTTCATTTCTCATCTGATCTGTGTCCTGCCCTTCCATTCCCATGAGGGCTCCTCCTTCCCTTTACTTTCCTCACGATCTTTTTGCCCATGGTCTGGCTGTATTACTGTACATCTCCGTTCCACTTCTATATCCCTCCTGCAGCCTGCCTCTGACAGCCTGCCCTCCGCGCACGCAAAAAGAGGAACTGCTTTGTGCTATTTGTGGCTCATACACTCCGTCGCCGGCCCACTTCCTCCCCTGGCGCAGCGGCGCTGCCTTCGCTCCACAGCTCCCCCGAGTCCCCGCCCTTCCTTCAACTCTAACTCTACACACTTTCCCAGACTTTTCTTCTTTCTCCTCTTCCTTGTTCTCCCTTCCTCCTTTCGTCCACTGCCACTTCACGCCTCTTCTCTCTCTCGATCCACAGGCACTTCTTTTCTCTGCCCCCCCCCTGTTCTTTCCCTACCTACTCTTACTATTATTACCACAATGCCCCCTGCCTTTCTCCTGCCACTTACCCTGTAGTCCTCCGCCGCCTCTGTCACTCTCCCTTTCCTTCTTCTTCTCTACGACCCTACATGCCTCCGTGCCTCTTGTCCTGATTACATCATCTCTCACTGCTGACATTACCGTACACTGTGTCTCTCTTTCTTCCTGACATTTCATCTCTAGGTCTCTTGTCGGTGCCCTTCCTTTCTGGGTCTCTTGTTCATGATAGTCTTTACCAAGTTCTTGCTTCTGCCGTTTCCTTTATACATCGGACATTGTTTCGCTTACAAACTATGACGTTCTATCGAGGTCTCTTACGTGCACCATTTCCTTTTTCACCATCTCTGGCAGTAGTGACATCTCTGGTCTTGCATTAGTGAGATTTCATATCTAGATCGTTGTTTTTTTTTTCATTAAGGATGCATCCTCTTTATTTTATCAGTATTTATTGTTCCGTCATTATGTTTTGTTAATTATTGACTGCGTTGATTATTGATCCTCTCTATTTCATGTTTTCTTCATTTGCCCTGCTCTATGTCAAATGTGCTTTTGGATCCATGTGCTTTGTGTAAGCAGCAGCTGTGCTTTGTGACTCCGCCAGGTCCTCCCTCCCCAGTGCCCCTCTGTTCCCGCAGTTCTCTGCGTTACATGCTCCCTGCCTTGTCCCCTCCCTTCGGTGTATCTCACGCCTGGTAGGTAGCCATTTGCTCGTCCCCCACACCTGCATTGCCTTTCCTTTCTAATACAGCACGCTCATTTTTTGACAATCATTTGCTTCAGCAATTGTTTGCCAAAGGGGGGGAACTGTTACTCCTCCTCCCCTGCCTCCCTCTCTCCCTCGCCTACACGTGGTATGCCTTATACCTCCTTATTTCCGTAATGTCCACCACCCCCCCCCCCCCATATTCTTCATTGCACTATTCAGTTCCTTCACGGCAGGCCTGCAATAATTCACAATACTGCTAAAAACGAATTCACTCCCCTTGACGACGATCTCCGCACTATACTAACAGGCGCCTGGACAATTTTAGGAGCTAACCCTACGCCAGGCACCCAGGTTAACATCTCTACCCATTCTCTTGACATCCTCCCAGACATATCTCTTATCCCACCATCTCCAGACACTACGGGCCCTCAGCTTCTGTATACAGAAGAGGCCTCACCGAGCCTATAGTAAAGGCTCATAGCAGTTCTCACTACACCTCTGCACCACCTGCTTGTCACTCACAGGAAACAAGCCCCATGCAGGCTCTTCAGGCACTATACGGGAAACGAATATTCGGCACTTCAGTGCATAAAACACCAGAGTGGATCTACATACGGATCCGCCTACTATCCCCAGGCCTAGAACTACCCACCGTATTCACGTCCTCCTGGCCACGGAACCCACTGCAAAGCAAAATTCGCAACACCTTTGCCCGTCGCAATCTTGAATTCCCTGACTTCTCCTCAGAAGGAAGGTACAGGGGACCTGACGAATTGGATTTAAGATTCATACTCTACCATATTGTCTGTAATGAAGTAGGAGAGGAACTTATCAGAGATCTGCATCCTCACGACTGTAGCCCTGTAGGAAATTCACACTCCACAAACACCAACCCTTCCAACAACTAGGTGAAAAACACCCAGGCAGGGTTTGTCTGTCCCTCCATGCAAACATCAAACTGTATCCCACACAGTTTTGCCCAGCTACCGCATATGCATTAAGCAACTTTATGAATAGGATACTGAATTTCACTGTGTACAAGACACCTGTTGGGTATCATATATATTGTATATTGCGCCTTGCAAGTTGGGAGGGACCAACAATCCTGTCAAGCTTCTTCCCCAGGCACCCACTCCTGTCCCAAATAGCAAGCGCCTGCTTTGACGGCCAACTCCAGTTCCCTGGCTGCACCCCGCGCAAAATATTGAGTTACAAAAGGGTGTTTACGACTGAGTCCTAGCGAGTGTAGCAGAGGAACTCGTGCCTGATCTTTAGAGAAGCATAGCCAACACCCCGCATTAAAGGCTCTGCCTTGCGGGCCCACAAAAAAAAAAAAAAAAAAAAAAATTCATTATGGCAACACCCCTCCAGCACGTCTTGAGTGTATTTGGAGGCCAGGAAAAAAGCATACTCAAACACTGTAGAGAGCTTCATAAGCTGACACAAAAAATGACTTTTCCATGGCCGTCAGAAGGGAGCTTTGACAAAAATGAACTGGAGCACGCCACTACCTTCCTGGATACTAAATACTCTGGCACCAAATTACAAAAAAGGAAAGCCTCCTTAGATCTCTGGCGTATCTTTAAAGAGAACCCGCAAGAGCACCCTGCCACCCTGCCCACTGCCCCTTCGGCGCCCCCACCGTACCAGGCCAATGGCATCTATACCGCCATAGCATCCGCCGAAAATAAAGAATTGAACCTACAGTGTACAACTAACAATATGGCAACTGTGGGGTACAGTCAACTCCCAAGTGATCTCTTTGCCACAACCGAACACCCACAACCTGTCACTGAAGGTAGTGCTGCCCCAACGACACCACCTGTCACCAGCAGTGCCCCAACAATACCTGTTACAGTGCCAGCCACCACACCCGTCACAATGCCAGCCCCAGTCAGTCCCCAACACCTACCTCCTGTCACCAGTGGTAGTCCAACACTGCACGCCACGGTGCCAGGGTTGCCAGGACAAATAAATGCGCAGTTTTCGCTACAACTGAACCCCACTTCCATCGCAGTCCTACCTGTTGAGGAGGACGAGGAAAATGCAGACAACGTGTCCCTATCACCATCCAATAACTCACACACGTCATCTCACCACTCACCCGACCCAATTCACCCTGCACTCCCCCATTACCCCGAGCTGAGCAGCCTCCGAGACACCAATGTTCCACAACCCCAGGAGCAGGAGGCCACCTCACGAGACTGCATGCCATTCTGCACATAAACACAGGCGAACAACTGATCACATTCTCCTCTGTCCCACAACAGAATAAGGATAGAGAAGTACAGGGCCTGCCGGCACCATATCTAGTCCATTATGACAATTGGAGATCGGCCAGAGAATTCAATAAAAGCTTAGAGTGCAGTCCAAATGGGAACGCCCGACCTGACATGTTCATCAGAGAAAAGCCACAGAGCCCGGAACATGACGACATATCCCTGGTAGTCCGACGTGCCTCATTAAAGTTAGAACAAATAAGTGACAGATTATCCGAGACCCTCAAGTTTGCCCACTTTAACTCACCACTTACTCAAGCAACAGTGAACACTTCGCGACAACTTACGGGACAGGCAGACCTCTTTGAAAGCACGGAAGGGACTGGGGAACTAGGCCACAGTAAACAGCAGACGGCCCCGTTCCCATCCACACCCCCGCCGAGTGCGGGTCCCTCTCGGGACATTAGAAAGTATGAAGGACGACCAGAAGTGCAGTACCATAGGTCCCCCTCCCCTTGCCGCCAGACAACTGCGCTAGACCACACACAGACGACTGCCGTACCAACACAGGTCCATTCCACACCCCCTGACATACCACCACGGCACCCTGCGCCTGTAGCTGATCCGTTTGCCCCACCATCCGCCACAGCCATGATAGACTCCTCCAGCCAGTCACGCGCCCCAAACTTGACAAAACAATCAACAAACCCATTCTACGATAATCAGGAACTCAAAAACACAAGGGATGCAAGCGGGAACAGGAAGAAGAGAAAAACAGAGGTAGAAAGACTTGCAGTAGTAGGAACACACGGACGACCAGAGGACATCAACTACCAGGTCACTGGCACCGCCTCCATGCGGAACACTCGAACTAGGCCAACTAATGGCATGTTCCTCAGCAGGCCATGTGCCCTGCAGGACAAGGACCTAACTCCCAACCAAATAGTGACAATAGGAGAGAATTCAGATTACGCTGTCATCTCCTTCACAGACGATCTGGCCGGATGGGCCGGATGGACAGAATCCTTGGCCCCGCAGATGATCCCCTGGCCAAGAGAAGGGTCTTTTGACCCTCAGCATATGGCCACTGCAGTAGAATGTATACTGCAGGGTGAAGGGGATGAGGATTGGGACTATGATTATATGCAAGCCAGTCTCAAAATTTGGCAGAAATATGCCATACAATATGACACCACAAGACCGAAGCTTCAAGGTGCAGGGATTAGCCGCCAGATGCCGCTATTATACAAAACAGCAAAGGCCCCCCCCATATATAACTGCTGGTCTTATGCGGAGAAGGAAGCCATTAAAAAGAACCTCCTGCCCCTCACGGAGGGTGCCAGCAAATGGATTGTGGCCCTAGAGAAAAATACCACAGGCACCAAACCAGGGGTTGGTGATATGAAAAGTTTGCTAATATCCCTCATGGGAGGGGAAGCAGAAGAAATTTTCACAAGCATAAGTAGAGGACTGATAACTATGAATGACACAACATACGATGGAGAACCATTTGATAAAATAAGGGCGGCAGTCTGGACTAAATTGCGATTAAAATACCCTGACATTCCAGACATTGGGTCTCTCATGTCTCTGACCATGCAAACAAATGAGGACCCCATTAACTTTATTTCTAGAATGAAAGAAAAATGGCACCAGGAGTTAGGTGACTCCTGGAATACCACTGGAGGGAACAGCAGGCTCTTTTACCACATGGTGAAGAGAGGACTGCCAGAAGATGTGCAGGAAAAATTAGATGGGGTAGTAGCCATGGAAGCAAAACCATGGCCTGAGATCCAAGACCACATCATACACTTCTGCAAAAAGAAAATAGAACAGGAAAAAAATAGACAATTAGCCATAGAAAATGCAGCTGCAAAGTTGGTACAACAGAAGCTTAATAGGAAGAAGGACGCCCTGGATACTGTCATGCTGGCGGCACCAGTCAGCCAAATGACAGCTGTCACCACCTTTCCACAGGCCGCTCAAAATGCGCTCGCCACCAATACCCAGTCCACTCCGCAGCAAGTGCAGCAGCCTGCCGTGCAATATGCGCAGGCGCAGACGCCACAAACACAGCCAGCCATACAGTATGTGCAGACCCCACCACAACAGGCAGTACAGTATATGCAAGCCCAACAGTGGAGGAGTGTGGCTCACTGATTAGAGTGGCAGACCCTGATGCAGAGGTCTGGCCCGGGACCAGGGTTCAATTCCCGACGCGGCAGGGTCCTGAGCCCAAAAATGTCCACGGACTCGATAATTCTCGCCTCGGTGCCTATTCTAATCATGGGGTCCCACGCTGCAACTCTGGGCAATAGTTGCTTAATCTCCACTACGGCGGCCCACCCGCTGCAGGATGCCTGGCTTTCACCCTGGGGATACCCAGTAGGGGTTATCTCACAGGGAAAAGCCAGGACGGGTTCCCAAGGCAAGCGCCTTGGTGCCTTCGGGTGATACGTGCGCTATATAAGTCGCAATACAACAGCAGCCCACAGTGCAGTACATCCAACAGCAGCCCCCGGTGCAGTACGTACCACCACAACCTGCCTACGATAATGACCAACACCAGTATTACAACAACAATCGAAACACCGGGATGCAGGGAAGGGGCAGTGGAATGGGACAGCAAAGGGCCCAGCAACAGCCAGGCCAGCGTACGTACTTCTATTGTCACAAGGTGGGCCACATGCAAAGAGATTGTCATTCTAGACTTCGGGACCAAGGCCAACAATTTATGGGTCCCGCCCAGCAAGCACCACCACAGTTCCAACCGCAACAACAAATGTATGCACAGCAACACCAGATGTTGTATGCTTATGCCCAACAAGCACCACAGCAGAATATGCAGCCAGCACAGCTCCAAACACCCGTAATGGCCCAAGCTCAACAGCCGTCCCCACTGATGCAAGTTCCCTTGCAACAGCAGCCACAGACGTCCTCATACCAAGTGATGCCCCAAGCCCAAACTGCTCCACACCAAGGTGGTGTGGTAGTCACCTCCAATAATCCATTTGCGCAAGGCACCATCCAGCAATACCAGGCTGGAGGATACGCTCGCTAGGACAGCCCACAGACAACTCTTGTGTGCCCAGTTTTATCATGCATCATGAGCGGTGAAGATGACCCCACCGTTCTGGTCACGATAAATAACAAAACGTACAGCTTTCTCCACCATAACAGCCCCCTTGCTGAAAGCCGTTAAAGCAGCAAAAGACAGGCGAAACAAACTAGATTGGACACCTGAAATGACAGCTGACTTCAAACAACTCAAAGATGAGATAACAAACGCACCAGTGTTAGGCACACCCGATTACACAAAGGAATTTTACCTGTTCACTCACTGCAATGGTCAGGTCATGACTGCAGTCCTTACTCAAAAATACCCCATGGGCCATAAGCCCATTGCCTACTTCAGCGGCATGCTAGACTCAGTCATGAAAGGTCATTACCCCTGCGAACAAGTTCTTGCTGCTGCAGCCTTTGCTGTGGAGAAAAGCACCCCCATTGTCATGGGATCCTCGCTGACACTGTACACTGAGCACGCTGTCTTCGCTATAATTCAGAAAGCCAAGACAACATTGACTACACAGAGAGTATCAGGTTACGAAGTCATCCTGTCACTGCCCTCCCTGAGGGTTGTCAAATGTCACATAGTCAATCTTGCCACCTCCTTTGCCCATCCCATTGCAGCATCAGACGATGACACTCATGACTGTGCCACATACTCCCCAGATGAATCAGGAGCAGCTAAAGAGGACCCCCTGCCAGCCAGCACAGTATACTTTGTTGACGGCTCCTCCACCATTGACCAGGAGACAGGGATCAGGTACACAGGAGCCGCAGTGGTTAGAGCCCAGCAGCACGAGTCCTCCGATTGCTTTGACATTATACAGCACATTACATTGCCTCCACATTACTCAGCCCAAGCTGCTGAATTAGTGGCACTAATTGCTGCTCTAAACAACGGGGCTGATGACCGCATCACAGTCTACTCAGACTCTGCATATGTCACAACAACGACACACTCAAGCATCCTGCGCTGGAAAAGGCGCGGGTTCCTCAAATCAGATGGATCACCCGTGTGCCACAAAAATTTGCTGGAAGACTTGATTGAAGCACTCACACTTCCAACTGAGGTAGCCGTTGTTAAATGCGCAGCGCACACTAATGGACAGGACTTTGTTTCCAGAGGTAACGCCCTGGCAGATTGGGCAGCTAAAGCTGCGGCCAGGGGCCCCTTACCCGTAGTTGCACCATATCACCCTATCTTACTTGCTCAGGCTATTGCTCCGTCAGAACAGACAGAACAAATAATAGCACTAGCAGAACAAGCACAAAAGCAGGACGATGGTGTAGCTCCAGCCCAGCACTCAGACACAAATAATGACCATTCTGACGCACCTGGTTTATGCCCTATCGATGACACACAACAATACGATCACATTGCCCAACTACATCTCAGGGAAGTACAAGAAAGTGCACCACAACAAGAGAAAGAGCTATGGAAGAAGAGGGGAGTACAACAGGACACTGCTTCCCGCACATGTCTCCCGAGATAACATGTCCACCACATTGCAAGCAGACTGGTTCATTCCCAATACTTATGAACTAATACAGCTCTTTCTTAATAAATGCCTCATCTGCCAACAGTATTCACCAAACCCAACTATCAAAACAGCTGCCTCCACTATTCCTAAACCTTCTGGCCCATTCATAGAACTCCACCTTGACTATGTCGATATGATTGATCGATGCCAAAATTACCGATATCTCATCGTGGTAGTATGCCCATTCTCACGTTGGATCGAAGCTGGACCATGCGTCCACTGCGATGCCAAAGCAGCAGCCACATTCCTGCTCCGTGACGTCATCTCCCGCTTTGGAATTCCTTCCGCCATTAGAACAGACAACGAAGTAATTTTTCAAACGCCATCTTCTCCTCTCTCACCACAATGCTAGGCATCAGACACAAGCTGACATCCGCTTACCACCCCCAAAGTAATGGCATTTGTGAGCGCCTCAACGGCCTGCTCAAAAACAAAATAAGCAAAATTAGCGCCACCATTGGCAAAAAGTGGCTCTACTGTCTCCCACTGGTCCTCTTCTCATTAAGAAATTCCCCGAGTTCGGATCACCACCTCACGCCCCACCAGCTTGTCACCGGACGATCCATAAATGTAGCGGTCCCTCCCAGCAGGCCCAAAACGGATAGCGAGTCATCCTCTGAGATTGTTAAGGCTGAGCTTAATGACTTCTTGTGCACACTAACCCGCGCTGCGCAGTTCCTCTCTGTCCAGGTATCCAAGAGGAAGGAGAAGGGCCCCATCGATCCTGAACTCCCACCTATCCGTCCTGGAACCCTGATCTTCATCCGGAGGCACGTCAGGCGCTGGAAAGATCCTAAGTTTGACGAACCCTTTGATGTGACGGACTCATCTCCAACTGCCGTCCGGATAGCCGAAAGGAAAGCATGGATCCATCGGAAGGACGTCCGCTTCGATCCTGCACCTCCGCAGCAACAAACAATGGACTAAAAGAAGGAAGGGATATACACATGGTTCCCCTGAATGAGGACAGTGACTTTCCATCCACCGTTCCATCCATCATTGAGGAAGAAGAAGAAGAAGACACCCACGTGCTGCTCCACGAATATAGCGGCCGTGAAGCAAAGTTATGTACACTTACTGTTCTTATGTTTTGTATCATTATTGGAGTGGCACTAGCAACATTCAACTGGTATATCTTTTTCCTTGCTGTAAAGAGTTATCATGATATAGGTAGCAAAAATGCCGTAGTTCCTACTGTTTCAGTGACTGTGCCAGCGATCACCCAGTACAAAAACACCACAACACACAACACAATATGTTCTAGGAGCGTAAATACCACAACACACAACACCTTAGGTCCCAAGTACACAGACAGTAGCAGTAGTAATACACCCTCCAGTATGCACCTGGAGCTCCCAGCTTCAACACCAGGCGACAGAAGTACCACTTGGAATGGGACTACTAACTCCAAGCAACCTCCCGCATACCGCAGGCGTGCCTCACGCCACTATAGGGCCCGGAGGTTCGCCTTTGCTATCCCCCCATACATGACAAAGTCGAAACCCCGTATTCCCTCCCCGTTTGTCCCTGGTTCCCATATAGACAAAAGACACAAGCCTAAAGGAATGTCGTTCAAAACATTCCAGCACCTCGTGCAATTACAAGAAGGCCTAGGGCCTATGCTCGGCCTACCCCAATCAGTAAGAGACCATTCAGTCCACTCCTCCCTGGAAGAAAATTCATGGTACAGGGACATGACAGCAGTAGGGAAAAGGATCTCAAATGAGTCCTGCTATGTGTGTTCCTACATTCCCCATGCAGTAGGAGCGGACAGACTAATTTTTCCTAAAGAAGTTCCACCACAAATAGTGGTGTGCCTACTACACCTGTATCTTTGCCGCGTGGAGGGACAGGTCCAAATAGTAGGAGGGGTTGGAATATGGATTGGATTTGTGAATACAACAGAATGGGATAACAACAATATCATATTCAGGGTCACTTCTGACAAAGTAGAAATAGAACAGATGATACAAGAGAAGTACAAAAGGAATATACCAAACATGGATCACCGAGCGCAGATATTTAGGCAAATGAAATACGTTTCGATCTCAACACCCCTAGCGACATGTGACACACACCCATGCCTCCATGGCCACCGCCACCCGGGGGGCCTCCCTGGCCCACACTGTCAATGCCAGAACAGAAAGCTTCTGGAAGTACTAGCCCGAGTATACTACAAGAATGAGTGGCTCAAACCTGGACACATATATTGTAAAGTAGCGTCCCTAGGTCCCCCTTGGACTGGCGAAACAATATGGGAGGAAAACATTGATTGGGATGTAGAGGATAACTGTGAACAGATTTGGAATGAGGCAGCAAGCAGATACACCTGGGGTGTGGAGAGAATGTACAAAGAAAAAAAAAAGCATTCAAACTAAAAAATCCTTCTCTTTGTTTCATAGGTAATGGCTCCGTCTCTGTTGGGCGTAACACAGGCTGCAACTCGACTATTTTTAATTTTGATATGCAGTATGGCACCTCCACCTTGATGGACTACTACTGGGCTTGTGGAGAACACCTCTATCTCCAACTACCTCCTCAATGGCTCGGACTGTGTTCTTTGGTGACTCTGCATGAGATACATCTGGTTGTACCTGCATCAAACGCGTCTCACATACTGTCACACCCAATGACAGGTGATGTTACATTTCTCCACCGCCATCGGCGAGCAGCTGAATACTTTGCTGCAGGGATCCTCGGCGACATTCCAGCAGAATTCTGCCTCTTTAACGAGGCCCAGCTATTCTTCGGAGGAGCTTTTCCAATCTTTCAAACAAATGCGAATGCCCGCTGGCTGGAAGTCACCCGTTATGAGGTCATGAAGGCCATCAACAGCACTAGGGATGGGCTCAATGCGATTAGGGAAGAGCTACGTCCCCTCAGACAGATGGTCTTGGAGCACTGTTACTACCTGGACATGCTGACCGCCAGAGATGGTGGTTTGTGCCATAAAATAGGAAAATCCTGCTGCACGTTCATACCGGGAAACGATGAAGATAACGGATCCATATCAAGGGCCATTGAGGAGTTGACAAACTTGGGAAAGGAGATGATTGACGAAGGAGGTGCCCCTGAGGACTTTATCCCAACGAACTGGTTCGACTTTGACTGGATGCCCTCCTGGCTGACAGCGATTCTGAAATTATTGATACCTATAGTCGGGATTATGTTAGTTCTGTGTTGCTCCTTAAGATAGAGAGCCACTGTATTAAAAGATTAAGCACAAAAGCGGTAGGGATGAATTATGCTAGCACAGGGATTTACCAAATACCAAAATATGAAGACATGGATAGGGCTCCTGGGGATGGGAATGGAGAACAAATACAAATGATCGAGCTAGTACCACCTAGCACGCACCCAGCACCACCTGCCACACACTATGGGGTGCCAGCAGCCCCGCTTCTCCCTCCAGGTAGAAACACACTAAGTCACAACACTGCAGCGGTACAGTACGAATGCCTGCTCAATGAATCCGGTCCACAGTATATCCAACTACGTAGGTCAGACGAAAACGTTGCACGTCCGGCCAGTTTTCAGTGCTATGTCAATGACATGCCATGGATTCCACCATTGGCAGAAAAATCAACAAAATACTCACTTAAGAGTGTGTTCATAAATGAACAAGAGGGGGTAGATGATGGAGGGTCCAGTTCTACCATCTAAATCACCAGGAAGGATATTTCTAGCGGCCTTGGTAAGATGAAGGTCTGATGTAGGCCCTGCGTGATGTAACCCTGAAAATATGCTAATATAACTCTCATCATGCACTATTAGTAAACAAAGGCCCAAGAGTCCACCATGCTTAGGCCTAAAACGTGTCCAGGGGCTACCATCTTATGATGACAGCCTCTCACATTAAACTTACATTTCGGTGCATTGAAATAAACAGGTGAAATTAGGCTTTCAGAGGCTAGTTAGTTTCACAGCCAGCTTCAAGACCAACACCCACACATACACAGACTGGTGCACGTTGGTACAGCTTCCTGAAAACATTGCTAAAGTGATATTTTGAAACATAGCTTGCACAAAGTAAAAGCAGCAACCTCTTGCAATAATCAGCATCTATCATAAGTTTCGCACGTGCAGATGTTCTTAGAAATGTATGTAACAAAATGTTCTTTTTTAGAAATGTACAAAATGTTCTCTTTTAGAAATGTACGTAACAAAATGTTATTTTTTAGAAATGTACAAAATGTTCTCTTTTAGAAATGTACGTAACAAAATGTTCTTTTTTAGAAATGTACAAAATGTTCTCTTTTAGAAATGTACGTAACAAAATGTTCTTTTTTCAGAAATGTACAAAAAATTCTCTTTTAAAATGTACGTAACAAAATGTTCTTTAAAGATGTCCTTCCGGTGTCCTAGAACACATGTGGTTAGACCACCTGCACTGAATGGGCGTAGGCCAGTGTGTCACCATAGAACCTTGGTTCCTCAATTTCAGGCATATCAGACCCAACCGTCAGATTTTAAGGCAGAACTCTCCTGCGGATGCCTGGCATTGAGCGTGGTCTGTTCTCCGGCTAGCCGAATATCTGACTTGGGACACCAACGCCTCTCTCAGGTTGTGGGTCTCCCAGGGCAGATAACCCTTCTGCCTCTCTAGATCTCTAACCCTTTAGCTATCTCTCTTTATAGCTAGTTCCGTGTATGGTAGACTTTTTAGACATTAGGGGACTGGTCTAGTTTCTAGGTACCACCAGACACTGAATTTAATAGCAAAATGTTCTATTTTAAGCTAAGTGTACTTGTGCCATCCTTGCCTTGACCCCATAATTCAGGGTCCTGATAGAAATGTATAATTTGTGAGAATAGATCTGTCCTAGATCTTTTGCCCTTAGGCACTAGAGTTCTATATCAATGTACTCAGTAGCGTAGGATCTTTGACCATCTGTGATCGTGTTATTTTTAATGCATTTTTATTCCATTTTTGCCTTGCGATATTTTGAGCATTTGTCATCCAGCATTTACTCCAGACAGGGCGAAGTCTGGACCCCTTGTAGGAACTTGCATTATAGCCTGAACTGATATGCAGTTATTTTTCTGCTTGTGAACTGAAAATAAAAGTGCCACTCCAAACTTGAAATTCTGGTATCTTACATCTTTATTCCTTGTCTCTCAGTGGAATGCTGGGTTGCTGATTTGTGTCCACACTCGAGGTGGTGACCACTGACCGAAAGGGTCAAGATTTACCCTTTCTCAGTAGGGGACGGTGATGCGTTGGTTCTTATCTGCTTGGGGAGGTGATGCGTCGGTTTCTTACTGCACTTCTGTGGCGATGCGACCCGCAATGCCGTGATGCGATGAGGATCCGATGCAATGAAACAAAATGCGTCTTCTTCTTGATGCAACAACAATGAGGCGATGCGTGCATGCCTGACGGCCGTGCGGCAACTCATTGAATCTTCTGAGCCGCGACAGGCCCTGTGACATGCTTCTCTGGTGATCGACGGAATCTGTTGCAACGGCGACACTCTTCTCCGTTGATGCGAGGCACTTCGGTGTTGCAATGAGACAGCGGCAGCTGCGGCACCCTTCTTCAGTGATGCGACGACAGCAGCGGCAACACGCTTCTCCGGTGATGCGACGGCGTATGCTGCAACGGCGACACCCTTCTCTGGTGATGCGAGGCGCTTCGGCGATGCGACAGTGGCGGCACCCTTCTTCAGTGATGCGAAGACAGCGGCTGTGGCGGCATCATGCTTCTTCTCCACAAGTCGTGCTTCCAGCTCCCAGCGACACGCAGTCTCTCAGAAGGCCCAGCACAACAGCAGGCACTTCAAATTCCCAGCAAGGGAACTCAGGGGAGCTGGTTGGTGAAGTCTGTTTTCCCAGAGACTTCAGCAGGAGACAAGATCAATTTCCAAGCCCTTGGAGATCCTTTACAAGTTGAAGAAAGCAGCACAAATTTCCTTTCTACTTTATTTGGTAGTCAGGCAACCACTGCATACCAATCCACCAAACAGCACTCAGCTTAGGGATAGTCTCCTCCTTCAGGTTCTCTCTGGTTCCTCTCCTCAGCAAAGGTTCTTCCTGTTTCACAAAAGTGATCTACATTTCTGGGCTCTGAGTCCCCTCTTTTATACACCTATTTTCTTTGTTCTCTGAAGGCAGAGAGTGTCTGTACCTAGTCCAAACCAGTTCTGGTCAGTCCTGAAGCACTTCGTTGACAGTGTGGGCCAGGGACATCAGACGCACCACAGGAGGTGGAGCCAGCATTGTGGAAGGCAGGCACAGCCCTATTCAGGTCCCAGGTACTCGCCTTTCCTCACTCTACATGCAGATGGGTCTATTCAGCACTGTGCTGACTCACCCTGTCACCTGGAATCCTCCAGTCCCTGTCACTCAAACTCCAGACAAGGAATACAGAACCTAGCAGAGGCAGGCTTGGATAGTTACACAAGAAAATACCTACTTTCTAAAAGAGGTATTTTCAAACACAGAATATTAAAACCAACTTCACTAAAAGATGTATTTTATCATTCTGAGTTCAGTCATACGAAACTCGAATTTCTACCTAGTTCCCTGAGTCAAGTAGGATTACAAAATGTTATAATCAAACTGCCCATTCTGGCCTATGGGGAACAAGTAGCCTTGCAATAGTGAAATACGAAAACGGCTGTAATTCACTATTAGGACATGCCACACACATCAGGGCATGGCCTACCTTTTACCTACAATCGACCCTGCCCTAAGGCCTACCAAAAGGGTGACTAATATGCAGAAAAGAAAAAGGTTTAGAGGCTGGCAAGTGGGTGCACTTGCCAGTCAACACGGCAGTACCACACTGCACCCAGGTTCTGCAATGGCAGGCCCGAGACACACTTTACAGGCTGCTTCTGTGGGTGGCACAACCATTGCTGCAAGCCCACCAGCAGCCCTGGGCACACACAGTGCACTGTACTAGGGTCTGGCAAGTAAACCAAGTAGAACAATCATGGAGTAACTAATCCATACATTAATTTATAATAGGGAGAGCATATGCACTTTAGCACTGATCAGCAGTGGTAAAGTGCCCAGAGTCATATAACCAACAAAAACAGGTCAGACAGAATACAGGAGGAAGGAAAAAAGTTCAGGTATGACCCTGCAAAAAGGGCCAAGTCCAACACTGGTTCTCTCTGCTACAACATTGGTTGCAGACTTGAAGATTGATTTGAATTTTAGCAGCCTGGTTATTGCATCACAAATGTGACAGATATCCCAGTCCATCTTACTACAATTGTCACTGGATTAAATGCACTTCTAATGTGGCGGGCGGGATACTCGTCATGCTTGTGATGGAGTAACCTGTCCACCAAAATCTAAATGAGACCCTTGGTTACATCATGTCCAGTGTCATTTAAGTGTCAGACCAAGCAGAGACCACCATCTAACCGTCCCCCTTTCAGCTAGTCACTGGTAGATCAATTTCGAAGCCAATACCTTAGAGCAGAACCAAACTAAGCGCAGAGTCCAGCTCCGAGGCCTAAGGTAATGAAATGTATCTATATCTCTCTGAACTGACCAAAACTTGCAGACTCCTCTCTAAACAGGTTACCCAAAGGAAGGCGGTGCACACCTCCGTGGGTCTACTCTACACCATACCGCTGCCCGGGGACCGAGTCCTGATCCACAACTTTCATCGCCAGGGGAAAGAACGCAAGTTTGAACAGCTCTTCAAAGTAGTGTTTTCAACTCCCAAAGCTGTCAAGGTCAAAGGGAAAGAGTCATGGTACCACTTGCCAGATATTCACTTGTACTCATCACTACAACAACCATCAAAGGAGTCATCATTACAAACTTTTTCTAATATAAACTATTTACACTTTGGGGACAGAAGCGCCTGTGGGGCTTCCACTGGACTTTGCGAACACTTTTCAGATAGGAGCGCCCCAAGGGCTACCCCCGGACATTACATCGACTCTTTCATATCCCGACTAAAAATATTCACTGTAGGAGAGTAGGATCTGCTTACTATGGTTACCCCCATTTTTTGCTGGTGTTTCACTGTTTCTCGACTTTAGTCTGGCTGGGGCCCTGCTATTCAGGACCCCAGCCTAGCTGCTTCATCTCTAAAAGTATTGCATGTACTTTAGGTACACTCCAGATTGGTTACTGGGATACCCTTGTGAGTCCCCAGTATATGGTACATTAGGTACCAAGGGCATAGGTACCCCAGAGGCCTACCAGGGGCTGAAGCATGTATTATTCCACCCCTGGGAAGCCTTCCATAATGACACCATAGGTCTGCTACTGCAGCCTGGGTAAGGTGGTGCATGCACCCATTACTAAGATATATGCTACCTATATCTACATTTAATCACTGACACATATAAACCTATCAGTCGCTCCTATGGCAGGCCTTATGAATCCTGAAGGCAGAGTGCTTGGTTTTGTGTGAGAGGGTGCCCATGCATGAGTTGGACCCCTCTGCAGCTTTCGGAGCCTATTCTCTGAGGCCGTTCTGTGATGCAGCCAGACCATATACTCTTAAGTGCATTATAACCTCGCGGCAAATGCTAACTTTTGAATGGCTGCATGGAAACATGTCATGTTTGGTGTCAAACATTTTGGAATCCTACCCTGCCCCCCCCCGCCCCCCTCGCCAGTCCTGGCAGCAGGGGATAGAATTCTAGAGGGAGAGACATGTATACACTGACCTAACCGGTAATAATTTAAAAGAACCCTAGCATCACAAAACGGATGCTGCAGCCACAGACACAGGTCTGACCTCCTGCGGCTTGACGAAACTCCGGCAGGGGAGGCCTTGACAATATGTTTTCTGTCACAGGGAGGTATAACCACTTCCCAGGCAGGTTTTAGTGTATTGGGGTTGGGTGGGTGCATTCAGAGAATGCTTTTCAGACAGTGCTGGGGGCACACTTGGTGTCCATGTGCATACCCCTGTTCAAACCAGTTGCAGGGGCACTCAGCCCCTGCTCTGGTGCGAAACTGGACAAAGGGAAAGGGGTGTAACTACCCCTCTTCCTAGACCCTCCCATAGGTGGGTCCCCATAGTATGTCCAACCCCTTTCTTTAGTATAAGTAAGGGACCCCTGGCAACAGGACTTTAGATTACACCTGGATGAAACTCTGATACATATATCCTGGAATTTCTACATTCTACACGACTAGAAGACGGAAGAATCTCCCTTGGGGTCAAGGAGTGACTCCCCTGTTCAAACAGGCACCAAAGAAGCATCTTGCCGGTCTGTATTTTCGAAGCTCCTACCGGAATCCGAAGTATTTGCGACTCAGGACATAGACTTCCAGACTTCTCTGAGGCCGACACGAGATCCCAGCAAAGCTGAGACTCGCAGCCCTCACAAGTGACATGGGACCGGAACTCCTAGACACTGTGCACATTTGCTAGTACATCGACTTCCCGAGCTTTCCTAAAGTTGTGCATTGGGCTACCTGTAGTCCTAGCCCAGAGTACCATCTGCACCGAAGATTGTGGGCCTACACTCCAAAAGTGTTCCATGCCCGCTTCTAGCATTTCTGCTCGAGGCCGATTCGTGATCCCTGGTCCGTTGACTGGTGGGTCCCCATGAAGGTAACTCTACTTTCCTTTGGGCTTCCCAGGTTGCTCCAGACATGCCCTGACTCCCCACCGACCCATGCTGGTCTGCACCAAAGCCAAGCTCTGCTTTTAGCATGGGTTGCTGTTGCCAAGGCTTGTTGGGTCCAATCCGGAACCTGACACCACAGCACTCGACATTCGTCGTGGGACAGCTCGAATCCAGTACCTGGTTGTTGTTGATGCCTCCTGGTCCTCGTGGCTGAAGACGCAGCTTTATCTTCTTCACTTCCAAGTACCCGACATCGGTGGGCGTACGCTCATCGCCTTCCTGGTCACTGGCAAGTGACCCAGACTCTGTCCCCTCTGCTTTCAAGTTCTTCACATCTCCGATCCAGCATTGGATTCACCTGGACACTTTCCACTTGGACGCCAGCAGCACTTTGCAGCAGATCGCCATTGAAATCGACGACGAAACCCAACACGAAAAGACACCCAAGCACCCGGCTTCCCTGGGTGAGCAAACTCGAGTACTCCGGTGCTCCTGTGGGTGTTGACTCTAGAACCTCCTAGTTCTAAGGGGTTTGCTCTAAGTCCTCTTCTAAGTGTCCATTATCTCTAAAATTCCAACAGCGACTTTCCCCATAGAAGTTAATGGTGATTCGCTGCTGTGTTCAGACACTGTACACGTCCCCCGTGGGTCCCCTGTGTCACTACCTTGGGTGGTTCCTGGTGGCCCCAGGGGTTCTACAGGCTCTAGGCCTGGTCTCCATGTCAGTCGTGGTTCTTATACCACTTTCTTAATATATGGTTTGGTACGCCCCTAGGGCTCAACGTATATTATGGTAATTTACTGTGTGCTAATTAAGTTTACTGAATGTACTTTTGCCTCTAGCCTCATAAAGAGACTGGAGGGATGTGTTTAGAATAAATACATATATTTTATATATATATACATGGTGTGGTTCTCCTTTCATTTGGTCATTCACAAGATTATAGACTGGTAAAACAAGCTGTTTTACATTCCTTCAGGACTTAGCCTGAAGGCTGCTCTCCACAGCTACCACTAGGATAGCTTTCTATAAAGGTTGTTTTAAACCTACCATCAATAAGGGTCGTTTGGACTAGTGCAAGGTGCCCACTAGAATAGTGGACAGCATATGCCAGGCCAACTTCTCACATTCACTTGTGTATTGTTTTTTGCCCTATGTGCTTTTATGTTTCTTCAGCTATGAGTCACAGTACAGGAACAGGACAAGTTTCAGCAAAGGAAACCAGGTAAAGTGGTCCAGCTTGTGCCCCGGGATCTAAACCATTTAATATAGAACTTCACCACATACAACGATTACATAGCGCACTACTACAGCACACCTGGTATCAACACATGATCTCAGTGGGGAGCAAAGCATCTCCCCAACTCTTGCTATGTTTGCTCATTCACACCCCATGCAGTGGGTTCAGACTATACCTGTCCCAGGAGGTACCGCCCAACACAGCCTCATGCTGAATAAAAGCCAAACTCTAGCCCAACACTATAGCACCACAGGAAGTCACTGTGAACCTAGCCAAGTACGATATCATACCTGAACTCCTTTACATCCTGACACAGCAGGAAGAGATCCAATCCAATTTAGACAAACTCAAGAAAAAGGGACAGACATGGTCTTAGAACACAGGGCCTAAACCCAGCCCCTACAAGGGTTTCTTGGAGTTCACAAGCCCTCAGCCCGGTGCAATAACAGATATGCACAACTACCAACCTGTGGACCAAGGCTAGCCCTTAGTGTAACTGGAAGTGTATTTATGAACAACATGTGGAATCCCAATGTTGAGTTTATCTGCAGAGCCATAAATTTGGGGAACAAAAGTGACAACAGGTCCTGTGGAGTCAGTTTGAATGACACTTTCCTGACCTCATGCCAAGACTCTTGGAAATCATAGGTAGGAGTTACACATGGATAGAAGGTAAGAAGAAACCCAGTATAGTCAGGAAGCTACCAGTGTATTCCTTGTGTTTTAGGGGAAGGGGGCAATACCTGTCGGGGTGAAATAGCAAAATGCAAGAGTATAACCAATAATAATGATATGCAGTGGGGCACCTCCACCTTGATGGATTACTAATGGTAATGCAGTGACCACGCCTACACCCAGCTGGGCCCAGACTGGAGAGGGGTCTGCTCACTGGTCACCGTCTACATGCCAAAATTGGTCATACCCAGAGAAGATCTTTCTGCACTGCATCACCACCCCATCAGCAAAGGCTCACCCTCCCGATGCCCCCACCCAGTGCTTTCTCTATCCTAAGAAATTGGTATAAGCCATCCACACATCCAAGGCTTTACCTAAACCCTTCTGTAGTGGGAGCAATGACTTGTGACGTCTTATATTACTTGTTTACCTGATTGTATTTTGATATGTTTCTGTACATTATTGTTATCCTACTATGTTAGTGATTACTATGCTGCTCCCATTATCTTGTTCATTCCTGTTGCCCCTACCCCTGTATCTGTGAAGCGCTCTGATATCTGTAAGGATCTTGTTCACGCTATATAAAACTTTGAATAAATAAATAAATAAAGGCACCACGCTTCTACACCAAGTATGCAAAAAAAGGTCAGCAGAATACTTTGGATTAGGATTAGGATTAAATCCTAGATCCAAAGCTATAAAGTTGGTTCAAGTATTGGTACCACTAAACCGCACATTACACCTATAACATTACAATTGGGGGTGGGGTCGCACACTACTCACACACCAGTGGGATCGCCCCTAAGGACTGTGGTAAGTGTAGTTCGTGTTCCGCGATGCATCTTCTTTCGATTCTCTGCTATCTTCGCTTTCTACGCCATCCCTGGACACGTATTTCGGGGTATTTACCCCTCATCAGCAGGGATTAGGCCATGTTCTGGGGTTGCCGGTGGCTGCCAAATATTGCAAGGTTTAGTACCACTCAGGCGCGTAGGTGCGGGGCCCCAGGCTCGTCAGCCAACTGCTCGAGGGAGCTTTAACATTATAATTCACCTATAACACTTGAAGACTCACATTCACGTCAAACTTAAATCAAATGTATAGCTCCTAAAATATAATTCAACTTTTGGCAATCTACAAATAATGTTCATTACATTTCTTTTCCTGGCCATCTTTTAGAAATCTCATTCCCTCCCATACAATTTTCTTTCTTTCATATTTTGTCCGATATATATTAATTACTTTACTCCACCCTTCGTGTATTTTCTCTCTGTATCCCTCTTACTTCTCTTCTCTGGCCTCTTCTTGCTTTTTCTGCTCACTCATCTTGTTCACCCTTCCTACTGAAGTGACAACTAGAGCAGAGTGACTTCAAGAGTCTCTTGGAATCCTTCATGTAGGCTTCATATCATCGCACAATCCTCATCAACACACCGTTGATGAGAGAGTGCAGCAACCTCTTGTAGCATTGTCATACAAGTAGCCGTGGGTGCTTGGGTCACTCACATATTTGGAAGTCGTGCTGAAGTCTCACTCAAAGCTGGCTAATTCTTCCAAACTATGGGGAAGAACTAGAACTTCACATGTGACTTTGCTCAGACATCTGCTGTGTGCCGAGTAGTACCTGACTATTCTGCACAGAGCAGACACTCTTACAGCAAGTGATCCTAAAGATTCCTGTACAGAGAGGAGATGCCAAGAAGAGTGACTCACAAACCCGCCAACATCTGCTAAGACAGACACACTTCAAAAAGACACACTGTAGATGCGCCTCAAACACACAGACAGCCTGCAAAGACAACTCTATCCTGTTCACATGCACACACACATCCAACCTGCAGATGTACATCAAAAACAGAGACATGTATGTTCCACTGCTTGAAAGGGCTCCGACCTGGCAGACCCAAGGTCAGTGCACACACACATACAATCCCTGCAGCAGACACACAACCTCTGCAGCAGATAATCCTATAAAACAACCTATGCCGCTGAAACCTATTGCAATGCCTGAGGTTTTACCTAGACTGAGATATGAAAACAGGGGCAAAGGGGCAAAGGGCAGCACAGAAACCTTAACGTTCAGCTGCCTGGGGGACATGCTTCTGGCACAGGGGTACAGTTGGGCAAGTCAACAAACTGACAGCGAGAGCCGAGCAGATAGTGTGTACAGATTTCTCATAGAGAGCTAAGATGCAGTGCAATGTGAACAGATTTTTCACAGTGCAGTAAGATGCAGTGCAGTGGCACAAATTCCTCATAGTGCATTAAAGTGCAGTGTGCACAGATCTGTCACAGTGCATTAAGATGCAGTGCAGCGTGCACAGATTCCTCTTAGTGCAGCAAGATGCAGTGCATAGATTCCTCACAGTGCAGTAAGATGCAATGCAGCATGCAAAGATTTCTCATAGTGCAGTGAAATGCAGTGCAGTGTGCACATATTTCTCACAGTGCATTAAGATGCAGTGCACAGATCCTCTCTTTAAAACAAATGATGACCACAAACACCCCCAGGGCCAGACGGAAAGGCCCCCAGAGGTCCCCAAGAGCCCGGCTCCCGGCAGAGAGTTCTTTCAGGATCATTCAGTCTATTTCTACAAACACAGCACAAGGTGCTGAAAATCTCCTACCTGAGCAGAAACCAGTGAAGACATTTCCAGGCTCTCTCCTCCTCCTACGGCTGGGATGGGGCAAGTACAGACTTGGGGTCTGGGGTAGGAGGGGGATCTACGAGGGTCTGATGATGAAGATAACTGCACAGACAGACAGGGCGTCCTTCCTCCCCTGCAACAGGCTGGACACAGAGGGAGAGGCCGTAAATGATGTCATCATCTGCTGTTGGTGCTGTCTCTGCCACCGCTGACCTGGAACAGGAAACCCTTCCCCATTTTACACAATGTGCTCAGTATATTCGTCTCAGGAGGCGAGGTGCACCCTCTGCTGGCCACTTAAAGGACCTTCACATCCAGTCCCTAGGAGTGAATATACGCAAATAAGCATTTTGTGGCAAGAAATGTCTAGATTTTTAGATGTCACAGAAATAAATGTTTTTAAGAAACACACAGTCCACGTCCTTGGTTGCTGCTTTAAAAAACAATTTACAGCTTCACTTAACATGAGCATCTTCAAAACACTGATGCAGAGGACTAAAGAGTATTTACAGAAAGTTGTCAACTGGAGGTGAGTTTATATTTCAATAAATATATGAGAATATGTGTTAGTGGTGCAATTAAACTGGGCATCTTATTCATTTTTTCATTTTATTATTTAAAACGCTTTATTTATTGGGTTTTTCAAATGCACATCATGATACATAGCAAAGTAAATAGAGAAAAATACCATTCAATTTTATGCACCAGACCAAATACAGCATGGCATAAGTCATATGTCAAAGCAAAAATTAAAAGAACAGACTTTTTCTAATCTTCCTGTATTTTTGGGTTATTCCTTATCATAGCTGCCAAGATCAACAAGAAACTAAAACGTTAAGTGCTGCAAAGTACCAGAAATGGAAGGGCACTAACCTAGTGCCCTTGTAAAGTCAGAGGCAAAACACTACTGTTAACTGCTGCAACTAGTTAAAATATCTAAAACACTCCTAAAACCATTTATAAGCAATAGCTGTGTCACCTATGGTTTCACCATTCCTTTTCGCCATGCATGCCATGGTGTAAAGCTGTTTCTGTGATATCGACTGATGGAGCTAAATCTGTTTGTCTATTTCTGATTTACACATGCAGCACAAATGGTGTAATTCATAAGGATTCATGCGGACTGCTGTGATTTCTGTCTCGAATCAGTAGGCACGCTGGACGTGAGAGGAGCTCTCTGAAGTGGAGGAAGTCACCAGATTCAAAGTACTAGTGTAGCCAGGCGACAGCAACAGTTCTAGGGGCCCGGGCAGGTAGGAAATTGAACTAGGGACATGTTGCCACAGCCTCGGATATCTGTTGGGAGGACGGGCCGGTGTTTTACGGGCACAAAAAGATGGGGAGCTCAAAACAACGTTACAACCGCAGAAAAGCAATTAGTCATTCCAACGTTCATCAGCCGTAGTATACCCACTGGGACCTAGGCTTTTTCCTGGCAATCAATCGAGGCACAGGCAAAACATCACTGGCCAGGCGGCTCTCTCCCGGGTCCAGTCTTGTAGGATGTGAGAGGCCCCGATACAGATTTCCGCTGCCTCACCCTTCATAATTATAGTCAGCTAACAGTAGTCTGGGTCACAGCCTGGCAGGCTGCTGTATTTCGAAACACACTCACTGACAACTCACAGTAGCAAAATAAAAATCACTCATTACAGCTGAGATTCCGACTGCCACGTGAGCCGGCGCGCCACGTGCCCACGACCTCAGTTTTGTTGCATCAGTATGGCCAGGCCTGCCACTTACCACGCATCAGGGGTTAGGCTAATGTATTTCATTGTGGTGGTCCGCATCACCACACTGAAATGCGAAGTCACACATTATAGCGCCTCCTCAGCTGCTATAATGCACCATGACTGAGTGGCAATGCATGTTGCGCACTGTACCCGTTAGGTTTCAGGGGTGTGCTCATGATCTGCTCCTCGCAGCTCTCCTCTTTGTTACAATGTATTGGGACTGAGCACACCACGGGCCGATACAACGCCGCATCACTGAGGAGTCACTACCCAATGACTATCCAGAATTGCAATATGCTCACCAGCCCAGCAGTATGGAATCCGTGAGTTACTATGTCACACACAGGCTGAGCCCACCAGCGCTGGCAATAGAGCTGATGCCAGTCCGAGTCAGCAGCCTGCCACCCTGCCAGAGCGAATACTGTCCCCGCAACACACACAAAGGAGTAGGAAAGTGGATAATAAAAGTTGGCACATGTTCAGTGAGAAAGAACTGCCCTTACTCACAAAATTGTGACATGCTTCATCATTGGGCTTGCTTACTAACAACCCTGTGTTCCATGATGCCCCCTTGCCCCGTGAGCATCTATCTGTGAATAAAACTAAATAACATATGAGAAATACAAAGAACTATGTGGCTATAGAAAAAACTTGATGAAGGAAAATGTAGGAGAGACACAAGTTAATGTGAACCTTAGGAGTAAGAACACAGAAGTACCATTAGATGGCAGAAATATAATACAAGGTTTACTGCACACTACCCAGAGGAACACCACACAGTAAATGACCTATCCTGGACGGGGCTGGACTAACCAAGAATCAGACCATCTATAGGAGATAAAAAAGAAATTACTCCTGATGAGGGAACAGAAGTGAGTGTACAGAATAAAAAGCCACGCATTGGGATTGACTGATGATATTCCTTGGCACACCCTGAATATATAAAGTTGACCACTATATAGACTCCAGTTTTGATTAGTGGCTCCCTTGGTAACTTGAGAAATAGACAAGCATTAAATAAAGTTATCTTTCCAATAACCTCTAAAAAAAATCACAGTATAGATCTGAAGATCGGACACATGACGCCGTAGACGTCAAGATCATGTGACTCCTATGTCCCCCGCGTTACCTGACCTTCTCCTGTCTTAGGGTAGGAGGAGGACCGCAACTCGCACCTATATGGTGAGAGTTGGAGAATGTCCAGAAAATGTACCTCGCTTGAAGAAGTAAGGAGCTAGGGGTGGGGTCTGGGACGGAACATCTACAAGATGTGGACATAGATTACGGTAGTGGGTGTGCAGGTACACCGACAAAGTAAATACGCGATCGCTTATTCGGTGAGTGATATTTTCTTGCGCAGCATTAGTGATGGTAAAAGCGTTTTCCTGAGTGTTATGAGGTGTGGACACTGTTCCACGATGAGTGTTTAGTACGATTTGGATGCAATGCTCCAAATATTATTCCTAGAGGGTACTGTGAGCTTTGAGGTGGTACTTGGATGTGGTGCAAAGAGGGAATAAGCACCCAGGGGTTTATATTTTCCACTCCTTGATACTTTGTGGAGGGTCAAATGGCAATCTAGTAATATTTCTCTCCCCTCCGTGTGCTTTTCCCACAGATTATGAAGTGTACGCTAACTAGAGAACCCCAAGTTGGCAGGAATGCATTCCATAGATACCTATGCCAGGATCAGAGGGTACTATGTTTTGAGACCCGGAGGGTCCTGATGAATGCCGGAGTGGCCCGACACTGTGGACACGATTTAAATGGCAGAAACATGTCAACACCATGGCAGTAAGGAGGGGTGAAGGCATCTTAATCTTCTCCTGTCACCACGATCCTTCACATTTTAAAAACTAGCCAGATGACCCAGGAATAATGTTTTGAGTGGGTACAGATCGGAGCTAGTTTTAACTTTCACTAGCTACACTTTTCTTCAGTGATCCCAAATTCTCATTGTTTGTATTGTTTGTTTTCCCCTCCCCTTTGCTCTACCCTAAGTGTTGGTGTGTGCAGGGGGCTAGTAAGCAAGCCCAATGATGAAGCACTTCACAATTTTATGAGTGAGGGCAGTTTTTTCTCACTGAGCACGTGCCACATTTTATTATCCACTTTCCCACTCCTTTGTGCGTGTTGCAGTCATAAATTGGGGAGGTCGGAGTAGAGATGTCACCTCTCCCTCCTTCAGGTTGTGTTAAAGTGAGTACTGTCACCACCAGTGTGTGTACAGTGGCACATGACCATGAATCATGCAGGGGTGGTGTTGGTTGCACTACAGGCCCGGGAGTCCACGACGAGTTGTTGCAGGCTGGCCATGCAAGGGGTCTGCCTGTTGCAGCAGCGCCTGTGCTCCGATGTAGAAGTAAGTACCCGAGAGCCAGACAGCATTCTTCCGTCTTCATTTAAACCTGTGCCATATCTGTGATTTGCTTTTAAAAGACTATCCATACATAGCTACCAAGGTTTCAGGTTGCTATGTGTGACATTTTCATATTTTTACTGTAATTATGAGTGACATTTCAATGACTATGAGTGACACTATCTCCGTCACCACTGACCAGAGTCACCTGACGTCACCGGCGCGGCCAAAGACACTTCTGATGCAGATAGATAAAAAATGAGCATTTGGAAGTGGCATTTCTTGAGACCAGTTGTGAGTAGCCCCGTAGCTTGTCCCATTTCTCCTCAGTGAATTGTTTGCTCTATGTTTCCTTCCATGTTCTACATTTGAATCACCTGGTATAATTCAGTCACAGAAATACATCCAGTGACCAACCTACAGCTGGGCTTACTGCTGGGCTTTTAGTAGGGTATTTGTGACACATAAAATAAAGGCATTTTTTGCTTCAAAATTCTTGAGTATCCCACCAGAATCAGGTCTGTCGATGTTTATGTTTCTGTTTATTGGTCAGCGCATTCTGCCATGTCGTCTTCCGTTCATTTTGACCTTCCTTGAAGCATGCCATGGTACTTGTGTGTCCTTCCACTGTGTGGGTTGTGGGATATACTTTTCCCTGCTCCCTTGATGTCTGCTTACAAATCAATCAATCAATCAAGGAATTGCAAGCCTGCTACTCGCCCATGAGGGTCTCAAGGCGCTGAGGTGGGGGTGGGGGGGGTTAGCCCGCAGATCTGTTTAGCCAAAGAGCCAGGTCTTGAGGGTCTCCCTGAAGGTGTTCAGGGAGGGGGCATGTCTGATGTCTGGCAGTAGCTTGTTCCAGGTCTTGGCTGCAATGTGAGAGAAGGATCTTCCACCTGCTCTGGCTCTCTGGATGTGCTGGGTTTGGGCCAGTGCAAGTTTGGAAGATCGGAGGTTTCTTTTGGGTACGTGGAAGTTGATTCTGTCATTGAGGATTTTGGGTTTGTTGTTGTGTAGGCATTTGTAGGCGTGAGTAAGGATTTTGAAAGTGACCCTTTTCTGCACAGGGAGCCAGTGGAGACTTCGTAGGTGTTGGCTGATGTGTTCGTGTCGGGGGATGCCGAGGACGAGTCTGGCGGCGGGGTTCAGTGTACTCTGGAGTTTGTGGATTAGGGACTTGTTGATGCCGGCATAGAGTGCATTTCCATAGTCCAGTCTGCTGGTGATAAGTGCATGGGTGACTGTCTTCCTTGACTTGAATGAGTGATTAGTCAAGTACGATGCCAAAGTTCTTTGCGTGGTCTGAGGGGGTAAGTGGGCTTCCGAGGGCGGTTGGCCACCAGGTGCTGTCCCATGCAGAAGGGGTGGCACTGAGGACGAGGACTTCTGCCTTCTCGGCGTTGAGGCTTCAGGCAGCTGTTCGACATCCAGAATGCAACGTCTTGCATTCCTTTCTGGAAGTTGATTTTGGCAGTAGTGGGGACTTTGGTGAGAGAGAGGATGAGCTAGGTGTCGTCGGCGTAAGATATGAGGTTGAGGCCATGTTGTCGGACGATGGCTGCGAGGGGGGCCAAGTAGATGTTGAAGAGGGTGGGGATCGGTGATGAACCCTGTGGGACTCCGCAGGTGATTTTCGTGGGGTGGGAGAGGAAGGGTGGGAGTCTGATCCTTTGGCTTCCTCTGGTGTGGAATGATCGGATCCAGTCCAGGGCTTTTCTTTGTATGCTGGCGTTGTGTAGTCTGGCGACTAGTGTGCTGTGGGAGACGGTGTTGAAGACCGCTGTTAGGTCAAGGAGGATGAGGGCTGCTGATGTCATCTGTGGGGGTGAGTAGGGCAGTCCCTGTGGTGTGTTTGCTTCGGAATACGGATTTGGGCGGGTTGAGGCAGAACAGTTTTAGCCTCACAGGCATACTCTGTGTGAATGTATTTCGTTACCAGAGGCTTTTTTTCTCTTTTTAATACTTCATTCAATAGTTTTGTTTTAATGATATTCACATATATATTTTAAACTTGCCCTGTAACTATGCCCTTTGCAGATGCACATCCAGACCGCATACTTTAAATACTTTCCTCAACATTCTTTGTTTATTTCTTAATTTCAATGGCACGTACACTTTAAACTCTCCCTGTGACTATATGTATTTTCAGTATTCGTGAATGTTTACAAATAGGCCAAGAGGTGACGAGTTGTTGGCCATCTTATCGGGTTTCCAAAGTGCAGAGATTCTCAATCATGTGTTGTCCGTACTAGTACTAGTACTGACCAAATATTTCTATTATAAAAGCTACAAAGTCTGTCTTGTGATAACAAACATCCATCTTTATGTCTTTAATAATATTGTACAGAATGCAAGGAATGCACTGCTGAAGTTCAGTGGCTGCAACTTCAAAATGGATTGAGCATTTCTAGTTAATTTGCCAAAATACTACGCTCAGATGATGTGCTTTCTTGTATCAATTTACACATAGAAAACAAATGTGTCCTCAAACGAACTTCTGTCCGAAAACATCAGAATTTTGAGTCATTCCTATTTTTAATACAGGAAACAACGTCATTCAATTTAGAGCGATTCCAGTCTGGAGCCTTCCATCCTCAATAAAGGCAGCTTGAAAACCAGGGATCAAAGTTTATATGTGGGAGACTGGGAGTTACATAGGACTGTTTAAGATTATGATTACAGCCAGCAAAATCATACACTGCAAACACATTGTTTGCATTCGTTATGCAATAAAATTACCTAAACCCTATGGTGAGAGTCCTTTATAGACTGTCAAGGGGAGCCATCCCTATTGATTAGAGGAAATCCCAGCCTATATTCAATGTATAGAATTATTTGAAACCCACTCCTGCAGGTACAGTGTTTTGGCAAGCTGTGTGTCAAAGGTGGATAAATGCCTTACCGAGGAACTTTCTCTGTTCAAATAAAAGGTAAATGATTATTATTTCCGCTCTGAGCCTAACAAGCAAACTGCGATAAAGCCAAGTAGTCTAACTTTTACCATGTACATGGAGAACTTTATTTCAATGCTTAAGGAAGAAGGGAGCAACATATATGGGTTTATGCATGTTGGCATTGTTATAACTGTAGCTCTGGGTTCATTGTTAAGTATGTTTTTATTGTAACCTGTAATGCGATACCTGTGAAAATGTACAGACATACATATAAACTGAGTAAAAATTAAACATAAATAGGGAGAGGGATAGAAGGATAGAGGGGTAGTAGAGGGGTAGAGGGGTAGTACAGGGGTAGTGGGGTAGAAGGGTAGTATAGAGGTAGAAGAGGGTTAGTTTGAGTAGAAGAGGGTTAGAGGGATAGAAGTGGGGTAGATGTGTAGTAGAGGGGTAGTGGGGTAGAATGTTAGAGGGTTAGTCGAGGTGTAGAAGGGGGTTAGTGGGATAGTAGAAGGTTAGAGGGGTAGTAGTGGTGTAGAGGGGTAGTAGAGGGGTAGTGGGGTAGAAGGCTAGAATAGAGGTAGAAGAGGGTTAGTTTGAGTAGAAGAGAGTTAGAGGGATAGAAGTGGGGTAGAGGTGTAGTAGAGAGGTAGTGGGGTAGAATGTTAGAGGGTTAGTCGAGGTGTAGAAGAGGGTTAGTGGGATAGTAGAAGGTTAGAGGAGTAGTAGTGGTGTAGAGGGGTAGTAGAAGGGTAGAGGGGTAGCAGAGAGTTAGAGGGGTAGCAGATAGTTGTAGGGGTAGAAGAGATGTAGTAGAAGAGTAGTAAGGTATAGAATAGGTGGACAAAGGTAGAGTGTTCAAGAGGTAGTAGAGGGGTATAGGATTGTAAGTGGAGTAGAAGAAAGTTAGTAGAGGGGTAGTAGGGTGTTAGTAGAGGGATAGTAAATGTGTAGAAGGGTATTTGAGGTGTAGTACAGGGGTAGGATATGTGTAGAAGGCTAGAGGTGTAGTAGATGAGTATAAGAGGGTATGAAGGATAGAGGAATAGTAGAGGTGTAGTTGAGGGGTGTTGTGGTAGAAGTGTAGAATGGAAGTAGACAGGTAGAAGAGGGCTATTCGGCTATAAGAGGTGTAGAGGGATTGAATAGGGGGATAGAGGTAGAAGAGTGGTAGAGGGGTAGAATAGTGAAGAAAGAGGGGTAGGGGGTTAGTAGAGGAGTAGTAGAGGGGTATAATTGGTGTATAATGTTACAGGGATAGAGGTGCAGTAGATGGTTAGAGGGGTATTAGATGGATTGAAGGATATAAGATTAGATGAGGTGTAGAGGGGTAGTAGAGGGTTAGAAGAGGGACACTAGAGGGGTACTAGGGTAGAGGGGTATAGTGGTAGCAGAGCGGTAGAGGAGTAGGAGAGGGCTATAAAAGCGTTAGTACAGGGGTAGTAGAGGGTTAATAGAGGGATAGAAAAGGTGGAGCAGGGTAGTTGAGGGGTAGTGGGATAGTAAAGGGGTAGTAGGCTATAAAATATGTGGAGGGATAGAAGAGGGGTATAGAGGTCGAAGAGTGTTAGAGGGGTAGAATAGTGAAAGAAAATGGGAATGGGGTGATTCAAGGGGTACAATAGGTGTACCAGGGTAGAGGGGTAGTACATGGGTAGAGGGGTAGTAGATGGATAGAAGGCTAGAAGGCTAGATGAGGTGTAGAGGGGTAGTAAAGTGGTAGAAGAGAGGCAGTAGAGGGGTACTAGGGTAGAGGTGTAGAGTGAGAGCAGAAGGGTAAAGGGGTAGGAGAGTATAAATATGTTAGTACAGGGGTAATAGAGGGTTAATAGAGGTATAGAAAAGGTGTACAATGGTAGTTGGGATATAAGAGGGGTATAGAGGTAGAAGAGTGGTAGAGGGGTGGAATAGTAGAAAAAGCGGTATAGGGTTATTAGAGGGGTATAATAGGTGTACAATGGTACATGGGTAGAGGGGTAGTACATGGGTAGAGGGGTAGTACATGGATAGAAGGCTAGAAGGCTAGACGAGGTGTAGAGGGGTAGTAAAGTAGAATAAGAGGGGTACTAGGGTTGAGGTGTAGAGTGAGAGTAGAGGGGTAAAGGAGTAGGAGAGTATATGAATGTTGGTACAGGGGAAGTAGAGGGTTAATATAGGGATAGAAAGGATGTAAAATGCTAGTTGAGGGTAGTAGAGAGGTAGGAGATGGGTATAAGGATACCGGTGTAGTAGAGGGTTAGAAGAGGATTAGAAGGATCGAGGTGTAGTAGATGTGTAGAGTGGTACAGGTGTAGAGGGATATTAGATGGGTAGAAGGGTAGTAGATGGATAGAAGGGTATATGTGGTGTTGTGTGTAGTCGAGGGGTAGAAGAGGACCATTATAGGGCTATTGTGGAAGAGGTTGAAAGTGGTAGCAGAGGGGTATAATATTAGAAAAGATGTAGAAGAAAGGTAGGACAGGGTTATTAGAGGGCTATAAAGATGTTGAAGGGTATTTGAGTGCAAGTGAAGTGGTAGGAGATGTGTTGAAGGTATAGAAGACGGTTTGAGGCGGTTTTGAAGGATAGAGGGGTAGTAAAGATGTAGAGGGGTATTGGGATAGAAGTATATAAGGGCAGTAGAGGGGTTAAAGAGAGTTAGTGGTGTAGAAGAGGTAAAGAAGAGGGGTAGTAGGGGTGCTACAGGTGTTGATGTATAGATATGTAAAAAGGTAGAGGGTTATAGGGGTAGAAGAGTATTAGAGGGGTAGTAGAGGGGTATTACAGTGGTATAGTGTTAGAATGTTAGTTGGGTATAAGGATAAAGGCGTATAGGCCTAGAAGAGGGTTAGAGGGGTATTTGAGGTTTAGTAAAGGGTTAGAGGGGTAGTTGAGATTTAGAGGGGTATATGTGTATATGAGTAGAAGAGGTTTAGAGGGGCTGAGGGAAAGAAGAGTACTAGTAGATGTTTAGAGGTGTAGTACAAGTGAAGATGGGTATTACAGTGGTAGGCAACAAGAAGAGGCGTAGTAAAGGGGTAGTGTTGGAACAGGTTTTAAGGGTAGTAGAGGGATGTTCGAGGTGTAGATGTGTAGCTAGGTAGATGGATAGAAGGGTAGAGGGTTATAGGTGTAGAAGAGGGTTATAGTGGAAGTAGAGGGATAGTAGAGTGTTAGTATAGTGCTAAAGGGGTACAAGAGAGCTAGATGGATGTAGGTTTAGAAATGGGTTAGAAGAGGAGCATTAGAGGGGTAGAGTGGTGAGTAGAAGAGTGTTAGAGGGGTTGAGGGGGAGAAGAGGGTTAGTAGAGGTTTATAGTTGTAGTACAAGGGAAGATGGGTATTACAGAGGTAGGCTACAAGAAGAGGGGTAGTAAAGGGGTAGTGTTGATAAAGGTTAGAGGGGTAGTTGAGGGCTGTTTGCGGTGTAGATGTGTAGCTAGGCAGATGAATAGAAGGGTAGAGGGTTATATGGATAGAAGAGGGTTATAGTGTTAGTAGAGGGATAGTAGAGTGTTAGTATAGGGCTAAAGGGGTAAAAGAGGGATAGATGGATTTAAGTTTAGAAAAGGGTTAGAAGAAGAGTATTAGAGGTGTAGAGTGGTAGTAGTGGGGTAGTAGAGAGGTAGAGGGGTATTAGTGTAGAAGGGTAGTAGACGGGTAGAACAGGGGTAGTAACCTATAAGAGGTGTAGAGGGATAGAAGATAGGTAGAGAGGTATAAGATTGTTAGATGTATAGAAGAGGGAAAGAAGAGGGGTAGAGGGGTAGTAGAGGGGTATTAGAGGGGTATAATAGGCATAGAAGGGTACAGGGGTAGAGGGGGCGGAGGGGTACTTGATGGATATAAGGATAAAAGTGTAGAAGAGGTGTAGAAAGATAGTAAAGGAGTAGAATGGGGCATTAGAAGTGTAGGTATAGTAGAGGGTTAGTAGAGGTGTAGATTAGGTCTAGAAAAGTAGAGTGTTAGAGGAGCAGTAGATGTTTAGAAGGGTAGAAGAGGTGTAGATGGGTAGTAGAGGGGTAGTAGAGGGGCACTAGAGGGGTACTGGAGTAGAGTGTTAGAACGGTAGCAGAGGGATATAGGATTATAAGTGGAGTAGAAGAAGGTAGTATAGGAGTAGCGGGATAGTAAATATTTCGCTGGGTAGTTGTGTGTAGCCGATGGGAAGTAGGATGGTTAGAAGAATAGACGTGTAGTAGAGGGTAGCAGAGGTGTAGAAGGATAGAGGGGTAGTCGAGTTGTATAGGTGTAGTAGATGGGTATTGGTGTAGAAGGTGTAAAAGGGTAGTAGATGGGTAGAAGAGGCTAGTAGGCTATAAGAGGATGTGTAGAGGGATTGAATAAGGGTATAGAGGTCGAAGAATGGCAGGGTAGAATAGTGAAAGAAGAGGTGTAGAGGGTTATTAGAGAGCTAGTAGAGGGGTTGTAATAGGTGTAGAATAGTGCAGGCTATAGAGGTAGTATATGTGTAAAGGGGTAGTAGGATGGATAGAAGGCTTGAACGGTAGATGAGATGTCGTGGGGTAGTAAAGATGTAGAAGGGGGGCAAGGGTAGAGGGCTAGAGGGAGAGCAGAGGGATAAAGGAGTAGGATAGGAGTATAAAAACACTAGTACAGGGGGAGTAGAGGGTTAATAGAGGGATAGAAATGTTTTTGAGGGGTAGTTGAGGGGTAGAGGAGGTAGTAGAGGAGTATAAGGATGTAGGTATAGTAGAGGGTTAGAAGAGGGTTAGAAGGATAGAGTGGTAGTATATGTGTAGAGGGGTACATGTGTACAGGGGTAGTAGAGGTGTAGAGGGGTAGTAGATGAATAGAAGTTTATAAAGGTATATGTGGTGTAGAGAGGTAGTACAGGTGAAGAAGAGTGGCGCTATAAGGGTACTGGGGTGAAGCTTAAAATTGTTAGCAGAGTGGTATAGTATTATAAAATGGGTAAAATAAAGTTAGCACTGGGTAGTTGAGAGTTATTAGAGTGATATTAAAGGTGAGGAAGGGTATTTGATGGGTAGTAGAGTGTTATGAGATGGGTAAAATGATAGATTTTAGTAGAGGGATTGAAGGATGTAGGGGTATTGACTGTGTAGAGGGCTAGTAGAGGGGTATTGGGATAGAATTATAGAAGGATAGTAGATGGGTACAAGAGCGGTAGTGTTGTAGAAAAGGTGTAGAGGGATACAATAGGGGTATAGAGGTAGAAGAGTGGTAGAGTGGTAGAAGATGTAAAGAAGATTGGTAGAGGGATAATAGAGGGGTGCAAAAAGGGTAGATGTGTAGATGGCTAAAAATGTAGAGGGTTATAGCAGGGGTAGAATAGGATAAGAAGTGTAGGATAGGGATATTAGAGGGCTGGTATAGGGGTAGAGGGGTAGAAGGTTAGATGTGTAGAATGCTAGAGCCGTATAGGGTTAGAAAAGGGTTAGATGGGTATTAGAGCTGTAGTAAAGAGCTTGAGAGGTTGGTAGAGTTGTAAAAAGTAAATGTGTATAAGAGTAGAAGAGTAGAAGAGGGGTAGAGGGGTACAAGGTTAGATGTGTAGAATGCTAGAGCCGTATAGGGTTAGAAAAGGGTTAGATGGGTATTAGAGCTGTAGTAAAGAGCTTGAGGGGTTAGTAGAGTTGTAAAAAGTAAATGTGTATAAGAGTAGAAGAGGGGTAGATGGGTTAAGGGTAATAAGAGTGTTATTAGAGGTCTAGAAGTGTAGTACAAGGTTAGTTGATTATTAGAGTGTTAGCAGGGAAGAAGAGGGGTAGTAACTGAGTAGTGTTGTAAAAGTTTAGCGGGGTAGTCTAGGGATGTTAGAGGATTAGAGGTGTAGCTAGATAGATGGATAGAAGGGCAGAAGGTTATTGGGTTCGAAGAGGGTTGTAGTGTTAATAGAGGGACAGTAGAGGGTTAGTATAGGGTTAAAGAGGTGAAAGAGGACAAGATGGACTTCTGTTTGGAAAAGGGGTAGTAGAGGAGTATTAGAGGGTTAGAGTGGTAGTAGGTGTAGTAGAGGGGTATAAGTGTGGAAGGCTAGTAGACGGCTAGAACAGGGGTAGTAGGCTAAAAGAGGTGTAGAGGGATAGAAGATGGCTAGTGAGGTATAAGAGTGGTATAGGTGTGGAAGATGGAAATAAGAGGGGTAGAGAGGTAGTAGAGGGGTAGTAGAGGGGTAGAATAGGTGTAGAAAGGTATAGGGTTAGCGGGGTCGAGGGTTATTAGATGGATATAAGTATAGAAGGTTAGATGATTTGTAGAGAGGTAGTAAAGGGGTAGAACAGTGGCATTAGAGGGCTAGGTATAGTAGAGGGGTATTAGAGGTATACAATAGGTGTAGAAGGGTAGAGTGGTATAGGGGCAGTAGATGGATAGAATGGTAGATAGAATGGTAGAATGGAAGAAGATGTGTAGAGGTGTAGTAGAGGGGTAGCAGAGGGGCACTAAAGGGGTACTGGAGTGGAGTGTTATCAGAGGGGTATAGGATTAGAAGTGGAGTAGAAGAAGATGTGTACAGGGGTAGTAGAGGTTAAAGAGAGGGGTGGAGGGGTATAAGTGTAGACGGTAGTATTACAGGTTAGTAGGCTATAAGAGGTGTAGATAGATAGAACATGGTTAGAGAGGTTTAAGAGTGGTAGAGGTGTAGGAGATGGAAAGAAGAGGGGTAGAGGGCTAGCGAAGGTGTAAAATAGGCGTAGAAGGATACAGGGGTTATAGTGTTTGAGGGGTAGTAGATGGATAGAAGGGTAGATGAGGTATAGAGGTGTAGTAAAGGGGTAGAAGAGGGCCAGTAGAGGGGTACTGGTGTAGAGTGGTAGACTGTTACCAGAGGGGTATAGTAGTATTAAGAGTAGTAGAAGCAGGTTAGTTCAGGGTCCGTAGCGGGATACCAAAGGTGAACAAGGTTATTTGATGTTTATTAGAGGGGTAGGATATGTTTAGAAAGATAGTGGTGTATTAAACATAGTAAATAGCGTATCTTCACGCATGGTATACATTGTATTAAATATACATGTTTAAAAGCATTTAGCTAAAGCGCGTTCAGTTACAGACCCTTAAAAAAAGCCCCTGAATAACTATAGTGGCGCAGTCAGCAGTGGCATTTAGTATAGCTCCTAAAGTGTTTAATTAAAAAAAAATTGTTTCTCTTAGTAGGTAGGTATTTCCTTAAATGAGAATTAAAAAATGCAACATGCAATGGCAGTCCAACGTTAATAAAGTAAAATGTGTGACATAAAGTAGATTAAAAGCGACATTTTGTAAACAGTACGTGGGAATAGTTGTACATTATTAGGCAAAGCTGCTGTAGTAATATCTTAGGACGTGGCTGCCGGGGGTTATAAATGGCGTCTTTTACTGTTCTGTCTTTTTTGCGCTCATATTTGAAATACATGTGAAATGCATCTGCAGCGCCATCTTGAAAGGTGTCTTTTTGTGCACATGAAAAACTGCTTTCAAAGCGGAAATAAAGCACGCAGCTGCAGTATTAAAACTGCCTTTTACTGTCTGCGCATTTCTGTTCTCTACTGCGTTAAATAAAGGGGCGGAGTGCGTGGAAAACCCACAGTGAACGCGTTTGTAAAGGTGGGAGGAGGGCGCGGGTCTGTTTCTGAAGCTCGGATGGAAGGGGCGGAGTCTGTGGCTGGCTCCATGGCAGAGTGGAGGTGGGTTTGGGGGGGTGGAGGAGGTGTCTGTTGCTGGCTCCATGTCAGGGTGGGAGGTGGGTTTGGGGGGGACTCCATGGCAGAGTGGATGTGGGTTCGGGGGGGGGGGCAGTGTCTGTAGCTGGCTCCATGGCAGAGTGGGGGTGGTTTTGGGGGGTGGGGGCGGTGTCTGTTGCTGGCTCCATGTCAGGGTGGGAGGTGGGTTTGGGGGGTGGTGTCTGTTGCTGGCTCATGGCACAGTGGAGGTGTGCTAGGGGGCTCCATGGCAGAGTGGGGGTGGGTTTGGGGGAGTCCATGGCACTGTGGTGGTGGGTTTGGGGGGTGTGGGGGCGGTGTCTGTGGCTGGCTCCATGGCAGAGTGGAGGTGGGTTTTGGGGGGTGGGGGGCCGTGTCTGTTGCTGGCTCCATGGCAGAGTGGAGGTGGGTTTGGGGGGGCTCCATGGCAGCGTGTAGGTGGGTTTGGGGGGGCTCCATGGCAGAGTGGAGGTGGGTTTGGGGGGGCTCCATGGCAGCGTGGAGGTGGGTTGGGGGGGGCTCCATGGCAGAGTGGAGGTGGGTTTGGGGGGGCTCCATGGCAGAGTGGAGGTGGGTTTGGGTTGTGGGGGCGGTGTCTGGCGCTGGCTCCATGGCAGAGAGTGGAGGTGGGTTTGGGGGGGCTCCATGGCAGAGTGGAGGTGGGTTTGGGGGGCTCCATGGCAGAGTGGAGGTGGGTTTGGGGGGGCTCCATGGCAGCGTGGAGGTGGGTTTGGGGGGGCTCCATGGTGTAACGATGTGTAATTATTACAGACCAGTGGTTGTGGTTGACCAAACAGGTTTATTAGCAATTATTACATATCTCTTCCAAGGAGCGCCGGCCGGCGCTGCTCTCCCTCGGGGTCTCGGCGCGCAATCGCAATGCGCGCGCATCGCCGCCAAAATGGCCGCCACCGCACGTCACGTCTGCGTGACGTGCATAAACTAGAACGCTACATATCTCCCCCTTTTACAGAAATGTTTTTTTTCTGAGTCACTTACGATCATTGTCCAGTTCAAAATCTCGAAACCTGGAAGGCCTCACCACCTGCCTTCCGCTCCTGGTGACCCTGACAAGGTCCCCCATAGTTCCTTGGTGCTGCGTACCAGCACCTCCCGATTCTTCACTTCCATCGTTCACACTTCTTCCTGGTCGGTCCATTTCGGCCCCTTGACTCTCGCCCGTTTCTTCACTTTCTCTCTCCCTCTCTGTACTTGCTCCAACGCCTTGTTCACTTCCATCTTGTCCCCTTTCCATATTCGATTCCTCCGCTCCTGTCCATTCCAATTCCGGTTGCTCCCATCTCAACACCTTGTTACACCGGGCCATGCGATCCTGGGACCATACGTTCCCGTCACTGAGCAAGGCCGCTCGATCATACACTTCCTGGACTTGCATCGGCTTGCTGTACTTGCTGTCTCCTTTCTTCTGTAGAGTGGCCAACTTTACTCTCACCCACTCTCCTTTCTCTAACTCTGTGCTTTTTACATTTCTCCGCTTGTTGTAGTGATTACTGTAAATTGTCTGTGCTCTCTCCAGGTTGGCCCGCACCACTGCGGGGGACCATTCGCTGGTGACGACCTTTTCCTTCCAAATCCTGTTGTCATGGGTGAATGGTTCGCGTCCCCTCAATATTTGGAATGGGCTGTACCCCGTGCCAGTGGGGGTTATTCTGTAGGCCCACACCATATTCTCTAACGCCTTTTCCCAACTCTGTCCACTCGATATGGCGGCTTGTATGGCTCCCATCACTACTCTGTTAAATCTCTCCACTAAGCCGTTCCCAGCCGGATGGTAGATCGCCGTGTGCTTGACAGCGATGCCATTCCTTAGCATGAACTTGTTCCACCTTTCCGACGTGAACTGGGGCCCATTGTCACTCAAGATCGTTTTGGGTATTCCTTCCCTGGTGAAGGTCTCTGACAGAAATTTTATGATGTTTTCTGTGTCCATGGACTCATCTATTCTCACCTCTGGCCACTTTGAATATCGATCCATCAGTACGCACACGTATTTCTGTGTGCCCTGGTCATCTAGGACAGGTCCCAAAATGTCTATCGACAGTTCTTCCCAAGGATTTGAAGGAGGGTCAAACTTCCCTATTGCTGGTCTCAAGGGTTTCAAGGTCTTAAATGCCCGTTGACATTGTGGACATTCCCTGACATGCCTTTCAGCCCTTATGTCCATGCCGGGCCACCAGTAGTTTTGTTTCGCTCTTGCCTTTAGTTTCCCTATGCCTAGGTGTCCCTCGTGTAGTAAGTCCAAAAGTTTTGAGGTGAGGTTCCTGGGGGGATCACCTTATCTCCTCTGTAGATGAATACCCCCTTGTCCCCTACTGACAGTTCTTCTCGCACTTCGAAGTACGGCTTGAGGCTCACCCTCACGTTCTTTTTCTCAGGCCATCCTTGCACAATGTTCTCCTTTACTTCCTTCATGTCCGTATCTTCCTCATAGGACTCTGTCCATTCTTGTAAGCTTATCAACTTCTCTTGGTCCTCTATCAGCGCCACCAACTCCCCCTTGCTTGCAGGGTCTTCCTCTCCCGGTTCCATGGCAGCAGCCCTACTCAGGTAATCCGCTACTCGGTTTCGGTTCCCAGGAATGTACTCCACATCATACCTAAACTCGAGTAATTTGAGTGACATCTTGGATATTCTGGGAGTGGCACTGGCATGTCCACTTGACGTCAGCACCTTCACTAATGGCTTGTGATCTGTTTTGAGTAGGAAACGTGTTCCCCACAGAAATTGCCGGAATCTCGCCATGGCCCACACGACCGCCAGCATCTCCTTCTCGATCACGCTGTATTTGCTTTCTGTATCCGTCAGTGCCCTGGACGCAAAACTGATTGTCTCCATTTCTCCTCTTCCTCTGTCTTGCATGAGGACCGCGCCCAGGCCCTTGTCCCTAGCATCCGTCGTCAGAACGGTGGTGCCTTGTGGATTGTAGCCCTTGAGAGGAACAGCTCCTAGGACATCCTTTTTGATTGTTTCAAACTCGGCTTGGGCTTCCTGTGTCCACTGGAACACAGTGCTCTCCCTGGTCAGCAGCCTCATGTGGTGGGTCTTGGAGGCAAAGTGTACCACGAACTTGCTGTAGTACTCCGCCATCCCCAGGAACGACCTGACCTCTTCCTTGTTCTTGGGGGGCGGTGCTTCTGCGATAGCTTTTACGTTTTCTGCCTTGGATGTAACACCCTGCTGTCCAATCTCGTGGCCTAAGTATGTTACTGATTGCAGGCCCAACCTGCACTTGGTCCACTCAGCTGTAAGGCCTTTACTCTCCAGCGTTTGTAACACCTTCCCCAGCTTTTGATCATGATCTATCCTGTCACGTCCCATCACTAGGATGTCGTCCTGGAAATATTGGACGTCCTTGCAGTCTCGGAACAGTTGATGCATCATTTTCTGGAAGACTGCAGCTGCCGAGGCCAGCCCAAACGGCATCCGACAAAACTGGTAGCACCCAAACGGGGTGATGAAGGATGTCAAGCTTCTACTGTCCGGATGAAGTGCTATTTGGTGATAGGCCGAAGTCAAATCAATAGTAGAGTACCACCTCACTCCTCTGGTCTTGGTCAACATTTCCTCAATTCTGGGGAGAGGGAATTTCTCCACCACAATATTTTTATTCAGTTCTCTCAGGTCCACACAGAGCCGGACCTTTCCATTGGGCTTCATTACGACCACTAAGGGCGCCAGCCATTCTGCGCAGGTGATCGGCTCTATTATTCCTTTCATTTCCAACTCTTGGAGTTCCTTCTGGACTGCATCTCTTACAGCAATTGGCACGTTCCTCACCTTGTGGGCTACCGGGATGGCTCCTTCCTTGAGCACGATCTTGTGTTGGAACTTTTCCATCTTTCCCACCGTGCCTCCAAACACCTTGGGGTAGTTCTCCTTCCATTTGTTCAGGTCCGGCCATTCCTCTTGTTCGGTGAGCAGTATTTGCTCCTTTCCTCCCGGATCCAACTTTATTCCTAAGTCGCCCTGGTCCAGCCATCCTAGGACGGAGGGTCCCTTCTCCGCAATGTACAGCTTACACCATGCTGACCGGCCCCTAAATTCGAACAACAGGCGGCGGAACCCCACCATTGGGATGCGGTCGCCGTTGTAGGTGACCGGCCGAATGTCCAGTTTCTCCAACTCTGGGCCCAACTTTGGTCTGAACTCTTCTTCCCACACTTTGCGTTGGACAATGGTGAAGGGAGATCCGGTGTCTGCCACCACGGTGATGTTGATTCCGCCCATTGACATGTCCAGGACAGGTTTTGTAGACTTCTTCCCTTCTACACTCATCACCTGGTCGTATATACATAAGACGGTGACCACCTCTTCCTCTGCGACCTCTTCCAGTTCTTCTTCGCCTTGATCAACGCATTTCACCACGCCCCTGGTTTGTTTCTTCCTACACACTTTCTCGTAGTGGCCCAAGATGCCACAGTGTAGGCACTTGGCTCGGAACGCTGGACATCTTCTGTCACGTGCCTCGTGGGACCAACTTCCGCATCTGTAACATGATTTCTTGCCATCACTGCCCATCTGTTTCCCTTGCCATCTGTTGGACCCTTTGGCCCCTTGATCTTGGTCTCTCTGGTCTTTGCGGTGATCTCTCTCTTGTATCCTGTTCACCATGGTTGGGGTGGCCATGTCTTTCTTGGTTGCGTCAGCGCACCTCCGTGCCAGCTCCGCCCTCTTTACAATGACCATTACATCCTTGAGTGTGGTGTCGCCGCTCGCCCATAGCTTGTCTTGAACATTGGCGCTCGTAGTATGCATCACAATCTGGTCCTTGATAAATTCATCTTCCCACAGTGCATATTTACATGGAGACGCCAGTTTCCTCAAGGCCGCCACGTATTCTTCTATGGTCTCTCCAGCCCGTTGTTTCCTCTGTTGGAAATTAAACCTATCCACTGACACACATATAGTGGGGCGATAACGTTCATCTAGGTCTTCTACCGCATGGGCATACACATCCTTATCTGTGTCCTCTCTCTTCTTGGGCACCAGACTCTTGTAAATCCTCAGACCCTCCGGTCCCAGGTTCAGCAACAGGATACGTTTCTTTCTTTGGGGGGTGAATTTGTCTTCATTTTCGTCCTCCAGGACCCCTATAAAATTGTCAATATATTCTTTCCAATCTTCCCATTTCATTAGTGGTTCACCCGGCTTCGGTAGGAATTGCACAGGGGCTATGGCATACCCCGCTGGTGTGCTCATTTTTCCTTCCCTGATGACTCTTGTGTCGGCGTCTTTGCCGGGGGGGCTTCCTGGAGTGCTGTCTTTGCGCTCTGCGTTCGCTTCTCTCTGGGGGCTCCTGGCGTTGGTCCCCGCTTCCTCCCCTTTAGTAGCCAGCGCTATGCAGCCTCAGCGTGCTTTGCTTAGGGCCTCGTGCGTTCTTGCAGCCGTAGGGGGGGCTCGCGTTACTGCTCGTGCCTATTCGCCGCCTCTATGGATAGCTGTGGCACTGCCACGCTCCTCGGACTCACTGTGCCTCCTGCGTGTCCTGCTGTCCCGCTGTGGTCCGATGCTCGGTCTGGTCCGCAGGGCAGTGCAGGGTTCCTTGCCTGGGATCGGGTTGCCCAGTGGCTCTGTCCAGGTCTGTGTTTCCCTTCAGGTTGCCCACGTGGGGGTGCTTTCTCTGTTCAGGTGTCCAGAGATGCCTCCCGACCTCGTCGCCACTGTAACGATGTGTAATTATTACAGACCAGTGGTTGTGGTTGACCAAACAGGTTTATTAGCAATTATTACATATCTCTTCCAAGGAGCGCCGGCCGGCGCTGCTCTCCCTCGGGGTCTCGGCGCGCAATCGCAATGCGCGCGCATCGCCGCCAAAATGGCCGCCACCGCACGTCACGTCTGCGTGACGTGCATAAACTAGAACGCTACCCATGGCAGAGTGGAGGTGGGTTTGGGTTGTGGGGGCGGTGTCTAGCGCTGGCTCCATGGCAGAGAGTGGAGGTGGGTTTGGGGGGGCATTTTGCCAGCATTGTTCTTTCGCAGAGCTGAGGGGGGCGACACTTGTCGTGTATATCGAGTCTGGGGCAGAAGAGAATAAACTGAGCCCTGAGAGCAAACACCCCGGGGTTCCGATGCGCACGGGATTTGTGGAAAACAGTTCTAATTCTGTGTAAACAGTTCTTCTCGTGAAAAGCGTAACCTTAGAAACGAAGCCTGTCGCGATTGTCCGGTGTAACAGGTGTAGAAGGCGTCCAAAGGTGTTCTTTCTGTCCCTTTGTAAAGAATACACGTGTTACCGTGAATAACAAATATTATGTTAAGGGTCCAGCTTTAACTCAGATGTTGGTGGTTGAATAAGCAGAAACGCAGGGTTTTGTATAAATACGGGGATGTGCAAAGCGGTATACATTCTGTGCAACCGGTATTTAAAAGGCAACTTTGGGCTTGTAAATGTTGTATATTAAACCTGACATGGTTCGCACGGGATTCGTAATATAGTAAATTAGCAGTTGAACTGCATTGCGCAGCTAAGCGTCCCGCTCAACACCGGTTATAAATAAGCCCATAAATAACTATAGGTGCGCTGGCAGCAGCGTCCATTTGCTAATAGGTATAAATAGTGCAATCTGGGGTTAGATTTGCGCAATTGTACACGTGGCGTTGATGTCTCAATGTAAATAAAAACCAGGCACATCAAAGAACCGAATGGTATTGGGAAGGTGGGGGGGGGGGGCAGTGTCTGTTGCTGTCTCCATCGGGGCAATGTGTGGGGGCACTTTGCAGGCTTTGCACTTTACAAGGCTCAGGTGTGAGAGGCAGAGACTTGCCCTGTATCCGCGAGGTCTCAGGAGGAGGCAGGAAGGACGAGACAGACCCGTGAGGGGCAAAGGAAGGCTGTTTCCCCCACAGTCGAAATCCCATTACATTGGTAAATTACAACTTTGAAATATAACCTAGTAAATATGTTTTTCCAACGTTATATATTGTATTAACTGTGCACGTGTAAAAGCACTTTGCAAAATCGCGTTCAGTCAAGCAGTGAAGCCCCTGGATATTTAGCGTTGCGCCAGCAGTGTATAAACAATGCTCTCGTTTACTGATTATAAGAAACCAGTTTCGTTTGTTAGCTTTAATGGGAAGTTTTAACTTCACAGGATAAAAATGCAAAGAAACCTCTTATGTAGGTCAAACTCCAAATAAGTGAACATTTAAATTACGTACACAAAAATGTAGCTACTGTACTTACACCGCAAAAACTCGTCCGATAGTAGCTAGTGTCGATTCTTCACAGTAACAAGTGCAGAAGTGTTGTCAAACGAAGTTATTTCAGTACCTTCAAAAAATATATATGTTAACGAAAATAAAATAAGTGATGTTATAAGGGGCGCCTTTGACACATGTGTTGGCGGTTTCGATTACAAAAAAGCACGGGGTTTATGTAAACTCTGGTTTGGTGCAAAGCATTTTAAAAGCAGGGTAAACATTGTGTTACTGTAAACCTTTCTCTTGCAAATATGTTAAATAAACCATGGCATGGTTGTGCACCATATATTGTCGATTAAATGTGCACGTTTAAATGCATTTCTCAGATAAGCGTCCCGCCCCATAACCAAGCCCCAGAATAACTTTAGGGCGCAGCCAGCATCTAAATTGTTCCCTTTTGTAACCGTAATGTACATTTTCCGCTCGGTTTTCCTTAACAGGTAAACACTTTTTTACATGTGGAACGCACGATTCTAAAAATCAACGCCGCCCAGAAGTAGCTGAGCTCCAACTCACATTATTCCGGTAAAAATGAGGCTGATCTACTCACACCAGAAAATAAAGTGTCGCTCGTACACTTTTAACGATTTGCCACGGGAACAGGTTTAGATAAAGTGTTTTCAAACAAAGTTATTTCCGTATCTAAAAAAAAGTACATGGCATGAATGCAGGTCATACAAACAAGGCAACATTGGAACACTCTGTACAATTAAAGTGCTTCGATGCACTTACCACAACACAAAGCTTGAAACCAGCACAAGTACCTCAATGTGCCTCTGGGCGCTTCAGAGGAACCGGGGTGAGCCGTGGCTTGTGCAGACAGGTGTCCGCAGAAAGAGGCTTGGCAGGGGATACTTTGCCACTTGGGAGACCTATTGGCAATGCCAATGCTTGTTTTCTGCCCCAGGTGGCGTCCGTCAGTCTGGTGACATCAAAGTATCCTGAGGTGACCAATGGTCCCAGTGGGGGGGGGGGGGGGGGGGGGGGGTGTCAGAGTCCGCACAAATGAGGTGTGAATCCCGGGCTCCCGGCGGCGGCAGCGCCATGCTGGACTGAGGGCCCTTTCACGGTCACTCTGCGCCCCTGAGACACCGAGCCCTTCATGCAGATGTTGGCACCTGGAGTGGCTGCGGGTGGGGCCCTTCCAGACCACCTGCCAGGGGCCACCATTGAGCGGGCGGGTCCGCTGGGAGGTGGAGGAGGGGACCTGGTCCTACCCAGTCTCCTCTCTTCCTTCTGTACAGGGGGGTGACATCGCCTCTCCCCCCCCCCACCTGCCCTCCGTTTTTTTGCAACATTTCCCCTTATTTAAACTCCCCACAAGCCACGGCTCACCCCAGTTCCTCTGAAGCGCCCAGAGGCACATTGAGGCACTTGTGCTGGTTTCAAGCTTTGTGTAGTGGTAAGTGCATCGTGGCACTTTAATTGTACAGAGTGTTCCAATGCTGCCTTGTTTCTGCGGACACCTGTCTGCATAGGCGGAGCCGCGCTCGGCTGTGAAGGGAGAACGGTCCCTTTGAGATCCGGAAGGTGGCGTCCTATTCCCGTAGTAAGAGTCAACAGAATGGCGGCACCCATGCGAACAGGATGATAACACGAGGCTGCGCACAACCCAGAGCAGCGAGGCGCTTTTCAAAGAGTAGGAAGGAGGCGCTATAAACATACAGCCTGATTCATCAAGCTGAGGGGGCACATGCATCATTGGTTTTTGCATTCGCAAACGGTGCGAATCGGTAAAATCGGCCGTTTGCGAATGCAAAAACCATTTCTGGGATGCATCAAACTTTGTTGCACAATTCGCTTTTTTTTTGCACTTCCAAAAAAAGCGAATGCATTTAAGGAATCGCATTTGTGCGATTCCTTAAATGCAATGCATCATTTTTTCTAAAATTGCGAATTTGGAATTTGGAAGTGCAAATTAACACGAGGTTGAACCTCGTGTTAATTTGCGAAAATGTTTACAAAAACTAAAAAATGCATTTTTTAAAGTGTCATGTTACAGACACACATGTCCTTAGGACATGTGTGTGTGAAACATTCACTTTCAAATACATTTCAGGGGTGCAGGGGGGGTCCTTTGGACCCCCCCCCTGCACCCGTGGAATGCATCAACAAATTGCGAATTCTTAACTGCCTTCCCATTGACTCCTATGGGCCTTTCGGCCCATAGGAATCAATGGGAATTGCGAAAATGCACTTTGGAATTCGCTATTTATTTGAGAATCGGTAAAAATTGTGATTTTTACCGATTCGCAAATAAATAGTGAAAAAAATAATGCATAGCATTTTGCAATTCTTAATTTGCGATTCGGTAACTTTCGCAAATTAAGAATCGCAAAAGCTATCAATGATGCATGTGCCCCTGAGAATCTGGCCCTTTGCGAGTGCGATTTTTGCATTTGGGATTCATCATCCCAAATGCAAAAATCGCTATTACCGAAATCATATATTTGCGAGGAATTGGATTTAAGGAATCTCTAATAGAGATTCCTTAAATGCAATTCATCAACCAATTAGAAATTGCGAAATCGCAACATTTGGTCGCAATTTACCACCAAGTTTGACTTGGTGGTAAATTGCGAAAATAGTGTAAAAAGCACTTTAGTGCATTTTTTTCTTTTGCATGTTACACACACACATGTCCTTTGGACATGTGTGTGCGCAACACCTGTTCAAATGTGCATTTAAGGGGTGCTACAGGGTGTCCTTTGGACACCCCTGGCACCCTTCAAATCGCTATCTTATTTGCGAGTAGCAAATTGCTAATCGCAAATAAGGAATACTCCCCATTCATTCCTATGGGCCTTTTGGCCCATAGGAATGAATGGGGAGTTATTCCTTATTTGCGATTAGCAATTTGCTACTCGCAAATAAGGAATGTGTAGGAATCGCTATATATTTAGCAATTCCTACATGAATACCGTTTTGCAAGTCCTTAATAGCGATTCGCTATGAATCGCTATTAGGGGCTCGCAAAACGGCCCGTTGATGAATCAGGCTGGTAGTCATCACTGCACTTGCTTCCTTGTGTGTGTGTGAACATATGAAGGTCCCACGCAAATATTCGGCTGGTGTTGGGGCCGCATTTATTCTATAAAAGTACCAGAAGGCCTTGCGCCACCGATGCGTCACTTTTTCCCATGTTAAAAGTGACGCACCGGCGGCGCAAGGCCTTCATAAATAAGGCCCCATATGTCCTCTGACCCACAATAACCCCGGGGGTTCCACCTCTTCCTGCCACGTTGTGGAGGAGAGCGCCCCCTTTATCAGCAGGGACACCGAGCAAAGTGGGTACGACCAGGTGCGCCTCTGTGGGGTAACGGCCGGGGCAGCTGGTGACCCTGGCGGCTAAAGGGGTCCTTCTCACCTGGGCCAGAGCTGGGATGAGTGAGCAGGGCTGAGCCCCACCACCCTCCCCCCTTTATCCGCAGGGACATCCAGCAAAGTGGGTACGACCAGGAGCGCCTCTGTGGGGTAAGGGCCAGGGCGGCTGGTGACCCTCGGCTAAAGGGGTCCTTCTCACCTGGGCCAGAGCTGGGATGAGTGAGCAGGGCTGCACCCTCCCCCCCCCCCCCCCCCCTTTTTCCCCATTTGGAGTTCAAGCCTGTTTAGGCTTCAGGAAGAAATATAGAAATAAAATAAAATGAATAAGACCGCTTAGAAATGAGACAACAATCAGTGGGTTATGGCGATAACTTTGACAGAGCAGTCCTGAAACATTCGTAATTTCTATGGTCAGCCTGGCATTTATACCCAACCCCAGAAGAGCTAGGGGCGTCAGGACAGGCACATGCATCAATCTAGGATTTTGCATTTCTTCAATAGCGAAAATTAAGGAATCGCTATTTAGGAAATGCAAAATCCTATGCATCAAGAAATCCTAAAAGTTTTTAGGATTTCTTAATTTTCGGAAATTGCGATTCCTTAATTGCGAATCGCAATTAAGGAATGGCATTACATTGATTCCTATAGGCCTAGAGGCCCATAGGAATCAATGCCGTTTTGCATTTTTTTTTTTGCACTCGCAATTTTTTGATGCATTGCAAGGGTGCAGAGGGGGGTCCAAAGGACCCCCCCCTGCACCCCTGAAATGTATTTTCAAGTGCATATTTCACACACACATGTCCTAAGGACATGTGTGTCTGTAACATGCAAGTTTAAAAAATGCATTTTTTTGCTTTTTTTAAACATTTTCGCAAATTAACACGAGGGTCAACCTCGTGTTAATTTGCACTTCCAATTTCAAAATTCGCTATTTTTTACAAATTGATGCACTGCATTTAAGGAATCGCACAAATGCGATTCCTTAATTGCATTTGCATTTTTAAGAAATGCAAAAAATAGCGAATTGTTTCATGCATCCCAAAAACGTATTTAGGAAGTGCAAACGGCCGAATTTACCGATTCACACCGTTTGCACTTCCTAAATAGGTTGATGCATGTGGGGGTCAACCCCCCTAATGATGTCAAGAGCCATTGCGTTTACAAACAATTAAAAAAAAAAAGCACTATTGCATGCAATTTGGAGTGGACTGGGAATATTTTTCAAAAACAGACCCAGAACCCCCCCTGCCTCACCCACACCTGTATTGTCCATAAGGATATTAGGCGCGGTGATGGATGATAGGGCGCCACCTTCAGGGGCAGCAAAGAGTAGCAGACTGCTGCTGGCAGATACCAATACGGATCTTTCGCTGGGGGTGATGCTACTTGTAACCCAAGATAATCATTGCCCCATTTCTGTTTCTCTTCGTATATTCTGTAATAATATGATGAACAGTGCAAAATAAAGACATAACATCAATAAAGTTAATGAATTACCCCCACCTAAATGAGTCTCAAAGTAACCATCAGTAAGAAAAGGGAACTTGATTTCGAAACCCCCTTTAAAACAAAAAAAAACAACAACAAAAAAAGAAGAGAAGAGGCGTTTGGCAAAAAGTTTGTTTAATTAGACCTTACGGGTCAGGGGACCCACCGAGGTCCCAGCCAGCGCAGGATGAAGTACTTGTTACGCACAATTCCTACCAAGAAATACAGTTATACAGTCTGCTCCGCTCGAGCCTCTAAGCCAGGCCAAGGAGCCTCAGGGAAGCAGGTTAGCAGAAGGTCCTTGTTTATTTCCCCACAACCAACAAGTTCCGCGCAGCCCGGCCGGTAAGCCGTGGCCGGAAAATGTGGCCCCGAGCGAGGGGCTGGGAGAGCATGTGGTTCGTCGGCTGGTTTGGCTCTGGTGCTGGAGACCAGGGTTCGAGCGAGGGGCTGGGGAGAGCGTGTGGTTCGTCGGCTGGTTTGCCCTTGGTGCTGGAGACCAGGCCGAGCGAGGGGCTGGGGAGAGCATGTGGTTCGTCGGCTGGTTTGCCTCTGGTGCTGGAGACCAGGCCGAGCGAGGGGCTGGGGAGAGGATGTGGCTCGTCGGCTGGTTTGCCTCTGGTGCTGGAGACCAGGCCGAGCGAGGGGCTGGGAGAGCATGTGGTTCGTCGGCTGGTTTGCCTCTGTTGCTGGAGACCAGGCCGAGCGAGGGGCTGGGGAGAGCATGTGGTCCGTCGGCTGGTTTGCCTTTGGTGCTGGAGACCAGGACGAGCGAGGGGCTGGGAGAGCATGTGGTCCGTCGGCTGGTTTGCCTCTGGTGCTGGAGACCAGGCCGAGCGGGGGGCTGGGGAGAGCATGTGGTTCGTCGGCTGGTTTGCCTCTGGTGCTGGAGACCAGGCCGAGCGGGGGGCTGGGGAGAGCATGTGGTTCGTCGGCTGGTTTGCCTTTGGTGCTGGAGACCAGGCCGAGCGAGGGGCTGGGGAGAGCATGTGGTTCGTCGGCTGGTTTGCCTTAGGTGCTGGAGACCAGGGTTCGAGCGAGGGGCTGGGGAGAGGATGTGGCTCGTCGGCTGGTTTGCCTCTGGTGCTGGAGACCAGGGTTCGAGCGAGGGGCTGGGAGAGGATGTGGTTCGTCGGCTGGTTTGCCTCTGGTGCTGGAGACCAGGGTTCGAGCGAGGGGCTGGGAGAGGATGTCGTTCGTCGGCTGGTTTGCCTCTGGTGCTGGAGACCAGGCCGAGCGAGGGGCTGGGGAGAGGATGTGGTTCGTCGGCTGGTTTGCCTTTGGTGCTGGAGACCAGGGTTCGAGCGAGGGGCTGGGAGAGGATGTGGCTCGTCGGCTGGTTTGCCTTTGGTGCTGGAGACCAGGGTTCGAGCGAGGGGCTGGGAGAGCATGTGGCTCGTCGGCTGGCTTGCCTTTGGTGCTGGAGACCAGGCCGAGCGAGGAGCTGGGGAGAGCATGCGGTTCGTCGGCTGGTTTGCCTTTGGTGCTCGAGATCAGGGTTCGAGCGAGGGGCTGGGGAGAGGATGTGGCTCGTCGGCTGGTTTGCCTCTGGTGCTGGAGACCAGACCGAGTGAGGGGCTGGGAGAGCATGTGGTTCGTCGGCTGGTTTGCCTTTGGTGCTGGAGACCAGGCCGAGCGAGGGGCTGGGGAGAGCATGTGGTTCGTCGGCTGGTTTGCCTTTGGTGCTGGAGACCAGGGTTCGAGCGAGGGGCTGGGAGAGCATGTGGTTCGTCGGCTGGTTTGCCTCTGGTGCTGGAGACCAGGGTTCGAGCGAGGGGCTGGGGAGAGGATGTGGTCCGTCAGCTGGTTTCCCTCTGGTGCTGGAGACCAGGGTTCGAGCGAGGGGCTGGGGAGAGCATGTGGTCCGTCGGCTGGTTTGCCTCTGGTGCTGGAGACCAGGCCGAGCGAGGGGCTGGGGAGAGCATGTGGTCCGTCGGCTGGTTTGCCTTTGGTGCTGGAGACCAGGGTTCGAGCGAGGGGCTGGGGAGAGGATATGGCTCGTCGGCTGGTTTGCCTCTGGTGCTGGAGACCAGGGTTCGAGCGAGGGGCTGGGAGAGCATGTGGTTCGTCGGCTGGTTTGCCTCTGGTGCTGGAGACCAGGGTTCGAGCGAGGGGTTGGGGAGAGCATGTGGTTCGTCGGCTGGTTTGCCTCTGGTGCTGGAGACCAGGGTTCGAGCGAGGGGCTGGGGAGAGCGTGTGGTTCGTCGGCTGGTTTGCCTCTGGTGCTGGAGACCAGGCCGAGCGAGGGGCTGGGGAGAGGATGTGGCTCGTCGGCTGGTTTGCCTTTGGTGCTGGAGACCAAGCCGAGCGAGGGGCTGGGGAGAGGATGTGGCTCGTCGGCTGGTTTGCCTTTGGTGCTGGAGACCAGGCCGAGCGAGGGGCTGGGCGAGCATGTAGTTTGTCGGCTGGTTTGCCTCTGGTGCTGGAGACCAGGCCGAGCGTGGGGCTGGGGAGAGCATGTGTTCCGTCGGCTGGTTTGCCTCTGGTGCTGGAGACCAGGCCGAGCGAGGGGCTGGGGAGAGGATGTGGCTCGTCGGCTGGTTTGCCTTTGGTGCTGGAGACCAGGCCGAGAGAGGGGCTGGGGAGAGCATGTGGTTCGTCGGCTGGTTTGCCTCTGGTGCTGGAGACCAGGCCGAGCGAGGGGCTGGGGAGAGCATGTGGTACGTCAGCTGGTTTGCCTCTGGTGCTGAAGACCAGGCCGAGCGGGGGGCTGGGGAGAGCATGTGGTTCGTCGGCTGGTTTGCCTCTGGTGCTGGAGACCAGGCAGAGCGAGGGGCTGGGGAGAGCATGTGGTTCGTCGGCTGGTTTGCCTCTGGTGCTGGAGACCCGGCCGAGCGAGGGGCTGTGGAGAGCATGTGGTTCGTCGGCTGGTTTGCCTCTGGTGCTGGAGACCAGGCCGAGCGAGGGGCTGGGGAGAGCATGTGGTTCGTCGGCTGGTTTGCCTCTGGTGCTGGAGACCAGGCCGAGCGAGGGGCTGGGGAGAGGATGTGGTCGGTCGGCTGGTTTGCCTCTGGTGCTGGAGACCAGGCCGAGCGAGGGGCTGGGGAGAGCATGTGGTTCGTCGGCTGGTTTGCCTCTGGTGCTGGAGACCAGGCCGAGCCAGGAGCTGGGGAGAGCATGTGGTTCGTCGGCTGGTTTGCCTCTGGTGCTGGAGACCAGGCCGAGCGAAGGGCTGGGAGAGCATGTGGCTCGTCAGCTGGTTTGCCTCTGGTGCTGGAGACCAGGCCGAGCGAGGGGCTGGGGAGAGCATGTGGTTCGTCGGCTGGTTTGCCTCTGGTGCTGGAGACCAGACCGAGCGAGGGGCTGGAAGAGCATGTGGTTCGTCGGCTGGTTTGCCTCTGGTGCTGGAGACCAGGCCGAGCGAGGGGCTGGGGAGAGCATGTGGCTCGTCGGCTGGTTTGCCTCTGGTGCTGGAGACCAGGCAGAGCGAGGGGCCGGGGAGAGCATGTGGTTCGTCGGCTGGTTTGCCTTTGGTGCTGGAGACCAGGCCGAGCGAGGGGCTGGGGAGAGCACGTGGTTCGTCGGCTGGTTTGCCGCTGGTGCTGGAGACCAGGCCGAGCGAGGGGCTGGGGAGAGCATGTGGTTCGTGGCTGGTTTGCCTCTGGTGCTGGAGACCAGGCCGAGCGAGGGGCTGGGGAGAGCATGTGGTTCGTCGGCTGGTTTACCTCTGGTGCTGGAGACCAGGCCGAGCGGGGGGCTGGGGAGAGCATGTGGTTCGTCGGCTGGTTTGCCTCTGGTGCTGGAGACCAGGCCGAGCGAGGGGCTGGGGAGAGCATGTGGTTCGTCGGCTGGTTTACCTCTGGTGCTGGAGACCAGGCCGAGCGGGGGGCTGGGGAGAGCATGTGGTTCGTCGGCTGGTTTACCTCTGGTGCTGGAGACCAGGCCGAGCGGGGGGCTGGGGAGAGCATGTGGTTCGTCGGCTGGTTTGCTTCTGGTGCTAGAGACCAGGCTGAACGAGGGGCTGGGAGAGCATGTGGTTCGTCGGCTGGTTTGCCTCTGGTGCTGGAGACCAGGCTGAACGAGGGGCTGGGAGAGCATGTGGTTCGTCGGCTGGTTTGCCTTTGGTGCTGGAGACCAGGGTTCGAGCGAGGGGCTGGGAGAGCATGTGTTCCGTCGGCTGGTTTGCCTCTGGTGCTGGAGACCAGGCCGAGCGAGGGGCTGGGGAGAGCACGTGGTTCGTCGGCTGGTTTGCCTCTGGTGCTGGAGACCAGGCCGAGCGAGGGGCTGGGGAGAGCACGTGGTTCGTCGGCTGGTTTGACTCTGGTGCTGGAGACCAGGCCGAGCGAGGGGCTGGGGAGAGCCTGTGGTTCGTCGGCTGGTTTGCCTTTGGTGCTGGAGACCAGGGTTCGAGCGAGGGGCTGGGAGAGCATGTGGTTCGTCGGCTGGTTTGCCTCTGGTGCTGGAGACCAGGGTTCGAGCGAGGGGCTGGGAGAGCATGTGGTTCATCGGCTGGTTTGCCTCTGGTGCTGGAGACCAGGGTTCGAGCGAGGGGCTGGGGAGAGCGTGTGGTTCGTCGGCTGGTTTGCCTTTGGTGCTGGAGACCAAGCCGAGCGAGGGGCTGGGGAGAGGATGTGGCTCGTCGGCTGGTTTGCCTTTGGTGTTGGAGACCAGGACGAGCGAGGGGCTGGGAGAGCATGTGGTTCGTCGGCTGGTTTGCCTCTGGTGCTGGAGACTAGGCCGAGCGGGGGGCTGGGGAGAGCATGTGGTCCGTCAATCAATCAATCAATCAATCACTGACACTTATAGAGCGCGCTACATACCCATAGGGTCTCAAGGCGCTTAGGGGAGGGGGGGGGGGGTGCCGCTACTGCTCGAACAGCCAGGTCTTCAGCTTCTTCCTGAAGGAGAGGTGGTCTTGGGTCAGGCGCAGGTCGGGAGGGAGGGAGTTCCAGGTCTTGGCGGCCAGGTAGGAGAAGGACCTTCCTCCTGTGGTTGCTCTTCGGATGCGGGGGACGGCGGCGAGGGCGTGGTTGGCTGAGCGGAGGTGGCGTTTGGGAGCGTAGAAGTTGATCCGGCTGTTGAGGTAGCCCGGGCCTTGGTCGTGTAGGGCTTTGTGTGCGTGGGTGAGGAGGCGGAAGGTGATTCTTTTGTTGACGGGGAGCCAGTGAAGGTCTCTCAGATGTCCGGAGATGTGGCTGTGTCGTGGGATGTCGAGGATGAGTCTGGCTGAGGCGTTCTGGATCCGCTGGAGTCTCTTCTGAAGCTTGGCGGTGGTACCGGCGTAGAGGGCGTTGCCGTAGTCCAGTCGGCTAGTGACGAGGGCCTGGGTGACGGTCTTCCTGGTCTCGGTGGGGATCCACCAGAAGATCTTCCGTAGCATGCGTAGGATGTTGAAGCACGCTGAGGAGACGGCGTTGACTTGCCTGGTCATGGAGAGGGAGGAGTCCAGGATGAAGCCCAGGTTGCGTGCATGGTCTGTCGGTTTGGGTGCGGTGCCCAGGGCGGGAGGCCACCAGGAGTCGTCCCAGGCGGAGGGTGAAGAGCCCAGGATGAGGACCTCCGTCTTGTCCGAGTTCAGTTTCAGGCGGCTGGTCGTCATCCACTCGGCTACCTCTTTCATCCCTTCGTGTAGGTTGGCTCTGGCGGTGGCGGGGTCGTTGGTCAGGGAGAGGATCAGCTGGGTGTCGTCGGCGTAGGAGATTATGCTGAGGTTGTGTTGGCGTGCGATGGCCGCGAGGGGGCTCATGTAGACGTTGAAGAGGGTGGGGCTCAGAGAGGATCCTTGAGGGACGCCGCAGATGACTTCGGAGGCCTCTGACTTGTACGGTGGTAGGCGGACTCTCTGTGTTCTTCCGTCGAGGAAGGAGATGATCCATTCCAGCGCCTTGTCCTGGATTCCGACGTTGCTGAGGCGCTGTACTAGGGTGCGGTGGCAGACCGTGTCGAATGCCGCGGAGAGGTCTAGGAGGATGAGGGCCGCTGTTTCTCCGTTGTACATCAGGGCTCGGATGTCATCGGTGGCGGCGATGAGGGCGGTCTCGGTGCTGTGATTGGCTCGGAAGCCGGACTGTGAGGGGTCGAGGGATCCATTCGTCTCGAGGAAGGCGGCCAGCTGCTTGTTGACGGTCTTCTCGATGACTTTGGCCGGGAACGGGAGGAGCGAGATGGGACAGTAGTTCTTGAGTTCGGTGGGGTCCGCTGTTGGTTTCTTGAGTAGAGCGCTGAGTTAGGCGTGCTTCCAGCTCTCAGGGAAGGTGGCGGTGTTGAAGGATGTGTTGATGATGTCTCGCAGGTGGGGTGCGATGACAGCGTCGGCCTTGTTGAAGACGTGGTGAGGGCAGGGGTCGGTCGGTGATCCGGAGTGGATGGAGTTCATCGTGCGGATGGTGTCTTCGGTGCTGATCGGGGTCCAGGCGTGGAGGGTGGTGGTGGGGGGAGGTTGTTCGGTCATGGTGTGCGTTGGTTGTTCGTTGAAGCTGTTGTGTATGTCCGCGATCTTGTTGTGGAAGTAGGAAGCGAGGGAGTCGCAGAGGTCTTGCGATGGGGTGATGTCGTTGGTTCCTGCGCTGGGGTTGGATAGCTCTTTCACGATGTTGAAGAGTTCCTTGCTGTTGTGCGCGTTGTTGTCCAGCCGGTCTTTGAATGCAGTTTTCTTGGCGGCGCGGATCAGCTGGTGGTGCTTCCGAGTGGCCAGTTTGAGGGTGGTCCTGTTGTCCGGTGTAGGTTCCCTTCTCCAGACTTTCTCGAGGGCTCGGCAGTTCTTCTTGGAGCTCTTGAGTTCGTCGGTGAACCATGGGGCTTTCTTGCTGCCGGGTCTGCTGGGCGGGGTTCTCAGCGGGGCGAGCTCGTCCGTGCAGATGCTGATCCACTTCGTGAGGTTGTCGGCGGCCTGGCTGGGGTTCGCTGAGCTGGCAGGAGGGTGCTGGCTCAGGGAGGTGGCGAGCTGGTCTGCTGTGATCTTGTTCCAGCTTCTGCGGGCGGCCTGTCGCTGGTGGTGGTGAGTCGTCGTTCTCCTGAAGGTGAACTGGACGCAGCTGTGGTCCGTCCAGTGAAGCTCTGTGGCGTGGCTGAAGGCGACGTCTGTGCTGGATGAGAAGACGGCGTCGAGTGTGTGTCCGGCGAGGTGGGTGGGGGTGGACACCAGCTGCTTGAGTCCCAGATTGGCGAGGTTGTCGAGCAGGGTGCTGGTGTTGCGGTCGTTGTTGTTCTCCAGATGGAAGTTGAGGTCCCCCAGGAGGATGTAGTCAGCGGAGGGGAGGGCATGCGGGCTGATGAAGTCGGCGATGTCCTCGCTGAATTGTGTGCGTGGTCCCGGGGGTCGGTAGATCAGGGTGCCTCTAAGGGTGGTGGTTGGGTTGGTGTGGATCTGGAAATGCAGATGTTCGGCGTTGGTCAGGGTGTTGTCGGTGCTGGTCGTGAGACGGATGGTGTTCCTGTGGATGATGGCAATGCCTCCTCCCATCTGGTTGGTGTTGCGGTCCCTCCGGACGATCTTGTAGCCCTCTGGGATGGCGATGGCGATGTCGGGGGCTGAAGAGGCGTTCATCCAGGTCTCCGTGAGGAAGGCGACGTCAGGGGCTGTGGCGTCTAGGAGGTTCCAGAGTTCGATGGCGTGTCTGTGGACGGAGCGGGTGTTGAGCAGGATGCACTTGAGGTGGGTGCTGCTGGTGTTTGACTTGGCGGGTGCTGTTGCGAGGCAGGTCCGGGTGCAGGTGAACTCGCAGGCGTGGCAGCTGAAAGGTCCGTGGGTGCGTCGTGGGGTGGCTTGGTGGCAATCTGGGAGTCGGCCGGTGTTGAGTGCGGTGAGGGTGGCGGCGGAGTACGTCAGGCGGGTCGGTCGGGGTCTTCGTGGGCCAGGGGTCCTGGCACTGGTCGCGGTCCGGTCGCGGACGGGCGCAGACGGGCTTACCTTTGGCGCGCCTTCGGCGCACAATCGGCGCACCCGCTCTGCGTGGCCGCTGCGCGTTCGCACGGTCGCCATATAAGGCGAAGTGCGCGGGTGGGCGGAGCAGCTGGGAGGCGGGAGCGGGGAGGGAACAGAAGAAAAAAGGGGCGGGGTCTGCGGTGGTGGCGGGAAGCGGGGAGCGGAGGGAAGACGGGGGGCGGCGAGGAGGGCGGGAACAGAAGGAGGGCGCTAGCACGGGCAAAGCTATTGCCAAACAAGCACAAATGTAGACAAAAACAATCTAACACGGGCAAAGCGCTAGGGATAAAAATACAAGCACAAGTTTACAGCAAAACAGGGAAAAACGGGCTAAACACTATGAGAAAAAAATACAAGCACAAGTTTACAGCAAAACAGGGAAAAACGGACGACTGCAGGGTCAGCCGGCCGCGAGGCAGGCAGCGAGGCAGAGAGCGAGGAGAGGGGGCACACGCAGCAGCTGGTGGCCGTGCGGCGCGGGGGTGTCCCACCAGTGGGTCACACTTACCTGTGTCGCACGGTCGCCATATAAGGCCAAGTGCGCGGGTGGGCGGAGCAGCTGGGAGGCGGGAGCGGGGAGGGAACAGAAGAAAAAAGGGGCGGGGTCTGCGGTGGTGGCGGGAAGCGGGGAGCGGGGAGGGAAGACGGGGGGCGGCGAGGAGGGCGGGAACAGAAGGAGGGCGCTAGCACGGGCAAAGCTATTGCCAAACAAGCACAAATGTAGACAAAAACAATCTAACACGGGCAAAGCGCTAGGGATAAAAATACAAGCACAAGTTTACAGCAAAACAGGGAAAAACGGGCTAAACACTATGAGAAAAAAATACAAGCACAAGTTTACAGCAAAACAGGGAAAAACGGACGACTGCAGGGTCAGCCGGCCGCGAGGCAGGCAGCGAGGCAGAGAGCGAGGAGAGCTGCGTTTGCCTTTGGTGCTGGAGACCAGGACGAGCGAGGGGCTGGGAGAGGATGTGGCTCGTCGGCTGGTTTGCCTCTGGTGCTGGAGACCAGGCCGAGCGAGGGGCTGGGAGAGCATGTGGTTCGTGGCTGGTTTGCCTTTGGTGCTGGAGACCAGGGTTCGAGCGAGGGGCTGGGGAGAGCACGTGGTTCGTCGGCTGGTTTGCCTCTGGTGCTGGAGACCAGGGTTTGAGCGAGGGGCTGGGAGAGCATGTGGTTCGTCGGCTGGTTTGCCTTTGGTGCTGGAGACCAGGGTTCGAGCGAGGGGCTGGGGAGAGCACGTGGTTCGTCGGCTGGTTTGCCTCTGGTGCTGGAGACCAGGGTTCGAGCGAGGGGCTGGGAGAGCATGTGGTTCGTCGGCTGGTTTGCCTCTGGTGCTGGAGACCAGGCCGAGCGAGGGGCTGGGAAGAGCATGTGGTTCGTCGGCTGGTTTGCCTCTGGTGCTGGAGACCAGGCCGAGCGAGGGGCTGGGAGAGCATGTGGTTCGTCGGCTGGTTTGCCTTTGGTGCTGGAGACCAGGACGAACGAGGGGCTGGGAGAGCATGTGGTTCGTCGGCTGGTTTGCCTCTGGTGCTGCAGACCAGGCCGAGCGGGGGGCTGGGGAGAGCATGTGGTCCGTCGGCTGGTTTGCCTTTGGTGCTGGAGACCAGGACGAGCGAGGGGCTGGGAGAACATGTGGTCCGTCGGCTGGTTTGCCTCTGGTGCTGGAGACCAGGCCGAGCGGGGGGCTGGGGAGAGCATGTGGTTCGTCGGCTGGTTTGCCTCTGGTGCTGGAGACCAGGCCGAGCGGGGGGCTGGGGAGAGCATGTGGTTCGTCGGCTGGTTTGCCTTTGGTCCTGGAGACCAGGCCGAGTGAGGGGCTGGGGAGAGCATGTGGTTCATCGGCTGGTTTGCCTTTGGTGCTGGAGACCAGGGTTCGAGCTAGGGGCTGGGGAGAGGATGTGGCTCGTCGGCTGGTTTGCCTCTGGTGCTGGAGACCAGGCCGAGCGAGGGGCTGGGGAGAGCATGTGGTTCATCGGCTGGTTTGCCTTTGGTGCTGGATACCAGGGTTCGAGCGAGGGGCTGGGAGAGCATGTGGTTCGTCGGCTGGTTTGCCTTTGGTGCTGGAGACCAGGCCGAGCGAGGGGCTGGGGAGAGTATGTGGTTCGTCGGCTGGTTTGCCTTTGGTGCTGGAGACCAGGGTTCGATCGAGGGGCTGGGGAGAGGATGTGGCTCGTCGGCTGGTTTGCCTCTGGTGCTGGAGACCAGGCCGAGCGAGGGGCTGGGAGAGCATGTGGTTCGTGGCTGGTTTGCCTTTGGTGCTGGAGACCAGGGTTCGAGCGAGGGGCTGGGAGAGCATGTGGTTCGTCGGCTGGTTTGCCTCTGGTGCTGGAGACCAGGGTTCGAGCGAGGGGCTGGGAGAGCATGTGGTTCGTCGGCTGGTTTGCCTCCGGTGCTGGAGACCAGAGTTCGAGCGAGGGGCTGGGGAGAGCGTGTGGTTCGTTGGCTGGTTTGCCTTTGGTGCTGGAGACCAGGCCGAGTGAGGGGCTGGGGAGAGCACGTGGTTCGTCGGCTGGTTTGCCTCTGGTGCTGGAGACCAGGCCGAGCGAGGGGCTGGGGAGAGGATGTGGCTCGTCGGCTGGTTTGCCTTTGGTGCTGGAGACCAGGCCGAGTGAGGGGCTGGGGAGAGCACGTGGTTCGTCGGCTGGTTTGCCTCTGGTGCTGGAGACCAGGCCGAGCGAGGGGCTGGGGAGAGGATGTGGCTCGTCGGCTGGTTTGCCTGTGGTGCTGGAGACCAGGACGAGCGAGGGGCTGGGAGAGCATGTGGTTCGTCGGCTGGTTTGCCTCTGGTGCTGGAGACCAGGCCGAGCGGGGGGCTGGGGAGAGCATGTGGTCCGTCGGCTGGTTTGCCTTTGGTGCTGGAGACCAGGACGAGCGAGGGGCTGGGAGAGCATGTGGTCTGTCGGCTGGTTTGCCTCTGGTGCTGGAGACCAGGCCGAGCGGGGGGCTGGGGAGAGCATGTGGTTCGTCGGCTGGTTTGCCTCTGTTGCTGGAGACCCGGCCGAGCGGGGGGCTGGGGAGAGCATGTGGTTCGTCGGCTGGTTTGCCGCTGGTGCTGGAGACCAGGCCGAGCGAGGGGCTGGGGAGAGGATGTGGCTCGTCGGCTGGTTTGCCTTTGGTGCTGGAGACCAGGCTGAGCAAGGGGCTGGGGAGAGCATGTGGTTCGTCGGCTGGTTTGCCTCTGTTGCTGGAGACCAGGCCGAGCGAGGGGCTGGGGAGAGCATGTGGTTCGTCGGCTGGTTTGCCTCTGGTGCTGGAGACCAGGCGGAGCGAGGGGCTGGGGAGAGCATGTGGTTCGTCGGCTGGTTTTCCTCTGGTGCTGGAGACCAGGCCGAGCGAGGGGCTGGGGAGAGCATGTGGTTCGTTGGCTGGTTTGCCTTTGGTGCTGGAGACCAGGCCGAGCGAGGGGCTGGGGAGAGCATGTGGTTCGTCGGCTGGTTTGCCTCTGGTGCTGGAGACCAGGCCAAGCGAGGGGCTGGGGAGAGGATGTGGCTCGTCGGCTGGTTTGCCTTTGGTGCTGGAGAACAGGCCGAGCGAGGGGCTGGGGAGAGCATGTGGTTCGTCGGCTGGTTTGCCTCTGGTGCTGGAGACCAGGCCGAGCGAGGGGCTGGGGAGAGCATGTGGTACGTCGGCTGGTTTGCCCCTGGTGCTGGAGACCAGGCCGAGCGGGGGGCTGGGGAGAGCATGTGGTTCGTCGGCTGGTTTGCCTCTGGTGCTGGAGACCAGGCCGAGCGAGGGGTTGGGGAGAGCATGTGGTTCATCGGCTGGTTTGCCTCTGGTGCTGGAGACCCGGCCGAGCGAGGGGCTGGGGAGAGGATGTGGTCCGTCGGCTGGTTTGCCTCTGGTGCTGGAGACCAGGCCGAGCGAGGGGCTGGGGAGAGCATGTGGTTCGTCGGCTGGTTTGCCTCTACTGCTGGAGACCAGGCCGAGCGAGGGGCTGGGAGAGCATGTGGCTCGTCAGCTGGTTTGCCTCACGGAGCTGGAGACCAGGCCGAGCGAGGGGCTGGGGAGAGGATGTGGTTCATCGGCTGGTTTGCCTCTGGTGCTGGAGACCAGGCCGAGCGGGGGGCTGGGGAGAGCATGTGGTTCGTCGGCTGGTTTGCCTCTGGTGCTGGAGACCAGGCCGAGCGAGGGGCTGGGAGAGCATGTGGTTCGTCGGCTGGTTTGCCTCTGGTGCTGGAGACCAGGTCGAGCGAGGGGCTGGGGAGAGCATGTGGCTCGTCGGCTGGTTTGCCTCTGGTGCTGGAGACCAGGCCGAGCGAGGGGCTGGGGAGAGCATGTGGTTCGTCGGCTGGTTTGCCTTTGGTGCTGGAGACCAGGCCGAGCGAGGGGCTGGGGAGAGCACGTGGTTCATCGGCTGGTTTGCCGCTGGTGCTGGAGACCAGGCCGAGCGAGGGGCTGGGGAGAGCATGTGGTTCGTGGCTGGTTTGCCTCTGGTGCTGGAGACCAGGCCGAGCGGGGGGCTGGGGAGAGCATGTGGTTCGTCGGCTGGTTTGCCTCTGGTGCTGGAGACCAGGCCGAGCGGGGGGCTGGGGAGAGCATGTGGTTCGTCGGCTGGTTTGCCTCTGGTGCTGGAGACCAGGCCGAGCGAGGGGCTGGGAGAGCATGTGGTTCGTCGGCTGGTTTGCCTCTGGTGCTGGAGACCAGGCTGAGCGAGGGGCTGGGGAGAGCACGTGGTTCGTCGGCTGGTTTGCCTCTGGTGCTGGAGACCAGGCCGAGCGAGGGGCTGGGGAGAGCACGTGGTTCGTCGGCTGGTTTGCCTCTGGTGCTGGAGACCAGGCGGAGCGAGGGGCTGGGGAGAGCATGTGGTTCGTCGGCTGGTTTGCCTCTGGTGCTGGAGACCAGGCCGAGCGAGGGGCTGGAGTGAGGATGTGGCTCGTCGGCTGGTTTGCCTTTGGTGCTGGAGACCAGGCCGAGCGAGGGGCTGGGGAGAGCATGTGGTACGTCGGCTGGTTTGCCTCTGGTGCTGGAGACCAGGGTTCGAGCGAGGGGCTGGGAGAGCATGTGGTTCGTCGGCTGGTTTGCCTCCGGTGCTGGAGACCAGGGTTCGAGCGAGGGGCTGGGGAGAGCGTGTGGTTCGTTGGCTGGTTTGCCTTTGGTGCTGGAGACCAGGCCGAGTGAGGGGCTGGGGAGAGCACGAGGTTCGTCGGCTGGTTTGCCTCTGGTGCTGGAGACCAGGCCGAGCGAGGGGCTGGGGAGAGGATGTGGCTCGTCGGCTGGTTTGCCTTTGGTGCTGGAGACCAGGCCGAGTGAGGGGCTGGGGAGAGCACGTGGTTCGTCGGCTGGTTTGCCTCTGGTGCTGGAGACCAGGCCGAGCAAGGGGCTGGGGAGAGGATGTGGCTCGTCGGCTGGTTTGCCTTTGGTGCTGGAGACCAGGACGAGCGAGGGGCTGGGAGAGCATGTGGTTCGTCGGCTGGTTTGCCTCTGGTGCTGGAGACCAGGCCGAGCGGGGGGCTGGGGAGAGCATGTGGTCCGTCGGCTGGTTTGCCTTTGGTGCTGGAGACCAGGACGAGCGAGGGGCTGGGAGAGCATTTGGTCCGTCGGCTGGTTTGCCTCTGGTGCTGGAGACCAGGCCGAGCGGGGGGCTGGGGAGAGCATGTGGTTCGTCGGCTGGTTTGCCTCTGTTGCTGGAGACCAGGCCGAGCGGGGGGCTGGGGAGAGCATGTGGTTCGTCGGCTGGTTTGCCGCTGGTGCTGGAGACCAGGCCGAGCGAGGGGCTGGGGAGAGGATGTGGCTCGTCGGCTGGTTTGCCTTTGGTGCTGGAGACCAGGCTGAGCAAGGGGCTGGGGAGAGCATGTGGTTCGTCGGCTGGTTTGCCTCTGTTGCTGGAGACCAGGCCGAGCGAGGGGCTGGGGAGAGCATGTGGTTCGTCGGCTGGTTTGCCTCTGGTGCTGGAGACCAGGCGGAGCGAGGGGCTGGGGAGAGCATGTGGTTCGTCGGCTGGTTTTCCTCTGGTGCTGGAGACCAGGCCGAGCGAGGGGCTGGGGAGAGCATGTGGTTCGTTGGCTGGTTTGCCTTTGGTGCTGGAGACCAGGCCGAGCGAGGGGCTGGGGAGAGCATGTGGTTCGTCGGCTGGTTTGCCTCTGGTGCTGGAGACCAGGCCGAGCGAGGGGCTGGGGAGAGGATGTGGCTCGTCGGCTGGTTTGCCTTTGGTGCTGGAGAACAGGCCGAGCGAGGGGCTGGGGAGAGCATGTGGTTCGTCGGCTGGTTTGCCTCTGGTGCTGGAGACAAGGCCGAGCGAGGGGCTGATGAGAGTATGTGGTACGTCGGCTTGTTTGCCCCTGGTGCTGGAGACCAGGCCGAGCGGGGGGCTGGGGAGAGCATGTGGTTCGTCGGCTGGTTTGCCTCTGGTGCTGGAGACCAGGCCGAGCGAGGGGTTGGGGAGAGCATGTGGTTCGTCGGCTGGTTTGCCTCTGGTGCTGGAGACCCGGCCGAGCGAGGGGCTGGGGAGAGGATGTGGTCCGTCGGCTGGTTTGCCTCTGGTGCTGGAGACCAGGCAGAGCGAGGGGCTGGGGAGAGCATGTGGTTCGTCGGCTGGTTTGCCTCTACTGCTGGAGACCAGGCCGAGCGAGGGGCTGGGAGAGCATGTGGCTCGTCAGCTGGTTTGCCTCACGGAGCTGGAGACCAGGCCGAGCGAGGGGCTGGGGAGAGGATGTGGTTCATCGGCTGGTTTGCCTCTGGTGCTGGAGACCAGGCCGAGCGGGGGGCTGGGGAGAGCATGTGGTTCGTCGGCTGGTTTGCCTCTGGTGCTGGAGACCAGGCCGAGCGAGGGGCTGGGAGAGCATGTGGTTCGTCGGCTGGTTTGCCTCTGGTGCTGGAGACCAGGTCGAGCGAGGGGCTGGAGAGAGCATGTGGCTCGTCGGCTGGTTTGCCTCTGGTGCTGGAGACCAGGCCGAGCGAGGGGCTGGGGAGAGCATGTGGTTCGTCGGCTGGTTTGCCTTTGGTGCTGGAGACCAGGCCGAGCGAGGGGCTGGGGAGAGCACGTGGTTCATCGGCTGGTTTGCCGCTGGTGCTGGAGACCAGGCCGAGCGAGGGGCTGGGGAGAGCATGTGGTTCGTGGCTGGTTTGCCTCTGGTGCTGGAGACCAGGCCGAGCGGGGGGCTGGGGAGAGCATGTGGTTCGTCGGCTGGTTTGCCTCTGGTGCTGGAGACCAGGCCGAGCGGGGGGCTGGGGAGAGCATGTGGTTCGTCGGCTGGTTTGCCTCTGGTGCTGGAGACCAGGCCGAGCGAGGGGCTGGGAGAGCATGTGGTTCGTCGGCTGGTTTGCCTCTGGTGCTGGAGACCAGGCTGAGCGAGGGGCTGGGGAGAGCACGTGGTTCGTCGGCTGGTTTGCCTCTGGTGCTGGAGACCAGGCCGAGCGAGGGGCTGGGGAGAGCACGTGGTTCGTCGGCTGGTTTGCCTCTGGTGCTGGAGACCAGGCGGAGCGAGGGGCTGGGGAGAGCATGTGGTTCGTCGGCTGGTTTGCCTCTGGTGCTGGAGACCAGGCCGAGCGAGGGGCTGGGGAGAGGATGTGGCTCGTCGGCTGGTTTGCCTTTGGTGCTGGAGACCAGGACGAGCGAGGGGCTGGGAGAGCATGTGGTTCGTCGGCTGGTTTGCCTCTGGTGCTGGAGACCAGGCCGAGCGGGGGGCTGGGGAGAGCATGTGGTCCGTCGGCTGGTTTGCCTTTGGTGCTGGAGACCAGGACGAGCGAGGGGCTGGGAGAGCATGTGGTCCGTCGGCTGGTTTGCCTCTGGTGCTGGAGACCAGGCCGAGCGGGGGGCTGGGGAGAGCATGTGGTTCGTCGGCTGGTTTGCCTCTGGTGCTGGAGACCAGGCCGAGCGGGGGGCTGGGGAGAGCATGTGGTTCGTCGGCTGGTTTGCCGCTGGTGCTGGAGACCAGGCCGAGCGAGGGGCTGGGGAGAGGATGTGGCTCGTCGGCTGGTTTGCCTTTGGTGCTGGAGACCAGGCGGAGCGAGGGGCTGGGGAGAGCATGTGGTTTGTCGGCTGGTTTGCCTCTGGTGCTGGAGACCAGGCCGAGCGAGGGGCTGGGGAGAGCATGTGGTTCGTTGGCTGGTTTACCTTTGGTGCTGGAGACCAGGCCGAGCGAGGGGCTGGGGAGAGCATGTGGTTCGTCGGCTGGTTTGCCTCTGGTGCTGAAGACCAGGCCGAGCGAGGGGCTGGGGAGAGGATGTGGCTCGTCGGCTGGTTTGCCTTTGGTGCTGGAGACCAGGCAGAGCGAGGGGCTGGGGAGAGCATGTGGTTCGTCGGCTGGTTTGCCTCTGGTGCTGGAGACCAGGCCGAGCGAGGGGCTGGGGAGAGCATGTGGTACGTCGGCTGGTTTGCCTCTGGTGCTGGAGACCAGGCCGAGCGGGGGGCTGGGGAGAGCATGTGGTTCGTCGGCTGGTTTGCCTCTGGTGCTGGAGACCAGGCCGAGCGAGGGGCTGGGGAGAGCATGTGGTTCGTCGGCTGGTTTGCCTCTGGTGCTGGAGACCAGGCCGAGCGAGGGGCTGGGGAGAGGATGTGGTTCATCGGCTGGTTTGCCTCTGGTGCTGGAGACCAGGCCGAGCGGGGGGCTGGGGAGAGCATGTGGTTCGTCGGCTGGTTTGCCTCTGGTGCTGGAGACCAGGCCGAGCGAGGGGCTGGGAGAGCATGTGGTTCGTCGGCTGGTTTGCCTCTGGTGCTGGAGACCAGGCCGAGCGAGGGGCTGGGGAGAGCATGTGGCTTGTCGGCTGGTTTGCCTCTGGTGCTGGAGACCAGGCCGAGCGAGGGGCTGGGGAGAGCATGTGGTTCGTCGGCTGGTTTGCCTTTGGTGCTGGAGACCAGGCCGAGCGAGGGGCTGGGGAGAGCACGTGGTTCGTCGGCTGGTTTGCCGCTGGTGCTGGAGACCAGGCCGAGCGAGGGGCTGGGGAGAGCATGTGGTTCGTGGCTGGTTTGCCTCTGGTGCTGGAGACCAGGCCGAGCGGGGGGCTGGGGAGAGCATGTGGTTCGTCGGCTGGTTTGCCTCTGGTGCTGGAGACCAAGCCGAGCGGGGGGCTGGGGAGAGCATGTGGTTCGTCGGCTGGTTTGCCTCTGGTGCTGGAGACCAGGCCGAGCGAGGGGCTGGGAGAGCAAGTGGTTCGTCGGCTGGTTTGCCTCTGGTGCTGGAGACCAGGCCGAGCGAGGGGCTGAGGAGAGCACGTGGTTCGTCGGCTGGTTTGCCTCTGGTGCTGGAGACCAGGCCGAGCGAGGGGCTGGGGAGAGCACGTGGTTCGTCGGCTGGTTTGACTCTGGAGCTGGAGACCAGGCCGAGCGAGGGGCTGGGGAGAGCCTGTGGTTCGTCGGCTGGTTTGCCTTTGGTGCTGGAGACCAGGCCGAGCGAGGGGCTGGGAGAGCATGTGGCTCGTCGGCTGGTTTGCCTTTGATGCTGGAGACCAGGCCGAGCGAGGGGCTGGGGAGAGCATGTGGTTCGTCGGCTGGTTTGCCTCTGGTGCTGGAGACCAGGCCGAGCGAGGGGCAGGGGAGAGTATGTGGCTCGTCGGCTGGTTTGCCTCTGGTGCTGGAGACCAGGCCGAGCGAGGGGCTGGGGAGAGCATGTGGTTCGTTGGCTGGTTTGCCTTTGGTGCTGGAGACCAGGCCGAGCGAGTGGCTGGGGAGAGCACGTGGTTCGTCGGCTGGTTTGCCGCTGGTGCTGGAGACCAGGCAGAGCGAGGGGCTGGGGAGAGCATGTGGTTCGTGGCTGGTTTGCCTCTGGTGCTGGAGACCAGGCCGAGCGGGGGGCTGGGGAGAGCATATGGTTCGTCGGCTGGTTTGCCTCTGGTGCTGGAGACCAGGCCGAGCGAGGGGCTGGGGAGAGCACGTGGTTCGTCGGCTGGTTTGCCTCTGGTGCTGGAGACCAGGCCGAGCGAGGGGCTGGGGAGAGCACGTGGTTCGTCGGCTGGTTTGACTCGGATGCTGGAGACCAGGCCGAGCGAGGGGCTGGGGAGAGCCTGTGGTTCGTCGGCTGGTTTGCCTTTGGTGCTGGAGACCAGGCCGAGCGAGGGGCTGGGAGAGCATGTGGCTCGTCGGCTGGTTTGCCTCTGATGCTGGAGACCAGGCCGAGCGAGGGGCTGGGGAGAGCATGTGGTTCGTCGGCTGGTTTGCCTCTGGTGCTGGAGACCAGGCCGAGCGAGGGGCTGGGGAGAGGATGTGGCTCGTCGGCTGGTTCGCCTCTGGTGCTGGAGACCAGGCCGAGCAAGGGGCTGGGGAGAGCATGTGGATCGTCGGCTGGTTTGCCTCTGGTGCTGGAGACCAGGCTGAGCGAGGGGCTGGGGAGAGCATGTGGTTCGTCGGCTGGTTTGCCTCTGGTGTTGGAGACCAGGCCGAGCGAGGGGCTGGGAGAGCATGTGGTTCGTCGGCTGGTTTGCCTCTGGTGCTGGAGACCAGGCCGAGCGAGGGGCTGGGGAGAGCATGTGGTTCGTCGGCTGGTTTGCCTCTGGTGCTGGAGACCAGGCCGAGCGAGGGGCTGGGGAGAGCATGTGGTTCGCCGGCTGGTTTGCCTCTGGTGCTGGAGACCAGGCCGAGCGAGGGGGCTGGGAGAGCACGTGGTTCGTCGGCTGGTTTGCCTCTGGTGCTGGAGACCTGGCCGAGCGAGGGGCTGGGGAGAGCATGTGGTTCGTCGGCTGGTTTGCCTCTGGTGCTGGAGACCAGGCCGAGCGAGGGGCTGGGGAGAGGATGTGGTCCGTCGGCTGGTTTGCCTCTGGTGCTGGAGAACAGGGTTCGAGCGAGGGGCTGGGGAGAGCATGTGGTCCGTCGGCTGGTTTGCCTCTGGTGCTGGAGACCAGGCCGAGCGAGGGGCTGGGGAGAGCATGTGGTTCGTCGGCTGGTTTGCCTCTGGTGCTGGAGACCAGGCCGAGTGAGGGGCTGGGGAAAGCATGTGGTTCGTCGGCTGGTTTGCCTCTGGTGCTGGAGACCAGGCCGAGCGAGGGGTTGGGGAGAGCATGTGGTTCGTCGGCTGGTTTGCCTCTGGTGCTGGAGACCAAGCCGAGCGAGGGGCTGGGGAGAGCATGTGGTTCGTCGGCTGGTTTGCCTCTGGTGCTGGAGACCAGGCAGAGCGAGGGGCTGGGAGAGCATGTGGTTCGTCGGCTGGTTTGCCTTTGATGCTGGAGACCAGGCCGAGCGAGGGGCTGGGGAGAGCATGTGGTTCGTCGGCTGGTTTGCCTCTGGTGCTGGAGACCAGGCCGAGCGAGGTGCAGGGGAGAGTATGTGGCTCGTCGGCTGGTTTGCCTCTGGTGCTGGAGACCAGGCCGAGCGAGGGGCTGGGGAGAGCATGTGGTTCGTCGGCTGGTTTGCCTTTGGTGCTGGAGACCAGGCCGAGCGAGTGGCTGGGGAGAGCACGTGGTTCGTCGGCTGGTTTGCCGCTGGTGCTGGAGACCAGGCAGAGCGAGGGGCTGGGGAGAGCATGTGGTTCGTGGCTGGTTTGCCTCTGGTGCTGGAGACCAGGCCGAGCGGGGGGCTGGGGAGAGCATATGGTTCGTCGGCTGGTTTGCCTCTGGTGCTGGAGACCAGGCCGAGCGAGGGGCAGGGGAGAGTATGTGGCTCGTCGGCTGGTTTGCCTCTGGTGCTGGAGACCAGGCCGAGCGAGGGGCTGGGGAGAGGATGTGGCTCGTCGGCTGGTTCGCCTCTGGTGCTGGAGACCAGGCCGAGCAAGGGGCTGGGGAGAGCATGTGGATCGTCGGCTGGTTTGCCTCTGGTGCTGGAGACCAGGCTGAGCGAGGGGCTGGGGAGAGCATGTGGTTCGTCGGCTGGTTTGCCTCTGGTGTTGGAGACCAGGCCGAGCGAGGGGCTGGGAGAGCATGTGGTTCGTCGGCTGGTTTGCCTCTGGTGCTGGAGACCAGGCCGAGCGAGGGGCTGGGGAGAGCATGTGGTTCGTCGGCTGGTTTGCCTCTGGTGCTGGAGACCAGGCCGAGCGAGGGGCTGGGGAGAGCATGTGGTTCGTCGGCTGGTTTGCCTCTGGTGCTGGAGACCAGGCCGAGCGAGGGGGCTGGGAGAGCACGTGGTTCGTCGGCTGGTTTGCCTCTGGTGCTGGAGACCTGGCCGAGCGAGGGGCTGGGGAGAGCATGTGGTTCGTCGGCTGGTTTGCCTCTGGTGCTGGAGACCAGGCCGAGCGAGGGGCTGGGGAGAGGATGTGGTCCGTCGGCTGGTTTGCCTCTGGTGCTGGAGACCAGGGTTCGAGCGAGGGGCTGGGGAGAGCATGTGGTCCGTCGGCTGGTTTGCCTCTGGTGCTGGAGACCAGGCCGAGCGAGGGGCTGGGGAGAGCATGTGGTTCGTCGGCTGGTTTGCCTCTGGTGCTGGAGACCAGGCCGAGCGGGGGGCTGGGGAGAGCATATGGTTCGTCGGCTGGTTTGCCTCTGGTGCTGGAGACCAGGCCGAGCGGGGGGCTGGGGAGAGCATGTGGTTCGTCGGCTGGTTTGCCTCTGGTGCTGGAGACCAGGCCGAGCGGGGGGCTGGGGAGAGCATGTGGTTCGTCGGCTGGTTTGCCGCTGGTGCTGGAGACCAGGCCGAGCGAGGGGCTGGGGAGAGGATGTGGCTCGTCGGCTGGTTTGCCTTTGGTGCTGGAGACCAGGCGGAGCGAGGGGCTGGGGAGAGCATGTGGTTTGTCGGCTGGTTTGCCTCTGGTGCTGGAGACCAGGCCGAGCGAGGGGCTGGGGAGAGCATGTGGTTCGTTGGCTGGTTTACCTTTGGTGCTGGAGACCAGGCCGAGCGAGGGGCTGGGGAGAGCATGTGGTTCGTCGGCTGGTTTGCCTCTGGTGCTGAAGACCAGGCCGAGCGAGGGGCTGGGGAGAGGATGTGGCTCGTCGGCTGGTTTGCCTTTGGTGCTGGAGACCAGGCAGAGCGAGGGGCTGGGGAGAGCATGTGGTTCGTCGGCTGGTTTGCCTCTGGTGCTGGAGACCAGGCCGAGCGAGGGGCTGGGGAGAGCATGTGGTACGTCGGCTGGTTTGCCTCTGGTGCTGGAGACCAGGCCGAGCGGGGGGCTGGGGAGAGCATGTGGTTCGTCGGCTGGTTTGCCTCTGGTGCTGGAGACCAGGCCGAGCGAGGGGCTGGGGAGAGCATGTGGTTCGTCGGCTGGTTTGCCTCTGGTGCTGGAGACCAGGCCGAGCGAGGGGCTGGGGAGAGGATGTGGTTCATCGGCTGGTTTGCCTCTGGTGCTGGAGACCAGGCCGAGCGGGGGGCTGGGGAGAGCATGTGGTTCGTCGGCTGGTTTGCCTCTGGTGCTGGAGACCAGGCCGAGCGAGGGGCTGGGAGAGCATGTGGTTCGTCGGCTGGTTTGCCTCTGGTGCTGGAGACCAGGCCGAGCGAGGGGCTGGGGAGAGCATGTGGCTTGTCGGCTGGTTTGCCTCTGGTGCTGGAGACCAGGCCGAGCGAGGGGCTGGGGAGAGCATGTGGTTCGTCGGCTGGTTTGCCTTTGGTGCTGGAGACCAGGCCGAGCGAGGGGCTGGGGAGAGCACGTGGTTCGTCGGCTGGTTTGCCGCTGGTGCTGGAGACCAGGCCGAGCGAGGGGCTGGGGAGAGCATGTGGTTCGTGGCTGGTTTGCCTCTGGTGCTGGAGACCAGGCCGAGCGGGGGGCTGGGGAGAGCATGTGGTTCGTCGGCTGGTTTGCCTCTGGTGCTGGAGACCAAGCCGAGCGGGGGGCTGGGGAGAGCATGTGGTTCGTCGGCTGGTTTGCCTCTGGTGCTGGAGACCAGGCCGAGCGAGGGGCTGGGAGAGCAAGTGGTTCGTCGGCTGGTTTGCCTCTGGTGCTGGAGACCAGGCCGAGCGAGGGGCTGAGGAGAGCACGTGGTTCGTCGGCTGGTTTGCCTCTGGTGCTGGAGACCAGGCCGAGCGAGGGGCTGGGGAGAGCACGTGGTTCGTCGGCTGGTTTGACTCTGGAGCTGGAGACCAGGCCGAGCGAGGGGCTGGGGAGAGCCTGTGGTTCGTCGGCTGGTTTGCCTTTGGTGCTGGAGACCAGGCCGAGCGAGGGGCTGGGAGAGCATGTGGCTCGTCGGCTGGTTTGCCTTTGATGCTGGAGACCAGGCCGAGCGAGGGGCTGGGGAGAGCATGTGGTTCGTCGGCTGGTTTGCCTCTGGTGCTGGAGACCAGGCCGAGCGAGGGGCAGGGGAGAGTATGTGGCTCGTCGGCTGGTTTGCCTCTGGTGCTGGAGACCAGGCCGAGCGAGGGGCTGGGGAGAGCATGTGGTTCGTTGGCTGGTTTGCCTTTGGTGCTGGAGACCAGGCCGAGCGAGTGGCTGGGGAGAGCACGTGGTTCGTCGGCTGGTTTGCCGCTGGTGCTGGAGACCAGGCAGAGCGAGGGGCTGGGGAGAGCATGTGGTTCGTGGCTGGTTTGCCTCTGGTGCTGGAGACCAGGCCGAGCGGGGGGCTGGGGAGAGCATATGGTTCGTCGGCTGGTTTGCCTCTGGTGCTGGAGACCAGGCCGAGCGAGGGGCTGGGGAGAGCACGTGGTTCGTCGGCTGGTTTGCCTCTGGTGCTGGAGACCAGGCCGAGCGAGGGGCTGGGGAGAGCACGTGGTTCGTCGGCTGGTTTGACTCGGATGCTGGAGACCAGGCCGAGCGAGGGGCTGGGGAGAGCCTGTGGTTCGTCGGCTGGTTTGCCTTTGGTGCTGGAGACCAGGCCGAGCGAGGGGCTGGGAGAGCATGTGGCTCGTCGGCTGGTTTGCCTCTGATGCTGGAGACCAGGCCGAGCGAGGGGCTGGGGAGAGCATGTGGTTCGTCGGCTGGTTTGCCTCTGGTGCTGGAGACCAGGCCGAGCGAGGGGCTGGGGAGAGGATGTGGCTCGTCGGCTGGTTCGCCTCTGGTGCTGGAGACCAGGCCGAGCAAGGGGCTGGGGAGAGCATGTGGATCGTCGGCTGGTTTGCCTCTGGTGCTGGAGACCAGGCTGAGCGAGGGGCTGGGGAGAGCATGTGGTTCGTCGGCTGGTTTGCCTCTGGTGTTGGAGACCAGGCCGAGCGAGGGGCTGGGAGAGCATGTGGTTCGTCGGCTGGTTTGCCTCTGGTGCTGGAGACCAGGCCGAGCGAGGGGCTGGGGAGAGCATGTGGTTCGTCGGCTGGTTTGCCTCTGGTGCTGGAGACCAGGCCGAGCGAGGGGCTGGGGAGAGCATGTGGTTCGCCGGCTGGTTTGCCTCTGGTGCTGGAGACCAGGCCGAGCGAGGGGGCTGGGAGAGCACGTGGTTCGTCGGCTGGTTTGCCTCTGGTGCTGGAGACCTGGCCGAGCGAGGGGCTGGGGAGAGCATGTGGTTCGTCGGCTGGTTTGCCTCTGGTGCTGGAGACCAGGCCGAGCGAGGGGCTGGGGAGAGGATGTGGTCCGTCGGCTGGTTTGCCTCTGGTGCTGGAGAACAGGGTTCGAGCGAGGGGCTGGGGAGAGCATGTGGTCCGTCGGCTGGTTTGCCTCTGGTGCTGGAGACCAGGCCGAGCGAGGGGCTGGGGAGAGCATGTGGTTCGTCGGCTGGTTTGCCTCTGGTGCTGGAGACCAGGCCGAGTGAGGGGCTGGGGAAAGCATGTGGTTCGTCGGCTGGTTTGCCTCTGGTGCTGGAGACCAGGCCGAGCGAGGGGTTGGGGAGAGCATGTGGTTCGTCGGCTGGTTTGCCTCTGGTGCTGGAGACCAAGCCGAGCGAGGGGCTGGGGAGAGCATGTGGTTCGTCGGCTGGTTTGCCTCTGGTGCTGGAGACCAGGCAGAGCGAGGGGCTGGGAGAGCATGTGGTTCGTCGGCTGGTTTGCCTTTGATGCTGGAGACCAGGCCGAGCGAGGGGCTGGGGAGAGCATGTGGTTCGTCGGCTGGTTTGCCTCTGGTGCTGGAGACCAGGCCGAGCGAGGTGCAGGGGAGAGTATGTGGCTCGTCGGCTGGTTTGCCTCTGGTGCTGGAGACCAGGCCGAGCGAGGGGCTGGGGAGAGCATGTGGTTCGTCGGCTGGTTTGCCTTTGGTGCTGGAGACCAGGCCGAGCGAGTGGCTGGGGAGAGCACGTGGTTCGTCGGCTGGTTTGCCGCTGGTGCTGGAGACCAGGCAGAGCGAGGGGCTGGGGAGAGCATGTGGTTCGTGGCTGGTTTGCCTCTGGTGCTGGAGACCAGGCCGAGCGGGGGGCTGGGGAGAGCATATGGTTCGTCGGCTGGTTTGCCTCTGGTGCTGGAGACCAGGCCGAGCGAGGGGCAGGGGAGAGTATGTGGCTCGTCGGCTGGTTTGCCTCTGGTGCTGGAGACCAGGCCGAGCGAGGGGCTGGGGAGAGGATGTGGCTCGTCGGCTGGTTCGCCTCTGGTGCTGGAGACCAGGCCGAGCAAGGGGCTGGGGAGAGCATGTGGATCGTCGGCTGGTTTGCCTCTGGTGCTGGAGACCAGGCTGAGCGAGGGGCTGGGGAGAGCATGTGGTTCGTCGGCTGGTTTGCCTCTGGTGTTGGAGACCAGGCCGAGCGAGGGGCTGGGAGAGCATGTGGTTCGTCGGCTGGTTTGCCTCTGGTGCTGGAGACCAGGCCGAGCGAGGGGCTGGGGAGAGCATGTGGTTCGTCGGCTGGTTTGCCTCTGGTGCTGGAGACCAGGCCGAGCGAGGGGCTGGGGAGAGCATGTGGTTCGTCGGCTGGTTTGCCTCTGGTGCTGGAGACCAGGCCGAGCGAGGGGGCTGGGAGAGCACGTGGTTCGTCGGCTGGTTTGCCTCTGGTGCTGGAGACCTGGCCGAGCGAGGGGCTGGGGAGAGCATGTGGTTCGTCGGCTGGTTTGCCTCTGGTGCTGGAGACCAGGCCGAGCGAGGGGCTGGGGAGAGGATGTGGTCCGTCGGCTGGTTTGCCTCTGGTGCTGGAGACCAGGGTTCGAGCGAGGGGCTGGGGAGAGCATGTGGTCCGTCGGCTGGTTTGCCTCTGGTGCTGGAGACCAGGCCGAGCGAGGGGCTGGGGAGAGCATGTGGTTCGTCGGCTGGTTTGCCTCTGGTGCTGGAGACCAGGCCGAGTGAGGGGCTGGGGAAAGCATGTGGTTCGTCGGCTGGTTTGCCTCTGGTGCTGGAGACCAGGCCGAGCGAGGGGTTGGGGAGAGCATGTGGTTCGTCGGCTGGTTTGCCTCTGGTGCTGGAGACCAAGCCGAGCGAGGGGCTGGGGAGAGCATGTGGTTCGTCGGCTGGTTTGCCTCTGGTGCTGGAGACCAGGCAGAGCGAGGGGCTGGGAGAGCATGTGGTTCGTCGGCTGGTTTGCCTTTGATGCTGGAGACCAGGCCGAGCGAGGGGCTGGGGAGAGCATGTGGTTCGTCGGCTGGTTTGCCTCTGGTGCTGGAGACCAGGCCGAGCGAGGGGCAGGGGAGAGTATGTGGCTCGTCGGCTGGTTTGCCTCTGGTGCTGGAGACCAGGCCGAGCGAGGGGCTGGGGAGAGCATGTGGTTCGTCGGCTGGTTTGCCTTTGGTGCTGGAGACCAGGCCGAGCGAGTGGCTGGGGAGAGCACGTGGTTCGTCGGCTGGTTTGCCGCTGGTGCTGGAGACCAGGCAGAGCGGGGGGCTGGGGAGAGCATATGGTTCGTCAGCTGGTTTGCCTCTGGTGCTGGAGACCAGGCCGAGCGAGGGGCTGGGGAGAGCACGTGGTTCGTCGGCTGGTTTGCCTCTGGTGCTGGAGACCAGGCCGAGCGAGGGGCTGGGGAGAGCACGTGGTTCGTCGGCTGGTTTGACTCGGATGCTGGAGACCAGGCCGAGCGAGGGGCTGGGGAGAGCCTGTGGTTCGTCGGCTGGTTTGCCTTTGGTGCTGGAGACCAGGCCGAGCGAGGGGCTGGGAGAGCATGTGGCTCGTCGGCTGGTTTGCCTCTGATGCTGGAGACCAGGCCGAGCGAGGGGCTGGGGAGAGCATGTGGTTCGTCGGCTGGTTTGCCTCTGGTGCTGGAGACCAGGCCGAGCGAGGGGCTGGGGAGAGGATGTGGCTCGTCGGCTGGTTCGCCTCTGGTGCTGGAGACCAGGCCGAGCAAGGGGCTGGGGAGAGCATGTGGATCGTCGGCTGGTTTGCCTCTGGTGCTGGAGACCAGGCTGAGCGAGGGGCTGGGGAGAGCATGTGGTTCGTCGGCTGGTTTGCCTCTGGTGTTGGAGACCAGGCCGAGCGAGGGGCTGGGAGAGCATGTGGTTCGTCGGCTGGTTTGCCTCTGGTGCTGGAGACCAGGCCGAGCGAGGGGCTGGGGAGAGCATGTGGTTCGTCGGCTGGTTTGCCTCTGGTGCTGGAGACCAGGCCGAGCGAGGGGCTGGGGAGAGCATGTGGTTCGTCGGCTGGTTTGCCTCTGGTGCTGGAGACCAGGCCGAGCGAGGGGGCTGGGAGAGCACGTGGTTCGTCGGCTGGTTTGCCTCTGGTGCTGGAGACCTGGCCGAGCGAGGGGCTGGGGAGAGCATGTGGTTCGTCGGTTGGTTTGCCTCTGGTGCTGGAGACCAGGCCGAGCGAGGGGCTGGGGAGAGGGTGTGGTCCGTCGGCTGGTTTGCCTCTGGTGCTGGAGACCAGGGTTCGAGCGAGGGGCTGGGGAGAGCATGTGGTCCGTCGGCTGGTTTGCCTCTGGTGCTGGAGACCAGGCCGAGCGAGGGGCTGGGGAGAGCATGTGGTTCGTCGGCTGGTTTGCCTCTGGTGCTGGAGACCAGGCCGAGTGAGGGGCTGGGGAAAGCATGTGGTTCGTCGGCTGGTTTGCCTCTGGTGCTGGAGACCTGGCCGAGCGAGGGGTTGGGGAGAGCATGTGGTTCGTCGGCTGGTTTGCCTCTGGTGCTGGAGACCAAGCCGAGCGAGGGGCTGGGGAGAGCATGTGGTTCGTCGGCTGGTTTGCCTCTGGTGCTGGAGACCAGGCAGAGCGAGGGGCTGGGAGAGCATGTGGTTCGTCGGCTGGTTTGTCTCTGGTGCTGGAGGCCAGGCCGAGCGAGGGGCTGGAGAGAGCATGTGGTCCGTCGGCTGGTTTCCCTCTGGTGGTGGAGACCAGGCCGAGCGAGGGGCTGGGGAGAGCATGTGGTTCGTCGGCTGGTTTGCCTCTGGTGCTGGAGACCAGGCCGAGCGAGGGGCTGGGGAGAGCATGTGGTTCGTCGGCTGGTTTGCCTCTGGTGCTGGAGACCAGGCCGAGCGAGGGGCTGGGGAGAGCATGTGGTTCGTCGGCTGGTTTGCCTCTGGTGCTGGAGACCAGGCCGAGCGAGGGGCTGGGGAGAGGATGTGGCTCGTCGGCTGGTTTGCCTTTGGTGCTGGAGACCAGGCCGAGCGAGGGGCTGGGGAGAGCATGTGGCTCGTCGGCTGGTTTGCCTCTGCTGCTGGAGACCAGGCCGAGCGAGGGGCTGGGAGAGCATGTGGTTCGTCGGCTGGTTTGCCTCTGGTGCTGGAGACCTGGCCAAGCGAGGGGCTGGGAGAGCATGTGGTTCGTCGGCTGGTTTACCTCTGGTGTTGGAGACCAGGCCGAGCGAGGGGCTGGGGAGAGCATGTGGTTCGTCGGCTGGTTTGCCTCTGGTGCTGGAGACCAGGCCGAGCGAGGGGCTGGGGAGAGGATGTGGTTCGTCGGCTGGTTTGCCTCTGGTGCTGGAGACCAGGCCGAGCGGGGGGCTGGGGAGAGCATGTGGTTCGTTGGCTGGTTTGCCTCTGGTGCTGGAGACCAGGCCGAGCGAGGGGCTTGGGAGAGCATGTGGTTCGTCGGCTGGTTTGCCTCTGGTGCTGGAGACCAGGCCGAGCGAGGGGCTGGGGAGAGCATGTGGTTCGTCGGCTGGTTTGCCTCTGGTGCTGGAGACCAGGCCGAGCGAGGGGCTGGGGAGAGCACGTGGTTCGTCGGCTGGTTTGCCTCTGGTGCTGGAGACCAGGCCGAGCGAGGGGCTGGGGAGAGCACGTGGTTCGTCGGCTGGTTTGACTCTGGAGCTGGAGACCAGGCCGAGCGAGGGGCTGGGGAGAGCCTGTGGTTCGTCGGCTGGTTTGCCTTTGGTGCTGGAGACCAGGCCGAGCGAGGGGCTGGGAGAGCATGTGGCTCGTCGGCTGGTTTGCCTCTGATGCTGGAGACCAGGCCGAGCGAGGGGCTGGGGAGAGCATGTGGTTCGTCGGCTGGTTTGCCTCTGGTGCTGGAGACCAGGCCGAGCGAGGGGCAGGGGAGAGCATGTGGCTCGTCGGCTGGTTTGCCTCTGGTGCTGGAGACCAGGCCGAGCGAGTGGCTGGGGAGAGCACCTGGTTCGTCGGCTGGTTTGCCGCTGGTGCTGGAGACCAGGCCGAGCGAGGGGCTGGGGAGAGCATGTGGTTCGTGGCTGGTTTGCCTCTGGTGCTGGAGACCAGGCCGAGCGGGGGGCTGGGGAGAGCATGTGGTTCGTCGGCTGGTTTGCCTCTGGTGCTGGAGACCAGGCCGAGCGATGGGCTGGGGAGAGCATGTGGTTCGTCGGCTGGTTTGCCTCTGGTGCTGGAGACCAGGCCGAGCGAGGGGCTGGGAGAGCATGTGGTTCGTCGGCTGGTTTGCCTCTGGTGCTGGAGACCAGGCCGAGCGAGGGGCTGGGGAGAGCACGTGGTTCGTCGGCTGGTTTGCCTCTGGTGCTGGAGACCAGGCCGAGCGAGAGGATGGGGAGAGCACTTGGTTCGTCGGCTGGTTTGACTCTGATGCTGGAGACCAGGCCGAGCGAGGGGCTGGGGAGAGCCTGTGGTTCGTCGGCTGGTTTGCCTTTGGTGCTGGAGACCAGGCCGAGCGAGGGGCTGGGAGAGCATGTGGCTCGTCGGCTGGTTTGCCTCTGATGCTGGAGACCAGGCCGAGCGAGGGGCTGGGGAGAGCATGTGGTTCGTCGGCTGGTTTGCCTCTGGTGCTGGAGACCAGGCCGAGCGAGGGGCTGGGGAGAGGATGTGGCTCGTCGGCTGGTTCGCCTCTGGTGCTGGAGACCAGGCCGAGCAAGGGGCTGGGGAGAGCATGTGGATCGTCGGCTGGTTTGCCTCTGGTGCTGGAGACCAGGCTGAGCGAGGGGCTGGGGAGAGCATGTGGTTCGTCGGCTGGTTTGCCTCTGGTGTTGGAGACCAGGCCGAGCGAGGGGCTGGGAGAGCATGTGGTTCGTCGGCTGGTTTGCCTCTGGTGCTGGAGACCAGGCCGAGCGAGGGGCTGGGGAGAGCATGTGGTTCGTCGGCTGGTTTGCCTCTGGTGCTGGAGACCAGGCCGAGCGAGGGGGCTGGGAGAGCACGTGGTTCGTCGGCTGGTTTGCCTCTGGTGCTGGAGACCTGGCCGAGCGAGGGGCTGGGGAGAGCATGTGGTTCGTCGGCTGGTTTGCCTCTGGTGCTGGAGACCAGGCCGAGCGAGGGGATGGGGAGAGGATGTGGTCCGTCGGCTGGTTTGCCTCTGGTGCTGGAGACCAGGGTTCGAGCGAGGGGCTGGGGAGAGCATGTGGTCCGTCGGCTGGTTTGCCTCTGGTGCTGGAGACCAGGCCGAGCGAGGGGCTGGGAGAGCATGTGGTTCGTCGGCTGGTTTGCCTCTGGTGCTGGAGACCAGGCCGAGCGGGGGGCTGGGGAGAGCATGTGGTCCGTCGGCTGGTTTGCCTTTGGTGCTGGAGACCAGGACGAGCGAGGGGCTGGGAGAGCATGTGGTCCATCGGCTGGTTTGCCTCTGGTGCTGGAGACCAGGCCGAGCGGGGGGCTGGGGAGAGCATGTGGTTCGTCGGCTGGTTTGCCTCTGGTGCTGGAGACCAGGCCGAGCGGGGGGCTGGGGAGAGCATGTGGTTCGTCGGCTGGTTTGCCGCTGGTGCTGGAGACCAGGCCGAGCGAGGGGCTGGGGAGAGGATGTGGCTCGTCGGCTGGTTTGCCTTTGGTGCTGGAGACCAGGCGGAGCGAGGGGCTGGGGAGAGCATGTGGTTTGTCGGCTGGTTTGCCTCTGGTGCTGGAGACCAGGCCGAGCGAGGGGCTGGGGAGAGCATGTGGTTCGTTGGCTGGTTTACCTTTGGTGCTGGAGACCAGGCCGAGCGAGGGGCTGGGGAGAGCATGTGGTTCGTCGGCTGGTTTGCCTCTGGTGCTGGAGACCAGGCCGAGCGAGGGGCTGGGGAGAGGATGTGGCTCGTCGGCTGGTTTGCCTTTGGTGCTGGAGACCAGGCAGAGCGAGGGGCTGGGGAGAGCATGTGGTTCGTCGGCTGGTTTGCCTCTGGTGCTGGAGACCAGGCCGAGCGAGGGGCTGGGGAGAGCATGTGGTACGTCGGCTGGTTTGCCTCTGGTGCTGGAGACCAGGCCGAGCGGGGGGCTGGGGAGAGCATGTGGTTCGTCGGCTGGTTTGCCTCTGGTGCTGGAGACCAGGCCGAGCGAGGGGCTGGGGAGAGCATGTGGTTCGTCGGCTGGTTTGCCTCTGGTGCTGGAGACCAGGCCGAGCGAGGGGCTGGGGAGAGGATGTGGTTCATCGGCTGGTTTGCCTCTGGTGCTGGAGACCAGGCCGAGCGGGGGGCTGGGGAGAGCATGTGGTTCGTCGGCTGGTTTGCCTCTGGTGCTGGAGACCAGGCCGAGCGAGGGGCTGGGAGAGCATGTGGTTCGTCGGCTGGTTTGCCTCTGGTGCTGGAGACCAGGCCGAGCGAGGGGCTGGGGAGAGCATGTGGCTTGTCGGCTGGTTTGCCTCTGGTGCTGGAGACCAGGCCGAGCGAGGGGCTGGGGAGAGCATGTGGTTCGTCGGCTGGTTTGCCTTTGGTGCTGGAGACCAGGCCGAGCGAGGGGCTGGGGAGAGCACGTGGTTCGTCGGCTGGTTTGCCGCTGGTGCTGGAGACCAGGCCGAGCGAGGGGCTGGGGAGAGCATGTGGTTCGTGGCTGGTTTGCCTCTGGTGCTGGAGACCAGGCCGAGCGGGGGGCTGGGGAGAGCATGTGGTTCGTCGGCTGGTTTGCCTCTGGTGCTGGAGACCAAGCCGAGCGGGGGGCTGGGGAGAGCATGTGGTTCGTCGGCTGGTTTGCCTCTGGTGCTGGAGACCAGGCCGAGCGAGGGGCTGGGAGAGCAAGTGGTTCGTCGGCTGGTTTGCCTCTGGTGCTGGAGACCAGGCCGAGCGAGGGGCTGGGGAGAGCACGTGGTTCGTCGGCTGGTTTGCCTCTGGTGCTGGAGACCAGGCCGAGCGAGGGGCTGGGGAGAGCACGTGGTTCGTCGGCTGGTTTGACTCTGGAGCTGGAGACCAGGCCGAGCGAGGGGCTGGGGAGAGCCTGTGGTTCGTCGGCTGGTTTGCCTTTGGTACTGGAGACCAGGCCGAGCGAGGGGCTGGGAGAGCATGTGGCTCGTCGGCTGGTTTGCCTTTGATGCTGGAGACCAGGCCGAGCGAGGGGCTGGGGAGAGCATGTGGTTCGTCGGCTGGTTTGCCTCTGGTGCTGGAGACCAGGCCGAGCGAGGGGCAGGGGAGAGTATGTGGCTCATCGGCTGGTTTGCCTCTGGTGCTGGAGACCAGGCCGAGCGAGGGGCTGGGGATAGCATGTGGTTCGTCGGCTGGTTTGCCTTTGGTGCTGGAGACCAGGCCGAGCGAGTGGCTGGGGAGAGCACGTGGTTCGTCGGCTGGTTTGCCGCTGGTGCTGGAGACCAGGCAGAGCGAGGGGCTGGGGAGAGCATGTGGTTCGTGGCTGGTTTGCCTCTGGTGCTGGAGACCAGGCCGAGCGGGGGGCTGGGGAGAGCATGTGGTTCGTCGGCTGGTTTGCCTCTGGTGCTGGAGACCAGGCCGAGCGAGGGGCTGGGGAGAGCACGTGGTTCGTCGGCTGGTTTGCCTCTGGTGCTGGAGACCAGGCCGAGCGAGGGGCTGGGGAGAGCACGTGGTTCGTCGGCTGGTTTGACTCGGATGCTGGAGACCAGGCCGAGCGAGGGGCTGGGGAGAGCCTGTGGTTCGTCGGCTGGTTTGCCTTTGGTGCTGGAGACCAGGCCGAGCGAGGGGCTGGGAGAGCATGTGGCTCGTCGGCTGGTTTGCCTCTGATGCTGGAGACCAGGCCGAGCGAGGGGCTGGGGAGAGCATGTGGTTCGTCGGCTGGTTTGCCTCTGGTGCTGGAGACCAGGCCGAGCGAGGGGCTGGGGAGAGGATGTGGCTCGTCGGCTGGTTCGCCTCTGGTGCTGGAGACCAGGCCGAGCAAGGGGCTGGGGAGAGCATGTGGATCGTCGGCTGGTTTGCCTCTGGTGCTGGAGACCAGGCTGAGCGAGGGGCTGGGGAGAGCATGTGGTTCGTCGGCTGGTTTGCCTCTGGTGTTGGAGACCAGGCCGAGCGAGGGGCTGGGAGAGCATGTGGTTCGTCGGCTGGTTTGCCTCTGGTGCTGGAGACCAGGCCGAGCGAGGGGCTGGGGAGAGCATGTGGTTCGTCGGCTGGTTTGCCTCTGGTGCTGGAGACCAGGCCGAGCGAGGGGCTGGGGAGAGCATGTGGTTCGTCGGCTGGTTTGCCTCTGGTGCTGGAGACCAGGCCGAGCGAGGGGGCTGGGAGAGCATGTGGTTCGTCGGCTGGTTTGCCTCTGGTGCTGGAGACCTGGCCGAGCGAGGGGCTGGGGAGAGCATGTGGTTCGTCGGCTGGTTTGCCTCTGGTGCTGGAGACCAGGCCGAGCGAGGGGCTGGGGAGAGGATGTGGTCCGTCGGCTGGTTTGCCTCTGGTGCTGGAGACCAGGGTTCGAGCGAGGGGCTGGGGAGAGCATGTGGTCCGTCGGCTGGTTTGCCTCTGGTGCTGGAGACCAGGCCGAGCGAGGGGCTGGGGAGAGCATGTGGTTCGTCGGCTGGTTTGCCTCTGGTGCTGGAGACCAGGCCGAGTGAGGGGCTGGGGAAAGCATGTGGTTCGTCGGCTGGTTTGCCTCTGGTGCTGGAGACCAGGCCGAGCGAGGGGTTGGGGAGAGCATGTGGTTCGTCGGCTGGTTTGCCTCTGGTGCTGGAGACCAAGCCGAGCGAGGGGCTGGGGAGAGCATGTGGTTCGTCGGCTGGTTTGCCTCTGGTGCTGGAGACCAGGCAGAGCGAGGGGCTGGGAGAGCATGTGGTTCGTCGGCTGGTTTGTCTCTGGTGCTGGAGGCCAGGCCGAGCGAGGGGCTGGAGAGAGCATGTGGTCCGTCGGCTGGTTTCCCTCTGGTGGTGGAGACCAGGCCGAGCGAGGGGCTGGGGAGAGCATGTGGTTCGTCGGCTGGTTTGCCTCTGGTGCTGGAGACCAGGCCGAGCGAGGGGCTGGGGAGAGCATGTGGTTCGTCGGCTGGTTTGCCTCTGGTGCTGGAGACCAGGCCGAGCGAGGGGCTGGGGAGAGCATGTGGTTCGTCGGCTGGTTTGCCTCTGGTGCTGGAGACCAGGCCGAGCGAGGGGCTGGGGAGAGGATGTGGCTCGTCGGCTGGTTTGCCTTTGGTGCTGGAGACCAGGCCGAGCGAGGGGCTGGGGAGAGCATGTGGCTCGTCGGCTGGTTTGCCTCTGCTGCTGGAGACCAGGCCGAGCGAGGGGCTGGGAGAGCATGTGGTTCGTCGGCTGGTTTGCCTCTGGTGCTGGAGACCTGGCCAAGCGAGGGGCTGGGAGAGCATGTGGTTCGTCGGCTGGTTTACCTCTGGTGTTGGAGACCAGGCCGAGCGAGGGGCTGGGGAGAGCATGTGGTTCGTCGGCTGGTTTGCCTCTGGTGCTGGAGACCAGGCCGAGCGAGGGGCTGGGGAGAGGATGTGGTTCGTCGGCTGGTTTGCCTCTGGTGCTGGAGACCAGGCCGAGCGGGGGGCTGGGGAGAGCATGTGGTTCGTTGGCTGGTTTGCCTCTGGTGCTGGAGACCAGGCCGAGCGAGGGGCTTGGGAGAGCATGTGGTTCATCGGCTGGTTTGCCTCTGGTGCTGGAGACCAGGCCGAGCGAGGGGCTTGGGAGAGCATGTGGTTCGTCGGCTGGTTTGCCTCTGGTGCTGGAGACCAGGCCGAGCGAGGGGCTGGGGAGAGCACGTGGTTCGTCGGCTGGTTTGCCTCTGGTGCTGGAGACCAGGCCGAGCGAGGGGCTGGGGAGAGCACGTGGTTCGTCGGCTGGTTTGACTCTGGAGCTGGAGACCAGGCCGAGCGAGGGGCTGGGGAGAGCCTGTGGTTCGTCGGCTGGTTTGCCTTTGGTGCTGGAGACCAGGCCGAGCGAGGGGCTGGGAGAGCATGTGGCTCGTCGGCTGGTTTGCCTCTGATGCTGGAGACCAGGCCGAGCGAGGGGCTGGGGAGAGCATGTGGTTTGTCGGCTGGTTTGCCTCTGGTGCTGGAGACCAGGCCGAGCGAGGGGCAGGGGAGAGCATGTGGCTCGTCGGCTGGTTTGCCTCTGGTGCTGGAGACCAGGCCGAGCGAGGGGCTGGGGAGAGCATGTGGTTCGTCGGCTGGTTTGCCTTTGGTGCTGGAGACCAGGCCGAGCGAGTGGCTGGGGAGAGCACCTGGTTCGTCGGCTGGTTTGCCGCTGGTGCTGGAGACCAGGCCGAGCGAGGGGCTGGGGAGAGCATGTGGTTCGTGGCTGGTTTGCCTCTGGTGCTGGAGACCAGGCCGAGCGGGGGGCTGGGGAGAGCATGTGGTTCGTCGGCTGGTTTGCCTCTGGTGCTGGAGACCAGGCCGAGCGATGGGCTGGGGAGAGCATGTGGTTCGTCGGCTGGTTTGCCTCTGGTGCTGGAGACCAGGCCGAGCGAGGGGCTGGGAGAGCATGTGGTTCGTCGGCTGGTTTGCCTCTGGTGCTGGAGACCAGGCCGAGCGAGGGGCTGGGGAGAGCACGTGGTTCGTCGGCTGGTTTGCCTCTGGTGCTGGAGACCAGGCCGAGCGAGGGGCTGGGGAGAGCACTTGGTTTGTCGGCTGGTTTGACTCTGATGCTGGAGACCAGGCCGAGCGAGGGGCTGGGGAGAGCCTGTGGTTCGTCGGCTGGTTTGCCTTTGGTGCTGGAGACCAGGCCGAGCGAGGGGCTGGGAGAGCATGTGGCTCGTCGGCTGGTTTGCCTCTGATGCTGGAGACCAGGCCGAGCGAGGGGCTGGGGAGAGCATGTGGTTCGTCGGCTGGTTTGCCTCTGGTGCTGGAGACCAGGCCGAGCGAGGGGCTGGGGAGAGGATGTGGCTCGTCGGCTGGTTCGCCTCTGGTGCTGGAGACCAGGCCGAGCAAGGGGCTGGGGAGAGCATGTGGATCGTCGGCTGGTTTGCCTCTGGTGCTGGAGACCAGGCTGAGCGAGGGGCTGGGGAGAGCATGTGGTTCGTCGGCTGGTTTGCCTCTGGTGTTGGAGACCAGGCCGAGCGAGGGGCTGGGAGAGCATGTGGTTCGTCGGCTGGTTTGCCTCTGGTGCTAGAGACCAGGCCGAGCGAGGGGCTGGGGAGAGCATGTGGTTCGTCGGCTGGTTTGCCTCTGGTGCTGGAGACCAGGCCGAGCGAGGGGCTGGGGAGAGCATGTGGTTCGTCGGCTGGTTTGCCTCTGGTGCTGGAGACCAGGCCGAGCGAGGGGGCTGGGAGAGCACGTGGTTCGTCGGCTGGTTTGCCTCTGGTGCTGGAGACCTGGCCGAGCGAGGGGCTGGGGAGAGCATGTGGTTCGTCGGCTGGTTTGCCTCTGGTGCTGGAGACCAGGCCGAGCGAGGGGCTGGGGAGAGGATGTGGTCCGTCGGCTGGTTTGCCTCTGGTGCTGGAGACCAGGGTTCGAGCGAGGGGCTGGGGAGAGCATGTGGTCCGTCGGCTGGTTTGCCTCTGGTGCTGGAGACCAGGCCGAGCGAGGGGCTGGGGAGAGCATGTGGTTCGTCGGCTGGTTTGCCTCTGGTGCTGGAGACCAGGCCGAGTGAGGGGCTGGGGAAAGCATGTGGTTCGTCGGCTGGTTTGCCTCTGGTGCTGGAGACCAGGCCGAGCGAGGGGCTGGGGAGAGCATGTGGTTCGTCGGCTGGTTTGCCTCTGGTGTTGGAGACCAGGCCGAGCGAGGGGCTGGGGAGAGGATGTGGTTCGTCGGCTGGTTTGCCTCTGGTGCTGGAGACCAGGCCGAGCGAGGGGCTGGGGAGAGGATGTGGTTCGTCGGCTGGTTTGCCTCTGGTGCTGGAGACCAGGCCGAGCGAGGGGCTGGGGAGAGCATGTGGTTCGTCGGCTGGTGTGCCTCTGGTGCTGGAGACCAGGCCGAGCGAGGGGCTGGGAGAGCATGTGGTTCGTCGGCTGGTTTGCCTCTGGTGCTGGAGACCAGGCCGAGCGAGGGGCTGGGGAGAGCATGTGGTTCGTCGGCTGGTTTGCCTCTGGTGCTGGAGACCAAGCCGAGCGAGGGGCTGGGGAGAGCATGTGGTTCGTCGGCTGGTTTGCCTCTGGTGCTGGAGACCAGGCCGAGCGAGGGGCTGGGAGAGCATGTGGTTCGTCGGCTGGTTTGTCTCTGGTGCTGGAGACCAGGCCGAGCGAGGGGCTGGGGAGAGCATGTGGTCCGTCGGCTGGTTTCCCTCTGGTGCTGGAGACCAGGCCGAGCGAGGGGCTGGGGAGAGCATGTGGTTCGTCGGCTGGTTTGCCTCTGGTGCTGGAGACCAGGCCGAGCGAGGGGCTGGGGAGAGCATGTGGTTCATCGGTTTGCCTCTGGTGCTGGAGACCAGGCCGAGCGAGGGGCTGGGGAGAGCATGTGGTTCGTCAGCTGGTTTGCCTCTGGTGCTGGAGACCAAGCCGAGCGAGGGGCTGGGGAGAGCATGTGGTTCGTCGGCTGGTTTGCCTCTGGTGCTGGAGACCAGGCAGAGCGAGGGGCTGCGAGAGCATGTGGTTCATCGGCTGGTTTGTCTCTGGTGCGGGAGACCAGGCCGAGCGAGGGGCTGGGGAGAGCATGTGGTCCGTCGGCTGGTTTCCCTCTGGTGGTGGAGACCAGGCCGAGCGAGGGGCTGGGGAGAGCATGTGGTTCATCGGCTGGTTTGCCTCTGGTGCTGGAGACCAGGCCGAGCGAGGGGCTGGGGAGAGCATGTGGTTCGTCGGCTGGTTTGCCTCTGGTGCTGGAGACCAGGCCGAGCGAGGGGCTGGGGAGAGGATGTGGCTCGTCGGCTGGTTTGCCTTTGGTGCTGGAGACCAGGCCGAGCGAGGGGCTGGGGAGATCATGTGGCTCGTCGGCCGGTTTGCCTCTGCTGCTGGAGACCAGGCCGAGCGAGGGGCTGGGAGAGCATGTGGTTCGTCGGCTGGTTTGCCTCTGGTGCTGGAGACCTGGCCGAGCGAGGGGCTGGGAGAGCATGTGGTTCGTCGGCTGGTTTACCTCTGGTGTTGGAGACCAGGCCGAGCGAGGGGCTGGGGAGAGCATGTGGTTCGTCGGCTGGTTTGCCTCTGGTGCTGGAGACCAGGCCGAGCGAAGGGCTGGGGAGAGGATGTGGTTCGTCGGCTGGTTTGCCTCTGGTGCTGGAGACCAGGCCGAGCGGGGGGCTGGGGAGAGCATGTGGTTCGTTGGCTGGTTTGCCTCTGGTGCTGGAGACCAGGCCGAGCGAGGGGCTTGGGAGAGCATGTGGTTCGTCGGCTGGTTTGCCTCTGGTGCTGGAGACCAGGCCGAGCGAGGGGCTGGGGAGAGCATGTGGTTCGTCGGCTGGTTTGCCTCTGGTGCTGGAGACCAGGCTGAGCGAGGGGCTGGGAGAGCATGTGGTTCGTCGGCTGGTTTGCCTTTGGTGCTGGAGACCAGGCCGAGCGAGGGGCTGGGGAGAGCATGTGGTTCGTCGGCTGGTTTGTCTCTGGTGCTGGAGACCAGGCCGAGCGAGGGGCTGGGGAGAGGATGTGGCTCGTCGGCTGGTTTGCCTCTGGTGCTGGAGACCAGGCCGAGCGAGGGGCTGGGGAGAGCATGTGGTTCGTCGGCTGGTTTGCCTCTGTTGCTGGAGACCAGGCCGAGCGAGGGGCTGGGGAGAGCATGTGGTTCGTCGGCTGGTTTGCCTCTGGTGCTGGAGACCAGGCCGAGCGAGGGGCTGGGAGAGCATGTGGTTCGTCGGCTGGTTTGCCTTTGGTGCTGGAGACCAGGCCGAGCGAGGGGCTGGGAGAGCATGTGGTTCGTCGGCTGGTTTGCCTTTGGTGCTGGAGACCAGGCCGAGCGAGGGGCTGGGAGAGCATGTGGTTCGTCGGCTGGTTTGCCTCTGGTGCTGGAGACCAGGCCGAGCGAGGGGCTGGGGAGAGCATGTGGTCCGTCGGCTGGTTTGCCTCTGGTGCTGGAGACCAGGCCGAGCGAGGGGCTGGGGAGAGCATGTGGTCCGTCGGCTGGTTTGCCTTTGGTGCTGGAGACCAGGCCGAGCGAGGGGCTGGGGAGAGCATGGTTCGTCGGCTGGTTTGCCTTTGGTGCTGGAGACCAGGCCGAGCGAGGGGCTGGGGAGAGCATGGTTCGTCGGCTGGTTTGCCTCTGGTGCTGGAGACCAGGCCGAGCGAGGGGCTGGGGAGAGCATGTGGTCCGTCGGCTGGTTTGCCTTTGGTGCTGGAGACCAGGCCGAGCGAGGGGCTGGGGAGAGCATGGTTCATCGGCTGGTTTGCCTCTGGTGCTGGAGACCAGGCCGAGCGAGGGGCTGGGGAGAGCATGTGGTCCGTCGGCTGGTTTGCCTTTGGTGCTGGAGACCAGGCCGAGCGAGGGGCTGGGGAGAGCATGTGGTTCGTCGGCTGGTTTGCCTTTGGTGCTGGAGACCAGGGTTCGAGCCTCGGGGTCGCTTCCACATCCTGTGATTCTGGGCAAATCACTTCATCTCTCTGTGCCGGAATGTGTCATGTAAATATGGTGCTCATGTAAAGCGCTCCAATACCTTAGAGAAAGGTATGACATATAAACAGGTATTTACTCCTCAAGGTGGGGACCACAACGTCAATCAAGCGGTAATGTGGTTTGCAAGAATCTTACTAATGACAACATCCTTGTTGAGCAGAGGCGACAGTAACTGCGCTGAATTGGGGCTCAAAGTCCGCAAGCATTACTGTGGCTTGCATAACTTATCAGGTTACAGCTTTTCACAGGGGGGATGGCACTTGGGCCTCCCCCAACCGCAGGGGGTACGCGCACTTTCTATGTCATCAAGTTTGGGGACACCAATCATGGTGGAGCTACAGGGACCGTAGAGTCAAAGGTGTTCAGCTGTAGTGAGGGGGAAGCACCAGGGGAGATGACAGAGTCCACCAGCCACTCTGGGAAGCCAACATTTTTAATTTTGTGATCAAGGGCACATCGCATGCGCTCCGAATAAGTGTGCAGGAGTAAGTGGCACATAGGGCAGGGTGCAGGGAACAGGCATGCCTCCTGCTGCCAGTCGATACCCAGCGAGTCAGTACAGGGAGCCCAAAAGGGGAGTGGTGAAGTGGAGGAGGTTATTTGGCGTTGGGTGCGCTATCAGGCCTCCATAAACTGCAGCTGACTATCTCCCAATTTTATTTGCATGTATGCCCCATGGCGAGCTGAGACGATGCTGATGAAGCAGAACAGTGATCAAGGGTACCAATATATAACGGCAAGGAGGAAGCTGAGCACGCCATTGACAGCATGCTGCATAAAAAGAGCAACTGAAATGGAAATAAGAGCGTCACATGAAGGGGGGAGCTGCAGGAAGACGTAAGCCTCCCTAGCTGCGTGGCGGTAAGAGAGGTACAGCGGATCGTTATAGAGGCACACCGATGGGGCGGTGTGTAGAAGGAGGGTCACTCACTATGGGATGCCGAACGGCAGGGTGAGTAGGCCTGACAGAAGGGGGTAGCAAACGGAGACGGCGCTCGCAGCCCAGACCCAGCCAGACGGTAGGGCACAAAAAGAGACTAGCAAGGTAGCGAGTTGGGGCCTAACTCTGGGGAGAGGCTACCCCCCACACGCAAAGGGGCGTGGAAACCAACAGAACAAGTTGGACCCCAAATGTGCCAAGAAAAGAGATACGCCTACGAGAGAGCGGAATAACGAACTGTCATGGTGATTCGAGATTCTATGATATACAAAGGAGGTATGACAAGTAAATGATTTATGACCAGGAATGATGGATGACAAATTATTTACGACAATGTAACACAAATGATTTATGATATCCAAGTTATGGCGGTCCATGACACGAATGATTTATGACACAACATGTATGATCCTCTGATATGCAAATGAGTGATGACAGACAAATGATTTATGACAAATGATTTATGACCCAAATGATTAATGACCAGCGACGCTAATCAGGTATGACGTCCGGTTATCATGACACATATGATTTGTGACATACGAATATGGTATGGCACATGATTTATGATAAGCCACGATAATGATTTATGCCCCTGGCCATAAAAAATAATGCCAAAGGGACAAAACATGAGTTTGGTGTGTAATTGTAATAAAACTGCGGCCAACAACGACCACAACAAAACTACAACTCGTGTTGGCTGTGTTTTTGGTAATATGTATGTAAGGAAATTGGCAGGTCCGGGAATGGGCCTGTGCGGGAGTTATACAGGCCGGCCCTACTCACACCCCTACAGCGCGTCAGGACAGACGGACCCGTGTGGTTTGACAGCTAGAGCTCTCCACATTGGAACTGCAGCTCCAGTGTCTGTCAGAGGCCTCACGCCCTTCGAGGCTCCTGTGATCAGGGCACATTGGTCCATTCTTTGCTTATATATAGTGCAAACTTGGCAGGAGGGCATTAAAGTGCTTTACATGAGAAGCACAAGTTCTACTTGAACGAATTCGTTTTTTTTTTTTACGGCACAGGAGATTTTCTATGTGGCGAACTCACTCGAGAGTTTGACTGTAACCCAACTTTGTGAATACAGTGATCTAATTGCTTGTAGTAAAGGTGGACTGATGTTCCAACATGCCAATTTCTGCCAGAGGATGGTACGATCTACCCCGTCGAAGGCTGCTGAATAGTCGATGAAGCAGGCAAAGAGTGGCAGGGTTCGATGGGTCACCGCTTGTTGGGCTAGTTATGACAGGGCAATGATGTTATCCACAGTGGAGCCCCCTTGTCTGAACCCGACCTGAAAAAAGGGCAGGAGGCCTTCATTGCCAGCCCAGTCTGCTAGTTCCGCTAAGAGAGTGCTTACATAAGCTTTGCCCTCAATGTCCAGCAGGGCGATCATGCGGTGGTTCTTTGGATCGGTGTTGAGCCCTTTTTTAAATATTGGGTGCAGCAATGATCCCCTCCAGGAATCTGGAACATCCCCCAAGAGCCTGCATTCGGCAACCAGCTGTGTGAAATTTTCCGTCCAGAAGATTATGTCTTCCCTGAAGAGGGAGCCGGGCGGCCCATTGGGGCCAGGTGCTCCGTTCTGTCGAATCTTCTTTAGGGTATTGCAGACTAATCCTTTACTTGGGAGCGTTGAATCATCAAGTGAAAGAGTAGATTCAGGGGTAAAGTTGCCTGTTCCCTCCCCTGGTGTTAATAGGCTGGTTGGAGGATTCAGTTGGAATCGTTCAAATACAAGCTTTTCACATGGGCTACCCAAGTGCTCGCGTCAATTAGATTCTCTCTATTAGTTGCCCCGTGGGTAAGGTTGTTTAAGTAATGCCATAATTTTTGGGATTTACTCGGTGCCAACAGCTCAAAGATCTTAAGCCATTTTGCCTCAGTGCATTCTCGTCTTGTTTTCCAGACGAGTTTTGAGTGGATTTTTGCAGCTGATTTAAATTGCATTTTGGTAGACTCTGATCTGGTTTTCTGGTAAGCTCTGCGTTTAGTATTTAATTGTTTGGCACTTTCCTTGATTGGTGGGACGTGTCCTAGGGAGTGTGCTGGGTCTGTGGGAGTTCTGGGTGTGGTGCTCCCCAAAGCAATGAGGCTAGTTTGTAGGCGAGAGAGTCCCATTCGCCTATAATGTCCCCATTGATTGAGCTGGTTTGCCAGCCTACCCACGTTTGTTTCCAAGAATCAAATTTATTTATTGACATCGGCCCCCATTTGATTCTTTTAAGAGGTTTATGCTGTTCTTCCCCTTTGGATGCCCCAATGCAACGCAGAGAGTGGCGAATGTCTGCTGTGATGGTTATGTTATGTTATGTTATGTTAAGCTGATTTATAAGGCGCACAGATGCTCCAGCGAAGGAGCGTCCCGGCGCCCACCAGGTAGCAGCACAACACAACAAGGCAAGGGAGAAAGAGCAAGGGGGCTAAGGGAATAGAAAAGTTTTTACAGCCCGACGGAAGGAAAGCAAATCCACGAGTGCACGGATCTCAAAGGGAAGGGAATTCTATAACACGGCGGCACGTACTTGAAAGGAACGGCCGCCGGCCCGGCAACGCTTAAACCGGGGGACAACAGCAAGTTGCAGGTCGGAAGATCTTAGGGCACGGCCCGGGATATAACGAGACAGGAGGTTGGCAAGAATCAAGGCAGGTGAACCCTTGATAATTTTGTAGGCAACACACAGGACCTTAAACTGAATCCTCCGAGCAATCGGAAGCCAGTGCAACGTGCGCAAAGTATTGGCAGCAGAGCAAAATCTGGGCAAGCCCACGACCGCTCTTGCTGCGGCGTTCTGTACACGCTGCAGGCGGGTGAGTTCCGCCTGATTAAGGCCCGATAGAAGGGCGTTGGCATAGTCAAGGCGTGACATCACGGTGGCCTGGATAACAAGTTGCCTGGTTTTCGCCTCAAAGAATTTTAATACGCAAAATGCCGAAACAGCAGGCCGCCGTGCGCTTAGTGTGGCATTCAAAAGAGAGAGATGGGTCAAGCCACACCCCAAGATTTTTCAGTTGAGCGACCGGAATAGGTGTGGGGCCAAGGTCCGATGGCCACCACCTGTCACCCCAGAGATCCGTCTGCTTGCCAAAGATCATGACCTCCGTCTTACCTGCGTTCAGCTGGAGACAGTTGGACGTCATCCAGCTGGCGACCGCCCGAAGTCCCTCCTGGAATCTGGGGGCATCCACATCCGCATCCCCGCTGATTGTAACCGCTAGCTGGGTGTCGTCGGCATAGGACACCATGGTCATGCCCCAATGCCTGACAACCTCAGCCAGCGGTCTCACATAAAGGTTGAATAATGTGGGACTCAGCGAGGAGCCTTGGGGAACCCCCAGTTCCAGAGGATGGAATTTGGACTGGTAGGGCGGAACGTCCACGCAGAAAGAACGGTTGGCAAGGAAAGAACGGAACAACTGGAGCGCAAGACCAGTAACACCCGCTTCCTCCAGGCGCTGCAGAAGGATCGGGTGGGCCACGGTGTCAAAGGCGGCGCTAAGATCTAATAGCACCAGCGCCGCCGTTTGACCCGCGTCTAGCATGGAGCGCAGATGCTCCACCATATACAGTAGAGTCGTCTCCGTGCTATGCCCTGCCCGAAAACCATTCTGCGTCCTGTCCAAGATGTTAGCTTGTGAAAGATGGTCAGAGAGGACAGAGTTGACATGCGCCTCCGCAACTTTGGCAGGCCACGGGAGAAGGGAAATAGGACGGTTAACTGGACAGTTAAGGCGGCATGGTTGCTTTTCGTCCGTGGGTGCACACTATAGTTTGACATGAGTTTTTGTATTTTCTCACTTAAAAAATAGAATCTATTGTGGCTTGATTATTATAAGTGGGTGCAAAAAAGGCCCCAGGGTTATGTTTCGTGAATAGAGTGCGCTGTTGCCAGATTGTACGCCTGAATAAGGGCGTTGAAGATCCTGGTGCTCCCTGAGCTGTGATTTGGTGGTGCATGGTCCCCTATTTTGTGAGTATTGAAATATCCTAGAATAATTGGTTCCATAGATGATAACTGTATGAGCAAAGCTTCTATCTGAGTTATCAGCTGGTTGAGCTTGTCGTTGGGGCCGGGCCCATGGGGATTGTAATAGATGTTAATCAAAATATTCGATAGTGGGCCGTCGACCGTATTAAGGCCTTTAAGGGTACCCACCAGAAACATGTCTGAAGAGTTCTTTACCACTGTGAAGTTTACTTTCAGTGAGTGCCTAATGTATATGGGGATCCCTCCAGAGGGTCTCCCGAATATGTTGTTTTTGATGGCCGGTTTGGTATATACTGCATAGCCTCTTATTGGTATGGGTCTAGTTGCCCATGTTTCTTGGGTGCATATAAGGTCAGCTCCTTCGAGAAATATGGGTGCCAGTGGGCTCTGCAAAACCTTAATGATCTCTGCGACGTTCCAGGTCATGATTTTTAGTGTTTGGATGTTATCCAAAGGGCACCTGTGCTGATCATAACTGACTCTTAGGGGGTGCCGGGCCTCAGGTGTCACAATCTCCTTGTTAGCGAGGGACTTGGTGTTAGGGGCAGGGGTTTAGGGCCCGTGGGAGCCAAGACCAGTCTTTGTTAGTGTTCTCCGTAGTGGAACAAGAGCGGTTGCCCCCTCCTGCGTGTGTTGTTATTTTGATTAAGCTGTCGCTGGTCAAACTTGTTTTTGATCCACCTTTGATACCATGGAGAATAGAACCAGTGGTAGTTGCTGGACGATTTGAATCCTTTGTAGGCCTCCAATCCCCATTGTTCAGTTCCTGACTTCCCTGCTGGTCCTTCGGGTCGCTTCTTTTCAAAATCGCCGGGTATTTTGTCAGAACCGAGGTCATAATTTTTATGCCACAGTTTTCTAGTTGCTTGTAGTTCCCTCTCAGGGTCTCGGCCATGGCCCAATTGGCGAAGATTACCTCTGTTGTTTCGTTTGTTTCGCTTGATCCAGGGGCGAGGAAGGACACACTGTCAATATCGGTTGTTTTTATTTTTTCAAACCCCCGAATGTTTGCGCACAGCTTCAGCAGATTGCCTCCATTGAGGATGTCCCATTTACCCTGTTAGATATACTCGGGATACAACAATACTTTTAATTTTTCTTGATCTTTTATTTCACCGGTGACTGAGAGAGTTTGATGCGGAGTTTCCTCTGGCATGTCAGGGGCCTCTGTGGAGTTACACGTTTCTAGAGCCTGAGAATCCAGGTCGTTCCTGGGCAGAAATGAAGTTCCTACTGTCCCTTGAACATTACTCCAAAGCTTGTGTTGTTGGTCGATACATGTTTGAGTGGTTTTCATTTCCCTGTGATTAATGGATGTGGTTGTCAGGTGGAGCTTTTTATGGTCTATTGCGGGAACACTTTTTTTTATTTTCCATGAATCAGGTTTTCCTTGATTGATGCTATTCGTGCTTGCATAGTTCGCAATGGTCGCTGCATGCTGCTTTAAGTTAGGTCCCAGGTTTTTCTTTTGATCAAAGGTTGTTTCTTCAGCTTGTGGCCCTTGTGTGTTGTTAAAGAGCCACCTTGATTCTTGGTCAGTCGTGTCCAGAGTTTTGGGTGGATGCGCCATAGAATGTCCTAAGGAGCCGAGAGGAATGTTGGTTGGTTTTCCCGTGTATTTGTATGCTTGTAGTTTTAGTTTTTTTGCGGTCGTTTTTTGAGCAGAGGTAATAACCTCACATTGGTTTTTATGGTAGTCCTCATTCTCCTTAGTTTCCAGTCTGAGCCAATATAAAATAGACCCTTCATTGTGGTTTTTAATGTTTCTTGATTTATTTAGCTTTTTAAATTTGTTCTTGTTTTTTTTTTTGGATAAGTATTGACTGTCGGAAATTATGGACTTTGGCTTGTTTATAGTTGCTGGGCCTTTCTCCAAGTCACAGAGAAGATCGTCCATGCCCAGCTAACAAAATTCATCCCCAAAGCCCCATCGACGCCCACGCACCTGGAAGAGCCACATCCCTCTGGAGCCGTGGCGTGGTGACTCACCGTCCTTCAGTCAGGTCTGGTCTTCTGTTTCGGCTTTCCCTCCTCCGCCAAGTTCGGGTGTTTTACTCGCCGACAAGCTGTGACCTCCCCTGGGCTCCGGTTCTCTCTCTCGGAAGGCTGTTAGTCCTTCTCTGTCTTTCCGGTCTCCCCCCGCTGGTTTCTCCGCCTCGCGTTCCCATGCCGCGTGTAGCTGGACCAACTACTGACCAACCTGACGCGCTCTCCACCCCGCCTTCTTCAAGCGTGTATCCTCTGATGTCAGGTGAAGTGGTGCTTTCCAACGTTGGGTTTTCATGTCTTGGAGCCTCATAGCTCAGTCCTTGGTACCTGTATGATGCAGGGTAGCAGCTCATTTGTCCCACAGGAGTTCCTGAGTCTTTGGAGAAGTGCTGACAATCCTCCCAGGCTTGAGGGGATCAGCAGCTTGCAGGGTGGGATGACTTTGGTACAATTGTTGAGAATAGGTGAACAGGTGGGCGGGGCTGGTGCCAAGTCACTTGCTTCTTATGTATTTCTTCTTTTTCTTTTGGATCAGCAGGATGTAAATCTCTGGTGCCAGGGGCTCCCCTAAATACTGAATTTTGCAGTGTTAGGGGAGTGTATGGTAGAAGCCAATGTCTACTGACCCAGGGGGCTCCCTATATTACCTCTTCCTGTGGGAAGTAGGCATAAACCAGTCCCAGAATTCCTAAGTTTTCCATCATGTAGATGGGCAACTTTGGAAAGTTGTGTTCATTTCAGATAGCCCACGTTAGTGGTGGTACTAGCCTGAGGGAGAACAATCCTATCGGATTAGCTACTTTTTCCACCCATCCAGGTGACAAAGGGCTCAGGGCAAAGGGGGTTGGCTTTCTTTCCAGTGAGAGATGCCAGATTTGCATACCAAAATGCTGTGGGCTATTTGAAGCTCGCCTGCCTTGGAATGTTAATCTGCAGGTCATCCTGTGAGGTGGGCTGCATGAGCAGGCTTAATTTCTGGCCTCCTGGAAGCAAAGGCCCTCACCCTTTGAGGCCAGAACCTTGCCTCTGGTGGCAGACTGATGAAAACCAGTCAGTACACCAGTGACTGGTAGGTTTTCAGGGGGCACCTCTTAGTGCATGTATTACTAAATCCAACATTGGCATCAGTGTGGGCTTAATAATATGAGATGTTTGATACCAAACATTTCTATTTTCAGGGAAGCCATCATGTATCTGGGGAACTCATTTTCTCCAGTGTCCAGCAGATGCTTTTATGGAACAATTCTCTTTAATAGGATCAGTAAGGCTTTTACACAGCTCATGTCTACAACGATTGGCAGGCAGCGATTGTTATGCAAATAGTAGTACACAACCTTATGCCTACAACCCTGGGACTGGACGGTGGGTCTACTTACGAAGAGTTACATATATATGGAGTAACAACATAGAAGTGAGCAAAGGAACCAAGGAGGTTAAAAAACAAAACCTGTGAATAGAGAGTATTAACGTACCAAAAAACAACCCCCACCCCTTCCCTTACCCCTCCCATGTCTCCTCTGCACCTTGGTGGATTTTAACTAGAGTCTAACAATCTTCCAGGGCCCACTGTGATCAAGCGTGTTCAGGATGAGCACAGACCACAGGCAACAGTGGAGTTGGGAATGCGCCTCGTGGGAGCATTTGATATGGTACGTGATCTTGTCCTTGCTAATGTCAAGGGGGATGCTGTAAGTTTCCAAGTCTCTAATGCTCTGCGCGAGGTGCCCAACGCCGACAAACCCCGTCAGTTGCTGAAAATTATTACGAAGGCTTATAAAACCGTGGGCAGTAATAGTTTAGGTGTTAAGCCTTTCGCGAAGAAAAAAAACCAATAGCAAGCTCATCAAGGGTCATCTGATAAGGATGACCGCCCGAAAGTTCAGAAACAAAATTGGAGTAAAAACAAAAAGCAGGGGGAGGAGCAGCAGCAGCAGCAGAAACAGGGTTCCCGTCCCGTTTCGCCTACACCTGCTCCTGTTGAGCTTAAATAAGATTTACGCGGCCACAGTACTATTAAGTCGCCTGATAGGTTTCAGGTTCCTGAACAACTTCAGTCCTACGTCTAAACTATAGTATATGTTATTCCAATGTGCAGAGCCTATTGGGAATATAGGAACTACACTACACTAACCGGAAACATCACACAGTTTCTTCCTGCCACATGATCTATTGTCAGCCGAGGCTGTGTGGAGATGTTTGGAATCAAGCTGTGCCCGAACATCTCTTGCCTGTCCTGGACTCCACAGACGTGAACAACTTCAGACCCGTCTCCAATCTCCCCCTCCTCTCCACAATTCTCGAAAAATGCGTCCTATCCCAACTGGCTCAGCACATGGACAACATCAACCTTCTTGAGCCCCACCAATCAGGCTTTAAAAAAGGCTACAGCACGGTGATGGCGATCCTAAACATCACAGATGATAGTCGCAAGTCACTCGATAACAATCACTGCTGACTACTCATTGGCCTTGACCTATCGGCAGCCTTTGACACAGTAGACCCCCATCTCCTCATCAAGGCCCTACAAGTAAGGGTGGGTGCCACTTGTTGCCAGTGCCACCTCAACAGAGTCCTCATAGCAGCAAAGCTGGGTTCAGAGCTCCGTCTCCTAGGGAGCTCAGTCAAGATTGCCAAAAACTGCAGCAGGCAGTTGCGAAACATAGCCAGACGGCAACCAGCCCCATCTCGAGGAAAAGTGGAACGGGCGCTGAAAGGTCAGAGGGTTCACCAGCATTCGAGAATGATACTTCGGAAACTGAGTTACCGGAAGTCACACCCTAGACGCCGGACGATATTGTCTGAAAACCTCACCCCGGACTATAGGCCCACAAGCTACTGAAGTAGGATTAAGCCTTGACCTGGAGGGGCGGTCATTAGAAAATGCCGATTATACCTCTGTACTGAATAGACTCAGAAGATCGATCCAGGGCTATGTTTCTGATTCAAGTATTGGGGGGCTGCCATCGTCATCAGAGTGGTGGGGATGGAGGCAGAAATCACTTCTAATAAACATTACTAAATGCAGCAGTGCATGGCACAAGTCTGGAAACACGCAGGTATACTGTGTCTACCCACTCTTTTCACAGGTTGGACGCCGTCCACCCTGCCAATAGGTTGTGCCCCACTGAAATATACATTCAGCAGAGCAGGCAGGTTGTCTGCTTTAGTTCCGCGCAGCAATGGGCAGGAGACAGGGCTTTGTTATTTTAAATTCCAGCCGGGCCAAAAACAAAGGCTGAAGTTAAGGGGCCATCAGGTCTCCTTTTGTTGAAGTGTCCAGGCTGGCAAGTATCTGCAGCCTCACTCCTCGATGCAAATGCAATGGAGGGGAAACAAATGCACACAGCTTATGACTTCACTAGTACTTAAGAGAGGCATGCTTTTGACTTTGTTCAGTCCCCTTAAATAAAAGATATCCATACACTTTTAACATAAGAATGTCAGATGTGTTGGTCTATCCTAGTATGTACACAGATAACAATTTACCACTATTTTGTTGTATTTCTTGTATAGCACCACTCATCCCAATGCAGGGTGTCAGAGAGTTTTACATCACACTTACACATTAAACTTTCATAATAAATCATATATGTGTAAATCAATGTACAGTATGTGTTACATAAGAAAAAAGGATCCCTGTGTTAAAAGCAGTAACCCACTTACCGATCTACATGAAATAAAAATCTGTTGTGTGTGCGTCACATGATGTGCTTTGCAGGAGATATAATAACCCTCCCTGCTACTGGTACTAGACAAAAGACAGATCTCTACAGCAATTGTGTTAACCTCCAGAGTTATCTTACCATTATTATCATTCCCTGAGATTTACTGGGCACACAAAGATCTCTGCAGCATGTGCCTTAAACACACAAGATATTTTAAAATACAGACTTTGCAACCAACTAAGCAGAACAAATTTGCTACCACATTTCTCCTTGTTGACAATTTCTTTTTCTAGAGCCTTAAAAAATTAATGTGTAAGTTGAGGGTGGTGTAGGATGCTGGCTCTCAATATAGTATATCAAAAAGAGGTATACTGTACAAAGAGTTCAGGTATTCCCTTACGAGTGGACTAGGGCTTGCTCTAGCAATCCCACGGTGCTCTTCTAGGGGATAGTGTGGTCGAGCATTCTTAGGCCTATCAGAGAGGAGTATTAGACATCTGTAAATACACACAATAGCCAATAAATAATCACACGACTCAATAAGGAGATCCACACCAATTTATAAAAATAACACGCATTTACATATAACCTTAGGCCCCAAGATCATCAAAGTCAGGTAGGTATTTTTTTAAACAGCATGTTTGAAGAAAACAGGTTTTTGACACTTTAAACTGTGATTAAAGCCTTTCGCGGTAATGCTAAGCTTTGGAGAAAACATATGTTGCATCAGGTTACGTAACCATGACTTATGGAATCTTTCCCCAGGATTTAAGGTGAGTAGAGAGCAAGGTCCAAGGCAGCACTAATAGGTCACCTCGGGAGGTACTGCGGCGTCTGGATGCAGAGGTGTGTTTTTCAGCGTCGGGTGATTTTGTTACTTTAAATTGTAATTGAAACACTTCGGTGTGATGTTAACCTATGTAGGAAAAACATATATTGCATTTGGGCACTCAACAGCGACTAATAGGACGAATCTTCTGGACTTAGGGTGAGTGTTAAGACGGATTTGAAGAAGTTCCACACACTCTGTGAGTTGAATTATGAATGAAGTTTATTCCAGAGGTAACCTGCATCCGACAGCCTCGACGGTCAAGTAGGCACTGCCACCAATCGAGTGTCGTCTGCCTCACATTCTAAGGAATGTACAGGTAAGGTAATTCTAACATGAGGTCACAAGGTAAGATGAAGCTTTATTTAAATATAACATCACAACGCATCATTCCTCTTTAAAAAGAAAAAGAAAAAAAAGACAGAAAGAAATGAATAGAGAAAAACTAGCTAAAACAAAGAAACAACATTATCAAAATAACATAAAATCATTTAAGGAAATTATACAGTTACATAGTCTTGCAAGTAAACAGGAGGTCTGCGGATTCTGGGAGCTACATTAACAGAAGTGTCCAAGCTAGATCTTGAACTTGTAGCAAAATCAGGAATAGGGTTAAATTCATCAGAACCATTGCTTTTGTTTTGATTTCAATTTAGAACTCCTGTGAGCACTGTAAGAACGGCCTGTTCTTAGTGACATCTTTATTGACGTCATATGTCCAACCTTAAGTCAAACCCGGCACCTTTCAGGTACAAATATACCAACGTTGCCTTAAGCAAACACACGGTGGTGGTTTTGGAGCAGAGCGGCTATCTACTTGCCCGAGAGCTCAGCTGATGCGAGAGCCCACGGACGCCGCCCCTCCCTTTTGAAGCACTGAGAGAGACGCTGTCTTTTCTCCTGCCGAGAAATCCAGCTACGGTGTTTCCAGATACCCTCGCGGGTTACTGGGATATCGAGTCCTGAGAGAGAGATACCAGACCTCCTGCTTTCTATTACCCAGGTACGGAGCTGACTAAACCTTTAAAGAGAATTCTTGAGTCAGATTCTTGGCAAAACCAACTTAACTTAAACTGCTACTTACTTACTCCTTCCCACGTATTAGGCTTAGGTCAGGTACACCGGGGTAGGTGTATTTAGAAGCACCAGTTGAGTACGTTAGTCAATGTATATATGTATGTATATATTTTATCTATTTTAAAGTATCATATGGCTAAGAAACCATATCATTGCTTTTACAGTATTATTTCATAATACTCCTTTTACTGTACGCACTTTACTTTACTATGAGTATTGCAATTGTGGCAATTCATTTCTCTTGCATGAGAAAGAAGACTGCTCAATAAATTACATCTTTTTATTGAAAACGCCCGTCTCTCTATTCTCTGCAATCTGGTGAAACTAAGTATGCAAATTTGACTGAGTGAAATAGCTGTCTATTGTTTTCACACGACTCAAGAGATACACTCTTATTCTGAGGGAGCAAAGTTGTCATGTTTTATGGTTGTCAGAAACTAATCCCTTCTTGTCTATCCAGGGAGGTTAAACTCCTTCTCGTTTCTTCGAGAAAGTTTCTAGTGACCTCTGAGCTAGCTGGCAAACCTTAAGTCTAATATAGTCAGTAGAAGACCTAGATGACCTCAGTCCTACGTCTACACTGCTGTTTATATTATTCCAATGCGCAGAGCCTATTGGGAGTATAGGAACTACACTACAAAGTCAGAAGCCTTCGCTCAGGTGGTCATTCCAAGGTATATTTTTCCTGTTTGAGACTGTGCCACTGAAAGCCTGGTGGTTCCCAACAGAAAACAAAATAAATGATCCCAAGTTGCTGGGAGAAAATTCCCAGTATATCAAAGCCATTTGTAATATACTCTTTAAAGAAAACGCTCTGCTGAGAAGGTGCAGTAAACATGGTGCCCAATTGGCAAGGGTAATGGCAGCTCCACTTACAGCACAAACATTTCTGCCTGCCTGGTGGGGCTCCCAGGTGTGGCAGGCTCTATTCTACCAGGGGAGAGGTGCCTAATCTTGCTGGCATGGCGGTCTGGTGGGCCACCTGCCAAACTCTAAATGAGTACCATACTCTACTACAACGAATCTTGGGTGTACCAACATGTATAGAGAACTTTGCATCATGAAAACGTTAATACTAATGTAAGAATGCATCCCATGTCAAAGCCAGTAGGCCTTCCGTACTGATAATGATACCCCCTTGTACTATGATATTGTGTCAATGCCTATGTGTAGGAGTACTTGGATTTATTGTTATGGGTTCCTTGGGTGCCAACTTTTCAGCATGCGTCACCAAAGGTATTTCCATCTACCTGACTGTATATATTTGTAAATGATGCATAGTATGTAATAGTGTGTTTGCAATAAAGTAATATTTATGAGATAAAGCACTGACTGGACAATGACTTATTGAGTGTGGTTGTCACGTACTAGCAAACTGGGGGTACTAGCCCACATCACCACCCGAATAGGCCTTGCACTACTCTGCTTCATTAGCCGGACAGAGTCAAGTGCTACAATCGGGTACTTGGTTCCCAGAGAATGTTGCAGACTTATTTCTTGTGAAGGACTAACATCCTTTTCAAGTCGTAACTCTCTTCCTTAGAAGGATGAAGTTAGAAAGCAGGTGTAACAACCACAGATAAAGATTTTCAAAGTCCGGACTGGAAAGACATCATCTGGAAAGACTGCCTTTCAGGCGGTAAGCAAGGAAGATATCTCCTCTTCCTCAATACTTGGGAGAACTAGGATACGAGAGATGAAGGCTTGTAATGATTCTGCATGGGACAGGATGAAATAAGATGGAAAATACAGTCATGAATGACCTCGATCTCTTAGATAAAGGAGGCCAAAGTTTCACAAGCATCTTAGGAGGGGAAATAGTCATTTTGATACAAGGCAAACTGGTGAGATTCGAGACTGCCCTTGAGGAGTTGGAGGCTTAAAATTGAAATTAAAATGGTAGCAATATGATGCAATATCCAATGCCTGAGTTGTTGACATTTGTTTTTCACTTTCATAGGCAGGCCTATGTATTTTTAAGTGTCTACTGTACTTGCAAATACATGGCAAGAAGACTCCATCAAAACACATACAGACACACAGCCGAAGGTGAGAACCTGTAGGTTGTAGGTTACTTATATGCAGTTCTTAGACCACTGCTCAAGCAAGCCCAGAGCACCCAGAGATTGTCCCATCCTCCTGGTGCAGATCGGAGATTCAGTCTCAAGCACATCACAGCCTAAGATAAATGAAAACACTGGCCATTTAAAGCACTGCACTTTATTTTAGCTAAGACATTTCCCTTCTTGCCCTCATTACTACACTAGGGCTTTCAAGTAGGTCTTTATTTCTGGCATTAGAAATACATTTTACTGCTTTTGTTGTTTTACACCGCGTGTGTTGTGCATGCTTGCAATATATTGTGTGCACAATGAGGGTTGAATTGTTTTTTCGGTTGGTGAGATTTGCAGAATGTTTTGTGGGTTAGCTGGTTTGCAGAGTCTGTTGAAGGTATGTTGTTTGCTGAGTAAGTTAGGGCTGCAGTGTGTGTCTAATGTATGTGGTTTACTGAGTAGGTTAGGGCTGCAGTGTGTCTCAAATGAATGTGGTTTGCTGAGTAAATTAGGGCTGCAGTGTGTCTCGAATGTTATAGCTCAGATCCAGGGTAACAGCTCATTTGTCCCACAGGAGTTCCTGAGTCTTTGGAGAAGTGCTGACAATCCTCCCAGGCTTGAGGGGATCAGCAGCTTGCAGGGTGGGATGACTTTGGTACAATTGTTGAGAATAGGTGAACATGCGGGCAGGGCTGGCGCCAAGTCACTTGCTTCTTCTGTATTTCTTCTTTTTCTTTTGAATCAGCAGGATGTAACTCTCTGGTGCCAGGGGCTCCCCTAAATACTGAATTTTGCAGTGTTAGGGTAGTGTATGCTAGAAGCCAATGGGCTACTGACCCAGGGGGCTCCCTATATGACCTCTTCCTGTGGGAAGTAGGCATAACCCAGTCCCAGAATTCCTACGTTTTCCATCATTTAGATGGCCAACTTTGAAAAGTTGTGTTCATTTCAGATAGCCCACGTTAGTGGTGGTACTTGCCTGAGGGAGAACAATCCTATCGGATTAGCTACTTTTTCCACCCATCCAGGTGACAAAGGGCTCAGGACAAAGGGGGTTGGCTTTCTTTCCCGTGAGAGATGCCAGATTTGCATACCAAAATGCAGTGGGCTATTTGAAGCTCCCCTGCCTTGGAATGTTAATCTGCAGGTCATCCTGTGAGAAGGGCTGCATGGGCAGGCTTAATTTCTGGCCTCCTGGAAGCAAAGGCCCTCACCCTTTGAGGCCAGAACCTTGCCTCTGGTGGCAGACTGATGAAAACCAGTCAGTACACCAGTGGCTGGTAGGTGGTCAGGGGGCACCTCTTAGTGCATGTATTATTAAAACTTCAGGGAAGCCATCATGTATCTTGGGAACTAATTTTCTCCAGTGTCCAGCAGATGCTTTTATGGAACTGATAGAGCGCGCGAGGTCACCCAACCAATAATTTCGCCGATTCCGGCTTCGGGCCCATATATTTCAATTCACCATATACATTGACCGGGTGACTTCACGGGCTGCTACCAATTTGTGTGAATTCCCTACTGTTATTACTCAGCGTACCCGACTTACCATCCACCGACACGGGTACCTATGACCACAATGGATCAGGGAGCTAGCTGTAAAAGGAAAGGCAGCCAATACAATTCAAAATGACATTCAATACTTTTGTAAAATGACCACGGACAACTGGAAGTTTTAAAATCTTTATCTAAAGTTCGTTCTCAGTAATCATTAGATTCACAAGAATAAGACAATCGATATTCAAGATAATGAACAGTACATAACTATAGAGAAATAAAGTCAGGGTAATCATGGAAATGCTAATATGGGATGCAACAGGAAACGCTATGCATTTAGGGCAAAAGTTCTTTGGACAGTTTAAGTAAGGCCGTTCTAGACCATATCAGGAAATGACAAACTGCAATGCAAAATATGATTTCTAACAGGTAGGGTAACATGGGAACATGTTATGGAATTATGCAATGACTTTACGTTTCAATAATTTGCGGCAAAAGCATGGAAAATCAACATATGCAAAGGTGTATCTTTATTGAAGCAAAAGGCAGAAAAATAGAAAGGTGCAAGTTTAAAGAATTTAGAGCGATATTTACCTAGACTGGTGTGAAAACCAAACCCTGGCCACGGGTCAGTTAAGGACAGGAAACCCTCAAGGAAGGATACCCCTCAATGGACAGCAGGTGCAGAATGGACACCCAGGACAGGACAGGAAACCCTCAGATTAGGAATCAGGACAGGACCTCAGGACAGGAACCCCTCAGGACAGGACCGCACCCGCAGTTTGGAAGCAACGCCTGCGCTCCACCCTCTCTGCAGCTATCGATCAAGACCCCGATTGGGTCAGCGAACTCCCAGCCAAGTGCTTCGCCAGCACTTAAGGTTCAGTAAAACCTTAGTCTATGGTCAATTTCGGACAGAGTGCTCCGCAGCTCTCTGTATCTTCAGTCACCTATTGAGTGCGATGGGTCAGTGACAGGTCAGCTAAACCAGACAAGTCGGACGATTTCCCTAGGTGAACCCAGGGTAGATATACAGTTTGGGGACAGTGTACCACCCCCCAATGTTGCAAAGTGTCAGAATACCTCAATTTGGATTGGTCCTAAGGTAGGATTTGGGTAACACACCAATCAGAACACACTATTTGGATGCCTACTTTGCATCTCTGGGTACCGCCTAGCGAGATTCGGGTTCTCATGAGAAAGTCCAGGGAAATACAATGACAAGTTTACATTGTTTCAGAATGGGGACACATGACTCCGTCCTGCTGAGTTCGCAGGTCAGTTTCTCAGGAGCATCTTGCCCATTCCTGCCAGCTGGCTGAGTTCCACCAGCCAAGGTTGACTTCTCCCCAGGCGGACGGTCCTGCGCAGTAAGGACCTCCAAGATGGCTTTCGGCTCAGTCAGACCCCCATTTCCCGCGGTACATGAAAAGTAAGCGAGAACAAATTAATACATAGAAATAACGTTATGAAAACACATCATTGGGTTTGTACTTTCAACTTATCACTAAAAATATACTTATGCAGTCTAAATGTTAGCTACATATACACGGGCACAAGAGCAATGGCACGAGCAGTACCACGTTACTGCCAAAGCTATGTATTACGCATGCGCACCTATTTCCCTCCAAACCTGCAAACACGTCAGGACACGTGAGTGTGACTGACGCATGCGCAGAAGCTATTTCAAAGCAGCGGCCATTTTACGTACTCGAATTAATCGTATTAGAAACACACATGTGCAAGCTTCATTTACCTCGTTTAAACATGAAATAAACGTTAGTAAGACGTACAAATTATTACTTGGTTACACATGAGCGAGGTTCATGACAAAAGCAAGTCGCAAATGCGAAGCTTTGCTTCATCAATCCCCTCTTTGATGATATTTACTATCATCACAAAATAAATGGAACCAGATGCCAACTTCTCACACTTTATACAGCTCTATCTCTTCCAACAATCTGTTCAACTTCTCTTTCTCATTTTTGGTAGGGTGAGAATTCTTCACCCTTTTGTAGATCTGATTATTTATCTCCTCCAGTTCAAGCTCATCCACACTTCGTTTCACTCCTCTCGCATTCACTTGATGCTTTCTGGTGTGCTTACGGCATTTGCAACAGACAAATATGAAGAATAGGATAAGACCTATAATTCCAATTGGCATCAGTACCTTAAACAATAAGCTTTTACCTAAGCTAGCAAGCCAATGACCTACATTTGAGAGACCATCTACCAGTCTCTTCCAGGCACTGTCAACCTCGAGTGGTTTAAGTTCCCTTTCCAAATTAGTAATGTTTTTCACATATCTTTTGAGCTGCACACTTTTGTCCGGAATATAAGTGCAACAATGTTGCGCCTTCAACATCCGGCAGACTCCGCCCTCTTTCGCTAATAAGGTGTCAAGAGCAAGTCTGTTCTGTAAAACCATTGATCTGATCGCAACCATTTCGGTATTGACCAGCAGAAATCCATGAGCTGTGTCAGTAGACAACACATCCACTATAGTGGACAATTTGCAAATTCTGTGAGTGTTCAGAACCACTCCCACTCCAGGTATCAGTGCACTGAAAATACTACCCATTATTTCACCTACGCTTTCTCTTTTACTACGCACTAAGCCATTAGTATTTTCACTGCTTCCAGCAACTCCATTCACATGGTATATTTTCGGGAAGACAATGCCAAAATAGCAGCTTCCATACCAGTGATCCGGCAATTTGAAATAAGCCTTGTCCCCACAAATATAATAAATTCCAGGAAACACAGGCTCTGACCCATTTTTGAAACCCCAACCTCCAATTACCTTGTAATTATGTTCACATTCACTGGAACCAATGAAAATGTTATTATAATAGCTAGTCTTCTCGCGGTGAAGACATAGCTTGCCTTTCTTTTCAAAATCCAGCAACAGAGCAGGACCCGCCCCACCAGTTGAGGTGCCTTCCATGTTCTCTGCCCATCTCGGCCTTTTCTGTCTTTCGTCATCTGCCTTTCTTTGTATTTTAATTCTCCTTTTCTCTGCCATGTTCAGGAACATCTTTTCCTGCTCACGCAAAGAACAAGTCAAGTTATCTCTGTGTGCGTCACCTATGTCGATATTACCTATAGTCAGAAAGTATTCGCCCATATAGCGAGTAACGTCACTTTTGGTATGTACAGGATTCAAGTTCCCACGCATAGGAAGTTCAGAAAAGATCACGTCATTGTTAGAGTAATAGTACTGTAACGGTCCTCTTTTGTAAAATAAACTGGCTAAAATGCTACAAGAGATTCCATATGTCAGGGGCAGGTGATGGTATGTCACGCCTTCAGCTACAGAGGTAGGTAGCTTCATGCAGACATAGCAATCTTCAATTTCCATAGTCTCTACATAGTGTATTAACAAGTTTGCGAAAACATTTAAATGTGTCCTGTTCTTAACTCCATGATAATGTAGTCCTCCCTCATCTGATGCTTCTAAGTCTTGTTTTGTTTGTTTCAGTGCTCTCTCATGTCTTGCTACAGTCTGTGTTGTCAGCTCCTCACTGTCAGTATTTACAATTTCAGTAGGGTAAATATTAGTATTTTTACTCACTGCAAAGGGAATGAACACTGTTAGTCCTATCCAAACTAATATCAGTATAACTATACTACATACACATACCTTGCAGCATGTTTTGCAACAACTGCGACTAGGTCTACCATTCACGCTTGAATCAGACATTTTGGCTCAGAAGAAGTTTCTCGACCCCTCTTTGTGACTTTACACAAGTAGCTTACTTTGTGCAAATTCACGGTGGCTCGTCTTCTTCTTCGGCAGAGTACTCAGGGACGGGTTCTCCGTCGCTTTCGTCAGTTATATCAAGATCTTCAAATTCTTCCAAAACAAGTGTCCATTCAGGTGACTTGTACTTTTTGTTTTGTCTCTTTATTCGATCACTCCTTCTTTTGGAGGTACCTTCTTGTTGCTCAGCTATGCGAGCACTTCTCCTTTCTTCAGAACGTTTTTCTTCCACCGTTTTTATCCTTAGCCTCAATTTCTTGACAAATCCAGGCTCAATGTGCTTTCTTTTCTTAAGTCTTTTAGTTGGCACTTGGACTTCGTTTTCTTCTCTTGCCCTCTTGTTCTCCTTAGTTTGTGGCAATTCTGTTTCAGTTTCTTCCCCTTCTATCTGACTAGTTCCAGGGCTAGCATCTACTTCTTCTGCCTGGTTACTAATCTGGCCTTGTTCAGGACAGTTTTGTGTTTGTTTTTCAAATGTCTCTGTTTCTGTTTCCTGAACACGTTCTTCTAATCCTATCTGATCCTGTTCAAGCACTTCGATCTCTGGACTTTCTTCTGCTCGAACTATTACGCTATGTCTAGTCTGTCCCTTCCCGACATCAGGAGTCAGTGGAGGAGTATCAATCACTTGTTCTGTCCCTGTCTGACCTTCTCCTTCCTCAGTTTTGATGTGAATCTCAAGATCCTGAGGTTCTTCGCCTGTGCCTTGCTTTTCCTCTCTAGTCCACTCTCTACCTTCCCAAAGTCGCTCACTTGTTCGGATGGGGTCTTCGGTGAGATCAATCAATGGTATCCACTCCTCTGGCCATATGCTCGGCAGCTCGTCTTCAGCTACTTCTGGCTCAGCTTCTTGGACCCCTTCAGCAGGCTGGACTCTTGGTAGTTCGTTATCAACTATTCCTGGGCCAACGTCTGCTGATCCCGCAGCTTGACTGGTACTGGGCTGTACGTCGTCAGCTACTTCTGGTCTGGCTCCTGCAGAGTCCTCTGCTGGACGCCCTTCTTCTTCAGGCTCTTCGTCTGGTAATACCTTCTGGGTGTGGCTGGCGTGTATCCAATGTGGAACCCCTGCACACTTTACTGCTGTGGTTGTTACCAGGATCACCTGACGCTTCTCTCCCCACCTTGGTTCCAGGCAGCTCTTCCGAGTATGCTTCTTTATCTTGACCCAGTCCCCCGGGACCAGTTTGTGGAGAGGAGTCGTTGGATTGAGGATGGCGTCTTCTCCGATCTGGCGAGAGATAGAACGCACTTGGTCACCTAATCTCTTGCAGTATTCAAGCACCAAATCATCAGTAATACTCAACAGTTTGCTTCCTGGTACCCATGCTTGTCTCATCACTCTTCCCATCAGGATTTCATGGGGACTTAGGCCTGTCTTGCGGTCAGGAACACTTCGGAGTCCCATCAGGATCAAGGGCAGGGCCTTCACCCAGGTCATACCAGATGCATCACACAGTTTTGCTAATCTGTTTTTGATAGTTCCATTTATTTGTTCCACTATTCCAGAAGCCTCTGGACGGTACGCACAGTGAAGTTTTTGTGTTATTCCAAAGGCCTTACAGAGTTCGTCGATTACCTCATTCTGAAAATGTCGGCCTCTATCTGATTCAATAGTGACTGGAACCCCGAACCTAGGTATCAGTTCTTTCAGTAAACACTTAGCTACTGTCATTGCGTCATTTTGGGGAGTAGGGAAAGCTTCCACCCACTTTGAAAATAGGCAGACCATGACAAGGACATATCGCTTCCCTTCACAACGTGGCATGGTGATGAAATCAACTTGTATTCTCACAAAGGGACCCCCAGACCTCCCAATTTTTCCCAGTTCCACCGCAGTTCTTTTGCCTGCGTTCATCCTTTGACATGGCAGGCACCTCTGGCAGAGGGACTCTGCTACTTTCCTGAACTTTTTACTGTACCAAGTCTGTTGGAACACTAGAATCATGGCGTCCCTACCAATGTGTGATCCTTCATGTATCAATCTCGCCATTGTGCCAAGTAAGTGTCTAGGTAACACAGGCATACCAGTTGGGCCCAAGATGACACCATCCACACGTCTTGGTCTGCACCCATCTTCCTTCCACTTCTCTCTCTCTTGCCAAGGTGCCGCCTGCTGCCACTCTTTCACTTCATCCCATGTAGGCACTTCTTCAAACACTTGAAGTTGGCAGCTGGTTCCGGGCCCCCCTCGTTTTGGATTTATGATATACCGATCTCTGGCGCACCATTGGGCCACTCGATCAGCAAAATCATTTCCCAGTGATACAGTGTCCATGCCCTTCTTATGAGCAACACATTTTACCACTGCCAATTCCTTTGGTAACTGGATTGCCTCTAAAAGGTCCTGAACAACTTTTCCATTTCGAATAGGGGTACCTGATAAAGTCAGGAACTCCCTCTGTAGCCATAACTGGCCAAAGTCATGCACAACCCCATAACAGTACTGACTGTCAGTATACACGGTTATGCGTAGGTTTTTCCCAATTTTGCAAGCTTTTATCATAGCGATCAATTCGGCTACTTGTGCAGACTTTACGTCAAATAGATAACCTGCTTCTTCAATTTTGGTTAAGGAGACTACCGCATAGGCAGCACTCAGGCCTCCTTGTTCATGTCTTAGACATGAACCATCCACAAATAATTCCTTGTCATGCACAGGCAATGGTGTTTCTTTATTAATGTCTGGGCGTGGTTTGGTGTTGAATTCTGTTAAGTCAATGCAATCATGCTCATCATCCACCCCACCTTCCATATCCATTGGGTCGGGGAGCAAAGTGGCGGGGTTCAGAATACTGCACCTGACAATGTTTACATTTGCAGCACCCACAAGAATCCTCTCGTATTTAGTCAGCCGACTAGGGGTGAGATACTGAGTCTTCGTCCTGGTCAGTAAAATTACCACTCCATGTGGGACATACACAGTTACAGGATGTCCCATGACAATGGACTCACTCTGCTCTAAACTTGCGCAGGTAGCAGCTACTGCTTTCAGACATCCTGGTAATCCAGCAGCCACTGGATCCAGGGTGGCAGAGAAATATGCCACAGGCCTTCTGGTCGTGCCATGTTCTTGTGTCAGGACTGACAACGCGCAATTATCGCGAGTGTCACAGAATAGGGCAAATTCCTTGGAATAGTCTGGCATTCCCAACGCAAGGGCTGTACACAGACAATCCCGTAGTTTTGTGAAGGCTGTTAAGCTTTCATCATCCCATTGTAAAATATCCGGTGTTCCTCTCTTGGTCATTTTTATCAAGGGCCTAGCTAGGACTGCAAATCCCAGAATCCATTGCCTGCAGTATCCTATCACTCCCAGGAACATTCTGATCTCTTTCTGAGTACGGGGTAACTGCATCTTTTGAATTATTCTCACCCTTTCTGATGTTACTTTCCTGACACCTTTCTCTATCTGGTGCCCCAGATATTTCACTGATTTTGCACAGAACTGTAATTTGTCAGGGGCCACTTTATGTCCCTTCTCACTCAGGTGATTCAGTAGGGCAATGGTGTCAATCACACAATCCCTATGACTTTTAGACGCCACCAAGAGGTCGTCGATGTATTGCACTAGGACAGAGTTTCCAGGTAAGACCAAAGTTTCCAAACATTTTTTCAAGATCTGATTAAAGATAGAGGGGCTCTCTGTGTACCCTTGAGGGACCCTGTTCCAGACATACACGTGACCATTGAAGGCAAATGAGAAAAGAAATGTGCTGTCTGGATGCAAGGGAATGGAAAAGAATGCATGACATAGGTCTATCACAGTGAACCACTCAGCATCCCAGGGAATCTGATACAGAATTACTGCTGGGTTCGGGATAAAAGGGCAGCAGGGGACCACTATCTTGTTGACTTTTCGTAGGTCCTGCACTACTCTGTACTTGCCACTAGGCTTCTTGATGCCCATAATCGGTGAGTTACATGGGCTACTCAATACTTCCTGTATGATGTTTCCTTCTAGCAATTTCTGTATTTCCAGAGTGACACCTGCTCTCACTTCTGCATTCATTCTGTAGGGTTTAGTATTTGGGTATACTGCATTGTCCTTGATTGCTATCTGTATGGGGTCCACGTTTTTCATTAACCCTACATCTTTCCCAGTAAAGTCCCATACCTCTGGCTTCACTGCTTCTTGGAGTTCTTTGGGCAAATCCTGCATGGTCATTCATTTAATTTCTGAGTCAGGTCTGATTAACATTAATTTATAAATGCCATCTTCATCTGGGGTCTGAATTTCAACACCCTTTGGTGTGCAAAAGATGGTACAGTTCATTTTGCACAGCAAATCACGTCCCAGCAAGTTCACTGGACTGGTGTCACAAACGACAAATCTATGCATTTCCTTAAAGTTTCCAATTGAGATCTCCATGGGCTTGGTAACAGGAGTACTAATCAATTGATTAGATATACCCACTACTTGGATGGCTTCTCCCGAGAGGGGTAGGTTTGGAACGTCCACTGTTCTCACAGTAGAACGGGTAGCGCCAGTGTCCAACAGAAAAGTGACATCATTCCCGTCAACCTTTCCTTCAATGTATGGTCCGGACTGGTCTACCGGCAAGGAGGCGCCAAGTACGCACTCCTCGTCCTCCCCTCTCAGGCCCCGTCAGTACTGGTCATCACAAAGGAAGGTATCGTTTAACAAATACTGCGAAGTTGCTGCATTTCTGTTCTCATTGCTTTCCCAGACTTCTATCTCATCACCCTCCGTGACTTTTCCCTTATGTGCTTGCTTTGGAGCTCGGGGCACCTGAATCGTTTTTACCTGTGGTTGAGTCTTTCTTGGTCTTTCTTTCTGCGTCTGTGGAGTTAAATCAGGTGTTTTGGGGTTATCGTCAGGCAAATAAGGACACTCATTTCGCCAGTGTCCAATTTCTCCGCACTGGTGACAGGGAAATTTCTTCATAGCCTCTTCCCTGCTCATTTTGGGCCGGGGCTTACCCCCTCCCCCACCCCCAGCACCTTGGTTCTGAGTGTTTTTGACCATATTACTCAACTGTTTTTCCTGCTGTTCTGCGAGCTTCACTTGAGCCCACATAACCTTCTCCTTGAGAGCCTTTTTCTTTTCTGCCATCTCGTCCTCGCAGTACTTTGCGTACCGCAGGACCTCGTCTACCTTTTTGGTATGCCAACAGATCTTATTATCCTTTATCCACTGACAAATTTCGGGTCTTAAACCGTTTACAAACCTGTAAATGAAATGCGTCATATCCTTCATCTCGATGTTATCTATACCACTGTATGTTTTAAACACCTGCAACAGCCTTTCATAATAGGAGTGCACTGTCTCGTCTCTTTCCTGCGTTGTTCTATCTATCCTGGTCCAATCTGTTTCCTTTGCGGGCACCTTATTTTTCAAATGCTGAATTACTTGTTCATATTTTTTCATCACTTCAATCGATGGTTCCCCTGTGTTAGAGTCCCTCGGGTACTCCTCACTAGGCCAGGCTATGGCTATTTTACACTCAGTCCATAGATCTACCGGGACCACGATATCGAAAAATCCATCCAGGTCTTTCCACAGGCATTTTTGCACCTTTACGAACCTTTCCACTTGCCGGTACCAGTCAACTGGCTTTTCGCGCAATTTCGGGAAATCGTTAGTAAAGGACACAATATCCTGTCTGGACCATGGAACGTGCACATACCTCCCACCTGGTACTTCACGCATGGGGCATAACGTTTCGGGCTTGTCTACTTCTCTCAAAGCGAACTCAGGGGTCGCTTGTCTGGATCGAGCCTCATCTTTCTTTCGTGCCCACCTGCTTTTCCATTTTTCCACGTCTCCCCATTTTTGCAAAATTGCTAGCAATTCTTTAATCTGCAACTTTTTCCCTGACACATTCAAGTTCTCTATATCTTTGTCTGAGAATTCAGCTCTGTAAGGTTTTTGCAAGGGCTTGGATCTTGAAATATCTACCCCCATACTAGCTGCAGTGTCTGTCAGCTTCTCGTGGAGCACTCTGGTACTTCTGGTAAGGCTTTTACACATAAACAGCAACTCTTCTTCAGAGTAGGTATTTAATCTGTCTAATCCCACATTTCCTGCCATTAATTCTTCTATTTCTACCCTCAGTTTGTAGAGGTCTAAAGGTTTCGTTTGCGGAGTCTGTTTTTCTAATTCACGACTCCAATTTTCAATTTCTTCCGGAGTTACCAAAGAGACACTCCTAGTACCTGACGTTGATTCTAATTTAATTTCTTTCGCATTAAAAGGGTTATGCCTCTTCTGCACTCCCTTCCCGGTCTGTTTGTTTGGCAGGTCCAAAAACACAACTTCGGACTCGCACTCACTGGACTGATCGTCTATCAGTAGGGCTCCTGCCTTGGTGGGGCCATGATTGGGTTAATAACTGGAGGGTTTGGACTTCCCTGATTATTCCCATATAACGGAACCACTGGTCCAATTGTTACCGGAATAGTCAAAGCCTCAGGACTGTTATTTAACTGGGAGATTTTCTGAATTATTTCTGTTCTCTGTCTAGCTAGGGCCTCTTGCTCCCTTTCATCTAGTACTCTTCCTAATGTTCGGTCAGGTATCATCTGTGGGGTCAGGTGAGGGGTAAAACTCGGGGCAGTAGGATGCGTTTCACTTGGTCCTCCACCATAATTTGGTTTAGGGAACAAAGTTCCTGTGCCAAATGACCTGCGCTCTTCCCCATACGGAGGCTGTAAAAAGGGCATTCCTGAACTCAATGGTTTTTCTTCGTTTTCATAAAGAGGTCTGGGGAAAAAGGCTCTTTCACGGGAATATTTTTCCTCCGGGCTCACGGGCACTCTAGGATATATATCTCGTACCTCCGCGGGTCCGGGATTCTCAAAATAGGGCAGTACCTGACCACCTCCCCCCCTACTTAGGATCTGTCCTCTTCCTTAATAGATGGATGCTGGGGATTCTCTCCTGCACTGGAAGGTCGGTCTCCCTCATTATAAGGGGGCGTGCTTCGCGTAAAAATGTCATCTAATAATTCATCGTCTGACTCCCCAAGAGCTCCCCAATGCTTACTCTTTTCTGTCTTTTTCTCTCCCGCAGAAGGGGTACATGCTGGCATCATGGGAAACAGGCCCTCAACAATCATGCTCTGTCTCCACTGTTTCATCTTTTTATCCCTGGACTCTTGTTTCAGCCTTGGGTACCACTTGGTCAGACCTTTGTCCATCCGGGGTTTCTCTCTTTCAAAAGCCTCAATCTCCCATTCCTCTAATGCCTCATACTGCGTTAGTCTCGGTCTGGGATGCAACTCATTCATTCGGGTTCTCAAATTAAATAAAATCCTACCATTGAAAGTACCGTCTAACGGAAAAGCCAATATTCCGTCATCTTTTGTGTACTTCACCCAATTTTCCAACCACACACAGGTATTGTACCCTCGGTCAAACATCATGAACGAGGCAGGAGTATTGGGTGGTGGGACAATAACGCCCTCTCTGGATTTAATCGGTTTGTCCGTTTTGAAGTAATTCTTTACCCTATTTACAAGGGACATTTTTCTCTTAGTTCCGTACATAATATCGTATCTATTGGCTTTCCACTGATCCCTTTCAAACCCTTGGTTTCTTGGATCGGGTCTGGTCTCTGGAGAATACGAGTGCCACATACGATTTCTACGCTTAACTCTGTTTACAAAGTTACCTCCAATCAGAGCGCGTCTTGCAATTCCGTGCGACCAATGGGGTGCACGCGTTCAAATATTTTCGACCAATGGGTGCGCGGCCCCTTCGTGAGACAGTTCTCACGCTTCGGCGCTCACCCCTCCTTTACAATTCCAGCCCCGCTACCCGCCCGCTGTTTCTACCAATCCCAGCGCGGCACGGAGTGACGTCAGAGACGCTTCGCGGCTGACTCCCTCCCTTCACAAGGTAACGGAAACTTTCTTTCTTTCTTTCTAAAGTGCTTAGTGCTTGGTTATTTTACAACGAATACACATTCGCCACAGTGCTCAAGTGTCTAGACAGAGAAAGAGTTATTTTACTGCAAGTAAACTACTTCCATTTACTTTTCACACGCTGCGGGTAAATCTCTTCCGCCTACCCTTCACTCTAGCATCGGTGAACCTGTTATTCCCCTAAACTCATCCACTTCTCCGGGATATATCCGAGTCTAAGGTTTCCCAGCGGACCCCTCTGCTTTCACCCAAGCTCCGATGAACCTGCTACTCTTCCGATGTGACCCTTACTAGGTTACGCCACTATGGGAATTTTGCCAATGAACCTCGTTACTGACATTTATTCACACATGTATTCAGAAAAACCCTAGTTAGTGCTTCCCGGTTGTACCTAACCTGCACCTAACTTTCCTCGAGCCTGCGACCTCAAGGCAAATGGATTCTATTCACCACTTTGCCATTCAATTCCCCGGGGAGTTCGGACAACATTGAACGAGACGGTTTACAAATGCATGGATTAATACATATAACAATATAAGAACAAGAATAACAATGATAAAACAATTCATAAATTTTCAAAGCAGCGTATTCTCAAGAGAATGATCAGGTCCCTCGGAACGGCCGCTCTTATAGCAGCATTAATATACTAGCAGCTACCGACTTAACTAGTCTAACTAATCCTGCCTAACCTTTAACTAGTCCCTAACCATACCTCTGCTACCAGAAAAACTGATAGAGCGCGCGAGGTCACCCAACCAATAATTTCGCCGATTCCGGCTTCGGGCCCATATATTTCAATTCACCATATACATTGACCGGGTGACTTCACGGGCTGCTACCAATTTGTGTGAATTCCCTACTGTTATTACTCAGCGTACCCGACTTACCATCCACCGACACGGGTACCTATGACCACAATGGATCAGGGAGCTAGCTGTAAAAGGAAAGGCAGCCAATACAATTCAAAATTACATTCAATACTTTTGTAAAATGACCACGGACAACTGGAAGTTTTAAAATCTTTATCTAAAGTTCGTTCTCAGTAAGCATTAGATTCACAAGAATAAGACAATCGATAATCAAGATAATGAAAAGTACATAACTATAGAGAAATAAAGTCAGGGTAATCATGGAAATGCTAATATGGGATGCAACAGGAAACGCTATGCATTTAGGGCAAAAGTTCTTTGGACAGTTTAAGTAAGGCCGTTCTAGACCATATCAGGAAATGACAAACTGCAATGCAAAATATGATTTCTAACAGGTAGGGTAACATGGGAACACGTTATGAAATTATGCAATGACTTTACGTTTCAATAATTTGCGGCAAAAGCATGGAAAATCAACATATGCAAAGGTGTATCTTTATTGAAGCAAAAGGCAGAAAAATAGAAAGGTGCAAGTTTAAAGAATTTAGAGCGATATTTACCTAGACTGGTGTGAAAACCAAACCCTGGCCACGGGTCAGTTAAGGACAGGAAACCCTCAAGGAAGGATACCCCTCAATGGACAGCAGGTGCAGAATGGACACCCAGGACAGGACAGGAAACCCTCAGATTAGGAATCAGGACAGGACCTCAGGACAGGAACCCCTCAGGACAGGACCGCACCCGCAGTTTGGAAGCAACGCCTGCGCTCCACCCTCTCTGCAGCTATCGATCAAGACCCCGATTGGGTCAGCGAACTCCCAGCCAAGTGCTTCGCCAGCACTTAAGGTTCAGTAAAACCTTAGTCTATGGTCAATTTCGGACAGAGTGCTCCGCAGCTCTCTGTATCTTCAGTCACCTATTGAGTGCGATGGGTCAGTGACAGGTCAGCTAAACCAGACAAGTCGGACGATTTCCCTAGGTGAACCCAGGGTAGATATACAGTTTGGGGACAGTGTACCACCCCCCAATGTTGCAAAGTGTCAGAATACCTCAATTTGGATTGGTCCTAAGGTAGGATTTGGGTAACACACCAATCAGAACACACTATTTGGATGCCTACTTTGCATCTCTGGGTACCGCCTAGCGAGATTGGGGTTCTCATGAGAAAGTCCAGGGAAATACAATGACAAGTTTACATTGTTTCAGAATGGGGACACATGACTCCGTCCTGCTGAGTTCGCAGGTCAGTTTCTCAGGAGCATCTTGCCCATCCCTGCCAGCTGGCTGAGTTCCACCAGCCAAGGTTGACTTCTCCCCAGGCGGACGGTCCTGCGCAGTAAGGACCTCCAAGATGGCTTTCGGCTCAGTCAGACCCCCATTTCCCGCAGTACATGAAAAGTAAGCGAGAACAAATTAATACATAGAAATAACGTTATGAAAACACATCATTGGGTTTGTACTTTCAACTTATCACTAAAAATATACTTATGCAGTCTAAATGTTAGCTACATATACACGGGCACAAGAGCAATGGCACGAGCAGTACCACGTTACTGCCAAAGCTATGTATTACGCATGCGCACCTATTTCCCTCCAAACCTGCAAACACGTCAGGACACGTGAGTGTGACTGACGCATGCGCAGAAGCTATTTCAAAGCAGCGGCCATTTTACGTACTCGAATTAATCGTATTAGAAACACACATGTGCAAGCTTCATTTACCTCGTTTAAACATGAAATAAACGTTAGTAAGACGTACAAATTATTACTTGGTTACACATGAGCGAGGTTCATGACAAAAGCAAGTCGCAAATGCGAAGCTTTGCTTCATCAGAACAATTCTCTTTAATAGGATCAGTAAGGCTTTTACACAGCTCATGACTACAACGATTGGCAGGTAGCGATTGTCATGCAAATAGTAGTACACAACCTTATTCCTACAACCCTGGGGCAGTACGGTGAGTCTACTTACGAAGAGTTACATATATGTATAGAGTAACAACATAGAAATGAGCAAAGGAACCAAGGAGGTTAAAAAACAAAACCTGTGAATAGAGTGTATTAACGTACCAAAAAACAACCTCGCCCCTTCCCTTACCCCTCCCATGTCTCCTCTGCACCTTGGTGGATTTTAACTAGAGTCTAACAATCTTCCAGGGCCCACTGTGATCAAGCGTGTTCAGGATGAGCACAGACCACAAGCAACAGTGGAGTTGGGAATGCGCCTCGTGGGAGCATTTGATATGGTACGTGATCTTGTCCTTGCTAATGTCAAGGGGGATGCTGTAAGTTTCCAAGTCTCTAATGCTCTGCGTGAGGTGCCCGATGCCGACAAACCCCGTCAGTTGCCGAAAATTATTACGGAGGCTTATTAAACCGTAGGCAGTAATAGTTTAGGTGTTAAGCCTTTCGCGAAGAAAGAAAAACAATAGCAAGCTCAGCAAGGGTCATCTGATAAGGATGAGCGCCCGAAAGTTCAGAAACAAAATTGGAGTAAGAACAAAAAGCAGGGGGAGGAGCAGCATCAGCAGCAGAAACAGGGTTCCCGTCCCGCTTCGCCTACACCTGCCCCTGTTGAGCTTAACCGCATGCGTGCGGGCGGAATTCCGCTCGTACGCTGAGATATTTCAAAGCGCATGTTACGTGACGAGCTGGGCTCGCCATCAGCGTGCCAGGATGCTACCTCATGACGAGCCCAGCTCGTCATCAGCGTGGAAGGGGTTAAATATGATTTACGCGACCACAGTACTATTAAGTCGCCTGATAGGTTTCAGGTTCCTGAACAATTTCAGTCTTACGTCTAAACTATAGTATATGTTATTCCAATGCGCAGAGCCTATTGGTAATATAGGAACTACACTACACTAACCAGAAACATCACACAGTTTCTTCCTGCCACGTGACCTATTGTCAGCCGAGGCTGTGTGGAGATGTTTGGAATCAAGCTGTACCCGAACATCTCTTGCCTGGCCTAGATTCCACAGACGTGAACAACTTCAGACCCGTCTCCAATCTCCCCCTCCTCTCCACAATTCTCAAAAAATGCATCCTATCCCAACTGACTCAGCACATGGACAACATCAACCTTCTTGAGCCCCACCAATCAGGCTTCAGAAAAGGCTACAGCATGGAGATGGCGATCCTAAACATCACAGATGATAGTCGCAAGTCACTCGATAACAATCACTGCTGACTACTCATTGGCCTTGACCTATCGGCAGCCTTTGACACAGTAGACCCCCATCTCCTCATCAAGGCCCTACAAGAAAGGGTGGGTGCCACTTGTTGCCAGTGCCACCTCAACAGAGTCCTCATAGCAGCAAAGCTGGGTCCAGAGCCCCGTCTCCTAGGGAGCTCAGTCAAGATTGCCAAAAACTGCTGCAGGCAGTTGCGAAACATAGCCAGACGACAACCAGCCCCATCTCGAGTAAAAGTGGAACGGGTGCTGAAAGGTCAGAGGGTTCACCAGCATTCGAGAATGATACTTCGGAAACTGAGTTATCGGAAGTCACACCCTAGACGCCGGACGATATTGTCTGAAAACCTCACCCCGGACTATAGGCCCACAAGCTACTGAAGTAGGATGAAGCCTTTACCTGGAGGGGAGGTCATTAGAAAATACCTCTGTACTGAATAGACTCAGAAGATCGATCCAGGGCTATGTTTCTGATTCAAGTATTGGGGGGCTGCCATCGTCATCAGGGTGGTGGGGATGGAGGCAGAAATCACTTCTAATAAACATTACTCAATGCAGCAGTGCATGGCACAAGTCTGGAAACACGCAGGTATACTGTGTCTACCCACTCTTTTCACAGGTTGGACGCCGTCCACCCTGCCAATAAGTTGTGCCCCACTGAAATATACATTCAGCAGAGCAGGCAGGTTGTCTGCTTTAGTTCCGCGCAGCAACGGGCAGGAGACAGGGCTTTGTTATTTTAAATTCCAGCCGGGCCAAAAACAAAGGCTGAAGTTAAGGGGCCATCAGGTCTCCTTTTGTTCAAGTGTCCAGGCTGGCAAGTATCTGCAGCCTCACTCCTCGATGCAAATGCAATGGAGGGAAAACAAATGCACACTTCACTAGTACTTAGGAGAGGCATGCTTTTGACTTTGTTCAGTCCCCTTAAATAAAAGATATCCATACACTTTTAACATAAGAATGTCAGATGTGTTGGTCTATCCTAGTATGTACACAGATAACAATTTACCACTATTTTGTTGTATTTCTTGTATAGCACCACTCATCCCAATGCAGGGTGTCAGAGAGTTTTACATCACACTTACACATTAAACTTTCATAATAAATCATATATGTGTAAATCAATGTACAGTATGTGTTACATAAGAAAAAAGGATCCCTGTGTTAAAAGCAGTAACCCACTTACCGATCTACATGAAATAAAAATCTGTTGTGTGTGCGTCACATGATGTGCTTTGCAGGAGATATAATAACCCTCCCTGCTACGGGTACTAGACAAAAGACAGATCTCTACAGCAAATGCGTGAACCTCCAGAGTTATCTTACCATTATTATCATTCCCTGAGATTTACTGGGCACACAAAGATCTCTGCAGCATGTGCCTTAAACACACAAGATATTTTAAAATACAGACTTTGCAACCAACTAAGCAGAACAAATTTGCTACCACATTTCTCCTTGTTGACAATTTCTTTTTTCTAGAGCCTTAAAAAATTAATGTGTAAGTTGAGGGTGGTGTAGGAAGCTTGCTCTCCATATAGTATATCAAAAAGAGGTATACTGTACAAAGAGTTCAGGTATTCCCTTACGAGTGGACTAGGGCTTGCTCTAGCAATCCCACGGTGCTCTTCTAGGGGATAGTGTGGTCGAGCATTCTTAGGCCTATCAGAGAGGAGTATTAGGCATCTGCAAATACACACAATAGCCAATAAATGATCACATGACTCAATAAGGAGATCCACACCAATTTATAAAAATAACACGCATTTACATATAACCTTAGGCCCCAAGATCATCAAAGTCAGGTAAGTATTTTTTTAAACAGCATATTTGAAGAAAACAGGTTTTTGACACTTTAAACTGTGATTAAAGCCTTTCGCGGTAATGCTAAGCTTTGGAGAAAACATATGTTGCATCAGGTTACATAACAATGACTTATGGAATCTTTCCCCAGGATTTAAGGTGAGTAGAGAGCAAGGTCCAAGGCAGCACTAATAGGTCACCTCGGGAGGTACTGTGGCGTCTGGATGCAGAGGTGTGTTTTTCAGCGTCGGGTGATTTTGTTACTTTAAATCGTAATTGAAACACTTCGGTGTGATGTTAACCTATGTAGGAAAAACATATATTGCATTTGGGCACTCAACAGCGACTAATAGGACGAATCTTCTGGACTTAAGGTGAGTGTTAAGACGGATTTGAAGAAGTTCCACACACTCTGTGAGTTGAATTATGAATGAAGTTTATTCCAGAGGTAACCTGCATCCGACAGCCTCGACGGTCAAGTAGGAACTGCCACCAATAGAATGTTGTCTGCCTCACATTCTAAGGAATGTACAGGTAAGGTAATTCTAACATGAGGTCACAAGGTAAGATGAAGCTTTATTTAAATATAACATCACAACACATCCTTCCTCTTTAAAAAGGAAAAGAAAAGAAAGACAGAAAGAAATGAATAGAGAAAAACTAGCTAAAACAAAGAAACAACATTATCAAAATAACATAAAATCATTTAAGGAAATTATACAGTTACATAGTCTTGCAAGTAAACAGGAGGTCTGTGAATTCTGGGAGCTACATTAACAGAAGTGTCCAAGCTAGATCTTGAACTTGTAGCAAACTCAGGAATAGGGTTATATTCATCAGAACCATTCTGTTCATCAACCAACTGACCCATCTTCTCTGTTTCAACATTAAGATGATGATCAGGAATGAACATAGCACCAGAACATCCTTCATTGTCATTAGCTTATCTAACCACAGAACACCTCCTTTGATAAAGAGCAACCCTCCTTAAATTCCACTTCTGCCCACCTTCAAGCACCACAAAATGTTTTCCAACATTAATGATTCGCTGAGTATCAGAAAATTCAGAGAGACCACCCTTAACCCTTCCACTCTTCACCTTTACCCAATCTCCAATCCTAAATTTAGAATCAGAAAAAACTTCAGGAGACTCCCCTCCAGATAAAACCCAATCTTTAAGCCATGCTGGAACTAACCTAGAACCGGGTAACCGCCCCCTCATGACTTGAAAAGGTACAAGGTGAGTAACACTATGTTCAATAGAACGATATGCCCACAACATTTCATCAATCAAATGTCTCGGTGGAAGACGATTTACCAAAGCTAACTGTAATGTCCCCTTTACCAATCTATTGGTCCTCTCCACCATACCATTACCCATGGGATTGTATAAAGAAGTACAAGAATGTTTAATGCCACACTTTTCAAGAAAACAACGCATTTCACCAGAAGTCAACTGCGTACCATTATCCGTCAACAAAATATGAGGAACACCCTCATCAAGGAACAATTTTTCCAGTACATCAATAGTGGATTTAGTAGTAATGTTATTCAGAAACTTAACAACCAACCACCTCGAATGAACATCAACAATGACTACTTCAAACCGCATATCACCAGAAAATTCAGTGGACCGATGAAATCTAAGCAAAAAGTATGCCAAGCCTTGCCTGAATCAGTAATATGATCAACACACTTTTGAGCGCCAACTTTAAGTCTCTTCTCACTTTCTTTACACAAGACACAACTTTCAACACATTTTCTAATCTGATCCTCCATACCTGGCCACCAAAACTCCTGTTTGATCCTCTTAATAGTCATCCCTTGGCCAAGATGACCTTCATGGGCAAGTTTAAAAATATGAACACGAAGACCACTTGGCGGTACAAACATATCACCTCTTATAATGACATCTTGATTGCACACTGATAATTCATCCAAGAGTCTCCAATATGGTCTAACTCCAATAGACACCATATTTTCTCGTGGTGCTCCATTCTTAATTAAAGAAAGACCTGCTTTCAAAATAGAATCAGATTTAATCTCCTGCACCCATTGTGCTTTTGAAAATGCACCCAAATCACAATCAGAGACTTCTGCTTCTTCAGACTCAAGTTTCTTCACAATGTCTCTGTCAACAACTTCCCAATCTATAGTACCCTCACTTCGACGGAGAATGTTTCAGGCATGTTTAATTTATGAAAGATCCAATACTGGAGAACATAAGTGCCTGAATGACCAGTATGATGACTTTTCCTAAAAAGATTGTGGATACTCAATAGATTTTTTTTTGACTGAGAAAGGATCTTGATTCTGCATGTCTTATATCTGATGTGCCTCGTACATCCTGTTCGTGCCACATGACTGCCAAAGCATTGCTTCTTCACTTCAGTGTAGATCATCCTCCAATCAGATCTGCACTGATGAATAGACTCCTTCAACCATTTCCTTTAGCCCTTGTCAAAAACAGGCTAATGTAATCACAAATGCTGCTTTATTGGCCGCGGGTGCCCAAATGGGTGTTCTTTGTGCTGCAGTTGTTGGCTGTCCATACTGTTCTAAAAGCATTTCTTGCCTCCATCTCGGATGGCAACAATCCGATTCTGTCAGACCGCTCCAGCAGCATCTAATATATAAATCGACTGAGAAGATTGCTGTAATTGACCCTGTGTTGGGAGATGATTCACCTCTGGCAGGGGTGCAAAGATGGGGAATTTTCCCATTACCAGCTTACTCTTCAGGTTCCCTCAATGTGAAAGCAGAGGCTCTTCTCTCGCTGGAGACAAGTGGATTCTTCACCCTGAAGTGACCATGGTGGTGATCTCTATGTTGGGATTTCCACAGACTCATTCACCTCAACCTAGAACAGGGAATGTCCTCTGTTTTGTGCTATACATTTCTCACTGAATGGATTCTTGGGGATGCATTTAGGTTCATCTGGTCTGGGTCGGCTGTACAAGTAGCCACTGACGGCTTCTATTGAAAGTTTTGTACGTTGTACGTTTTAGCATGGCTGATCCTAATCAGCCAATGAGGATCTGGTATGCTGATCAGCTGGCATTCAATACTTTGCTCCTTTTACCATACAGTGTGATCTTGTTCTTGCAGTATGGTGGTCTGGTTCCGCACCCTTAGCCCCAAACACTGCGGCAGTACAAGTGAGACTGAATGGTGCCAGACAGTGTCCTTTTCCCATCCCAAGGAAGTTGCAGACATCATCTTGGCTGCTAGGAAGCCTGCTACCAAATCAATCTTTGGGAATCACCTAAGCGCCTCAAAGCAAGGAGAGGCCTGTGCGCCTCAGAGTGCAAGGAGGCTGTGCATGGGAAGGCCTGGTGGAATTTGTGGGGCGTCCCCTGCACTGAATCCAGTGGCATGCGGTGGTGCTGGCTTCTGAGGTGGCTCTTCCGGTGGGCGGTCTGGTTCTTGTATTGGCGCCCCCCGCAGGTGGCCTGGCCTTGGGTGGGGGCGGTCTCTGTGGGGGTTCTTCCCGAGGGATGCTTGGAGTTCAGACTGATGAGTAGGTCATGTGGTATTGGTGGTCCCTCCGGGTGGTCTGGGTTTATGTGCTTCTCCCCTGTGGGTGGTGGAAGGACGCCCCCTGCCTGTGAGAGCTTGAGTAGGCGCTATCTCGTTGTAGTCACGGACTGGGGTGGATTGGGGCGGTTTGGTTACATGGTCTTCAGTATTATTTAGCGCTGAGCGCACCCGGTAGGCCACGGAGCGCTTTATCGTCCCCACAACCCATGTAAAGCACGTGTAGACACAACACGTTGTGCATTGGAAGACCTGGTAATGGCACAGGCCCAAACTCCTTTTCAGGCGGCTGTGCACATGTGAGCTGGCTGAAAAACGCCATCAATCACAATTTAAAGTTAGTCAGTGGCTGAAGGGGGTTGACCCATATCCCCCTGCTGTAGACTTTAGGAAGTGGAAGAAAAATGTGAGTGACACAACAACCAACAAATGAATGAAGAGGGCTGCCACTGTTTATTTTGTTCGCCCTATGTGGAAAGGGTATGCTCAGACGTGGGTCCCGTGCTCTTCATGCCACTGGAGTCAAGCTATCCTGGCTGATGAGGGTTATGAACCCGAAACCGGTCCTAGGATCCTTGTTTCCGGTCCCAGGAAGACATGGCTTGGCAGTTCGGGCTGGACTGTTCCCATGAGACACTGGGTCAGACTGATTTGCATATGGCCATGTCTGAACTGGGGTGGCAGAGTGAACTAAAGAACGATGATGGATTAACCCAGATCAGTTGACTGGGGTGATTGCTTGCAATGTTCAACACTTCGTCCATCATCCCCTTCTATTTGCTTTCTAACCTCGGCCGGAATTTTTTTTGTGTGTGTTTTTAGTATCAACATTTTGGGAAACATGAGTCTGGCGCGATTGCAAAAGCTATCTCTAGTCAAAATGAAATAGACTGCTTGGCGTTAAATATCGCTACATTTTTTTAATTTTGTATTCCCCACAGGAGCAATTTATAATAGAAGATCGATGCACTTTCAACTTTGCTCCGATTTATATATTGTCTGTTTTTTAGTATCAATTTTGTATTTTAAGCTATTTTATTTGGACTGAGTCGTCTTCAAAAAAATAAAAAATTGTATCTAATGTCATGAACGTAACCGGCTTATATGTATGTACTTTTATGGTTTTTCCTAATTGAAACCGAATAAAGTAATTTTTTGACTTTTGAAATAGAGTAATTGAGGACGCAGTAGCTGGTTGCTTGTGTGTTAGAAAAGTTGTGGCGTGCCACGGAGGTATCACTCTCTGGTCCTAGGAGTGTTTGAATCACATTTGGATACCAGGCGGTTTCTACCATTTGGGACGTGCCTCTGGGCGCTACATGGATGAATCGCGATATTCAGATTCTGCTGCCGGAATAAAAAAAATGTGCAGTGATTCAGAGGGAGGGGGGAGCCAGGGGGGGGCTGGCGGCTGCAAAGAGATGGAAATGCGTCAAGTAGTGAATCTGCGCATGCAAAGGCTGCTTGAATGCGGAAGGGGTGTTCATTGCTAGAGTTCATGGTACGCTGCCTGAAGTGAAAGATTTCTTCTTTCTGCTGTAACTGCCGATGCGGGAGCTTATCTCGAAGTGTTTGCTATATTGTCTCACTACCCTGCCCCCCCCCCTCCCCCACCCCCTTCATTCACCTCTCTGCCCTGCTTCTGGTGGCTATCTTGAGTTTCTCGGTTTGGATGTCCTACTTTAAATGAGCCAATGCACTGATATGTTGTGAACGTGAATGTAAGAAGGCATGGTGCCTGACAGATGATTTATACTAAGGCAAGCAACAAGCATCACAGATTAGGACACACACACAGTTTTGAAACATCTGAGATGTTATCGGTTTGCAGAAGGGCTGCTTTCTTTACATATTTAGTTCTGCATCTAAAAGGTCCTGCAAAAAACGTTTCGCCATCAAGTGCCATTTCTCTTCCTGTGTTGGTCCAATATCTTTCTCTGCCTCATGAGCTGCAGATCCATTTCATAGTTCGCACCGTTGCGTGTAAAACTGCTGCCAACATTGGCTTCTGGCACTCATCCGTGCCCATTTGTCCTATCACTGAAAGTTTCAGCAAATCCCACAGACAAAATACCTTCAAGATCAAGGTAGTGTAGCAGCGCGGTTATCTCCACAATTAGGATGAAAGAGGCAAACAAAAGGTCTCGATTTACTGCAGTCCTATGGGTGGGATTCCTTGGGGAAATGGTGCAAGGTCGGTTGTAAGAAAATATTTGTGAAAGTTTCATTGCAAAATATTAAGGAGGATGCTTTTATCAATTCTTTTATTTTTAAAACCGCTGTTGCCTAAAAAGTGCTAGCTTTGCCATTTCCTAGAGCTTCTTAAATCCTATGAAATACCACAAAAAGACCTACGCAATTTGTGAAGTGCGCGGTGTCTCAACCTGATATCACCTTATTTTGACTTGTACTTGTGTTTGTTGCCTACTTACTTACTTGTATACTATTGTGTGACCTCCTCTGTCTGTAAAACGTAACTTTTGTTGCCAATTTTTGTCCTGAATTGGCACCCATGCCAGTTGGTCACCCTCCTTCAATCCCGAACTGCTCTGGGGTCATCCTTAAACTTCGCTTGTGACATTAAAAGGAGGCATTCCAAGACTGAAAGAAATCCAAAGAACGTTATTGTACGAATAAAGATTCGACTCAACCGAGATGACAAGGACTTGTTTTTTTGTTGTTTTTTGTTTTGATTCTCGCAGCTGAATCTGAATCTCTTGATTCATCATGCAGCGCCCAGAGGGACGCCCCTCATGGATTTTAATGATGTACGTTTTATATCGTGAGTTTTAAATAACTGTACAATAAAGTAAATCTAAATCTAAATCTAAATCATGGCATCAAAGCCATCTCCAGTGCCCACATCGAATATTGACTTTTCTAACTTGGAGAGCCAAGTTTCAAGCGTTGAGATGCACAGAGTACAGCAGCAGGCGCATGAAACCAGGCACAGAATCAGGAGTGAGTGAAGGTCAGGAGTGAGTGAGGGCCAGGTCAGGAGTGAGAGTCAGGATTAAGTGAGGGTCAGGATTGAGTGAGGGTCAGGAGTGAGTGAGGGCCAGGTCAGGAGTGAGTGAGGGCCAGGTCAGGAGTGAGAGTCAGGATTGAGTGAGGGTCAGGATTGAGTGAGGGTCAGGAGTGAGTGAGGGCCAGGTCAGGAGTGAGAGTCAGGAATGAGTGAGGGTCAGGAGTGAGTGAGGGCCAGGTCAGGAGTGAGTGAGGGCCAGGTCAGAAGTGAGAGTCAGGATTGAGTGAGGGTCAGGATTGAGTGAGGATCAGGAGTGAGTGAGGGCCAGGTCAGCAGTGAGTGAGGACCAGTTCAGGAGTGAGTGAGGGCCAGGTCAGGAGTGAGAGTCAGGATTGAGTGAGGGTCAGGAGTGAGTGAGGGCCAGGTCAGGAGTGAGTGAGGGCCAGGTCAGGAGTGAGTGAGGGCCAGGATTGAGTGAGGGTCAGGATTGAGTGAGGGTCAGGAGTGAGTGAGGGCCAGGTCAGGAGTGAGAGTCAGGATTGAGTGAGGGTCAAGAGTGAGGGCCAGGTCAGGAGTGAGAGTCAGGAATGAGTGAGGGTCAGGAGTGAGTGAGGGCCAGGTCAGGAGTGAGAGTCAGGATTGAGTGAGGGTCAGAATTGAGTGAGGGTCAGGATGGAGTGAGGGTCAGGTCAGGAGTGAGTGAGGGCCAGGTCAGGAGTGAGTGAGGGCCAGGTCAGGAGTGAGTGAGGGCCAGGTCAGGAGTGAGAGTCAGGATTGAGTGAGGGTCAAGATTGAGTGAGGGTCAGGATTGAGTGAGGGTCAGGAGTGAGTGAGGGCCAGGAGTGAGTGAGGGGGTCTCTGGGATCTCAGGACGCAGGACTGTGGCTCTCAGCTGCATTCACCGCCTGACACCTCTGCACACGCGCTCTCTGTGTGAACATACTTCAGGCCTCATCTTGTTGCATCAGTCTCTCTTGTAAACACTCAGTGACTGAGACTCATCGGATTGAGTGAGGGTCAGGAGTGAGTGAGGGCCAGGAGTGAGTGAGGGCCAGGAGTGAGTGAGGGGGTCTCTGGGATCTCAGGACGCAGGACTGTGGCTCTCAGCTGCATTCACCGCCTGACACCTCTGCACACGCGCTCTCTGTGTGAACATACTTCAGGCCTCATCTTGTTGCATCAGTCTCTCTTGTAAACACTCAGTGACTGAGACTCATCGGATTGAGTGAGGGTCAGGAGTGAGTGAGGGTCAGGAGTGAGTGAGGGTCAGGAGTGAGTGAGTGGGTCTCGGGGATCTCAGGAGGCAGGACTGTGGCTCTCAGCTGCATTCACCGCCTGACACCTCTGCACACGCGCTCTCTGTGTGAACATACTTCAGGCCTCATCTTGTTGCATCAGTCTCTCTTGTAAACACTCAGTGACTGAGACTCATCGGATTGAGTGAGGGTCAGGTCAGGAGTGAGTGAGGGCCAGGTCAGGAGTGAGTGAGGGCCAGGTCAGGAGTGAGAGTCAGGATTGAGTGAGGGTCAGGATTGAGTGAGGGTCAGGATTGAGTGAGGGTCAGGAGTGAGTGAGGGCCAGGAGTGAGTGAGGGGGTCTCGGGGATCTCAGGACGCAGGACTGTGGCTCTCAGCTGCATTCACCGCCTGACACCTCTGCACACGCGCTCTCTGTGTGAACATACTTCAGGCCTCATCTTGTTGCATCAGTCTCTCTTGTAAACACTCAGTGACTGAGACTCATCAGATTGAGTGAGGGTGAGGTCAGGAGTGAGTGAGGGCCAGGAGTGTTATGTTATGTTATGTTATCCGGACTTATATAGCGCACAGATGCCCCCCAGGTCAGGAGTGAGAGTCAGGATTGAGTGAGGGTCAGGATTGAGTGAGGGTCAGGATTGAGTGAGGGTCAGGTCAGGAGTGAGTGAGGGCCAGGTCAGGAGTGAGTGAGGGCCAGGTCAGGAGTGAGTGAGGGCCAGGTCAGGAGTGAGAGTCAGAATTGAGTGAGGGTCAAGATTGAGTGAGGGTCAGGATTGAGTGAGGGTCAGGAGTGAGTGAGGGCCAGAAGTGAGTGAGGGGGTCTCTGGGATCTCAGGACGCAGGACTGTGGCTCTCAGCTGCATTCACCGCCTGACACCTCTGCACACGCGCTCTCTGTGTGAACATACTTCAGGCCTCATCTTGTTGCATCAGTCTCTCTTGTAAACACTCAGTGACTGAGACTCATCGGATTGAGTGAGGGTCAGGAGTGAGTGAGGGCCAGGAGTGAGTGAGGGCCAGGTCAGGAGTGAGAGTCAGGATTGAGTGAGGGTCAGGATTGAGTGAGGGTCAGGAGTGAGTGAGGGTCAGGAGTGAGTGAGGGTCAGGAGTGAGTGAGGGTCAGGAGTGAGTGAGGGCCAGGTCAGGAGTGAGTGAGGGTCAGGAGTGAGTGAGGGTCAGGAGTGAGTGAGGGCCAGGAGTGAGTGAGGGCCAGGAGTGGGTGAGGGGGTCTCGGGGATCTCAGGACGCAGGACTGTGGCTCTCAGCTGCATTCACCGCCTGACACCTCTGCACACGCGCTCTCTGTGTGAACATACTTCAGGCCTCATCTTGTTGCATCAGTCTCTCTTGTAAACACTCAGTGACTGAGACTCATCGGATTGAGTGAGGGTCAGGTCAGGAGTGAGTGAGGGCCAGGAGTGAGTGAGGGCCAGGTCAGGAGTTAGTGAGGGCCAGGTCAGGAGTGAGAGTCAGGATTGAGTGAGGGTCAGGATTGAGTGAGGGTCAGGATTGAGTGAGGGTCAGGAGTGAGTGAGGGTCAGGAGTGAGTGAGTGGGTCTCGGGGATCTCAGGAGGCAGGACTGTGGCTCTCAGCTGCATTCACCGCCTGACACCTCTGCACACGCGCTCTCTGTGTGAACATACTTCAGGCCTCATCTTGTTGCATCAGTCTCTCTTGTAAACACTCAGTGACTGAGACTCATCGGATTGAGTGAGGGTCAGGTCAGGAGTGAGTGAGGGCCAGGTCAGGAGTGAGTGAGGGCCAGGTCAGGAGTGAGAGTCAGAATTGAGTGAGGGTCAGGATTGAGTGAGGGTCAGGAGTGAGTGAGGGCCAGGAGTGAGTGAGGGGGTCTCGGGGATCTCAGGACGCAGGACTGTGGCTCTCAGCTGCATTCACCGCCTGACACCTCTGCACACGCGCTCTCTGTGTGAACATACTTCAGGCCTCATCTTGTTGCATCAGTCTCTCTTGTAAACACTCAGTGACTGAGACTCATCGGATTAAGTGAGGGTCAGGTCAGGAGTGAGTGAGGGCCAGGTCAGGAGTGAGTGAGGGCCAGGTCAGGAGTGAGAGTCAGGATTGAGTGAGGGTCAGGATTGAGTGAGGGTCAGGATTGAGTGAGGGTCAGGAGTGAGTGAGGGCCAGGAGTGAGTGAGGGGGTCTCTGGGATCTCAGGACGCAGGACTGTGGCTCTCAGCTGCATTCACCGCCTGACACCTCTGCACACGCGCTCTCTGTGTGAACATACTTCAGGCCTCATCTTGTTGCATCAGTCTCTCTTGTAAACACTCAGTGACTGAGACTCATCGGATTGAGTGAGGGTCAGGTCAGGAGTGAGTGAGGGCCAGGAGTGAGTGAGGGCCAGGTCAGGAGTGAGAGTCAGGATTGAGTGAGGGTCAGGATTGAGTGAGGGTCAGGAGTGAGTGAGGGTCAGGAGTGAGTGAGGGTCAGGAGTGAGTGAGGGCCAGGTCAGGAGTGAGGGTCAGGAGTGAGTGAGGGTCAGGAGTGAGTGAGGGCCAGGAGTGAGTGAGTGCCAGGAGTGGGTGAGGGGGTCTCGGGGATCTCAGGACGCAGGACTGTGGCTCTCAGCTGCATTCACCGCCTGACACCTCTGCACATGCGCTCTCTGTAAGAACATACTTCAGGCCTCATCTTGTTGCATCAGTCTCTCTTGTAAACACTCAGTGACTGAGACTCATCGGATTGAGTGAGGGTCAGGAGTGAGTGAGGGCCAGGAGTGAGTGAGGGCCAGGTCAGGAGTGAGAGTCAGGATTGAGTGAGGGTCAGGATTGAGTGAGGGTCAGGAGTGAGTGAGGGTCAGGAGTGAGTGAGGGTCAGGAGTGAGTGAGGGCCAGGTCAGGAGTGAGTGAGGGTCAGGAGTGAGTGAGGGCCAGGAGTGAGTGAGGGCCAGGAGTGGGTGAGGGGGTCTCGGGGATCTCAGGACGCAGGACTGTGGCTCTCAGCTGCATTCACCGCCTGACACCTCTGCACACGCGCTCTCTGTGTGAACATACTTCAGGCCTCATCTTGTTGCATCAGTCTCTCTTGTAAACACTCAGTGACTGAGACTCATCGGATTGAGTGAGGGTCAGGTCAGGAGTGAGTGAGGGCCAGGAGTGAGTGAGGGCCAGGTCAGGAGTTAGTGAGGGCCAGGTCAGGAGTGAGAGTCAGGATTGAGTGAGGGTCAGGATTGAGTGAGGGTCAGGATTGAGTGAGGGTCAGGAGTGAGTGAGGGTCAGGAGTGAGTGAGTGGGTCTCGGGGATCTCAGGAGGCAGGACTGTGGCTCTCAGCTGCATTCACCGCCTGACACCTCTGCACATGCGCTCTCTGTGTGAACATACTTCAGGCCTCATCTTGTTGCATCAGTCTCTCTTGTAAACACTCAGTGACTGAGACTCATCGGATTGAGTGAGGGTCAGGTCAGGAGTGAGTGAGGGCCAGGAGTGAGTGAGGGCCAGGTCAGGAGTTAGTGAGGGCCAGGTCAGGAGTTAGTGAGGGCCAGGTCAGGAGTGAGAGTCAGGATTGAGTGAGGGCCAGGATTGAGTGAGGGTCAGGATTGAGTGAGGGTCAGGAGTGAGTGAGGGCCAGGAGTGAGTGAGGGCCAGGTCAGGAGTGAGAGTCAGGATTGAGTGAGGGTCAAGATTGAGTGAGGGTCAGGATTGAGTGAGGGTCAGGTCAGGAGTGAGTGAGGGCCAGGTCAGGAGTGAGTGAGGGCCAGGTCAGGGGTGAGTGAGGGCCAGGTCAGGAGTGAGAGTCAGGATTGAGTGAGGGTCAAGATTGAGTGAGGGTCAGGATTGAGTGAGCGTCAGGAGTGAGTGAGGGCCAGGAGTGAGTGAGGGGGTCTCTGGGATCTCAGGACGCAGGACTGTGGCTCTCAGCTGCATTCACCGCCTGACACCTCTTGGAGTTCTGGACTTTTTGGTTCCGTCCAGAGGTGTCAGGGATAACACCCGAAGACCCCGGAGTTCCACCTGTCTCGGTGCACAAACAAACAGAAACACGGGCTTCTCGATGGTGGCGTCAAAGACCAAAGGTTTATTACTGCAGGGACACAGAAGTCACAGAAACTACACATGGGCAGTGTCTAGGAGCCTGTTCGATTTGTACAAAGAGGGTTGCTCCTTATATACTAAATATTGGGCTTCAGGCGAATTCTTTACATGTTACCACAGTTCTAAACATTCGCGTCTTAAACAATAAATATTTGGCGTTGCACAGGAATCGTCAACAGTATCTGATGTCAAAACATTACAAATGAGGGGTTCCCACTAGTCCATCATAATCCCATGTCAATTCTTCATTCAAGACCCGGACCGCCTCATCGTAAATTTCGTTACCTCCCCCTAATAAAGGCCCAGAAGGAAAGGAGCAGAGCCAGGTGCAGAAGATAGAAAGACAGGATAAGAAATGTTTGTGGGTCGTAAATGGGCACGGTTACCAGCTTCGGCCGCCTAATCATGATCAGGCCAACGAACACAAGAACCAGTATAGCAGGACTGGCCTCAGGCTGGGGAGGCAGTTCTTGCCGAGTCATGCTGCTACAGCGTTGCTGGCCTAAGGTGCACGTGTCACTCGCAAGGTGAATCGCCGGTTAAAGCCTACGTGTCCTTTAATGAAAAGAGGTCATTGCGTGTCCATTGACTATGTGAGGGCAAGGAATACAAAATGGCTTCCGTGTTCTAAGATGGATGCCACGGGTAGAACAGAAATGTGTTGGTAACCGGAGTGCTCTTGTTCGTAGCATAGCGAAAACACCAGGATATACTAAATGGATCATTTGCGGTTCACTGATACCAAAATTATGTATTTACGACAATGTTACAAACACGAGTAAAATCGTCACGGAACCTCAGACCCTCCTTTTGCCCTTACATAGGCAATTACTCAGTCTATATCAGAGTCAGAGTCTAATTCTATGCTCATTAGGTTAGTGACATGTTGTTGTATCATCATCCTGTCTCGTGCCTTTTCTCCTAATGCAGGTGGTTTTCTGAAACAGGTTGCAGCACAGAGGCTACACAGAGCGGGACCACATTGGATAATAAGACAGCACGAGAACAGAAATACTAGGATGACACCAATGACCATCAGAACCTTCCATCCCCACGCTGATACCAGAGTCCAAAACCACTCCATGAAGGACCAGTTTCCCTTATCTGCGTGTATAGAGTCGGAAATCTTATGTAGCTTAGAGATTGCTTCATAGACTGTTGGAGCATTATTTGGAATAAAGACACAACAGCTCGATTGGATCATTCTGCATACCCCACCTCGATCTGCAAGTATTACGTCTAGAACCATACGGTTCTGCAACGTCATGAGACGATCCGCCTGAAGCTCAGCTGTTAAGTTACTAAGGGCACCAGCAGTTTCTGTAATTGTAGATTCAACTACCCGTGTTAGTTGACGAAGGTTTCTACTATTGGCCATAGGCCCCCAAAACGGAAGAAAACCTTTGAAGAAGTCTCCAGCTTCTTGACCAGCGGTATCTTCCTTGCTGAAGACACCTCTTGCTACTCTCGGTTTGTGATAATCTGAAGAAGCAGTGTATGTCGGGGGTAACAATCGAGCAATATAACATGAACCTGAAAAGTCAGCAGGCAGCCATGTATATGCTCTGTCCTGACAAATGAAGTAGGTACCCCTAGCAGTCAGAAAGGCAGGGGAGGAGTTAGACGGAAATACGTAAGTCTCAACGCACTCACTCCTCTCTAGCTGAGCTCTCGGATTTCTCCCATTTCCTTGCAAACAGACCTGACCTCGGTGAGGCACGACCCAAACTGAAGTGGAGCTTTTACGCTTGCTTTCTCCCAAACTAAGGCGATACTCTGTAGAGTTCCAACTCAAATACACCAGTAATTCATCTCTAGGATAAGATGGAGTATTATTGACGTCTTTAATCATATCAATAATTCCCTGGACTAAAGCTTTGTTGGCTGAGTTGTATTTAGTGGACCGTGGTGGACGCGAAGGATAGGTCTCAAGGGCATATGAGAAAATGGTCTGAAAGGCCTGAAATGATCCTTTATAGCTGAAAGGCAAGACTAGATAGGGAATGCCTTTATCCATAGTGTGAGGTATCAAGCCACACACCCAGCAGTCTGTAGTATTAACTATCAGTTGGTGTTGATGCAAGAGCTGTACAAATGTATTGTTAATAAATTCTGAGCGTCGAGCTTGTTCGTGTTCAGGAAATGAGTAAAAAGAATGCATAGAAGAAACCGTAGAAGTAGTAGGATCAAGGGAAGGTACTGTAGTTACTGGCATAAAAATCAAATGTACACCAAAGACGATTCCACCCACCAACGTTATCAAAACAATTAAAAAAGTAACTGCACATTGCATTAGAAAGCATTTGCTGTGTAGTATTCTGTACAGTCTATTTCTGCGAACATAAATTACATTTTCTCGTTGTAGCTCAGGAAACTCCATCTTCTACGACCGTTCGCGACCACTGATGATGTGTACGTAGATGAAAATGCCTCTATCAGCCCTGGGAGTTCCCAGAACTAACAGAAAGATCGACCTTGTGTCTGACCCCCGCAGATTCAACTAGGCACACAGCCACGACCCTACGGCTACCCAGACGGCAAGGCAATTTTAAAACAAAAAAAACAATACAAAGTATTAGCAAACTTCCTGGCCGGAGGCAATGTATAGCAAATTCAAATCTGAAAATAGGCAGTTTCCTGCTTTATTTGTCCATATTGCGAGAACGTAAGTTGTATCTCAGTTTTGCAGGAGCTGTCTGATCTGGAAACAATGTATTTTCAGCTGACGTTGCAATGTTCACGTTCGCAGATGGCAAATGTTCTTTTGGTGCAGATGGCAAACGTTCATTGGGTGTGGATGACAAATGTTCAGGGTTCAAAAGAGCAGTTTCAGGAGGAGAGTCAGAATTTGGTGAATCCGTGATCAGTTCTGCATCGCTGAAAGGTATGAACCTGGGGACTTGTTCCGTTTCAGAGGCACCGATTCCTTTCTTTACCCAGTTGTCGTAAGGAAGTGGCAGAGGCACACGTTTAGCATGTGTCGTATGGATCCAATTTCTCCTTCCGGCCACACGAATAGCAGTTCTCGTTGCTAGCAGGACTTGGAATGGGCCAATGAATCTGGGCTGAAGATTTTTTGTTCTTGCAAAATTTCTGATGACCACCTGATCACCCGGTTTCAGCTGATGGCCTGGACTCTCCGGTGGCTTTGGTAATGCATCGAAAACCTGTTGGTGAATAAGACTCAATTTAGCAGTCAAGTCGAAAAGGTAATCAATTAACATTGGGTATTCCAGCTGCTTAAATTCTTTCGGTCTAGGTACCCCCCAAACATTTGCAGGACGGCCAAAAACTATTTCGTAAGGACTAAGCCCTACTCTAGAATGTACAGTTGCTCTTGTTGATAACAAAGCCAGAGGCAATGCGTCTGGCCAGGACAAACCCGTGGATGCTTGTATCTTAGCGAGTTTCAGTTTAAGGGTGCCATTGTAACCCTCGACTAAACCCGCGGACTGGGGATGATTCGCACTATGAAATTTCTGTCTAATCCCTAGACCGGCACACACACTCTGCATAACTTTCCCTACGAACTCACTTCCGTTGTCTGACCATACAATCCGTGGCATTCCGTATCTGGGGAAGTATTCTTTAAGAAGAATTTTGGCGGTGGATAAGGCAGTATTGTCCTTTAGCGGGTATGCTTCGATCCATCTGGAGAAAGCACAAACTACCACTAGGACGTATTTCAGATTATTGCAACGATCCATGTGAATGAAGTCTAGCTGGATCACCTCAAAGGGGCAGGAAGGAGGAGCGAAGTGACCTGCAGGTGTGGGGATTCCCTTGCCAGGATTATGCATCAAGCATACCATACAATTTCTCACCACTCTCTCTGCACACTTACTAATCCCGTCATTCTTCCAGACCGGGGCCAACATCTTACAAATCCCTTTTGAACTGATGTGCGCTGTTCCATGTGCCATCGTTACTACTGCAAGCACATACGCATCAGGCAACATCCAACGCTGTTGTTCCGACAAGTCAATCCAACACCCACACGAGTCCAATTTACCCGTGCTCTCTCTCCATGCAAGTTTTTCCTCCTCAGTCGCCTCTTTCTGAATTTCCTTCACGCTTTCCACTGTGTCCTCACACATTCCAGACTCAGAAATCCATCTTGCAGACGTTGCAACATACATTCTACTCATCATATTTCTAGCTGTCTGTTTTGCGATCTCGTCAGCAAAAGCATTCCCACGACCAACATCATCCGTGATTGCTTTATGAGCACTGCATTTCACAATCGCAACTTCAGTCGGCAAGGTTAGAGATTCCAACAAGTCATTAACTAGCTGACCATGTTGAATCTTAGTCCCATGGGACGTAATGAAACCTCTTTCTTTCCACAAACGGCCAAAACTATGGGCCACGCCGAACGCGTACTGACTATCTGTGAACACATTCACTCTCTTTCCCTTAGCTAAAACGCACGCTCTTGTTAGCGCGATCAATTCTGCAGCCTGGGCAGAATTCTGACTCACTCTTGCAGTCTCCACAATCGTATTCAAAGTTGTTACTGCATAAGCAGCAGTCACATCACCATTCTCCAATTTGAAGCAAGACCCGTCAACATACAACGTGCCATCTGGTTCTGACAACGGAGTGTCTTTTAGGTCGATTCGTCCTTTTGTTTCTTCCTCAGTTTTGAAACAACAGTCGTGTGGTTCGGAATCACTCGACTCTTCGCTAGTCGGCAACAATGTTGCTGGATTCAATACATTGCATCTTTTGATCTGAATATGACTAGCTAACAGTGTCAGTTCATAACCTGATAATCTAGCACTGGTAAGGTGTTGCGTCTTGGTTCGGTTCATGAGTGTATCCACAGCATGAGGAACCATGACTACTAGCATGTTGTTCATTACTAAACCAGCAGATTGTCGAATGGAAACTGCAGCTGCGGCTGTAGCTCTCAAGCAACTAGGCAATGCTCTAGCTACTGGATCTAATGTTGATGAAAAATACGCACAAGGGCGTTGTTTATCACCAAATTTCTGCGTCAAAACACTCAATGCACAACCTTCTCTCTCGTGGACATAGAGTGTGAATGGTTTACTGTAGTCGGGTGTACCCAATACAGGTGCTGAACACAGTGCATTTCGTAACTCAGAAAAACTCTGCTGACATTCAGCAGACCATGGTACCGGACTCGGAACACCTTTCCCAGTCAAGGCTACCAATGGTTTTGCTAGAAGAGAAAAATTTGGGATCCATTGCCTACAATATGAGGTAATACCCAAGAAGGCACGTACTTCTCTCTGCGTGCTAGGAACGTTCATCTGTGTAATTGCTTTTATTCTCTCTGGGGTCAACTTCCTTCCCTCCTTTGACAAGAGATGACCTAGGTAGGTCACTTCTTGGCAGCAGTATTGCATTTTTGAAGGTGACACCTTGTGATTCAAATCAGACAAGTGATGCAATAAAGAAATTGTAGCTGTTTTGCAAGTTTCCTTGTCATCGGCAGCCACTAGAAGATCATCGACATACTGTACTAAAGCAGAACAACGAGGAAGTACGAAGGAATCTAACTGGCTTTTTAATGCTTGACTGTAAATGGATGGGCTTTCACAATAACCTTGTGGAGCGCGTTTAAATCTAAAACTTCGTCCTCCTAGAGAGAAACCGAAGATATCTCTGCTTTCCTCGGCTATCGGAATGCTGAAAAAGGCATTTTTCAAGTCGACAACTGAAAACCATGCTGCTGTAGCAGGAATCAACGTTAACAATGCAGTAATGTCTGGAACCACAGGAAACTGTGGGATCACAATTTTATTAACCTCTCTGAGATCAATTACGAACCTATATACTGGAGGCTTTGTAGGGTCAGTTCGTTTCAAAATAGGCAGTACAGGACTATTACAGACATTTCCTCTAGTCTCTTCTACAACATCTTTCTTGATCAGGTCTTGTATTATCAGTAGGAGCGCACGCTCGCCTTCATTAGAGATTCTGTATTGTGGAATTCGTGGAAGTTTGACATTTGCTTTCAAAGTTACTACATAGGGTGGAATTTCCAATAGACCTACATCATTAGGACCAGTCGCCCAAAGAGTATCAGGGAGTGAACGCAGCTCTGGTGGGAGCGCATCCATCGACAGGTACATCGGGGATATTATTCTTTTACCCAACGTAAGCTGTACTCCTGCTGGAGAACAGTACAATGTCGCGTACAGGCGTTTTAACAAGTCTAAACCAAGCAGATTTTCGTTACAACCTGTCGTCAAAATCAGGGGTGCTTTCAATTGACGGGGTCCAACAGAAATAGACAAAGGACCAGAAACAGGGTTGTGAACAGGGGCGCCCGAAAAACCTACTGAAACGTTTGTTGAGCCAGACAAAGGTGCGCCAGGGAGTTTCGCATGTATGATAGAACTTTTTGCTGCACCAGTATCCAACAGAAACGGTTCGACTATACCTGATGTTGCTACTGCGACATAAGGCCCACTCTGATCTACTGGAACTGATACTACTCCCTCTCTTTGTCCATGGCTGTCCTAGTACTCACTTTGCTGAATTTCCTCACTAGCTTCATAATAGTCTTCGACATGATACTGTGGAGACCTATTCTGTTGGGCAGATTGTCCATTTCGCTGGTCGAAATAATTAGAGGGGCGATCACTCGTCTGCGGAGGCATAGCACCTCGTCCTCGACCTCTAGAGTTTTGCATAGAACTACCATGACCTCTCTGAGCTGCCGCAGCATTATTTTGCGTTCGAACTGGACACTCACTTTTGTAATGACCTTCCTTTTTGCAATAAGCACATTGATTCCATTGGTATTGTGGCCTTTGAAAATTATAATCCGTTCTTTGATATGACCCTTGCTGCATATTCGTCTGATTCATGCGAGGCGGATAAGCTTGCTGTAAAAGTACTTTAGTTTTTAAATCTTTCGTCTTTTTATCTGATTTTTCCTTCTCTTCTTTATCCCTATTTTCATAGTACTGAGCAGTCGCAAGTATTTGCGCAGTCGTAGAGACAGCCCACGCACTTTCAGAATTCTTTAATTTACCACTAAGTTCTGGCAACAGATTGTGCACAAATTTATCAACAAATAATCTCTGGCCTCCTTCTGTGCTCATATCCTGACCACTATGATCCACGAAAGTCTCCTCGAATCTTGTGAAAAAGTCGGAGACGCTTTCGTCTTTCTTTTGTTTGCACGCGGACAATTTGTCCCAGTTAACGCGTAATGCTGGCATCAAGGTTTTCATTAAATCGATTATTCTACCAGGCAAATTAGCAATTAAAGGTTCAGGTTTGGAACCACCTATTTGTTGACCATCCGCTGCAATTATAGCTGCCCAGTCACCACCTAGGGCAACTGGATGATTCTCTTTACGAATTTTAGCCCAAATTGGTTGCGGTACTACATTACCAAATAGCAGATCTATGTCAGCAAGATTCAATACACAAGCGTCAACTGTTTGAGCCAACTCTTTGTAGTACCCTGCAGGATTTTTACGCGGATCTGGCAAGGCCTGTTTCACTGCTAATACTTCAGCTCGCTTCCATGGAATATGTATCCAGACTCTCTGGAATTGGGCCGGAGCGGCTGCAATACCAAGGTTTGCATTAGCTTGCACAGCTTCACGCCAAATTGGCGGAACCTCTCTCATTGGATATTGACGATTTCGTTTCGTACTACGTTTCTCTAATTCCCTCGGTGAACGAAGGGATGAGTCATTCCTATAACTTAAAATCAGTTCCATCGCTTCTTTTATATTTTGTCCAACTATCATACCTGCAGCAAACTCTTTTTGAACATTAATTAATTCTCCTAGATTTGATTCAGGGTCATCCTCTTCCAATTCCTCACGTAGAAGGAAACACATTTCATCGAACACATATCGTTGTGTCGGTTCGTTCCATTGCATAAATGTATCTAATACATTATGTACATTATATCTTCCAACTTTCGAAACCCATCTAAGAGCAGTGGAATCTAATATTCCTTTTTCTTCAGTACTGGGAAGCTGACTACGTCTCTGCACAGAGTCAGAGGTAGGAGTCTTAATCAGAGTTTTATAGAAGGGAGATAGAATATTAGAGACAGAATCAGTGATTCTTCGACGAACAGAAAGCGGAGTCATAATATTAACAGAGGCAGTGAATAGAGTAGCAGTTGGAACAGATAGATCAGGAACAGTAGGAGTAGCAGGAAAAATAGCTTGCCCCGGAGTAGCAGGTGTGAGCGACACAGGCATAGGTAAAGAAGCCGGCAACCCTAGAAGAGGGGTTGTCGAAGGAACATTAATATTGACCACAGGAGGTACAGGAACTTGATTCAGGGGAGCGGGAACAGGGACACCAGGTTGTCCAGCAACCGGTAATTGAACATTCGGTATAGGTGGAGCCGTAGCACCCTGTGCATACGGTGGGGGTGATCGTAACAAGTAAGACAACAGGGGATCCTTTTCGTGGTCCTCTACTATCTTAGCCGTACTCGATGGCAAAACAGGATAGCATTTGTCTATCGCTAAATTACGCTCTCTATCGGCCACCTCCATCGCTTTCTCAGACTCGTTGAGTTGCAGCTGTCTAGCAGACTGTTCTAAAGTCAACTCTTGCTCTTTCTGTTCTTTCTTCAACTTTTTAATTTCTCTCTGTTTAGATTCTTTTCGCCAAAAACGGAAAGAATCAAACATTGCCGGCCGGGCTTTCTTCTTAAACAACCTTCTTTCTAGATTATCGAGAACTTCAGGTTCAAAACTACCATGTAGTGGCCAACTAAGGACACCATCTTTCTCTGTGTAGCGGATCCATACCTCGTTATAAGAGATAGGGCTCACACCAAACTTGCAATATAGATCATAAAGGGGAGTTCCAATCGGAGGAACCAAACACGAGTCCTCCAACTGGGAATCACTGTTGCAACTAAAACAAGACAACATACAATTTTTCCGACTTACCATTTTATAATCCGGAACACAAAACAAACAAGACACAAACAGAAAAGATGCGCACTCGAACCAAGAACTTAGGCCTACCAGAACTGACAAATGTATCGATACCTGAACTGAACAAAATGATTATCGTAACCAGAATAACCAGTGATAACCTTACAGAACTGAACTGAACTGAGAACTAAAAGGATTATCCAAATAGGAGCAACCCTTACAAAATACTTAACTGAGGTACTGAAGACGTCACCAAGGAGAAACCCGTCACGTTTCGCCGTACTGAGGACTGCACCTCGGGTCCAAGACAGGGCGACGGTCAAGGCAACGGACCACTGCAGCCGTCTGAACGGGAACCCTCGTGGAAGAGAACGTCGGGGCCACTTTTGCGATATGCCGGGATCGATGAAGTGGGGCGCCTCCCTCTGAAATCTTCACACGAAGCTCCTCGAACTCTTCAGGCTTTTGGACCGGTACCGAATGACGTCGCCCCACGTTGGGCGCCAATTGGAGTTCTGGACTTTTTGGTTCCGTCCAGAGGTGTCAGGGATAACACCCGAAGACCCCGGAGTTCCACCTGTCTCGGTGCACAAACAAACAGAAACACGGGCTTCTCGATGGTGGCGTCAAAGACCAAAGGTTTATTACTGCAGGGACACAGAAGTCACAGAAACTACACATGGGCAGTGTCTAGGAGCCTGTTCGATTTGTACAAAGAGGGTTGCTCCTTATATACTAAATATTGGGCTTCAGGCGAATTCTTTACATGTTACCACAGTTCTAAACATTCGCGTCTTAAACAATAAATATTTGGCGTTGCACAGGAATCGTCAACAGTATCTGATGTCAAAACATTACAAATGAGGGGTTCCCACTAGTCCATCATAATCCCATGTCAATTCTTCATTCAAGACCCGGACCGCCTCATCGTAAATTTCGTTACCTCCCCCTAATAAAGGCCCAGAAGGAAAGGAGCAGAGCCAGGTGCAGAAGATAGAAAGACAGGATAAGAAATGTTTGTGGGTCGTAAATGGGCACGGTTACCAGCTTCGGCCGCCTAATCATGATCAGGCCAACGAACACAAGAACCAGTATAGCAGGACTGGCCTCAGGCTGGGGAGGCAGTTCTTGCCGAGTCATGCTGCTACAGCGTTGCTGGCCTAAGGTGCACGTGTCACTCGCAAGGTGAATCGCCGGTTAAAGCCTACGTGTCCTTTAATGAAAAGAGGTCATTGCGTGTCCATTGACTATGTGAGGGCAAGGAATACAAAATGGCTTCCGTGTTCTAAGATGGATGCCACGGGTAGAACAGAAATGTGTTGGTAACCGGAGTGCTCTTGTTCGTAGCATAGCGAAAACACTAGGATATACTAAATGGATCATTTGCGGTTCACTGATACCAAAATTATGTATTTACGACAATGTTACAAACACGAGTAAAATCGTCACGGAACCTCACTCTGCACACGCGCTCTCTGTGTGAACATACTTCAGGCCTCATCTTGTTGCATCAGTCTCTCTTGTAAACACTCAGTGACTGAGACTCATCGGAGTGAGTGAGGGTCAGGAGTGAGTGAGGGCCAGGAGTGAGTGAGGGCCAGGTCAGGAGTGAGAGTCAGGATTGAGTGAGGGTCAGGATTGAGTGAGGGTCAGGAGTGAGTGAGGGTCAGGAGTGAGTGAGGGTCAGGAGTGAGTGAGGGCCAGGTCAGGAGTGAGTGAGGGTCAGGAGTGAGTGAGGGTCAGGAGTGAGTGAGGTCCAGGAGTGAATGAGGGCCAGGAGTGGGTGAGGGGGTCTCGGGGATCTCAGGACGCAGGACTGTGGCTCTCAGCTGCATTCACCGCCTGACACCTCTGCACACGCGCTCTCTGTGTGAGGGTCAGGAGTGAGTGAGGGTCAGGAGTGAGTGAGGGTCAGGAGTGAGTGAGGGCCAGGTCAGGAGTGAGGGTCAGGAGTGAGTGAGGGTCAGGAGTGAGTGAGGGCCAGGAGTGAGTGAGGGCCAGGAGTGGGTGAGGGGGTCTCGGGGATCTCAGGACGCAGGACTGTGGCTCTCAGCTGCATTCACCGCCTGACACCTCTGCACATGCGCTCTCTGTAAGAACATACTTCAGGCCTCATCTTGTTGCATCAGTCTCTCTTGTAAACACTCAGTGACTGAGACTCATCGGATTGAGTGAGGGTCAGGAGTGAGTGAGGGCCAGGAGTGAGTGAGGGCCAGGTCAGGAGTGAGAGTCAGGATTGAGTGAGGGTCAGGATTGAGTGAGGGTCAGGAGTGAGTGAGGGTCAGGAGTGAGTGAGGGTCAGGAGTGAGTGAGGGCCAGGTCAGGATTGAGTGAGGGTCAGGAGTGAGTGAGGGCCAGGAGTGAGTGAGGGCCAGGAGTGGGTGAGGGGGTCTCGGGGATCTCAGGACGCAGGACTGTGGCTCTCAGCTGCATTCACCGCCTGACACCTCTGCACACGCGCTCTCTGTGTGAACATACTTCAGGCCTCATCTTGTTGCATCAGTCTCTCTTGTAAACACTCAGTGACTGAGACTCATCGGATTAAGTGAGGGTCAGGTCAGGAGTGAGTGAGGGCCAGGAGTGAGTGAGGGCCAGGTCAGGAGTTAGTGAGGGCCAGGTCAGGAGTGAGAGTCAGGATTGAGTGAGGGTCAGGATTGAGTGAGGGTCAGGATTGAGTGAGGGTCAGGAGTGAGTGAGGGTCAGGAGTGAGTGAGTGGGTCTCGGGGATCTCAGGAGGCAGGACTGTGGCTCTCAGCTGCATTCACCGCCTGACACCTCTGCACATGCGCTCTCTGTGTGAACATACTTCAGGCCTCATCTTGTTGCATCAGTCTCTCTTATAAACACTCAGTGACTGAGACTCATCGGATTGAGTGAGGGTCAGGTCAGGAGTGAGTGAGGGCCAGGAGTGAGTGAGGGCCAGGTCAGGAGTTAGTGAGGGCCAGGTCAGGAGTTAGTGAGGGCCAGGTCAGGAGTGAGAGTCAGGATTGAGTGAGGGCCAGGATTGAGTGAGGGTCAGGATTGAGTGAGGGTCAGGAGTGAGTGAGGGCCAGGAGTGAGTGAGGGCCAGGTCAGGAGTGAGAGTCAGGATTGAGTGAGGGTCAAGATTGAGTGAGGGTCAGGATTGAGTGAGGGTCAGGTCAGGAGTGAGTGAGGGCCAGGTCAGGAGTGAGTGAGGGCCAGGTCAGGGGTGAGTGAGGGCCAGGTCAGGAGTGAGAGTCAGGATTGAGTGAGGGTCAAGATTGAGTGAGGGTCAGGATTGAGTGAGGGTCAGGAGTGAGTGAGGGCCAGGAGTGAGTGAGGGGGTCTCTGGGATCTCAGGACGCAGGACTGTGGCTCTCAGCTGCATTCACCGCCTGACACCTCTGCACACGCGCTCTCTGTGTGAACATACTTCAGGCCTCATCTTGTTGCATCAGTCTCTCTTGTAAACACTCAGTGACTGAGACTCATCGGAGTGAGTGAGGGTCAGGAGTGAGTGAGGGCCAGGAGTGAGTGAGGGCCAGGTCAGGAGTGAGAGTCAGGATTGAGTGAGGGTCAGGATTGAGTGAGGGTCAGGAGTGAGTGAGGGTCAGGAGTGAGTGAGGGTCAGGAGTGAGTAAGGGCCAGGTCAGGAGTGAGTGAGGGTCAGGAGTGAGTGAGGGTCAGGAGTGAGTGAGGTCCAGGAGTGAATGAGGGCCAGGAGTGGGTGAGGGGGTCTCGGGGATCTCAGGACGCAGGACTGTGGCTCTCAGCTGCATTCACCGCCTGACACCTCTGCACACGCGCTCTCTGTGTGAACATACTTCAGGCCTCATCTTGTTGCATCAGTCTCTCTTGTAAACACTCAGTGACTGAGACTCATCGGATTGAGTGAGGGTCAGGTCAGGAGTGAGTGAGGGCCAGGAGTGAGTGAGGGCCAGGTCAGGAGTTAGTGAGGGCCAGGTCAGGAGTGAGAGTCAGGATTGAGTGAGGGTCAGGATTGAGTGAGGGTCAGGATTGAGTGAGGGTCAGGAGTGAGTGAGGGTCAGGAGTGAGTGAGTGGGTCTCGGGGATCTCAGGAGGCAGGACTGTGGCTCTCAGCTGCATTCACCGCCTGACACCTCTGCACACGCGCTCTCTGTGTGAACATACTTCAGGCCTCATCTTGTTGCATCAGTCTCTCTTGTAAACACTCAGTGACTGAGACTCATCGGATTGAGTGAGGGTCAGGTCAGGAGTGAGTGAGGGCCAGGTCAGGAGTGAGTGAGGGCTAGGTCAGGAGTGAGAGTCAGGATTGAGTGAGGGTCAGGATTGAGTGAGGGTCAGGATTGAGTGAGGGTCAGGAGTGAGTGAGGGTCAGGAGTGAGTGAGTGGGTCTCGGGGATCTCAGGAGGCAGGACTGTGGCTCTCAGCTGCATTCACCGCCTGACACCTCTGCACACGCGCTCTCTGTGTGAACATACTTCAGGCCTCATCTTGTTGCATCAGTCTCTCTTGTAAACCCTCAGTGACTGAGACTCATCAGATTGAGTGAGGGTCAGGTCAGGAGTGAGTGAGGGCCAGGAGTGTTATGTTATGTTATGTTATCCGGATTTATATAGCGCACAGATGCCCCCAGGTCAGGAGTGAGAGTCAGGATTGAGTGAGGGTCAGGATTGAGTGAGGGTCAGGATTGAGTGAGGGTCAGGTCAGGAGTGAGTGAGGGCCAGGTCAGGAGTGAGTGAGGGCCAGGTCAGGAGTGAGTGAGGGCCAGGTCAGGAGTGAGAGTCAGGATTGAGTGAGGGTCAAGATTGAGTGAGGGTCAGGATTGAGTGAGGGTCAGGAGCGAGTGAGGGCCAGAAGTGAGTGAGGGGGTCTCTGGGATCTCAGGACGCAGGACTGTGGCTCTCAGCTGCATTCACCGCCTGACACCTCTGCACACGCGCTCTCTGTGTGAACATACTTCAGGCCTCATCTTGTTGCATCAGTCTCTCTTGTAAACACTCAGTGACTGAGACTCATCGGATTGAGTGAGGGTCAGGAGTGAGTGAGGGCCAGGAGTGAGTGAGGGCCAGGAGTGAGTGAGGGCCAGGTCAGGAGTGAGAGTCAGGATTGAGTGAGGGTCAGGATTGAGTGAGGGTCAGGAGTGAGTGAGGGTCAGGAGTGAGTGAGGGTCAGGAGTGAGTGAGGGTCAGGAGTGAGTGAGGGCCAGGTCAGGAGTGAGTGAGGGTCAGGAGTGAGTGAGGGTCAGGAGTGAGTGAGGGCCAGGAGTGAGTGAGGGCCAGGAGTGGGTGAGGGGGTCTCGGGGATCTCAGGACGCAGGACTGTGGCTCTCAGCTGCATTCACCGCCTGACACCTCTGCACACGCGCTCTCTGTGTGAACATACTTCAGGCCTCATCTTGTTGCATCAGTCTCTCTTGTAAACACTCAGTGACTGAGACTCATCGGATTGAGTGAGGGTCAGGTCAGGAGTGAGTGAGGGCCAGGAGTGAGTGAGGGCCAGGTCAGGAGTTAGTGAGGGCCAGGTCAGGAGTGAGAGTCAGGATTGAGTGAGGGTCAGGATTGAGTGAGGGTCAGGATTGAGTGAGGGTCAGGAGTGAGTGAGGGTCAGGAGTGAGTGAGTGGGTCTCGGGGATCTCAGGAGGCAGGACTGTGGCTCTCAGCTGCATTCACCGCCTGACACCTCTGCACACGCGCTCTCTGTGTGAACATACTTCAGGCCTCATCTTGTTGCATCAGTCTCTCTTGTAAACACTCAGTGACTGAGACTCATCGGATTGAGTGAGGGTCAGGTCAGGAGTGAGTGAGGGCCAGGTCAGGAGTGAGTGAGGGCCAGGTCAGGAGTGAGAGTCAGGATTGAGTGAGGGTCAGGATTGAGTGAGGGTCAGGATTGAGTGAGGGTCAGGAGTGAGTGAGGGCCAGGAGTGAGTGAGGGGGTCTCTGGGATCTCAGGATGCAGGACTGTGGCTCTCAGCTGCATTCACCGCCTGACACCTCTGCACACGCGCTCTCTGTGTGAACATACTTCAGGCCTCATCTTGTTGCATCAGTCTCTCTTGTAAACACTCAGTGACTGAGACTCATAGGATTGAGTGAGGGTCAGGTCAGGAGTGAGTGAGGGCCAGGAGTGAGTGAGGGCCAGGTCAGGAGTGAGAGTCAGGATTGAGTGAGGGTCAGGAGTGAGTGAGGGTCAGGAGTGAGCGAGGGTCAGGAGTGAGTGAGGGCCAGGTCAGGAGTGAGTGAGGGTCAGGAGTGAGTGAGGGTCAGGAGTGAGTGAGGGCCAGGAGTGAGTGAGGGCCAGGAGTGGGTGAGGGGGTCTCGGGGATCTCAGGACGCAGGACTGTGGCTCTCAGCTGCATTCACCGCCTGACACCTCTGCACACGCGCTCTCTGTGTGAACATACTTCAGGCCTCATCTTGTTGCATCAGTCTCTCTTGTAAACACTCAGTGACTGAGACTCATCGGATTGAGTGAGGGTCAGGTCAGGAGTGAGTGAGGGCCAGGAGTGAGTGAGGGCCAGGTCAGGAGTTAGTGAGGGCCAGGTCAGGAGTTAGTGAGGGCCAGGTCAGGAGTGAGAGTCAGGATTGAGTGAGGGCCAGGATTGAGTGAGGGTCAGGATTGAGTGAGGGTCAGGAGTGAGTGAGGGCCAGGAGTGAGTGAGGGGGTCTCGGGGATCTCAGGACGCAGGACTGTGGCTCTCAGCTGCATTCACCGCCTGACACCTCTGCACACGCGCTCTCTGTGTGAACATACTTCAGGCCTCATCTTGTTGCATCAGTCTCTCTTGTAAACACTCAGTGACTGAGACTCATCGGATTGAGTGAGGGTCAGGTCAGGAGTGAGTGAGGGCCAGGAGTGAGTGAGGGCCAGGTCAGGAGTGAGAGTCAGGATTGAGTGAGGGTCAGGATTGAGTGAGGGTCAGGAGTGAGTGAGGGTCAGGAGTGAGTGAGGGTCAGGAGTGAGTGAGGGTCAGCAGTGAGTGAGGGCCAGGTCAGGAGTGAGTGAGGGTCAGGAGTGAGTGAGGGTCAGGAGTGAGTGAGGGCCAGGAGTGAGTGAGGGCCAGGAGTGGGTGAGGGGGTCTCGGGGATCTCAGGACGCAGGACTGTGGCTCTCAGCTGCATTCACCGCCTGACACCTCTGCACATGCGCTCTCTGTAAGAACATACTTCAGGCCTCATCTTGTTGCATCAGTCTCTCTTGTAAACACTCAGTGACTGAGACTCATCGGATTGAGTGAGGGTCAGGTCAGGAGTGAGTGAGGGCCAGGAGTGAGTGAGGGCCAGGTCAGGAGTTAGTGAGGGCCAGGTCAGGAGTGAGATTCAGGATTGAGTGAGGGTCAGGATTGAGTGAGGGTCAGGATTGAGTGAGGGTCAGGAGTGAGTGAGGGCCAGGAGTGAGTGAGGGGGTCTCGGGGATCTCAGGACGCAGGACTGTGGCTCTCAGCTGCATTCACCGCCTGACACCTCTGCACACGCGCTCTCTGTGTGAACATACTTCAGGCCTCATCTTGTTGCATCAGTCTCTCTTGTAAACACTCAGTGACTGAGACTCATCGGATTGAGTGAGGGTCAGGTCAGGAGTGAGTGAGGGCCAGGAGTGAGTGAGGGCCAGGTCAGGAGTTAGTGAGGGCCAGGTCAGGAGTGAGAGTCAGGATTGAGTGAGGGTCAGGATTGAGTGAGGGTCAGGATTGAGTGAGGGTCAGGAGTGAGTGAGGGTCAGGAGTGAGTGAGTGGGTCTCGGGGATCTCAGGAGGCAGGACTGTGGCTCTCAGCTGCATTCACCGCCTGACACCTCTGCACACGCGCTCTCTGTGTGAACATACTTCAGGCCTCATCTTGTTGCATCAGTCTCTCTTGTAAACACTCAGTGACTGAGACTCATCGGATTGAGTGAGGGTCAGGTCAGGAGTGAGTGAGGGCCAGGTCAGGAGTGAGTGAGGGCCAGGTCAGGAGTGAGAGTCAGGATTGAGTGAGGGTCAGGATTGAGTGAGGGTCAGGATTGAGTGAGGGTCAGGAGTGAGTGAGGGCCAGGAGTGAGTGAGGGGGTCTCTGGGATCTCAGGATGCAGGACTGTGGCTCTCAGCTGCATTCACCGCCTGACACCTCTGCACACGCGCTCTCTGTGTGAACATACTTCAGGCCTCATCTTGTTGCATCAGTCTCTCTTGTAAACACTCAGTGACTGAGACTCATAGGATTGAGTGAGGGTCAGGTCAGGAGTGAGTGAGGGCCAGGAGTGAGTGAGGGCCAGGTCAGGAGTGAGAGTCAGGATTGAGTGAGGGTCAGGAGTGAGTGAGGGTCAGGAGTGAGCGAGGGTCAGGAGTGAGTGAGGGCCAGGTCAGGAGTGAGTGAGGGTCAGGAGTGAGTGAGGGTCAGGAGTGAGTGAGGGCCAGGAGTGAGTGAGGGCCAGGAGTGGGTGAGGGGGTCTCGGGGATCTCAGGACGCAGGACTGTGGCTCTCAGCTGCATTCACCGCCTGACACCTCTGCACACGCGCTCTCTGTGTGAACATACTTCAGGCCTCATCTTGTTGCATCAGTCTCTCTTGTAAACACTCAGTGACTGAGACTCATCGGATTGAGTGAGGGTCAGGTCAGGAGTGAGTGAGGGCCAGGAGTGAGTGAGGGCCAGGTCAGGAGTTAGTGAGGGCCAGGTCAGGAGTTAGTGAGGGCCAGGTCAGGAGTGAGAGTCAGGATTGAGTGAGGGCCAGGATTGAGTGAGGGTCAGGATTGAGTGAGGGTCAGGAGTGAGTGAGGGCCAGGAGTGAGTGAGGGGGTCTCGGGGATCTCAGGACGCAGGACTGTGGCTCTCAGCTGCATTCACCGCCTGACACCTCTGCACACGCGCTCTCTGTGTGAACATACTTCAGGCCTCATCTTGTTGCATCAGTCTCTCTTGTAAACACTCAGTGACTGAGACTCATCGGATTGAGTGAGGGTCAGGTCAGGAGTGAGTGAGGGCCAGGAGTGAGTGAGGGCCAGGTCAGGAGTGAGAGTCAGGATTGAGTGAGGGTCAGGATTGAGTGAGGGTCAGGAGTGAGTGAGGGTCAGGAGTGAGTGAGGGTCAGGAGTGAGTGAGGGTCAGCAGTGAGTGAGGGCCAGGTCAGGAGTGAGTGAGGGTCAGGAGTGAGTGAGGGTCAGGAGTGAGTGAGGGCCAGGAGTGAGTGAGGGCCAGGAGTGGGTGAGGGGTTCTCGGGGATCTCAGGACGCAGGACTGTGGCTCTCAGCTGCATTCACCGCCTGACACCTCTGCACATGCGCTCTCTGTAAGAACATACTTCAGGCCTCATCTTGTTGCATCAGTCTCTCTTGTAAACACTCAGTGACTGAGACTCATCGGATTGAGTGAGGGTCAGGTCAGGAGTGAGTGAGGGCCAGGAGTGAGTGAGGGCCAGGTCAGGAGTTAGTGAGGGCCAGGTCAGGAGTGAGATTCAGGATTGAGTGAGGGTCAGGATTGAGTGAGGGTCAGGATTGAGTGAGGGTCAGGAGTGAGTGAGGGCCAGGAGTGAGTGAGGGGGTCTCGGGGATCTCAGGACGCAGGACTGTGGCTCTCAGCTGCATTCACCGCCTGACACCTCTGCACACGCGCTCTCTGTGTGAACATACTTCAGGCCTCATCTTGTTGCATCAGTCTCTCTTGTAAACACTCAGGGACTGAGACTCATCGGATTGAGTGAGGGTCAGGTCAGGAGTGAGAGTCAGGATTGAGTGAGGGTCAGGAGTGAGTGAGGGTCAGGAGTGAGTGAGGGTCAGGAGTGAGTGAGGGCCAGGTCAGGAGTGAGAGTCAGGATTGAGTGAGGGTCAGGAGTGAGTGAGGGTCAGGAGTGAGTGAGGGTCAGGAGTGAGTGAGGGTCAGGAGTGAGTGAGGGCCAGGTCAGGAGTGAGTGAGGGCCAGGTCAGGAGTGAGTGAGGGTCAGGAGTGAGTGAGGGCCAGGAGTGAGTGAGGGCCGGGAGTGGGTGAGGGGGTCTCGGGGATCTCAGGACGCAGGACTGTGGCTCTCAGCTGCATTCACCGCCTGACACCTCTGCACACGCGCTCTCTGTGTGAACATACTTCAGGCCTCATCTTGTTGCATCAGTCTCTCTTGTAAACACTCAGTGACTGAGACTCATCGGATTGAGTGAGGGTCAGGTCAGGAGTGAGTGAGGGCCAGGAGTGAGTGAGGGCCAGGTCAGGAGTTAGTGAGGGCCAGGTCAGGAGTTAGTGAGGGCCAGGTCAGGAGTGAGAGTCAGGATTGAGTGAGGGCCAGGATTGAGTGAGGGTCAGGATTGAGTGAGGGTCAGGAGTGAGTGAGGGCCAGGAGTGAGTGAGGGGGTCTCGGGGATCTCAGGACGCAGGACTGTGGCTCTCAGCTGCATTCACCGCCTGACACCTCTGCACACGCGCTCTCTGTGTGAACATACTTCAGGCCTCATCTTGTTGCATCAGTCTCTCTTGTAAACACTCAGTGACTGAGACTCATCGGATTGAGTGAGGGTCAGGTCAGGAGTGAGTGAGGGCCAGGAGTGAGTGAGGGCCAGGTCAGGAGTGAGAGTCAGGATTGAGTGAGGGTCAGGATTGAGTGAGGGTCAGGAGTGAGTGAGGGTCAGGAGTGAGTGAGGGTCAGGAGTGAGTGAGGGCCAGGTCAGGAGTGAGTGAGGGTCAGGAGTGAGTGAGGGTCAGGAGTGAGTGAGGGCCAGGAGTGAGTGAGGGCCAGGAGTGGGTGAGGGGGTCTCGGGGATCTCAGGACGCAGGACTGTGGCTCTCAGCTGCATTCACCGCCTGACACCTCTGCACATGCGCTCTCTGTAAGAACATACTTCAGGCCTCATCTTGTTGCATCAGTCTCGCTTGTAAACACTCAGTGACTGAGACTCATCGGATTGAGTGAGGGTCAGGTCAGGAGTGAGTGAGGGCCAGGAGTGAGTGAGGGCCAGGTCAGGAGTTAGTGAGGGCCAGGTCAGGAGTGAGATTCAGGATTGAGTGAGGGTCAGGATTGAGTGAGGGTCAGGATTGAGTGAGGGTCAGGAGTGAGTGAGGGCCAGGAGTGAGTGAGGGGGTCTCGGGGATCTCAGGACGCAGGACTGTGGCTCTCAGCTGCATTCACCGCCTGACACCTCTGCACACGCGCTCTCTGTGTGAACATACTTCAGGCCTCATCTTGTTGCATCAGTCTCTCTTGTAAACACTCAGTGACTGAGACTCATCGGATTGAGTGAGGGTCAGGTCAGGAGTGAGTGAGGGCCAGGAGTGAGTGAGGGCCAGGTCAGGAGTGAGTGAGGGCCAGGTCAGGAGTGAGAGTCAGGATTGAGTGAGGGTCAGGATTGAGTGAGGGTCAGGAGTGGAGGGCCAGGAGTGAGTGAGGGGGTCTCGGGGATCTCAGGACGCAGGACTGTGGCTCTCAGCTGCATTCACCGCCTGACACCTCTGCACACGCGCTCTCTGTGTGAACATACTTCAGGCCTCATCTTGTTGCATCAGTCTCTCTTGTAAACACTCAGTGACTGAGACTCATCGGATTGAGTGAGGGTCAGGTCAGGAGTGAGTGAGGGCCAGGAGTGAGTGAGGGCCAGGTCAGGAGTGAGAGTCAGGATTGAGTGAGGGTCAGGAGTGAGTGAGGGCCAGGAGTGAGTGAGGGTCAGGAGTGAGTGAGGGCCAGGTCAGGATTGAGTGAGGGTCAGGATTGAGTGAGGGTCAGGAGTGAGTGAGGGCCAGGAGTGGGTGAGGGGGTCTCTGGGATCTCAGGACGCAGGACTGTGGCTCTCAGCTGCATTCACCGCCTGACACCTCTGCACACGCGCTCTCTGTGTGAACATACTTCAGGCCTCATCTTGTTGCATCAGTCTCTCTTGTAAACACACAGTGACTGAGACTCATCGGATTGAGTGAGGGTCAGGTCAGGAGTGAGTGAGGGCCAGGAGTGAGTGAGGGCCAGGTCAGGAGTTAGTGAGGGCCAGGTCAGGAGTGAGAGTCAGGATTGAGTGAGAGTCAGGATTGAGTGAGGGTCAGGATTGAGTGAGGGTCAGGAGTGAGTGAGGGCCAGGAGTGAGTGAGGGGGTCTCGGGGATCTCAGGACGCAGGACTGTGGCTCTCAGCTGCATTCACCGCCTGACACCTCTGCACACGCGCTCTCTGTGTGAACATACTTCAGGCCTCATCTTGTTGCATCAGTCTCTCTTGTAAACACTCAGTGACTGAGACTCATCGGATTGAGTGAGGGTCAGGTCAGGAGTGAGTGAGGGCCAGGAGTGAGTGAGGGCCAGGTCAGGAGTTAGTGAGGGCCAGGTCAGGAGTGAGAGTCAGGATTGAGTGAGGGTCAGGATTGAGTGAGGGTCAGGATTGAGTGAGGGTCAGGAGTGAGTGAGGGTCAGGAGTGAGTGAGTGGGTCTCGGGGATCTCAGGAGGCAGGACTGTGGCTCTCAGCTGCATTCACCGCCTGACACCTCTGCACACGCGCTCTCTGTGTGAACATACTTCAGGCCTCATCTTGTTGCATCAGTCTCTCTTGTAAACACTCAGTGACTGAGACTCATCGGATTGAGTGAGGGTCAGGTCAGGAGTGAGTGAGGGCCAGGTCAGGAGTGAGTGAGGGCCAGGTCAGGAGTGAGAGTCAGGATTGAGTGAGGGTCAGGATTGAGTGAGGGTCAGGATTGAGTGAGGGTCAGGATTGAGTGAGGGTCAGGAGTGAGTGAGGGCCAGGAGTGAGTGAGGGGGTCTCTGGGATCTCAGGATGCAGGACTGTGGCTCTCAGCTGCATTCACCGCCTGACACCTCTGCACACGCGCTCTCTGTGTGAACATACTTCAGGCCTCATCTTGTTGCATCAGTCTCTCTTGTAAACACTCAGTGACTGAGACTCATCGGATTGAGTGAGGGTCAGGTCAGGAGTGATTGAGGGCCAGGAGTGAGTGAGGGCCAGGTCAGGAGTGAGAGTCAGGATTGAGTGAGTGTCAGGAGTGAGTGAGGGTCAGGAGTGAGTGAGGGTCAGGAGTGAGTGAGGGTCAGGAGTGAGTGAGGGCCAGGTCAGGAGTGAGTGAGGGTCAGGAGTGAGTGAGCGTCAGGAGTGAGTGAGGGCCAGGAGTGAGTGAGGGCCAGGAGTGGGTGAGGGGGTCTCGGGGATCTCAGGACGCAGGACTGTGGCTCTCAGCTGCATTCACCGCCTGACACCTCTGCACACGCGCTCTCTGTGTGAACATACTTCAGGCCTCATCTTGTTGCATCAGTCTCTCTTGTAAACACTCAGTGACTGAGACTCATCGGATTGAGTGAGGGTCAGGTCAGGAGTGAGTGAGGGCCAGGAGTGAGTGAGGGCCAGGTCAGGAGTTAGTGAGGGCCAGGTCAGGAGTGAGAGTCAGGATTGAGTGAGGGCCAGGATTGAGTGAGGGTCAGGATTGAGTGAGGGTCAGGAGTGAGTGAGGGCCAGGAGTGAGTGAGGGGGTCTCGGGGATCTCAGGACGCAGGACTGTGGCTCTCAGCTGCATTCACCGCCTGACACCTCTGCACACGCGCTCTCTGTGTGAACATACTTCAGGCCTCATCTTGTTGCATCAGTCTCTCTTGTAAACACTCAGTGACTGAGACTCATCGGATTGAGTGAGGGTCAGGTCAGGAGTGAGTGAGGGCCAGGAGTGAGTGAGGGCCAGGTCAGGAGTGAGAGTCAGGATTGAGTGAGGGTCAGGATTGAGTGAGGGTCAGGAGTGAGTGAGGGTCAGGAGTGAGTGAGGGTCAGGAGTGAGTGAGGGCCAGGTCAGGAGTGAGTGAGGGTCAGGAGTGAGTGAGGGTCAGGAGTGAGTGAGGGCCAGGAGTGAGTGAGGGCCAGGAGTGGGTGAGGGGGTCTCGGGGATCTCAGGACGCAGGACTGTGGCTCTCAGCTGCATTCACCGCCTGACACCTCTGCACATGCGCTCTCTGTAAGAACATACTTCAGGCCTCATCTTGTTGCATCAGTCACAATTGTAAACACTCAGTGACTGAGACTCATCGGATTGAGTGAGGGTCAGGTCAGGAGTGAGTGAGGGCCAGGAGTGAGTGAGGGCCAGGTCAGGAGTTAGTGAGGGCCAGGTCAGGAGTGAGATTCAGGATTGAGTGAGGGTCAGGATTGAGTGAGGGTCAGGATTGAGTGAGGGTCAGGAGTGAGTGAGGGCCAGGAGTGAGTGAGGGGGTCTCGGGGATCTCAGGACGCAGGACTGTGGCTCTCAGCAGCATTCACCGCCTGACACCTCTGCACACGCGCTCTCTGTGTGAACATACTTCAGGCCTCATCTTGTTGCATCAGTCTCTCTTGTAAACACTCAGTGACTGAGACTCATCGGATTGAGTGAGGGTCAGGTCAGGAGTGAGTGAGGGCCAGGAGTGAGTGAGGGCCAGGTCAGGAGTGAGAGTCAGGATTGAGTGAGGGTCAGGATTGAGTGAGGGTCAGGATTGAGTGAGGGTCAGGAGTGAGTGAGGGCCAGGAGTGAGTGAGGGGGTCTCGGGGATCTCAGGAGGCAGGACTGTGGCTCTCAGCTGCATTCACCGCCTGACACCTCTGCACACCTGCTCTCTGTGTGAGGGTCAGGAGTGAGTGAGGGTCAGGAGTGAGTGAGGGTCAGGAGTGAGTGAGGGTCAGGAGTGAGTGAGGGGGTCCTGGGGATCTCAGGACGCAGGACTGTGGCTCTCAGCTGCATTCACCGCCTGACACCTCTGCACACGCGCGCTCTGTGTGAACATACTTCAGGCCTCATCTTGTTGCATCAGTCTCTCTTGTAAACACTCAGTGACTGACACTCATCGGATTGAGTGAGGGTCAGGTCAGGAGTGAGTGAGGGTCAGGAGTGAGTGAGGGTCAGGATTGAGTGAGGGTCAGGAGTGAGTGAGGGTCAGGAGTGAGTGAGGGTCAGGATTGAGTGAGGGTCAGGAGTGAGTGAGGGTCGGGATTGAGTGAGGGTCAGGAGTGAGTGAGGGTCAGGAGTGAGTGAGGGTCAGGAGTGATTGAGGGTCAGGAGTGAGTGAGGGTCAGGAGTGAGTGAGGGCCAGGTCAGGAGTGAGTGAGGGTCAGGAGTGAGTGAGGGTCAGGAGTGATAGAGGGGCTCGGGGGTCTCAGGAGGCAGGACTGTGGCTCTCAGCTGCACTCACCGCCTGAGGTCTCTGCACACGCGCTCTCTGTGTGAACATACTTCAGGCCTCATCTTGTTGCATCAGTCTCTCTTGTAAACACTCAGTGACCGAGACTCATCGGACTGAGTGAGGGTCAGGTCAGGAGTGAGTGAGGGTCAGGAGTGAGTGAGGGTCAGGATTGAGTGAGGGTCAGGAGTGAGTGAGGGTCAGGAGTGAGTGAGGGTCAGGATTGAGTGAGGGTCAGGAGTGAGTGAGGTTCGGGATTGAGTGAGGGTCAGGAGTGAGTGAGGGTCAGGAGTGAGTGAGGGTCAGGAGTGATTGAGGGTCAGGAGTGAGTGAGGGTCAGGAGTGAGTGAGGGCCAGGTCAGGAGTGAGTGAGGGTCAGGAGTGAGTGAGGGTCAGGAGTGAGTGAGGGCCAGGAGTGAGTGAGGGTCAGGAGTGAGTGAGGGGGTCTCGGGGATCTCAGGACGCAGGACTGTGGCTCTCAGCTGCATTCACCGCCTGACACCTCTGCACACGCGCTCTCTGTGTGAACACACTTCAGGCCTCATCTTGTTGCATCAGTCTTGTAAACACTCCGTTACTGAGACTCATTGGAGTGAGTGAGGGTGAGGAGTGAGAGAGGGGGTCTCTGGGGTCTCAGGACGCAGGACTGTGGCTCTCAGCTGCATTCACCGCCTGACACCTCTGCACACGCGCTCTCTGTGTGAACATACTTCAGGCCTCATCTTGTTGCATCAGTCTCTCTTGTAAACACTCAGTGACTGAGACTCATCGGATTGAGTGAGGGTCAGGTCAGGAGTGAGTGAGGGCCAGGAGTGAGTAAGGGCCAGGTCAGGAGTGAGAGTCAGGATTGAGTGAGGGTCAGGATTGAGTGAGGGTCAGGAGTGAGTGAGGGTCAGGAGTGAGTGAGGGTCAGGAGTGAGTGAGGGTCAGGAGTGAGTGAGGGTCAGGAGTGAGTGAGGGCCAGGTCAGGAGTGAGTGAGGGTCAGGAGTGAGTGAGGGTCAGGAGTGAGTGAGGGCCAGGAGTGAGTGAGGGCCAGGAGTGGGTGAGGGGGTCTCGGGGATCTCAGGACGCAGGACTGTGGCTCTCAGCTGCATTCACCGCCTGACACCTCTGCACACGCGCTCTCTGTGTGAACATACTTCAGGCCTCATCTTGTTGCATCAGTCTCTCTTGTAAACACTCAGTGACTGAGACTCATCGGATTGAGTGAGGGTCAGGTCAGGAGTGAGTGAGGGCCAGGAGTGAGTGAGGGCCAGGTCAGGAGTTAGTGAGGGCCAGGTCAGGAGTGAGAGTCAGGATTGAGTTAGGGTCAGGATTGAGTGAGGGTCAGGATTGAGTGAGGGTCAGGAGTGAGTGAGGGTCAGGAGTGAGTGAGTGGGTCTCGGGGATCTCAGGAGGCAGGACTGTGGCTCTCAGCTGCATTCACCGCCTGACACCTCTGCACACGCGCTCTCTGTGTGAACATACTTCAGGCCTCATCTTGTTGCATCAGTCTCTCTTGTAAACACTCAGTGACTGAGACTCATCGGATTGAGTGAGGGTCAGGTCAGGAGTGAGTGAGGGCCAGGTCAGGAGTGAGTGAGGGCCAGGTCAGGAGTGAGAGTCAGGATTGAGTGAGGGTCAGGATTGAGTGAGGGTCAGGATTGAGTGAGGGTCAGGAGTGAGTGAGGGCCAGGAGTGAGTGAGGGGGTCTCTGGGATCTCAGGATGCAGGACTGTGGCTCTCAGCTGCATTCACCGCCTGACACCTCTGCACACGCGCTCTCTGTGTGAACATACTTCAGGCCTCATCTTGTTGCATCAGTCTCTCTTGTAAACACTCAGTGACTGAGACTCATCGGATTGAGTGAGGGTCAGGTCAGGAGTGAGTGAGGGCCAGGAGTGAGTGAGGGCCAGGTCAGGAGTGAGAGTCAGGATTGAGTGAGGGTCAGGAGTGAGTGAGGGTCAGGAGTGAGTGAGGGTCAGGAGTGAGTGAGGGTCAGGAGTGAGTGAGGGCCAGGAGTGAGTGAGGGCCAGGAGTGGGTGAGGGGGTCTCGGGGAACTCAGGACGCAGGACTGTGGCTCTCAGCTGCATTCACCGCCTGACACCTCTGCACACGCGCTCTCTGTGTGAACATACTTCAGGCCTCATCTTGTTGCATCAGTCTGTCTTGTAAACACTCAGTGACTGAGACTCATCGGATTGAGTGAGGGTCAGGTCAGGAGTGAGTGAGGGCCAGGAGTGAGTGAGGGCCAGGTCAGGAGTTAGTGAGGGCCAGGTCAGGAGTTAGTGAGGGCCAGGTCAGGAGTGAGAGTCAGGATTGAGTGAGGGCCAGGATTGAGTGAGGGTCAGGATTGAGTGAGGGTCAGGAGTGAGTGAGGGCCAGGAGTGAGTGAGGGGGTCTCGGGGATCTCAGGACGCAGGACTGTGGCTCTCAGCTGCATTCACCGCCTGACACCTCTGCACACGCGCTCTCTGTGTGAACATACTTCAGGCCTCATCTTGTTGCATCAGTCTCTCTTGTAAACACTCAGTGACTGAGACTCATCGGATTGAGTGAGGGTCAGGTCAGGAGTGAGTGAGGGCCAGGAGTGAGTGAGGGCCAGGTCAGGAGTGAGAGTCAGGATTGAGTGAGGGTCAGGATTGAGTGAGGGTCAGGATTGAATGAGGGTCAGGAGTGAGTGAGGGTCAGGAGTGAGTGAGGGTCAGGAGTGAGTGAGGGCCAGGTCAGGAGTGAGTGAGGGTCAGGAGTGAGTGAGGGTCAGGAGTGAGTGAGGGCCAGGAGTGAGTGAGGGCCAGGAGTGGGTGAGGGGGTCTCGGGGATCTCAGGACGCAGGACTGTGGCTCTCAGCTGCATTCACCGCCTGACACCTCTGCACATGCGCTCTCTGTAAGAACATACTTCAGGCCTCATCTTGTTGCATCAGTCTCTCTTGTAAACACTCAGTGACTGAGACTCATCGGATTGAGTGAGGGTCAGGTCAGGAGTGAGTGAGGGCCAGGAGTGAGTGAGGGCCAGGTCAGGAGTTAGTGAGGGCCAGGTCAGGAGTGAGATTCAGGAGTGAGTGAGGGTCAGGATTGAGTGAGGGTCAGGAGTGAGTGAGGGCCAGGAGTGAGTGAGGGGGTCTCGGGGATCTCAGGACGCAGGACTGTGGCTCTCAGCTGCATTCACCGCCTGACACCTCTGCACACGCGCTCTCTGTGTGAACATACTTCAGGCCTCATCTTGTTGCATCAGTCTCTCTTGTAAACACTCAGTGACTGAGACTCATCGGATTGAGTGAGGGTCAGGTCAGGAGTGAGTGAGGGCCAGGAGTGAGTGAGGGCCAGGTCAGGAGTTAGTGAGGGCCAGGTCAGGAGTGAGAGTCAGGATTGAGTTAGGGTCAGGATTGAGTGAGGGTCAGGAGTGAGTGAGGGTCAGGAGTGAGTGAGTGGGTCTCGGGGATCTCAGGAGGCAGGACTGTGGCTCTCAGCTGCATTCACCGCCTGACACCTCTGCACACGCGCTCTCTGTGTGAACATACTTCAGGCCTCATCTTGTTGCATCAGTCTCTCTTGTAAACACTCAGTGACTGAGACTCATCGGATTGAGTGAGGGTCAGGTCAGGAGTGAGTGAGGGCCAGGTCAGGAGTGAGTGAGGGCCAGGTCAGGAGTGAGAGTCAGGATTGAGTGAGGGTCAGGATTGAGTGAGGGTCAGGATTGAGTGAGGGTCAGGAGTGAGTGAGGGCCAGGAGTGAGTGAGGGGGTCTCTGGGATCTCAGGATGCAGGACTGTGGCTCTCAGCTGCATTCACCGCCTGACACCTCTGCACACGCGCTCTCTGTGTGAACATACTTCAGGCCTCATCTTGTTGCATCAGTCTCTCTTGTAAACACTCAGTGACTGAGACTCATCGGATTGAGTGAGGGTCAGGTCAGGAGTGAGTGAGGGCCAGGAGTGAGTGAGGGCCAGGTCAGGAGTGAGAGTCAGGATTGAGTGAGGGTCAGGAGTGAGTGAGGGTCAGGAGTGAGTGAGGGTCAGGAGTGAGTGAGGGTCAGGAGTGAGTGAGGGCCAGGTCAGGAGTGAGTGAGGGTCAGGAGTGAGTGAGCGTCAGGAGTGAGTGAGGGCCAGGAGTGAGTGAGGGCCAGGAGTGGGTGAGGGGGTCTCGGGGATCTCAGGACGCAGGACTGTGGCTCTCAGCTGCATTCACCGCCTGACACCTCTGCACACGCGCTCTCTGTGTGAACATACTTCAGGCCTCATCTTGTTGCATCAGTCTGTCTTGTAAACACTCAGTGACTGAGACTCATCGGATTGAGTGAGGGTCAGGTCAGGAGTGAGTGAGGGCCAGGAGTGAGTGAGGGCCAGGTCAGGAGTTAGTGAGGGCCAGGTCAGGAGTTAGTGAGGGCCAGGTCAGGAGTGAGAGTCAGGATTGAGTGAGGGCCAGGATTGAGTGAGGGTCAGGATTGAGTGAGGGTCAGGAGTGAGTGAGGGCCAGGAGTGAGTGAGGGGGTCTCGGGGATCTCAGGACGCAGGACTGTGGCTCTCAGCTGCATTCACCGCCTGACACCTCTGCACACGCGCTCTCTGTGTGAACATACTTCAGGCCTCATCTTGTTGCATCAGTCTCTCTTGTAAACACTCAGTGACTGAGACTCATCGGATTGAGTGAGGGTCAGGTCAGGAGTGAGTGAGGGCCAGGAGTGAGTGAGGGCCAGGTCAGGAGTGAGAGTCAGGATTGAGTGAGGGTCAGGATTGAGTGAGGGCCAGGAGTGAGTGAGGGCCAGGTCAGGAGTTAGTGAGGGCCAGGTCAGGAGTGAGATTCAGGATTGAGTGAGGGTCAGGATTGAGTGAGGGTCAGGAGTGAGTGAGGGCCAGGAGTGAGTGAGGGGGTCTCGGGGATCTCAGGACGCAGGACTGTGGCTCTCAGCTGCATTCACCGCCTGACACCTCTGCACACGTGCGCTCTGTGTGAGGGTCAGGAGTGAGTGAGGGTCAGGAGTGAGTGAGGGTCAGGAGTGAGTGAGGGTCAGGAGTGAGTGAGGGGGTCTCGGGGGTCTCAGGACGCAGGACTGTGGCTCTCAGCTGCATTCACCGCCTGACACCTCTGCACACGCGCTCTCTGTGTGAACATACTTCAGGCCTCATCTTGTTGCATCAGTCTCTCTTGTAAACACTCAGTGACTGAGACTCATCGGATTGAGTGAGGGTCAGGTCAGGAGTGAGTGAGGGCCAGGAGTGAGTGAGGGCCAGGTCAGGAGTGAGAGTCAGGATTGAGTGAGGGTCAGGATTGAGTGAGGGTCAGGAGTGAGTGAGGGTCAGGAGTGAGTGAGGGTCAGGAGTGAGTGAGGGTCAGGAGTGAGTGAGGGCCAGGTCAGGAGTGAGTGAGGGTCAGGAGTGAGTGAGGGTCAGGAGTGAGTGAGGGCCAGGAGTGAGTGAGGGCCAGGAGTGGGTGAGGGGGTCTCGGGGATCTCAGGACGCAGGACTGTGGCTCTCAGCTGCATTCACCGCCTGACACCTCTGCACATGCGCTCTCTGTAAGAACATACTTCAGGCCTCATCTTGTTGCATCAGTCTCAATTGTAAACACTCAGTGACTGAGACTCATCGGATTGAGTGAGGGTCAGGTCAGGAGTGAGTGAGGGCCAGGAGTGAGTAAGGGCCAGGTCAGGAGTGAGAGTCAGGATTGAGTGAGGGTCAGGATTGAGTGAGGGTCAGGATTGAGTGAGGGTCAGGAGTGAGTGAGGGCCAGGAGTGAGTGAGGGGGTCTCGGGGATCTCAGGAGGCAGGACTGTGGCTCTCAGCTGCATTCACCGCCTGACACCTCTGCACACCTGCTCTCTGTGTGAGGGTCAGGAGTGAGTGAGGGTCAGGAGTGAGTGAGGGTCAGGAGTGAGTGAGGGTCAGGAGTGAGTGAGGGCCAGGAGTGAGTGAGGGGGTCTCGGGGATCTCAGGACGCAGGACTGTGGCTCTCAGCTGCATTCACCGCCTGACACCTCTGCACACGCGCGCTCTGTGTGAACATACTTCAGGCCTCATCTTGTTGCATCAGTCTCTCTTGTAAACACTCAGTGACTGACACTCATCGGATTGAGTGAGGGTCAGGTCAGGAGTGAGTGAGGGTCAGGAGTAAGTGAGGGTCAGGATTGAGTGAGGGTCAGGAGTGAGTGAGGGTCAGGAGTGAGTGAGGGTCAGGATTGAGTGAGGGTCAGGAGTGAGTGAGGGTCGGGATTGAGTGAGGGTCAGGAGTGAGTGAGGGTCAGGAGTGAGTGAGGGTCAGGAGTGATTGAGGGTCAGGAGTGAGTGAGGGTCAGGAGTGAGTGAGGGCCAGGTCAGGAGTGAGTGAGGGTCAGGAGTGAGTGAGGGTCAGGAGTGATAGAGGGGCTCGGGGGTCTCAGGAGGCAGGACTGTGGCTCTCAGCTGCACTCACCGCCTGAGGTCTCTGCACACGCGCTCTCTGTGTGAACATACTTCAGGCCTCATCTTGTTGCATCAGTCTCTCTTGTAAACACTCAGTGACCGAGACTCATCGGACTGAGTGAGGGTCAGGTCAGGAGTGAGTGAGGGTCAGGAGTGAGTGAGGGTCAGGATTGAGTGAGGGTCAGGAGTGAGTGAGGGTCAGGAGTGAGTGAGGGTCAGGATTGAGTGAGGGTCAGGAGTGAGTGAGGTTCGGGATTGAGTGAGGGTCAGGAGGGAGTGAGGGTCAGGAGTGAGTGAGGGTCAGGAGTGATTGAGGGTCAGGAGTGAGTGAGGGTCAGGAGTGAGTGAGGGCCAGGTCAGGAGTGAGTGAGGGTCAGGAGTGAGTGAGGGTCAGGAGTGAGTGAGGGCCAGGAGTGAGTGAGGGTCAGGAGTGAGTGAGGGGGTCTCGGGGATCTCAGGACGCAGGACTGTGGCTCTCAGCTGCATTCACCGCCTGACACCTCTGCACACGCGCTCTCTGTGTGAACACACTTCAGGCCTCATCTTGTTGCATCAGTCTTGTAAACACTCCGTTACTGAGACTCATTGGAGTGAGTGAGGGTGAGGAGTGAGAGAGGGGGTCTCGGGGGTCTCAGGACGCAGGACTGTGGCTCTCAGCTGCATTCACCGCCTGACACCTCTGCACACGCGCTCTCTGTGTGAACATACTTCAGGCCTCATCTTGTTGCATCAGTCTCTCTTGTAAACACTCAGTGACTGAGACTCATCGGATTAAGTGAGGGTCAGGTCAGGAGTGAGTGAGGGCCAGGAGTGAGTAAGGGCCAGGTCAGGAGTGAGAGTCAGGATTGAGTGAGGGTCAGGATTGAGTGAGGGTCAGGAGTGAGTGAGGGTCAGGAGTGAGTGAGGGTCAGGAGTGAGTGAGGGTCAGGAGTGAGTGAGGGCCAGGTCAGGAGTGAGTGAGGGTCAGGAGTGAGTGAGGGTCAGGAGTGAGTGAGGGCCAGGAGTGAGTGAGCGCCAGGAGTGGGTGAGGGGGTCTCGGGGATCTCAGGACGCAGGACTGTGGCTCTCAGCTGCATTCACCGCCTGACACCTCTGCACACGCGCTCTCTGTGTGAACATACTTCAGGCCTCATCTTGTTGCATCAGTCTCTCTTGTAAACACTCAGTGACTGAGACTCATCGGATTGAGTGAGGGTCAGGTCAGGAGTGAGTGAGGGCCAGGAGTGAGTGAGGGCCAGGTCAGGAGTTAGTGAGGGCCAGGTCAGGAGTGAGAGTCAGGATTGAGTGAGGGTCAGGATTGAGTGAGGGTCAGGATTGAGTGAGGGTCAGGAGTGAGTGAGGGTCAGGAGTGAGTGAGTGGGTCTCGGGGATCTCAGGAGGCAGGACTGTGGCTCTCAGCTGCATTCACCGCCTGACACCTCTGCAAACGCGCTCTCTGTGTGAACATACTTCAGGCCTCATCTTGTTGCATCAGTCTCTCTTGTAAACACTCAGTGACTGAGACTCATCGGATTGAGTGAGGGTCAGGTCAGGAGTGAGTGAGGGCCAGGTCAGGAGTGAGTGAGGGCCAGGTCAGGAGTGAGAGTCAGGATTGAGTGAGGGTCAGGATTGAGTGAGGGTCAGGATTGAGTGAGGGTCAGGAGTGAGTGAGGGCCAGGAGTGAGTGAGGGGGTCTCTGGGATCTCAGGATGCAGGACTGTGGCTCTCAGCTGCATTCACCGCCTGACACCTCTGCACACGCGCTCTCTGTGTGAACATACTTCAGGCCTCATCTTGTTGCATCAGTCTCTCTTGTAAACACTCAGTGACTGAGACTCATCGGATTGAGTGAGGGTCAGGTCAGGAGTGAGTGAGGGCCAGGAGTGAGTGAGGGCCAGGTCAGGAGTGAGAGTCAGGATTGAGTGAGGGTCAGGAGTGAGTGAGGGTCAGGAGTGAGTGAGGGTCAGGAGTGAGTGAGGGTCAGGAGTGAGTGAGGGTCAGGAGTGAGTGAGCGTCAGGAGTGAGTGAGGGCCAGGAGTGAGTGAGGGCCAGGAGTGGGTGAGGGGGTCTCGGGGATCTCAGGACGCAGGACTGTGGCTCTCAGCTGCATTCACCGCCTGACACCTCTGCACACGCGCTCTCTGTGTGAACATACTTCAGGCCTCATCTTGTTGCATCAGTCTCTCTTGTAAACACTCAGTGACTGAGACTCATCGGATTGAGTGAGGGTCAGGTCAGGAGTGAGTGAGGGCCAGGAGTGAGTGAGGGCCAGGTCAGGAGTTAGTGAGGGCCAGGTCAGGAGTTAGTGAGGGCCAGGTCAGGAGTGAGAGTCAGGATTGAGTGAGGGCCAGGATTGAGTGAGGGTCAGGATTGAGTGAGGGTCAGGAGTGAGTGAGGGCCAGGAGTGAGTGAGGGGGTCTCGGGGATCTCAGGACGCAGGACTGTGGCTCTCAGCTGCATTCACCGCCTGACACCTCTGCACACGCGCTCTCTGTGTGAACATACTTCAGGCCTCATCTTGTTGCATCAGTCTCTCTTGTAAACACTCAGTGACTGAGACTCATCGGATTGAGTGAGGGTCAGGTCAGGAGTGAGTGAGGGCCAGGAGTGAGTGAGGGCCAGGTCAGGAGTGAGAGTCAGGATTGAGTGAGGGTCAGGATTGAGTGAGGGTCAGGATTGAGTGAGGGTCAGGAGTGAGTGAGGGTCAGGAGTGAGTGAGGGCCAGGTCAGGAGTGAGTGAGGGTCAGGAGTGAGTGAGGGTCAGGAGTGAGTGAGGGCCAGGAGTGAGTGAGGGCCAGGAGTGGGTGAGGGGGTCTCAGGGATCTCAGGACGCAGGACTGTGGCTCTCAGCTGCATTCACCGCCTGACACCTCTGCACATGCGCTCTCTGTAAGAACATACTTCAGGCCTCATCTTGTTGCATCAGTCTCTCTTGTAAACACTCAGTGACTGAGACTCATCGGATTGAGTGAGGGTCAGGTCAGGAGTGAGTGAGGGCCAGGAGTGAGTGAGGGCCAGGTCAGGAGTTAGTGAGGGCCAGGTCAGGAGTGAGATTCAGGATTGAGTGAGGGTCAGGATTGAGTGAGGGTCAGGAGTGAGTGAGGGCCAGGAGTGAGTGAGGGGGTCTCGGGGATCTCAGGACGCAGGACTGTGGCTCTCAGCTGCATTCACCGCCTGACACCTCTGCACACGTGCGCTCTGTGTGAGGGTCAGGAGTGAGTGAGGGTCAGGAGTGAGTGAGGGTCAGGAGTGAGTGAGGGTCAGGAGTGAGTGAGGCGGTCTCGGGGGTCTCAGGACGCAGGACTGTGGCTCTCAGCTGCATTCACCGCCTGACACCTCTGCACACGCGCTCTCTGTGTGAACATACTTCAGGCCTCATCTTGTTGCATCAGTCTCTCTTGTAAACACTCAGTGACTGAGACTCATCGGATTGAGTGAGGGTCAGGTCAGGAGTGAGTGAGGGCCAGGAGTGAGTGAGGGCCAGGTCAGGAGTGAGAGTCAGGATTGAGTGAGGGTCAGGATTGAGTGAGGGTCAGGAGTGAGTGAGGGTCAGGAGTGAGTGAGGGTCAGGAGTGAGTGAGGGCCAGGTCAGGAGTGAGTGAGGGTCAGGAGTGAGTGAGGGTCAGGAGTGAGTGAGGGCCAGGAGTGAGTGAGGGCCAGGAGTGGGTGAGGGGGTCTCGGGGATCTCAGGACGCAGGACTGTGGCTCTCAGCTGCATTCACCGCCTGACACCTCTGCACACGCGCTCTCTGTAAGAACATACTTCAGGCCTCATCTTGTTGCATCAGTCTCAATTGTAAACACTCAGTGACTGAGACTCATCGGATTGAGTGAGGGTCAGGTCAGGAGTGAGTGAGGGCCAGGAGTGAGTGAGGGCCAGGTCAGGAGTTAGTGAGGGCCAGGTCAGGAGTGAGATTCAGGATTGAGTGAGGGTCAGGATTGAGTGAGGGTCAGGATTGAGTGAGGGTCAGGAGTGAGTGTGGGCCAGGAGTGAGTGAGGGGGTCTTGGGGATCTCAGGACGCAGGACTGTGGCTCTCAGCAGCATTCACCGCCTGACACCTCTGCACACGCGCTCTCTGTGTGAACATACTTCAGGCCTCATCTTGTTGCATCAGTCTCTCTTGTAAACACTCAGTGACTGAGACTCATCGGATTGAGTGAGGGTCAGGTCAGGAGTGAGTGAGGGCCAGGAGTGAGTGAGGACCAGGTCAGGAGTGAGAGTCAGGATTGAGTGAGGGTCAGGATTGAGTGAGGGTCAGGATTGAGTGAGGGTCAGGAGTGAGTGAGGGCCAGGAGTGAGTGAGGGGGTCTCGGGGATCTCAGGAGGCAGGACTGTGGCTCTCAGCTGCATTCACTGCCTGACACCTCTGCACACCTGCTCTCTGTGTGAGGGTCAGGAGTGAGTGAGGGTCAGGAGTGAGTGAGGGTCAGGAGTGAGTGAGGGTCAGGAGTGAGTGAGGACCAGGAGTGAGTGAGGGGGTCTCGGGGATCTCAGGACGCAGGACTGTGGCTCTCAGCTGCATTCACCGCCTGACACCTCTGCACACGCGCGCTCTGTGTGAACATACTTCAGGCCTCATCTTGTTGCATCAGTCTCTCTTGTAAACACTCAGTGACTGACACTCATCGGATTGAGTGAGGGTCAGGTCAGGAGTGAGTGAGGGTCAGGAGTGAGTGAGGGTCAGGATTGAGTGAGGGTCAGGAGTGAGTGAGGGTCAGGAGTGAGTGAGGGTCAGGATTGAGTGAGGGTCAGGAGTGAGTGAGGGTCGGGATTGAGTGAGGGTCAGGAGTGAGTGAGGGTCAGGAGTGAGTGAGGGTCAGGAGTGATTGAGGGTCAGGAGTGAGTGAGGGTCAGGAGTGAGTGAGGGCCAGGTCAGGAGTGAGTGAGGGTCAGGAGTGATAGAGGGGCTCGGGGGTCTCAGGAGGCAGGACTGTGGCTCTCAGCTGCACTCACCGCCTGAGGTCTCTGCACACACGCTCTCTGTGTGAACATACTTCAGGCCTCATCTTGTTGCATCAGTCTCTCTTGTAAACACTCAGTGACCGAGACTCATCGGACTGAGGGAGGGTCAGGTCAGGAGTGAGTGAGGGTCAGGAGTGAGTGAGGGTCAGGATTGAGTGAGGGTCAGGAGTGAGTGAGGGTCAGGAGTGAGTGAGGGTCAGGATTGAGTGAGGGTCAGGAGTGAGTGAGGTTCGGGATTGAGTGAGGGTCAGGAGTGAGTGAGGGTCAGGAGTGAGTGAGGGTCAGGAGTGATTGAGGGTCAGGAGTGAGTGAGGGTCAGGAGTGAGTGAGGGCCAGGTCAGGAGTGAGTGAGGGTCAGGAGTGAGTGAGGGTCAGGAGTGAGTGAGGGCCAGGAGTGAGTGAGGGTCAGGAGTGAGTGAGGGGGTCTCGGGGATCTCAGGACGCAGGACTGTGGCTCTCACCTGCATTCACCGCCTGACACCTCTGCACACTCTGTGTGAACACACACCAGGCCTCATCTTGTTGCATCAGTCTTGTAAACACTCCGTTACTGAGACTCATTGGAGTGAGTGAGGGTGAGGAGTGAGAGAGGGGGTCTCGGGGGTCTCAGGACGCAGGACTGTGGCTCTCAGCTGCATTCACCGCCTGACACCTCTGCACACGCGCTCTCTGTGTGAACATACTTCAGGCCTCATCTTGTTGCATCAGTCTCTCTTGTAAACACTCAGTGACTGAGACTCATCGGATTGAGTGAGGGTCAGGTCAGGAGTGAGTGAGGGCCAGGAGTGAGTGAGGGCCAGGTCAGGAGTTAGTGAGGGCCAGGTCAGGAGTTAGTGAGGGCCAGGTCAGGAGTGAGAGTCAGGATTGAGTGAGGGCCAGGATTGAGTGAGGGTCAGGATTGAGTGAGGGTCAGGAGTGAGTGAGGGCCAGGAGTGAGTGAGGGGGTCTCGGGGATCTCAGGACGCAGGACTGTGGCTCTCAGCTGCATTCACCGCCTGACACCTCTGCACACGCGCTCTCTGTGTGAACATACTTCAGGCCTCATCTTGTTGCATCAGTCTCTCTTGTAAACACTCAGTGACTGAGACTCATCGGATTGAGTGAGGGTCAGGTCAGGAGTGAGTGAGGGCCAGGAGTGAGTGAGGGCCAGGTCAGGAGTGAGAGTCAGGATTGAGTGAGGGTCAGGATTGAGTGAGGGTCAGGATTGAGTGAGGGTCAGGAGTGAGTGAGGGTCAGGAGTGAGTGAGGGTCAGGAGTGAGTGAGGGCCAGGTCAGGAGTGAGTGAGGGCCAGGTCAGGAGTGAGTGAGGGTCAGGAGTGAGTGAGGGCCAGGAGTGAGTGAGGGCCAGGAGTGGGTGAGGGGGTCTCAGGGATCTCAGGACGCAGGACTGTGGCTCTCAGCTGCATTCACCGCCTGACACCTCTGCACATGCGCTCTCTGTAAGAACATACTTCAGGCCTCATCTTGTTGCATCAGTCTCTCTTGTAAACACTCAGTGACTGAGACTCATCGGATTGAGTGAGGGTCAGGTCAGGAGTGAGTGAGGGCCAGGAGTGAGTGAGGGCCAGGTCAGGAGTTAGTGAGGGCCAGGTCAGGAGTGAGATTCAGGATTGAGTGAGGGTCAGGATTGAGTGAGGGTCAGGAGTGAGTGAGGGCCAGGAGTGAGTGAGGGGGTCTCGGGGATCTCAGGACGCAGGACTGTGGCTCTCAGCTGCATTCACCGCCTGACACCTCTGCACACGTGCGCTCTGTGTGAGGGTCAGGAGTGAGTGAGGGTCAGGAGTGAGTGAGGGTCAGGAGTGAGTGAGGGTCAGGAGTGAGTGAGGGGGTCTCGGGGGTCTCAGGACGCAGGACTGTGGCTCTCAGCTGCATTCACCGCCTGACACCTCTGCACACGCGCTCTCTGTGTGAACATACTTCAGGCCTCATCTTGTTGCATCAGTCTCTCTTGTAAACACTCAGTGACTGAGACTCATCGGATTGAGTGAGGGTCAGGTCAGGAGTGAGTGAGGGCCAGGAGTGAGTGAGGGCCAGGTCAGGAGTGAGAGTCAGGATTTAGTGAGGGTCAGGATTGAGTGAGGGTCAGGAGTGAGTGAGGGTCAGGAGTGAGTGAGGGTCAGGAGTGAGTGAGGGCCAGGTCAGGAGTGAGTGAGGGTCAGGAGTGAGTGAGGGTCAGGAGTGAGTGAGGGCCAGGAGTGAGTGAGGGCCAGGAGTGGGTGAGGGGGTCTCGGGGATCTCAGGACGCAGGACTGTGGCTCTCAGCTGCATTCACCGCCTGACACCTCTGCACACGCGCTCTCTGTAAGAACATACTTCAGGCCTCATCTTGTTGCATCAGTCTCAATTGTAAACACTCAGTGACTGAGACTCATCGGATTGAGTGAGGGTCAGGTCAGGAGTGAGTGAGGGCCAGGAGTGAGTGAGGGCCAGGTCAGGAGTTAGTGAGGGCCAGGTCAGGAGTGAGATTCAGGATTGAGTGAGGGTCAGGATTGAGTGAGGGTCAGGATTGAGTGAGGGTCAGGAGTGAGTGTGGGCCAGGAGTGAGTGAGGGGGTCTTGGGGATCTCAGGACGCAGGACTGTGGCTCTCAGCAGCATTCACCGCCTGACACCTCTGCACACGCGCTCTCTGTGTGAACATACTTCAGGCCTCATCTTGTTGCATCAGTCTCTCTTGTAAACACTCAGTGACTGAGACTCATCGGATTGAGTGAGGGTCAGGTCAGGAGTGAGTGAGGGCCAGGAGTGAGTGAGGACCAGGTCAGGAGTGAGAGTCAGGATTGAGTGAGGGTCAGGATTGAGTGAGGGTCAGGATTGAGTGAGGGTCAGGAGTGAGTGAGGGCCAGGAGTGAGTGAGGGGGTCTCGGGGATCTCAGGAGGCAGGACTGTGGCTCTCAGCTGCATTCACTGCCTGACACCTCTGCACACCTGCTCTCTGTGTGAGGGTCAGGAGTGAGTGAGGGTCAGGAGTGAGTGAGGGTCAGGAGTGAGTGAGGGTCAGGAGTGAGTGAGGGCCAGGAGTGAGTGAGGGGGTCTCGGGGATCTCAGGACGCAGGACTGTGGCTCTCAGCTGCATTCACCGCCTGACACCTCTGCACACGCGCGCTCTGTGTGAACATACTTCAGGCCTCATCTTGTTGCATCAGTCTCTCTTGTAAACACTCAGTGACTGACACTCATCGGATTGAGTGAGGGTCAGGTCAGGAGTGAGTGAGGGTCAGGAGTGAGTGAGGGTCAGGATTGAGTGAGGGTCAGGAGTGAGTGAGGGTCAGGAGTGAGTGAGGGTCAGGATTGAGTGAGGGTCAGGAGTGAGTGAGGGTCGGGATTGAGTGAGGGTCAGGAGTGAGTGAGGGTCAGGAGTGAGTGAGGGTCAGGAGTGATTGAGGGTCAGGAGTGAGTGAGGGTCAGGAGTGAGTGAGGGCCAGGTCAGGAGTGAGTGAGGGTCAGGAGTGAGTGAGGGTCAGGAGTGATAGAGGGGCTCGGGGGTCTCAGGAGGCAGGACTGTGGCTCTCAGCTGCACTCACCGCCTGAGGTCTCTGCACACGCGCTCTCTGTGTGAACATACTTCAGGCCTCATCTTGTTGCATCAGTCTCTCTTGTAAACACTCAGTGACCGAGACTCATCGGACTGAGTGAGGGTCAGGTCAGGAGTGAGTGAGGGTCAGGAGTGAGTGAGGGTCAGGATTGAGTGAGGGTCAGGAGTGAGTGAGGGTCAGGAGTGAGTGAGGGTCAGGATTGAGTGAGGGTCAGGAGTGAGTGAGGTTCGGGATTGAGTGAGGGTCAGGAGTGAGTGAGGGTCAGGAGTGAGTGAGGGTCAGGAGTGATTGAGGGTCAGGAGTGAGTGGGGGTCAGGAGTGAGTGAGGGCCAGGTCAGGAGTGAGTGAGGGTCAGGAGTGAGTGAGGGTCAGGAGTGAGTGAGGGCCAGGAGTGAGTGAGGGTCAGGAGTGAGTGAGGGGGTCTCGGGGATCTCAGGACGCAGGACTGTGGCTCTCACCTGCATTCACCGCCTGACACCTCTGCACACTCTGTGTGAACACACACCAGGCCTCATCTTGTTGCATCAGTCTTGTAAACACTCCGTTACTGAGACTCATTGGAGTGAGTGAGGGTGAGGAGTGAGAGAGGGGGTCTCGGGGGTCTCAGGACGCAGGACTGTGGCTCTCAGCTGCATTCACCGCCTGACACCTCTGCACACGCGCTCTCTGTGTGAACATACTTCAGGCCTCATCTTGTTGCATCAGTCTCTCTTGTAAACACTCAGTGACTGACACTCATCGGATTGAGTGAGGGTCAGGTCAGGAGTGAGTGAGGGCCAGGAGTGAGTAAGGGCCAGGTCAGGAGTGAGAGTCAGGATTGAGTGAGGGTCAGGATTGAGTGAGGGTCAGGAGTGAGTGAGGGTCAGGAGTGAGTGAGGGTCAGGAGTGAGTGAGGGTCAGGAGTGAGTGAGGGCCAGGTCAGGAGTGAGTGAGGGTCAGGAGTGAGTGAGGCTCAGGAGTGAGTGAGGGCCAGGAGTGAGTGAGCGCCAGGAGTGGGTGAGGAGGTCTCGGGGATCTCAGGACGCAGGACTGTGGCTCTCAGCTGCATTCACCGCCTGACACCTCTGCACACGCGCTCTCTGTGTGAACATACTTCAGGCCTCATCTTGTTGCATCAGTCTCTCTTGTAAACACTCAGTGACTGAGACTCATCGGATTGAGTGAGGGTCAGGTCAGGAGTGAGTGAGGGCCAGGAGTGAGTGAGGGCCAGGTCAGGAGTTAGTGAGGGCCAGGTCAGGAGTGAGAGTCAGGATTGAGTGAGGGTCAGGATTGAGTGAGGGTCAGGATTGAGTGAGGGTCAGGAGTGAGTGAGGGTCAGGAGTGAGTGAGTGGGTCTCGGGGATCTCAGGAGGCAGGACTGTGGCTCTCAGCTGCATTCACCGCCTGACACCTCTGCACACGCGCTCTCTGTGTGAACATACTTCAGGCCTCATCTTGTTGCATCAGTCTCTCTTGTAAACACTCAGTGACTGAGACTCATCGGATTGAGTGAGGGTCAGGTCAGGAGTGAGTGAGGGCCAGGTCAGGAGTGAGTGAGGGCCAGGTCAGGAGTGAGAGTCAGGATTGAGTGAGGGTCAGGATTGAGTGAGGGTCAGGATTGAGTGAGGGTCAGGAGTGAGTGAGGGCCAGGAGTGAGTGAGGGGGTCTCTGGGATCTCAGGATGCAGGACTGTGGCTCTCAGCTGCATTCACCGCCTGACACCTCTGCACACGCGCTCTCTGTGTGAACATACTTCAGGCCTCATCTTGTTGCATCAGTCTCTCTTGTAAACACTCAGTGACTGAGACTCATCGGATTGAGTGAGGGTCAGGTCAGGAGTGAGTGAGGGCCAGGAGTGAGTGAGGGCCAGGTCAGGAGTGAGAGTCAGGAGTGAGTGAGGGTCAGGAGTGAGTGAGGGTCAGGAGTGAGTGAGGGTCAGGAGTGAGTGAGGGTCAGGAGTGAGTGAGCGTCAGGAGTGAGTGAGGGCCAGGAGTGAGTGAGGGCCAGGAGTGGGTGAGGGGGTCTCGGGGATCTCAGGACGCAGGACTGTGGCTCTCAGCTGCATTCACCGCCTGACACCTCTGCACACGCGCTCTCTGTGTGAACATACTTCAGGCCTCATCTTGTTGCATCAGTCTCTCTTGTAAACACTCAGTGACTGAGACTCATCGGATTGAGTGAGGGTCAGGTCAGGAGTGAGTGAGGGCCAGGAGTGAGTGAGGGCCAGGTCAGGAGTTAGTGAGGGCCAGGTCAGGAGTTAGTGAGGGCCAGGTCAGGAGTGAGAGTCAGGATTGAGTGAGGGCCAGGATTGAGTGAGGGTCAGGATTGAGTGAGGGTCAGGAGTGAGTGAGGGCCAGGAGTGAGTGAGGGGGTCTCGGGGATCTCAGGATGCAGGACTGTGGCTCTCAGCTGCATTCACCGCCTGACACCTCTGCACACGCGCTCTCTGTGTGAACATACTTCAGGCCTCATCTTGTTGCATCAGTCTCTCTTGTAAACACTCAGTGACTGAGACTCATCGGATTGAGTGAGGGTCAGGTCAGGAGTGAGTGAGGGCCAGGAGTGAGTGAGGGCCAGGTCAGGAGTGAGAGTCAGGATTGAGTGAGGGTCAGGATTGAGTGAGGGTCAGGATTGAGTGAGGGTCAGGAGTGATGGAGGGTCAGGAGTGAGTGAGGGTCAGGAGTGAGTGAGGGCCAGGTCAGGAGTGAGTGAGGGTCAGGAGTGAGTGAGGGTCAGGAGTGAGTGAGGGCCAGGAGTGAGTGAGGGCCAGGAGTGGGTGAGGGGGTCTCGGGGATCTCAGGACGCAGGACTGTGGCTCTCAGCTGCATTCACCGCCTGACACCTCTGCACATGCGCTCTCTGTAAGAACATACTTTAGGCCTCATCTTGTTGCATCAGTCTCTCTTGTAAACACTCAGTGACTGAGACTCATCGGATTGAGTGAGGGTCAGGTCAGGAGTGAGTGAGGGCCAGGAGTGAGTGAGGGCCAGGTCAGGAGTTAGTGAGGGCCAGGTCAGGAGTGAGATTCAGGATTGAGTGAGGGTCAGGATTGAGTGAGGGTCAGGAGTGAGTGAGGGCCAGGAGTGAGTGAGGGGGTCTCGGGGATCTCAGGACGCAGGACTGTGGCTCTCAGCTGCATTCACCGCCTGACACCTCTGCACACGTGCGCTCTGTGTGAGGGTCAGGAGTGAGTGAGGGTCAGGAGTGAGTGAGGGTCAGGAGTGAGTGAGGGGGTCTCGGGGGTCTCAGGACGCAGGACTGTGGCTCTCAGCTGCATTCACCGCCTGACACCTCTGCACACGTGCGCTCTGTGTGAGGGTCAGGAGTGAGTGAGGGTCAGGAGTGAGTGAGGGTCAGGAGTGAGTGAGGGGGTCTCGGGGGTCTCAGGACGCAGGACTGTGGCTCTCAGCTGCATTCACCGCCTGACACCTCTGCACACGTGCGCTCTGTGTGAGGGTCAGGAGTGAGTGAGGGTCAGGAGTGAGTGAGGGCCAGGTCAGGATTGAGTGAGGGTCAGGATTGAGTGAGGGTCAGGAGTGAGTGAGGGCCAGGAGTGAGTGAGGGCCAGGAGTGAGTGAGGGGGTCTCTGGGATCTCAGGACGCAGGACTGTGGCTCTCAGCTGCATTCACCGCCTGACACCTCTGCACACGCGCTCTCTGTGTGAACATACTTCAGGCCTCATCTTGTTGCATCAGTCTCTCTTGTAAACACTCAGTGACTGAGACTCATCGGATTGAGTGAGGGTCAGGAGTGAGTGAGGGCCAGGAGTGAGTGAGGGCCAGGAGTGAGTGAGCGTCAGGAGTGAGTGAGGGCCAGGAGTGAGTGAGGGCCAGGAGTGAGTGAGGGGGTCTCGGGGATCTCAGGACGCAGGACTGTGGCTCTCAGCTGCATTCACCGCCTGACACCTCTGCACACGCGCTCTCTGTGTGAACATACTTCAAGCCTCATCTTGTTGCATCAGTCTCTCTTGTAAACACTCAGTGACTGAGACTCATCGGATTGAGTGAGGGTCAGGTCAGGAGTGAGTGAGGGCCAGGAGTGAGTGAGGGGGTCTCGGGGGTCTCAGGACGCAGGACTGTGGCTCTCAGCTGCATTCACCGCCTGACACCTCTGCACACGTGCGCTCTGTGTGAGGGTCAGGAGTGAGTGAGGGTCAGGAGTGAGTGAGGGCCAGGTCAGGAGTGAGTGAGGGTCAGGATTGAGTGAGGGTCAGGAGTGAGTGAGGGCCAGGAGTGAGTGAGGGCCAGGAGTGAGTGAGGGGGTCTCTGGGATCTCAGGACGCAGGACTGTGGCTCTCAGCTGCATTCACCGCCTGACACCTCTGCACACGCGCTCTCTGTGTGAACATACTTCAGGCCTCATCTTGTTGCATCAGTCTGTCTTGTAAACACTCAGTGACTGAGACTCATCGGATTGAGTGAGGGTCAGGAGTGAGTGAGGGCCAGGAGTGTGAGGGCCAGGAGTGAGTGAGCGTCAGGAGTGAGTGAGGGCCAGGAGTGAGTGAGGGCCAGGAGTGAGTGAGGGGGTCTCGGGGATCTCAGGACGCAGGACTGTGGCTCTCAGCTGCATTCACCGCCTGACACCTCTGCACACGCGCTCTCTGTGTGAACATACTTCAGGCCTCATCTTGTTGCATCAGTCTCTCTTGTAAACACTCAGTGACTGAGACTCATCGGATTGAGTGAGGGTCAGGTCAGGAGTGAGTGAGGGCCAGGAGTGAGTGAGGACCAGGAGTGAGTGAGGGGGTCTCGGGGATCTCAGGACGCAGGACTGTGGCTCTCAGCTGCATTCACCGCCTGACACCTCTGCACACGTGCTCTCTGTGTGAGGGTCAGGAGTGAGTGAGGGTCAGGAGTGAGTGAGGGTCAGGAGTGAGTGAGGGTCAGGAGTGAGTGAGGGCCAGGTCAGGAGTGAGTGAGGGCCAGGTCAGGAGTGAGTGAGGGTCAGGAGTGAGTGAGGGGGTCTCGGGGGTCTCAGGATGCAGGACTGTGGCTCTCAGCTGCATTCACCGCCTGACACCTCTGCACACGTGCTCTCTGTGTGAGGGTCAGGAGTGAGTGAGGGTCAGGAGTGAGTGAGGGTCAGGAGTGAGTGAGGGCCAGGTCAGGAGTGAGTGAGGGTCAGGAGTGAGTGAGTGAGGGTCAGGAGTGAGTGAGTGAGGGTCAGGAGTGAGTGAGGGTCAGGAGTGAGTGAGGGTCAGGAGTGAGTGAGGGTCAGGAGTGAGTGAGGGTCAGGAGTGAGTGAGGGCCAGGTCAGGAGTGAGTGAGGGTCATGAGTGAGTGAGTGAGGGTCAGGAGTGAGTGAGGGTCATGAGTGAGTGAGTGAGGGTCAGGAGTGAGTGAGGGTCAGGAGTGAGTGAGGGGGTCTCGGGGGTCTCAGGACGCAGGACTGTGGCTCTCAGCTGCATTCACCGCCTGACACCTCTGCACACGTGCTCTCTGTGTGAGGGTCAGGAGTGAGTGAGGGTCAGGAGTGAGTGAGGGTCAGGAGTGAGTGAGGGCCAGGTCAGGAGTGAGTGAGGGTCAGGAGTGAGTGAGTGAGGGTCAGGAGTGAGTGAGGGTCAGGAGTGAGTGAGGGTCAGGAGTGAGTGAGGGTCAGGAGTGAGTGAGGGCCAGGTCAGGAGTGAGTGAGGGTCATGAGTGAGTGAGTGAGGGTCAGGAGTGAGTGAGGGTCATGAGTGAGTGAGTGAGGGTCAGGAGTGAGTGAGGGTCAGGAGTGAGTGAGGGGGTCTCGGGGGTCTCAGGACGCAGGACTGTGGCTCTCAGCTGCATTCACCGCCTGACACCTCTGCACACGCGCTCTCTGTGTGAACATACTTCAGGCCTCATCTTGTTGCATCAGTCTCTCTTGTAAACACTCAGTGACTGAGACTCATCGGATTGAGTGAGGGTCAGGTCAGGAGTGAGTGAGGGCCAGGAGTGAGTGAGGGGGTCTCGGGGGTCTCAGGACGCAGGACTGTGGCTCTCAGCTGCATTCACCGCCTGACACCTCTGCACACGTGCGCTCTGTGTGAGGGTCAGGAGTGAGTGAGGGTCAGGAGTGAGTGAGGGCCAGGTCAGGAGTGAGTGAGGGTCAGGATTGAGTGAGGGTCAGGAGTGAGTGAGGGCCAGGAGTGAGTGAGGGCCAGGAGTGAGTGAGGGGGTCTCTGGGATCTCAGGACGCAGGACTGTGGCTCTCAGCTGCATTCACCGCCTGACACCTCTGCACACGCGCTCTCTGTGTGAACATACTTCAGGCCTCATCTTGTTGCATCAGTCTCTCTTGTAAACACTCAGTGACTGAGACTCATCGGATTGAGTGAGGGTCAGGTCAGGAGTGAGTGAGGGTCAGGATTGAGTGAGGGTCAGGAGTGAGTGAGGGTCAGGAGTGAGTGAGGGTCAGGAGTGAGTGAGTGGGTCTCGGGGATCTCAGGAGGCAGGACTGTGGCTCTCAGCTGCATTCACCGCCTGACACCTCTGCACACGCGCTCTCTGTGTGAACATACTTCAGGCCTCATCTTGCTGCATCAGTCTCTCTTGTAAACACTCAGTGACTGAGACTCATTGGATTGTAGTGAACACCTGGTGCAGGTGACTTCTGCCTGTTATTCCCCACACGTGACTGTGTGACCCTCTGTGGCCCCATAAAACATGAAGACGTTACAAGGAGCCTTGCCTCACCGCACCCGCTGCTACAACAACCACCCCCCAGGCGGCACAGTTGAGGGGGGGCCGCGCTGCACTCGAGGTCCGTTGCGGCGGCATTTATCATTGATTTGGTGACACTCAGTGACAGTAGTGTCACTGTCCCCAAATAAATTATCAATTCCGCCGCAACCAGTGTTGTCAGATTGGGTTATTTTTTCCCCGCACAAATGGGAGTAATGTCACGAGAGATAAACGCATCAATAAAATCAATAAACCGAAGCACGCATGCGCACAGTGAGTGACACTCGTAGGGTGTGCAGCCAGACGGGGAAGCACGAATACACAGGCAGAACCTGCATGACTCGTCACCCCTCTGACGTAGGGGGTGTACAAAACGACGGGGGTGGAAATATAGTTAGAACACCGGCTTCCGGCCCGCCACACTGTGCTACTTCCGGTCCCAGCAGCGTCCGCAACGGACGGGACAAAGGAGCCGCGCGGCCGCACCGTGAGTTATTCCCCATTCTCGCCCCGATTCTCTGTACCTCCCCCGCGTACTGACGCAGCCCCCCCACCGCCCTGCGGCGTGTGAGCGCTTCATACGAGTATGGGGGGGGGGGAGGGTTGGAACTGGAGGCCCCCTATCCACGCTCTCCCGAGGGGCCCGGGGCCCTCGCATCCTCCGAGGGGCCGCAGCGCGTCCACAACCGCCGAGGCCTCAGATGGCTCATGCGTGACACTCTCATGGCTTCATTGTACATATGCGTGACATTCAGCGCCGAATACGTGACACTCGAGTGACGCCATCTCACGAATCAAAGTAACCAATCCGGTCCACGGGGCTGAGACATGAGGCGTCACCAGGAGCTTTAGAGCCCCTTGAGCTGCTGCAGAGCCCTCAAGTGAGAGGTCATATGGAGCCAAACTCTGGTTTGTTTCTACAGCTGGGCGACCTTTGAATGCAGGGAGTTGGATGCAGACAAGAGAAAACTACCATTCCCAGCATGCAAAGCGTTTAGAGCTCAAAAGGCAAAACCCACTTACATTTCACAAGGGGCAGCAGCTGAGGGTTGGATACTGCAGTCCGTGATGTCATTGAGGTGACACTGACAGCCGCCCTCTAACCTCAATGTCCTCTCATTCATAACTTCCAGTCTACCCCCCTTCCACCCACCCACACACACTCAAGCTCCAGCGAGGCCTGACCCAAATGCTGCTCAGTCTGCAAATTCACACTCTCCCACTTTGATTATTGTCTTTGTTTTTTCTGCATCAGTTCCCAGATACGTCCTCTCATACTGGCCACTTACCTTGACGGTTGCCTGGCTGTTTTTTTTACTGACTTCGCCAGTATTTTACTTGATCTGGTCAATACAAAAATTGAATAAAGCACAAATAAACAGTATTTTCCCACCTAATCAGTACACACTTTACAAGCAATAATAAGCAGATAGTAGTATAGTTTGGAGTTAGCAAGTTAATGATCAGTGGCTTAGAGTAAAGAAAGACAGAAAGGTCATCGTAAAAATGAATAAACCCTATAAAGACTGCTTTTTATAACTTTCCATGGCATGCTCGAACCTGAAAACTATATAAACAAATGGCAGGCATTTCTTTTGAAATTGTGGCAACCCTACTTACGAGTGGGGCATGCTGGAGGTGTCAGAGGGGTCTCAGCACTGCTTGTTGTTTCCATTAAATGGTGCTGGCGTCTGCCATGACATAGGCAGGGGCAGAGGCTATTTCTCGGTGAATTGGGGCACAGAGTGGGCAGCTGCGAGTCGACCAGCCGCAGGTCAGGCAGCAGTCCGGTTCATCACATATTTTTGACCTCAGTCAATTCTGCTGCTTAGCTGCTTTAGGGAGAGGCTGTCTTGGCCCCAGAGGAAAGGCGTCAGAGCTCTCACAATGTACCGCAGCCATGAGCAGCCGCTGCTTTAACAGTACTGCAACCTACATTCCTGCCTTACGGTGGCATAGCACGCTATACAAATGACGTGGCTTTAACCAGGTAAAGTGCCTATCTCACTCCACCCCCAAGGCATTGCAGCAAGCTGTTCTTAAACCCTCCTAAGATTCGACCCGTCGCTTGAGCTTAATTGTCTGGGACCTGCGTAGTTAACAACTCCACACCCTCGAAAGGCTTTATAGCATGAATTGCTCTTAATGTGCTTATAGGAGTCGTGTCTTAACATTTCGTAGTAGGTAATTCATTTTTGGAATGTTTAAACTCATAGTTCTTTAATCTCCAGACGGGACAGCAGTCCGAGCACTCCAGTCGACTCCACTCGAGTCCTTCGCCACTCGAGAATCCGACCTCACTTCCTTCCAGGGAGTGAGGTCATGCGCCAGCCAGGACGCAACCACTGCAGAGGGTAGGCCCTACCTCGGGATAATTGGGCAGTGACTCCGTGACAGACAGCCGCGCGTGGGAATTCCAATGCAACCAGGCTGGCAGGGCTAAAATGTAACATTGTAGCACTCAGCTGCTGCAGACAAGATCATTAACTATTTACTGAGCCTTCCGGGAAGCAGCAGAGCGAGCACACAGAGGTGTCACAGACGCCAGCGTGCAAGCAGCCTGGTGTGGCCAGTTTCAGCGCTGGCACAGAGTGTTGAGACAGTGGAATTAAAATGCATAATGCATTTCAGTGCGGTGATGCGGAACACCACACTGAAATGCGTTAGAGTCTCGCCTGATACTTGGCAGGTCTGCACATTGTACCACGCGTCACTGAGGCCCTGGAAGACACAGAATCATCATTCAGTGAGCCTAGCCTGAAGACCTGGAGTATATTAACACAACCCAGCGTGGGCTTTACCTGAGGAGTCGGGGTGCATTACACCACCCAGCCGTGGGCTTTACCTGAGGAGTCTGGTGCATTACACCACCCAGCGTGGGCTTTACCTGAGGAGTCGGGGTGCATTACACCACCCAGCATGGGCTTTACCCGGGGAGTCGGGGTGCATTATACCACCCCGCGTGGGTTTTACCTGAGGAGTCTGGGTGCATTTCACCACTCAGCGTGGGCTTTACCCGAGGAGTCGGGGTGGATTATACCACCCAGCGTGGGCTTTACCCAGAGGAATCGGGGTGGATTATACCACCCAGCGTGGGCTTTACCTGAGGAGTCGGGTGCATTACACCACCCAGCGTGGGTTTTACCTGAGGAGTCGGGGTGGATTATACCACCCGTGTGGGTTTTACCTGAGGAGTCGGGGTGCATTATACCACCCCGCATGGGTTTTACCTGAGGAGTCGGGGTGGATTATACCACCCGCGAGGGTTTTACCTGAGGAGTCGGGGTGCATTACACCACCCAGTGTGGGTTTTACCTGAGGAGTCAGGGTGCATTATACCACATCGCATGGGCTTTTCCTGAGGAGTCGTGTTCATTATACCACCCCGCATCAGCTTTTCCTGAGGAGTCAGGGTGGATTACACCACCCAGTGTGGGCTTTACCCGAGGAGTCAGGGTGGATTATACCACCCAGCGTGGGATTTACCTGAGGAGTTGCGGTGCATTACACCACCCAGTGTGGGTTTTACCTGAGGAGTCGGGGTGGATTATACCTAGGCCTGGACATTGTTTGCGTAGCAGCACTACACGTAGCTTCACGTAGTATACTTTGAACTTCACGTAGTACACGTAGTCTGCGTAGCGTAGCTGATGACACTGTGTACTTGTCTGCATTGCAAATGGTATCCTGCACAGTGCCAGTTATGATAAAACAAGAATCTCTAGCTTTGTATGCTAAAGTGCATATGGTACTTTCCCAAAAGTGAAACTGAAAAATTAGCGAGCAGTGAGAGAGGTGATGATTTTGGGTTCCTCCCTAACCTAGGGAGTACCTAACAGATGCCTTGAAAAGAAAAAAGGACATCTTATTGAACAATTTGGTCGTGGTCCCATCCTCTTAGCACCACCCCAAGTACAGTTATTTTGCAAAAAAACATTCCCAAACACAGGCCCTGCAAAGCATTATGGGATGAGATTAGCAGTGGGCAGTGAAGATTATATAGTATCCAATATCAAAATAATTCTACAAAGAGCTGCAGTTCAACCGGTGGTTACTAGATGTCCCTCACGAGTCAAATGCAAATGCTTGATGAAAGGGTTTCAATGGTTTTGCATTTGGCTCGAGACTGACATCTAGGAACGACTAGTGGAACTGCAGCTTGATGTAAGAATAATTTCAATGCTTTGCATTTGACTCATGAGGGGCATCTAGTAACGACTAGGTGAACTGCAGCTCTTTGTAGAATTATTTTGATATTGGATGCTATAATATTCACTGCCCACTGCTAATCTCGTCCCATAATGCTTTGCAGGGCCTTTAGTTGGGATTGTTTATTTGACAATAACTGTGCTTGGGTTGGTCCTAAGAGGATTGGATCACCACTGAAGTTCAACAAAATGTGCCTTTTGTTTATGCTCTTTGAGTTCAAGGCATCTGCTTGGTCCTCACCCTAGGTGGGGGGGTGGGGGGGGCAAAATCATCAGCTCTCTCATTGCCTAATGTTTTCATTGTTAAAGTTCACTTTTGTGAATATGTTATATGCTTTTAAGCATGTAAAATTGCTTTTTCAAAGCATCTGAGGATGTTGTTGATTTAGTTGCTACGCTTCGTGATTAAACACAGTTTTTGTACTGTACTACGTGCAATTTGCTAAGTGCGAATTAGCACAAGCTTTGCATGCTCCGTTAGAGTAGCTTAGTATTATGCCCAGTGTTAATTATACCACCCCGCGTGGGTTTTACCTGAGGAGTCGGGGTGCATTATACCACCCCGCATGGGTTTTACTTGAAGAGTCGGGGTGCATTATACCACCCCGCATGGGCTTTACCTGAAGAGTCAGGGTGCATTACACCACCCAGCGTGGGTTTTACCTGAGGAGTCGGGGTGCATTATACCACCCCGCATGGGCTTTACCTGAGGAGTCGGGGTGCATTACACCACCCTGCGTGGGTTTTACCTGAGGAGTCAGGGTGCATTACACCACCCCGCGTGGTCTTTACCAGTGGTGACGGGGCGCATTATACCACCCAGCATGGGCTTTACCTGAGGAGTCGGGCTGCATTGCACCCCCCAGCATGTGCTTTACCCGAGGAGTCGGGCTGCATGGCACCACTCAGTGTGGGCTTTACCCGAGGAGTCGGGCTGCATGGCACCACCTAGCGTGGGCTTTACCCGAGGAGTCGGGCTGCATGGCACCACCCAGCGTGGGCTTTACCCGATGAGTCAGGGTGCATGGCACCACCCAGCGTGGGCTTTACCAGTGGAGTCGGGTTGGATTGCACCACCCATCGTGGGCTTTACCTGAGGAGTCGGGTTGCATTGCACCACCCTGCGTGGGTTTTACCTGAGGAGTCAGTGTGGATTACACCACCGCGCATGGTCTTTCCCAGTGGTGTCGGAGCGCATTATACCACCCCGCGTGGGTTTTACCTGAGGAGTCGGGGTGCATTATACCACCCCGCATGGGTTTTACTTGGGGAGTCGGGTGCATTATACAAACCCGCATGGGCTTTACCTGAGGAGTCAGGGTGCATTACACCACCCAGCGCGGGTTTTACCTGAGGAGTCGGGTTGGATTGCACCACCCATCGTGGGCTTTACCTGAGGAGTCGGGTTGCATTGCACCACCCTGCGTGGGTTTTACCTGAGGAGTCAGTGTGGATTACACCACCGCGCATGGTCTTTCCCAGTGGTGTCGGAGCGCATTATACCACCCCGCGTGGGTTTTACCTGAGGAGTCGGGGTGCATTATACCACCCCGCATGGGTTTTACTTGGGGAGTCGGGTGCATTATACAAACCCGCATGGGCTTTACCTGAGGAGTCAGGGTGCATTACACCACCCAGCGCGGGTTTTACCTGAGGAGTCGGGGTGCATTATACCACCCCGCATGGGCTTTACCTGAGGAGTCGGGGTGCAATATTCCACCCCGCATGGGCTTTACCCGAGGAGTCGGGGTGCATTACACCACCCTGCATGAGTTTTACCTGAGGAGTCAGGGTGCATTACACCACCCCGCGTGGTCTTTACCAGTGGTGACGGGGCGCATTATACCACCCAGCATGGGCTTTACCTGAGGAGTCGGGCTGCATTGCACCCCCCAGCATGTGCTTTACCCGAGGAGTTGGGCTGCATGGCACCACTCAGTGTGGGCTTTACCCGAGGAGTCGGGCTGCATGGCACCACCTAGCGTGGGCTTTACCCGAGGAGTCGGGCTGCATGGCACCACCCAGCGTGGGCTTTACCCGATGAGTCAGGGTGCATGGCACCACCCAGCGTGGGCTTTACCAGTGGAGTCGGGTTGGATTGCACCACCCAGCGGGGGCTTTACCTGAGGAGTCGGGGTGAATTACACCACCCTGCGTGGGTTTTACCTGAGGAGTCAGGGTGCATTACACCACCCCGCGTGGTCTTTACCAGTGGTGTCGAGGCACATTATACCACCGAGCATGGGATTTACCCGAGGAGTTGGGCTGCATTGCACCACCTAGCATGGGCTTTACCCGAGTAGTTGGGCTGCATGGCACCACCCAGCGTGGGCTTTACCCAATGAGTCGGGGTGGATTGCACCACCCAGCCTGGGCTTTACCAGTGAAGTCGGGTTGGATTGCACCACCCAGCGTGGGCTTTACCTGAGGAGTTGGGTTGCATTGCACCACTCAGCATGGGCTTTACCTGAGGAGTCGGGGTGCATTACACCACCCAACATGGGCTTTACCCAAGGAGTCGGGTTGCATTGCACCACCCAGCGTCCTCTTTACCCGAGGAGCCAAGGTACATTATACCACCCAGTGTGGGCTTTAAATTGAAGAACTGTAGTATATTACATCACACGTGTGGGTTATACCTGATGAGTCAGGGCACATTATATTATCCACACAGGGCTAGGGCTGGGGATCCCCATGTTATAAGATACAGTGCATTACTTTGGTGGCAGGAAAGATCAGTTGGCCACATATTTGAGATGTCCGTAATGCAAGTTTGACATGATTGTGATGCTACACGTGTCATGGAATATTTAATTTTTTGATTACTTTGAACTATTTGTTTATCTTTAATTTTCACTACAAGGAGTAGATGTTTTGCATAAAATATTTTACTGCTAATTTTCAAGGGCTTAAAAGTGGAATGATAATTGAATTATGTGAGAAGTTGTTTTAGCAAAGTGTTCTTCATTAAACCTTAACTAATGGTGAATTGCAAATGTCGTTATACCCAACAGAGCGCAGACCCATGCAAATACAACAAGATGATAAGCAGAGAAGAATTTGAAAAACTGGAATCTTCATATTTCCATGAGAAGAGAGAAAAGCATTTCATTTTCAGAAACAGATGAGTCTAGAAGGAGAAAAAAGATCACAACAAGCCGACAAGTGTGATCCACTATAAGTGAAAATTTGAGCGAAAGACTGCTCTTTAGTCGCTGGCCTACACAAAATAAACTCACAGCCAGAACGCTAATGTTACAATCTGGTGGCCAACATCAACCTGTTACTTGGTACTTGTATAATGCGGTTATCAATAACAGACTCTCTACCATGTCTTCGATTATGAAGATTGAGAAGGATACGTCCTGAGATTACAGTGAATTGACAAATAATTGAGTCTCTTGGCCTTTGAGCGTTACCTGTGGATCGAAAAGGATGAAACGACTCTGGTTAGCAGCTCGTATTCGTAGAGGTGAGAGTGGGGTTGTTTGGAGCCCCTGTACCTGCAGCAGCATCAGCGCTGTACCTGCCACTGAAGAGTGTTCTGATGCAACCAACCAGTGTGTCAAGATTAAGAAAGACGATCTTCCACCAAACTTTCTAAAGCACAAAGTGGGAACAGTTAAAGCCGATTGCAATGTTGAGACACCAGTCTGTTTACATGAACATCAGAAGGATAGGCACAGTAACTGGATGAGCTTAGAGGATGAAACTCACAACTCACAGGAGGTATATACTGAACAGAAACCAAAGAAGCCCGGCGGCTCCCCTGAAGGACTCAAAACAGAAGTGCCTTTCTCAGAAAACAATGAAAATACAACTGTGCCATCTCTTGACCCAGAACAATTGGACAAAAGGCAAAACGAGCCAATATCTGCTGCAAACACACAAGATAAATCAACTGAAAGTGGACAGTGTGCCAACACCAGGCCAAAGCTGAAGAAAGCGAGAGATAAAAAGAAGTCCATGGAATATATTTGTGCTAAATATGGGAAAAGTTTTTGCAGACCAACAGAGCTACTCAAATACCAACGGACATATATTGGAGATAATTCAGCAATGTTTAATGAATTGGGGAAATATTTTAAAAGGTTTCCAGCCAAAGATCCGAAAACAGAAATACAAGAGAAATTATCTCCCCCTATTGAAAAAGAAAATATTTTAAATATCCCACAATCATTGCAAATAGATCAGCATGAAAAGACAGTTGAAGAAGAGAAGCTACCCCCAACTAGCAATAATGACACAAATGTCACTAGATCTCCACTCCTCGTCCCATACCAGGACACAAACACCGAACCTGCTGAAAGTGATAAAAGCATCAGTGGCTTATCCTCCATCCAGAGACGACCTGAAAAACCCAGCGGGAAACGATACCCATGTACGGAGTGTGAGAAGAGCTTCACTGCCTCATCAACACTAAAGAGGCATCTTGACAAACACATAGGGAAACAATACGCATGCACAGATTGTGGGAAATCGTATGGCAGAACCGATCGTTTAAAGATGCACCAAAAGGTACACAAATACCAACAGTCATATATTGGAGATAATTCAGCAATGTTTAATGAATTGGGGAAATATTTTAAAAGATTTCCAGCCACAGACCAGAAAATAGAAATAAAAGAGAAATTATCTCCCGCTATTGAAAAAGAAAATATTTTAAATATCCCACAATCATTGCAAATACATCAGCAGGAAAAGACAGTTGAAGGAGAGAAGCCACCCCCAAATACCAATAATGACACAAATGTCACTAGATCTCCACTCCTCGTCCCACACCAGGACTCAAACACCGAACCTGCTGAAAGTGAAAAAAGCGTCAGTGGCTTATCCTCCATCCAGAGACGACGTGAAAAACCCAATGGGAAACGATACCCATGTACAGAGTGTGAGAAGAGTTTCACTGCCTCATCAACACTAAAGAGGCATCTTGACATACACATAGGGAAACAATACGCATGCACAGATTGTGGGAAATCATATGGCAGAATCGATCGTTTAAAGATGCACCAAAAGGTACACACAGTAAACAAGCCACATCCGCGCACTGGGCACAGGACTGATGTCAGCAGTAACTTAAATCTAACTGAATAAAAAATAAATACACCAAAAAGGAGACAATAACTCCAGTGAGAAACTCGGCACAAGTAGTGACTGTAGAAAGAGATCTACTGACTCCTCATCCATGCATGCGCATGAAAGAATACATCCAGGGGGTTAAAAAGAAGCAGATAAAAGTCCTGAGGGTGGGGAGAAATTTCCCAGGGTAAAAACGTTATTCATTCACCAGCAAATACATATGAGCGAGAAGCAATCTTCATATAGTAAATGTAGGAAGAGTTTAATCTGTCATTAAGTTTGAGTCACCACCAGGGGGTGCATGTGTTCATCTTGTACTCACTAACCTTCATGGAACATGAGAAAAACATCAGTCTCAAAACGAGTGCACAAATGAAGGAATACTCCAGAAAATGACAGCTCGCACCTGCATCAGGCCCAGACTCGCCGTTGCGGGCACCGGGCAACCCCCCCGGTGGGCTGCAAGGGTGGGGGCTGGTTTTGGGCCCCTGGGGGCCGGCCCTGTAACAAAATCGGCTGAAAAGGGGCCCTGGCAAAGAGCTCGGTCGCACTCCCAAACCCCCGGGGGAGTGGGGGCGGCTGAGCACTTAGCCAGGGCCGTGTTGGTTCTCAGTCCGGCCCTGACCAGCATGGTCACCAGGACCACTCAACACAACCCTGGTTTGGAAAACAAGTCAGTGTGCGAGTTTAGGAGCTCAGATAACTGGACCTAACTCCAAGCAGCATTTCCTGTAGATATAGGTGATGGGCAAGATGCCCAGAAATTGAAAAGTATTATACCTGCTATTTACAGTACTTAAAGTATAAAACTGTGGTGTTGAGCGCAATAAGAAATGAAGTTATTTTCTGTATATATGCTGTACTCTACTTTCTAAAATTATGAAACCACGCTGGGCTGCCAGTCCATTATAGGCCCTAATTTTTGGCCTCTCTTTAGCAGTCTGAGAAAAGTTCAGTTGTGACAAAACTACAATCTATGTAGTTAGAGCAGGGCAACAAAGAACGAGTGGGGAGAACAGTAGCTAAACATGGGAAAATTGTGGAAGGAGTAAAAAAGTTATTTGGGGGCATCTGAAAGAGCCTTTTACCAGAAAATGTTGGTGGCCTTCGTAGTGGTAAGTCAGTAATGTTGTGGTATAATTAATTCTTTATGTAATTGCACAAGGGATGAAGTGACACCTTCATAGGCTAAGATACTACAAGCTTTCAGGCATAGACAGGTGTCTCATTTGCTGGTTTCATTTTTATTTTAGTGTTACAACTTCTGCCAAAGTGAAAAACTTGTGTTGGAATAGGTGCTTTGTGGATGGGTTAAGGCAGGATGTGTGCTTGCAATGGGGCATGCTTAGTGCTGGGTGATGCACCCTCGTTTTGTTCCACATCGAGGGTAGCACTTGAGGAAAAATGTGGGCTCCAATCTTAGTGGGATAGTGAGGTTCCGTGACGATTTTACTCGTGTTTGTAACATTGTCGTAAATACATAATTTTGGTATCAGTGAACCGCAAATGATCCATTTAGTATATCCTGGTGTTTTCGCTATGCTACGAACAAGAGCACTCCGGTTACCAACACATTTCTGTTCTACCCGTGGCATCCATCTTAGAACACGGAAGCCATTTTGTATTCCTTGCCCTCACATAGTCAATGGACACGCAATGACCTCTTTTCATTAAAGGACACGTAGGCTTTAACCGGCGATTCACCTTGCGAGTGACACGTGCACCTTAGGCCAGCAACGCTGTAGCAGCATGACTCGGCAAGAACTGCCTCCCCAGCCTGAGGCCAGTCCTGCTATACTGGTTCTTGTGTTCGTTGGCCTGATCATGATTAGGCGGCCGAAGCTGGTAACCGTGCCCATTTACGACCCACAAACATTTCTTATCCTGTCTTTCTATCTTCTGCACCTGGCTCTGCTCCTTTCCTTCTGGGCCTTTATTAGGGGGAGGTAACGAAATTTACGATGAGGCGGTCCGGGTCTTGAATGAAGAATTGACATGGGATTATGATGGACTAGTGGGAACCCCTCATTTGTAATGTTTTGACATCAGATACTGTTGACGATTCCTGTGCAACGCCAAATATTTATTGTTTAAGACACGAATGTTTAGAACTGTGGTAACATGTAAAGAATTCGCCTGAAGCCCAATATTTAGTATATAAGGAGCAACCCTCTTTGTACAAATCGAACAGGCTCCTAGACACTGCCCATGTGTAGTTTCTGTGACTTCTGTGTCCCTGCAGTAATAAACCTTTGGTCTTTGACGCCACCATCGAGAAGCCCGTGTTTCTGTTTGTTTGTGCACCGAGACAGGTGGAACTCCGGGGTCTTCGGGTGTTATCCCTGACACCTCTGGACGGAACCAAAAAGTCCAGAACTCCAATTGGCGCCCAACGTGGGGCGACGTCATTCGGTACCGGTCCAAAAGCCTGAAGAGTTCGAGGAGCTTCGTGTGAAGATTTCAGAGGGAGGCGCCCCACTTCATCGATCCCGGCATATCGCAAAAGTGGCCCCGACGTTCTCTTCCACGAGGGTTCCCGTTCAGACGGCTGCAGTGGTCCGTTGCCTTGACCGTCGCCCTGTCTTGGACCCGAGGTGCAGTCCTCAGTACGGCGAAACGTGACGGGTTTCTCCTTGGTGACGTCTTCAGTACCTCAGTTAAGTATTTTGTAAGGGTTGCTCCTATTTGGATAATCCTTTTAGTTCTCAGTTCAGTTCAGTTCTGTAAGGTTATCACTGGTTATTCTGGTTACGATAATCATTCTGTTCAGTTCAGGTATCGATACATTTGTCAGTTCTGGTAGGCCTAAGTTCTTGGTTCGAGTGCGCATCTTTTCTGTTTGTGTCTTGTTTGTTTTGTGTTCCGGATTATAAAATGGTAAGTCGGAAAAATTGTATGTTGTCTTGTTTTAGTTGCAACAGTGATTCCCAGTTGGAGGACTCGTGTTTGGTTCCTCCGATTGGAACTCCCCTTTATGATCTATATTGCAAGTTTGGTGTGGGCCCTATCTCTTATAACGAGGTATGGATCCGCTACACAGAGAAAGATGGTGTCCTTAGTTGGCCACTACATGGTAGTTTTGAACCTGAAGTTCTCGATAATCTAGAAAGAAGGTTGTTTAAGAAGAAAGCCCGGCCGGCAATGTTTGATTCTTTCCGTTATTGGCGAAAAGAATCTAAACAGAGAGAAATTAAAAAGTTGAAGAAAGAACAGAAAGAGCAAGAGTTGACTTTAGAACAGTCTGCTAGACAGCTGCAACTCAACGAGTCTGAGAAAGCGATGGAGGTGGCCGATAGAGAGCGTAATTTAGCGATAGACAAATGCTATCCTGTTTTGCCATCGAGTACGGCTAAGATAGTAGAGGACCCTGAAAAGGATCCCCTGTTGTCTTACTTGTTACGATCACCCCCACCGTATGCACAGGGTGCTACGGCTCCACCTATACCGAATGTTCAATTACCGGTTGCTGGACAACCTGGTGTCCCTGTTCCCGCTCCCCTGAATCAAGTTCCTGTACCTCCTGTGGTCAATATTAATGTTCCTTCGACAACCCCTCTTCTAGGGTTGCCGGCTTCTTTACCTATGCCTGTGTCGCTCACACCTGCTACTCCGGGGCAAGCTATTTTTCCTGCTACTCCTACTGTTCCTGATCTATCTGTTCCAACTGCTACTCTATTCACTGCCTCTGTTAATATTATGACTCCGCTTTCTGTTCGTCGAAGAATCACTGATTCTGTCTCTAATATTCTATCTCCCTTCTATAAAACTCTGATTAAGACTCCTACCTCTGACTCTGTGCAGAGACGTAGTCAGCTTCCCAGTACTGAAGAAAAAGGAATATTAGATTCCACTGCTCTTAGATGGGTTTCGAAAGTTGGAAGATATAATGTACATAATGTATTAGATACATTTATGCAATGGAACGAACCGACACAACGATATGTGTTCGATGAAATGTGTTTCCTTCTACGTGAGGAATTGGAAGAGGATGACCCTGAATCAAATCTAGGAGAATTAATTAATGCTCAAAAAGAGTTTGCTGCAGGTATGATAGTTGGACAAAATATAAAAAAAGCGATGGAACTGATTTTAAGTTATAGGAATGACTCATCCCTTCGTTCACCGAGGGAATTAGAGAAACGTAGTACGAAACGAAATCGTCAATATCCAATGAGAGAGGTTCCACCAATTTGGCGTGAAGCTGTGCAAGCTAATGCAAACCTTGGTATTGCAGCCGCTCCGGCCCAATTCCAGAGAGTGGATACATATTCCATGGAAGCGAGCTGAAGTATTAGCAGTGAAACAGGCCTTGCCAGATCCGCGTAAAAATCCTGCAGGGTACTACAAAGAGTTGGCTCAAACAGTTGACGCTTGTGTATTGAATCTTGCTGACATAGATCTGCTATTTGGTAATGTAGTACCGCAACCAATTTGGGCTAAAATTCGTAAAGAGAATCATCCAGTTGCCCTAGGTGGTGACTGGGCAGCTATAATTGCAGCGGATGGTCAACAAATAGGTGGTTCCAAACCTGAACCTTTAATTGCTAATTTGCCTGGTAGAATAATCGATTTAATGAAAACCTTGATGCCAGCATTACGCGTTAACTGGGACAAATTGTCCGCGTGCAAACAAAAGAAAGACGAAAGCGTCTCCGACTTTTTCACAAGATTCGAGGAGACTTTCGTGGATCATAGTGGTCAGGATATGAGCACAGAAGGAGGCCAGAGATTATTTGTTGATAAATTTGTGCACAATCTGTTGCCAGAACTTAGTGGTAAATTAAAAAATTCTGAAAGTGCGTGGGCTGTCTCTACGACTGCGCAAATACTTGCGACTGCTCAGTACTATGAAAATAGGGATAAAGAAGAGAAGGAAAAATCAGATAAAAAGACGAAAGATTTAAAAACTAAAGTACTTTTACAGCAAGCTTATCCGCCTCGCATGAATCAGACGAATATGCAGCAAGGGTCATATCAAAGAACGGATTATAATTTTCAAAGGCCACAATACCAATGGAATCAATGTGCTTATTGCAAAAAGGAAGGTCATTACAAAAGTGAGTGTCCAGTTCGAACGCAAAATAATGCTGCGGCAGCTCAGAGAGGTCATGGTAGTTCTATGCAAAACTCTAGAGGTCGAGGACGAGGTGCTATGCCTCCGCAGACGAGTGATCGCCCCTCTAATTATTTCGACCAGCGAAATGGACAATCTGCCCAACAGAATAGGTCTCCACAGTATCATGTCGAAGACTATTATGAAGCTAGTGAGGAAATTCAGCAAAGTGAGTACTAGGACAGCCATGGACAAAGAGAGGGAGTAGTATCAGTTCCAGTAGATCAGAGTGGGCCTTATGTCGCAGTAGCAACATCAGGTATAGTCGAACCGTTTCTGTTGGATACTGGTGCAGCAAAAAGTTCTATCATACATGCGAAACTCCCTGGCGCACCTTTGTCTGGCTCAACAAACGTTTCAGTAGGTTTTTCGGGCGCCCCTGTTCACAACCCTGTTTCTGGTCCTTTGTCTATTTCTGTTGGACCCCGTCAATTGAAAGCACCCCTGATTTTGACGACAGGTTGTAACGAAAATCTGCTTGGTTTAGACTTGTTAAAACGCCTGTACGCGACATTGTACTGTTCTCCAGCAGGAGTACAGCTTACGTTGGGTAAAAGAATAATATCCCCGATGTACCTGTCGATGGATGCGCTCCCACCAGAGCTGCGTTCACTCCCTGATACTCTTTGGGCGACTGGTCCTAATGATGTAGGTCTATTGGAAATTCCACCCTATGTAGTAACTTTGAAAGCAAATGTCAAACTTCCACGAATTCCACAATACAGAATCTCTAATGAAGGCGAGCGTGCGCTCCTACTGATAGTACAAGACCTGATCAAGAAAGATGTTGTAGAAGAGACTAGAGGAAATGTCTGTAATAGTCCTGTACTGCCTATTTTGAAACGAACTGACCCTACAAAGCCTCCAGTATATAGGTTCGTAATTGATCTCAGAGAGGTTAATAAAATTGTGATCCCACAGTTTCCTGTGGTTCCAGACATTACTGCATTGTTAACGTTGATTCCTGCTACAGCAGCATGGTTTTCAGTTGTCGACTTGAAAAATGCCTTTTTCAGCATTCCGATAGCCGAGGAAAGCAGAGATATCTTCGGTTTCTCTCTAGGAGGACGAAGTTTTAGATTTAAACGCGCTCCACAAGGTTATTGTGAAAGCCCATCCATTTACAGTCAAGCATTAAAAAGCCAGTTAGATTCCTTCGTACTTCCTCGTGGTTCTGCTTTAGTACAGTATGTCGATGATCTTCTAGTGGCTGCCGATGACAAGGAAACTTGCAAAACAGCTACAATTTCTTTATTGCATCACTTGTCAGATTTGAATCACAAGGTGTCACCTTCAAAAATGCAATACTGCTGCCAAGAAGTGACCTACCTAGGTCATCTCTTGTCAAAGGAGGGAAGGAAGTTGACCCCAGAGAGAATAAAAGCAATTACACAGATGAACGTTCCTAGCACGCAGAGAGAAGTACGTGCCTTCTTGGGTATTACCTCATATTGTAGGCAATGGATCCCAAATTTTTCTCTTCTAGCAAAACCATTGGTAGCCTTGACTGGGAAAGGTGTTCCGAGTCCGGTACCATGGTCTGCTGAATGTCAGCAGAGTTTTTCTGAGTTACGAAATGCACTGTGTTCAGCACCTGTATTGGGTACACCCGACTACAGTAAACCATTCACACTCTATGTCCACGAGAGAGAAGGTTGTGCATTGAGTGTTTTGACGCAGAAATTTGGTGATAAACAACGCCCTTGTGCGTATTTTTCATCAACATTAGATCCAGTAGCTAGAGCATTGCCTAGTTGCTTGAGAGCTACAGCCGCAGCTGCAGTTTCCATTCGACAATCTGCTGGTTTAGTAATGAACAACATGCTAGTAGTCATGGTTCCTCATGCTGTGGATACACTCATGAACCGAACCAAGACGCAACACCTTACCAGTGCTAGATTATCAGGTTATGAACTGACACTGTTAGCTAGTCATATTCAGATCAAAAGATGCAATGTATTGAATCCAGCAACATTGTTGCCGACTAGCGAAGAGTCGAGTGATTCCGAACCACACGCCTGTTGTTTCAAAACTGAGGAAGAAACAAAAGGACGAATCGACCTAAAAGACACTCCGTTGTCAGAACCAGATGGCACGTTGTATGTTGACGGGTCTTGCTTCAAATTGGAGAATGGTGATGTGACTGCTGCTTATGCAGTAACAACTTTGAATACGATTGTGGAGACTGCAAGAGTGAGTCAGAATTCTGCCCAGGCTGCAGAATTGATCGCGCTAACAAGAGCGTGCGTTTTAGCTAAGGGAAAGAGAGTGAATGTGTTCACAGATAGTCAGTACGCGTTCGGCGTGGCCCATAGTTTTGGCCGTTTGTGGAAAGAAAGAGGTTTCATTACGTCCCATGGGACTAAGATTCAACATGGTCAGCTAGTTAATGACTTGTTGGAATCTCTAACCTTGCCGACTGAAGTTGCGATTGTGAAATGCAGTGCTCATAAAGCAATCACGGATGATGTTGGTCGTGGGAATGCTTTTGCTGATGAGATCGCAAAACAGACAGCTAGAAATATGATGAGTAGAATGTATGTTGCAACGTCTGCAAGATGGATTTCTGAGTCTGGAATGTGTGAGGACACAGTGGAAAGCGTGAAGGAAATTCAGAAAGAGGCGACTGAGGAGGAAAAACTTGCATGGAGAGAGAGCACGGGTAAATTGGACTCGAGTGGGTGTTGGATTGACTTGTCGGAACAACAGCGTTGGATGTTGCCTGATGCGTATGTGCTTGCAGTAGTAACGATGGCACATGGAACAGCGCACATCAGTTCAAAAGGGATTTGTAAGATGTTGGCCCCGGTCTGGAAGAATGACGGGATTAGTAAGTGTGCAGAGAGAGTGGTGAGAAATTGTATGGTATGCTTGATGCATAATCCTGGCAAGGGAATCCCCACACCTGCAGGTCACTTCGCTCCTCCTTCCTGCCCCTTTGAGGTGATCCAGCTAGACTTCATTCACATGGATCGTTGCAATAATCTGAAATACGTCCTAGTGGTAGTTTGTGCTTTCTCCAGATGGATCGAAGCATACCCGCTAAAGGACAATACTGCCTTATCCACCGCCAAAATTCTTCTTAAAGAATACTTCCCCAGATACGGAATGCCACGGATTGTATGGTCAGACAACGGAAGTGAGTTCGTAGGGAAAGTTATGCAGAGTGTGTGTGCCGGTCTAGGGATTAGACAGAAATTTCATAGTGCGAATCATCCCCAGTCCGCGGGTTTAGTCGAGGGTTACAATGGCACCCTTAAACTGAAACTCGCTAAGATACAAGCATCCACGGGTTTGTCCTGGCCAGACGCATTGCCTCTGGCTTTGCTATCAACAAGAGCAACTGTACATTCTAGAGTAGGGCTTAGTCCTTACGAAATAGTTTTTGGCCGTCCTGCAAATGTTTGGGGGGTACCTAGACCGAAAGAATTTAAGCAGCTGGAATACCCAATGTTAATTGATTACCTTTTCGACTTGACTGCTAAATTGAGTCTTATTCACCAACAGGTTTTCGATGCATTACCAAAGCCACCGGAGAGTCCAGGCCATCAGCTGAAACCGGGTGATCAGGTGGTCATCAGAAATTTTGCAAGAACAAAAAATCTTCAGCCCAGATTCATTGGCCCATTCCAAGTCCTGCTAGCAACGAGAACTGCTATTCGTGTGGCCGGAAGGAGAAATTGGATCCATACGACACATGCTAAACGTGTGCCTCTGCCACTTCCTTACGACAACTGGGTAAAGAAAGGAATCGGTGCCTCTGAAACGGAACAAGTCCCCAGGTTCATACCTTTCAGCGATGCAGAACTGATCACGGATTCACCAAATTCTGACTCTCCTCCTGAAACTGCTCTTTTGAACCCTGAACATTTGTCATCCACACCCAATGAACGTTTGCCATCTGCACCAAAAGAACATTTGCCATCTGCGAACGTGAACATTGCAACGTCAGCTGAAAATACATTGTTTCCAGATCAGACAGCTCCTGCAAAACTGAGATACAACTTACGTTCTCGCAATATGGACAAATAAAGCAGGAAACTGCCTATTTTCAGATTTGAATTTGCTATACATTGCCTCCGGCCAGGAAGTTTGCTAATACTTTGTATTGTTTTTTTGTTTTAAAATTGCCTTGCCGTCTGGGTAGCCGTAGGGTCGTGGCTGTGTGCCTAGTTGAATCTGCGGGGGTCAGACACAAGGTCGATCTTTCTGTTAGTTCTGGGAACTCCCAGGGCTGATAGAGGCATTTTCATCTACGTACACATCATCGGTGGTCGCGAACGGTCGTAGAAGATGGAGCTTCCTGAGCTACAACGAGAAAATGTAATTTATGTTCGCAGAAATAGACTGTACAGAATACTACACAGCAAATGCTTTCTAATGCAATGTGCAGTTACATTTTTAATTGTTTTGATAACGTTGGTGGATGGAATCGTCTTTGGTGTACATTTGATTTTTATGCCAGTAACTACAGTACCTTCCCTTGATCCTACTACTTCTACGGTTTCTTCTATGCATTCTTTTTACTCATTTCCTGAACACGAACAAGCTCGACGCTCAGAATTTATTAACAATACATTTGTACAGCTCTTGCATCAACACCAACTGATAGTTAATACTACAGACTGCTGGGTGTGTGGCTTGATACCTCACACTATGGATAAAGGCATTCCCTATCTAGTCTTGCCTTTCAGCTATAATGGATCATTTCAGGCCTTTCAGACCATTTTCTCATATGCCCTTGAGACCTATCCTTCGCGTCCACCACGGTCCACTAAATACAACTCAGCCAACAAAGCTTTAGTCCAGGGAATTATTGATATGATTAAAGACGTCAATAATACTCCATCTTATCCTAGAGATGAATTACTGGTGTATTTGAGTTGGAACTCTACAGAGTATCGCCTTAGTTTGGGAGAAAGCAAGCGTAAAAGCTCCACTTCAGTTTGGGTCGTGCCTCACCGAGGTCAGGTCTGTTTGCAAGGAAATGGGAGAAATCCGAGAGCTCAGCTAGAGAGGAGTGAGTGCGTTGAGACTTACGTATTTCCGTCTAACTCCTCCCCTGCCTTTCTGACTGCTAGGGGTACCTACTTCATTTGTCAGGACAGAGCATATACATGGCTGCCTGCTGACTTTTCAGGTTCATGTTATATTGCTCGATTGTTACCCCCGACATACACTGCTTCTTCAGATTATCACAAACCCAGAGTAGCAAGAGGTGTCTTCAGCAAGGAAGATACCGCTGGTCAAGAAGCTGGAGACTTCTTCAAAGGTTTTCTTCCGTTTTGGGGGCCTATGGCCAATAGTAGAAACCTTCGTCAACTAACACGGGTAGTTGAATCTACAATTACAGAAACTGCTGGTGCCCTTAGTAACTTAACAGCTGAGCTTCAGGCGGATCGTCTCATGACGTTGCAGAACCGTATGGTTCTAGACGTAATACTTGCAGATCGAGGTGGGGTATGCAGAATGATCCAATCGAGCTGTTGTGTCTTTATTCCAAATAATGCTCCAACAGTCTATGAAGCAATCTCTAAGCTACATAAGATTTCCGACTCTATACACGTAGATAAGGGAAACTGGTCCTTCATGGAGTGGTTTTGGACTCTGGTATCAGCGTGGGGATGGAAGGTTCTGATGGTCATTGGTGTCATCCTAGTATTTCTGTTCTCGTGCTGTCTTATTATCCAATGTGGTCCCGCTCTGTGTAGCCTCTGTGCTGCAACCTGTTTCAGAAAACCACCTGCATTAGGAGAAAAGGCACGAGACAGGATGATGATACAACAACATGTCACTAACCTAATGAGCATAGAATTAGACTCTGACTCTGATATAGACTGAGTAATTGCCTATGTAAGGGCAAAAGGAGGGTCTGAGGTTCCGTGACGATTTTACTCGTGTTTGTAACATTGTCGTAAATACATAATTTTGGTATCAGTGAACCGCAAATGATCCATTTAGTATATCCTGGTGTTTTCGCTATGCTACGAACAAGAGCACTCCGGTTACCAACACATTTCTGTTCTACCCGTGGCATCCATCTTAGAACACGGAAGCCATTTTGTATTCCTTGCCCTCACATAGTCAATGGACACGCAATGACCTCTTTTCATTAAAGGACACGTAGGCTTTAACCGGCGATTCACCTTGCGAGTGACACGTGCACCTTAGGCCAGCAACGCTGTAGCAGCATGACTCGGCAAGAACTGCCTCCCCAGCCTGAGGCCAGTCCTGCTATACTGGTTCTTGTGTTCGTTGGCCTGATCATGATTAGGCGGCCGAAGCTGGTAACCGTGCCCATTTACGACCCACAAACATTTCTTATCCTGTCTTTCTATCTTCTGCACCTGGCTCTGCTCCTTTCCTTCTGGGCCTTTATTAGGGGGAGGTAACGAAATTTACGATGAGGCGGTCCGGGTCTTGAATGAAGAATTGACATGGGATTATGATGGACTAGTGGGAACCCCTCATTTGTAATGTTTTGACATCAGATACTGTTGACGATTCCTGTGCAACGCCAAATATTTATTGTTTAAGACACGAATGTTTAGAACTGTGGTAACATGTAAAGAATTCGCCTGAAGCCCAATATTTAGTATATAAGGAGCAACCCTCTTTGTACAAATCGAACAGGCTCCTAGACACTGCCCATGTGTAGTTTCTGTGACTTCTGTGTCCCTGCAGTAATAAACCTTTGGTCTTTGACGCCACCATCGAGAAGCCCGTGTTTCTGTTTGTTTGTGCACCGAGACAGGTGGAACTCCGGGGTCTTCGGGTGTTATCCCTGACACCTCTGGACGGAACCAAAAAGTCCAGAACTCCAATAGGACTTAGGCTTGATGCTTTTAAGGTTTTTTGTAGAACTGGTATTTGGACCACACAGTTCCATTTTTTGGAATATGTGTTTGAATGAGCTGTAGGTGACCATGTAGAACAAGGAACACACCGATCGGATGCCTGCAAGTTTCTTGCTGAGAACCACATTTCTTTTATAGTTTTTGCTTGTCATTTAGGCAAAAATGTGATATGTTTTTGTTGGATTCTGTTCAGGTATGTACGTCACACCCAGATATCAGATTCTGTTTCAGTCGTACACTTCAAATCCATGTAATCTTTTTTGCTGGATTCTCTTGAGGCTTGCACTTGACTCCCATGTCTATAAGACTGAGGTGGACAGTATGGAGAATAAGTTCATATTAGGCTGGGTGGAAATGGATTTCTAGAATAGCTTGAAGTCCCACGGGGTTTCTTGTAGAAACTGAAATTAATCCGGGAAATTATCCAACGTGAGCAGCCAGCATGTGGCAACCAGCAGTGGTGGTGTATACTCCAATCTATACCAGCGTGGGTGCACCGATGACCAGCAGTAACAACTGTGTATGTGCCGGTGATTAGCCCTGGGGACTTAGCACTTGAGAATAGGCTAGTGGTCATTGCAAAGTGTAATGTAAGAACAGGATGCTTTTCAGCCAGGAAATGCAACCTTGAAATGCATCCTTGAAATGCAGCCTTGAAATGCAGCCTTGAAATGCACCCATGAAATGCAGCCTTGAAATGCACCCATGAAATGCAATCCTTGTTTAAACCATGTTTGTTATCTGCACTGCAAAATCCCTCTCTCTTTCTCACGGCATGGGGGGCATTGAGCGCATTTCAATCCGGCTTACCACTATGTTTTCCCTGCCGGTAACGGATATTGAAATGTGGCTGTATGTCCATCCATCTAAATTAGGTGGGCGGACGTACGGCCAGACCTCCAACGTGCAAAGGGCCATTGGAGGGGCTTAACCACCCGTCATCAAATCAGCCTGAATCTAAATCAAGCGGCTGGCCATAATGTTGGTGAGACGAGAACTCCGTCACCATTGCGACGGAGATCTCTCTCCGCCACCATTTAAATTGGGCACAAAGTGGTGCAAGAGATGTTTGTCCGTCAAGTGAAACTCGCATCACTCATTTGTTCATGTTATTTAGGATCAAATCTTTTTATTGGCAGACAATTGGGCAAATCATATACACAGCATACCGCCTACAACCCATTACGGGCCAGCCGCAAAGTTCAGATGAATACCGACGAGCAGAGCCAAATACAGCAAAGTAGCAATCGCAAAGTGGTCATGTTAATACGCAGCATGTCACCTAAAACCCAAATTGGGCCGGCCGCGTATGGGTGACAAGAGATAGAGGCCTTCCAGGCTCAATAAGAATGCAAGAGTTGCCATACACAGCTGAGTATAGCAATGGTCGTAGCACAATATCGCTGAGTGTGTTAGAAGGCTTTGCATGCCAAGTGAAACAAAGATAAAGGAACTTTCAAAATTGAACAAATCCCTCACCCACCCTCTCTCCTTCCGAGTAGGACTTGCTGGGCTTGCTAGTTGTCTGACTAGGACTGCTGTGAATCAGAAACATTAGGATTATGGGGCCTTGGCCTCCCCTTGTTCAAGTGGCAAATGTCTAAGGATACTCGAGTACGCTAGACAGGTCCGCTCCCCGAACTCATTGGACAAGATAGAGATAGTAATGAATGGGGACCATATTTTTGCGTATGTGTATGTGATTTCCCTTGGGTTGTATATGAGTGCCGTTGGGGTGTATGTGAGTGCCATTGGGGTGTATGAGATTGCCCTTGGGGTGTATATCAGTGTCGTTGGGGTGTATGTGATTGCCCTTTGGGTATATGTGATTGCCCCTGGGGTGTATGAGATTGCCCTTGGGGTGTATATGAGTGCCATTGGGGTGTATGTGAGTGCCCCAGGGGTGTATGTGATTGCCATTGGGTGTCTGAGAATGTGTTGCAAAGCATTTTTCATGTATAAGCATCTAACATCTTTACGTTTTATAAAGGTCAGTTTAGAATGGACACAATGACCTTTTCATTGAATATTTTGTTGTACATAAGTTATTTCCTTACAGTAGTATCACCTCCTCCACTTGTCCTACCTCTTTCATATTTTTTTCTTTCCTTCTTTCAGTTTTTACTCAGATTACTTTAGTATGTTTCTTAGTAGCTTAAAATGTGATGTATCTTTATATCACGTTTATCTACCTGATTGCCTAATAATACAATTATTGATTTACTCCTATATATTATTTACATGATTTCCTACCTTTGTAGAGATTTGCGACTATATTTGCAACTGTATTTGTTATAAAATAAAAATAAAATTGTTGGGAAAAAAATCCTTTTCAAGTTGATGGCTATCTGACATGATCGTACTATCTCTGAAAAAGTTAGGAAGAGAACAATCTGTTGCTTTCGATGTAGGAGGGGATGATGTGTAGTGGAGGATGGAGAGACAGGTACGGAAAAGTTAATTTGAAACATGAAAATGCAAAGTGTCGGTGACTCCAAGATTGATCTGTCAAGGAAGTATCCAGAGTGAATTATAACCTGCAGTTGCTATTTTCAGACAATTTTACTGGTCACTGTGTATTTTATAGGTACATCTTGGAAAGGTGAGTATTTAGACCCAATTAGGATGACTGGATGTTCAGGGCTAATTTCAGGTGTTATCGTGGGGAGTTCTAGGTGGTTGTGGTAGCACCAGAGCAAGATTACTATAAGGCATGGGAGGTTCAGAAAAACTGGTGTTTCCAAAAGTAGCAGGTTCTTGCTCCTGGGATGTCTAAATGCACGTGGAATGGTCAAATGACGACCTCGGTTGCTCGACCTGACCACTTGTAGAAATCTGAATGTGAGAAGCAGACTTTCGACTTTACCCGCACTGCTCAGGGCAGCCAATGAAGATCCCTCAGAAGTGGGACAATAGCATCTGATTGATTTTTGTAATTAAGTGGGCTTTGGAATGCAGATCGTTCATTCATTATTCATTATTAATCTTTATTCGGTACTTAAAAAGACACCATAAAAGCACATACACAATATGCACACAATATTTAAAAAAAAATTAAAAAGTATGAGTTAAAAAATATGAGTTAAAAAATATCAGCTAAAAAGGAAAGAGATATTTCATTAGGCATGGGGAAAGGGATTGTCTATACGGGATTTGATGGCATTAGAGTCAGTTTTCTCTTGTATTCCTTAACCGTAATGCAACCCGGATGAAGCTTACAATACAGAACAATGTGTGGGCATCTGTGGCTTCCTGTCAGAATCTCAAGGCCCTTTTTGCTTGTCTGAATTTTGTTTCTTTCAGGATCCCTACTAGGAACTTGCGTCTTGGGGCAGAATAAAAGGGGCATAATAAAACAAAATGAAGGGTATCCTGCGGAGACCTGTCGTCGCAGCCGCAGGTACCCTTCGCCTCCACTGTAAGGGTAAACCCGGAAGGAACCGCAAATAAATGGTGGAGCATGTTCAGTCTAAAGCGGGTCATATGGTAACGGTCCTGAGCATTATGCATGACCCTCAAATACGGTTCCATTCCCTGCTTCACTGTTAATTGGCAATAAGATGAAACAGTGGTTTTGCATTTTTCCCTTTCTGCCCTAGTCGTGCACGACCAATCTAAGAAAAGTTTTTTAACCATTGATTTATTCTCGGCAGTTAGGGATTCTGGGGCTGCAAAGAAATGTTTACAGCCAATGTCCTCCATAGAGTCCTTGATGTACTTCAGCCAGGGTATATGACCCCATTTATCCCGTTTGAGGCAGTCTTTTATAATTTGTCTTGTGAAGTGTGCATCAGGGTTGGTCCAGATTTTAACCCACGCTAGGAGAGGTTTGACTTTAATCTGGTCCTCAATATAAAACTCTCAAACTTCCTCATGAATGATGAAGGTTGAGACACTCTGTGGTAATTTCAGAATTCTTCTGAGGAATTTATTTTCTTCCACCTGTATCTGTTGCAATTTTTTATCTATGAAACCCCAGACTTCTGCACCGTAAGTGACCTTTGCACAGCATATTGACCTATACAGATTTAATATCTGCTCTGGGGACCATCTACCCAGTCTTCTCCCGAACCCCATGATAGCCCCTGATGACGCCGCCAATTTCATTGCATGTTTCTCCACCAGGGGTTTAAAAGTCTATTGATTGTCAAACAGTACGCCAAGATATGAAAAAGTCTTAACCTGGCCAATTTTGTGTGATCCAATGTTATAGATAAATTTCCCTTTTTCTTTTGATCCTGTTGACATAATATAAGATTTTTCCAGATTTGTCGATAAATCAAGTTTGGCCATAAAATCGACAAAACCATCAATCAGCTTCTGCAACCCCAAGGGGGTTCTTGCTAACAATACCGCGTCGTCGGCATAAAGTATTACCGGCACCGCGCGATGACCAATTTGGGGCGAATCCACCTGTAACTTAAGGAGTTCTTTTTCTAAGAGGTTTATGTATATGGAAAATAGGAAGGGCGCTAAGATGCAACCCTGCCTGACTCCACTGGTGCATACAAAGGGGTCGGTCTTACTTCCCTCTTGATTATACCTCACACTTGCAGACGTATTCCAGTGTAAAGCCTGTAAGACATGTAAGAGATCGTTTTGAGGGGGGCAGAGTGTTCACCGCATGCTTGCCAAGGTGGCATCGCCTGCCTCCATCCTTAAGATGATTCATGCTTGGGCTACAACTTTGAGCTGGTTGCTGCAAAAAAAATAGTTTCTTTAATTTGTGAAGATAGTTTGAGAATAAGCTCATTTATTCCTGCGCTGACACATTGATGAAGAAGTGTCGATCAAGAACTTTATTGATTTGACAGTCGCCAAATTTGATTAATTATTCCCTTATATAAGGAATAATTTTAATAATGGGCTTACAGGAGATTAGTAAAAGGTCTGTCTTCTCTGGATTACATTTTTTGCTGCTGGCTGCCATACAGTTGTATAATTTCGTCATACCCCTGGAATGTGTGTAAGTCATAGGCTGAAGACTACTACGTAGGGTGGAGTGTCTTCCGTGGACCTTTAGGCCTGGGTCTTCTATGGTGAGTCCTACAGTCTCAATGTACACGTTGAACAGTACAAGCAGGATCGTGAAGCCTGGCAGGATGCCACAATATACTTGTTCTGCTTGTGACATAGAGGTCACCAGATTGAGCAGTTGAGAACGTCCCAGAAGTAAGAATCTGAACCAGTTTACGCCATTCCACTGAAGCCCGTTCTTGCTTTCAACGTATTCAGAAGTATATCATGATGAACTGTGTCGAACAGGACCCGCAGCCCCCCCCTTCATCAAGCATGCAATGAGTGTTCTCTAGCCCTTTTAACATCACTGTTTCTGTGATATATCCTTCTCCACTGCTCTAGAGCCAGATTGGAAGGAAGTTATCAAAGCTAATGATTGTCATGAGGCAGTTAGCCTTTTGAGAAGAGGTGATAAGCCTCTAGAATGAACTGTTGTCCTCTTTAGAGAGGCTGTTGCATCTCCTAAAGGCAAGCGAGCTTCTTATAGATGCTGTTGACCTCTTAAAGGAAGGATCGTGAGGGGTCCTGTAGCCCCTTTAAGGGGAGCTTCTGAACCGCTTATGCTGGCTTGTGAGTATCCTAAGGGGACTTTTATGCTTTTGAAGGGGCTGTGGATTTGTTGATAGACCTGATAAGCTTGTGGTAGCCATTGTCATTTTTAAGTGAAGGACTGTTGGACCAAGTGTGGGCCGTTACACCTCTTGAAGAAAGGGCTGAAAAGTCTCTGGGGTGGCAGAGCCTCTTGTGGATGGTATGCCTGAGTCTTGAGGGAGCTCTATTCTCCTCCGTGACTGTTGTGGCCTTTCGCAGGGGACTGTTATTGAAGTTTATTGTTGAGTCATGTGAAGTAGGCTCTTGTATTGTATTGCAGCATTTATGTAGAGGCTACCCCTTTGTTGGGCGCTGAAGCACTTGCTTGGCCTCTTTAGAGCGATTAAATATCTGTATAGAAGAAAAGCTAGTGAGGTTCCTGAAGGGGGCTGTGGCATCAGGAAGGGGAGCTCCTGAACCTTTCAATTTAGCTGGTAGTTGTCATAAGAGGGAATTTGGATGGTTTCTGGAGCAAATAACTTCTAGTGCGACCTGGGGAGCTTGAAATTAAGGGCCGCTGATCACTAGTGTGGCAATTGAGCCTCATGATTGGGGAAATGGAAAGCTGTTCGAGAGGGCACAGCCTCTTGGGATGGTGAGCCTCTTGATGAAGCTTTTAGTTGAATTTGGGGACTCAACACCGTTCGTGACATTCCAAGTGGGCTATTGGCCTTGACATCTTCATCTTCTTGATTAGTAGGACATTCTCCTCCTTCTGCCTAACCTGTTGGAACACTCTCTCCCGGTAATAGTCTAATTCAAAGTCCTTGGATCTTTTCCTTGAAGAATTATCTTCACTACTTCTACTATTTTAATTATACTATCTAACCATATGTTCTATTAATTTTAATAAGTAAGATAGGGAAATTACACAAAATAATATTATTATTTTTGGTGTTAACCCCGCTTATAAAACTCCTCCACCAAAACTACTTAGCCACTTACCTATCTTTCCAAATCTACTTTGTATTTTCTTTACCCAAGATCCTACAGCTGAATCAATCAATCAATCAGGGGTTGGTAAAGAGCACCACTCACCCATGAGGGTCTCTAGGCGCTGGGGGGGGGGGGGGGGTGTCTCTGTGGAGAAGTGTGGCTCACTGGTTAGAGGAGGCAGACCCGGACGCTGAGATCAGACCCGGGACCAGGGTTCAATTCCCGACGCGGCAGGGTCTTGAGCCCAAAATGTCCACGGACTCAGCAATTCTTGCTTCGGTGCCTACTCGAATCACAGGTTCACACTCTGCAACTCTGGGCAATAGCTTGCTTAATCTCCACTACGGCCGCCCGCGGCGGGATGCCTGGCATTCACCTTGGGGATACCCAGGAGGGACTATCTCACAGGGAAAAACTAGGACGGGTTCCCAATGCAAAGCGCTTTGAGACCTGGCGGTGATATTGTGCTATATAAAAACCCATCCATCCATCTGCCAGGGCGAGGTAACGGAGCGGAGGTTCCTTTTGGGTACGTGGTAGGAGACTCTCATTGGGGTATTTGGGTCCGATTTTGTGGAGGGATTTGTAGGCGTGAGTGAGAAGTTTGAAGGTTACTCACTTCTGCCCACAAACCTGGTTCTTCTAATGACCTAATCTCATCAAGTTAGTTATGTTAGTAATGTAAGTCAGTCACTCCACTATAATCCAGTATGCATGTGCAACACTTCTTCACCTTAATTACTTTAGACACCGCCCTCTTCCGCAAAAGCATATATTTAAAGCAAGACAGTTCTGCATCACTATTGATCTCATTGCCAACATTTCTATGTTCACTAATTTAAAGGACCCTGCAGTATCTACAGCAAGTCTATGAACCTGGATTGTTTCCAAATATTCACATCATTCATGGGTATTTCCTTAGGAGGAGTAATAGCCTCTAAAACATACATTACTACTTCACCAAAATCTCTTTTCTCTCTCCTCAAACCATGTTCCTTTACTATCTCCTCTTCATGATATAATCTAGGGAAAACAAAAGCTAGATGACGTGAACCCACTCAGTTCTTTGATAGATTGAAATGAGCAACCTTTTCACAAACAATAAAAATCTCTCATAACACATTCTTCTCCAATCAAAAGATCTCCAGTACATAACTTTTATCACATATACGTACACCATCAAACTTGACTCTCCCCTATGGAACTATGCCTTACCAAACACCTTTTCTATCTTGCTCCATCTTCAACCTTGGATGTAACCCTGAGAACCTACATTTTTCTTCCACCCTAATTTCATCTAAAGCAATGTTTTATTCTTCCACATTTCTCAACACCTTTATACCTCTTCCGTTATATTCATTATTGAAATCATGTCATGTTAGTAATGACTCTGGTATGTGCCATCTCTTTCGAATACACTGAATTCTTAATTCCCTTTTTACTCAAATGAATAAATTCTCAAAAGTCTCATTATACTCAGTCAGATATGGGGAAAAAACTCCTTATAATTGAAGATCGCTAGAAAAGCACTACAGGAGAATCAGAAAGTTCCACTTCAACATTGGTGGCCACTTCACTAGCTAATGTAGAAAGGAAAATATATACATAACAACTGCCAACTTTAATACTTTTGATATATTTTTAAATCATTTTAGTATACACATTTTCTCTAAAACCATTAACTTTGATAAGTGGTTCACAAACCTGGCATCCTGTAATGAGGACTCAGAAATGTACTTAACGCTGCAGCCCAGGGGATGACGCCCGTGGGGGTATATGTAGTCCACACGGAGCTTAACCTGCTAGTAGAGGGCAGGATGTGAATAACAAATGAGGGAATTCATGAAACCAATAGGAACTCGGTACCAATGAGAGATACTTACTGGATAGAGGGATGGATCGCGGTGTGCTAAAGATAGGTGCAGTGGTCACTTTGTTCTAATAGCATATGGTACATCTCGTTATCCTGTTATTTAGGATGCTTACCACAAATGCTGAAGTGGTCAGCATGTTATTGTGTTGGTACTGTGTATAACCTAATAAAGTTTAAGAAAGAAATATCTAAATGCTTTTCATTTAAAAGTACTACTTGCTTAATCTCTTTATGACTTGGCCTACTTGCAACTTCACTCGTTATTTGATCTGAAACATTATCCACAGGTATCGGTAAGCACTCCCACAGGCCAACTAGTACGAATAATACCATTATTAATAACATCATACCTACAATTAATTTCTTTATTAATACGTTCTTTCAGACTATAATAAAAATTAGTATTCACTTCTCAGTCCTTGTAAAGAGGAAACATAAAAATTAAAAATCACCTTAATCAGTCTCTGTATTATCATTATCTGTATTTTTTCTTTCTCCAGTTATTTCAGACTTTAGGTACCATTCTCCTATCTCAATATCGTGATTTTCGTCAAAATTCAGTATTTCAAAAGTATCTATTTTCCCCATCTTGGTCAGTGGCGTGACTGGTTTTGGGAGCGACTGGCATAAGGTAAGATTTCCTGTTTAAAAAAAAATAGTTGTATGAATCTCCCTCGTTGTCTGTCTCCAGCACTCCACTGCTTGTCATTGTCTGTCACCAGCACTCCCTCCTCCCCTGCTTGTCATAGTCTGTCCCCAGCAGACCCCCCCTCTGCTCTTACCTTCTCCAGCCGCCATTGGACGTAAAACACGCGGATTGCCCCAGGCGGCAAAAGGTCAAGCTACACCATTGCTCATGGTGACTCTTCTTCAGTGTCATGCTCTAGAGTTGAACTTTTTTCTAAAAAATGGTTGCACTTCATCTTCGTCAGTATCTTGCTCCTACACTGTTACTAGGTAGACCCACTCTGGCAAAGAATAGTTCTTATTAGGAACTCTCAAAGTGGTAGTTTGGCAACAGGCATTTCACTCCTCATTTTCCCAGCTCAAATGTTTCTTTAGATCTTTTTCTGATTCACATTGTTTTCTTTCGCAAGCTTTTTTCTGGGTAATTCTTCAGCAATAGTCTTTTGTCGCTTTCCTACTCAAGACATTGATAACATTTGAACTTGCACTTATCTCCGCTTCTCTCTTTGGCTTTTTTACAGTAAACCTTCTTTTCTGGGAAGGGGTCTTTTCAACTCTGATTCCCGATTCCAACTTGCTTCTGCTTTGGTCAGAGATTTCCTCTTCTTGCTGCTACTCATGCATTTGCATCAAAGGAGCTCTAGTTAAAGAAATCAACTCTGCTACTTAGGTGAGGTCCCATCTGGTAAAGAGGATTCTTCTATTGTCTCTGTAATAGAGCATACAGCATAAGCAGCTGTCAATTCTACATATTGGTCTCTCAAACAAGAACCATTAAAAAGCATGTCAAATTTGACAACTTTAATCGGACTTCTTTTATGTCTGGTCTTGGTTTTGTGCATGATTCGGTCACTTCAATACAATCAAGCTCCATTTCATTATCAAACCCACTATCCCTACACTCACATTTGTCTGAAGTCAGAAGCAGTGTTGCCAGATTCAAAACATTGCATCTTTGAATAGCAATAAACTCTTCTCCAAGAATAACATGCTCCTATCATACTGTTTGTCATGGGTTATGCTTTTGCTCATGTCAAAATAATTTCATCTGCATATAGGACATAAAAAATTAAGGTATGGTCCATCACAATCCATTCACTTGTTTAATTGCCAGACAAATTGCTGCAACCAATTTTAGACATCTGGGAAGACTTAATAGCCACTGGATCCAACACTACTGAAAAATGTGCCATTAGGCGCATGAGTCCTCCCATGTTTTTGTTGCACAGCTAGCACCCAAGGAAACCTACCAAACCCACACATTTGTGAAAACTAGACACTTAGGGGATTCCAGGTAGGTATGGCTTGCATGGATTCCGGAACGTTTCTCACCCAGTATCCCCTGCAAACCTCAAATTTAGCTGAAAAAAATCACTTATTCCACACTTTTGTGGCATCACCGGGCTGACACAAATTTCTTACCACCCAGCGTTCCCCCAGGTCTCCATCTTCAGAGGTGACTGCTATGGGTTCCCTGTCCAGGCTCCTCCTCAGTGTCTCCTTCTTCAGAGGTTCCACCAGAGGTGACGGCTATGGGTTCACTGTCCAGGCTCCTTCTCACGGTCTCCATCTTCAGAGGTTCCATCAGAGGTGGCTGCTATGGGTTCACGGTCCGAGCTTCTCTCTTCAGAGGTTCCATCAGAGCTGGCTGCTATGGGTACACTGTCCAGGCTCCTCCTCGTGGTCTCCGTCTTCAGAGGTTCCATCAGAGGTGGCTGCTATGGGTTTACTGTCCAGGCTCCTCCTCACGGTCTCCATCTTCAGAGGTTCCATCAGAGGTGGCTGCTATGGGTTCACGGTCCGAGCTTCTCTCTTCAGAGGTTCCTTCAGAGGTGGCTGCTATGGGTTCACTGTCCAGGGTCCTCCTCACGGTCTCCATCTTCAGAGGTTCCATCGGAGGTGGCTGCTATGGGTTCACTGTCCAGGTTCCTCCTCAGTGCCTCCTTCTTCAGAGGTGACTGCTATGGGTCACTGTCCAGGCTCTCCTCACTGTCTCCGTCTTCAGAGGTTCCACCAGAGATGGCTGCTATGGGTTCACTGTCCAGGCTCCTCCTCCCAGTCTCCATCATCAGAGGTTCCACCAGAGGTGACTGCTATGGGTTCACTGTCCAGGCTCCTCCTCACGGTCTCCATCTTCAGGGGTGGCTGCTATGGAATGTGAGAGGTTGGCCTGGTATATGCTGTCCACTAGTAATAGTGGGCACCTTGTACCAGTCTAAACAACCCTTTAGAAGTGATAGGTTAAAGACAACCTTATTTGAAAGCTATCCTAGTGATAGCTGTGGAGAGCAGCCTTCAGGCTAAGTCTTGAAGTAATGTAAAGCAGCTTGTTTTACCAGTCTTTAGCCTCTTGAATGACCAAATGAAAGGAGAACCACACCAGGTATATATATAAAATATATTTATTTATTCTAAACACACCCTACTAGTCTCTTTATGAGGCTAGAGGTCAAAGCGCATATGTTACACTTAATATCACACAGTAAATAACCACAATATACGTTGAGCCCTAGCGTCGTACAAAACCATATATCAATAAAGCGGTATAAGAACCACGACTTGGCTAGACACAGGGCCTAGAGCCTGTAGAATCGCTGGGGCCACAAGGAACCACCCAAGGTAGTGACACAATGGACCCACGGGGACACGTGCAGTGTGAGAACACAGCCGCGAATCACCATTAGCTTTTATGGGGAAAGTCGTGGTTGGAAATTTAAAGATAAAGGACACTTAGGAGAGGACTTTGAGCAAACTCCTTTAGACTTGAAGGGTTCTAGGGCCAACACCCACGGGAGCACTGGAGTACTCATGTTACCTCACCCAAGGAAGGCGGGTTCATAGGTGCCTTTTGGTGTCGGGAATCGTCGCTGATTTCAGTGGCAATCTGCTGCAAAGTGCTGCTGCAGTCGAAGAGGAAAGTGTCTGGTGTGATCCAAGCCTGGATCGAAGATGGGAAGAACCTGAAAGCAGAGGGGACAGAGTCTTGGGCACTTGCCAGTGACCAGAGGCACGATAGACGAATGTCCACCGACGTCGGGTGATTCAGGTGTGAAGAGGTGACGCTTGACTCTGCAGCCATGAGGACAAGGAGGCGTTGATGATGACCAGGAGCTGGATTCGAGCTGTCCCACAAAGGATGTTGCGTGCTGCCATGTCGATGGCCAGATTGGACTTAACAAAGTTTGGCAACAGCAACCCACCCAGAAAGAGAAGAAATGCTTCGGTGCGGAACAGCAAGGTCCGAGGGACTCACCAATTGGCAGGGAGTCAGGGCACATCTGTAGCAACCAGGGAAGCCCACGAAAAGTCAGAGTTTCCTTCACAGGAACCACCAGTTGATAGACCAGGGATCGTGAAAGGGCCTCGAGCGGAAACACACAGAACTGGATCATGGAACACGCGTGGAGTGTAGGCCTGCAATCTTCGGTGCAAAAGGTGCTCAGGGCTTGGGCTACAAGTAACCCAAAGCCCCGCCTCAAGGAATGTCGAGAAGTGGATGCACTTGCAAATGTGTACGGTGTCCATGAGTTCCGGTTCCATGGTACTCACAAGGGCTGCTGGTCTCAGCTTTGCTGGGGACTTGGGTCAGCCTCTGAGAAGTCTGAAAATCCACCTCCTGGGCTGCAAATATTTCAGAGTCCGGCAGCAACTTCGGATATGCAGACCGGCAAGTGCTTCGTTGGTGCCTGCCAAGCAGGGTAGTAACTCCTTTATTCCAAGGGAGATTCTTCAGTCATCTAGTCGTTTAGATCGTCGAAGTTCTGGGATTTCTGTAGCAGAGTTTCGTCCAGGTGTAATCTAAAGTCCTGTTGCCAGGGGTTCCTTACTTATACCGAAGGAAGGGGATGGACATACTCTGAGGACCCACCTATGGGAGGGTTTGGAAAGAGGGGTGGCTACACCCATTTCCTTTGTCCAGTTTTGCACCAGAGCAGGGGCTGGTAGCCCCTGCAACCGGTTTGAACTGGATTATGTACTGGGACACCAAATATGCCCCCAGTGCGGACTTCAAAGCACTCTTGGAGTGCACCCACCCAGCCCCAATACTCTAAAGCCTGTCTGGGAGGTGGTCACACCTCCCTGTGACAGGAAACCTACTGTCCAGGCCTCCCCTGCCAGAGTTCCGTCAAGCAGCAGGAGGCCAGACTCGTGTCTGTGGCTGCAGCATCCATTCTGTGATGCCAGGGCTCTTTAAAACTGGTACCGGGTATACCGGTGTGTACATGTCTCTCCCTCTAGAAAGATGGGATCATACCCCGCTGCCAGGACTGGCAGGGGGTATGATTTCAAAGTGTTGGACGCCAATCACGACATGTTTCCACGCAGCCATCCCAAAGTGAGCATTTAATGAGAGGTTATAATGCACTTAAGAGTATATGGTCTGGCTGCATCACAGAACATCTCCGAAGAATAGATACCGAAGGCTGCAGAGGTGCTCTGCTCATGCATGGGCACCCTCTCACACAAAACCCAGCACCCTGCCTTCAGGATTGATAAGGCCTGCCATATGGGTGACAGGTTTATATGTGTAGTGATTTAAGGTAGATATAGGTAACCTATATCTAAGTATGGGGTGCATGCACCACCTTACCCAGGCTGCAGTAGCAGTCCTGTTGTGAAATTTTGGAAGGCTTCCCAGTGGTGGCATACTACATGCTGCAGTCCTTGGTAGGCCTCTGGGGTACCTATGCCCTGGGTACATAAGGTACTATATACTAGGGACTCATAAGGCAGCGTGAGGGGAGCTGGGACTTGAGAAAAAGCCGCTCGTAGGAGAAGTCTTTGTTCTGGGACACTCTCTGCTCTGCCTTCACGGGACTCCAAGGTCCAGGAGCCCTGCTCACATCTGCGCCCGTCCACAAGCGCTACATCAGCACCACAAGCCCTACATCCACGCTATATCACTCCTCGCAGAGCCGCTCGTAGGAGAAGAATTTGTTCTGGGATACTCTCTGCTCTGCCATCACGAGCAACTCACCGGCAGTAACAGATCGGGAGTCGTGAGGGCAACGGCTGGGCACTCTACTTCTCTCCTCCACGACGTGGGGGCAACGGCCAGCGTGGCTGGAAGAACTGCTATTCCCAGCAGCCCCGTGGAACCCATTCGCACTTTTGACACTCCAGCCTGCGCCCGGAGGCTCTAGAAAACCGCTAAGCATTCCCCCCCGCAGCGTGGGACGCGCGTGGGAGGCGCCCGTCCAAGGGTGGGCCCATCCGAGGCCGGGCTGGGCCACCTCCTCTTGATTTTGATATTCTATAAACAGCTGGACCCTAAAGCGGTGAGTGGGGCGTTCTTTGAACATTAATTGATTGTCTGGGGCAAATAATAATATGGCCAAACGGAATGTAAGCATTGTAACACGTAATACTACGTCCATAGACACCATCCTGGAGAGGGAGATGGACTTAGTCAACAGCGAAATCGAGCTTACTGAAAGACGTCTGTCCCCGGGCCCCAAAAAATACTACCCTTCAGTACAGACTGAGATTAGTGATGTTCAAACAATGGCACTTGGTGAGGATGACCTTCGCGCACACCCATTAACTGGAGAGAACATATTGAGTGTGGAAGGGCCTGGTAATACAGGAGCAATAGTAGAACCAGACCTTGTACTTGTGAGTGGTCCAGATGATGCACTAGATCTGGCTACTCCAGCCATATCTCCTAATCCCGAAGTAGGCGGGGCGAAAAGGAAAAGGAAGGCAGTAAAACCAGTTTATTCCAAACGGAAAGAACCACCACGCTTGAACTCACAATATGCAACATTAAATAACTGGGTTAAGGGCTTGAATGCCGTAGTAGACCTAACTCCCAGCAGTGATACAACTAATTTAGTCTCATTGGACATCTTAAGTAATTCTGCACACACCCAGACGGAATCCATACAGACTGCTTTCTCTAATTTTACACTCGGGGACAATGCTATGGATATTATTATTGACACACTGTATGAACGTGTTAAGGGGCTTGTAGATGAAAGTTTTGTAAAGTTATGGAAGCGTTTAGACCGTATTGAATCCCTAATCACCAAGGTAAAACCATCTTGTATGGAATCCAAACAACCATCCCAAGAGGCTAGTGTAGTAAATAGCTCACAGGCAGGTTGATTTGTAAGCTGGTTTATTTGAACAAGTGTTACGCAGCAGCTCACTCAGCCAGTGAAAATACATCAATACAGTTGATAATTCAAAACCACATTCTAAACAGAATCAAAGACTCAGTGGAAAGAACACAGAGCGTGGAAGGTTCTGAAAAGACTAGAAGGCAAACTTAACAGAACACTACATTATCCTCTCTCCTTCAAAACAAAAGAAGAAGCGGGACGGAACAGCAATGGACCAAGAACAAAAACCACAGAAATTATCGGAACCTGGCAGGAGTGACTCGAATACGAGAACCCCTACGAGGTAGGACAGTAGTAGAAAGGGTAGGGGGTAATGCAGAAGTATCATGAGGAGATGGAACAGGAGAACATCTGCGAGGCAAATTACAGGCAAAAGAGGTAGAGGGTAGAACAGAAACATCAGAAGGTAATATGGACATGTCATGAGAAGACTGAGGATGAACCACAGAATTTCCCACTTTAACCATTCTGGCAGCATTCCACAAGTTCTTCATGTTAACTCTCACAGAATTCCCACATACCTTGTCAATAACAAAAGGTTCAGAAAACTTGGGACTCCCCTTGGTAGAGTGAGTGGGTAACTTGATCCGGATTCTGTCACCCACCACAAATGACTGAGAAATCACTTTCTTCCTGGAGTCGAAAACACTCTTTTGTTTAGACTGAGCATGTGAGACATTAGACCTGACAACTTCATCAACATTATCAATGGAATTCATTTTTACCCAACGTGACATCCACCCTGGACAAACTTTCGAGCATGGTTTCCTCCCACGCAACAGTTCAAATGGGGAAACCTTGGTGGAAGTGTGGGGAGGGGTACGATAGAACCATAACATGGATCTGACAGCGTTCGGGACATGGCAATGTTGAGCAATTGCCCATTGAATGCAATTGTTGAGTACCCTGTTCATGCGCTCAACCAAACCGTTCGTCTGAGGGTGATAAAGAGCACTCCTCAGGTGAACGATTCCACTCAATTCTACAAACGAGCAAAATTCCTGACTGACAAATTGTGTGCCATTGTCACTTACAATGGAGGAAGGAAAACCTTCACGCAAAAACAGGTCTTTCAAGAAATCGATAATACTCTTGGAGTTGGCCTCACTTACAAAACGGACCTCAGGCCATTTAGAGTAGTAGTCGACTGCAACAATAGCAAATCTGGAAGTAGGGGGAAGCAAATAGAATGGACCAACTAGGTCTATACCTATCTTTTCCCACGGCCTATCAGGAAAAGGAATGGGTTGAAGAGGAGGAGAACGTGTTTTCAAACACTTCTCAGCACTGGAACAAACCACACACTCAGCAACAACAGTGTCTATATCTTGATCCATCTGGGGCCACCAGTAATGCTCTCTAACCCTTCTTTTGGTTAGCGTTTTACCAAGATGACCCTCATGTGCACCTTTGACAATTCTAATTCTAAGATCACTAGGAGGAATCAGTCTATCTCCACGCATTAGAATACCTCCCTCAATGGAAAGCTCATCAGACACTTTAACAAAGGTCTGAAGGGAAACATGAACATTTTTCTCCCTGGGCCATCCCTCTCTTACAAACTTGATCACTTCACCTAGTAGAGTGTCATTAGATAAATGTTCTCTCCACTCCCTTTCCCTGATGGAGCGCATATCATCAACTCCTACAAAAGCTACAAAACAGTCTTCTTCATCATAATCTTCCTCGCAATCTCTGTCAGTATCAACATCAACAGGATTCCTGGAAAGATAATCAGCCCTTACGTTTTTACTCCCGGGTATGTAGCTGACCTCAAAGTCATATTGGAGAAGTTTCGTTGAAAGCCTGGCAATCCTAGAAGAATGATCTTTAACCCGAACCCCAGACAGGATTGAAACCAAAGGACTGTGATCAGTCCTTAAACAGAAATGTTTACCCCATATATACGGATTGAACTTCCTGATAGCCCAACAACAAGCTAGGAGTTCCTTTTCAATTACTGCAAAATTGGACTCTGCTCTCCGAAGAACCCTGGAAGCATATCCTAATGTATGCTCAACGCCACCTACCTCTTGAGTAAGGACAGCCCCCAAACCAAACCCACTGGCATCGACAGTGATAGTGCACAACGCATTGGGATTAAAAGGTTTCAAAACCTTAGCCCCAGTAACTTCTAGTTTGATCCAAGAAAAAACTTTTTCACAATCAGCATCCCAACAAAAAGGAACCTCCTTCTTAAGCATGTTGGATAAGGGTTGTACTTTCGTAGCGTAATCAGGTATGAACCTAGCGTAAAACTCACAAAGTCCAATGAATGACTTCAAACCACTCTTGTCTTTCGGTGCAGGACTGTCAACAATAGCCTTAACCAAACCAGGTCTGGGTTCAACGCCATTCTCAGATAATACGTGTCCAAGATATTCTACCTTGGGAGCTCTAAAAATGCATTTTTCTTTCTTTAAGACTACACCTGCACTACTCAGGGCTTTCAAGACTTCTTTCAGAGTTTTATCATGGGCATCACCACTTTTACCGTGAATAAGCACATCGTCTTGGAAAACGACCACACCACCGATGTTTTTTAAGATATTAGTCATAATCCTTTGAAAGACGGCTGCCGCAGAGGCCAACCCAAAAGGCATACGGCAGTATTGTAAGGAACCAATAGGGGAAACAAAGGCAGTGAGATGCCTAGACTCTGGATCCAGGACCACCTGATGATATGCAGACGCTAGGTCCAGCTTACTGAACCACTTGGAACCATCAATAAGCGACAACATGTCGGGGATCTTGGGCAGGGGAAAAGAATCGACCCAAATGTTTTTGTTTAAGCTGCGTAGGTCGACACAGACACGAAGTTCCCCAGTCTTTTTCTTAGCCACTACGAGTGGAGAAAGCCATAGAGAGGATTCAATGGGTTCAATTATCCCTCTGCTGCACAGATCGTAAAGCTCTGTCTCAAGCTGCTCTCGCACACTGAATGGGACATTTCTCAATTTGTGTTTAATTGGGATAGCATTGTCCTTGATACGGATAGTGTGCATGAAACCTTTCACTTCCCCCAATTTGTTGCCAAATACACCAGGAAAATCTTTGGTCAAAGTGCAGATAAAATCATCATTTTGAGTGGAAAGGACATTGTCTGCAGGGGAAATTTCGTCGGATTGAACAACTGCTATGGAAATGGGATCTTTGGTTCCTGGGCGGAGAACCATCTTAAATAAACCTTGGTGAAACCAGCCAAGGATGTTCAAACCCTTGACTGAGACATACACTTTGCCAACAATTTTCCTTCCCCTAAACTCAATGGAATCCTCAAAATAACCTAACAGTTCGATCTTCCTACCCTCATAGTTGAGGGGTAGCCTATCTGGAGGAGAAAGTTTGCGATTACCCCAAACTTCCTCAAAGAGTTCCTGAGTTAGCATTGTTATCCTGGCCCCGGAATCGACCAACAAACACACTATCTTATCTCCAATGCCAAAATCAGAGTAAGGATCCACACACTCTGACTCAGGATCTTCAATGCTAACAACAGCAACCATGTCTCTCAGATCATCTTGTATACTGGTTTCATCCTGAAAATCAGATACATAAGCAACTGAAGTGGGGGTATAATTGTTGTTTTACTGTCTACCAGGTTGCGAGAAGGATTGATTTTTCCTTCCACTTTGACATACTTTGGCAAAATGACCCACTCTACCGCACAATCTACAAGTGACACTCCTGGCTGGGCAAGGACGACCAGACTTGGAATGGGGAAAATTTCCACATTTGAAACACACATTGGTTTGTTTGAAGAATTTGTTGTCAGTACGACTCAAAGTACCAGCCTTGTTATCAACAACCTTCACAGAACTGACTACTGTCTCATCCTTAGTAATGGACGAAGAAGATCTAATATCTAATTCTTTGACAGAAAGCTTTGAAAATTCAATGCTTTTCGCAACTCGTACAGTCTCTTCGAGAGAGGGATTATCAAGTGATAACAATTTTTGTTGAATATTCTTATCTAAACATTTGCAAATATATTGGTCTCTTATCATTTGGTCCCTAAAATTTTCAAACTCGCACTCTGCACTCAATACCCTAAGGGTAGAAATGAAATCTTCTACTTTTTCACCATGTTTCTGCTCAGATTTGAAAAATTTGTGCCTGACAACAACAAGGCTAGGTTTGATGTCAAAACGTAGTTCAAGTAGTTTCACAGTTTGACTATAATCATCCAAATCTTCCTCTTGAGGAGCAGGTACAAGGGGGGGTAAATGTTTAAAAATTGAACGTCCTTCAAACCCCAAACTATTTAACAAAAGGTATTTTTTTCTTTCTGCCCTGTACCTGGACGCACCAATAGCCCCTAAGTAAGTGGTGAAAGCGTCAAACCACTTCTTCCAAACAATGGGAGGTTCACCTGGAAGATCAAGGAATGGTGGAGGGGGAGAAACAGCCTGTAGACTCATATTTGTTTAGATGTTGAAATTACTTTCAAAACACTGGAGGGAAACACAGTCAAAAACAATAATGTTATTGGTGGTAAACGTCTCCCACCTCGTGAAATCAAGAGACTCAGGCGGTTGTAGTCAATAAAAATGATTCAAGATTGTCTCCTCGTTTTGCAGCAATAAAGGAACCCAGGGAAGGCACAATGACTCTTTTATAGAGTTGAAACTGATTCCTTACTGCGTGTTTCACAGATTGAATCCCTTCACCAAATGGTTATCTCGTGAACAGTTCTGCCATTGCGCTTTTGTTTTAAATCCACTCACCTAGAGGTGGTCGCTTCGCGAACAGTTCCGCTATTGCGCTTCTACTTGCACACTGATAACCAGATTTGTACGTCGGTAGTGTAGCAATAAACTTATCGAAAAAAAAATGAAGAGTTTTTTTCTTCAAAATGGCTTCCAACGTTGCGTTTCAACACCAGAACGCAGCGTTCCAGTGACGTTTTGGAATTCACTTACATTAGTTGCGTTGGGGAGTCGTATTCACTCCGATGGCTGGGCGTTACTCAATACGCCACAAGCGTAAGTCAGACTGCGCAAATTGCGTTGCTGACGTAAGCAAGCAGGCCGATGCTCGCACTGAGTGTAAACTGCTGCCGCTTCTGTGAGGGAACAGAAATAACAAGTACAGTACCTTATTTTCCTTTTCTTTCAAGATCAGCGAGGTCTCAGGTGGATGGCATAGGCTCGCTGGTGCTTGTAACTGCTCGTCAATTTCTCGAGGGGTGAAACGGTCTTACTTGGTACTTAGCGTCTTGTTGCGTCTGGGTGTTTCTCCTTCCAAATCGGCAAGGTTATAGTTGAATGGCACGGTTTTGTCGGTACTCGTGACAGCTTCACTTACTCTCGAGGGTTCAGTCGGGCAGATGGCCTTTTAGCACTTAGCGTCTATTGGCACACAGGTGCAGCTGACGCTTCAGGTTGATGAATGTTGTTCCAAAAGTACACGAGTGGTAAGCAGACACTTGTTCAAGGATCGTCGCCAAATATTTTGTAGTAAATAGCTCACAGGCAGGTTGATTTGTAAGCTGGTTTATTTGAACAAGTGTTGCGCAGCAGCTCACTCAGCCAGTGAAAATACATCAATACAGTTGATAATTCAAAACCACATTCTAAACAGAATCAAAGACTCAGTGGAAAGAACACAGAGCGTGGAAGGTTCTGAAAAGACTAGAAGGCAAACTTAACAGAACACTACAGCTAGTCCTCAAGAAAACTTAGCCCTGAGTGGGCAACTAGCACCCCAAACTGCAAAACCACCATCTGCTCCCCGTGAAACTAATAGTAAAACTAAAAACTCTATAGTCCCTAAAAATTGCGGTGGATCTGCCAATACCCAAAATATAACCCTTAGTGACACCCAGGCTGGCCCGACAGTCTGTACGAGTACAGGTGACATTCGTACCAGTGGGGATGTGGAGCTCAATAAGGATGTTTTAAATCTATCCCCTGCTACTTGCCAGTATGTTCTGATTCTTGCAGGGGTACCCCCATTAAAGAAAAATAAACCAGAACCCTGGGACCAATTACGGAACAGATGTATGGATTGGCTGGGTAAATATAAAGGGTATAGATGGACTGATATAGATGATATCATAATGATATGAAGGGTAGGATGGGTGGGACCAGCAGAAAAAACCATAAGGGGCGATTGCATTGTTATCAATTTTCGTCGCCCAGGCACTGTTATATCTATGCTGAATGCTAGAGAGACTAATTGCCCCTTACCCACAAACATTTGTGCATTATCTCTTGGTTTCTTCTATAGACCACCAGATACACATCGCCCATTCACTAGCCCAATTTTTCAGCTGACAAACAAGTTCTTTGCCATTTCTGATTTAGACACTCTTGATTGACCTCTATCCCAATCCCAACCGATTGATTCTATTGCTCTCATGGAGACTCTTATAACCAATATGATTAGTGAGGTGGAAACCATTTCTTCAGGTGATCGTTCTGACTCATCCTCATTACAGGTGTTGAGCTGGAATGTGGCCGGTTTGGCCTCTAAATTAGACACTGAAGAATGGATTAACATGACAAATCAATTTGACATCTTTTTGCTCCAGGAGACCTGGGCAACTAAAGAGTTATACCTTGAAGGATATGAGTGTTTCAATATTTTATCCCCTCTTCCCAAGCATGGCAGACCTTCTGGTGGCTTATCGATTTGGGTCAGCATTGTTTCAGGTGGTAGAGTGAAATCAATCCCCACCAACAATGCTAACTTTCAAGCTTTTGTTTACACACGGGGTATTTCTATCTGTTTTATTAATTTTTATAATAATGACTTTTTAACCTCACCTAATGTTAATTTGGTTAATCTTTTTAATTTTATCTCGGGCGTGGATAACTTGCTGGACAAGTATAAACCGGTAGGGATATGCCTGGGTGGTGACTTTAATGCAAAAATAGCAGGGGGAAACATTGCGAGCACCACCGAACATACCTCAGTCAATCCATGCAAGAAAGGACACAAACTAATATCCCATTTATCAAACAGTAGTCTTTTAAATATTATGGATATTGCAGCTGTAAATAATGAGGCTAACTTGATACCTACTGATAGAGGTTTTGGACGAGCGTCAACTATAGATTATGTTTTTATATCTGCTCAGTTGGAAGATCATTTAGTTTTGGCAGAGGTCAGGGCAACAACTTTTGGGGACCACAATCCTATTTTAGTTTCTTTTAGGGCAGTCCCTAGACCCAAAATCAGAAAGGTGCCAGGGTCTGGTAATTTAGTCATCTCTACTGATAACCTAAGAGTTAAATGGAAGGGTATGGACTGTACAAAGGTTTTCCAACAGATGGTAAAAACCTATCCATCACTCTGCGAGACCAGTCTTACATTTGCTGATCCCAACCCAGAGGCAGTCTCTGCTTTCATCTCATTATGTGTAGGTATCAAAGAACATATTTCTAGACCCATAGCCACACCAAAATCTGACACTAGGTGGTTTGATAGAATTTGCTCCAGGGCTAACAGGGAACTTAGAGCTGCCCTGTCAGTTTCCCCCAGAGACCCTGACCTTATTAGAGTACTAAGCCATACTTATAAAAGTGCAGTATGGGATAGGCGAGACGTGGTTTCAAAAGAGCATTGGAGTAACCTGGCATGTGCTGCCAAGCTTAACAACACAAATGGTTTTTGGTCAGCCACTAAATCATTAAGAGCGTTTGGTACTGTATCTACCCCGTTAAGTTGTAATATAACAAGCGAAGCGTGGGTAGCTCACTTTTCAAAAATATATGCCTCCTCAATTCAATATGAAGACATCCTTGAAAATCATAATCCTGTCCAAATTCAAATATCTCTGACAGAAGTTGAGGATGCAATAGACCAGAGCTTGGGAAATAAAGCCCCGGGCCCTGATGGGCTTCCAATTGACCTCATAAAATCTAGGCCAGAGTTTTGGGCCCATTGCTACTTAATGTTTTTTTTTTTTTTTTTCACAACAACTTTTTATTTTTATTTGAGGTAAAGCAGAGCAAAAAGGCGTGGTTCTCCACAATCAGGAGAGCGCCACCAAACATTGCAGCATAGTGTACACACATCATAAGAGAACCAAGGAAAAGAAGAAGAAGTCAAAGTAAGGATCCCTCTCCCCTACCCCTGTCCCCCCCAACACCCAACACCCCCATCACCCACCCCTTATCCCACCCTAACCCCATGCACGTGCAGTAGACACTCAGTAACATTGGTCGTAAGGCATGACACAGCAAGGAGGCACCAGGCACCATTGTCTACAACTCTTCCTCTTGCACCTCCGGGGGATCAAGAAGCAGCCCCCTGTACTCCGCCCATCTCTTCCAGATCTTAAAATGCTTATTGGGACATCCCCTCGCCTCAAACACAGGTCGTTCCAATCCCATATAAAAATCTAAGCCGGCCTTCCATGCACACAGGGGGGGGGCCCGGACACTCTTCCACGCCCTGGCTAGGTCCCGCTTAGCCACTATTAAGCCCAGCAGCAACAAGTGGCGCTTGTAGATGTTCCCACCCACGCCCTCGAGTACATGGAGTAGGCCCAACCGATGGGTGCGTGGGAGGTCCCACCCCAAAACCTCAGACAAACAGTTCCATACGCCCCTCCAGAATCCAATCAATCTAGGGCATGACCACACTGTATGCAGCAGCGTACCCACCGTCGCGCCACACCGCAAACAATCCGACGAGCCAATCAGTCCAGCCTTCCAGAGCCTCTCTCGTGTATAATAAGCCCTATGGAGATACTTGAATTGAATGAGGCGAAGCCTCATCGCTATCGCGGTTCCACGTGGGGACTCCAGGGCTTCCCTCCAGTCGTCTTCGTCTAGGGGGCCTACGTCAGCCTCCCATGCGGCTTTCAAAGGCAGCAAGGTGGAGGAGCAGTGGGTCACCAACGTTTGATAAATACGAGAGATTTTCTTGTCACCCAGGTCCCCCATGAATATCTTAGCTTCGATGGGGCTAAACTCAGGGAGCGAGTCAAGGTCCGCGATACTGGGTGTAAGTGCATGTCGGAGTTGCAAGTAACGGAAGAATTGGGTCTGGGGCATTTCGAACTCAGCACTAAGGTCCTGGAAGGACTTAAGAGTAGTCCCGGACATGACCTGTCCCAATGTCGATATCCCAACAGCATCCCAGCCGTCGAACCCAGAGAGAGTCATCAGGCTGGGGAGTTGACCGTTATGCCACAACGGTGTCTCAGCAGTTAGCCTGCCCCACCAACCCATACAACGTAACGCCTGCCGCCACACCATGAAGACCACCCTCGTGACGCATGGCAATATTCGCCGCAGCCGAGCCGAGTAGAGCACCGTGTGCAAGGTATGGTCGCCCATCAATGAGCGCTCCAGGGCGTAGGCCGGGTCCCCTCTATCACCATACCACCATTCATTAAGTACGAGCAACTGTGAAGCCTGATAATATGACATCAGATCTGGGGTGGCTAAACCTCCACAATACGTGGAGAGGAAGCACGTCTTCAGGGCAACTCTGACTGCGCCCCCGGCCCACAGATAGTGACACAGGGCGGAATTAACTTGCCGAAACCACTGGGGAGGGATGGGGTGAGGGTAGTTCTGCAACTGATACAATAGACGGGAAGAGCCACCATCTTAAATATCGCCGATTTGCCAAAAATGGTTAATGGCATCCGGGACCAAGTTTTAAGATCGTTTTGAACTTTGCCCCATACAGGCACAATATTACGTTCCCACGTAACACTGGCGGATTCAGATAGGAACACCCCCAAATACTTCAGACCATCAGTTGCCTGCCGTAAGCCTGACGCCCAGAGGCCCACCTCCGCCCTGCCTCCCAGCACCCAGAGGGTAGACTTGCCTACACTCAAGCTGAGACCCGAGACCTCTCCGAAAATCCTCATCATCTCCAACACTCGGGGCCCCGAGCGGTCCAAGTCAGTAAGAAAGAAGAGGACGTCGTCCGCATATAAGGCAATTCTATCGATAAGGGTTTCAGACCAAATAAAACCCCGCAGCTGTGCATCTATGCGAACCCACGACGCTAGCGGCTCCATGACCAGCGCAAACAACCGACGTGGCCCCAGCGACTCTAACGGACGCCGTGACATCTGTATAAAGCAGTGAGATGTACGACAGAAGCACCGGGCCCAGATTAAGGCGGGAGAGGAGCGCGAAAAGGTACGTCCAACTGACGGAATCGAACGCCTTATGTATGTCTGCCAATAATAAAGCCGCCTCCTCTCCCAGGACCCCCATCGCGTCCACCGCCGCCTGCGCGCGCCTAATGTTGTGCCGCGTCGCCCGGTGGGGCATAAAGCCTGCCTGGTCTGGGTGGACCAAGTCCACCATATAGGGAAGTAAACGATTCGCTATTGCCTTGGCTAGAATCTTGGCTTCTATATTTAGTAACGATATGGGGCGATACGAGTCATGTCGGTCAGGGGGTCTACCAGGTTTTTGAAAAACAACAATTTCGGCGTGGCACCAGTCAGGCGGCAGTCCGCCCCGCTCTCGTGCCGCCTCTAGAGCAGCCCGGTAATGGGTCCCGAGGAGAAGCTGGAACTTCTTAAAAAATTCACACGGGTAGCCATTCGGGCCCGGAGCTTTACCGACATTCAGTTGACCCAGCGCCTCCCCTAGTTCCTCCGCCGTAAGCGGAGCATCTAGGTCCCGTCTAGCCTCGTCGGAAACCGCCCGAGGGGGCAAGTCGTCGATAAATTTAGCTACGTCTTCAGCGCTGAGACTATCTTGTGGGGCATATTGTGACCTAAAATAATCGGCGAAGCTCGCTGCAAGGTCAGCCGGTTCCGTCATCGTCACCCCGTCCTCACCAGTGAGGCCCGGCAGCTCGATCGGCTGGAGACGCTGCTGACACAACCTATGGAGCATGGTACTGGACTTGTCTCCCCACTGGTATATCCTGCTCCGCGTGGCGAGCCACGCCTGTTTAGCCTCGTCCATTAGGAGAGTGGCATAGGACTGCTGCGCCTGGAGAAGCAGCCGCACCGCTACCTCGTCCCCTCCACCCCGACTCCGCTGCTCTAGCTCCTCTACAAGTTTGGCAGCCGTAGTGGTCGACTCCCGACGAGCACGGCGGGCTTCAGCGCACCAAGCAATATCCACCCCCCTTATAGTAGGTTTCATGGCTTCCCAGACTACCACTACATCCATATCCTCCACTAGGTTCTCACGCCAATAGTGTGCAACAGCTTCCCGTAGGTGTTGGACATAAGAGGGCTGTTGGAGATGCCACGAGGACATCCTCCACCGGAAAGGTTGTTTCTTCGTCAGAAGGTCTATTGTGACTGAGACAGGGGAGTGGTCCGAGAGGCCCCTTGGAAGCATCGCCGCGCTGCGCACTCTACTCAGACAGACGGCAGGCATAAACACATAATCCAGCCTCGAGAACGAGCCATGCACTGCAGAGACATATGTGTATTCTCGCGCTGTCGGATGCAAATGCCGCCACACATCCATCCATCCCAATCCCTCAGCCATAGCCTGCAACCGGGTTGGGGAACTCGCAGAAGGACCAGCAAGCATTCCCTGCCGCCTCTGACGGTCTACATGCACATCCATTACCTCATTCCAATCGCCGCCAATCACCGCCAAGGACTCCGGAATATCATCCCACACCGCAAACAGCCTCTCGGATAGGGCCCACTGCAGAGGGGGGGGGGCATACACACTACCCAACACTACTGGCTCCCCACCCACCATGCCCTTGATGAATATAAAACGGCCTTGTGGGTCCGCCCACTGCTTCTCGTGAACGTATGCAACTCTACGATGCACCAGTATAGCAACACCCCTAGAACCCCTGACAAAACCGGCATGAAAGACCTGATGATATCCAAATCTCTGTAGGCTAAGAACCTTAGAGCCCATCATGTGAGTTTCCTGGAGCAGGAGTACATCAGCAGCCTCCCTTTTTCCCCACCGCAGGACCGCTCCCCTTTTAATTACATCCAGCATCCCCCTGACATTCCATGTGATTATCCGAAGGGACTCCCGGGGGAGTCCGCGAGGAGAGTCAACCATAGTCAATTGAAGTCCAACATGACGGCCCCCGGTGCCATCGCCACTCCCCATGTACTCTTTCCATGTCTTCAAAATACAGCACGTGCATTCCCCCACCCCTCCCGTCCCCGACCCTCCCAACAACAACAGACCCCTCAGTCCCACAGCCCCAAACGGTCCCCAGCCCCAACTCAGCGGCCACAACCCTGACCACCCGCAACCCGCCTCCCCCCACCCCATACCTCAATGAACCATGAAGTACCTGTCGCGGCATGGGCGGTCTCGAGACCAGAACAGAGGGCCCGGGCCCACCCATACCAATGGATCCCAACATCCCCGAACAAGGAACCGTAAAGTCACCCCCCCTCCCTCAGTGTCCCTCTCTCTAATTGGAGAGTGGTAGCCCCTATCACATAGTCCCCGAACCCCCACCCCACAACTCCATCCACGTTCAGGAGACAGAAGCAGTACTGCCCCAGGGCAGCAGCACAGCCAGGCAAGCAATAGGGCTCAGGCAGCCCGATGAGTCCCACCAGAATTCACAGCATCAATAGTAGAATAGGGGAGCCAAGGCCCCGGAGATCTCAATGATCCGTGCCAGAGTGTTCCGAATCTTCGGTTCTACCACTGTTCTGAGTGCCATCCACCGAGGCCGCACGCCTACGCGAGTTGGAGCGTTTGTTCCGACCATTCTTCATCGTCCGGTGTCGCTGCGCCCGTGGTGATCCCTCAGGAGAGCCTGGATTGAGTCCTGGTTGAGAATTAGGTCTGATCCGCACCGTTTCATCCGTCCATTTGAACAGGTCCTCCGGCGTATCGAAGAACAGTGTCTGTGATTGGAAGATCACCCTCAGGCGCGCCGGGTACAGCAGGGAGTATTGGAGCTTAAGGCCTCTCAACTTTGCCTTGGCAGCTAGGAAGGAATGACGCTGTTGTTGCACAAGTTTAGTGTAATCAGGAAAAATCATGATCTTACTGTTTTCGTACAGGAGGGCTCCCTTGGCTCTAGCTTCCCTCAGTATGGCGTCCCTGTCGTGATAATTCAGCAGTCTAGCGATCACCGCCCTAGGCCGCTCGCCCTCAGGTGGTCTTTGCGTCAAGGCTCGGTGCGCTCTTTCAATAATGAAGCAGGCAGATAGCGTCCCCGGGGGCATCCAGGACTCCAGCCATTGTGCGAGGAATTGTTCCATGTTGCCCTTGCCACAGCGCTCCGGAAAGCCAATAAAGCGGAGGTTATTGCGGCGTGCCCGCCCTTCGGCATCTTCCACACGGAGCGCAGTGGTCCGTTGCGCAGATTCCATCGCCGCCATTTTTTTTTTAAGGGTAGTCACATCTTCTTCCACCACCGATACCCTGGATTCGGTCTCGGTGATACGTGCCACGGCATTTCTCAGGTCCTGGCGCAACAGGGTCACATCCGCGCCAACTGCCCCTATCTTGGCGTCCAGCATGTCTCTCGACTGGGTGATGGCCGCCATGAGGGCTGCATTGTCCGGCCCCCCTCCAGGCAGAGCGCCCCCCGACGGTCCAGGGCCCCCCCCGGGCCCCGTAAATTTATCGATGGTCACTTGCTTGGTGGAGCCACCGCCTCCTCTGGTCATGACTGCCGAGATTATGAGGGCCCCCAAGATGTAGCCGAATGGGTGGGAGTCTGACCGCCCCCGTTGGAGCCTATCCAATATAGTGGGGGGGGGGGGGGGAAAGCAATGTCCAGACGCTGGCCCCCCGGTGGGTCCTGGAGGGGCCGTTCTGGTATGGCCCAACGTCTAGTCCAGAGCGGGACAGGCCTCAATGACCGCAAATGAGCAGGGTCCCACACGACCAGCAACCCCCCCCTTGAAGGGTAGATAGGCCAAGAGTGTCTCGCGCCACAGCGCCTGTATCTCCTCCGGTCCGGGGGGGGGCATGGGGAGGGCCACTACTCACTGTTGTTGCCAGCCGCCCCGCCGGTCATCTGTGTCCCGGGCCATTCACCGCCGGGCAGGATCACCAGGGCGTCCGATCCCCTCCAAGTCCGCAGGCCCCAGGTGGACGCGGGGCCGCGAAAATCCAGGTCCCGGCTGCGCCCAGGTCACCAGGCCGTCTCGGCCGCCTCCTATCCTCTGCTGCCCCCGGGTCTCCTCACGAAGCAGCTGGGCGAGGAGATCCGCGCAAGTCTTCTGCGCCCTCGATGCCCCGGATTGCCAATCGTCGCGGCCGCCACCAGGCCAAGCGGCGCACTGCACGGCTCCCCGGCCGGGGAGCTCCAAAATTGAGGCCCCGGCTGCTCCACAGCCCCCTAGGCCGCACCACTCGCCTCGCTGCCTAGGCTGGTTCCGGAACGCAGGACCACCGCTGAGTGTACCGGAGGGTCCACGGCACTCCTGGCCACAATCGCCCTGCTTTGGTGTGGGTATTTGGGGTCAGGGACCAGGATAAACTGTCGGATTAATGGCGGGCAGGCGGGAGCTCTAGTAAGCTGCGACCGCCATCTCCGCTTGCGTAGCCACGCACGCTACTTAATGTTTTTAATAATTTAACAACAACAAAGATCCCAAATACCTGGCCCACATCTGTAATTTATTATTTTATTTATTTATTTGTGTATTTTGTAAAGCGCAACAGCTGCCCCAATGGGGCGTCCCGGCGCTAATAAATCATGGAACTTAGAGGCTAGGCACCAATGGGGCATTATATGGGGAAGAGATGTGTTTTCAGGGACTTTCGGAATGCTGATTCAGTTTGACAGGCTCGTAATGCAACCGGGAGGTTATTCCAACACCGAGTGGCACAGACCTCGAATGTTTTCCCTCCGGCGCGAGTACGTTTAAATCTAGGGGTTTCCAGCAGAAGTAGGGAATTTGAGCGTAATGTCCTGGTGTTGACATACGGTCTCAGAGTGCTTTTCAGATGGGCCGAGCCTTTGCCCTTGGAGGCCCGGAAAGCCAGGGTCATGGCCTTAAAAATACATCTCTTGGAAATGGGGAGCCAGTGGAGTTTACGGAGGTGTGGGGAGATGTGATGTCTGGCAGGAATTCTCTCCACCAGCCGAGCAGCAGCATTCTGGACAGTTTGTAACTTGTGGCATAGGCCTGCTGTGATGCCAAGATATAGTGCGTTGGCGTAGTCCAGGTGAGATATTATCAGGGCTTGTACCACAGTCTTACGGCAGTCCATCGGCAGGTAGTTGATGAGCCGTCTAATTGTCTTGATCTTAGCAAAACAGGATGCTGCTACTGTTTGAACCTGGGCGTTGAAACTGAGATGATTATCCCAGCGCACTCCCAGGTTTCTCACCGAGTCTTTAGGCGTGGGGGCATGGCTGAGATCATCCGGCCACCATAAATTAGAATCAAGAGGGGATGATGAGTTAAAAAACAAAGTCTCTGTCTTTCCAGCGGGAATTGGAGTCCATCCAGCTAGAGATGTCTCTTAGACAGTTTTTCAATGGGTCGAAGGCAGAGGCAGTGGGGGTATCAAAGGTGAAGAGTAACTGAATGTCGTCAGCGTAGGAGGTGGATTTAATCCCAGTTTGCGCAATCAGTTTAGCCAAGGGGGAAAAGTAAACATTGAACAAGAGCGGGCTCAGGGAGGAGCCCTGTGGAACTCCCCATTTAAGTGGTCTAGCAGTGGAGGTGTAGGGAGGGGTGTATACCTGCTGAGTACGGTCACCCAGGTAGGAAGAGAGCCATCTCAACACTGTACCGCCAATACCCAGGTCTCCCAGCCTTCTCAGCAGGATCTTATGAGAGACGGTGTCAAATGCTGCTGAGAGATCCAGCAGCACTAACACCGCCCCCTAACACCGTAATCATCCCCATTTTCAAAAAGGGAGATAGATCTAAACCAAGTTGTTACAGACCTTTTTGACAATTCTCTTAAGATATTGGGGAGAGTTTTATTGAATAAGATCAGAACCTGGGCAGAGGATGCAAACATATTAAATAAATGCCAGCTGGGTTTCCGAAGTCATCTTGGAACGGTGGATCAGTGTTTGAACCTCAATTTAATTATAGGGAAATATACCATCGCCCGACACAGTCCCCTTTACCTGGCATTTATGGATCTTACATCTGCTTTCGATATTGTTAATCGATCTCTGCTCTGGCAATGCCTTTTAGAATATGGCTTGGACAAAGATATGGGGTATTTTTTAGCATATATGCCTAGGGACCTCAGGGCTCGGGTGAGAATAAGCAAGGACTGGGCAGTTTCAGGGGACATAGTAGTAGGCAGAGGCGTTAGACAAGGGTGCGTCCTTGACCCACTTTTATTCATTTTATACATTAATGAGCTACATAATGTACTGTTCAATCAAACTACAGATGTCCCAATAATCAATGGTAATAAACTGCCCTCCCTATTATATGCGAATGACGCTGTTTTAATGGGGCGCACACCCAATGCCCTACGAATTTTAGTAAGGGGTTTTGTAGCGGTTATGAATAGTTTGAACCTTTGTACAAATTTTAAGAAATCCTTTTTAATGTGTTGTGGTCCCAAAAAAACGTTCTATTAATGCTATTATTTTGGGCACAGATTCTTGCTATGCACTCGCACTTTTCCGTATCTAGGCTTACAATTTTCAGATAACGGGTCTTGGTCACCGCACCTGGCATATGGACGAACCAAATTTTTAAAAACAATAAATTTAGTTACAAGCCTCCCCCTACCAAAAAGAATTGCGGTGGTACTGTCCCTTCTTAAAATCTATAGGACACAATGTGTGCCAGTCATGACTTATGCGGCTGAGATCTGGGGCTACATAAATCTGAAAAGTGTCCAGGCTGAAGAAAATAGATTTTGTAGGAGAATCTTAGGTCTACCGATTTCATCATCTACTTTTATTTGTCATAATGAGCTAAGATTACCTTACTTGGAGGAATATATTAGGTCCCGCCCTGTCATGTTTTAGATAAAAGTCTGGCAAAATCCAGCTGCCACGTTAACAAGGGAAATCTAGGCTGATTGCCTCAAATGTGACAGGGGTGGTGACATACCGTGGATTGCAGAAGTATGGGCAAATTTGGCAGCTGTTAATCTTGGCCATATTTTTCACAACCCCGACCAATTAGATAGAATCGATGGAAAGACTATTCGTAAAATGTTATATAAACATTATGGGGACATAAGATACTCCCAGGAGTCCACTAAAGCATCCGTGGGACAATATATATCAATGGCAGAAGAAGGCGGACCTCCATCTTGTTTACCTGCTAGTTATTTGCTAGGAGTCATTACTCGGTGGGAGAGAAGCCTTCTTTTTCGCATTAGATCGGGTACAATAAAATATCTGCTGTGTTTCCCCTTAGGTTATCAACCCAATATTGACGATCTGGCCTGCCCATGTGGCAACTTAGGAAAACAGTCCATGCTGCATTTTTTGTTTTTCTGTACCTTTTATCAAAAATACAGTATGCAGTTATTGATACCGTTTTTTAGGTCAAAGGGGATAACGGATTTCAAGGTTGCTTACAAAACAATTCTGCAGGTTAATAATGATGATTTAATATACCGAGTATGCACCTTTTTGAAAATGGCTATCCGTTCACGCTCCTCTATGAATTCTTGAATGTTGGACCAGGTCGCACTTTATATATATTGTTGGATTGTATATTCAAATAGAGGAATATGTAATATAATCAATATGCAGGTGCATAGAGCACTTTGTTTAGATTTTAATAAGTTTTCTTTTTGCTATAATTTTTTCTTGTTTCTGCACATTGGCACTTTCATATAATGCTGCTATCTGTAATCTTAAATGTGATTTATTAATCTGCCTGTTCTCTGCATATTTGCACATTGCACTTTTGCACTTTAGTATTGAAGCTGCAATTGTCTATGTGTGATATCCTTGTAACATTTTATTGATTAGTTGTAGAATTGAATCCGGTTTTTAATATTTTATTGATGAGGGATTATGTAATTGTCTTGAGAAATGTTTTAACAATAAGCTTGTAATACAATCAATGTTTAGTTATAACTTTCCTATTGATGATGGATTATGTGCAATATGTGTACTTTAATGGATAATACATATCCGAATAAAGATCAATGATTGATTGATGGATTGGGTACCCCAGTAACCAAACTGGAGTGTACCTAAGGAACATGGAATCACTTTAGGGGAGAAAGCAGATAGGCTGGGGGCCTGAATAGCAGGTTCCCAGCTAAACTCCAGGAAAAAAGTACAGTTCCGCACACCCACCATGGGTGCAGGGCCCAAGAAAAAGGATCTAATGGTACTGATTGGTCAGCTGGAGACCGGTGTCAATATTGACTCCCAGGGTCTTCACATGGGTAGAGGGTGTGGGGTGGGCTCGTAGTAAGAGGGTCATCAGGCAGAAGTTTAAAGGGAGGCATCCTACTGGTGAGAACTGCCTCTATCAGTGCTTGTCAAGCCGTCTCTTTACACAAGGCTGGTTTCTCTGACTTCCATCATCCTTAGGACAGGATGTGTTTATCCTTAGAACAAGGTCCGTTTATCCTTAGGACAGGATATGTTTATCCTTAGTGCAGTCTTTGTTTATGCTTAGGACGGGACGCATTTATCCTTACAACAAGAAACGTTTATCTTTAGGAAAAGACATGTTTATCCTTAGGACAGTACGTGTTTATCCTCAGGATGGAATGGGTTTATCCTTACGACAGGATGCGTTCATCCTTAGGACAAGATGTGTTTATCCTTAGGACAGGATGCGTTTATCCTTAGGAAAGGATGCGTTCATCCTTAGGACAAGATGCGTTTATCTTTAGGCCAGAATGTGTTTATCCGTAGGCCAGAGTGTGCTTATCCTTAGGCCAGAATGTGCTTAACCTTAGGACAGAATGTGTTTATCCTTAATACAGAATGTGTTTATCCTTAAGACAGAATGCATTTATGTCTTGGACAAGATGAGTTTATCTTTAGGACAGGATGCGTTTATCCCTAGGACAGGATGTGTTTATCCTTTGGACAGGATGTGTTTATCCTTAGGACAGAATGTGTTTATCCTCAGGTCAGTCTGTGTTTATCCTTAAGACAGGATGCATTTATCTCTAGGACAAGGCAAGTTTATCGTTAGGACAGGATGCGTTTATCCTTTGGACAGGATGTGTTTCTCCTTAGGGCAGTCTGTGTTTATTCTTAGTACAGGACACATTTATCCTTAGGACAACACACGTTTATTCGTAGCACAGGGCCTGTTTATACTTAGTAGTGGACGCGTTTATCCTTAGGAAAGGATGGGTTTATCCTTAGGACTGGATGGGTTTACCCTTAGGACAGGATGCATTTATCCTTAGGACAGGATGCATTTATCCTTAGGACAGGATGCGTTTATCCTTAGGACAGGATGCGTTTATCCTTAGGACAGGATGTGTTTATCCTTAGAAAAGGATGTGTTTATCCTTAGGAAAGGATGTGTTTATCCTTAGGAAAAGATGTGTTATCCTTAGGACGGGATATGTTTATCCTTAGGACAGGATGGGTTTATCCTTAGGACAGGATGGGTTTATCCTTAGGACAGGATAGGTTTATCCTTAGGACGGGATGTGTTTATCCTTAGGACAGGATGGGTTTATCCTTAGGATGGGATGGGTTTATCCTTAGGACGGGATGGGTTTATCCTTAGGACAGGATGTGTTTATTCTTAGGACAGGGTGCATTTATCCTTGGGGCAGGATGTGTGTGTTTTAGGACAGAATGTGTTTATCCTTCGGACAGGATGCATTTATCCTTAGGACAGGAAGTGTTTATCCTTAAGACAGGACATGTGTATTTTAGGACAGAACGTGTTAATCCTTAGGACAGGCTGTGTTCATCCTTAGGACAGGATGCATTCATCACAGGGACTGTCTCAGTGAATCAGACTGACAGCACCAGAGGGCTGCGGCTTAGTGTGACAACGAGAGGAGAGGTCAGTGACCCCCGGGACCTGCTCTCACTGCAGGAGCTGGGCAGAGCACATTGGCTGCTGGGCGAACCCCAGTGATTGAAGGTGTCCATGAGATGCGTGGGGTGGGTGACTGGCATCTACCCCACCACAACTGATTGGAGGATGGAGGTCAGAGAGCCACAGCTGGTGATGCAGGAGGAGGGCAGTGTAGACGTAAACCTTCCAGCGGATATTATGTCTGCCATTGATTTGTCAAGAATGCGTGACTGTCACCCCTGATGCGTTGTTCTTTTCCGGCCTGAACAGTATTGAATGCATCAGAGAGGATTAGAGCCTGGGGCGGTGGCAGTGGCTTGAGCGGCAAGAGCTGCTATCGTCCCTTACCTTGCCCGATGCTAGAGGCCAGCCCGAGGCGTGGGTCCGCAGATCTCGTTAGTGTGGCACCAAGTTTGCGGATCTCGTTAGTGTGGCGTTAAGTTCGCGGATCTCGCTAGTGTGGCATCAAGTTCACGGATCTCGCTAGTGTGGCGGCAAGTTTGTGGATCTCGTTAGTGTGGCACCAAGTTTGCGGATCTCGTTAGTGTGGCATTACGTTTGCGGATCTCGCTAGTGTGGCGTCAAGTTCGTGGATCTCACTAGTGTGGCGTCAAGTTAGCGGATCTCGTTAGTATGGTGTCAAGTTTGCGGCTCTCGCTAGTGTGGCGTCAAGTTCGCGGATCTTGTTAGTGTGGCATCAAGTTCGCAGATCTCGCTAGTGTGGGGTCAAGTTCGCGGATCTCGTTAGTGTGGCGTCAAGTTCGCGGATCTCATTAGTGTGGCGTCAAGTTCGAGGATCTCGCTAGTGTGGCGTCAAGTTCGCAGATCTCGTTAGTGTGGCATCAAGTTAGCGGATCTCGCTAGTGTGGCGTGAAGTTCGCGGATCTCGTTAGTGTGGCGTCAAGTTCGCGGATCTCGCTAGTGTGGCGTCAAGTTCGCAGAGCTCGTTAGTGTGGAGTCAAGTTCGCGGATCTCGTTAGTGTGGCGTCAAGCTCGCAGATGTTGTCTCTGCAGCTTTGCTTCTTTCTCACGGTACATGGAGTCCAGCCGCGTTGCACGAGGAGCACACAGTGTGCTGCGGTCCAACACGGCACCTGGAAGAGTAGCAGGCTCTGCATCTCCACACGCAGACAACAGACTATGGCACCTGAGACGGAGCAGGGCAGAAGAGCCTCTATTTCATGACGCTACCCAGGAATCAGGGAGGGTGGGGGGTCCCGAACATAACCATGTATTGTTGGACAAGTACCGTACAAAATATCGGACACATACTTAGTTCAGCACAATCCCCCTCAATTCATATACTTATAATGGGGGGAAAACTAATGGTTTGTTGTTGAAAAATCTGGAACCTAGCTACTACAAAAAAAGCAAAGTGTAAGTTCTTGTTAGGGGCTTTTCGAGTATGGCGAGAATGTAAAAAGAAAATAAATGTACCTAAATATAATTACTATGCGCCGCTATGGAGTGACTCGATAGTAAGGAATTGTTCGCTAAACGTAATCCTACAGTTGGGCAATCAATTTTCTGGAGAATATATAAACTCATTTGGGGATCTTTGGGAGAAATTTGGGATTATCAATCAGCAGTTCTTTAAATAGCTTCAGCTTCGGGATTTTATAAATAAGTTGTTGAATACCTCCGGGTCAATGATTCGAATGTCTATTATCGAGGCAATCGATAAGGGAGCTAAGATTGGTCTTATTTATGACCTATTGATGCAAAACCTACATGGTAATTTAGAATCTCAGCATGCTAAATGGGAACATAGGTTAGGGACAGAGGGTTTGATGCTGCAAGAATCCTTGGATATAGGTGATAAGGTGTTACTAACAGCTGACCTAAAGAGCCAACACTTTAAAACTCTGGGGCATTTTTATCAAGCACGGTGTTAACAGAAACTACAGCTAAAGCGGCGATAATGGGCTTGATAATACGCCGTAGAGAATTCCCATAGAAGCCCTTGTTCACACCAGACCATGGGCTTCTATGGGAATTCACAAGGGCATTTTATCAAGCCCATTATCGCCGCTTTAGAGTCTGTTTTCTGCCGCTAAAGCGGCGATAATGTTAACGCTGTTTCTTGATAATATGCCCCTCTGTTCGATCTATATTTTACACCAGAGAAATTGTTTGAATGGGGAAGAAGAGACGGTGATCGCTGCCATCGAGGTGGGGATTCAGGCGCTGAAATTGTTCACTTGTTTTATCTTTGTCTGAGACTAGGGTCTCTTTTTCATGACATGGGTACATTTTTAGAACACATCATTGGAGGCCAGATAATAATCAATCCAACAGTGGTGGTATTGGGTTAGTAGAGGACTCAATGGGAAACGAGTTGGCTAAAAAAGATGGCTATATGCGATACATCACTGTGGCAGGGGGCATGGATGTGCGTTGATAGAAGCTGGTTTAACCCAGAACCTCCCACATTTTACGAGTGGAAATCTGGAGTTTTTGAGATTTACAGTTTGGAAACAAGGGGGCATATTATCAAGAACGGTGATAAAATTATCGCCGCTTTAGCGGCAGGAAACTGCCGCTAAAACGGAGATAATGGGCTTGATAATATGCCCTTGTGAATTCCCATAGCAGCCCAGGTTAACACCAGAACCTGGGCTGCTATAGGAATTCACAAGGACATATTATGAAGCCCAATATTGCCGTTTTAGCAGCAGTTTCCTCCCGCTAAAGGGGTGATAATTTTATTTGCCCCAAAGTTGTACGAGTGTAAAGAGCAAAAAGCTCAGAAATGGAGAATCCGTATATGGTGGCTGGTCTCTCAATGGATAAATGACTGATTTGTATCCATAGTAAATGCAGGTTTCATAGTAAGTTTCATCTTGTCATTTGTTGAGCTATCGGTATTGAATGATAATCATACTAAACGTCTATCTTTTAAATTCCCCCTTTTTTGATAGAGAGATTTCCTTCCCTTTTTTCTTTCTCGATCTGAACGCTTATAGTGAAGCCCTTGAACCATCAGGATTTGCATTTGCACTTTATCTTTGATCCACATTGTATTGCAATAATCTGTGTTTTGTACGGCTAATTTGCACCGTCTTCATTTTCTATGTAAATAATGTCTGAGTAATTGATCAGCTGCTTTGTTGCTTTTGTCTTTCATGAGTTAATGATGAAATTGTCAAGTCGTTGGGCCCCTGATGCAGGCTCCTTTTATGTAAATGGAAATAAAAATATAATTTAAAAAAAGGATTAGAGCATGACCCTGATACACAATTAGCCGCAGTCCATTAAGAACAGAGACTAAGACTGGTTGTGTGCTGTGAGGATGGTGAAAGCCAGACTGATGGGAGTTTAGAATGAGACGGTCTTCTAGAAAGGATAAGTTCATCTCTCAGGATCTGAATGTGTACGGGCAGAAGATACATTTAATCAAAATTACTGAGGAAAATTGAGTCAGCTGACGTTTTTAGGTTTCGCCTGCACAGCGCTTGCAAAATCTCTTGTATTTTAAAAAAACGTCTAAAAGGGTACATAGAACTAGCCCATTTCTTATTTTTATTTACCATTCATTGGACTCAACGTCACTCTAATGTCCCTGCTTCAGATTAGTCAGCACGTCATCTACTTGCACTTTGCCCATTTCCTTGCAGCTGCTTTGCTTTTTCATGCTGTGGAACATGGCCCAAGTACCGATTCTGGTCATTTTCCAGTGTCCTTCTACTGGCTACGCTCTTCAGAAGATACTTTTTATTATTATTTGTTATCTAGCACTCCATACAAGTGCATTTGCCATCTCCTCTCCTCCTCATTGGTCTTCCGATATCTTTGCAAGCACCTGCCCCCTTCCCTCTTCCCAAGCACAGACCTCATTTTGCTTAGTCATCCATTGTTACTGCTCCCGACAAGCCAAGGTGACCATCCCCCTGTGCAGCGTTAATTGCCAATGTCACAGACCCCTACTTTATTGCATTTAGTAATTCTGGCAAACTGTTTGTCAGAATCCATAAGTAATTAGCTTTTATTCAATCAATCAATCAGTCAGGGAATTGTAAGCGCGCTACTCACCCGTGAGGATCTTTTTCAAGCTGGGTATCTTATTTTTCTCTAAACTCACCTGATAACCTCCAAACTCCGCCTAGAAGATTTACCATAGGCTGTAAACATTTGAGTTTCGCTGCAGACACACGTGTGGACATATCTGTCTTAGGGAACCTGCTGTGTTCTCCACAATGCATTGTCATTGGTATATATTCGCTGAGCCGGCATGAGTGTTCAGTGACTTGAAAGCGTCCTGGATATATATATAATAATTAAGAGCATAAACATCTTTAAATGTCATATGTAGATGGAGCAGCTATGCATATGCATGAATGCTGTCAGTCTATAGAACCCTCTTCAATAGAATGAGCAGTAGTACACCAAGCAATTCTTCAAAACGTACTCTAAAATTAATGGATTTCTATGTGATATGTAAAAAAAATTGACAAACCGAATAGATTCCACATAGGCGAAACCTAATGGATTTGCCAATGCTTGTTTTACCAGTGGTTCAGCAAGGGGTTGCTTCCAAGTTCAAGAAGCCTTAGAACTAGAAAGCAACGAGTTAGATAGTTAGCTTCTGTAACACAAAGCAGAAAGCGCTAGAAACTGCAAGCAGGACACAGGTCAAGTGCAGCTCCTGTTTTTAAAACAGAGACATGTCCTAGACTCAGAGGAAAGAGGTGGAAAGAACTGGATCAGTCTTAAAATCAGAGCCGGAGGGAGAGGGCAGGAAGAACCATCCGTGGAAGATCCCTACAGATATTACCACCTCTCTTAAAAAAGAAATGAGACAAAGTATCGCTCTGCAGCCTGAGGCCTCGGGGTCCTGTGCACACCAGGGTGCAAATGAACGGCGCGAAGGCGGTGGAGGAGAGCACACTCCAGCCCGCTTGGACCACAAAGGAAGTCCCACTTCAATGGAGGACACCAATTGTGCAATATAGTTTCAAAATTAGAGTGGTGAATTTGAAGCAGTGGTGCTTAACCTGATAGTGCACCGAAGTAGTGACCGTGCACTAAGAAGCGGCAGTTAAAGGATACAGTGGGCATCTGGTTGGGATGGGCGAAGATCAGGTTAAGCGTTAATTCTAAGTTTGGAGCGAACGTGAAGAGTATGAGTCATTAAAGTCTGCAGTGGTGCCTGCAGCTAACCTCAAATAAAAGGGGACAGGCATCCCTAATGTAGGAGAATTAATAAATCAAAAGTGTATGTAGTAAGAGTATTGCTAGGCCCATCAGGTCATATGTACTATTAGACAGAAAAGTGAGGAACAGAGACTAAATAAATCTGAGCTTTAAGAGCGTAGCAAGCGGGAATGTGTTCAGAGGAACTGAGCAGAGTCTGTAACTGACTGCCAGCATGCCCCTGGTTTTCTCAAAATAGAGATAAGAGCGATACAAAAACAAGGTGGAAATGCAAGATCAGGGGGTGAAGCCACATGTTTCCAGATTCAGTAGTAAATAAAACCTCAAGTGTATGTTCAAGAATCAAACCATGTATGTCAAAAACTGCATTAATGCGTTCTCTCTTAAAAACACGTTTGACATACATTCTTGAAAGGATCAGTCCATTATGATGGTCAAAACAACTGTAACCAAAGTTAGTTTTCTCAGTACTCATCGGAAGTGATTTTGGGTGATGACAAAACGGCAATAAATGGGACTACCTCTGTGGCTCTCCGCAGAGCATTACTGTAAATCAATTCTGCATGTTGTGTTATCACTAATAGCAGTCGTTAACCTGTCTTTTACAGTAAAAAGTGCTCTGAGGACTGGTTAACACATTCCAACTGTATATCAGTTTGTGGATGATAAACTGAGGATAAACAGGCATCAATTTTATGATATACAGACAGCCTTCTAAAATCTGAACACAAATTCATGCCTATGGTCAGTAATTCTCACAGAAGGTAATCCATGTAACCTAATGGTACGTTGTAAGGAGAGGTTGGTTAATTCTTTACCGCTGCATATTTTTTGTAAAGGCACAATTTGTGCCTTTTTGATCAGTAAATCGACTACTACTTCAATTGCAGCGAATCCTGACATAGTAAGAGTATTTTTATCTAAGTACTTTAGGTTAAGACATTGTACATTAGGGCTAGTTAGGTGAATTATTTCTTGGTCCCAGCTTAATTCTTCTGATAACAGGATAGTCAGGCCTCCCTTTGCATGTCCTTGTCTGGTCCTTGTGGCTGGAGTTTTGAAGACAACGTAATTTTTTTGGTCAAAATGATCGACGAACCAAGTTTCCTGTAGGCATACTATTGAAGGTTGGATACCTAGGAACTGAGATATTTTATCAAGGTTTAAATTCGCTATGTTCCACGAGACGATAGTGGAGCTGTTGCTAAAAAGGAAGCTTGGCAGCCTTTTCATGTGTGTGTCCATTTAAGTTGTTTGGTAACCACAACAATACATTGTCATTTTGACTGGTACTTGTGTGGTTTTCATCATCTTGGTTCCATATCCGTCTACCTCCAACCTCAATGTTTATTATTAGTTTATCCGGCAGTCCCAGGTTACACTGAACAGCATATGCATTCCGAAAACCACCTCTTCCATTTCATACAGCCAAGAAACAAAATATTGGCGCATTGTGGACTGCCTGCATTGAACGTTTGATGATTTCATTGATGCACTGGAAGAAGTAGATAACAAAAAGATTATCCAATACCGCAAGAACCTTGCAGGTGAAGGAGTGAAGCAACTGATAAAGAAAATTCTACAAACTAAAGAGGCCATCAAATCAAAGAGGGGCTCAATATAAAATTCAATCCAATGCCACATTTTTTTATTATGAGCAATATATTTTCAGGCAAGAAAAACAGAATGTTGGTGAAACATTTGGTGAATTGGTAGAAACTTAATATTCAATTCCATTCAAATACTTTATTGCGGTCATTAGACCATAAAAACACAAGTGCATAAAATGATAATACATACAAGCATCCACCAGGGCCTAAACTCAAGGCCCCAGGGTCCTATATTACTATTGCAAGTTATTATCCCGCACCCCGATAAATAAGCAAGGTACATAACAACACATACGTAGAGCGTTATTTTATTTTTTTAATTCTTTTTATTAACCATAGGAATCAATCACAAGGCAGTATACATAGTACAATGGCTTTGCTTATCTGAATCAAGGTTTTCTGACGTTTACAAATACCCAATGTAGTTATTGGTGATACATGTCATATCTACAACGGTTCATCTTGAGCTGGCACCAGCGGCGGGGTACAGAGATTCCCCCTATATTCATTCCAGCCCTCCCAGATTCTGGACCACTTCCTGGGACATCCCCTGACAACATAGACCTATTTCTCACGAAACATGCACCAGTCCATATCCTTTTTCCAATCATCCACAGCCGGTGTCCGCGCTGCCCCCCACTTCTGGGCTATGTTACGTTTAGCGATCCTAAGCCCCAATGTAACCCAGGTGACACGAGAGTTGTTCAAGTCTGTCGGTTCCCACACGTTCAGGAGACATCTCTTGGCCTCCAGTGTCTGATCTAACACTTCACTCAGAGTCTCCTGTATTGACTTCCAGTACCTCTGGACGTACAGGCAGTCCCATAGTATATGAAGGAACGTACCTTCGCCTCCACAACCCCTTCTGCATTTACCATCAGCTGCCCTACCCATGAGCACCAGCCCAGGTCCCGTGATATAGATGCGGTGCAATATTTTACGTTGTACTAGCCTCAACTTTGCTACGATGGCTACCTCTCGTAGCGAAGACACTGCCGCCACCCAGTCCTCATCATCTAGAATTATGCCTTTCCCTTTCCCATTTCTCTTGCAATTTCACTAAGGGGTCTCCTGTGTGATTCACAAGCTTTTTGTATGTGAGCGAGATTGCCTTTGTCAGTAAGTATCCATCAAGGGGCCTATCTTCGAGGGGTGCCGCGTCAGGAGGGGCATCTCCCCTCTGAAGACAGGAGTACAGAGCATGGCGGACTTGCATGTACCTGGTACCGTGGAAAATGACTTGACCTCCCCTTTCACCGATAGGTCGCCTACTTTCGATATGCCTATGAGGTCCCATTTGTCAAAGCCTTTAGTGGACCATAGGTTCCCCAGTCTTTCGGAGTCCCACAGTGGCGTTGCAAGGGTTACTTTATTGTCCCATCCCATGCTCCTGGAGGCTTCCCTCCACACCTGTACTGATTGTTTAGTCGGCCCGGTTAGAAGGTGCCCCCGGTCTTTGAATTAAGTGCCCGGTTATAGTTGCCTCCAGGTAGTATCCAGTGATCCATTGAATAGCCCGGGTTGCCGGCTTGCCTATATGTGCCATGGTTGATAGCTACCAGATGGGAAGCCCAATAGTACTTTTTGAAATCAGGGAGAGCGATCCTTCCGTCGTATCAGGTGAGGTAGAGTTTGGATAGAGCAATGCCCGGTTTCCCATTCCATAGCAGACAGCGTCCTTAAAATAGCTGGTGGGAACCAAATCTAGCAAGTTTTGTAGGAAATATAGGAATCGGGGCAGGGACCTCATTTTGAACAGGGAGGCTCTACCTAGCAGTGAGAGTGAGAGTCTCTTTTAAGTCTCAGCACAGGTGGGAGCAGATTCCTCGTGAATCTTTCCACAGGGTTGGCGGTGATATAGATGCCAAGGTATTTGAAGCCTTGAGTGGTGATTTGTATCGGGCAGCCCCTGGATAAGCATATGAGGGGTCCCTTGAGGACATATAGAACTGACTTGAGCCAGTTTATGGTGTACCCTGAGTATCTGCCAAAGGTGGCAAAGATGTCAAGTGCTGCCGTGAGCGAGACCTTCGGAGAAGTTAGGAACAGCAGTATGTCGTCCGCATAGAGGGAGATGCGGTCCTCCCAGGATTCTGCCCATCTGAATCCACGGATCATGGGACCCCTCCGTATCCAGGACGCCAGGGGCTCCAGGGCTAAGGCGAACAGGAGGGGGAGAGAGGGCAACCCTGCCTCGTGCCTCTGCCTAGTTCAAACATGTCAAATTTTTTAATGTTTACCACTATCTGGGCTAGTGGTTTCGTGTAAAGGAGTTGTACCCACTAGATGAATTGGGGTCCAAACCCCATTTTCTCTAGCCCTGCAAATAGGTATTTCCATTCAAGCATGTTGTACGCCATTGAGGCGTCCAGCGAGACCAGGACCGCCCCTTCTTGGATTGTAGTCACCCTCCCCATTGCTCTGTGTACCCTGCGCAAATTCAGCGCCGTGTTGCGCTGAAGCATGAAGCCCGATTGATCTGGGTGTACGAGGTTATTGATGACCTTAATTAACCTATTAGCAAGGAGTTTTGCTAGGATCTTTGGTTCGGCATTCAATAAGGAGATCGGCCTATAGGAGGAGCAATCTGTCCGGTGTTTACCTTCTTTGTGGATCATCACCAGAGTGGCTAGTCTTTGGTCCCTTGACAGTTCCCCTATTTCCCTACTCTCCTTGAACATATTGCAGAGGTGAGGGGCGACAATATCTGTCCCAAGTTTATAGAGTACAATCGGTAGCCTGTTGGGCCCCAACGCTTTCCCTGAGTTGAGACCTCTGTTTGCTAACGCGACCATCTGGTGCGAGTGCCCCCTCCAGATACTCAAGCTCTGACGAGAGTTTAGGAATTGTTACGTCTCGTAGAAGGGCAATAGAGTCCGGCGTTGATGGGTTGTGGGAAGCATATATTTCCTGGAAGTGTAGGGCAAATGTGTTTGCTATGTCTTGGGGGTCTGTAATTATGTGTTCGTATTTATCTATTAGCTCTGGAACTAGTCTACTTGCCAGTTTTTGTTTGTCGAGCCAAGCAAGCAGTTTCCCGGCTTTGTCTCCTTGATCGTAGATTCTGCCCAACGAGTCTCTCCCCAGCTCTTTGGCCTAAACAGTTACCAGGGCTCGGAAGCTATCCTGTTTGAATTGCAAGGTGTGTAAGGTGTCTGGGTTAGGTCGATCCGCCTGTTCTTCCTCTAGTCTACAGATTTCCGTCTCTAGTGCTTCCACCTCCTTGACCTTTTCCTTCCTCACCCCGGCTATTTGGGAGAGGGCCTGAGCCCTGACCACAGTCTTAAACGCCTCCCACAGTGTCTGGTGTGAACTTACCGATCCCTCATTCTCTAGGAAGTAGTGTTTGATGGAGGCATGGACCGCTTTATGAACCTCTGGGTTACGGAGCTGCCACGGGTTGATGGGTGCCACTCTACCCACTCTCTGTTGACCCACCACTAGATGCATCCACAACGAGGAATGGTCCGATATGCCTCTCGCCATGTGTTTGACCTCTTGGACATATTGTATCTGGTCAGGGGGGACCAACAAGTAGTCCAATCTGGATTGTGAGTTGTGAGCACCTGAATGAAAAGTGTACTGGGTGGTGCTTGGATGAAGTGAGCGCCATGCATCCTGTAGCCCCAGCGCCCCCAAAAAGTTAGGCAACCAGCCGTTAGATGGGCAAAGTCTTCTGGGCGGGTGTCTGTCTTGTGTGCCATCTACCACTGCGTTCAGGTCCCCTCCCACTATCAACAGTCCCTCCGGGATCGTCATCATGATAGATCCTAGGTCCTTGAATGCTAGTTCCTGGAGGGCTGGCGGTACGTAGACCGACATGAGAGTGAGTACTTTCCCCTCCCATTGGCCCGTGATGCCCGCGTATCTCCCCCCGTGTCCACCCATGTCGATTTGATCATGAGGGGAAAGGAGTTTCTCAATAGTATGCCTGTGCCTCTCGATCCTGAGGTGAAGCCTGCGTGTGCTGCCAGGTTATACCCCCCCCTGTTGAGGGCCTTGCAGGAATTACCCACCAAGTGTGTCTCCTGTAGGAGTACTATGTTAGTGGCGTGCCTTTTGATGTGTTGTAGCACCACCGTTCTGTTGACTTTGTCCCCTAACCCGTTGACATTCCACCTCATCATTCTGAACCCTTCATCCCATTGCGACATTCCTGACATTCATGTATCACCTATGTGTTTAAGTCGCCGGATTGCGGTGCCTGGATGATTACTTAAAAACAAATAACTAAACATGAACCCCGCCCAACGGCCCCCCTCCCTGCTCCCCTGCACCCAGGGGTCCAAACTGCCCATGTTACCAACTATGCAGAGTGCCTGTCGCACTTTAACGTAGACTAACTGAACAAAATCGGGGGTACACTCTGTTTCATCTCTCCCCCCCTCCCATGGTGATTATGAAATGGATACCCTGTACCATTCGGTTACATTTTTTTCCCTGTTTGTCCCGTTCTACATATGGAGTACAACTGGGAGACACCCCGGACGGAACCCAATGATCCCAAAGTCAATCTGCAGAGCCTCTGTACCTCCTAATCACGTTGGGAGCCCTGTTCCGCCGGATTCCTCCATCCGTCCAGCAGTGTCCTCCGGAGTGCCAAAAAAACCTGGTCTTTCCCTCGGGCTCCACTTGAAGCCGCGCCGGGAACAACATGGCATACTTTAGGCCTCTGTTTCTCAGGCGCTTCTTGATCTCAAGAAATGATCTACGCTGTCTTTGTACCACTTGGGTAAAGTCCGGAAAGAAGCTGACCTCTGAGTTTTCAAGCAGCATTGGAGGTGCCACCCTGGCCTTTTGCAAAATTAGGTCTCTGTCTCTATAGTTCAGGAGTCTGGCCAGTATGGGGCAAGAGGGGGGACGTAGTGCATTATTAATAAAATATACAGTTAATACACATAAATAGATCTGATACATCTCAGATTAATAAAACATTAAAAAGCACTCTTTAAAATCACAAATAAAAATTACTTTAAGAAGGATAGAGGGAGCCCAATTAAAAATAGAAAAAGAGTCTTGTCAGCTTAATCCTGTGCATTAATTTTCAGAAGTGACTTGTGCATACACAACATAGATAGCAGGAACCGTGATACCGCAAATACAGTTGGGGATAGAGTTTTGTATTTCAGCAATCTAAAAGCCTCTACGTAGTGTTTGGTCCCAAGGTTTCTACATATTTGGATCAGCCAACGGCTTCTGGATTTTCTTTAGCCATGGCAGAAAAAGAATACATGCAGCTCTGACTCCACTGCATTGTTACATGCCCATTTGTAGAGAAAGCGCGCAGCGGTAGAACTTCATGTCTAAACTGAATACACAGTTTCCTCTCTAGCGCAGGTTGTATCTCATCCAGGACAGACTCTAAGATGTACTGGTTTTTTATTCTCAGAAATGCAACTGTTAGTGTACCTGTTGCTGCGCACCCTTGTAAACGGGCAAGTTTTTTTTATTTTTTTGAAAACATATTTTATTTGTCAATTGCACATACGTCGCAGGGCTCTGCACTCCAGAGACATCTGCAGAATCAAAGCATACATTACCACAGGAGCAACCGACTTTTGTGAGTGACATCAAGATACATAATGAAAATAAACTAAGTAATACAACAAAGCCCCCCCACAACTCCCCCTCCCTCTCCCTTCCCCTGAAGCAGCACAGAGTCCGCATAGTCCTGGCCACAGCCTTTATACAGAACAACAGAGTCTTAGCACGATAGCACATACCTCCCCGGATCCCCCCTGCCCTGCACCACCACATCCCCGTGTACATCAGAAATTATCCCAATGGATGAGCCTCTACAACAGTTGGCGGCTCCAGCCACAGACCCCGATAATCCGCCCATCTTTTCTATATTTTGTAATGTTTTCGTGGACATCCCCTGGCTACAAAAACAGGCTTTCTATCTCCATGCAAAAGTCCAAGCCGTTCTTCCATGCGGCCATCGATGGGGCCTGCGGCGCCTTCCACGCCTTGGCGATATCTCGCTTTGCCAATGTGACGCCTAGTTTCGTGAGATGTCATTTGTAAATGTAACCCCCTATTCCTTCCATTACGTGGAGCAGAGCTAGTCACGGCGTATGTGGGAGTTCCCACCCCAGGACCTCCAGCAGCCAGGAGAACACCCCCCCTCCAGAAACGATCCAGCGAAAGGCACTACCAGATAGTCTGTATGAACGTGCCCTCCTCCCGACCACATCTAAGACACTCCGGGGAGGCAATCAGACCCGCTCGGCACAGTCGAGCCCGGGTAAAATAGACCCTGTGCAATTATTTAATCTGGGTGAGGCGAAGGCGTATCGCTATGGCTACTCCCCATGGGGCCGCCAGGGCCTCCCTCCAATCCTCCTCCTCCAGTGTGCCCACATCTTTCTCCCAGTCCCCCCGCAGCTTCTGAAGTGTGGTGGAACAATGCGTAACTAGAGATTGGTTTCCATATGCCCCATAAAGACTCTCGCCTCCAGTGGGCTGAATTCAGGGAGAGATTCCAAACCTTCCAGACTAGGGGGTAGAGCATGGCGAAACTGGAGGTATCAGTAGAATTGTGACGGGGGTATAAGAAATTCCCTCTGTAGGTCTCGGAAAGACTTGAGCGTCGTGCCCCTCATAACATCCCCCAGAGTTGAAATACCAATATCACCCCATCCCCGGAAGCCCTGCAAGGCCGCCAGTTCGGGCAGGCACCCATTTTCCAAATGGGGGGTCTGCCTAGTCAGGGTATCCCACCAACCCATGCGGCGCCGCGCCTGCCTCCAGATCAAGAATACCACACGCGTAGCTGGCGGCATCCCGCCTCGCAGCGGCGCCGAGTACAAGATAGTATGCAGTGTATTGGACCCAATGAGTCATCGTTCCAGCGCATATGCCGGATCCCTCCTGTCACCGTACCTCCATTCATTGAGGATAAGGAGGTGTGATGCCTGGTAATACGAGCGAATGTCTGAGGATGCGAGTCCTCCACAATAGGTGGATAGAAAGCATGTTCGTAGAGCCACACACACTTGGCTCCCCTCCCATAGAAAGTGCCCAAGCACAGAATTCACCAGCCGGAAACATCTGAGCGGGATCGGGTATGGGTGATTCTGCAGCTGGTAAAGCAGCCAAGGAAGCGCCACCATCTTGAAAATTGCTGATCTGCTGTATAATGTCAAGGGCATACGCGCCCAGGACATAAGATCAGCACGGACTCGCTCCCATACCGGGGCCAATTTCCGCTCCCAGGAATTGGCTTTCATGTCTGAGAGGAACACCCCTAAGTATTTCAGACCCTTAACAGCCAACTGGATCGTGGTTGCCCAGTCGCCCAGAACCCACAGTGTAGATTTGTGAGGGTTTATATATAATCCCGACATCTCTCCAAAGATCTGCATGACCCGCAGGAGTCGCGGCCCCTTCTTGTCCAGAGCTGTACGGAAAAACAGGACATCATCTGCACATAGTGCGATCCTGTCGGACAGACCCGGAGTCCACTGGAAACCCCGACCTTCGCATTAATGCGCACCCATGCCGCCAACGGCTCCATGGCTAGGGCGAATAAATATGGAGACAAGGGGCATCTCTGCTGTGTGCTCCTCCGAATGGAGAAGGTGGAAGAGACCGCACCTGCCACCCGTACCGCTGCCGTCAGATCTGTATTTAGAAGCATTAGGTAAGAAAGGAAACGTGGGCCAAGGTTGTCTGCGCAGTAATGCAAATAAATATACCCAACTTAGGGAATCAAATGCCCTGTACATGTCGGCCAAAAGGAGTGCCGCTGATTCCCCCGTCTGTCAAACAGTCGCTACTGCCACATGTGCCCGTCTTATATTATGCCTGGTCGCCCTCTGGGACATGAACCTAGTCTGATCGGGGTGTATAAGCGTCAAGATGTGAGGCAGGAGGCGATTGGCCAACACCTTGGCCAAGATTTTAGCCTCTACGTTAAGGAGGGAGATGGGGCGATATAAGGCCTGTTGTTCCGGGGGCCGGCTGGTCTTAAGAAACACCACCACCTCCGCGTGCCTCCAATCCAGGGGGAGCAGGCTCTTTTCCCAGGCCTCCTCTACCACTGCCTGATAATAGGGGGCCAGCTGCGTATTATAGCGTCTGAAGAATTCACTCTGGAACCCATTGGGTCCAGGCACCCAACGGTGGACGCTGGCAAACATTCTCGGGGAGCATATAGATCCACATAGGACGTAGCGAAGCTCTCTGCTATAGCGGTAGGGTCAGTAATCGGTGTTCCCACCTCGTCTAGAATGCCCGTAAGGGCCTGGGAGTGAAAATTGCCCTGACAAAGTCGATGTAGCATCTTGCCAGACTTGTCACCCCCATTGGTATATCCTGCTGCGCGTCGCTAGCCAAACTTGGCGGGCCTCATCCATCAGGAGAGCGGAACAGGACTGTTGAGCTAGGAGCAGTTGTTTCACATGCCATCCTCCTCCTTCCTCCCGAGTCCGGCGCTCAAGTGCCTCTATGTCGGCCTCCACCCAAGTCAACTCTTCCTTTCGATTCCCGCGGACACCATGATATGTCTACACCCCGCAGAGTGGGCTTCAGAGCCTCCCATAAAATCTCGGTGCTAGACACCGACCCCTCATTTGAGGTTAGGTATTGAGCAATAGCCTCCCTCATATGCGTCTCATACTCGTCATTCTGTAGTTGCCACACCGAGATGCGCCACCTAAAGGGTTGTCGCCCCCTGCCCATATGGAGCTCAAGGGACACCGGGGAGTGGTCCGAGAGGGCGCGGGATAGAATCTCAGCCAACACCACTCTACTAACCATCGCCCTGGGAATAAAGAGTTAGTCGAGCCTGGAGAAGGACCTATGAACCACTGAGAGGTATGTGTACACCCGCCTGTCACCGTGGACACGCCGCCACACATCAACCCAGTAAAGGCCTGTCACCAGCCAGTGTAATTTCGTGGGATTTCCACTCCCTGGCCCCCCCCAGCCCCACATCTATCCCTGGCCAAGTCCATAACATAATTCTAGTCCCAGCCCACCACGGAGAACACATCGGGTATATCAGCCCATAGGGCAAGTAACCTCTCCACGAGAGTCCACCGTAAGGAGGGGGCATATACACAGCCTAGAACCAGGGGGTTCTCCCCAATCTTGCCCCGGATAAACAGGTACCCTCCCTGTGTGTCAGTCCACTGTTGCGCGTGTATGTATTGGACCCTGTGGTGTACCAGAATCGCTACTCCCCTTTAGCCCCTCGTGAACCCAGGATGAAAGACTTGCTGAAACCCCTAACGCTGCAAGCAGCGTGCCTTCGTGCCCATGAGGTGCATTTCCTGCAACATGAGGATGTTGGCCCTAGCCCTCTTTGCCTGATGAAGTATAGCCCCACGTTTGATTTTGTCCAGAGCCCCTCGCACGTTCCTGCTTATAATGCGGAGAGTACCCGGGATTACCCAATCTCTATGACGTGCGTTAGCCATAGGGGAGGGAATCTTCCTGCAGCACTGATAGAAGACTGTGGCAACGTGTGTGTGTAGAATAACGGACCCATAGCGGAAGTGCGACGCGTAACCTCAAACAACTCCCCCTCAACAAACCCCCCACCCAATACCTCAAAAACACTGAAGTATCTGTTGCGGCAGGGCTAGGTCCTGATTCCCAATGGGGGAACGAGTACCGCCCCAGCCAATGGATCCCCAACTTACAGCCCATGTTCTTCGGGCATGACCCCGACAAGCACGAGACTGGCATAGATCCTGCCCACATTAAGATTCCCCTGACAATTATACATCAGAATACATGCTGAACCAAAGAGAACTCCACAGCACTACATCAGCCCCGGATGTCAGGGTTCCAATGTCTGACACCCAGGAGTAGGGCCCCCCCTAGAGGAGGCCCCGTAGGACAAGGAGCGCCTCCGGGATCGCAACCGTCTAATCCCCCTCTGCTTCTGTCCCTCCGGGCCACTTCACTGGAGTAGGAATCCAACTCTCTCCTGGGCGGCATGTGCGCCCTCACTCGTACTGTTTCGTCCGTCCATTTGAAGACCTCCTCCGGGGTGTCAAAGAAGTGGGTGCTGGAACGGTATACCACCCGCAGGCGAGCAGGAAACAAGAGGGCATATGGGAGCTTAAGGTCTCTCATTTATTTATTTATTTATTTATTTATTCAAAGTTTTATATAGCGCGAACAAGATCTTAACAGATATCAGAGCGCTTCACAGGGGGGGGGGAGTGGGCAACAGGGGGGTGAGTAGACATAATAATTGGGTACAGTATAGTGAACGGTAGCATAATAGGATAACAGTCATGTGCTAATAAGATACAGGTAAACACTCAGATAGACAGTAAATGCGGGCCTTCTCAGACATGAACGATTGGCGCTGTTGTTACATTGTCATAGAGCAGAGGTTCCTTAGCCCTGGCCTGCTTCAGTATGGCATCGCGGTCAAGATAGTTCAGGAGCTTTGCTATCACTGGCTTGGGCGAGCCCCTGGCGGAGTTCTCTGCATGAGTGCTCTGTGGGCCTGCTCCACGGCAAAACACCGTGACATAGCTTCTGGGGGGAGCCAACTTTCCAACCACTGCATGAGGAAGCATTCCATATTGCCGTCTTCGGATCCCTCCGGAAATCCCAAAAATCTCAGGTTATTATGCCGGGCCTCCATCTTCAACGCAGAGCGCTAGACCCTTCTGAGCTTCTGAGCTGTCTCCATATTCGCCATTTTCTGCTTTAGAATTGTGACATTGTCTTCAACTTCCGAGATGCGAGTCTCAGTTTCGGTGATACGGGACACTGCATTACACACGTCCTGTCACAGCAGCATAACATCCGACCCTATTGCCCCGATTTTAGCATCCAGCATTTCCCTGGATTGGGTGATAGCTGCCATGAGGGCCGGTTGACCCCCCAGCAGCACCAGCCGCCGCTCCCGGACCGGTGAATTTGTCAATGGGCCCATGCTTGGTCGAGCCGCTGCCACCCTTGTCCCTTGTCATAGCTGCCCCATGGGTCCTGTTGTGGAAAAGTAAATTTTGCTATGTTCTGTGTCCCTACGCGTCCTCCATCATATGTTATATGTGCATGATTAAATATGCATATGTATTCCCCATGTTTGATTAAAGACGCAATTACAGTTGTGTCCACCTCTAGTATGGCAGTTTCCAGTTCTCGTGAATACTACGAATATCAGGCCTATGTAAAGCTACGTTGCCACGTTTCTCAGTGTGCACGTTATTCCATTGTAAAGTCCCCGTTTCTAGGCCTCAAAAGGGCCCGGACACCAGATTCAGCTCCTGTCTCCTGTCTCCTGAAGCCTCGCGGAGGAGTGATACAGCCCCCACCTGTATCCTCGACCCTTCACTTACTTCCTGCCTCACAGTGCCCGGTTCAGCCTGGCTCTGCCTCTGAGTCTGCCAAGAGTATGTTATGATTCCAGATTATCAGTTCAGTCCTCCTCCTCTGCATTCCTAAAGCTACTGAACTGCATCAATAGTTTCCGTCATTGTCTAGCCTTTACGGCCCCATGTTAGAGAAATACTGTATTAATGGTCATTTAATATTCTTCATCACGCACTACATGTAGAATAATGCATGGTCCAGTCTTAGTGTCTGTTAGCCTTTCCCCTCCTGACTTCTAGTTTATATCAACATGTTCTCTAAACATCAGATACTAGATACTGTTTAGGTACATGTCGCCCTGACTCTCCAGACTTCAGTCTCTGCTCCTAGCACAGAGTTCATAGCCCCCAGCTTCTCCTAGTGACACGTCATCGCCAGTTTGCGCGCACCATTAGGTTAGAGGTCCCGGCTCCTCAGGTAGCCCCCTCCATGGTTTCCGCCCCATTCATGACATATTCTGTTACGTTTGCATCACATGTCTATGTATACGCCCTGTTACACCTCTTTTCACCCTTATCTTTCGCGACTGCTACGCGTCACGCCTATTGCTCCACCCACTGCTACGCCTATTGCAATGTAATGCTATGTGTTTGCGTTATGTATATATGCTCATGTACTGTTATTAAAAGTTAGCCGTCATTCCCGATCCTGTCCCCGGCAGCTGCCATCCTATTCCCGTGCAGGTCGTCCTGTTCCTGTCCTTATGCTGTATTAAACCTGCAAAACTCCTACTACCTCGAATCTTGACTCTTATTTATTGAGCTATCTGTTATTCATTTATGCATTCAAAAATAGGGTATTATTTATTTATTTACCACATAATGGCGCCCGAACAGGGACCTGCCCTTTCCCCACGCGTCGGTGAAGCCACGCCGACCCCCTGACCCTCTGCAGTTGTGACGGAACTCTTCTGCGCACCGGCAGATATTTCTGCTTCAAGTATCCCTCAGGCCCACGGAGGAGACGGAGGAGGCGGTCCAGCATCCAGACGAGACGGTGGAGGAACGCGGCGAGTCCCGACCAGAGCCCAAGCCGAGAGTCCAAGGTCCGAGGTATCCGGAGGTCCACCCGTAACTGAAGTCCGAAGTTCGTCGTCCGTCGTCGTAGCAGTCCAGTCCGATCCGAGGCCTTCCGTTCTTGCTGCCCGGTGAGTACCGTCGCTGGGGTAGTATCTAGACAGGGTCAATCTAAATTGACTCTGGTCCGTGGGTTGGTGGTACACAGACCCACAAACGAAGTGTTCACCTAGGTGGATACAGGTCTTGATGCGTCCCTTTATGGGACCGGTATGTTCCGTACTGTTTCAACAGTGCATCCAGTAACTTTAGTCTGTTCCGTTCTCGAGAAATTCTTGTGTTTCTGTTCTCAGTATTCCAGGTAATATTCTGTCCGAACTGTTATGTTATGATGTTGTTCAATGTATTTCCAATGTCGTGGTATGCCTGAATTGTTCTCCCAATTGTTATTGTTCCTCGTCTATTGTATTGTGTTCCGATTCAAGTTTACAATGTCTCTCTTTTCGAGATTACGTCAGTTAAAAACTAGAAAGGGTTTGTTAGAAGAAGCAGTTCCAGTTCCGCCTAGGGACAGTCCAGGTCATTTTATGTATCAGAAGCATGGCATAAGTGCCATATTATATCTAGATTTATGGGTAGATTATACCAAACAGTTAGAAGAAAAGTATAGATGGCCCGTATCGGGTACATGGGATGCCGAGTGCATCATGAGAGTAGAAGAAGCATTATGGAAAAAGAAAGCCAGACAGTCACAGAAAGATGCCATCGAGTTATGGCGCAAAGAAGCTCATAAAAGAACCGAAAAAGAAATCAGAAAGTCAGAATTAAGTAGAGAATCCTCAGAACGAGCACAAGAAAAAGAATTAATCGAGATAGGTGAACGAATTAGAACTGAACAATCAGAGAGACAGAGGAATGCCCTTATTAAGGGTATGTATCCTCTCCTTGCCGAGGGCTTGCCAAAAGCGACCCCGGAGGCATCCAGTAATTTTCCGCCACCATTAGTTCCGACTAAGTTACGTCACAAACCGACCGCAGCTGATATTTTTATTTCGTCCTATTTGGACGACACAGTCCCAGAATATGCAAATCCTGTTCGCGCTCCGCCAGTCCCTGTAAATCAGGCACTTCCCGCTCCTCCAGACACCGGAGTACCTGTTACGGTACCCCCGGTCCAGCCCGCCATACAAGTCCAGCCTACATTTCCATTTCCCACTCTGCCAGGACGAAGAGCATCAGTAGACGACTCTAGTTTAGGGGCCGCAGGGGGAGGTCCTCCTCAGACCCCGCCGCCACATAAGCGTTTAACGACAGCCGAATTACATATGCAAGCGTCACAGCGTACGCCCAGACATCAGTCTGTAGCAGAAATAAGAAAAGCCCTTGATGAATGCGGCTATGATCCAGTCCCAGGAGAGGATAATATGGTTTTATATTCATTACGTGTAAGAAGGGTGGCCGAGTATCTAGTCACCCTACCGAATATGAAAGAAGACCTAGACAGAATATATCGTTTCATCCGTACAGGGGATGATCCAGGAAGCATTGGCGAGGCCATGTCCCAAAGGAAAGCTGAGACCCAGCTCATGATATTAAAGTTTCTGATCAATTGTCTAATAAGAGAACAAGATTACCCGTCCAAAGATCAAGCCGAAATGAGAACCCTGACAAAGTGGAGTGATAATATAGCCGAGGGTAAGCACAGAACCATCAGTGCTATGGAAAGTATGTACAAGAAAATTCGTAAAGAAATAATAAGGTTACACGATCAACGTAAAGCAGCACAAGTAAGCGAGAAAGAAAGTAACTCTGATACTGAAGAGGTAGAGGACGAGAATCCCGACAGAATAGCGTATGTAGGAAAATCTAGATTTCCAGATCGCCATTTACGCCTAGAACACAAGTCTACTTTCCATCATCCAGCACCAGAACAAGGTTCTCTAGAACAAGTATTCCAAGCTACCGATCACATTCTGAAATCACGAATCGGTTACAGTGAGTTGAGTACCATGCATGAACAAGAACTAGTCCGATCAGCAGTCCGATGGATTACTGATTCTACCACTTTTCCAGACGAAATAGTGGCACAAATGTTTCTGAAAATGCCCCCAGCCGAGCAACGACTGGCGGGTATGTATATGATTCAGCACCTCATTACATTGTATGAGGGTCAGCACTCTGATCCAGGCCCGTTACATGATATCCTGAACGAGTTACTCCAGTATAGATGGAAAGGTTTAGGTACCGATTTAATTAGTGTCGTTCTAGAACAGCGTCACAAATATAGAACGTTTCTGAACCCGCATTTTGTTCATGTCTCACCCCCAGAAAGTAAACCATTTTACATGGAGAGACAGAATCCGTTACGAGAAGTCCACCCAGTTAGAGGAACGGGTGGCGAACTAGAACGAGTGTTTGTTTACACTCCGATTACAAAGATGGAACTCCTAGAGATGAAGAAATTAATTCCCTGTCATGATAAAGATCCAGCAGGGTTCCACCGAGAATTAAAAGACATGCTCCGTATGGGAGAATACACGTATCCAGATATAATTAAAATGTTAAAGGTTCTGCTGCCCGCAGGGGTGTATGAAAAGCTCAAGGAAAAAGAATGGGAGGTGGGAGAGAAAAAGATCGATTGGGCAGTTCTAGAAGCTGAAGATAAGGCACGAGTACCAGGTACCGGTCTTGGAGCGAAATGTAAAGAATTACCTGAATTATTGATTCAAGTTTTACCCAGATTGTTAACAACGAAAAAGGAAGACTGGGATGCAATCTCAGCCTGTAAACAGAAACAAGACGAAGACATTAGTGATTTTTATTCTAGATTTGAGAAATGTTTTAGCATCAACAGTGGTCTCAAGACAAGTAGTGAGTCATACCCTCATCTTTTTGTTACTAAATTAGTCGAGAATTCAAGTCCACCAATTAAAAATCGAGTTTTGAAAGTCGAAAGTACCTGGCAAGCTAATACCCCGTCCCAGATGTTACAGATGCTCCAATACCACCAGAATAGAATCAGGGAAGAGCAAGAACACGAGAGAAAACGTATGAAAGACACGAAAATGAAAGTACTAGTTGCACAATCTGTTCCTCAAGACAGTCAGAAGAGGGGTCCAAATCAAGCCAGTCATCCTACAGCTCCCGTTAAAGGGAACTGCAATTATTGTAAACAGCCAGGTCATTTTATAAATGAGTGTGCAGTTCTGAAACATAACATAGCTACCGGTAAGACTAAAGAAAGACCACGTCCGCCTAGACAAGAACAAGTTTCACAGATTCCTCAGTCACAGAATGCACCACAGACAGTTACAGCACCGCAGCCCATCGCTGCAACACAGCATGTTACACAGCAGATGTACCAGTATGCACAGTCCGAGTATCCAGAGTATCAACCGTATTAATGAAACAGCCTAGAGAGGGAGGTAGGCTTGCCTCTCATCGAGATACCTGTAGATCAAGAAGGTCCCTATGTTCATAGTCAAGTACTAGGGAAAGATAGAAAGTTTTTGATTGATACAGGGGCAAGTAGGACCACAATTAGCCATGCCGAAGTTCCAGGGGCTCCGCTCTCAGGCTCAAGAAATGTTTCCCTTGGATTTTCAGGAAAACCCATTGTAAATGAAATATCAAAGCCAGTTACTCTAGAAGTAGGTCCATTGTCCCGTACTACTGATCTGTTACTTACTAAGTCATGTCCAGAGAATTTATTAGGCATTAAAACACTGAAAGAGTTAGGTGCAGTTATATGCTGTTCCCCAGAGGGAATACGTCTGTTCCTACGTGACTTTAAGGGTCACTATGTATTACGAGATTTTGATCCCAGATTGTCTAATGTTCCGCAGCATTTATGGGCGCAAGGTCCAACTGATGTAGGTTACATGCAAATCACACCCCATCGTGTGACTCTCAAGCCAGGTGTAGTGTTACCACGAATCAGACAGTACAGATTGCCACCTGAGGCTGTAGCAGCCTTATCCAAAATTATTGACGAGCTCATCGCTCAAGGAGTAGTTGTAGAAACTGACTCCAATGTATGCAATTCTCCGATCATTCCAGTCATGAAACGTACTGATCCAAATGCACCCCCAGTATATCGATTAGTGATTGACCTACGAGAACTTAATAAATGTATTATTCCCCAGTATCCAGTTGTCCCAGATATCTCTTCCCTGTTAACAGCCATTGATTCCGAAGCCTCATTTTTCACTGTCATAGACCTCAAGAACGCGTTTTTCAGTGTTCCCATTCATCCAGACAGCCAGTTTCTTTTCGGATTCTGTTTAAATGTAGGAAGCTATATGTTCACACGAGCTCCTCAAGGTTTCACAGAAAGTCCTAGTATTTACAGTCAAGCACTCAAGAGACAACTAGACAACATTCACATGCCAACTGACACTGCCCTGCTCCAGTATGTCGATGATCTACTGATCACAGCCCGTTCTGAACGTGCTTGCGAGCGAGCATCCCTTACAGTCTTGTATTTCCTAGCCGAGATGGGGCACAAGGTGTCCCCTTCTAAGCTTCAATTCTGTGTCCAGCAAGTGGTCTACTTAGGACACTTACTGTCCAAGAGGGGTAGGCAGTTGACACCAGACCGTATCCAGTTAATAGCGAGTCTTCCTCAGCCCAAGACCCAGAAGGAGGTACGTGCTTTTATCGGCCTCACTTCTTATTGCCGACAATGGATTCCTCAGTATGCATTCCTAGCCAAGCCACTGATACAGTTAACGACACAGGAGGCAGCCGTATCGTCTGTCCTCCCTTGGACATCTGAACATACACTCAGTTTCAATGAGTTAAAGAAAGCCTTATGTCAAGCTCCAGTTCTAGCTACACCAAACTACAGTACGCCTTTTACACTTTTCGTCACAGAAGGCGAAGGTACAGCATTATCTGTTCTCACACAAGATCAAGCAGGACAATACAAGCCATGTGCTTATTTTTCGAGCACATTAGATCCTGTAGCCCAGGCTCTGCCTGCGTGCCTCAAGTCAGTTGCAGCCACAGCACTAGCTATCAGACAAAGTGATTCCATAGTCTTAGGACACTCCCTGACAGTACAAGTTCCACACTCCGTGGAAGTTCTTTTAAACCGAACACAGACTCAGCACTTGACAATTGCACGTTTAACAGGTTATGAATTGACACTGTTCCAGCCACACATAGAAATCAGACGCTGCAACGTTTTAAATCCTGCTACATTGTTACCATCAGTTACTTCGAATTCTGCCGCACATGACTGTGTGGAAGTAGTTAACATTACGACAAAGCCAAGACAAGATCTGACAGATATTCCGTTACCAGATCCCGACCTGACACTTTATGTGGATGGTTCATGTATGAGAATAAGTACAGGAGAACTAGTCGCCGCATATGCAGTGACTACCGACACCGAAGTTATTGAAACACACCGTATTGACACCCTGTCCGCTCAAGCAGCAGAGCTAGTTGCTCTGACACAAGCCTGCCTACACGCCAAAAACTTGAAAGTTAATGTTTACACAGATTCGCGCTATGCATTTGGAGTCGTACACGACTTTGGAGTGCTCTGGCAGGAGAGAGGTTTCATGACTTCTCATGGAACCAAGATTCAGCATGGTCTCCTTATTCAAGCTCTGTTAGATGCCATACATTTACCGACATCCATTGCTATCATGAAATGCAAAGCACATACGAAAGTTACTGACATTATTTCTCAAGGTAACGATCTAGCAGATCGCACAGCCAAGCTTACAGCACAGACTCCAGACATTCCAGTTAACATGACACACACTCCAGATCCGACTCCATGTATGACAGTTAAGGACCCTACTCAAGATGTCATAGATATCCAGCTACATGCTACTCCTGAAGAAATCAAGAAATGGTCCGAACAAGGAGGGGTCCAGACAGATCAAGGATGGTTAACGAAGGGTAGAGCCACATGGTTTCTCCCCGACTCTATGGTTCAAGTCATTATCAATACCGCACATAGTCCAGCACATTTAGGAGAAAAAGCTATGTTAGACAGTATCCAGAACATTTGGTTCAACAAGCATTTACGAGCTGCAGCCAAGCAGAAAGTCCGTACCTGTATGATATGTTGTCAGTTTAATCCAGGTAAAAGTGTCCCGGTGGAACAAGGTGGATTCCAGCCTCCTGACCACCCTTTTGAAGTCCTCCAGATGGATTATATTCAGATGGAGCGATGTCGAGGTTTCAAGTATGTCCTTGTAGTTGTATGCGCCTTGTCCAGGTGGACAGAAGCATATCCAGTCCCAGATTACACAGCCGCGACCACTGCCAAGCAGTTGGTTCGTGAGTTCTTCCCCCGTTATGGACTCCCTAGGGTCGTATATTCTGATAACGGCCAGCCATTCTCATCAGAGTTAATGAAGCACGTTTCCCTTTTGTTAGGGTACCAGTGGAAGTTCCATTGTGTACGCCATCCTGAAGCAGCCGGTCTCGTAGAGAGACATAACCAGACCCTGAAAATTCGCATCGCAAAAATTTGTAAAGAGAAAGGTGTGGACTGGCTAGTAGCTCTGCCAGTCGCTTTGTTCTATATGCGTATGGTCGCACATTCCAGATCAGGTCTGTCCCCGTATGAGGTCGTTTTCGGCCGCCCCCCTAACATGTGGGGTACTCCTAGACCCCGAAGTATTACCGATGTTTCAAGTAATATGCTGACAGATTACCTAGCTTCCTTGATGTCTGCCCTCAACTCTTGTCGTTCACAGGTTGCCGCCGCATTTCCAGACAACACCGAGGTGGCACCGCATGAAATCGTTCCAGGATCCATGGTCCTTGTCCGGAATTTTGACCGCTCAAGTCCGCTGGAGCCACGCTGGAAGGAGCCCCGACAGGTCCTCCTCGCCACCCGTACAGCCATGAAGTTGGAGGGTCGCAAAGGCTGGGTGCACCTTTCACATATAAAGAAGTTTTATGGACTGAAACCCGTCTCAAAGAACATTTCCCAGGATTTGAAGGATTGCCAAAATATTGTTCTCAAGGACTGTCCCGCAAAAGACATTGCTACAAACTCTCCCCTGTTAGAGAAAACTCCGCAGCAGGAGTATAAGTTGAAACTCCGGTCTAGTAAAATAAGTCAGCCAGTTTGATTGTCTAAGTCCTCCCCTAGGTGAAACGGTTAGACTGTTTCTGACATGTATAAAATAGACCCCCATAGTGAGAGAGTTAGTCAAAACTCAATCCGATGTATCATTTTTCTATGTTTCATATTATTTCTCAGCACTATGATTTCCTGCACCAGTTATGCCTTTTACCTGTATTTTCTAGTTTCTCATGTAAATACGTCTTCTAATGCTACAGTAGAGCACACGTTTAGTGATCTACCTCCTCATGAACTCTCTTACCGCCTCGCTATGCAAAATAATTCTTTCATCCGCATGTTACATTACTCACACCAGACCAGCAATGCCACTAATTGTTGGGTATGTGGTCGACTTCCCCCTTTCCAGACACCGAAGGGAGTTCTGCCACTCTTTCCTTATCCTTTTTCACATAATGGTTCGTGTGGAGCATGGTCCACGTTAACGTTATCCTCAACAGATATGTCTTTTCTTAACAGTACATGTTTTCCAGACAAGCAAGGTCTCCCCCACAGAACCGGGTTAGATCTAGAAAATGAAGTGTATAATTTAGGTAATTATTCTTCGAATTTCATGGTCCTGAATGTTCAGTCTGATACTACTCCAGACTTACCTGCTATTTCAGTACTACCAGTCAAAGGTGAATTATGTGTCCGAAATAATGGTTCCATACATGTAGGACATAGTGATTGTACTACTATTGTCAAGTATAGTGACAGTAGGAAATCTATTTTCAAAGCTTCACGTCATTCTTATTTTATTTGTGGTCAGACCGCATATGTTCGTCTGCCCCTCGATTGGGAGGGAACCTGTTACATTGCCTTCCTACTGCCACCTGTTTTTCTAGCCCCACCCGACTACCATAGGAATTCCCACCTAGTACATACTAGACACAAGAGAAACCTCCCGATTGTCGATTATACTGAAACTGCTCTAGAACAATATATAGATATCAATAAAGGTGTCTTCCCTTATTTAGGTACAGTTGTGAATAGTAAACTGATACGTAGATTAACCAGAACCCTCGAAGCAGTAGTAATTGAGACTACTTCTGCTCTAAGTAATTTAACCGAAGAACAATCCTTTATGAGAATTGTTGTGCTCCAGAATCGTCTCGTCCTTGACGTCATATTGGCCGATAGGGGCGGGGCCTGTAGAGTCATCGGATCTAGTTGCTGCATTTTCATTCCAAATAACGCGCCGTCTGTCTATTCAGCTATAACCAGACTCCATAAAATTGCTCATCTGTTACACCAAGATCCAGGCACCTGGACATGGTCCGGTTGGTTCTGGAATATAATTTCCGCCTGGGGATGGAAAGTCTTGTCCTTTCTAGGTATTGCAGTAGCGATCATATTCAGCTGCTGCCTCTGTATACAATGTGGCCCTGCGATTTGCGGCATTTGTGCTACCTCTTGTATTCCTAGTCCCAAGCCCCGTTCTAAATCCCGTTCCAAGACAATTCGAGACGAGCAAATGATACTGTATGAAATGATAGATGGTATCATGAATATTGATGTTTCCTGAAGGAAACGTAGTGACAAGGAGGGAATGTGGAAAAGTACATTTTGCTATGTTCTGTGTCCCTACGCGTCCTCCATCATATGTTATATGTGCATGATTAAATATGCATATGTATTCCCCATGTTTGATTAAAGACGCAATTACAGTTGTGTCCACCTCTAGTATGGCAGTTTCCAGTTCTCGTGAATACTACGAATATCAGGCCTATGTAAAGCTACGTTGCCACGTTTCTCAGTGTGCACGTTATTCCATTGTAAAGTCCCCGTTTCTAGGCCTCAAAAGGGCCCGGACACCAGATTCAGCTCCTGTCTCCTGTCTCCTGAAGCCTCGCGGAGGAGTGATACAGCCCCCACCTGTATCCTCGACCCTTCACTTACTTCCTGCCTCACAGTGCCCGGTTCAGCCTGGCTCTGCCTCTGAGTCTGCCAAGAGTATGTTATGATTCCAGATTATCAGTTCAGTCCTCCTCCTCTGCATTCCTAAAGCTACTGAACTGCATCAATAGTTTCCGTCATTGTCTAGCCTTTACGGCCCCATGTTAGAGAAATACTGTATTAATGGTCATTTAATATTCTTCATCACGCACTACATGTAGAATAATGCATGGTCCAGTCTTAGTGTCTGTTAGCCTTTCCCCTCCTGACTTCTAGTTTATATCAACATGTTCTCTAAACATCAGATACTAGATACTGTTTAGGTACATGTCGCCCTGACTCTCCAGACTTCAGTCTCTGCTCCTAGCACAGAGTTCATAGCCCCCAGCTTCTCCTAGTGACACGTCATCGCCAGTTTGCGCGCACCATTAGGTTAGAGGTCCCGGCTCCTCAGGTAGCCCCCTCCATGGTTTCCGCCCCATTCATGACATATTCTGTTACGTTTGCATCACATGTCTATGTATACGCCCTGTTACACCTCTTTTCACCCTTATCTTTCGCGACTGCTACGCGTCACGCCTATTGCTCCACCCACTGCTACGCCTATTGCAATGTAATGCTATGTGTTTGCGTTATGTATATATGCTCATGTACTGTTATTAAAAGTTAGCCGTCATTCCCGATCCTGTCCCCGGCAGCTGCCATCCTATTCCCGTGCAGGTCGTCCTGTTCCTGTCCTTATGCTGTATTAAACCTGCAAAACTCCTACTACCTCGAATCTTGACTCTTATTTATTGAGCTATCTGTTATTCATTTATGCATTCAAAAATAGGGTATTATTTATTTATTTACCACACTGTCGCAGACCTGGGAGGAGCTGTGCTAGGCACAAATCCAAAGATCTTCTTCAGGGCAGGCCACACAGTCCGATCTGAATCCCCGTTCGGCACCTATGAGGGTCGCCGCGGAACCAGGGCCGCTGAGTCACCCCCGGGGCTTGAGTCCGCTAGGAGCCCCCCCGCTATGTGTGCGCGGACCGACAAACCGCCAATGTTAGTACGCTTATGAGGTGATGGAGGGGGCCCAAGTACATCCCAGGCCTTGTGCCTCCACTGATCACAGCAACCACCAATTTCCAGGGCCCTGTGGTCTGATTTGCCGCTGATGTAGGTGTCCCGGGGGGGGCCTTGTGTTTTGCGAACGTGATTGCGGAGCACCCAGTTTCACCCCACGCGGCCTGGCTCTGCCGCCAATCCCCGGCTGCGAGGCTACGCCGCCAATCCCCTCCTGCAGCCCTACGTATGGGGGGGAACTGCTGCGATGAGCTGTCTCTTCACCCACACCAGAAGACTCCACGACAGGCCACAGCGCTTGTTTCTTCCCCGCTCTCCTCACCTGCGCGGCCCAGCTTGACCTCCGTGCCTCTCTCTCCGGTCCTACTCAGGCCGCACTACAGAGCCGAGATGTGGCAGTCAATCCCAGAGGCCGCGATGTCTCCAGGGCCTCCCGGGTGATCAGCCACATGTGCGGGTAGGGGCCAAGATCCTACAGGCCACCGCCATGTGCGCTCCCGGCCTGGGAGCACTCAAGAGGAGGGGGGACCAAAAGTAAGAACTCAGTCCATCCCCATGCAGCCTGTGCTGCCGATCCCGCACTGTGGCCCCTGGGGGGGGGGGAATCCTTGCAGGCTGCCCCCAGCACCCGCATCGCAGGCCTCTACCCACCATGGTGCCATCCATTGAAAAGCGCTCCAATAATCAGGGGTCCAGGCCACAGCCACTGGTCCGGCCTCGCTACAGCTCTCCTCACCAGCGCGGCCCGACCCGGCCGCCGTCCATCTCCCTGTAGTCTTGCCGCCGGCCTCACTTCAAGGCCACAGTACGGCAGGCAATCTTCCTGCCACCCCGTCGCCCCCGATGTCTTTAGGCCCGCATGATAGTCGACTCCGCCTGCGGGTGGGACCCAGATAGTCACAAGGCACTCAGCGCCCCCTGGAGATCAACACGCAACGCTCCGGCTCCTCTGCTGGCAACCAGGCCGTGTCCCTCATACGGCGTGATCTCTCCGCCAGTAGCGTGCGTGGGCACCTCAAAATCACACCGGGCATCCTTCAGGGGTGAGTCAGCACTGCGGAGACTCCTCCAGAATCACTCGGGGGTCAGAGGAACCAGGATAATTGCAGGATGAAAAGCGGGCTAGATGGAGCTCGCTCAGCACACGTCCGCCATGATGGCTTGCTAAGCCATGCCCCCGTAAACAGGCAAGTTTGACCTCCCTGTAGCTCCAAACCAGTTCCTTTCTAGCGATTGTAGTACAAGCTTCCTCAGAGTTATGCCATAACCTCGCTCTGCCCAGCTCCAAAAATGAGTTCCTGACATATGCTAGCCACTGTAGTTTCCCTGCGCCCTGCAGGCCCAGTATCTCCTTTAACTCGTCCCTATACATAGCCAGTTCTGGGTTTACCCATACGTGGCGCCAATATATCAGGGGTCTAAGGGCAATTTTGTCTGCAATTGGCTTAACCCCCAAGTCCAAACGAAGCGGTGTAAGTGGATAGCTGAGGGGTAGACCAAATAAGTGCATGGTAAAAGTGTTCTCGGACTTGGTGATATTTCTGAGAGAACTATGGGGCATATGAGCAAGAACTTCGTTAATATTATCGCTGTTTTAGCTGCAGGAAACTGCCGCTAAAACGGCGATAATGGGCTTGCTAATATGCGCTATAGAATTCCAATAGAAGCCCAGGTTAGATGTCCTACACATCATATTGATATCAAATATTATATGTGTGGATTTAGAGAATACCCTTAAATAAAACCCTTTTTCTGACCACTTAATAGTACGAGTTTATTCATAATTATCCACACGTGGTGTCAGAAGTGGGATAATTCCATTACACTGCTGTAATGGAGAACCTCATCCAGAAACTCATACAAGGTCAGGAACAATTAGAATGGGCTGAAGAAAGACACATGTCATCAGCCCAATATGATAGGGAACTATTCAGCAGAACCTGTCCCTGCCTGACATTTTGGCTGCAGTTCCCTCGAACTATTACATCCTGCATGTCAACAGACCAGCCGGTAAAAGGGGCGGAGGGGTAGCTGCGATTATCCGCAACACCCATAAAGTCTCTTCCTTACCATCCCTTGATTTAATAGGATCAGACAACCTGATTTTTAAAATGGACATGAATACTGGATCACTACTTCTGATCCTCATATACCGCCCCCCTCAAAATATGCCCACTTTCACGGCATCCCTAGCAGAACAACTCGCCCCTTTGATAATTTCCCACAATAAAATCGTGCTGCTGGGAGATTTCAACCTCTGGCTGGACTCGGTTGAGTCTGACTCTCAGGCAGCTACGCTGAAAGAGACCCTCCTAGACATGAACCTCATTCAACATATTCACCTTTCAACGCATGATAAAGGGCATAGCCTAGACCAAATTTGGTCTCAAAACATCTCCCTGGCTATTAAATCCATCACGCCCTGCATTTGGTCGGATCATTTTCTGATCAACTTCACCATGACCACTGAAAGAAGTAGAAAGCCCCTGCCCCAGCTAGGAGGAAAGACTAGAATGTGGAAGAATGTTGACATCCCCGCTTTTATTGGATCCTTAACCTCCTCCCTTCCTTCACTCGATCAGGGCATCGAAGAAATGGAAGAAGCCTTCTCTGAGTGGCTACTTCAGGCAGCTGATGCTCATGCTCCCTGTACCAACTTTCCCCGCTCTCGCCCCAATGACGCTCATAGGTGGTTTACACCTCATTTGAAAACTCTTAAACTCGAAGTCCGTCAAATGGAGCGAAAGTGGCGAACAGCCTACTCAGAAAAAGACAGGGCTAACTACTGTAAGGCTCGTAAGGACTACCAAAAGCTTATTCTGAAACACAAAACTGACTACTTTTCGGTAAAAATTCTCAAGGCTCATAATAAATCAAGAGAATTGTTCAATATTGTGGAAAACCTTAGCACCAGTGACAGAACCTCTCTCCCGATGGTCCCCACCCAGGAGCTCTGCAACTCACTAAACTCCTTCTTTTTCGATAAAATCTGTACCATTAAACAAAGTATTCCTACCACTCAGCCTCCTCTTCTTTTTGCAGACACTTTTCATAATTTTGCTACCCTGGACTCCTATCCCCCTATTGAAAATGCCAATTTATCCAAACTCCTTACAAAGGTCAAATCCGGCTCCCCTGATGACATCTGCCCCCCTCACATTCTGAAAGAAGTGGGCGCCAGTTTCCCCGGGTGCTTACTTTCCATGCTGAATGGATCACTTACTCAGGGTAAAGTTCCATACAACTTCAAAAAAGCCCTCCTCATCCCCCTTATAAAAAAGGCAGGAGCTAACCCGCTAGATCCGCTCAACTACAGACCCATATCTTTGCTGCCATACTGTGCCAAACTTCTGGAGTCTCACGTCTGTGACAGCATTTCCACATTTCTGGAAAAATCAGAGTATCTTGCACCTAATCAGGCTGGCTTCCGCCCTTGCCATTCTACCGAAGCGGTCATTCTTTCGGTGCAGAATACTCTGAGGCGGAACGCGGATGAAGGGATCCATCAGGCTCTGGTGCTACAGGACCTCTCTGCTGCGTTCGACACGGTCGACCATACCATCTTGGTCGACTGTGTCGAGCAGGCAGGCCTTAGGGGCCCTGCGCTGAGCTGGATCCGCTCATTTATCTCTGGCCGAACTCAATCGGTCAGACTGGGCTCCTTCACGGCTCCTACTATATCCACTATCTGCGGAGTACCTCAAGGCTCCTCGTTATCTCCTCTGCTTTTTAATTTGTACCTACGCCCCCTTTTGTACTCCCTCAGGAAAGCAAAGGTAACCATCTTCAACTATGCTGATGATTTGCAGCTCATCTTCTCTTTGAACACCAAGGACTCTGTGGTAGAATTTCAAAACACCATGTCCCACATTCTGAGTTGGATGAGCTGCAATCATCTGAAACTTAACCCAGGCAAGACCGAACTGGTCCTGCCTGGACAGAGTACACTTAGTTGGAATCCCAGCTTCTGGCCCTCCAGTATGGGCGCCCCTCCATCTAAGTCACCCTCGGCCAAGAGCCTAGGTATCTTCATTAGTGAGGATCTCTCTTTAAAAAAACAGGTGGGAGCAGTTGTGTCCTCCAGCTTCTTTCAGTTGAAGAAAATTAAAAAAATTGCCTGTTTCTTCTCCTCAGCGGCCTTTACACAGATCGTCATCTCCTTGGTTCTGTCCAGATTGGACTTCTCCAACAGTCTCTACCTTGGGCTCCAAACTGGAGAGCTTAAACGCCTCCAGCTGGTTCAGAACCGAGCAGCCAGACTTCTTTTGAACATCCCTAGGAGGCAATCAGTCAGACTTGGCCTGAAACAGCTACACTGGCTGCCGGTTGAGCAACGCGTGGCCTTCAAAGCCGGGTGCATTCTATTTAAGTCTTTACATGACATTGGCCCCCTATTCATTAGAGACTTATTTAAAAGATACAGTCCTTCCCGCAACCTCCGGTCCACCCATAAATTCCTCCTGACTGTTCCTCCGTATAAGAGGAAGCGTCTCGGAGGCAGCTGCTTTGACCACCTTGCAGCTGCCTTCTGGAACTCTCTTCCCCTTCATCTAAAACTGAGCGACAACATCCTCAGCTTTAGACATTCCCTGAAGACCTGGCTCTTCTCTCAGGCACATCACTGAACTGCTTCATCTCTACTAATTGACTGTCGCGCCTTGTTCCTCTCTATAGCGCCATGAAGCCTCCGGGCGTACGAGCGCTCAACAAATGCTGATTAACATTAACATTAACATTAACAGAACCATTAATCACACCTTGAAAATTTATATAGGGTATCTGACAAAGAGGACGATGTCAACAAACTTGTTCCCAACAAACCAGGAGCCCAAACTGCTTTTCCGGCCATACCCTTATAGAAGTATAGTGCAGGAGAGGACCCAGATGCTTTTTTACTAAATTTTGAACAGGCCGCTCGAGCGTCAGGGTGGGCAGAACATAAATGGCCTTTCTTTTTGGCCCCTTATTAACAGGAGAGGCCCAGGCTGCACACCAGGCAGGATCTTTAAATTCTAGACACCCCACAGAAAGACTTGGTACATGCACCACTCACTACCCCTGGGCCTACAGGCTAGTGAGGCTTTACAGGCACCCCAAAATAAAAAAAATAAAAAATCCACATATAACAGTGAGCTAAAATTCCATTACATAAATGAGATTTAAGTTCAAAAACTCACAGAAACAGTTGTATCATGCACCCATGACTAACCCTGGGCCTACTGGATACTGTGGCTACCCACAATATATATATTTTTTAAGTTGTGAAAACGTTTTAAAGTTGTAGTTGCAGCAACTGCAATGCCCCAAACAAATAACACCAACATACTTGTAAAATCTCAAATCCAAAAGTGATCCAAACTCCAAAGTCCCAAAAGTCCTCAAATACAAATATCCAGCAGCAGCCACAAAAAGTAATCCTTCCAGCTCCAGATCCAAATCAAAAGTGACCAGGACATGGACAAAACACTGGGAGGAGCCTGCTGGACAGCAACAGGAAGTTGGAGACTCTGGGCACTTCCTTCCTCCCACCCCCCACCCCCAAAAATAGACTCCTTGCACAAAAAAGTGTAGCCAAATGTCAATCCGATGAGTTATTCTGATCAAAATCATCATTTTCAGAAGGTTTATGCTGCCTGCCTTGGATTTCTTGTGCAGAATAGCAATTTTTGCACTTGACTAGTGCTCGTTTGACAGGATACGAGTTGACACTGTTGGCCCCTCACATTACCCTAAAGAGATGTGCGACTCTGAACCCAGCTACTTTGTTGCCGTATCCAGCGACTCAGACTCAATCAAAGGAGTCTCCTGATTCTATATTCCTTACTGAGGAACAGACAAAGGGTTGCATCGATTTGCAACATACGTCCCCTTCAGATGTAGATGGGGAACTATAGGTTGATGGGTCTTGTATGAAGTTACCAGATGACACGACCTCAGCTGCATATGACACTTCAGACAGTAGTGGAGACAGCTCGTATACCACAGAAGTCAGATCAAGCAGCAGAGCTAATAGCTTTGTCACAAGCTGATGTGTATGTATCTAGGACCCCAGTTAGATATTCCCGATTCATGCCCTTATGTGGTTATAACAAATCATATCCTTATAAAGGCATAAGAATCATATCCATATTTAGTCATAGCCAATGCAGTCCAAATATGGCAAGGCTATTCCCATAGACTCCTAGAAAGTACAACGCGTTCTTTAAACAAGCCAAGCCTCCAGCAGCCCGGGAATTCCCCCTGCTTTTGTTTTGATTTGCACAAGAACTCCTGGAGTCCAGAAAGAACTGTAAGTTCTTAGTGACGTCTTATGTCCAACCTTACGTCAAACCCGGCACCTTCCAGGTATAAATATACCAACGTTGCCTTAAGCAAACACACGGTGGTTTGGAGCAGAGCGGCTATCTACTTGCCCGAAGCCCAGCTGATGCGAGTGCTGAAGGAAGCCGACCCTCCCATTTGACGCACTGAGAGAGACGCTGTCTTTTCTCCTGCTGAGGAATTCCAGCTCCAGTGTTTCCAGTCACCCATGCGGGTTGCTGGGAGATCGAGTCCTGAGAGAGAGATACAAGACCTCCTTCATTCTATGTCCAAGGTACGGAGCTGATTAGAACCGTGGAGAATTCTTGATTCAGATTCTTGGCAAAAACGAACTTAACTTAAACTGCAATTTACTTACTCATTCCCACGTATTAGGCTTAGGTCAGGTACACCGGGGTAGGCGTATCTTAGAAGCACCATTTGAGTACGTTTTGTCAATGATTTTATGTATGTATATATTTTATCCGTTTTAAAGTATCATATGGCTCAGAAACCATATCAATTCTTTTACAGTATTAATTCATAATACTCCTTTTACTGTACGCACTTTACTTCATGATAAGTATTGCAATTGTGGAAACTCACTTCTCTGCATGAGAAAGAAGACTGCTCAATAAATAACAACTTTTATTGAAAACACCTGTCTCTCTATTTCTCTGCACTCCTGGTGAAATTAAGCATGCACGATTGACTGAGTGAAATAGCTATCTATTGTCTTCACACGACTCTGGATATATACTCCTTATTCTGGGGGGAGAAAAGTTGTCATGTTTATGCGATTGTCAGAAACTAATCCCTTCTTGTCTAATCAGTAAAGTTAACTCCTTCCTGTTCATTCGAGAAAGTTTCTAGTGACCTCTGAGCTAGCTGGCATTCATAATTAAGTCTAACATATTCAGTAGAGACCTAGATGAACTCAGTCCTACGTCTAAACTGAGGTTTATGTTATTCCAATGCACAGAGCCTATTGGGAATATAGGAACTACACTACATGGCGCCCAACATTTGGTAAGGCGATAATCTAACGTAAGATACTAGAGTAACTCAGTTGTGCTTTTCACACAGACCCCTTTTCCCGTAAAAACTCCAATAGACGTCTGGAGTGGGTAAAAGGTTAATATCCGCTGGAACTTAGTAGGAAGAGATTCCTAAGTATTAGTTTTTGGTTTAGTCAACGTTGAAGGATACAGTGTTCCAAAATATTGTGCACCTAATCTTTGTTTCCTTGAAACTTGCTCTGCAACAAAAAAACTTTCTGTCAGAAAAATGACGGAAAGTGACGACGAAAGGGAGAGAGCTAAAATAGCAGCTCAACTTCTAACGGATGACACAAGTCTCCGAGATGAAGACCCGAATGCTATAATCATTCCGGTAAATGTAAGAAGAACTATAACTCTTAAACTTATAGAAAATGGACTATCATCAAGAGGTGGTACAGTCATATTTGTGGTAGAGGCCCATGAATATCGGCAGACAGAGGTATTCTATTCATGGATACATTTTCCAGCAGCACACGCTGTGACACAAGATTTCCACTATTACAAAATAGAGGAACCTCCAGATGAATACGCCCCTTTCGAGGACGTTGACATTCTACTAACATACCATGAGCACCTGCTCTGGTTGAATGGCGCCCTAAAACATCAAAATCACATTACCAGGCTCGGTCCACTAGGTAGACCAGGAGCCACGTGGCCGGTTCTAGCCAGCTACACACCCCATCCCAACATTGAAAAAATGTCAGACCAAGAACTTTTAGTTAAACTAAAAGAATTAACAAAAGCTTATAGAGAATTAGTTCAATTGACAATTGACGGTATAACCTGCCTCCAGAAATTGAAAGAAACAGATATAGCAGAACAACCATTTGAACTTGCCAGAATCATAGAAAAATCCTATGAAGAACTAGGTAGAGATAGTTTGGGTGGGAAACCCCTAAAACCCCAACTAACTGAAAATCCTGAAAAAACATTTATTAAAAATAATCTCAACACTCCAAAAACGAGTTGGGAGGGTAATAAACAATCCACTCCCAGAGAAAAACGGTTTCAGTCTAGAGGAAGGTCTCCTCAACAAAGAGATAGATCTCCAGAACGAGGAAGCAAGTCTCCCCAAAGCGAGCCCTCTGAGAAAAGATACAACCTTAGAGATAGGGATAAATTGAGAAAACCTGACAGATATCAAGATATTGATACACGTCTCTCTCGATCTTTTCAGACTTCCTCACAGAAATCGGAAAGAAGAGGACGGTCAGAAAACAAAGAAGAGCACGTCAAGTCCAAAGACAAGGAACCTGCTCATCAAAGTAAATTACAATTTACAAAAAAGAAGGTAGCTAGTATTAAAATAAAACATGCAGAGGATACTGAGGACACAACTGAAAAACAGAGAGTGGGCCCAGACAATGCTAGACAGCGCAGCAGAAGTGACCATAGGTCGCAAGATCCTGATGAATCTTCTGGAGACAGTGGACACAAATTAATACATTCAAGTGGAAACTGCAGACACCAGAGTTAGCAAACCCCATAAATTATACGAAATAACATTGCGTATAGAGGGGGACAAAACTAGGAAAATAAGGGGTCTCTTTTGGGATAACTTATCGAAAGGCTATGATATCCTTCTGATGAAGCAAAGCTTCGCATATTTTGCGGCTTTCCGAAGTCAAGAACCTCGTTTATGTGTAATAAAGTAACAAAGGTATGTTCTACTAACGTTTATTTTGTTTAGGCAAAGTTTACGAAGCTTGCCTACGTGTATTTCTAATACATTTAATCAGTGTACTTTAATATGGCCGCCGCTTGTATTTTAGTTACTGCGCATGCGTCAGCCACACTCACGTGTCCTGACGCGTCTGCAGAAGTGGAGGGAAATTTATGCGCATGCGTAATCCATAGCTGTGCCCATCATGTGGTACTGATCGTGCCACTGCTCTCGTGTCTGTATCAATGTAGCTAACATTTAAACTGCATAAGTATATTTTATAATGATAAGTAGAAAGTACAAACCCTGTGATGTGTTTTCATGATGACATTATTATGTATTAATTTGTTTTCGCTTACTTTTCATGTACCGCGGGGAATGGGGGTCTGAGTGAAAGGAGAGCCATATTGGAGGTCCCTTCTGCGCCTGCGCAACTTCGGCAGCACAGTAGACCTTGACTGATGGAACATAGCCAGTTGGCAGCGATGGGCGAGATGCTCCTGAGAAAGTCACCTCTGCCCTGCGAGAACAGCGAATGTGGCTCCTTATATGTTACAATGTAATATTGTATTGCTGCTTGCCGTGTAGCTTCTCATGGGAACCCCAATCTTACTAGGCGGTGCCCAAACATGCAAATACAGGCTTGAAATGTTGAATTGTGATTGGTGTGTTACCCAAATCCTACCTTAGGACCAATCGAAATTGAAGGATTTTGACACTTTGCAACATTGGGGGGTGGTACACTGTCCCCAAACTGTATATCTACCCTGGGTTCACCTAGGGAACCGTCCGACTTGTCTGGTTTAGCTGACCTGTCACTGACCCATCGTACTCAGTAGGTGACTGAAGATACAGAGCGCTGCGGAGCACTCTGTCCGAATTTGACCATAGACTAAGGTTCTACTGAACCTTAAAGTGCTGGCGAAGCACTTTGCTGGGAGTTCGCTGACCCAATCGGGGTCTTGATCGATAACTGCAGAGCGGGTGGAGCGCAGGCGTTGCTTCCGAACTGTGGGTTCCGGTCCTGTCCTGAGCGGTCCTGTCCTGAGGGTTTGCTGTCCTGTCCTGAGGTCCTGTCCTGATTCCTAATCCGAGGGTATCCTGTCCTATCCGGGGTGTCCATTCTGCACCTGCTGTCCTTTGAGGGGTATCCTTCCTTGAGGGTTTCCTGTCCTTAACTGACCCGTGGCCAGGGTTTGGTTTCCACACCTTTCTAGGTAAATATTGCTCTGAACCTCTTAAATCTTGCACCTTCTGAATTTCTAACTTTTGCTTCAATAAAGTTTACCATTGCATATGTTATTTTTCCATGTCTTTCCGCAACTATTGAAAGTCATTTGCATTTTTCCATAAGTTTGTTCCTATGTCTTCTCACTTGTTAGAAATTATATTTTGCATTGCAGTTTGTCATTTTCTGATATGGTCTAGAACCTCATTGCCTAGATTGTTTAAAGGCCCGTTCACCTTAAGTGAAGCGTGTTACTCTTTATAGGCCCTCCTGTAGTTATACCTACATAGTCCGCCCATGCTTAAATATTATTGAATAGCGTAGTATCTTCTCGTTACATTTTATATCAGTATTTCAATGATTACTCTGTCGTTATTTCTTTACAGTTACATCATTTACGTTATCTTGGTTATTGATTGCCTTATATTGATGTACCTTATGAATGAAGCAAATGAACTTTAGATAAACATTTTAAAACTTCCCGTTGTCCGTGGTCATTTCAAACAGTATTTTGAATGTTATTGGTTGGGTTTGTATTTTGCTGCCTTTCCTTTTACAGCTAGCTCCCTGATTCATTGTGGTCATTAGGTACCCGCATCGGTGGATGGTAAGTCGGGTGCACTGAGAAATAATAGTAGGGAACTCACACACAAATTGGTAGAGCTCGTGAAGTCACCTGATCGATGTATATGGTGATTTGAAAGTATATGGGCCCTGAAGCCGGAAACGGCGAAAATTATTGGTCGGGTGGCCTCGCGCGCTCTATCAGTTTTACTGGTAGCCAGAGGATGGTTAGGGACTAGTTGAGAGTAAGGCAGGGATTAGTTGGACTAGTTGAGTCGGAAGCTGCTAGTATATTGATGCTGCTAGAAGAGCGGCTGTTCTAAGAGACCTGATCATTCTCTTGTGAATACGCTGTTTTGGAATTCATGAATTGCTGTATTGTTATTATTCTTGTTCTTATATTGTTATATGTATTAATCCATGCATTTGTCAACCGTTTAGTTCTGTGTTGTCCGAACTCCCCGGGGAATTGAAAGGGCAAGTGGTGAATAGAATCCATTGTCCTGAGGTCACAGGCTCGAGGAAAGTTAGGTGCAGGTTTAGATAACCGGGAAGCACTAACTAGGGTTTTCTGAATACATGTGTGAATAAATGTCAGTAACGGGGTTCATTGGCAAAATTCCCATAGTGGCGTAACCTAATAAGGGTCACATCGGAAGAGTAGCAGGTTCCTCGGAGCTAGCGTGAAAGCAGAGGGGTCCGCTGGGAAACCTTAAACTCGGAATATATCCCGGAAAGAAGTGGATGAGTTTAGGGGAATAACAGGTTCACCGATGCTAGAGTGAAGGGTAGGCGGAAGAGATCTACCCGCAGCGAGTGAAAAGTAAATGGAAGTAGTTTACTTGCAGTAAAATAATTCTTTCTCTGTCTAGACACTTGAGCACTGTGGCGAATATGTATTTGTTGTAAAATAACCAAGCACTGAGCACTTTAAAAGAAAGAAAGTTTCCGTTACCTTGTGAAGGGAGGGAGTCAGTCGCGAAGCGCCTCTGACGTCACTCTGTGCCGCGCTGGGATTGGAAGAAGCAGCGGCGGGTAGCGGAGCTGAGATTGTAAAGGAGGGGTGAGCGCCAGAGCGTGGGAACTGTCTCACGAAGGGGCCGCGCACCCATTGGCGGAGATTATTCAGAGTCGCGCACCCATTGGTCGCACGGATTTCTGAAGCGCGTTCTGATTGGAGGTAGTTTGTAAACAAAGTTTAGCGTAGAAGTCGTATGTGGCACTCGCAGACTACAGGAACTCGACCTGATCCAAGGCACCTAGGGTTTGAAAGGGATCAGTGGAAGACTAATAGATACGATATTATGTACGGAACCAAGAGAAAAATGTCCCTTGTAAGTAAGGTGAAAAATTATTTTAAAACGGACAAACCGATTAAATCTAGAGAAGGTGTTCTTGTCCCACCACCCAATACTCCTGCCTCATTCATGATGTTTGACCGAGGGTACAATACCTGTGTGTGGTTGGAGAATTGGGTGAAGTACACAAAAGATGACGGAGTATTGGCTTTTCCGTTAGATGGTACTTTCAATGGTAGGATCTTATTTAATTTAAGAACTCGGATGAATGAACTGCATCCCAGACCGAGACTAACGCAGTATGAGGCATTAGAGGAATGGGAGATTGAGGCTTTTGAAAGAGAAAGACCCCGAATGGACAAGGGTTTGACCAAGTGGTACCCCAGGCTGAAACAGGAGTCCAGGGATAAAAGGATGAAACAGTGGAGGCAGAGCATGATTGTTGAGGGTCTGTTTCCCATGATGCCGGCATGTCATAACCCTGCAGCGGGTGAGAAAAGTACCGAAAAGTGTAAGCATTGGGGGGCCCCTGGGGAGTCAGATGATGAATTGATAGATGACATCTGTACCAGAAGTCCGCCACCTTATAACGAGGGAACCCGATCTTCCAGTGCAGGAGATGCTCCCCGACGCCACTTCCTCAAGGAAGAAGACAGATCCCTAGGACTGGGAGGGGGTGGTCAAGTATTGCCCTATTTTTAGAAACCCGAACCAGCGGAAACAAGGGCTATATATCCCAAAGTGCCCGCAAGCCAGGAAGAAAAATATTCACGTACGAAAGTTTTCTTTCCCAGACCCTTGTATGAAAACGAAGAGAAACCATCGAATTCAGGACTGCCTTTTGTTCAACCTCCATATGAGGAAGAGCGCAGGTCCTTTGACACTGGAACTTGATTCCCGAAACCAAATTATGGTGGGGGACCAAGTGAAACGCATCCTACTGCCCCGAGTTTTACTCCTCCATTGACCCCACAGATATTACATGATACGACTTTAAGAAGGATACTAGTGGAAAAGGAGCAAGAGGCTCTAGCTAGACAAAGGACAGAAATAATTCAGAAAATCTCCCAGTTAAATACCAGTCCTGAGGCATTGACTATTCCAGTAACTATTGGACCAGTGGTCCCGTTATATGGAAATGGTCAGGGAAATCCGATTACTCCAGTTATGACCCCAGTCATGGCACCCCCGAGACAGGAACCGATAATCATAGATGATCAGTCCAGTGAGTGCGAGTCTGAAGTTGCGTTCTTGGACTTGCCAAACAAACCGACCGGAAAGGGAATGCAGCAGAGGCATAACCCTTTTAATGCGAAAGAAATTAAATTAGAGTCAGCAACAGGCACTAGGAATGTCTCTCTGGTAACTCCGGATGAAATTGAGAGTTGGAGTCGTGAATTAGAGAAACAGACTCCGCAAACGAAACCTTTAGACCTCTACAAGCTGAGGGTAGAAATAGAAGAATTAATGGCAGGAAATGTGGGGTTGGATCGATTGAATACCTACTCTGAAGAAGAATTGTCGTTTATATGTAAAAGCTTTACAAGGAACACCAGAGTGCTCCACGAAAAACTGACCGAAACCGCAGCTAGTATGGGGGTAGATATCTCGAAATCCAAGCCCTTACAGAAACCGTACAGAGCAGACTTCTCAGACAAAGATATAGAGCACCTGAATGTGGCGGGAACAAAGTTGCAGATTAAAGAATTATTGGGGGTACTGCAGAAATGGGGAGATGTGGAAAGATGGAGAAGCAGGTGGGCGAAAAAGAGGGAAGAGGCTCGCTCCCGACAAGTGACTCCTGAATTTGCTTTAAGGGAGGTAGAAAAACCTGAGCAGTTATGCCCCATGCGCGAAGTACCTGGAGGGAAATATGTGCATGTCCCCTGGTCTAGACAGGATATTGTGTCCTTTACGAACGATTTTCCAAAATTACGAGAGAAACCAGTAGACTGGTACAGGCAGGTGGAAAGGTTCGTGAAGGTACAGAAATGTTTGTGGAAAGACCTGGATGGGTTTTTCGACATTGTGGTTCCGGTAGATTTATGGACCCAGTGTAAAATAGCCATAGACTGGCCCAGTGAGGAGTATCCAAGAAATAAGGAAACAGGGGAGCCATCAAAGGATGTCATGCGAAAGTATGAGCAGGTAATTCAGCATTTGAAAGAAAAGGTGCCCGCAAAAGAAACTGATTGGACAAAAATAGATAGAACAACACAGGAAAGGGACGAGACAGTGCACTCCTTCTATGAGAGGTTATTGCAGGTATTTAAAACATACAGTGGTATTGATAACATCGATTTGAAGGACATGACGCACTTTATTTACAGGTTTGTAAATGGTTTAAGACCTGAAATTTGTCAGTGGATAAAAGATAATAAAATCTGTTGGCATACAAAGAAAATGGATGAGGTCCTACGGTACGCTAAGTACTGCGAGGACGAGATGGCAGAAAAGAAAAAGGCCCTTAAAGAAAAAGTGATGTGGGCTCAAGTAAAGCTCGCAGAACAGCAGGAAAAACAATTGAGTAACATGGTTAAAAATGCGGAGAACAAAAGTCCTGGGGGAGGGGGTGGAGGAAAGCCCCGGCCCAAATTTAGCAGGGAAGAGGCTATGAAGAAATTTCCCTGCCATCAGTGCGGCGAAATTGGACACTGGCGAAACGAGTGTCCCCAATTGACAGATGATAATGCAAAAACACCTGATTTAACTCCACAGACGCAGAAAGAAAGACCAAGAAAGACTCAACCCCAGGTAAAAACAGTTCAGGTGCCTCGAGCACCCAAGCAGGTATACAGGGGAAAACAGGGAGAGGGTGAGGAGATAGAAGTTTGGGAAAGCGGTGAGAACAGAAATACAGCAACTTCGCAGTATCTGCTAAATGATACCTTCCTTTGTAATGATCAGTACTGACGGGGCCTGAGAGGGGAGGACGAGGAGTGCGTACTTGGCGCTTCCTTGCCGGTAGACCAGTCTGGACCATACATTGAAGGAAAGGTTGACGGAAATGATGTCACCTTTCTGTTGGACACTGGCGCTACCCGTTCTACTGTAAGAACAGTGGACGTTCCAAACCTACCCCTCTCGGGAGAAAATATCCAAGTAGTGGGTGTATCTAATCAATTGATTAGTACTCCTGTTACCGAACCAATGGAGATTTCAATTGGAAATTTTAAACAAATGCATAGGTTTGTCGTCTGTGACACCAGTCCAGTGAATCTACTGGGTCGGGATTTGCTGTGCAAAATGAACTGTACCATCTTTTGCACACCAAAAGGTGTTGAAATTCAGACCCCAGATGAAGATGGCATTTATAAACTATTGTTACTTAGACCTGACTCAGAAATTAAAAGATTGACCCTGCAGGACTTGCCCCAAGAACTCCAGGAAGCAGTAAAGCCAGAGGTGTGGGATTTCACTGGAAAAGATGTGGGACTAATGAAAGATGTGGACCCCATACAGATAGCCATCAAGGACAATGCAGTATATCCTAACACTAAGCCCTACCGAATGAATGCTGAAGTGAAAGCCGGTGTCACTCTGGAAATTCAAAAATTATTAGAAGGAAACATCATACAGGAAGTAATGAGCAGCCCTTGCAACTCACCGATTATGGGCATCAAGAAGCCTAGTGGCAAGTATAGGGTAGTGCAAGACCTAAGAAAGGTAAACAAAATTGTAGTTCCCTGCTGCCCTATTGTCCCGAACCCAGCAGTGATATTGTACCAGATTCCTTGGGATGCTGAGTGGTTCACTGTGATTGATTTGTGTCATGCATTCTTTTCGATACCCCTGCACCCCGACAGCAAATTTCTTTTCTCGTTTGCCTTCGAAGGTCACGTGTATTGCTGGAACCGGGTCCCTCAGGGGTATACAGAGAGCCCTTCTATCTTTAATCAGATCTTGAAAAAATGTCTAGAGACTTTGATCTTACCTGGGAACTCTGTCTTAGTGCAGTACATAGACGACCTTCTACTGGCGTCTAAAAGTCATAGGGACTGTGTAGTTGACACCATTGCCCTCCTAAATCATCTGTGTGAGAAAGGGCATAAAGTGGCCCCTGACAAACTACAGTTCTGTGCAAAATCAGTGAAATATCTAGGACACCAGATAGAAAAGGGTGTCAGAAAAGTCACATCAGAAAGAGTGAGAATAATTCAAAAGATGCAGTTGCCCCGTACTCAAAAAGACGTCAGAATGTTCCTGGGTGTACTAGGATACTGCAGGCAGTGGATTCTGGGATTTGCAGTCTTAGCCAGGCCTTTGATAAAAATGACCACGAGAGGAATGCCAGACATTGTAAAATGGGACGATGAAAGCCTAATGGCTTTCACAAGACTGAAAAACTGTCTGTGTACAGCCCCTGCGTTGGGAATGCCAGATTATTCCAAAGAGTTTGCCCTATTCTGTGACACTCGCAATAATTGCGCATTGTCAGTCCTGACTCAAGAACATGGCACGACCAGAAGGCCTGTGGCCTATTTCTCTGCCACCTTGGATCCAGTAGCTGCTGGGTTACCAGGCTGTCTGAAAGCAGTAGCTGCTACCTGTGCAAGTTTGGAACAGAGTGAGTCCATAGTCATGGGACATCCTGTGACTGTGTATGTTTCGCATGGAGTGGTAATTCTATTGACCAGAACTAAAACGCAGTATCTCACCCCTAGTCGGCTGACTAAATACGAGAGGATTCTTGTGGGTGCAGCAAATGTAAGCATTGTTAGGTGCGGTATTCTGAACCCTGCCACTTTACTCCCCGACTCCCTGGAAATGGAAGGTGGGGATGATGATGAACATGATTGCATTGATCTGACAGAGTTCAGCACCAAACCACGTCCAGACATAAAAGAAACGCCATTGCCTGAGCATGATAAAGAGCTGTTTGTAGATGGTTCCTGTCTAAGACATGAACTAGGAGGCCTGAGTGCTGCTTATGCAGTAGTCTCTTTAACAAAAATTGAAGAAGCAGGTTACCTATATAACATCAAGTCTGCACAAGTAGCCGAATTGATTGCTATGATAAAAGCTTGCAAAATTGGGAAGAACCTACGCATAACAGTGTATACTGACAGTCAGTACTGTTATGGAGTTGTGCATGACTTTGGCCAATTGTGGCTACAGAGGGAATTCCTGACTTCCTCAGGTACTCCCATTCGGAATGCAAAAGTTGTTCATGACCTTTTAGAGGCCATCCAGTTACCCAAGGAACTGGCAGTGGTAAAATGCGGTGCTCATAAGAAGAGCATGGACAAAGTATCACTGGGAAACGATTATGCTGATCGAGTGGCCCAATGGTGCGCCAGAGATCACTATATCGTTAATCCTAAACGAGGGGGAATCGGAGCCAGCTGCCAACTTCAAGTGTTTGAGGAAGTGCCTACTTGGGATGAAGTGAGAGAGTGGCAGGAGTCGGCTCCTTGGCAAGAAAGAGAGAAATGGAAGGAGGATGGGTGTAGACCGAGACGTGTGGATGGTGTAATTTTGGGCCCAACTGGTATGCCTGTGTTACCCCGACACTTGCTTGGCACAATGGCAAGATTAATACACGAAGGATCACACATTGGTAGGGATGCCATGATTCTGGTATTTCAACAGACTTGGTACAGTAAGAAGTTCAGGAAAGTAGCAGAGTCCCTCTGCCAGAGGTGCCTGTCATGTCAACAGATGAACCCAGGCAAAAGGACAATGGTTGAACTGAGCAAAATTGGGAGATCCGGGGGTCCCTTTGTAAAGATACAGATTGATTTCATCACCATGCCCCGTTGTGAAGGGAAACGATATGTCCTTGTCATTGTTTGCGTATTTTCAAAATGGGTAGAAGCTTACCCTACTCCCCAAAGTGACGCACTGACCGTAGCGAAGTGTTTACTAAAAGAACTGATACCTAGATTCGGGGTGCCATTCATTATTGAATCAGATAAGGGTGGACATTTTCAGAATGAAATACTGGCTGAACTCTGTAAGGCCTTTGGAATAAGGCAGAAACTTCACTGTGCATATCATCCAGAGGCTTCTGGAATAGTGGAACAAGTAAATGGAACTATCAAAAACAGACTAGCAAAGCTGACTAATGCAACTGGCATGACCTGGGTGAAGGCCCTGCCCCTGGTCCTGATGGGACTGAGAAGTGTTCCTGACCGCAAGACAGGCCTAAGTCCCCATGAAATCATTATGGGAAGAGTGATGAGACAAGCATGGGTGCCAGGAAGCAAACTGTTGAGTATTACTGATGATTTGGTGCTTGAATACTGCAGAAGATTGGGTGACCAAGTGCGTTCTATCTCTCGCCAGATTGGAGACGACGGCATCCTCAATCCAACGACTCCTCTCCACAGCTTGGTTCCAGGAGACTGGGTCAAAATAAAGAAGCACACTCGATCAAGCTGTCTGGCACCAAGGTGGGGAAAGAAACGCCAAGTAATCCTGGTAACAACCACTGCAGTGAAGGTCGCAGGTATTCCCCAGTGGATCCACGCTGGCCACACCCAGAAGGTATTACCAGACAAAGAATTTGAAGAAGAAGGGCATCCAGCAGAGGACTCTGCAGGAGCCAGACCAGAAGCAGCTGACAACGAGCAGCCCAGCACCAGTCAGGCTGCAGGAACAGCAGACGTTGGCCCAGGAGTAGTTGACTACGAACTGCCAAGAATCCAGCCTGCTGAAGAGGTCCAGGAAGCTGAGCCAGGAGTAGCTGATGACGAGCTGCCAAGCATATGGCCAGAAGAATGGATACCGATGATTGATCTGACCGAAGATCCCATCAGAACAAGAGAGCGACTTTGTGAAGGTAGGGAGTGGACTAGTAAGGAAAAGCAAGGCACAGGCGAAGAGCCTCAGCCGCTTGAGATTCACATAAAAACTGAGGAAGGAGAAGGTCAGACAGGGACAGAACAGGTGTTCGATACACCACCGCTAACACCTGATGTGGATAAGGGACAGCTTAGAAATAGAGTGATAGTTCGAGCAGAAGAAAATCAAGAGATCGAAGTGCTTGAACAGGATCAGATAGGGTTAGAAGAACGGGTTCAGGAAACAGAAACAGAAACAGAAACAGAGACAATCGAAAGCCAAAAACAAAATATTCCTGAACAGGGCCAGATTAGTAACCAGGAAGAAGAATTTGATGCTAGCCCTGGAACTAGCGAGATAAGAGAAGAAGAAGAAGAAAGTGAAGCAGAATTGCCACAAGCTAAAGAGAATAAGAGGATAAGAGAAGAAAGCGAAGTCCAAGTACCAACTAAGAGATTAAAGAAAAGAAACAACCTTGAGCCTAGGTTCGTAAAGAGACTAAGGCTAAGGATAAAGACGGTGGAAGAAAAACGTGCAGAAGCAAGGAGAAGTGCGCGGATAGCAGAGCAAGAAGAAAACTCTTCCAAAAGAAGGAGTGAACGAATAAAAAGACAAAACAAGAAGTACAAGTCTCCTGAATGGACACTCGTTTTGGAAGAACTTGAAGATCTTGATATAACTGACGTAAGCGACGGAGAGCCCGTCCCTGAGTACTCTGCTGAAGAAGAAGACGAACCACCGTGAATTTGCACAAAGTAAGCTAGCTGTGTAAAGACACAAAGAGGGGTCGAGAAACTTCTTCTGAGCCGAAATGTCTGATTCAACTGTGAATGGTAGACCTAGTTGCAGTCGTTGCAAAACGTGCTGCAAGGTGTGTATATGTAGTATAGTAGTACTGATAGTAATTTGGATAGGACTAACAATCTTTATACCCTTCACTGTAAGTAAAGATACTAACATTGTCCCTACTGAAATTGTAAATACAGACAGTGAGGAGTTGACAACACAGAGTGTAGCAAGACATGAGAGAGCACTGAGACAAACAAAACGAGACTTAGAAGCATCAGATGAGGGAGGACTACATTACCATGGAATTAAGAACAGGACACACTTAAATGTTTTTGCAAACTTGTTAATACACTATGTAGAGACTATGGAAATTGAAGATTGCTATGTCTGCATGAAGCTACCTACTTCTGTGGCTGAAGGCGTGACATACCATCACTTGCCATTGACATATGGAATCTCCTGTAGCATTTTAGCTAGTTTATTTTACAAAAGAGGACCGTTACAGTACTATTACTCTAATAATGACGTAATCTTTTCTGAACTTCCTATACGTGGGAACTTGAATCCTGTACATACCAAAAGCGACACCATAAGATATATGGGAGACTACTTCTTGACTATAGGTAACATTGACATAGCTGATGCACACAGAGATAACTTGACTTGTTCTTTGCGTGAACAGGAAAAGATGTTCCTGAACATGGCAGAGAAAAGAAGAATTAAAAATACAAAAGAAGGCTAATGACGAAAGTCAGAAAAAGCCAAAGTGGGCAGAGAACATGGAAGGCACCTCAAATGGTGGGGCGGGACCTGCTCTGTTGCTGGATTTTGAAAAGAAAGGAAAGTTATGTCTTCACCGCGAGAAGACTAGCTATTATAATAATGTTTTCATTGGTTCCAGTGAATGCGAACACAATTACAAGGTAATTGGAGGTTGGGGTTTCAAAAATGGGTCAGAGCCTGTGTTTCCTGGAATTTATTATATTTGTGGGGACAAGGCTTATTTCAAATTGCCGGATCACTGGTATGGAAGCTGCTATTTTGGCATTGTCTTCCCGAAAATATACCATGTGAATGGAAAAGCTGGAAGCAATGAAGATACTAATGGCTTAGTGCGTAGTAAAAGAGAAAGTATAGGTGAAATTATGGGTAGTATTTTCAGTGCACTGATACCTGGAGTGGGAGTGGTTCTGAACACTCACAGAATTTGCAAATTGTCTACTATAGTGGATGTGCTGTCTACTGAAACAGCTCATGGATTTCTGCTGGTCAATACCGAAATGGTTGCGATCAGATCAATGGTTTTGCAGAATCGACTTGCTCTTGACACCTTATTAGCGAAAGAGGGCGGAGTCTGCCGGATGTTGAAGGCGCAACATTGTTGCACTTATATTCCGGATAAAAGTGTACAGATCAAAAGATATGTGAAAAACATTACTAATTTGACAAAGGAACTCAAACCACTCGAGGTTGATAGTGCCTGGAAGAGACTGGTAGATGGTCTCTCAAATGTAGGTCATTGGCTTGCTAGCGTAGGTAAAAGCTTATTGTTCAAGATACTGATGCCAATTGGTATTATAGGTCTTATTATATTTCTCATTTTTATCTGTTGTAAATGCCGTAAGCGCACCAAGAAGCACGAGGTAAATGCAAGAGGGTTGAAACGGAGTGTGGATGAGATTGAATTGGAGGAAGTGAATGATCAGATATACAAAAAGGTGAAGACTTCTCACCCTACTAGAACTGAGAGAGAAAAGTTAGAACGATTGCTGGAAGAGATAGAACTATATAAAGTGTGAAAGAAAGTTGGCATCTGGTTCCATTTTTGTGATGATAGTAAATATCATCAAAGAGGGGATTGATGAAGCAAAGCTTCGCATATTTTGCGGCTTGCCGAAGTCAAGAACCTCGTTTATGTGTAATAAAGTAACAAAGGTATGTTCTACTAACGTTTATTTTGTTTAGGCAAAGTTTACGAAGCTTGCCTACGTGTATTTCTAATACATTTAATCAGTGTACTTTAATATGGCCGCCGCTTGTATTTTAGTTACTGCGCATGCGTCAGCCACACTCACGTGTCCTGACGCGTCTGCAGAAGTGGAGGGAAATTTATGCGCATGCGTAATCCATAGCTGTGCCCATCATGTGGTACTGATCGTGCCACTGCTCTCGTGTCTGTATCAATGTAGCTAACATTTAAACTGCATAAGTATATTTTATAATGATAAGTAGAAAGTACAAACCCTGTGATGTGTTTTCATGATGACATTATTATGTATTAATTTGTTTTCGCTTACTTTTCATGTACCGCGGGGAATGGGGGTCTGAGTGAAAGGAGAGCCATATTGGAGGTCCCTTCTGCGCCTGCGCAACTTCGGCAGCACAGTAGACCTTGACTGATGGAACATAGCCAGTTGGCAGCGATGGGCGAGATGCTCCTGAGAAAGTCACCTCTGCCCTGCGAGAACAGCGAATGTGGCTCCTTATATGTTACAATGTAATATTGTATTGCTGCTTGCCGTGTAGCTTCTCATGGGAACCCCAATCTTACTAGGCGGTGCCCAAACATGCAAATACAGGCTTGAAATGTTGAATTGTGATTGGTGTGTTACCCAAATCCTACCTTAGGACCAATCGAAATTGAAGGATTCTGACACTTTGCAACATTGGGGGGTGGTACACTGTCCCCAAACTGTATATCTACCCTGGGTTCACCTAGGGAACCGTCCGACTTGTCTGGTTTAGCTGACCTGTCACTGACCCATCGTACTCAATAGGTGACTGAAGATACAGAGCGCTGCGGAGCACTCTGTCCGAATTTGACCATAGACTAAGGTTCTACTGAACCTTAAAGTGCTGGCGAAGCACTTTGCTGGGAGTTCGCTGACCCAATCGGGGTCTTGATCGATAACTGCAGAGCGGGTGGAGCGCAGGTGTTGCTTCCGAACTGTGGGTTCCGGTCCTGTCCTGAGCGGTCCTGTCCTGAGGGTTTGCTGTCCTGTCCTGAGGTCCTGTCCTGATTCCTAATCCGAGGGTATCCTGTCCTATCCGGGGTGTCCATTCTGCACCTGCTGTCCTTTGAGGGGTATCCTTCCTTGAGGGTTTCCTGTCCTTAACTGACCCGTGGCCAGGGTTTGGTTTCCACACCTTTCTAGGTAAATATTGCTCTGAACCTCTTAAATCTTGCACCTTCTGAATTTCTAACTTTTGCTTCAATAAAGTTTACCATTGCATATGTTATTTTTCCATGTCTTTCCGCAACTATTGAAAGTCATTTGCATTTTTCCATAAGTTTGTTCCTATGTCTTCTCACTTGTTAGAAATTATATTTTGCATTGCAGTTTGTCATTTTCTGATATGGTCTAGAACCTCATTGCCTAGATTGTTTAAAGGCCCGTTCACCTTAAGTGAAGCGTGTTACTCTTTATAGGCCCTCCTGTAGTTATACCTACATAGTCCGCCCAAGCTTAAATATTATTGAATAGCGTAGTATCTTCTCGTTACATTTTATATCAGTATTTCAATGATTACTCTGTCGTTATTTCTTTACAGTTACATCATTTACGTTATCTTGGTTATTGATTGCCTTATATTGATGTACCTTATGAATGAAGCAAATGAACTTTAGATAAACATTTTAAAACTTCCCGTTGTCCGTGGTCATTTCAAACAGTATTTTGAATGTTATTGGTTGGGTTTGTATTTTGCTGCCTTTCCTTTTACAGCTAGCTCCCTGATTCATTGTGGTCATTAGGTACCCGCATCGGTGGATGGTAAGTCGGGTGCACTGAGAAATAATAGTAGGGAACTCACACACAAATTGGTAGAGCTCGTGAAGTCACCTGATCGATGTATATGGTGATTTGAAAGTATATGGGCCCTGAAGCCGGAAACGGCGAAAATTATTGGTCGGGTGGCCTCGCGCGCTCTATCACTTCTAGCAGAAAAAGACTGGCCATCAAAGTTTGTCAGGGAGTGCCCACATGGAGAAGAAATGATTATGCCTGCCTTCTCAAATCACATTCCAATTCATAAAAAATACACATTTGCAAGAAAATGGGCAGTGGCCGAAGCCCCTGCATTATATAAAAATCACGTAGGATGGGATGAGGATTCTCCTCACCACAAAATACAGTTAAAAAATCAACCCACTGCACAGAGGCAGTACCCAGTTAAGCAAGATGCTAAAAAGCAAGTCAGGGAGATCTTAGATCAACGTGATTGAAACATGCACCTCGCAAATGAACAATCCTTTGTTTCCTGTCTCCAAGTCAGACGATTCATATCGTCTAGTTTTGGACTACAGACACCTAAACTCCTGCTGCAAAACATTTGCAGTACAAAACTCACACAGTGCAGCACTAATGAATAACATCGTGCGCAAAAAATATAAAACGATATTAGACATCTCAAATGGTTTCTTTTGTCAAAACATAGCACCTGAAAGCAGGTATTTGACTGCTTTCTCAACAATGGGGGCGCAAAAACAATTCTATCGACTCCCACAGGGATTCAAGAATAGCCCGGGATTATTCTCAGCAAGGGTAACAGAGTTACTACAAATGTATGATGATGAGGCATTATCTTATGTCGAGAACATCTATCTTACAGACGACGACCTGGAGACACACTTGAAAAGAGTGAACACCATAATACTTGGGTTCGCAGCTGAAGGGTACAAATTCAACTTTAAAAAGTCATGAATTGCCCATCTAACTGTTCTGTTTTTAGGATATGAATTATCAAGTGAAGGCAAAAGCCTAGCAGACAACTTCTTAGAGAAGTGTGCAGTACTCCAAGCTCCAAAAACGCGGAAGAATTTACAATCAATACTAGGTTTCCTGAATTTCGGAAGAACATACATTCTAAATTATGCAGAGAGGGTTAAACCTCTATATGAATTAATAAAACCTGATTTCAAACCAATTAATTGGACTCAGAAACACACAGAAATTGTAAGATCATTACAAACAGACATGTTAACTAAAACAAAACTGCAAACACGCTTAAACGAACGCAACATTGTAATTCGAGTCATCCCAGGAAGATGTGGATTCACGTACCTGACCTCTAATGAGGGAGAAACGGTACCAATAGCTTATAAATCACACTTGTACACACAAGCGGAAATGAAATTCAGTTCTACTGAAACAATTCTAACTGCTGTTCAAACTGCTGTAGCAAAAGAAAGAGCCCTCACACAAGGTAAACGAATAATAATCGTTACACCAGTACCTGCCCTAGAAGCAGTAACAAGAGCAAGCATTCCAAATGCTAAAGCTCTACATCCGAGATGGATACAATGGGTTAATTCTCTTGCTGCATCAGACGTAGTATACAAATTTGGTCCTAATTTAAAAACACAAGAATTTCTCCAATATGAATATGAATGTCCTCTGCCGTCTGAAATCCTGCCTCTGGAACATTACGGCTGTATAATATATACAGACGGATCAGCACAACCCGCAGTTGGGGGTAAACAAGCATATAGTGCTGCGTGCGCGATTGTTAAAGGTCGTTGGCATGAAGGAAAATTTAGGCCACTCGTCACTAAAAATCAATCTCTAGGAGATTGTACAGCTCAGCGAGCTGAACTACTGGCTTTCAAGATGGTGCTTGAAAATACCGATCGTGAATTCCCCACACTAATAGTGTGCGATTCATATTATTGCGTTCAGTTTTACAATGAATACTTGCAGAACTGGGTTCAAAATGGCATCAAAGATGCAAAAGGTGGCACAATCAAGCATAAAATGCTCTGGGAACAAGTAGTTCTTTTACAGAAAGAACTACAAAAGACTCACGTGATACATACACTGAGTCATCAACGTGATGGCGTTCACGTTGCAGGGAATTCATTGGCTGATGAGGCCGCGAAGGCAGCCGTGCAAACGGCTTCCGTAGCTGCCATCACCCGGTCAAAAACAAAAATAGACAGCGATATAATGCAGGCTGTCAGTGCTTCAGTAAAAGACAGTGGTAAGACACTCCCGAAAGGCTTTCCAGTAAAGTACTCATACAAAACTGATGCGAATAATGTTACTTTTGCTCAAATCCCTGGAGTGGGGGATAGGGCAATTCAAACATGTAACACAGGTTAGGACTAATTTTAGCGGCACACGAAGGGCTCGCTTCTGCACATGCTGGTATTTCCGCCACAGTATCATTATTAAAACAGAGATATTGGTGGCCGCGCATGAGAAAACAAACTAGGAACTATGTTCTAGAATGTGAAATATGCCAAAGAATGAAAGTATCAACAGTGAAACGACTAGCACAGACGCCCCTTCTGATCTCAGATAAAACATTAGCATGTGTTTACCTGGACCACTGTGGTCCCTTACAAAGGGATGGCAACTATAAATATATCATGGTCGCAGTGGATTCCTGCATGAGATTCATTTGGATGTGGCCCCAGCGCTCGGCTGACGCCAGAACTGCTATAAAAGATTTGCGAGTCTTTATCGGCACATACGCAATTGGCATGCTACATTCTGACCAGGGTCCTGCGTTTAGCTCTCGAGCTTACAAGGAGGCCATGGCCAGCATGGGCATTGCATTGCGGTACTCTTCTCCCATCCATCCTGAGGGAATGCGGTAGTGGAAAGAAAAAAACGTGACATAAAGCAATCTATAACGGCGAGGGTATTAGGTTCGGGTGATGGGTGGGTCAAACATCTAACAAGTGTCCAACGTAGTCTTAACAATCTGCCAAGAAATTCTCTAAGAGGTATCACTCCATACGAACTATTGTTCGGTACTAGAATGATAATCCAGGACTTAGATTGTCAGACTTCAGTGGTGAAAGAAAAAACCTTTGATATCAAAGATCGTTTGGCTGTTTTACAGGACTTAAATGAAACAAGAAGAAGTCTAAGTAACATAAAGCTAAACCCAACGACCACTGAAGAGAAACCACCTGTCCCAGCAAGACCTGTCTGGATTCCAAAGATTGGGGATCTGGTCAGAGAAAAGATCGCGGTGAAGAAGGAATTTGGGCCTTCTTACAGAAAAGCAGTACCTGTCTTAGCTGTCAGCGGAACAAGATCAGTAGTACTACCGCCCCTTGCTGGTAAAAAGGAGAACAGAGTTGTATCAATCGACCTGGTAAAACCACAATCATGTGGCCAATAAAAAGTAGTAGGCCCAGTGGACTCCCAAGAAATAGCAGAAGACCAAATCTTGCTACAATCAAAGAGGTTCAAACTGAGAGACTAATCACTTTTGATAAACCTGCAGTGAACAAAAAAGGACTATGCAACAAAGCCATGGAACTTGTGCCTCTTGAGACCCAAATTGCAATAGTTCGTCAAGAAACACCAGTCTAAAATGATGTAGCATCAGACTATGCTAATGAAACAAAGAAAGATACAAAGACTAATGAAAATCCGGAAGCAATTCCAACAATTGACAGAACTGCATCTGGCTACTTCATCAATTTCGATGACTTTTCTGATGATCCAAGCGAGCATGAAGAAACGCCAGCAACAAGAATTTTCAAAGAAAAAATGACTGAGCTCTTTCATCAACTCAAAGAAACATATCTGATTTCACCATGGATTGAATTATGGATTGTGTTAGGTGTGTTTTTCCTCCTACTTTGGCTCATCATGGTTTTATGTTTGGGTAGATTTATTGATGGAAAATATAGTACAATGGACACAGCAAGTCAGAACATCAACTTGGTCCTAAAGCCTCACAGATCCTCTCACATCGAAAAAAGAGAACTGTCATCAGTGAACATCACAGCCAATCCTATACCTGGGGGTGTAGCATGGGACAAAACTGATTACGAAATCTATGGCCCGATTGAGCTCTTGAAATATCCACATCAATTCAAGGTTTCATTAAGTGACTTTGTGACACCAAGTACTTTCTCTGATGATTGGGACTTTGAAAATATTAATAACATGATGTCAGATTTAGTAATGTCAGCAAAATTCACAGAACGGGATTATTTGCAGGGTTCATCAAACTATGAAGAAATGTACTGTTATAATCATTATGGTCATCACTATTTGCATAAATCTGCTCAACCTAGAAATGTTTTTACTTATAACCAATGGGAACATTGTCCAACTCCGCCAAAAGGCAGCTCAAAATGAGAAATTCCCATACTTCTCAGGGTTTAACAACAGTGATCCAGAAAGGTTTTAATTTAAAATGTTAAATAAGACAGGAATGAAAACAATGTTGACAAATGCTAAATTGATTTATTCTGAAAAATGTTATAATAAAATGTCTACATTTGGTTTTGAATTTTGGAAAAACAACATTGAAACAAAAACCATCTAGGGTACAAAAGACTGGCAGGTACAAGGTTTAGAATCATTATTTAGAGCCTGCATGATCCCAGAACAGATAATATTGCTGAATGACACCATTCAACAAACAAACTGTTTTGGTTTAGCCAAGATAAAAGACTTAAATAAACTGTCTATTCCAAAGCCCATACCTGATAGTAATAGCACTACAGATGTGGGGATAGACGTATCCCATATTTTACACCAAAACAGAACAAATCCTGATTGGAAAAAATGGTTGATCTGGCCCACAGACACAAATAACTGTCAAGATAGATTCCTGAACAAAATACAGGGTTTCAAACAGACCAGGCCAGACCCAAGATATTCCCAGAGACAACATCCAGGGATAGATACAACATACAGTGTAGGGAAACTATGCCTTGAGTGGCTACAAAAATCCACACTGGCTGAAATTAAGCAACACTTGACTTTACTTAAAGAAGATGCTGACTTGCGAGATTTCATACTGGGACCTCGCAAACAGCGGCAAAAACTTTTCATATACGCCGGTATATACGCTGCTTACAACGAAGCCTGGAAAGTGAAGCAAATTGAAACTGCTGAAAAAATACGAGAAATTGATCGTATTCATTTGGAAAAATCCCTTTCTGTAGTGGACAATAAGTTAACGACTCTGTCCTCCAGAATTTATTCACTGGACAGCATTGTATCATCTGCTATTGATATAATAGAGCAGGACTTGATAATGTTACAACATGGTAAGTCCCAATTGCGTTCTATTGTACAGCTAGGCTGGACGTTGCAAAACCTGCGTTCAGGCTACTTGCCATGGCGTCTAATCAACACAACGTCATTATTTTCTATCTTTAACCTTACTGATAAACAAATCAGTTTGGTACAAAAAGGAGGAGACTATACGATTCTCAGCATTGAAAAACTTGAGAGATTACCATTGACAATGTCAGAGAGACCTGTCATTGAATGGATAATACATGGAACAATTACAATTCCGATAACAACTTTTGAGTTTCAGTACTGCCAAAAGTATATACCAGCAGGCCTGTATGAAAGGTTGGGTAAAGGATACATCAAGTCAACCTGGAATTTACTTTATACACATAAATGCTATAGTGAAGGGAACAAAATAAGTATTTTTTAGTGATAACAATTGTAAAAAATCACTAAGTGGGACACTTCTGTGTTAAGGTATTAACTTGCATGGAGCCTGCGAAGGTTCATCAAATAACCTTTCATGTTACCTGCATGGCACTCCTGCAACACAGATAGAGCCTTTTTTCAGACAGCTTTCCAACGGCAGCTACGTTCTAATAAGTGACCACAGCTGTTGTGGCATGATGCCAGGAAAAGCCTATCTCGTAACCGTTACTTCCAGGGTCATTTGCTGTATGCAAGTATTGTATCCAAACAGCAAACCAGACAAGGAGGCAACAATATGGCTTTCTCTGAATATCTCTTCTATTCGAATTGATACTTTAAGCAGAATGAAGTCTATTCTTTTACAGACAACTGTGCCTTTAACCTCGTAGAAAGAGACGTATGATCTGCAAGTTGCAAGGACAGCGGCAGAGATACATACCCTATTATCGACAAATTGCCCTGTGCATTTCGTAGAAATGTTAGGTCAAATCTTAAACATGTCTGATACCAGTGGCATCGCTCATGTATTTAAGACAATTTTTTTCGGGACTGTTAGCACCCTTTGAAACAGTTCTGGGCATTTTCCTGAATTTTGTGCATTCTTTATTCGGCGGCCTGCCTCTTCTTTTGGGACTCGTAGCAGGAATTTTATTTTTGATCCTTCTGCTCCGATATGGCAAGCCAAGCCCCAGACAAAACTCCAGCAATGATGGAAGAAACGATCCTAGCAATACGCTACCAAGACCGAATCACTAGAGTCCTCGGATTGGCCCGGCTAAGAGATCTGAATACAACTTGGTTTCTTTCATTCAGACCAATCTGGCAAGATTGCATCTTACCTATGCTTCGATGTCTGCTATGCGGAGAAGAATGCGTGTTGCACGTCTGTCTTACACTACCATCAGCAGTACCTATGGATATCAATACTTTGCTTGGTTCGGTAGCGGCTCATGCAACGTGTTGTCCCCAGCGGCTACTTATTCTGATTACGGTATTCGTTGAGACTTCACCATTACGATTAGGTGGCGGTGAAGTACGAGATGAAAGCAGCACCACACAGGTACAACCTTCTGTGAGCATTGCTGATCCAGACATCGATGATGACAATGATTCTCACATATGCACTATTTCAGCTTTTTCGAACTTGGTCGAACTTTCCCCTACTGTTGTAGACCAATTTTTCGCAAGCCTGTCTGATTTGATGTTCTCTCCTAACAACAAGAATAACTTTTAAGACAACGAGCACACAGCGTTCCCTGAACTCTGAATTTGGCCTTCAATTTTTGATAAACAACACTACTGAAAACAATTGGAACTATCTTTTCCCCTGAAAGCGAAATTATTTTTTCCATTTCCAAAATATTTACCTTTTTTCTGGCACATGGTACTCTGCATTAAGTAGAGATATTCTTAGAGAACAGAACTTCTATTTTTAGAGACACTAGAGACAATATTTTAAAACTCAGCCTCTAGCACATGTACAGTATTGTATAAATATGTGATGAAATGGTCTCGACCTTCTTTTCTGTATTAAGAGCCATTTCATAAATGTAATTTTCGCAATTCATTCAGCCGATATTTATATATGCATTATCTGAATGATACCACTGCTTGAAAAACGTACAGTATAAATACTCATTTTCGTGTATATACCATACACCATTTCAAATGCAATTTATGTATTTTGGGGTGGGTTGGAAAACACATGCATCGTTATGTGTTTAGTATTGCTTAATATTTAGTAATGATGGACATTATACGTGGAGTGGGTGTTGTGAATGTATCTAGGACTCTAATTAGATATTCCCGATTTATGCCCTTATGTGGTTATAACAAATCATATCCTTATAAAGGCATACGAATCATATCCATATTTAGTCATAGCCAATGCAGTCCAAATATGGCAAGGCTCCTCCCATGGACTCCTAGAAAGTACAACGCGTTCTTTAAACAAACCAAGCCTCCAGCAGCCCGGGAATTCCCCCTGCTTTTGTTTTGATTTGCACAAGAACTCCTGGAGTCCAGAAAGAACTGTAAGTTCTTAGTGACGTCTTATGTCCAACCTTACATCAAAACCGGCACCTTCCAGGTATAAATATACCAACGTTGCCTTAAGCAAACACACGGTGGTTTGGAGCAGAGCGGCTATCTACTTGCCCGACGCCCAGCTGATGCGAGTGCCGAAGGAAGCCGACCCTCCCATTTGACGCACTGAGAGAGACGCTGTCTTTTCTCCAGCCGAGAAATTCCAGCTCCAGTGTTTCCAGGCACCCTTGCGGATTGCTGGGAGATCGAGTCCTGAGAGAGAGATACAAGACCTCCTTCATTCTATGACCAAGGTACGGAGCTGATTATAAACTTAGAGAATTCTTGATTCAGATTCTTGGCAAAAACGAACTTAACTTAAACTGCAACTTGCTTACTCCTTCCCACGTATTAGGCTTAGGTCAGGTACACCGGGGTAGGCGTATCTTAGAAGCACCAGTTGAGTACGTTTAGTCAATGATTTTATGTATGTATATATTTTATCCGTTTTAAAGTATCATATGGCTCAGAAACCATATCAATGCTTTTACAGTATTATTTCATAATACTCCTTTTACTGTACGCACTTTACTTCATGATAAGTATTGAAATTGTGGCAACTCACTTCTCTTGCATGAGAAAGTAGACTGCTCAATAAATAACAACTTTTATTGAAAACGCCCGTCTCTCTATTTCTCTGCACTCCTGGTGAAATTAAGCTGAGTGATTGACTGAGTGAAATAGCTATCTATTGTTTTCACACGACTCTGGAGATATACTCCTTATTCTGGGGGAGCAAAGTTGTCATGTTTATGCTGTTGTCAGAAACGAATCCCTTCTTCTCCAAACAGGAAAGTTAACTCCTTCCTGTTCATTCGAGAGAGTTTCTAGTGACCTCTGAGCTAGCTGGCATTCATAATTAAGTCTAACATATTCAGTAGAGACCTTGATGACCTCAGTCCTACGTCTAAACTGCGGTTTATGTTATTCCAATGCGCAGAGCCTATTGGGAATATAGGAACTACACTACAGAGCGTGTGAGCTTAGTACTGACTTGTGTGTGAACATCTATACAGATATCCGCTCTGCTTCCGGAGGGGGCCATGATTTTAGCCTTCTTTGGAAGGAAAGAGGCTTTCTTACATGCCATGGGATGCAGATAATGCATGGAAAACTAGTGCATAATCGTCTGACTGCACTGACATATCCGAAGAAAATAGCTATTATCAAGTTTAGCGCACACAAGAAAGTGACTGACAAGACAGGACAAGGCAACGCCTTTGCAGATCGCGTAGCCTGTGAGACTGCGATGCAGCGAAGCACTACATCTATGTATGTAGTGAAGTCACAAGCTGAGCGTTGGCATGATGCTAGACAAGAAGTGCTTGACATACAGAGATCTGCTTCTGTGGAGGAGCTTGAGCATTGGTCTAAAGAGGGAATGTTGGATGATGAGGGCTGTTGGCACGATAAAGAGATGGATAAATGGAAACTGCCTATCACCTATTTACAGCCTATGGTTCATATGGCACATGGGCGACACATGTTGGAGCTTCAGCAAAAACAAAATTGCTTACGCAAGTTTGGGAGCATCGAGAAATTGCCGACACAGCTCAAAGGCTAGTACAGTCCTGTTTGATCTGTTTGCAGTACAATCCTGGTAAAGGGACACAGACTCCTAGAGGAGGATTTGCTACAAAAAAACCACACCTTTTGACGTTTGGTAAATGGATTATATTCAGCTTGAACGTTGCAATAACTTGAAGTATGTTCTAGTGGTGGTATGTGCCTTTAGTAAATGGACAGAGGCATATCCTACAAAGGATAATACGGCTCTTACTACAGCAAAGGTTCTATTGAAAGAATTCTTCCATAGATTTGGTGTTTGCAAATTTTTGGGGAGTGACAACGGACCTCATTTTATTGGGCAAGTTTTTGAGTATGTTCTGAAAGGATTAGGGATCAAACAGAAGTTCCATGCAGTCTGCCACCCACAATCAGCAGGGCTAGTGGAAAGGTATAATGCTACCCTAAAGTTGAAACTAGCGAAAATTCAGGCTTCCACGTCTTTGAAATGGCCTGATGCGTTGCCCTTGGCATTGTTGTCCATTAGATCAGTGCCACATTCACGATCTGGACTTACACCATATGAGGTGGTATTTGGGAGACCTATGAACATTTGGGGAGTCCCTAAGCCACACCCCATACATGATGCACCATGCGTTTTGATGAGTGACTACCTATCACAGTTGACTGACAGTTTGATTTCTATTAATCAACAGGTTCGAGAAGCTCTTCCTGACAGGTCCACAGTTGAGGCCCATGAACTCCGACCCGGTGACCACGTAATGGTCAAGGTCTTCGAGAGGTCGAACAGCTTGGACCCCAGGTGGCGAGGACCGGAACAGGTGCTCCTAGCTACAAGGACAGCGGTTCGAGTGACGAACAGGAAGAACTGATTTCACAGCACTCATTGTAAAAGAGTGTCACCTACTTTGGTGGAACCTTCTGTGCTGGTTGACCATTGAGAGATTCTGAATACAGAGAAAGGCCAAGCTATATCAGCTGACGAACTTGAGGAAGTCTTCACGGACCATACGATCCCTGGAGTATCCCGATACCAACTGAGACCACGGAAAGAGCCTGCATTGTTGAAAAAGACTGGTTGAGCTACCGTCCTGGGTTTGTGAAATGAAGCTGATGTGGCAAGGGGGGGGTCAGTCCTACATAGTGACACCAGTCTTGACCCTCGGTGAAGAAACCAACGGCTGCCCAGGACTTTAGAGCTCCAACGATTGATTTAATGACGAAGTGATCACGTCTGCAGGGAGATCAACTGTTGCTAAGATTTGTAACAAGAAGACCATTTGTGCTGTAGGATTTGTTGTTGCTATGGTAGTTGTAGCAGTGACAACCAGGTTTGTTGAGAAAGTGGCTCCTGCCAGGCAACTGCTGATCGCCACTACACCAGTACCAGCTGAATATCATTACTTTACGCTTCCATACCATGAGCAGAAGCATCGACAATCCTATTTGAACAATATGTTTATTCAGATGTTGCATCACACTCACAATGCCACGAATACTACTGACTGTTGGGTGTGTGGGATAATACCTGCCCACCAGAAGAAAGGAGGAACACCTTTTATTCCTTTTCCTTTCTCGCACAATGGTTCTTGCCAAGCTTAGTTTGCGCTTTTAATTGCCTCTGGAAAGGCTAACATCTCTGGTACGGCAGTAGGATTAATTAGCTTTCACCTCAATAAAGTGTGTTATCCAGATGACGATGGTTATCCTCGAGTATCGACCTGAAAATATTTCCACACCATATGTTTTCCCAAATATGAGAACTTTTAAGAACAATGGGCCATTTGTGATTTCTTTTACTAAAGCAAAAGCAGACTTGTGTATAGGCAGTGTTGGGAGAATTCCAGTAGGAAGAAGTGAGTGTACTGTGGTTCTGACTATTGAAGGTGCCAATAACAGCAGTTTTATATCTTCACCTAATACCTATTTTGTCTGAAATTCACCCAGAGACTGGCACCTGGAGTTTTGCCAGCTGGTTTTGGACTCTATTTGTCACTTGGGGCTGGAAGCTATTGACCATCCTAGGTGTGATACTTGTAATCCTATTTACATGCTGTATATGTATACAATGTGGTCCAATCCTTTGCTCCATCTGTATCACTGCCTGTACACTAACTAAGCGAAATGTTGCAGAAATAAAAGCCCAACACATGCTGAATAAAGAGATTACTGAAATTATGCTAATAAACGTACAAGATGTGAATTCGGACTTTCCTAAATGAATGAATGTTTTCAACTAATGCTAAAAGGGTCATCTGTTGTAATTTGGCAGCGATCTGTGTTAGCATTTAGCTGAAGCCATCTTGTTTTTGGCAGCCGTCTTATCTGCCATGTGAGCCTCAGCTAGGCCTACCAGTACTAGGGGTTCGCCCTTCTCTACACAAGTCCTCAGACCAAAAGAATAGAAGTTGGCACGGAGACTGTAATATAAAGCAAAGCTTTTTATTAACCTCATGAGGTGGAACTACATTCACACAACACCCTTCGGTAGTGTATGAAGTAGCACACTGAACAGAAGGAACATGGTCCTTTTATACCCACACAGGGGCTCAGAAGAAGGCCGTACAAGTACAGAAGAGAAGGTTTACATGTATAAAAGGTCATACAGAAATGCACAGTCAACAGTAGGGAGGAGCTAGCAGTTTGCTGACTCCAAGAAGAATAGCCTGCCACTTACAGACTAGAACAGGTGTATGAACAGTTACAGTTTCTTCTGCGCATGTGCAGAGTAGCAGAGCCTAAATATAGTCTGTCTGTAAGCAGAGTACAAGAGTAAACGACAGCAAGGAAGGACAGAGCACATGGTGAGCACATGGCAGGCAAGATGGCTGTCAAAAACAAGATGTTTTCAGCTAAATGCTAACACCGATCACTGCCAAATAAAACAGTTTGGAAGAGGCAATTCTAGTTAAGGCATTGATAACTTCTGTAAGCGTTATCAAAGGGGCCTCGGAGTAGATGTCCTTTGGTGGAAAAAAATCTTTAACTTTACTAGTACCCTCATCCTCCAACCTAAGATACAGGGCCTCAATATGTTGTTTCCAGACATTGGCTGTAATTTTTGGTTCCATGGCCTGCTTCCCTTTACCTGCTACCTGTATTAACTATACACCTGAAAGCCTTCATGTCATGGGTGGATAGGGCCTGTTTCAAAGTATCCCACTTGTCCAGCTCCGGCAGTTTTTCTGCTTCAGTGATGCTAGCTCTATACAGCTGCCTCTTTTCTCTGATTAGGGGTCTATCTCTGGTTTTGATTGCCTTGATCAATGCTTACTTGGCCAACTGACAACATGCCCTTAAACCAGGGTTGTTTTTTTTTTTTTACATGCACTTGGGTATGACGGGGGAAAAAATATATCAGCCAGAGTGGAAATCAACACCTCATAGGTCTCTGCAACTCGAGTGAAGGAGATGAATGTACCATCACTGAGAATGGACTGTTCCGCTGCCACTAGATACAGAATCACTAAGTCGTATAGGGATGCCATCCTAACATGGGATTGCTGTATGGTTGACCACCGGACTCTTCTTCTGTTGTTGATCTAGGTAAATCTGTCATCTTTCAGTATGTTTAGACCAGAGACTTCCTTGTTAAATGGCAGTTCCAAGTCCAAGATTAGAGCATTGTGGTCGCTGTTGTGTTGGGTCAGAACAGCAACGTCCACCACCTGGTGCCATGCTGATACATATCAGGATGTAGTCTATGATAGAAGAGTGTCCTGGTCGATTAATAGAGTGCTTCCCTGGTGTATCTGATTTAGTTTGACTGTTACAAACCATTAGGGAGTAGTTTAGGGTGGGGGATTTAATCTGGGGCACCAGCGGTGTCCAGGCCCTGGTTGGCAGAAATGTTAGCCTCTGGATTTGACCAATGTAGGTCTTCTTCACTGTCTGTAAATTGGAGGGGTGCACAATCATTAAGGCATGCAGGGGGTGCTGAAACACCCCAATGGATACAGGTAATGTGCTGGTGACCAGACTTCTGGTTGCTATACAAATTGCAGTCCATGTGATAATATCAGGAAAAGTCTAGAGTACATAAATTTCCCACCAGTCCATGAAACAGACCCACAAGTGGCCAACACAATGGCTCTCATACTGACCTGTGGGACCAGTCCTGGCACAGCCACAGTGTCCTATAGGCTGGTCCCTCCCTGGACTGGTGGTAGGAACAGAGCATGTGCTCAGGATCAGAGACGCTTTCATTACTGTTTCTGGACGTGTGCGCTAGAAACAATGCCCATATGTTGTAATAAGCCGAGCCCAGAAGACGTTTCCATGACAACCCAGTCCCTTCTCTTGGCCCAGCCAAGACTGCAATAAGATTAAACAAATACAGGGTGGCTGCACTCAAGCCTCTATGAAAGCAAAATGCCTCAAGAAATACTAAAAAGGTGTGATACACTAACCCCTGATGCGTGGCACTTGGCACGGCCGATTCTTGAAAATGCCTCCTCCCTGGTGGAACATCATGAAAACTCTTGCACCTAAATTCAAAACAAAAGTGAAAAACAGAATCAACAAAGAATATATTTCATCTACTTTGAATACAGAAAGGCAGACTCTCTAATCCCTAGAAGATAAGTGGAAGAAGCCATCAGCACCCACGCCCTATAAAGTACAACAGCCTAGGAAAAAGAACCACCAGTAACATTAAATACAGAAGCTGTTTCCCTCAAGATTAAATAAATGCACGTAAGCATGAAAGAATTCAGCAAATTCCTCCTTTTACTCAAGCATGTCCCTAAATTGCAGATTTGTAAAGTGTGACTGATCACCCCTAAGGGTATCCAGGTGCTGGGGCCGTCTGGTTGCCCAGAGTCACATGATGCTGAGCTGCGGCCAATGCTGGGGCTCAAGCAGTGAGCCCTGTGCGCCGGAGTCAGCTGCCCTGGCCGCTGCACCACACCTGTCAATAAAGTAGAAAACTACCAACCTGATACTGCAGGCTGACTTGGGAAACTGACAGATGTATTAAGTGTGATGGAAAGTTGGATATCTTTCTTACAACTTTGGCTGTCACTCCTTATATTTACATTTATAAATGGAACTGCCACTCTTTAGTTTCTCTTGTTCTTTTTCTTGTATAGGGAGATATGTTTAAACATTTATTAAAAAGATACATTTTAAAACATATGCTTTTGAGTCAGTGAAGTGAAAGAGAGGCAAGTTGTGGAGATACTGGCTTTTGGAGACCCCTCCCCACTGGAGGGTCAAAGCCAGTGGTGCAGGGGACACCTAGAATCTACGGGTTCACCATCCTTACTCATACATTACCAAAGAGACCAGGACAACTTAGCTGTGGAGGAAAGTAAGTTACTTTATTAGCTTGAGCTAAGGACAGGGTCGGAGAATGGTACAAAGATAATTCTACGGAGACTGCTGCTTCACTCCGCAGCGCACACACAATTATAGCACTAGCCACACCCTTTACATATCCAATCAGAATACAAGTTCCTTATCCGTCTCGGGTGGTGTAATCGTGGCCAGGGAGCATCTGTCTCTGATTGCACAATGTACACAGCCTCTGGCTTCTGCGCCCAGATGTCGTGGTCACGGAGCACAGCCGTTGGTCGTGGGAGGCTGAACTACTGACAGTGCACAGGATGTGGCTAAGTCTTTGGCACAACCAGGGGAGAGGTACACAAGCAGCGTCTCGGAATCGGCTCAACCGCAAGGAGCGGGGAGGGCTAAGCAAATTCTAACAGGGACACAGAAATCAATCCTTCACCATGTTGCCATGCCGAGAGCATGGCAACACAAAATGGAGTCTCAGCGGCCATTTTAAGCACAGTTCAACAGAGAGTGGGGTCAAAGACATGAGGTCAGGGGTCACAGGCATGAGGTTAGGGGTCAAAGGCATGAGGTCAGGGGTCATCACTCATAGATTTGCTCAAGGATTAATCAGTCTTTTCTTTAAACTCAAGAGGAGGGGCTGACAGTCTCCTCCCTGAGCAGACATTTACAGACCCTCTCCTCCCCCTGGGGTCTGAGGTCTGTGAGGGTCTGAAAATGAGGATAAGTGCAAGGACCCTCAGTGGCCCCTCCTCCTGCAGGAGGCACAGACCCTCAGGGGCCCCTCTCCCCCCTGCAGGAAGCACAGACCCTCAGGGACCCCTCTGCCCTGCATGAGGCACAGACCCACAGGGGCCCCTCCCCCTACAGGAGGCACAGACTTTCAGGGCCCCTCCCCCTGCAGGAGGCACAGACCCTCAGGGGCCCCTCTCCGCTGAAGGAGGCTCAGACCCCCAGGGGCCCCTCCCCCTGCAGGGGCCCTTCTCCCCCCTGCTGGAGGCACAGACCCTCAGGTGCCCCTCCCCCTGCAGGAGGCACTGACCCTCAGAGGCCCCTCCCCCTGCAGGAGGCACAGACCATCAGGGGCCCCTCTCCCCCCTGCAGGAGGCACAGACCCTCAGGGACCCCTCCCCCTGCAGGAGGCACAGACCCGCAGGGCCCCCTCCCCCTGCAGGAGGCATAGACCCTCAGAGGCCCCTCCCCCTGCAGGAGGCTGGGACTGGACAGGACTCACTGCTGGTGCTGACTCTGCCCCCGCTGACCCGGACACGATCACACTGACTTGAAGAGAGGAGCTCAGCCTCCGCTGCTGGTGCTGACTCTGCCACAAATTACCCCACACTATCACACCCACAGACCTGAGAAGAGCTCATCTGTCGCTGCCGCCGCTGACCCGGAAGTGAAATTCTTCATGTGCTGACTCTGTCTTTATTACTCTCTGTTACATCTTAGCAATGTTGTAATTTGTATCATCCATCTCTCCACCAGTGGAACCCTGTAAGGATGATATAACATAATTATATTTGAGCTATGCTGTAGTTTGTATCATCCATCTCTCCTCCAGTGGAACCCTGTAAGGATGATGAACATGGATTATATTTTAGCGATGTTGTAGTTTGTATCATCCATCTCTCCACCAGTGGAACCCTGTAAGGATGATGTAACATGGATTATATTTTAGCTATGTTGTAGTTTGTATCATCCATCTCTCCACCAGTGGAACCCTGTATGGATGATGTCACATCGATTATATTTTAGCTATGTTGTAGTTTGTATCATCCATCTCTCCCATGGAACCCTGTAAGGATGATGTAACATGGATTATACCTTAGCGATGTTGTAGTTTGTATCATCCATCTCTCCTCCAGTGGAACCCAGTAAGGATGATGTCACATGGATTACATTTTGGCTATGTTGTAGTTTGTATCATCCATCTCTCCCATGGAACCCTGTAAGGATGGTGTCACATGGATTATATTTTAGCTATGTTGTAGTTTGTATCATCCATCTCTCCTCCAGTGGAACCCTGTAAGGATGATGTCACATGGATTATATTTTAGCTATGTTGTAGTTTGTATCATCCATCTCTCCTCCAGTGGAACCCTGTAAGGATGATGTCACATGGATTATCTTTTAGCTATGTTGTAGTTTGTATCATCCATCTCTCCTCCAGTGGAACCCTGTAAGGATGATGTCACATGGATTATATTTTAGCTATGTTGCAGTTTGTATTGTCCATCTCTCCACCAGAGGAACCCTGTAAGGATGATGTCACATGGATTATATTTTAGCTATGTTCTAGTTTGTATCATCGATCTCTCCACCAGCGGAACCCTGTAAGGATGATGTCACATGGATTATATTTTAGCGATGCTGTAGTTTGTATCATCCATCTCTCCACTAGTGGAACCCTGTAAGGATGATGTCACATGGATTATATTTTAGCTATGTTGTAGTTTGTATCATCCATCTCTCCACTAGTGGAAGCCTGTGAGGATGATGTAACATGGATAACATTTTAGCTATGTTGTAGATTGTATCATCCATCTCTCCACTAGTGGAAGCCTGTGAGGATGATGTAACATGGATTACATTTTAGCTATGTTGTAGATTGTATCATCCATCTCTCCAACAGTGGAACCATGTAAAGATGACGTCACATGGATTATATTTTAGCTATGTTGTAGTTTGTATCATCCATCTCTCCACTAGTGGAAGCCTGTGAGGATGATGTAACATGGATTACATTTTAGCTATGTTGTAGATTGTATCATCCATCTCTCCAACAGTGGAACCATGTAAAGATGACGTCACATGGATTATATTTTAGCTATGTTGTAGTTTGTATCGTCCATCTCTCCTCCAGAGGAACCCTGTAAAGATGACGTCACATGGATTATATTTTAGCTATGTTGTAGATTGTATCATCCATCTCTCCAGCAGTGGAACCCTGTAAGGATGATGTCACATGGATTATATTTTAGCTATGTTATAGTTTGTATCATCCAACTCTCCACCTGCGGAACCCTGTAAGGATGATGTCACATGGATTATATTTTAGCTATGTTGTAGTTTGTATCATCCATCTCTCCTCCAGTACAACCGTGTAAAGATGACGTCACATGGATTATATTTTAGCTATGTTGTAGTTTGTATCGTCCATCTCTCCACCAGTGAACCCTGTAAGGATGATGTTATATGGATTATATATTAGCTATGTTGTAGGTTGTATCGTCCATCTCTCCAACAGTGGAAGTCTGTGAGGATGATGTAACATGGATTACTGTTTAGCTATGGTGTAGTTTGTATCATCCATCTCTCCACCAACTGAACCCTGTAAGGATGATGTCACATGGATTATATCTTAGCTATGTTGTAGTTTGTATCGTCCATCTCTCCACCAGCGGAACCCTGTAAGGATGATGTCACATGGATTATACTTTAGCTATGTTGTAGGTTGTATCATCCATCTCTCCACCAGCGGAACCCTGTAAGGATGATGTAACATGGAATGTTGTTGTATGAAAACCGCAGTTGGAGAAGGGCTGAGCGCCTTGCTGGCTGCTCCTGCTGGGGCTGTATTACTGATGAACTCTTGTTCTATAATAAATACTCTTGAAACATCTCAACAAGCTTGAAGTGATTACTACACTCACAGGCCAGGGAGAAGCAGCGCGTGCTGACCCGGAAGTGAAACTGTTCAGTTTCTTACAGCAGAGGAAGGTGAGGAGAGGAGGGCCCGAGGGAGGGGGAACAGAGGAGGGGGGCAGAGGGGGGAGGGGCAGAGGTGGAGGGAGGAGGGGGCAGAGGAGGGAGGAGGGGGCAGAGGGAGGAGGAGGGGGCAAAGGGGGGAGGGGCAGAGGAGGAGGAGAGAGAGGAGGTGGCGAGGAGGGGGCGAGGAAGGGGAGTAGGGATAGAGGGGGAGGGGGAAATGAGGTGGGGGCAGAGGGGGGATTGGCAGAGGTGCAGGGAGGAGGGGAGTAGAGGGGCGCCAATAGGGGGGAGAAGGGGGGCAGAGGGGGGAGGGGCAGAGGTGGAGGGAGGAGGAGGGTAGAGGGGGAAGGAGGGGAAGAGGGAGGAGGCGGGGCAGAGGGGGGAGGGGCAGAGGAGGAGAGAGATGAGAGGGCAAGGAGGGGGGAGGAGGGAGGAGGGGGCCAGAGGGGGAGGGGAACAGAGATGGGGAGGAGGTGGCAGAGAGGGGGTAGAGGGGGGAGGGGCAGATGTGGAGGGAGGAGGGGGCAGAGGGAGGAGGAGGGGGCAGATGGGGGAGGGGCAGAGGAAGATGAGGAGAGGAGGGCCAGAGGGAGGGGGGAACAAGGAGGGGGCAGATGAGGGGGGAAAAGAGGGGGAAGGGGAGGAAGGGGGGTAGATGAGGGGAGGAAGAAGGCAGAGGAGGGGGAGTATTGGGAGGAGGGGCAAAGGAGGGGGGAGGAAGGAGGAGGGGCTGGAGCAGAGGAGATGGGAGGAGAGCCCAGAGCAGATGAGGGAGGTGGGGCTGGAGCAGAGGAGGAAGGAGTGGGAGCGAGGTGAGGGACAGGGAGGCGGAGGAGACTGCGTTGATGTGGTTTTTTTTTGGGTGAGTTTGTCCAGGAGGATGTAGTGGTTCCGGGCATGGTGTGTAGGAGTGGGTGAGGGTCCTAGTTCAGCAAACCACCAAGAGTCGGTGTTCCCGAAGATCAGTTCTTCTGTTTTTTCTGTGTTGAGTTTGAGGCAGTTGTTTTGCATTCAGTTGGCGACGTTTGTTCAAACTAGCTTATGAAACTATAACTTACAGTTCATTGAGATCAACACATATTTGGGGCTCCCTATTTGGATTACATTTAAATTTATTACCACTTTTAGGGTCAATTGAAGTCCCTATGATGCCAAAAAAGATTGAATCATGTTAAACCTTCAGAACCCGGGGCCGGCAAAAGCATCTAAAAGCCCAGGCTGGCTAGAGTCCACCAGCCAAGTACTATCAAAAGAAGCTTGCACAAATATTGATAAAGATATTTATTTTTGAGTTTGGGTCTAGATCTTTTACTTGCAAAAACATTTTAAGTGGATATCCAGCCAGCTTGTTATTCCCATTGCAGGGAAACCTGCTACGTTTAGTGGACTAGTGCATAATATTACAATAAAAATACCTATGCATATAACACTTGAAATTGTAGCTTTAGTTGCAGAAAATGTGTTACCGTAAATATAGCTCTTTCACCATTGCATTCCTGCTGCAGCAACGAAAAATCAAAGCACTGCTCGGAGAATTTTCACAGTCCCATCTAATAACTCCCCTTTATTTCTCTTCTCCTGCCTTGTCCATCATCACTTCTATATATGTGTAAACCTCTCCAGCTCGGCAGTTACCTGTGACCCTGCTGAGTAAGATAATGGGACCGGCCAGGATACAGGAGATGCACTGAGACTGAAAGAGAACAGTAGAGCGAGAGACATGAAGTAGAGGTGGAAGCGAGAGACGGAAATTATGTAGAAAGATATGGGAGGTGGAGAGAGGAAAAGAATATAGAAAAATGTGAGGTAGCCGGATGGAAAGATGAAGAGTGGTAGAAAGAGGAAGATGTGAAAGAGAGGTAGAGAAATAGGTAGAGTTTAGGGAGAAGGTAATGTAGAGAGACAGAAGAGGACAGTTTTCCAAGGGGGGGGGGGGGTGAAGAGAGAGGCAATGTAGATAAAAGGTGAATTAGAGAGAGGTACAAGCAGCAAGAAGTGGACGATGCACAATAGAGAGTGCAAAATGAGAAGGGATAGAGCACAACTTTTCAGGTTACAAGAGTAGAGAGGGGTGAAGTGTAGAAAGAGGAATCTGCTGTATAGTGAAACAAGGAATTTGAAAACATATATGAACTGGAGAAAGATAGGTGATGTTAAAATAGAGATATCGAGTTGTGGGAAAATTAAAGAGGAAGAGACAGTTAGGTAGAGCGATCTGGACAGATAAAATTTGAGAGAGATAGTTAAGATGGAGGGGGTGAGGTGATGTGGAGAAGGAGTTCCAGAGAATGATGTGTGTTTGAGTGAAAGAGCGAGTGATGGAGAGAGAAAGAGAGAATAGTTAATGGTTGAGGTAGAGCAATAGAGGTAGCCAGAAAGTAGTAATATATTTAGAGAGGTGAAGGAAAGAGAACAGAGGTAGAGGGTGAGAAAGAGAGGTGGAGAGATTAGTAGTAAATTAATAATTAGATAAATCTAAAATATATTCAGTGAGTGAGGGGTTGGTGAGGCAAAGAGAGGTGAGGCAGAGAGAAATGAGCTAGAGAGCAGAGGAGAATGGTGAGGCATGGAAAGGGATGAGAGAGAAGGCGAGGGAGGTAATGTAGTAGGACATGGAGAGAGGATGGAAGTGAGGTAAAGCTGGAGATGAGTTTGAGTGAGAAGTGAAATGGAAGGAGGAGAGAAACAGGGATGTAATAGAGAAACAAAATAAGTGTGGTACAGAAATAGGGATGAGGTAGATAAAGTTGAGTAAGAGAGCGGGGATTAAGAGTGATATAGATGTAGGTACAGAGACTAAAGAGAGAGAGAGGCAAGGGCATGAGAAAGAGGTATACAAAGGGTGAAAAGAGTGACACATATTGGATGAGAGGTGAGGTAGATGAAGCTGAGCTAAAGATTTCAGAGATAAAAGAGACGGTGGAGGTACACAGAGAAGTATAGATATGTTAAGCGGGACGGTGAGGTGAAGTACGGAGAGAGTGATAAGACACACTCATTTCACTGCAATTGTCACTAGCTGCTGGAGAATGTGAGGGTTAAGACTAGGCAGACCAAGCATGCACAAGAAAATGTGAGGGTTAAATCTGGGCAGACCACGCATGCACAGGAGAATGTGAGGGTTGAGGCTGGGCAGATCAACCATGCACAAGAGAATGTGACGGTTAAGGCTGGACAGACCACGCATGCACAAGAGAATGTGAGGGTTCGGGCTGGGCAGACCAAGCATGCACAAGAGAATGTGAGGGTTGAGGCTGGGCAGACCAAGCATGCACAAGAGAATGTGAGGGTTGAGACTGGGAAGACCAAGCATGTACTAGAGAATGTGAGGGTTAAGGCTGAGCAGACCAATCATGCACACTACTGAGCAGATTTATTATTTTTAGTGCAACACAGTGCACCAATTGGTTGGAGCACGATGATGTGCGAGGGGGAGAAAGCAGCGCTGAGCCAGATTTATGAAATACTGCACGCTGCTGCTCACTGTCCCAGCACAAGTACACAGTCTACCTAGTGCCACGCAAAACCTTTACACCGTAGGACACAGGTGTGTGTGCTGTCCAGCATAGGATTCATACTGGGAACACACCATTCCAGTACAAAATCCTATACATAAAGTAATCTTTACACAATCCACAGGTTGTGTTTGTGCTGTGAAGTGCAGCGCACATGCAATGTGTGGAGTGTTGGAAGAAGTGACAAAGTTTCTCTTTGTTATCACCTGCTTCGGTGGCTTTTTTAACATAAAATTCACAGATCCTCAGTACTCTCACAATGCTATATTGAAGCGCCGTACATTTTTCCATATTTCCGCGCGTTGCTAATATATGAAGTATTGCGTGTCCATGGTGGTTATATAAAGGAGGAGTTTATTTCCTTACAGAATGCTCCATCCACAGATCTGCTTCCTCCTCAGATACTGACACCTTCCAACTCCCTCAACAGCATTCCACATTGCCTCAGAGACTCTGGGATGTCACAGCTCTGTTGAAGAGGCTGCAAGAACTTTGTGTGAAGAGTGAGCCGTAATTATTTGGGCAGATGCATGTCATTGTGCAGATCTGTGCCCGCCTTCTGCTCGCCCTCTGTGTAGATCTCTGGGAGTAGGTGATGGCTGTGAATGGCTTAAATGAGCCTAATGTTCCGTGACTAAATGTATGGAAGTGATTTGTGTGTGTGTGTATGTGTTTGTTTGTGTGACTGGTCGTCTTGGGTGGATAAATAATATATGAGTCTGAAAGCGACTGATCAGTCTGATAAAAACATTTGCTTCTTTCTAATGTGTACGTCTTTGTGCCTGGGGTACAATCTGTGTATGAATTGTGTTTCATGAAATGCGTGTGCACGGCAGAGCTGAATGCCTGTGTAATTGTATGTCTTTGTGCAGCATTGCGTGGAACTGAAGATTTTTGATGTGTTTGAGAGATATCTGGTGTGTTACATTAATCCATTTATAAATGAGGTGTGAGGCTGTACAATAAGATTTGGAGTTTGTGTCACATCTGTGAGTATACAGTTGAATGGAGTTTTTAAAGAGCAATTTTTTTTGTGCGTGTGTGTTGCAAACATTTTGTGTGTGTGTTGCAAGCATTTTGCCAAAGACAAGCCTGTCTGCTCCCAGGCATTCCTAGCCACATCCGCTCGGACCAGGAGTCGGGTAGTATACTCAAAATGTTGCATATTCAGCATGAGATCTATTCTCTTTCAGGTACAGAGATTTTAGTATCCCTTTTGCTTGTCTCAACTTTAGAAGCAAATGGCATGTATGCCAGCCACATATATAGAGTAATCTGGTACTCAACAGCCCTCACTGCGGACAAACAAACAATAAGACTCTTCTACATCCTCAGATTGAGGAGTCGTTAAAAGCGGCTTAACTAAACCCCCCCACCCTAGGCAAAGATAAGGTGGAAATACTAAAATTATTAGAATCTCCTATGCCGGATATCCTGTTCTTAACTGAAACCTGGTTGTCAGAGGAATCTACTCCAGATCTCCAGAAGCCATACCCGAAGATAACCAAAAGAGAACGAGCTCAGAGAAAGAGGTGAGATAGCAGCAATTATTCACCAGTGGATCCGCACATCTCTGAAACAAATTACTCAAACTGAAGGGGTAGATCTGCTCCGTTTGTCAATTTTGGAATTGATGACTTCAACTCGGTCCCTAAAGATAATGAATTTGCTGAGTGAATAATGTTAAGTTTACACCAACACATTACATTCTCAGCTCACATAAAACAAAATCCCTTAGATCTGATCGGGGCGTATAATTTGAATCAATCCAATATAATCATCTCTCCTTGCATATGGTCCAATCAGTATTTGATCAGCGTATTCCGGTAGATTTTTCTAACTTGATCCACAAGCAGCAAATGTAAAATCATAAAAGAAGTCAATTAAAAACATCTCATCTCACTTCTAAAAATACAATGGTAAACATAAATATGTACAAGTTCATAAAACAGTTCATTTACTGTAGCTATTTCTAGTTAGTCAACATAAATAACACATCCCATATATTTTCTGTCAGACACCTAGCATTTAAACTGTTCCTTGCTCTCAGTATGCTTTTTAGGAAACCCACCATCGTTCCAATGCGATAATAGTTATTCAACATCTGTAAATACAAAAGAGCTGGATGGCATTGTCTCCATCCCCCCTGTTTTAATAGAGGTATAATCCATCTACGTCGTTCATTTAGGTAAAATTTACAGAATAGAATTACATGGATAGTTGTTTATGGAGAGATATTATCGCAGGGGCACGGGCATTATTCCCTTGACCAATTGTTCATGTCTGGGTGACTAATCAAACGATGGAAGGTCCCAAATCTAAAACATGTTAACACGTTCCTATGGTATCCCCCTATACAGCAAAAAAAATTCGGTTGGATGTTATACGTTGTTGGACTTGGCCCTTCTGGCAGGTTCACCCCTGAACTTTTTGCTTATTATATGTGACTTGGTGCTAGTGATTTTTGGCTTCTGCGCACTTTCACTGTGTCCCAGTGGAAAGTGCATGCGCACTCTGAGTGTGTGTGGTGACATTGGCCTGCCCTCCCATAGGAATGCATGGAGAATGTATGTGTCCCTGGTAATTCCTGATGCGTGGGGTGTGCAGGCTCGAGTTTGGTATGTGCGGACTCGTGTGATTAAATGTTGCGCAATGATGTGTGCGGCATGATTGTGTCTAGTGTGGAAGTGCCACTTCTAGAAGTTGGCATGTTTGTGTAATTTGTGTCTGGCTTGTGATTGGCTGGAGCTGGTTGGTGAGCCTGGCTCCATGAGTCATGATGGGTCTGCCACGGTGGTGAGTGTTGAGATAAGCATGAGTGATGTGAGGGAGGAGTACACCTGGGACCTGAATAGGGCTGGGCTTTCCCCACACAATGCTGGCTCCGCCCCCTGTGGTGCGTCTAATGATCCTAGCCTGCCTAGTGAATGGAAAGGGTGGCTGAGGAAAACAAAGTGCTCCAAAACCAGCTGCAACTGGTTTTCCCCCACCCTGCACACAAAGACAAAGGGAAAAGGTGTATAAAAGAGGGGCTGTGACCCCATGAAAATGTTCTCTTCTTGAATCCTTTCCAGAGGGGGGCTGCTGCTGCTGGGTGCCAGAAGGACTGCCACTGGGGATTGCCTCCCTGCCTAGGAGGACCCTGTGAGCTGGCACCTGGGCCCAGCCTTGCCCCACACCTCCTGAAGGACTTGTTGCTGGACTCTGGGGCATCCTAGCGCTGGGGAGCGCTGTGCCCCTACCTCCTTATTGTTCTAGCGCCTGGGGGCGCTCTGCAGGCAGCTCTGCGTGATCCCCTGCCTGCCTAAAAACCTTACTGGACTTTGCCCTAGCGCCTGGAAGCAATGTACTTCCTACCAACGCTTGATTCTACCTACCCAGGAACGCTGCTGTTAGCTTCTGTAGCCCGGAGCGGCAAAACCCTACCTCGAGGGATTCCCCGGCGTGGGGATCCCACTTTGTGCCCCCAAGCGAGTGCCCACCTCGCATTTGTGCTGCTCGTGGCATAATTTAGCTAGCGGGTGGCCAGCCCACTTTATATTTAAATTAAGGAGGGAGCCTACCCCTCGTGTGGCCCAGTTTATTATTTAACTCGAGGGAGCCTACCCCTCGGTTGATTGATCCCCCAGCCTGCAGTGCCTGGAAGGGCCGCCGCGCTACCCCCGGCGACCCGGAAGTACTGCCTCCAAAAACCGGAAGTCGACGGGAGCCCACCCCGCGCTCCGGTGTGGAGAGGAGGAAGTCAGCCGGCGAAGGAGCGAGGAGGCAGGGGTTACGCATCGGCGGTTGAGCCCTGCGCGTGTCCACCCACCGAGAACAGCCGGCCGCAGGACGAGAAAAGTCCAGGAAAGACCGGTGAGTGGGGTCCAGTATTGGTAGTTGCAGAGGGGGGCGTCGGTACACATTGCCGTTGCCCGCCCCCCCCCCAGTGTGCTCTCCCCATGGGAGGGCACTTGTGATTCAGATACTGTCGAGGCTCTTCTGACGTTGGGGGCATTGTTCTAAAAGGCCCTGTGGGGGCCCAGGCATATTCCTGGAGCGGCCCCGGAAGACAGCGGGCTGCCCCCCCCCCCTTAAACCCAGCAGCTTCGGGGGCATTCTTTACTCAGAGCCCGGGAGAGGCTCTTGGGCATTTTGAGATTCAGAGTCCCCCGAGCGGGACTCCAACGTGTGGGACAGTTCTTCCGAGCCCTGAGAGGCTTCCGGGGGACATTATTGTTGAAAGCCCACGAGACTTCCGGGCACATTCGTGATTTAGCCCACGAGGGCTTCAGGGGGCATTGAGGCATTTCTTAAGAGCCCACGAGAGGCTCAGGTCATTTTTGTTTATCTCGAGTCCCCCGAGAGGGACTCCCCTGAAGGCGCCATTTTGTTTCTAGAGCCCCTGAAGTTCCTTAGGCCCCAGTGGTTGTTCGAGCCCACAAGCCTGCCCTGACATTTGGGACACAGGGCGTCCTAGCCCCAGAGAGGTCAGTTGACCTGGGGACAGTCACAGGTTGGGGTATATGTAATTTCCGCGCAATTGTTCTTTGCTGCACCTCTGAATGTGTTTTTATGCGTCATGCACTTTTCCCTACACCGCGGAATGTATGTTTATGAATCATGTGTTTTCTTCCCTACACCTCTGAATGTTGTGATGCATCATGTGTAATGTGTTCATGCCTAAACCCCTAAACGTATAGTGATACTTAGGTGGTTGTTCTTCTTAGTACAGGTGTTGCTAGTGAGGTCCTGGTTCCCTGTGTAATATTCTCCTAAGGTGGTTAGGGTTGCGTGGGTGGTACTTACCTGTTACCGGTAGTTACTGGTTGTGTGCCCTATTTTCTATTTTTGTACTACAGTGATTATTATTCTATGTGCCAAGTGATATTTCTACAAGTATTCTAAATCTACAAGTGCATATTCCTGATAGTGGTCCATGTGGCCCTGTCCTGTACATATATCCCCGTAAATTCTGCCCGTGCCTGTTGGCACATTGTAAAGTGTGTGTTTTTATCTAATGTGTTTGCTACAATACAAAGGCTATTATTATACATAACCTTGTCTGGAGTTTCCTTTGTGGTGGGCCTTGGGTGTTGTTGCTGGGTGCGCGCGCAAATGCTTAACTTACATAGCCTCCGAGTTTAGCCTTACTGCTCGTGTCACGTTACCAAGGGGGTGAGCAGGGGTTATCTTGGCGTGTAACTACCTTGCCCTGACTTAGAGTGGTGGTCTCTGACTGGTTTTGGCGCGAGCCCTAGTCAGCCAGAGATCCCATTTCTAACATACGTTATAGTAATTATTTAGTGCTGAACCACCATACGTTTATTCATTTCCAGAGCTAACCTGTTCTCTTCCAGGAAAGTCATACAAGCTTTTTTGAATTCCTTCCGATGTATGGAATTCATTGCTTAAGGTAGGCAAAAGTATTCTGGATGCTCAATATCCTGCAGAAAGCTTTTTACGTATTTTAGCCAAGTAATCTTGCTGGCATGGTCTAATTTCATTGCGTCAGTTAGGATTTCCTTATTTAGGCCTGTGCTGGTGGAGGTCTAAATTCTATGCCAGAGCAGCACAGGTTGTACCTTAATTAAGTCTGAGATGTATGATACACCTAACTCGCTGTGGCAGTTAAAAACTGGGGTGCTGGTGGGAACTGTCAATATAATCTTAAAGCGTTTTCCACATGTTGGATTGGTGCACAATCGTGAAATCCCCATATTCCCGTCCCAAAGGTTGCTATGCTCACGCATTTATCCTGGTAGATTATCAGGAGAATTTCGGGTGGCCTTTTGCCCAGTTTTTCATAAAATGAAGTCAGGCCGCAGTAGACTTCATAAGCAAAAGGCTCCTAGTCTTGATCACTTGAGCCCAAGACCCAGTACGGTTAAATAGGACACCCAGATATGTAAAAGAGTTAATAGGTACCACCCTGCTCCCTGAAGCTTGAAAGCTTCTACACTTTTGTTTCCCTCTCCCACAAGTCATTATAAAGCTTTTCTTTGTATTCATTTTCAAACCCAGGTTGTCCATAACACTAGTATAAAAAGTAACACCCCCCATGTAAACCAATCTGTGTACCTGCCATAAGTAACGCATCATCCGTGTAGAGAAGGGAGACTATCGGACGCTTATTTACATAAGGCGGGTCCCTAGCATTTGACACCTACTCCTGTTCCAATGCGTTGGTATAAAGAGTGAACAGGAGTGGTGCCAAAACGCATCCTTGCCTCACTCCCCTCTCCACTTTGAACAGTGCGGTTCACTCTACCTTAAGTCCATAACGAACTTTAGCTGTGGCACCAGAGTATTACTGTCTTAGAAACTGGATTAGTATTGGGTCGACCTTGAGATCACTAAGAATGCCCCATAGTTTTCTGTGTATAATGCAGTCAAATGCGGCTGTAAGGTCGACGAATGCCAAATAAAATGTCCCTGATTTAGCCTGAGTGTACTTTCCACTTAAAATACTAAGATTAAGAGCCTGCTCGTTGATTCTGAAACCAGATACAAAACCACAGTGTACATCACTTAAAATATTGTTTTCTCCTGCCCGTGTTTGCAACCGATCTAAAACAATCCTTCCTGCTACATTCATAAGTGACTCTAATAAGGATATCGGGTGGTAGCAGGCGCAATTTTCCCGATTCCCCTTCTTAAAAAGTGGGACAATGATCGATTCGCACCATGTATCTATAAATGCTTTTACACAGCATGCTCATAAAACCTGTGTTAATATTGGGGACCACAGCTGCGGAATTGACCTAAATACATTAATTGGTTTCCCATCCAGGCCTGGGGCCTTGCCACTCTTGCTTGCATTTGTGGCCATGGTTACATTTTCAAGCATGATATAAAAGTCAATAGGCAGAAAAACCTGGTGGTCCGCAGCCCCCCCCCCAGCCCTCATTCCCGCCCCCTGCCCCCCCCAACCCCCCCCCCCCACCTGAGCACTAGCATGCAGTCTGTTTCCATCTCTGTGGCATTCAGTAGGGAGTAAACATTTAAAAAGAAGTCCAGCCAAGTTTTTTCATCAATTGCTACCTCAATAGAAGGCACATGGGGCTTGTTAGTAAAAAAAGGTGCGTTCACGCCCTGCCAAAATAGGGAGCTGTCTTTACTTGTTGAAGCTTCTTTAAGATTCTCCCAAGCCTTCTCTTTCATTTCATTTATCCTAGTTTTTCTAGCTTCATTGTACAGCTTCCTACATTTCCTATTTATCTCCTTATCTCTTACTTTCTTATGTAAGGCTATATTTTCTGAAGTCAAGTCTGAAAGAACTCAACCCCCTTATCCTTGTTTGAAGAAATAAACAAGCTTCATGTATTTGTGATCAAGGTCAAATCCGGGTCACCAATGACCTTGCCCTCCAGCAGTCATGGAATCTCTGACCTCCCAATCAATCAATCAATCAGCATTTATAAGGCACACCCCTAATGGTATCTGGACGCTGAGGCTGCTGTGTCTCCGTCGAAAAGCGAGGTCTTGAGCAATCCCCTGCAGAGCGTTTTCATCAATTCAGCAGCTCAAGCTGTCGTTCCAAGTGTTTTTCAAAATTCTGTAGAGCTCACGATACTGAAAAACCAGGGAGAAGTCCCGGATTTAACCAAGAATTATCAGGTAATACCTCTGCTCCCTTAACCTGCAAAAACTATTGGTCAGAGAACTGTCTTCAAGAGGTTCCAGGCTTTATAAATACACCAGCTCTCAGATAATTCTTATCAATGGAATGTCAGCCTCACCACTCCAGTCTCAAAATATGATGCAATTTGATGATTACTTGATGAGGTTGAATCAGCTAAAACTGAATATTGACCAAACTGAGATTGTAATTCAAAAGAATAAGACCAAGGTTTGGAAACAACTTTACTCACCAACAAAAATGAGATTGACACTGGAGCCTAAACCCACAGCTAAAAGCTACTGAGTGATAATCGAAAGTATTCTTAGCAAGAAACAGCTGCTGGAGCAGTAGGATCTACATGCAGATTTATGCTGAAACTGCTTAAGAAACTAACCCCACTCCTCCCACTTTATACAAGAAAAGCAATAGTGGTGGCCGCAGTCCTATCTAGATCGCATTATGCCAACCACGTATATGTAAGAATACCCAGTATCACCATTCATAGACTACAAGTAATTCACAGCGAAGCAGCTTGTTTACTACATCATCTACCGAGGTGGACACACGTCACACCTATATTGAAATAACAAATCCAGTCTAAGACCCTCTGCCTCAGCCCTAAAGGGTTGAGAGGTCTAGCCCCTCACTTCATTGCAAGATACACCCGCAAAAAACTTACGATCTCACTTGAATTTACTTGCTATTCCGAAATTACAGAAGATCAGATCAGGTGGACGCAGCTTTGTGGTACAAGCTCCTTCCATACGGGGCTCTCTCCCAGCTAAATCCATTTGAATCTAACTTCAAGTGTTTTCCCAGAAATCTAACAGCCCACAAGCCTGCTCATACCACATTCTTCCCTGGTCTGATTTGTTGTCTTCTCTTTTGCATATTTCTGATTCTGTTCCAAGAAACCCCAGGTTGAACAGGCTCTCTTTATATGTAGAGACATAATAAGCATCTTGTAAATCCTGTAGAGGTTTGGTATGTTGGTGCGTGCTTCCGTCACTGAACTGAATATTGCAAAAGAGAGGTGTACAGTGTAAGTGAGAATGAAAGAGCAGTCTTGTCTGCTAGGGTATTATAAACCTTTCATTGCTGCAAGGCTGTTACAGTATAAATTATTTTCATAAATGTGTGAAATTTGAGCAGACCAAGGAACACACATAGTGTTGGAAATACATTTCAAATCAGTGCGTTTCATAATATATGAACTATGTTATGGATTTTGTTATATTTTAATGATTTAATTTTTTTCTGGTTTTAGAAATTCGCAATTTCCTCTGATCACACTGGGGTTGGTGAGACAGGAAGGAATATTTTGGCCTAGTGGTCCTGTGATAACGTGTTATCTTTTCTCTTTTCCTCTCCTCTGTAGACACTTGAGACTTGAATATCAGAGTACCAGAATGGAGAGAAGACGGGCTCCAGGAAAGAAAGTGACAGCTCAGTGTTCACGTGAATCTCTCCATGACATCTCAACTTCAGGATCCCGAAATGATGCTCAGAGGGACCAGGACCTGGAACCGCTTTTGGAGAACCTGCCCCACATTATCCTTCTATCCATGCTGGAGGAGTTGGAAGCCAAACTGGATAACTTGATGAATGCTGTGGAGGACGTACCTTCTAGAGTCGCTGGGCTGATTAAGAAAATCTGGATAGAAAAGGATCAATGTTACCTAGATAATGATATGGTGTCTTTGGAGATGGTCTCTTCAGCGAGCATTAGAGATTGTACTGTTAGCCGGTCTCCTGCGACACCTCAACTGGACAGGCCAGGGGATCCGAGCTTGTGTCTTCAGACAGTGTTTTCTGATAGGCATGCACCAAAGCAGGACTGTAAGCTCTCTTCTCCGACTGATGTTCAAGTGCGTCCATATGAGCCAAACCTTTGTCTACAGCCAGTGTTTCCCGATCGTTGTGACCCACGGGAGGACAAGTGCTTGCAACCTGGGTTTCCAGATGTACACGAGTCGAAGCGAGACCAGTGCATGCAGCCTGGGTTTCCAGATGTACATGAATCACAGCAGGACCAGTGCATGCAGCCTGGGTTTCCAGATGTACATGAATCACAGCAGGACCAGTGCATGCGGACTAGGTTTCCAGATGTACACCAGTTGGAGCAGGAACAGTCCATGCAATCTGGGTTTCCAGATGGAAATGGACTACAGCTGGATTGTACTCTATCCAGATGCTCTCAGATGGATCCTCCAGGCAGATCACTGGAGGCAAACCTGTGTCTTCACTCAGAATTTGTGCTTGGCCAGGCACCAGAGCAAGACCAGAGCATACAGTCAGCGTTCCCAGAAGAGAGAGAACCAGATGGGCACCTGAAGCAAGAACCATCCCCGTTGTCTGCTAATAGCTGGGACCAGCAACAGAACCTCTACTCACACCCAGTATTTCCTGAAGGACATGAACCACAGCAAAACCACTGTATACAACCTGCGCTACCAAATGGGAAGGAACATGATGATCCCTTGGAGGAAGAATTTATGTGTTTTGTTTTCCAAGTTTCCCAGGAGAACCGCAGCCTACAACCCGTGTCACCTGATGGGATGTCATCAGACGAACACATAGAGTCTGGGCTATTGTCCTTGGATGAGTTGGGGTCACAACAAACCCAGCGCCTACAGCAACACCTATGCTTGAAGCAGGAACGTCCTTATGCGCAGGATCCAAATGTGAACTACGAGCTGGAATCTATGCATCCTGAAGCACTGGAACGAGAGCAGAAAGATGAGCTAGAACAGACCTGTGCAGATGCACTGGGTTCAGATCAGAACAACACGGTGGAACCACTGCACACTGCTGCACTGGATCGAGAGAGAGAATCGGTGCTTCCTGAAGCACAAAAAACAGATCAGAACAACACGGTGGAACAACTGCACACTGCTGCAGTGTTTCGAGAGAGAGAATCGGTGCTTCCTGACGCACAAAAAACAGATCAGAACAACACGGTGGAACCACTGCACACTGCTGCACTGGATCGAGAGAGAGAATCGGTGTTTCCTGAAGCACAAAAAACAGATCAAAACAACACGGTGGAACCACTGCACACTGAGGAGCAGGATTCAAATCAGAAATGCAAGCTAGAACCAGCTTGTACTGATGCACAGGGTTCAGATCCGAGCTACATACTCGAACCACTCCATCCTGAATCACAGCATCAACATCAGAACTGCAAGGCAGAACTGCTCTGTCCTGAAGAACAGGGTCAGCCTGTGCCTCCATCATACCTAGAACTGGACACAATTACTGCAGATGAAGACGCCCCCTCAGACTCAATGGAGACAGGACCAACACAGTCACATTTATTGCCATCCAAAGCCACCCCAGGTATGTGTTTCACTATAAATGGACACGTGGAAGGCATACTAACACATGTAACCTCTTTAGAATGCATATGGGCAGATTTTAGTAAGTCTCCGAGGGAATTAATATGGTTTGGGTGGGTGGAACCCCCTGAGAGATACTGACCCCCAGAGTACACAGGGTGCAGATGTGTCCCTGCACACTCCTCTGGTTCCACCCAGGACTGCATCCTTCCTGTGCAGAAACAGGCCTGGTGATGGGACTCTGCATGAGACAAATAGGCCAGTAGCTCTCGTCCTTCCTTGTTCGTCCCCATTCCAGGCTGAGGAACTGGAAACGGCGCTATTCATGGGAGGAATTATTGGCTGGAATCAAACTTATTAGTCTGATGCAAGTGATGTGGTGTTCATTGAAAATAGCAGACATGCGCAGTCTAGAGAGGAAACTGTTTCCTGTTGCACGGTTACAGTGGGTAAAACTCACTCATCTCCAGTTCCTGATATAAAAATCCTAGCCTGTATTCAGCCTCAACAGTTCTCTAGGAGTGCACACCTTCTCCTGATAGACAGTTACACAAAGTGATTTGTTATGTGTCACTGGTGAGTTCACCCTCCCAACCTCTAGCTCAGTCTCAAGTGTGTTATGAATTGTTTTATGCGCAGACAAAAGTAGCGATCTCCCTACAGCAACATCCTGACTTTAGCAAACTCTTTTTTTTTTTTAAACGAACTTTATTCGTGAATGTACAATCATCACAGTTGAGTGTAATCATTATGGCAAATTTACAGTACAACACGTTTTTCATTTTTCTCCCCAACTCCACACACATATCGTAGCATCCCCGTCTAGTACATAACTTCCCAGTTGTGCATACAGTAGGGAGTGACTCTGTTTACTGCAGGGTTTATGTATGCCCACCCACACGCTCCCCAACTATCCCTCCCCTTCCCTGCCAACTATGGTGCTCCATTTCTCCTAGCCGGTCTAGTTTTTACTCCCCTGCTTTATCCACTCCCCTCCAGAAATATTGAGCCGCGATTCTACCAACCCCCCTGGTGCAATCCGTGGGTCCGTTTTAATCCACCCACTTCCCTCATGGCCTCAATGCATTCAGGTGTCCCGGGACGGCGGCTGGTCCTTGTCCGCCATTTCCAATAGCATGACCTCCCAGTCCATCGCTAGCGGGGCTTTCGTCCTACCACCTTCTTCCTCCTTCCTGAGGGCTGCCCCTTCTATTCTGCCCCACTTCATAACATCCGCTCGCCATGTTTCTATCCTAGGCGCCCTCGTGGACTTCCACTGCATAGTGATTTTCCTAATTGCTAAGAGGAGGCAGCAAACTCTTTAAGTATGTAAAATGTCATCGCATCATGAGTTAGGGTTTACACACCCGTAGTGCGAGTTATGGATTGTGGTTCTAACTAGAACTTGCATATTGCAGTGGTTTGATCCGTTTTAAGTTTTAACTATAAATGCTCTTTACCCTTGATTTTTAAGCGATTTTTTTTTTTAAGATCCATTAAGGTGTAACAAAACCAACTATAATTTCACTTTAACCTTATTCAGTGAAAATATATTAGGGATAAAGTACCTCCGGCCACACATTATAAGGATATTGCATGTCAGCGAGGCGTTCCATAACAATATAGAGGAGCGAGGCCGAAGGCAGAGTTAATTTATAAGGTTATGTGACTCCGAGGTGACTTGCAGTAATCTTATAATGTGCGCCAGGTGGTACTTTAGCTCATATAATGCATGTTCACACCATCACCTTTACCACAAACCACTTAAAACCTTGTGCGCAGCTCTTTCATATGAAAGAGCAATTACGTTTGCAAACATGAAGAATAAAAATAAAGGCTCTAGTGCAAAATTAAACACATAAATGTAAATTGTAAAAAAAATGTAAATTGATACTTGTATAGCGCGCTACTCACCCACAAGGTTCTCAAGGCGCTTGTACGAATAGCGCTGTGGAACCCATCCTGGCTTTCCCTGTGAGGTGTCCACTCCTGGGCAACCCCAAGGTGGAGGCCAGGCATCCTTAGAGTTGTGGGGGCCGTTGTGGAGATTAAGCAAGCTATTGCCCAGAGTTGCAGAGTGGGACTCCATGATTGGAATAGGCCCCGAGGCGAGAATTATCAGGTCCGTGGAATTTTTTAGCCCAAGACCCGCCGAGGCGGGGAATTAAGCCCTGGTCCCGGGCTAGACCTCTGCATCAGGGTCTGCCGCTCTAACCATTGAGCCACACTTCTCCACCCATTGAGCCACACTTCTCCACACATCAAAAACCTGTGGGATATTTTTTGCACACAGATATTAGAAACAGTTCAATACAAGTCATAAAAAAAGCTGCAGTACCTCGGAACATGTAGAAACATGCAGAAAGATTCCATGATTCCACCTTTCCTCTATCTAAGGAGTTGAATAAATAAGCTTGTTCTCTCTGCTAGTCACAGTAAGCTAGCAAAATAGAGCAAAAGAAAGAAAATCAACGTTCCATTTGTTGCTTTAAACCGCTGCTTCAATTATGTTTTGTTAGACCTAGCATCATTGGTGTGGGTCTCCCTTCCTCTTTTCGCTTCCTATCTTTTATGTTGGCTGGATTTAGATGCTCTGGACACCGTGCTACTGCTAATCATTTGTGCCACAGCACAAATGCTCCCTGTGTAAAGATGACTGTATGAATTAGGATAACCATAATGCCCAGCTCTGTGTAGCATGTTCTAATAGCGAGTTACCCTCCATTTCACTGTTACCATCGTGAAGCTATCCGTTCTCATAAGCCAGAATGGGCAGGTTGACGATAACCTTCTATAATCCTATCTAACCCCCAGAACCTGATAGGAACATCAAGTTTGATATGTTTATGCTCAGGACATTGAGATACACCTTGTATTAAGAACCATTTATATATCCCATGTTCGAAAACGGCTCTTTTGGAAATGATGGTGTTTTCTTGCCTGAGCTTTCCTGTAGGCTTTGCTAGTATATATATTGGCCGTCTTGTTTTGGAGCAGCGGGACCAGCTGGGTCAGACCTGGCTGGAGAGAGAGATCAGTATTCAGAGCATGGGGAGGGGTGACTCTTTGATCTGAGCAAGGCCGTGCCTGGCAAGGTGAATGATGGCTCCACCCCCCCCACACACTGGGCGTCTGATAGGAGACCCCGGCATTCTGAAAGGGCAAGATGCCGCCTCATAAACTAAGTTCTCCCCGACCCCACCGAACTGGCTCTGACTGGATTGAGTGATTTGTGGCTTTAGAGAACAAAGACTTTTTAGGTATAAAACACGGCCCTGGAACCTCGTCCAGGTGTGTTCCTTCTGGATGTCAAGACGAAACTCTGTCCGAGTGAACAGAGGAAAGGGCTTTTGAAACTTTCACCAAGCTTTCTGAAGAAACTACTCGAGGGCCTGAATCGAGAGCGCCTCCTGCCGAAGTCTCAGGGATATTAGACTTCACCCCGTCAGCCGTCGGAATTCCTGTGTGAGGAATTCTGCTTGCAATCCGGATTCTCTAGTTCTACTATGAGGAACGCGGACTGGGAACCTTTGCTAAATCTGTGTGGGACGCTGCAGCTAAGCGAGAGCTGTCACCGCTGAGAGCCTGCCTGAATATGCACCTTCAGAACCTTCGCTGAATCTGTGTGGGCCGCTGCAGTTAACAAAGAGCTGTAGCCACTGAGTGACCAGCATTGTGCCAGCCTTGTCAAGACCATCCTTCATCCTGTGGGCGGCCGTAGCTAAGAGAGAGCTGCTGCCGCTGAGTGCCCTCACCTTTGCCAACTTTGTATCACCGTGATTCGTTCTGTGGGCCACCGCAGCTAAGAGAGAGCTGCTGCCACTGAGTGCCCGCACCTTTGCCAACTTTGTATCACTTTGATTCGTCCTGTGGGCCGCCGCAGCTAAGAGAGAGCTGCTGTCGCTGAGTGTCTGCACCTTTGCCAACTTTGTATCACTTTGATTCGTCCTGTGGGCCGTCGCAGCTAAGAGAGAGCTGCTGCCGTGGAGTGCCCGCACCTTTGCCAATTTTATATCACCGTAATTAGTCATGTGTGCCGCCGTAGCTAAGAGAGAGCTGCTGCCGCTGAGTGCCTGCACCGTTGCCAACTTTGCATCATCGTGATTCGTCCTGTGGGCCGGCGCAGCTAAGACAGAGCTGCTGCCGCTGAGTGCCCTCACCTTTGCCAACTTTGCATCATCATGATTTGTCCTTAGGGCCGCTGCAGCTAAGAGAGAGCTGCTGCCACTGAGTGCCCGCACTTTTGCCAACTTTGCATCATTGCGATCTGTCCTGTGGGCCGCCGCATTTGAGAGAGAGCTGCTGCCACTGAGAGCCCGCACCTTTGCCAACGTTGCCTCATTGTGATTTGTCCTGTGGGCCGTTGCAGCTAAGGGAGAGCTGCTGCCGCTGTCTGCCCGCATCTTGCTCACCATTGTCGAGGATTCTCGCTATTGTCTTGTGGGCCGCTGCAGCTAAGAGAGAGCTGCTGCCGCTGTGAGCCCACCACGGAGCTGTAAGACGAGAGTAATCGCCACCACCAGCCCGGGCCTTCGCAGCCGCATGAGAGACCGCCTGTCCCAGAGTGCCCGTATCCTTGTGGGTGCACGCTGCGGACCCCTGCAGCCAAGACTTGTGGTCCCTGGGAGTCCGCCTGTCACCGTCTCTGCTTCTTCGAGAAGCTGTGTGCTGTGTCCCCTTTCAACAGCAGGTATCTGGTGCCCCATGGGTCACGTAGACCCCGGCCTTGAACTCAGTCAGTGTCACGTCTGGTGAATACATTATTGCCTTTTTGAATCCCTACAGGTTTCCGTGCATTGTAGCTTGTAGCTGCATTTGTTGTGGATACCAGCATCCTGGAATCTTGTGATTAGGTGCGGTGGGAGATGTTGTCAAAGGTGGCCAAGAGGTCCAGTAGGATGAGGGTGGCGGTTTCGCCCCAGTTGAGGAGGGAGCGAATGTCGTCGATGGCGGCGAGGAGTCTGAGCTCGGTGCTATAATTGCTTTGGAAGCCAGATTGGGAGTTGTTCTGGACATGGTTCGCTTCGATGAACTTGGAGAGTTGGATGTTGAGGGCCTTTTCGATGACCTTGTCAAGGGAGAGGTACTTGAGGTCTGTCGGGTCTGCAAATGGCTTCTTCAGCAGGGGGGTTGATCTTGGCGTGTTTTGAGGCAGCAGGGAATGTGGCAGTTTTGATGGCGCAGTTGATGGTGCTGCGGCTGCTCAATGGAAGATGTGAAACGGGCAAGGATCCAGTGGGGCTCTGGAATGGATGCTTGAGTGTGTCATCTGTGGTGAGTGGAGTCCAGTTGAGTAAGATATGTTGGGGTAAGGCCTTGTTGTGTGGGGTGGTGGCAGGCATTGTAGCAGGGTCTTGGGTGTCAAAGCTGTCGTAGTTCTGCCTGATCTTGTGGTGAAGAATGTGCTGAGTTTGTTGCACAGGTCTTAGGGAGGGTGAAACGTCTGTGGTCTCGCTGTTGGGCCTGAAGAACTCCTGGACGAAGGCAAAGACTTCTGTGCTGTTGTGTGCATAGGCGTTGATTCTGTCTTTGATGGCCGTTTTCTTTGTGGTTTTAAGGAGAAGGTGGTGTGCGTTGACAGCGGTTTGCTTGGGTTTCTGGGATTTTGTTGTGCCTCTATCTCTTCTCGAGTTGTCTGCTGGTACGTTTGGACTTGTGGAGGGCTGAAGTGAACCAGGTGGCTTTCTTGAAGTTTTGCCTGCCTGGTGTCTTTTTGAGGGGTGCTGGTGTGTCTGCTCAGTTGGAGATCCATTGATGACGGTTGTGTGCTGCTGTGTTGGCATCTTCTGGTAGTGCGGTCATGCTGAGAAAGATGACAAGAAGTCCTTCGGTGGCCTTGCTTCAGCTACAACAGATGTGGCGGAGGGGGGTGAGGGTCGTGGTGAACGGTGGGAACTGCTAAGTTCACACAGTGCAGGTTGGACCAGAGGAGTTCGGTGGTGTGGCTGTAGATGATGTTCCCGATGACAGAGAAGACGAGTTCTAACGTTTGTCTGGCTGCGTGGGTCTATGTAGTGATTAGCTGCTTAAGTCCAATGTTGGCGAGGTTCTCCAGTAGGGAGTCGGTGTTTTGGTCACTGGGGTTGTCCAAGTGGAAGTGGAGGTCTCCGAGTGGGATGTAATCGGTGGATGCTAGAGCCTGGGGTGCGATGAGGTCTACGGTGGCTTCATTGTAGGTCGGGTGGGGGCTGGGGGTCTTGTAGATTAGGGTGGTGTTGGGGTTGTTCTGGATCTGGAAGGGGAGGTGTTCCATGGTAGTCGTTGAGTCATTCAAGTAAGTGGTCAGTTGGTGGGTGTTCTTGCGGATGATGGCTTTGCCTTCTCCTGGTCGGTCGACGCTGTTTTTGCGGGTGATTTTGTAGCCGCAGGGGATCGCAGTGGCATCACTGATTTTTAAGTTCAACTTTTTGTGCCTTCAGTGGGCATTATCAATCTAGTATGATTGTGAGGTATACCCCCCTTACCCTAAGTAGTGCACTGAGAAATGTAGATAAATTCTATATTTTTAATCTTGCAAGGAAATGATGCCTTTTTTTCTTTTTTTTTTTTAAATCTTTATTTTGGTATTTTCATAGATATACAACAACAGTACAAGGGTCTAATAGTACGTGTTCCATGCAAGGTAAGAAGAAAGCATATCAATTTAAGACAGATCATTGAGCAATAAGACAAGCATCATACAGTGGTAATGACATAGAAAAGCAAATGTATCAGGTGCCAACCATAGACTCATACCAGGACATCACCGATAACCTGTAGAAGGAGCATATCATAATAACAGTGGAAACATAGCAGTCGAATTAAGGCACTACGGCAATCGAAAGGTAAAGCGAAAGCAATTATATCTCAAAGCAGTACATTCGCAAGGTGTCAAACTTGAAAAATGATATATTGTGAATACGTTTACATAACCAGACCCCCAACATCAGTGCTGCCCACATCATTACATATAGAGTCACCATCATTTGCTCCTTGAGAGATAAGATATACAGTCAGCGGCCCCCAAATGTCCTTCTGTCTGCATGAGGGCGGCTGCGAATCAGCGTAGATTGCATTCTGTGCCTGACAATATATGACATCATCCAACCAATCTTTAAATTTTGGGGCTCTACCCCTCCCCCAGCGACATGCCACCTTTCTCTTTGCTAGCAAAGTGACAACGTCGAGACATTTCCTATAAGTTTTAGGGACAGACATTGTGCAACCCAACAAAAGCAGTAAGGGGTCAACATTCAAGGGAGCTCCTACCATAATCTCCAAGGCCTCATGTACATGCTGCTAGAATTCCCAGACACCAGGGCATTCCCACGCCAAATAAAAAACCAGCATGTTCCGCATGACACCGTTCACACTTATCATTGTCAGATAGATGGAATTTGAATTTTTTTAGTGGTGTATAGTACAATCGTTGCAAAAATCTATAATGTATTATTTTGAGCCTACAACTAGCAGATATTCTGGCGGTAATATTACAGCAATAAAGCCACTGCTCGTCCGTAATTTCAATGTGCAGATCCTCCTCCCAATGGAGCCGGGCGGACCCATCTACTCCTGGTCGGTGCTCCCTGATCTGACTATAAAGGCCTGAAACTAGATGTGTACCATCCTTAGACCCCAACATGTAGTGCAGCGGTGCTAGGTTAGCAGGTTCCTGCAGGAAGTCCGGTAAAATCCCCTTCATCCCCTGTCGCAATCGTATATAATAAAAGGTATCAAGAGGAGTAGGTCTGTATTCCTTGAAAAAGCTATCCATTGTGGTGGAGTGTCCCTCGGTAAATAGGCCACCCCACGTGCTCATGTGTAGGCGTTTGCACAACATTTGGAAACCCGTCTCCTGGAGGAGTGCCAGTCGCGGATGATAAGTAAGGGGCATTTTCGCCGAGTATAGCAGAGGGGAACAGAGGATTTTAGCAATACGCTTCCAAGCATCTATAGTGCACGTTAGCGTCGTGTACGGTGTCTCAATGGCCGCAACAGAGGCCTATAATAGGCCATTCAAGGGGATCGGGTTAGCTATTCAGTCTTCCGCCGCCAATTGTGGCACGAAAGGCACGGGTTTCATCCAGAAGTAGGCATAATGCGCCTGGGCACTAATATAATAGGCCTCAAAATCAGGCAGGTCGAAACCTCCTTTAGCATAGGATTGCGTCAATACCGACCACCGCAGTCGGGGCTGCTTGCCTCCCCAAAACAACCTGATCAACTCTGTGCGAAGAGTTCTGAAAAAAAGGCACCAGTGTAATAAGGAATATTTAAAAAAAGGTATAAAAAGCGAGGTAGCACCACCATTTTTATGAGGGAGGCTCTCCCCACCATAGACAGAGAAAGGAAACTCCATCTGTCGATCTCAGCTGTTAATATTGTAATAGCCACTCCGTAATTAAGACGAAGCGTCTCTTCGCGATCTCTGGAGATTTGTATGCCCAGGTACCATTGTAATGGGTAGTCTAAGGGAAATTCCGCCACAGCGTCAGTTAATGGGAAATACTGGGATTTATTCCAATTAATCTGAAATCCAGACATTCTGCAAAAAACAACAAATTCACGAAGTCAGGGGTTAAGATTAGTAAGAGGATCAGTGACAAACAGTGTTAGGTCGTCCGCGTATAACGACACAGCTATCTGGCGCTGTAAGCACCGAAAGGCTCCGCTGGGGTGAAGCTGTCGGATGCGACATGCAAGTGGCTCAATGGCGCTGGCAAACAAAAGGGGGGAAAGGGGGCATCCCTGTCTGGTACCACGGGTAATAGCAATCGAAGGGGATAAGTGGCCATTAATTAATACCTTAGCAGTCGATAAGGTGTAAAGTAACCGCACCCAAGAAATAAATATCGTGGGGAATCCCATTCGGCGCAACACCTCGAAGAGGTAATTCCACTCAACCGAATCGAACGCCTTAGAGGCGTCAAGGAAAATCGCCGCTACGGGAAAATCCGGGGCCACTGTCCGAATCATTGAAAACAAGGTTCGCAAATTGTGTGTAGTGGAGCGTCCGGGGACAAAGCCAGACTGGTCCGGCAATATAATTTTGGTCATTAACAGGGATAATCGAGTGGCTAGAACTTTAGCAAGGATTTTTGCATCGCAATTAATTAGGGAGAGCGGGCGATATGCATCACAAGAGGTGGGATCTTTACCGGGCTTTAGAAGGGAGGTAATCATCACCTCACGCGTCGATCTCGGTAGTACCCCCACCTCCAGTGCGTCCTCGAAGTCTTCTCGAAGGACGGGGGCCATTATGTCTATATACGTTTTTTAGAACTCTGCTGGAAGGCCATCCAGCACCGTCTCTCAATGCGTCCTACTTAACCGTCTCCGGGCTAAAGGCATCCAAGGCAAAGCCTTGGACTGGCTGTCCTCGTTCCTATCCAATCGGACACAGGCGGTGTTTACCCCCCCCACACCTCCGAAAGTCGGCCGATAAAATGGGGAGTCCCACAGGGCTCCTCACTGAGCCTCCTTTTATTTAATGTTTATTTTTCCCCCCTGGCAGAGCTCATTGCTCAGTCAGGAATTAAGGCAACCTCTTACGCTGATGACATTCAGCTTTTATTTTCTTATGACACTATTACACTATTACCCACACCACTTTTGACCCACTTTTGTGGAGGAGTGTGGCTCAATGGTTAGAGCGGCAGACCCTGATGCAGAGTTCTGGCAAGGGACCAGGGTTCGATTCCCACCTCGGCGGGGTCTTGGGCTCAATTTCCTCGGACCTGTTATTTCTCGCCTCGTGCCTATTCTAATCACGGGCCCCACGCTGCAACTCTTGCTTAGCCTCCACACCGGCCCCAACAGGGCTAGGGATGCCTGGCTTCACCCTGGGGGTGTCCAGGAGTGGACACTTCACAGGGAAAGCCAGGAGGGGTTCCACAGCGGTATGAGTATCAGCGCCAGGAAGCCGCATAGGCGACACCGCAAGGTGACCGTCTGGTGACAGTGCGCTCTATAAGTACCATGACATTTACATTTACATTTACAAAAGATTGCCTCCGCAACATCGCCCGCTGGATGGACAACAATTTCCTTCGGTTAAATGCGGGGAAAACCGAGGTCCTCTTTTTCCACCAATCCTCTCCATTGGACTCAAACATCTGGTGGCCTCATGACTTGAGCATGCCCCCCTCCCCCAAGAAATCAGTAAAAAACCTGGGGGTTAGATGGGATTCCAGCCTCTCCTTCCAAAACCAAGTCCAGACGGTGACTGCCCCGTGTCTCTCCAAAAGTAGGATGATTAAAAAATGTATTAATGTTCTTCCTAGTAATACCAGGAAACCATTGTCCAGGCATTAATAACATCTCATTTGGACTATGCCAACAGTCTGTACCTTGCCCTTGCTTCGGGCCTCTGCCACCGGTTACAGACAGTCCAGAATGCTGCAGTCCGGTTGGTCTGTGGCATCTCCCTTCGGGTACATATCTCTCCTTATCGACGAAGGCTTCACTGGCTGCCAGTTCAAAAAAGGGCAGAATTCAAAGCACTCACCTTGGCACATCGCACAATTAAGGGAAAGGGCTCCGCATATCTTTCTTCCTGTCTCCGCCCCTACAGCAATGCAAGACACCTTCGATCCAGCTCAAAAAACTTGCTGTTCCCCCCCAGATTTAAGAAAGAACGCTCTGGGGGAAAAACCTTCCAGGCTTGTGCCTCCTATCAATGGAACAAACTGCCTCACTCCATTAGGCAGATTCAGGAGGAGCTGCCTTTCCGTAAGGCCTTGAAAATATTCCTCTTCTGCTAATTTACCTATGAGTGAGACCCAGCATATACACAGACAGCGCCGGGACACGCCGTTGGGGTAGCTGCGGGCTATACAAAACACACTAAATAAATTCTTAAGGGACATTATAGCGTCCCTGAGTTCGTCTGACTCAAACGGGGCACCAAAGAAGGACCTATGTCCGTCGCTAAGCCAGCATAAGGCAAGCTCAGCAAGGAAGGCATCATACTGTACGTCTTGAGCATTATTGGTGGTATACAACGTAGTGTAGTGGGAGTGAAATGCCTTCAGTATACTCTCAGTATCCCTAACCACCTGCCCTGCTGCTGTGGTGAGTTCTAACACTGTGTTGTTAAAGCGCGGGGTGCGTATCAGTGCTGCAAGAGTTTTCCCAGGTCGTTCCCCCTCACAATAATTCCTAGCCATCCAGTGTTTACCCCAAAACTTGGATTCCCTCTCTGCTTCTTCCTCATATTGCATTAGTTTAGCACGAAAGGCGGCATGTATCTGTAACCCTGTCCCCCCTGCCATCCGTTGCTCAAGGTCTTTCAGTTCGCGATCAAGGGTACGTATCGTCCTTTGTATGTCCCGGAGGACACCAAAGCTCTTGGAGATACAATATCCTCATATCGTCACCTTGAAGGCCTCCCAAATGATCTCAACACTATCAACAGTGTCCTTGTTGCGAGGGAAGAAATCAGCAATTTCCTCCCCAAGTTCTGTCCTAAAGACTTCGTCTAGCAAGGCCATAGGGCGTAATCTCCACTGTGGCCTGGGGCTATCCCACCCTGGCACCTGCAAATGAATCAGGACTGGACTGTGGTCAGAATACGTCCTGGGTAAGTGAGCTGCTCTGTCCAACCCATTTACGAGGCCCCTCGACAGCAGGATGTAATCCATCCGTGCCCATGTGTTGTGGCAGAGGTGAAATGAGTGCCTTCCTTCCCATGGGGGTACATATGTCTCCATCCATCTATCAAGTCACCTTATTATTATTATTATTAATTGAAATTTATAGATAGCGCAACTAAACCCGTAGGCATCAAGGCGCTTCCTCTAAGATCTTCATCAGAGCCTCCCTTGACTTAGGTTTGTAGAGTGCGAACCCATCAGCTCTATCCTGTGTAGGTCGTATCGCCACATTAATATCCCCTCCCCATATAATATGTAGGGAACCTATTTCCAGTATCTTGCCCCAAAGTGTCGTGAAATATGACTGCTTATCAACATTGGGAGCATAAGAGTTCACCAGAGTCACAGTATCTTTACCAATACGGCCCCATACAATAACAAATCTCCCAGCCGGGTCTATGACCTCACCAATTAGTACAAACGGGACAGATATTTTAATTATGATAGCGGTATCTCTGGCATAAGTAGAGTAGGATGAGAAGGAGCGTGTAGTTGCCCATTTACTTGCAAACTGCGGACGAGGACCTGGAGCCAGATGCGTCTCCTGCAACATGGCTATATGGACTTGGTGTCGATCTAGATACGCAAGAACATTCCGGCCCTTGCGAGTATCGTTAAGGCCCCTGATATTCCAAGACATAATCCTCAAGTTAGAGTCTTTCCGTGTCTCTGCCATACCAGTAATGAAGTTCGAAATTCTAGGTGTATTGTATGTCTATTGCCATACTCTCTATTCCTTGGAACAATCAAGTCCCTATATGAAACACATTGTACTCTCACCCCACCTGTAAAAGAAAAGCATCTGTTAACAAAAACCCCTCCCCCCTCCCACTGCTGCATCCCAATCATGCAAGCACCAGCCCTCCCTCTCCCCATCCCCCCATAAACAATAGGAAACATCAGTGACGAGTTATGTTGCGGAGCGCCGTGAAAACATCCAGCATCCAGTTTTGTTTCCTCGCCAGGGTCGGTCCGGCTCAGAACCTGCGCAAAAAAGCATTACATCCAGGGCCACCTAGCATAGCGTCCATCCAGAAATTAATATATTACTTATTGAGACCTGATTACTATACGTACTGGAGGAGAATTAATTCGAAAGTAAACTCCTACGTCAGGACCGTGTTCCTGTTCAATGCATACTGGCATTCCTCTATATAACAGAAAGTTGTGGACCTCACTACTTATAGACAGATTTAATTCAGCACCTGAGAATTAGGTCTGCCACCTGGGTAGCATTGCACTGAAGTGCTGCAGACGCTCAAATCCCCTTTTCTCTGCCCTGAGAAAGCCCAATTTGCGAGAAACACATTGGCTGTCATCTCTGTCAAGATTGTGTTTGAAGACTGCAATAAAAATATTTGAAGAATAACTTGAAGGACCGCTACTCCTTTTGGATATATATGAAGACCACTTGAAAATAACTTGATTCATACTCTGTTTTCTATATTGTTGCCTCTCTGTTCTTTATGTTTTCGGTGGTCCTAGCTCAGAAAATGCACACATTTCAGGCCCCAGGGCAACATTCCTGTCCGTGGGAGAAACGCCGCAACCATATCCCATCAGGGCGCCGCCATCTTAGTGTCGCGGCCTGCCGCAAGTGTCCCGTACCCTGAAGCTGTCGGCAAGGAAATAGGACCGACTTGAAAGATAGCGCCGAGGAAGGCGTCCCTAACCCGCGAGGTCCTCCGCTTATCGCCTGCCACAAGAATGGATCCGCTCCGCCCAAGAGGTCTCCCTGTCTCGCATGCGCCCACTCACCAAGTGGAGTCCCCGGCTCTTGCGTAGCAGGCGGCGTCCCGCAGCGCTACAGGGCAGCTCAACCGTATGTCCGCGGCGGCCACACGGCAACAGATTAGGGCAATCTCCGCAATGTAGGCGGCCAGATGTCAGTTCATTAGTGTCACAGGGATGTCAGCCATTGATGCCGAGCATGTTGGAGCATCAACGGGGTCAATCAGGCGAGGATAAATGCAGGATCAGGAACCGGACTGCGGGAGCCTCAGACAACCGCGGCCATTCCGCTTGTGCGCCACGTAGCGCCCCTACTCCCCAATGTATCTCCTGCCAAAATGATGGCTTTTTTTAACATGTGTTCCAGAGAGTGTCAGTAGTGGGAAAGTTTGCAGATTCGACATCAGTATTCATCCTATGTGCCCATGTAATTCTGAATCTTTATTCAGGGCCTTGACTTCCTCGGTACCCAGCTCTTTATTATATCTTAAATCGATTCTTTTCAATTTCTTCTCTTGATCACCTCCTCTGATATAAGGCCAAAGAAACCGAGCGCGTCTACAATGATATCATGGCAATTTACAAAATCTCCAGACATTGGTGAATTTAAGTCCGGGTGTTTGATGCCTCTCATGTGCTCCATCACTTGCCAATGGGGAACATCTAGTTGGCCACATATTGTTTTCTGTGGGTACATTCTTTCACGTATATATACACAGAAATCTGTGCTACAGGTTATGAATTGGTTGCTTGTCCTTCCTGTTATGCAGAATAACTTCCTTTATTTTGACACCAGATTTGCAAGCCATACATTTCCCTCATTTTCAGAAACCTTTTAGATCAGATGGCCCCTTTCTTTCATTGGACTATCTATATAGCTATGGGCATGTTTGTCCTGGATCGGGCTTTACGATACTTGATGGAGGGATGTGAGGTAATATTGTGTCCAATCACCTGATCAGCTTTTAATATTTTCCAATGCTTAGAATTTGTCTTGCTGCTGTGTACCTCGTATTGTATGTAGTGATGAACCTTACGGTAATATCAGGTCCCTCCTTTGGTGTCTCTGATTTAAAAGTAGTTTATTCATGTTCTGGGTGCTCGCTTGGCTGCTGGCCGCTTACTTTTTTCTTCCTTCTGATACACTTCTTGGCTATCACAGTTTCTACGGGTCCGTAGCATTTCACCATAGGGGATACTTTCTATCAGTTTCTGTGGATGCACGCTATTCACAACGCCCTGCTTTTTCCTTTTTATGTAGGCTTTTGACCATATGTGCTTCTCTAGCTCAGTATGGATAGCCAGGTCATTTATAGATTTATTTCTTATCTAATGAGTGAATTTTAGGTTGAGATCAGTTTTTGTCTGTCTCTGGAGTAATCTTTTAGACTTTTCCCTACTTCCGTGATGAAAAGCAGCGAGACTCTCAATACTTTCGATGCCGCTTGGTGAAAACCACCTCTAATTCACCTTAAGATTAGCGATCAAAATAACGAGGCAGGCGCTGGAGGTTGATAGGCGAAGAACAAGTTTATTGCTCTAGAGGAGAGTATATCGCATCCGACACCGGGGCTATCGTCAGGAGGTGCTCTAACTGCATCTCTGAGGCCTGGCCTTTTATATGTTTCTTTCGCCCGTTTATTACATGATCAAACATTCCTGACATCCGTTTATTACATAGTGAAACATCCTTGGAATCCCCGCCTTAAGTTCCCACACAAGTCCAGCAGCAAATGTTCCCCCTCCCGGACCTTACAGATGATCATTATCTCGCAGCTGGACATTCCGACAGGACCTAAAACCCGTGGGATAGGTCAGATCAAAGGGTCGGGTCATTGATTAAATTCCGGCCTCTTTGTTGGGAAAGCAAGTTCTGTTGTTACATGGGCAATAAACTAAGTCCACGGGGGTTGTTTAGCGCCTGGGACCGGATTGAGTGGCCAGGTGCAGTGGAGGAGGTTATCAGAGGGGCCTGATCGTGCGCAGAGGATGAAATGACAAGTGGGTTTGGTGCGGGAAGTGGTTCTAAGGTATTGTCGTGCTGACATGGTTTTACGACCCCGGTATGTGTGCTCGGGTTCAGTCAGAGCGCGGGGGGGGAGGGGATGAGGGCGGCCGGGGTGATGCGCAGGTGACCAGCAATGTGGAAAATGGCTGCAGAGACTAAAATGGTTGCCGCTTACGTGCTCGTAGGGGCTTTCGTTATACAAGATGGAGCCGGCAATGTTCATCTTTATCGTCTTACATTTAACATCCGTCCCACAGCAGGGAAAGGTCATCTGTATCCCCGATCCAAATCAGCGTATGGTTTGTCATATTTTCATTTTGTGATATCCAGACGACCTGTAATGTGGCCGGTCTAGGCCCATGTAGCGAAGTAGCTCATTTCATATATTGTCTTATTTTTTACAGTAACATTTCAGCTGTGACCTTTTGCACATATTTGCATGAACGACAATGTTGGATTCGTTTCTCTGAGATTACTTTGTTTACACATCTACCTTCGCCCAACATTACCACGATGCCTCGAACACCATGTACAAGGCCTCTTGACGCACTATGTACAAATGTCATCTCTATCTTCATCCACAGGGTGAGAGGGCTATCTACATATCCATAGCATTGTCTAACCTATACGTACATCACAAAGATGGTTTCTATTATAAATAAGGAGCATCCCAATAGATTAGTAGAGGAGGCGCTACAGCTGACACACAGGGTCCATGCAGGCTGAGACTTCACTATGCAGCGGGCTGGCATCTCCGTGGTCGGTGCTCAGTTTGTAACCAATTTGTGGCCTGCATTCTCTCCTGTCATGTCCCTTAGTGGGGATTCTTGGCTTCACACCCACACACACTCTAAGTGCACGAAGAGTAGGGAGTGCATAGTAGGAGTCCGCCTGATTACTGCCTTGCTCATATGCCTGCATATATGCACTGTTTTAGCACCATGATAGAACTATGTCTACTATTTACGTGCTTGTAATCGCTTTCAGCTGCTTCGGTCTACTAATTATTGCAGCTTATGTATTCTATTCAAGAATAACGTTGGTTCAATAAATATATTGAAAACGTCCCTCTGTGTATTCTCTGTATATTTTTCTGAGAGCAAGTAAGCTTGAGTGACTGAGCAAAAGGTTCTGTTCTGTTTCCAAGATTCCTGAAGGGTCAGGGTTGTCACGTTCAGTGTTTGCCAGAAACCATTCGCTTCCTGGTAAGGTTAGGGAGTCTTATGGTGGCACTGTGAGCTAGCTGGTCTCTAGGTCCAGTCTAGGCACCTCATCCAAAGTTTATGTTGTCCAACAAACGCGCAGATCCTACTGATTAGTGGGAACTACACGACACACCTGTTCCTTCCACCAGGCCACAAATACATTTCCAGAGCTTGAAAAACAGGTGCCCATTGCAGTCCCTGAGATTTGACTGTAATATCTATAGTTAAATATGAAAATATTGTTATTTAGGCAAAAGTCATGGTCCTAAGCATCCATGTATAGTCATATGGACATATTGGTCTATTGCAAAAAGCATGTTCGTAGGCTCTTAGACCTTGCGTGTGTGTATACATAATTAGCAAGATCACATCCTAGGTAATTGTCAAATATGATTGTCTCCTGTGTATATCTTTTGTAGAAAATAATTCTCACTATCTATACAATATGATGGAAGGCTCTCCACAAGAATCAACAATACATGGTTTTAGTTTATTGCTGTTCTTTCCAGTGAGCTATTGTTGGAGGGCACTATATGCCCCCCTTGTTCTTGCATACATTTGTTAGAAGGTAAAAGCATGGTACAGTAGAGGGTAGTCAAAGAGTTTTATTTGCATAATTAATTAAAATTGTTACAAAATTCTCCTAATAAAATAACAGTGCAAAATGTATTAAAAATACTAAAGTTATTGTCTCTCAGCCGATGTTTTGTTGGACACAGATGCATGAAGGTCTAAAAGTTAGGATGTCCCTAATAGTCCACCAACGGGTGGTCCTCCTGTTCAGTTAATTCTAAGCGTTTTCTTGCTTCTGCCATAAATTTAACTCCGCGGCAAGCCAGAATTATGGAGGAGCCTCTGAAGCTTGTAACTGCATGTCTGCAAGAACGGATGTTTAATGCGTTAAGAATGGCTTTCAATGTGAGTCGTCTCTGAATTATCAGGCCGGACATATACAGAAAAGGTGGACGAGGGTTTTGTTTTTGTACCCGCAGAGGCGACATTCTTTCGTCTGGTGGGACTGTTTCCAGGATGGTGAGAGGTCCTTTGAGACGTGCATCCCCATCCGATAGGCTATAAAGGATTTTTTTAGATGGTCACTGAAGTGGGCTGCTAGATATGCTAGTGGTTTTGGAGTTGTAAACGAGTCCATAACAGTCCAGCCATGCCGACGTTTTGCCAATGACTCTTTATCCTCCAAAAAGGATTTAACTTTTGCTGCTAAGTTGGCTAGTTTGCTTAGACCAGCTCCAACTTTTCTACACAGAGTTTAAGATACTTTCCCCAGATATTCGGGGTGTCAGATTCCCCCCGTTTTTTAATTTCCTCCCAGCATAGCCTGTCCAATTTATCGGGGTCTGCAGAGCGAAGTTTATTACAGAGTTTCACGAAGTCGCTCATGCTCCAGAGCTTCTGATTTTGCAGACCAAATTCCAGCCTGACTTGTGAGGCAGAGGTGGATTTTGGCAGGTTGAAGACCGCTTTGTAGATTCTAATGTGTAGCTCGTTTAAGAGGTCGGCCTCCTTCCCATACCATGTAGCTAGGCCATAAGATAAGGTGGGCATAATCTGCGCTGCCATTACTTTTAATAGATGGTTGTGGTTAGGGCAGTCCATTTTTTCTTTTAACGATCGGTGCGCAAAAATTACAGTTTGTGCTTTTGCTTTTAATGCTGTTTTATGATCCTTGTAGTTTGCACCTTTCGATATTGTTATTCCCAAATACTTTTAGTACTCTTGTTCTTTCACTGTTGTCCCTTGGGCCATCCATTTGTACTTTAACTTTTGCGGGTCTACTAGGCAGACCACTTTAGTTTTTTCTTTCTTTAATTCCAGGCTTTCCCTTTCTAAGTACGATGTTAATTTGTTGATGGCTCTTTGTAGTCCGATTGGTGTTTTACTCAACAGTACAATATCATCGGCGTATTGTAGATAGTGTATTGGGTTATTTGCCAAAGATGGAGGGTGGCTATCTGCTGATTCAATCGCGCTTGTGAGGTCAGAGAGGAAAAGATTAAAGAGGGTGGGGGCTAATACGCAGCCTTGTTTTAGGACTTGGTGCGTTTGGATGTTCCTGGTTGTGTTGCCTCCATTTCCCAGTTTCACTCTTGCCCAGGTGTGGTGGTGTAGGGCTTTGATAGCTGTTAAGAGTTGGTGTGGCAACCCCCAGCTCTCTAGTTTTCTCCACAAACGCTCTCTATTCACCCGATCGAAGGCAGACTTGATATCTATAAAACAGGCATATAAGCGGGTGCCCTTTGCTACCGCTGTGTCCGTTAGGATGGACAGGCAAGTGAGGTTTGTTATTGTTCCCATTCCTTGCCTGAATCCAGTTTGAAATTTTTGCATGATCTTTGTTTCTAATATCCAGGCTTGTAATTCCCTTAAAATGCAGGAGGCGTAGAGTTTGGCCTCTACGTCGATTAAGGATATCAGTCTGAAATTTGTGGGGTTGCGGTGATCGCCATGCTTAAATATGGGATGGATAATGCTGCCTTTCCAGGAGGCGGGTAACTCTTCTTGTTTGTATATTCGGTTGAACATGGGCGTTAGGGTCTCTGACCACAAGTCCGGGTCATGCTTGAAAATCGCGTTTGGCAGCCCATTTGGTCCTGCTGCGCCCTCTAACTTTAATCCTAAAATTATCATCATAAGTTCATTTTTGGTGGTTAGGTCATCTGGCTCTGTTGGCTCCTTCTGGAGTTTTTCCCACTCGGATTCCCCGTATTCCTTGTACTTCACACCTTTTAGTTCCTCCGTGTTATCCTTGACTGCCCCTGAGCCGTTGACGTGGCATGACACTGTGCTGCTGTATAGAGTTTGCACATGTCTGGTCCAGGTTTCGGCATCAACTTCGGCTTCTTGTTCGAGTTTTGCCCCTTGGTTAAGCTCATTTATGATGCCCCAGAAGTCCCGGCTGTTAGGATGTTTGCCTGCAGTTAAAAGTTTGTTCCAGATGGTTTCTTTGTATAGATGCTTTGCGGCCCTCAATGCCTTCCTGTAGATGCACCTGGCTTCTCTCAGATTGGATTTGTTTGCCACTGACCCTGATGTTTTTTGTCTTGCGACGGCGCGGGCCTCCTTTGCGACCTTTCTTTTTTTTGCTCTTAGGTCCATGTTGAACCAAGGCTCCTTCTTGTTATTGAGATTTCTGTGAATCCCTGGCCTTGCTTGAAACTTTTGCTGCAGGACCTGAATCATTTGCTCCCAGTTGGATACTCGGTCTTCCTCCTTTTGTGTTCTTAAGTTGTCCATATGGGCTTTAACTACGTCCATGATTTTTCCCAGCCCCTCTCCACGCCATTTTAGTTTCCTCAAGTTAAAGTTTGATGCGTGATGCAACAGGGAGGTCGTTATAGGTGCCGTGCTTGGTACAAAGTTCAGACTTATTATTTGAGGAAAGTGGTCACTTTCTACTCGATGTTCTATAGCAAATGATTCGATACTGGGGCTTAACTCGTCACTTACTATGGAGTAGTCGATTATTGAATGTATCCTGCCACTCAAATATGTCACGGCTGCCGGCATATCCCCCTTTGTGTTCCCATTCAAGATTGACAGTCCATATTTTTTTAGGCTGGATGCTAACTTTTTTTCCACCGCCGTTTGGGTTCGTCTTCACCTTCGCCTTATTTTGGTCTATGAGGGCGTTGTTAAAATCCCCGGAGATAACCAGTGGGTATTGTGAGTAGGTCTTTTGCATAACATTAATAAGTGACAGCAAGGTCGCGTGTTTTTCGTTTTGTGACTTTCTGTCAGGATGGATATAAACATTGAATATCAATATCTTCCACGGTTCAATCCCCGGTGAGGGTGCTTCAGTGATTCTGGTCACTTGGGCCCACTTCAGATACCCAGTTGTATTTATGGGTTACGTATGTTGATAATCCACAGCGGGGATGGCCATACTTGGATAGGCTTTCTGCATAAATTTGGTGTTCTTCAAACCCTAGAATCGAACTCGATTGTAGTTTCCATGACTCCTGGATCAAGATTATGTCCTGACGACGAAAAAAGGCTTGTATTTCTTGATCTTGGGCCATTTCTTGTAAGCCGTGCACATTCCACGAGCAGATTGAAACTGTGGATTTCTTTGTTAGATTAGGCAGGATCATCTCGTTTCGCGGTGTGAAGAGGGAGTTTGGGTCTGGGTTAGGTAGCTTTATTGCTCAAGATGTTAGGTATCCAGGACCAATCCGTTCTATCGGCGTGATGGAGGCTGATTGATTGTGGTTTGCGACTTGCGCTTAGCGGCTCTGGCGTGGAAGCCCTGTCGCCGCATAGACAGGAGGTAAGTTGCCCTCTGCTCTCTTCCCCCTTGGTTTGATCACGTATGTTAAATTGTAGGGGATAGGGGTACCTCGGACGCTTGTGTCGCGTTATAGATATTCCCCATGATTCAAACTGGGATCTTGCAAGGTATATCCTTTCTACCAGGTCCTTTGATGCCCAAGTTGTAACTGTGTCTTCTATAGCCGCATTATGCACATTTTGTTGAAATTCGACGGAATAGAGGTCCTGAGTAGTAATTTCTTTTAAGGCCGATATTTCCTTAAACAATTTCAGCAGATTGCCTCTATTAAGAATATCCTGAATCCCCCTTGTTGGATATTTGGGGATAAAGGTTAGTTTTGAGTTATACGCCTCTGGGTGTTTGCCTTTCTCCTTTTGTGTTGAGCTTGCTTTGCAAAATGACAGGTTATGAGCTTGTGTATTGTCGCAAACTTGGAAGATCGTTTCTTGTTCTTTCTGTACTACCTTGGTTGAGGTTGCTGTTTTCTGAGTTGGGGCTATGTTCGTTATCTTCATTTGGGCCGTGCTTTGCTCCCTTCGCAGTAGTGAACATTTGCGATCCTTTTCCAGGACAGTAATTCGCATGGGGGTTGGCACGGATTTAAATTCAGGTGCTGCTACTCGTCCTTTAGGTTCGTGTGCGTTCCTTTCAGGTGTTGTAATTAGTTGTTGCTCAATAGTGATTTTTGAGCCAGGGTTAGAACACTCTTTATGAGTGCATTTTGAGCCCGAACTGTTTTTTGCCATGGCTGATGTCAGTTTGTGTTGCTCACTTTCTCCATATTCGGCCACTTGTGTTGGATTCGTGTTCGATCTTATGTCTATTTGACTATTGTCGCCTATGGGTGGTGATAGACTCGAGTTGGCTCCTGTCCTCAGGCCTTCGTCTCTTAATGTGTCTAATCCATTTAGTTTGAAGAATGGATCTGCAAGAATATCCTCACCCACTGATGACCCATTCAGAAGTTTAGATTTGTCTTCAGAATGAATGTTGTTTTTAAATATGGGGAAGATTTTGCCGGGATCTACTTTTAGTTGCTTCTTGTACTTGAGCCTGGCCTTCCTTGCCCTTTTCCTTTGTCTCTTTGTTGGTTTGTCGTCAGTTAAGGATTGTTGGGTAAGTTGAGTTTCTTCGATGTCTGAGGCTGTTTTACCCAGACCACATTCCTTTGGTGATTGTTCTTGGTCCATTCTTTGATTGCTTTTTAAAGGGCCATTAATCGGCTTTCTCTTAAGTATGGTTGGTTTCTCCGGGGTGGGCCTGGTTTCTAACGCCTGACTCTGACCTCGTGATTGTTTTACCTCCCCTAGGATATCCATCAGTATGGCCGGGAGGCTTGCTAGCTTTTCAATAATACTTCCACAGCCACAGTTTTGTTGTTGATTACTCGAGCTGGGATTTGGCTCTAATTTCCCCTGAGTTGTTAAAAGCGATGATAGAGAGTCCAGTTTTGCGTTTATGCCCGACATGTGCTCGGCCACTAATGTAATAAGGTCGATCTGGACTTCCATTTTATTAGATTGGTAAATCAGAACCCTTATTGCTTGCTCTATGGTGCTTAACAGGGAATGGGTCCATGACGTAGTGGGCTCGTCTTTTGGGATTTTGCTCAGATCCTTGAGCTCTAAGACCGACATGCTCCCCGATGAAATTGTAATTGGCCCAGGCTGGGTGGAATGTAGTTGATTTGCCTGCATAATGATGCTATCGTTTGTGCTTACTTTTTGTTGGTCTTTTTTTTGCTCAGGGCCGCGGGGGGTTGAGACCAGCATACCCGGACTCAAGTGTCGATCATCAAAACCGTAATCTGCTCGAGGTGCTCTCCCTTGTGAGTCAATATACTTTGTAATTCTCTCAGTAAGTTCCTCTAGATGAGAATCATTTGGTAGAAAGAGGGGCTTTAACCATGAGTCCCCTTCTTGCCCAGATACGGTGGATGGGTTTTTGTGACCTGTGTTTCCCTCCTGAATGCCCTTATTTGCTGCTGCGTGGTCACTGGCTTCGTCTTGCTCCTCGATTGACGCGCTTTTACTCTGGCTCAACCTGTTATCCTTTGCGGGGCCACTTTCTGTGATGTTATTTACAGCTCTTACTCCCTTGATTTCGTATGTGACTACAGGAGTGTTGGGATGGTGTACCTGGGCGGTTAACAACACCAGTTTGCCTTGGAGTGGGGGCCTCGAACACGATGGAAGGGATAGACACTCAAGTTTGGCGCTTGACATGTTCTGCAGGCTACACGCCAGTGGAGAAGGAACGTTCGATGGCGCAATCGGGCTTGGTAGCTTGCTAGCCTCCGCCGTTGGTGCATAAATCGCCGCCATTGGATCTTTAAGGTAAAAGAATTTTAAGAGTCCTGATTTCCGTCTGGGGACTGATGTTAACTCGAGGGTTGGTGCCGATACCAACCTCTCCCTAGGGTTTAGTTCGGGCCCTGTTTCTGGCGACGTTTTAGCTTCCACGCTTGTTTTTTCGATTTTTTGGGGGATTTTTTACTTTCCGTGGGTTGGCGCATTTTCCCCGATCTCATTTCCCCGATCGGGGCCTCGCAATCCTTTTGACCCTGTCTAGGGGACTGGTCGTAAAGGCTTATAACTGTCTTCGGCGGGGACGAGCGCTGACTGGTGCAAGAGCTTGTCGGGGTCGACGTCGGGTGGGGTGTAAACAATGCATGGATAGGCGGACGACCCGACTGGCTTGCGGGGGGAGGGAGAGGGGGTGCAGCCCGTCGTATAAGTGAAGCAACCCCGGCTTCGGGGGTTCTCTTACTCCAGGACCTCCCCCACCTCCACTCACACTGAGCCTCTTACCGCTCTGGGTTGCCGCCGTCCGCTGCTTACTCTGTAGTAGTACTCAGCTCAGTGATATTCAGCTCTCGCGTGGTCCTGCGCTTCCCTGGCACTACCTCGGCTTAATTCCGTGGTTCCAAGGCTTGATTGTGAGGACCTTGTGCCAATGTGCCTGTGTAGAGGGTGCCCTTTTAGGGTATTGATCCGGGTGTATTGTTTTGTCTAGTGGCTCCTGCCTCGTTAAGACGCAGCAGATTCCGCGCTGGCTGTAATGGGTTGAGCTCCCCCAACCTTCTCTTCCGCTTGCCGCTCACCGCCGCAACCCCTCTCCTCTATTGCGTTGGCGTATGGCATTCGGGGATGGCGTTGACGTGTCCCGCTAGGCAGCTGCAGCTGCACACCCTGCCCAGCCTCACTGCAGCTCAGCTCAGCACAGCACCACAACAAAGCACCCCCGTGCGGATTTGCCGCCTCTCCTGGGGCACGCTTCGTCTCCCTGGGTCCCTGGGTCCCGGCTCTGTGGCTCCTTGTTGATCACTGCTTGCTGCTTGCTGCAGCCCACTCTGCCCGTCGACCTGTTGGCCTGCCTACGCAATACAGCAGCAGCACCCGGGCCCGGGACAATGTTGGCGCGGAGGAGTGTTGAACAGATGGGCAGATGGGAGGCGTTGGAACGATGGAAAGGTGGGGGCGGGCACCGTGCTCCTGCGATGCTCCTGTTCCCTCCTGCGGCGGCACCTCCCGCGGGTCCCGGCCGCAGATACGGCAGGTTACAGCGGGCTTTTTTTCCTCTTTTTGGCCGCGGCACCCGGCGTCTGCCTTTCCTCGGCAGTGGAGCAACGGCTGCAGGTTGAAGGCTAAAGGCAGCGGTGGAGATGCGATGGCGGCAATTTTTCGTCAGCGGCCTCGGCCTCGACCGCGGTACCCGGCACCCGGCACCTGCCTTGTTTTGCCTGGGCCGCGGTGCGCCAGGCTGAAATGGTTTTTTTCACGGCGTCCGGCTCTACGGGTCAGGGCGTCTCCCCCAGCCTCCGCGATCCGCAGCTTCCGCAGTCACTGCTTGCTCCTCCTCCTACTCAGGTGAGAACTAATAATGTAACCAATACTTCTACAAGAGGCATAAAGCACACAAGATATTACAGAAATATTTGCCTGTGCAGGCCAAAAGTGAAAGTGTAGAGGGTAGTGTTTTACACAAATGGAAATTTTGCCATTACCATTTCACAACAATCCGTATTTAATAATTATTGAAAAGCCTTATATTCATAATTTCAAACCATCATTTAAACCAAATTCTTGCCCTTTATCGGATGACATTGGTACTTATGTTGTCATTACGGAATGTGTTAATGGCCTCCCTTTGTCCATTACTCAAGTTGGATCTGATTCTTCCCTTCTTGCCTTGACTGGTGAACAATTTATTTGAACAAGTCTTTGGCGACCAAGTCACTAAAGACATCCAGATTATAGGAGTTATATGTAGCTTGCTTTTTGAAGCGAGTTAGACTTCCCTGATCTATCTGTGCCTCCTTTCCCAGCAATGCTTCCCGCTCTTTCGTGGCACATATATTTCCATTATCCAGACCAGCCAATGTCATAAAGTATCGCTGGGCCCGATTCACAGAACTAACTTAAGACAAAATCCTAAACTTACTACCATTTTGGTATTCACAGAAGGCATTTAATCATTTTGGTATTCACAGAAGACACTTAATCATTTCTTTATTCACAGAAGTTAGGAGTCCTAACTTTAAGACTCCTAAATGCCTTCTGTGAATACCGAAAGTCTTAAAGTTAGGATTTTTCTCAGTTTAGGAGTAGTGAAGTTAGGACTCCTAACTTTAGGACTCCTAAATGCCTTCTGTGAATACCGAAAGTCTTAAAATTAGGATTTTTCTCAGTTTAGTAGTAGTAAAGTTAGGACTCCTAACTTCTGTGAATACCGAAATGAGTAAGTGCCTTCTGTGAATACCAAAATGGTAGTAAGTTTAGGATTTTGTCTTAAGTTAGTTCTGTGAATCAGGCCCAGTGTCTCTTGAACACAAGTCATGTTTTCTGTATTGGGCTCCCCTATTCTCATGTTCATTGGCTTGGGTCTGATTTTATGTTGATACCTTAGAAACGGAAATATGTCAATTCTACATGAACTGTATTCTAAGTCCCTACTGGGGCAGACATATAAGCCAAGGTTCTGGATATTTAGTTCATCCATTGTCAGTTAATGTTGTGATGAGTTAATAATAGAGAATTAATTCATTTCTCTTCCTATGGGGTGAGTTATCTTTTCCATTTGCTCTTTCCTGTCTTTCTCTTCCTCTGTTTGTGCCTCTTGCTTTTGTTTTTCCTTTTTTATGATATTCCATTGTCCGTCCTTGTCTCAGTAACCCGTACTCAGTGAAAAAAGTGGCAAGTAGGTTTTTTTCCTAGGTAGTTAATAGCAGAGTCGTCTGAGTCACCTTCTGAGCTTGATTCCTCTGTCAGAAGTTCATGTCGTCTTTGTGTCAATGGAATTTTGACTGCTCTCCTTACTTATTCGAATCATCTTACAAAGTTTAAGACTCTTTGAGGACAGTAGTCTTGCTTTTCCCTTTAAAAGTTCCTCTTTTGTAGCTATTACCTCTTTCTTATCACTTGTTCATCATTCTCGTTGTCCTTAAGTTCAGCTCTTATTTTCAATGCGAGGTTGGAGAACTCCATCAGACTGCAGACTTAGAACTGTAAAAAAAAAAACAAGTTAGCAGGTCTTTTCCATCTATGAACTCATGATCTGGAACAACATTCCTGTATCCATCAGGACCGCCCGACATTGCTCCCGTTTAGGAAAGAGTTGAGGACTCCCTTCTTTAAAAATAATTTATGCTCATCTTTGTCCCTAGCTTTAGGCTAGGTTTGCGGTATAGAAATAACATATAGATACATACATAAAGAAGCTGGCCTAGCCTACACTAACGTTTGAATACTTTTGAAAAAACTCTTGTGAAAATGTTCATGGGAGAGTTGAGAATGGTTATCCCACCAGAGCACCCCTGGCATCCAGTTAAGATTTTATCAAGAGTAACCACTCCACCTTTTAAGCCACTACATGACTGCAAGCCTTAATGGAGATAGTTGTCTACCTAGTAGCAGTCACTTCCTCAAACAGTTAGCAAACTGCACGCCCCATGAGTAGATGAACAGTTCCTGCAAGTTTACAAAGACAAAGTTAAATATGCACCCAGAGTTAAACATGCACTCATGCTCTTCATTATCAGAATTAAAAATGTATGAAAAATAAGACCGTTTTTTGCACCGGCTCAATTTGGCAAATGGTTTTCTACTCGTGCGGAGACTAGGGGTGGGCAGAATTTGCGTAGTCGTGTTACGCAAAGCTCTGCGATCAAAATCTCCATGAGCACGCAGAATTCTGCGAACACGCTGAATTGCTTCTTCCGCCTGTTCACAATGCTTTTTTCCTGTTCGCGAACGCTGTTTGCGTGCTCGGGGGGAAATATCTTGCAAACACACATTTTGAAAGCGTGAACAAGCAAAAAATTCTGCGAAGCCGCAGATCTCGGAAGTTTTGGCAATTCCACTTTCTCAGCGGAACGCGAAATTACCCAAATTCCACAAATGCCGCAAGTGGAACTGAATTTACAGCCCAGGCCTAGCGGAGACACCACATAAAAATACCACAGGCTGAGTCCACGTGTGATAAAGATGCAACCATGGATTTTCTACCCAACATATCTCTAGTAGATATTTGTAAAGCAGAAACATGTGGTTCTGTGCATCTTTTCATAAAATATTTCTCTGGTGACATCAATGCAAGGAAGATACCCAGTAGTGTTTAATTGTTCTAAGCATATTAGTAACTGAATTCGCCATTCTTTCCTTTCAATCAATCAATCAGCGGTTTATGTGCTACTCACCCGCGAGGGTCTTAAGGCACTGGGGGGGGGGAGCAGCTCCGGGTCAGTCGAAAAGCCAGGTCTTGAGGTCCTTCCTGAACGTGTGGTGGGTTGGGGAGCGCCTGATGTTGACCGGGAGCTCGTTCTAGGATTTGGCTGCGATGTAGGAGAAGGCTCTCCCGCCGGGTCTGTTTCTGCTGATGCGGGGGACCTGGGCCAGGGCGAGGTCAGTGGAGCAGAGGTTGCTCTTTGGTAGGTGGAAACAAATTCGGTCATTGAGGTATGTGGGTCCGATGTTGAGGGATTTGTAGGCGTGGGTGAGGAGTTTGAAGGTGATCCTCTTCTCAACGGGAAGCAAGTGGAGGCTTTGTAGTTGTTGGGTCATATGTTTGTGGCGTGGTGTCCCTAGAATGAGCCTGGCTGCGGCGTTCTGGACATTAACTATTCTTTTAAGTTATGGCACAACCTGTGATGTGCCACAGCTTGCTGCAAATGGAAAATGTTACTCACTTGCATGTTGCAGGCTCACATGCATCACCCACTTGCTGTATGGTTGGAAAGTATATAGGTTGCTCAGATTAAGCAGTTTATTTTTTTAAATTTACACATATAAGCAGTTGTACTCCAATGGAGAAAACAACACACTGATTTTAATTGAAGTCTGCGCGCTGATGCATTATGCCTCTCTGTATAGGATTACGAGTCGTTCTCCAGATCAAAACTCAATCAATTTATTTTTAGTAGTCAGAACCCAACCCATGAGAAATCACCACATGTGAACTGTAGAACTACAAGCAACAAATGATTGTTTACAGGTAGTAACATTTTCCTTCCTTCATATATATTACTGTCCACCTTTCTCATATTACAACTGTGCACTTCTTTCAAGAAATATTTCCCACGTATAATTTTCAGTGTTCATTTCATTTTGCAGCACAGCAGTCGCAGACAGAAAGTATGAATAGGAATGAGAAACGTAAAGCTTCTAGAGGAAGGAAGAATTTTGCTTTTAAAATGAATGAAATAAAACACCAAGGAATAGACAGAAGACAGAATTTTAACAATAAAACACTACCTGCAAAGCAGAAAAGAATATGCACCTGCGTAAGAGCTTACGCCTGTGCTGAGTGTAAGAAGACATTTACTGGAAAGACGCATCTTTTACTGCACAAACAAACACACACAGATCGGTACCCCTACACTGAGCATGAAGTGAGGTTTGCTGATAAGGAAACACATGAAAAAACTCACAAAGGAGAGCGGCCTTTTCACTGCAATGTCTGTGAGAAAAGTTTTACTCAGAAGGGAAATCTTCTACAACATCAAAGCGTACACACAGGAGAGAAGCCTTATCACTGCACTGTGTGTTCCAAACCCTTTTCTCAGAAGGCACACCTTGTAATGCATCAAAGAACTCACACCGGAGAGAGGCCTTATCACTGCACTGTGTGTTCCAAGAGGTTTTCTCAGAAGGCGACCCTTGTACGGCATCAAAGCGTACACACAGGAGAGAGGCCTTATCACTGCACTGTGTGTAGCAAGAGCTTTGATCTTAAGGCAAGCCTTGTACGCCATCAAAGAACACACAGGCGACGGCCGTGACGCCGTACAGGATATGGAAACTGCTGTAAACAAAAGGTGGTGCTCAGCAACCTCAAGTAACACATACAAGATGGAAGCCTTCTTGACGCACTGCCAAAAACCCTTAATTTAAAAAAAGAAATCTGATCTTTTACATCATCTAAGAATCTTCAGCTAAAGTTAGATCTCCTATGACATCTAACAATCCTTCCGGGCTGAGATCCTCCCTTTCCTCTGAATGTCAGAAGAGCTTTGAGTTAAAGGACAAACTGTAACGTTCGCAGCGTCTCCAAACAGAATGTAGGTTCTTCAACGTCACTAATGTCACTTCACCAAGCAACGAACTTCGTAGAGGCTGCTTCACTGCGAATTAAACCTGTCAGACTCTCATGAAATGTGTTCAGTGTTGAGGACATGTTACCAAGTGTGGATCATAAACTATCCTGATATACATAACGTCTGGGATTCAACAACAAACTATTGAAAGACCTGAGCACATGGGAAAAAGAAACTAGCAGAAGAAATAGGAATCAAAAACCACTTGAGGGCAAAAAATATAAACTCTGTTCATCACTAAAGCAGGAACATCTACTCCCTATCAGTATCTTCAGACCGGCTGTGTAAATATTCTGTACAACCCATTCAGGCTGAGAGATCAAAAGAGGATTCATGGCTCCACCCATCTAATTCTGCAGTTTCAACTGCCGAGACCGTGACACAATTCACAATGTTTTGAGATGGTTTATTCTGGTGAGAATTTTCTTTTTTTTTGATAATCAATTGTATTATCATTTGAAAAGAAAAAAAAAGACAGCATACATCTTACACTGTAAAGCCAATTCCATCTCCAACAGACAGTAAAAAACCCCACTGTGTGGGTAGGAGTATTTATGCAAGCCACCCAAGCTGGAAAGCAGCACCCCGTTACATGGCAGAGCCAAAGCTTGCAATTTAAAACAGTAGGTTCAGCCATTTGCCCCAAATCTTATGGCACCTTCTGGGACAACCATGTTCCTCTTGGGCCACTCACCAATCCACTCCCTGGTGCGACTTTCGCAGGGTAGGGGGGTTGGGCTGGGCCCAGGCTGCAGCAATATCTCATGTAGCCACAGCGACCGCTGTTCCCTGAAAATGTTTGTCCGCTCTAGAGCAGTTCAAACCTTCAAATACACCCAGGAGAAGAAGTAAGGGATCGTGTGGAACCTGCCAATCCAAGGTCTGTGTAAGCTCAGATTCCACCTCGGACCAGAATGGGTCAAGGCTAGGGCAAAGCAAACTATATGGTAGAAGTCGGAGTTTGGCCGCTATTTTGGTCAGAATTAAATACCCAAAAACTAACGTTCACATACATTACAAAACAAAGCAGATTGTCCGATAAAGACACTGTAAGGAGTATTTAATCTCATTGTGTGATGTGTTTTGTGAGGTCAATTGTGTCCTGTTCTAGTGTGAAGGGTGGGATTGACAACTAGACAAAGGACACTGCTGCAGTGAGTTCTTTGCCAAGAATGTCTTATTTTACGCAATAAAACTTTGCTAATAAACCAATCTGCCTGCCTGTTCCATGTGGTGATGAGACTGGAGATACTTCAAACTCATCAGTACGTTCAGAGTGTCTGTTTTCTATCTTGGTGATTAGTCTGTCCCGGAAGAGGGTGGGGAGGAACTTACGCCCCCCTGCAGACCTTCCACCACCCGCCCCGAAGATGTGAGGCGTTCCAGTGTGTAGTTCGCTCCATCGCTGTGTTTATTAGAGTAGTGCAAGCGTTACAAGTACACTTTGCACTGTTGATGTTTCAGAAGAAAACTTTTGAAGTTTAATAGTGTAATTGCTTTGGGAACACCTTTGTCCCTTGGACCTTTTCCTTTACTGAGCGTATTGGTTGGCTTAAAATAGTCGATTACTCTGGACACTGTGCCATCTGTGAGCGCACAAGGCGTGCCTCCAAACTATTATATGGAAGCAACAGCACTAGTGTATGAAGTCTTGAATCATCCTGGTGAATGTTGTGTGCCCCCCACAAGATCCACCCATAGTCATCAGTGACCATGAAGCAAGGGACAGACAGATGCCTGGTGCGAGGCTGCTCTGGGGTCACTCAGACACCAGTGCCGATGTCGCCACCCCTATCCCCGACAATGTTTAACATCTACGTCTCTCCTTGGGCCAGACTTATCAGGAGGCATGGATTTGCCCTGGTCTCATATGCTGATGATTCTCAGCTTGTTATCTCTATCTTCAATCAGCCTGAGGCCACAGTCGCCGGGTTTCATGCTTCTCTCACTGAGATCATGACCTGGGTGAACCATAGCTTCCTGAAAATGAACACTGACAAAACGGAGGTGATCAAGTTTGGCCCTGGCCGGTGCCTGTGGAATGACTCCTAGTGGCCGGTTGAGGCCGGGGAATGCCCGTGTCCTGTTCCCAAGGTCAGGAACCTCGGAATCATCTTCGATGACCAGTTTAATTTTTCTGCCCAGGTAAACAGTCTCACTTCCTCCTGCTTCTTTTCACTAAAAACCTTGAGAAAAATCTTCCCTTTTTTCTCACAAGAATTGCAAAAGACGGTGGTGGTGGCGCTCTTCCTGTCTAAACTGGACTATTGCAATGCCCTTTTTTGGGCATTGATAAGACCCAGCTGAGAAAACTGCAGTCTCTACAGAACACTGCAGCAAGATTACTTCTAAACATTCCTAAAGGACAATCAACCTCGGCTAGAATTAAGTCACTGCACTGGCTTCCCATCCAGCAGCGGGTGGAATTTAAGGCCTTATGCCTGGTGCACAAAGCACTTTATGGTGGAGGTGCTGAAGATATCCAAAAAAAATCCTACCTTATACCCCCTCAAGTACCCTTAGATCTGCTAATTTGGGCGCTTCACCAGATTGCTAAAATCAGACGGGCAAGATGGGATGGCAGGACTTTATCAAGTTATGCAGTAAAGTTATGGAACAAAATGCCTATGGCCATGAAATTTCAATCTAATCAGCAGGTCTTTAGGAAGGACTTGAAAACATGGCTGTTCACTTCCACATAGTCCCCCGGTAACACAGGCCATACTACCTTTCTACATACACTAGCGCCAAGACGCCACGGCAATCGCGCGCTCTATAAACATATATCCTATCCTATCCTATTTGGGCAAGTGCTGGAGCTTGCTGTGGCTGGTAGCAAGCCCTGGATCTGCAGTGACGTGTGGATCTCTAGGAATGAACTAAGTAGCAATGGTGGCATGTATGTGTGTGCAATGAAGAGACGCCCTGGGGGCTAAGTGAATGATGAGACTAGGAATTGGGGGCCTCAGCTGAAGCTGTGATACCGAATTATTGTCAAGAGCAAGCCAGCGGGTCACAAGATTGTTACAGCTGCGTTGGCACATTTACGGCATATCAGCCAGACATAAAACTTTATTTGGCTTACATAGGCTCTAAAAGTACAAGTTACTAGCATATTACACTAAAAATTCATTTACTAAAACACTGATTTTTTGGCGCCAGATGTTTGTCCCACGCAGTAAAATCAGTGCGAACAGCACCACGCACAGGGCAAGAGGGAACTGCATCTTTCCGCCGCTTGAGTAGAAGTTCTACTAGAGCGGCAGCTTCCTCAACGCGAATGGAAAGTTTCTCAACACGAGTGCGAGTGCCCATCCCCGGGCAGCCGCGTTGAGAAATCTCGTTGGGAGATTGTCTAGTGCTGGATTTTCCTTGCTCACGCTCGCCAATTTAACGTTGGTGAGCAAAAGCAAGGAAATGTTTTTCTGAACTCCGAGTGCTCTGAGGAGTGTGGAAAAACTCCACAAAGTCTACGAACGGAGCTGAGTTCACCGCCCAGACCTAATGTTTATGTATCTGTATATAAGTGTTGAGAGACATTTTTTTGGAGCTATCACGTCAAGAATTTAACATTTTATTAAGCACATATTGGTTGGAATAATGCTTCTTTTTCTATTACTGAATTTGCGCAGCAACCAATCAACAGTAAACTTAAAAACTACATTTCCCATGATGTCAGTAACCACAGTCCACAGATCACTGCCCATTATGCTCAGGTATGACCAGCACCATCTTACTGTCTCGTATTTGAGTATGCTCAGTTTCAAACAGTTCAACCACAATATCCCGGTCCTAGATGGGATTACCTTCTTTGTCTAACCTGGAACACGGCAATAGTTGTATAAACGTCACTCAGCTGAAGAGCTGTAAAGCTCCAACTTGAAGTCTGTTACCTTGTCTAGTATCCAGGTGTCTTGAGACAACATGTCCCAGTTGTTAAAGAAATATCTCACTTTTCCCCCCACCCAAATGTTATCTGACATGGAATTATCTATACCCTGAAAAATAAGCATGGAGGGATGTCTCACTCTGGGCGGTCCCCCCATAATTGAATTATTGTAGTCCTTCTCAGTGGTAAGGGCATCAGGGGCTGAGTACCCTAGTACTTGACAGCTACTCTCTGTAGACAAATAATTTTGATCTTGCTGGTGCAAACTCTGGCCTCATTTACAAGAGGCCTGCCCAGCTGGAGCGTCACTTTTCTTTTAAAGCTCGTGTGGTGCAGGCCTCTGAATCATATCTACAAGGCGACGCAAAACGCTTCATAGATATGGAGTAAGGCTAGGCAGCGCAAAGCGCTGCGTTGGCTTACTCAAGTACAAAAAGAAGTGGTCCGAGTTATCAATCAATTATGTACAAAAGTATTACTTCATACCAATGGACACCACATATAATTAGGTACAGTGAAATATAGTTACAGATGCAATATTCTTAGTCAAATTGCATTTATTCACAGCAAAAGTTCACTCATTTAGATTTCAAACAAGGAATTTATCATATTATGATCGATATTCATTCAATGTAATTGTGAATTCATTACATTAAAAAGTGCTCTCGGTGTGAAAGGGAAGTGAAGAGGTTTGTGAGGGACAGGGTAAAGGTGGTGTGACATTAATAACATCACAGTAAAATCAAATACGCCTTTACAGTCAAAGTAGTATTAATGTTCCCAAAACACATCCCACATAGGTGAGATATATTCATTGCATTGGATCCTATGGTGTGTCAGGTTGGCGTAGTCTACGTTTCAACCCCTTGTGTGCTGAAGAGTTAGTATTGCCTCATGTTGGGGTCTTCATCAGGACAAAGGTAGAGAGCCTATGAATCAATGTAGAAGCTAGTATTAGTAATCTACGTGGTGAAATGGCTGTATTTGTAATAGGAAATGTAGGAGTTACCTACATGAAACTGACGGTCAACGGATGTCCCGTCGTTGTGTGGGCTAGAAGGCGCTCCTACCGATTCTGAAATAAACAAAAATGAAAAGAATCCTCAAAGGACAGTTCTGGCTGGTCAGCCATCAACCCATGGTTTGGAAGGGAGAGACACTTACTTGAGCATAAGTCCTCATGCGGCGGCATAGAGCGTTTGGTAGTAATGTAATTTCTGTGTGGACGCCGTACTTTTCTGGCACCGTTCTAAAAGTAATTGAAGTGCACCATTAGAGGCTGACAAGAGAGGAGGTAGTACATAGTACATCTAAATACAATTGAGGGGCATACAAAAATCTACCCTCGTGCTGTTCGTAAAGTGCCTGGTAGAGAAACTCGCATCTACGATGTGCATCTAAATCATGCAAATGATCTGGTAAAGTGGTGAATTTTAACAGTCTGGATGGCGATTTTGTGGTTAATACTAACCCTGTTGGTCGGGAGGCGCATCGAATGGTTTAGTGCCGGGGGACTGATCTGTAAGGGCTCGGGGCTCGAAGGTAGGTGGAGGAGGTAGTACATAGTACATCTAAATACAATTGAGGGGCATACAAAAATCTACCCTCGTGCTGTTCATAAAGTGCCTGGTGGAGAAACTCGCATCTACGATGTGCATCTAAATCATGCAAATTTGGGCGAATGATCTGGAACTTAACAGTCTGGATGGCGATTATGGTTAGAACTAACCCTGTTGGTCGGGAGGCACATCGAATGGTTTAGTGCCGGGGGACTGATCTGTAAGGGCTCGGGGCTCGAAGAGCTAGGCGTATTTCTTGTTACCTTGTCGGCGTCCGAGTGTCGCCGTCCGTGCAGTTCGAGACCTTGATCTATCTGAGGATCCTCGCGGTGCCGCAGCTCGATGCTCGGTATCTAGGGGCTCGGCACTGTCAGGCCAATCGCCTGATCGCTACATAGAACGCCGCGTCATCATGAGGCGGGTCCGGGAGGGAGCGTGTAAAAAGATGCCTGTTGATTCCTAGGGATAGTCCACCTTCGGATCGTATATGTATTGTGAGGAAGGGAAGCGTTGACACTGTTAATGCATAAACTGGTGATGTTATACCCGACAGGTTCAGTCTGGCTTAGGTATATGGTTCCCAAATTCCATGACAATTAGTATAACAACTTTCAGCATACATGAGACAACATACAAGTAAAAGCGTGTCAATATTTATAGAAGAAACAGTCGGTCATGATTAAGTGATTCTGCCAATCTAGTTATACATAGTATATGATGAACATGAGATATGTATAAAGATGTATAACAGAGATCTGTAGACAGCGTTGTACCTGTGTATTGCAATTGGTGCAAGTTAATATTTGTGAATGGAACCCATTTGATTGTGGATTCGGGCAACCTCTTACCCTTGTTAGTAAGTACTCTGTCTATTGGTAAAGTTTATGAAAAAGACAGTGACTGACCTACTATATATGTCCATATATATGGTTTGTTGTCCCTGGGCTTAATTGTAAAGCAGTCATTCGGGTTCAAGGCCCGCCATCTGGGCACAATTAGCATCTAGTTCGTTAGTCTTGAATTTGTGCATCCATTTGCACTCCCTGATGTTGAGAATAGAGTTCAAGTTCCCACCTCTTGGTCCTAGGGTAATCTTTTCTAGTACGACCCATCTCATAGATTCCGGGGAATGTTTTTTGTCCATGAAATGTTCAACCAGTGGTGCTCCTGCTGTTTGACAGCGGACTCTGCTGCTGTGTTGGAAGATGTGGTTCTTAACCCTTTGTTTGGTATGCCCAATGTACATCAGTTCGCATGGGCAAAGAATGGCATAAATTACTCTGCTGGTGTTACAATTTGTGAAGGACTTCAGGTCAATGGTTAGGTTGTTGTGAGTGATTTGTTTGGTCTCCCAGCAGGTTGGGCATGCTTTGCACATCGTACATCTGAAGTGGCCTACTACCTCTGGTAGATTCCAGAGTCCTTGGATGGTCGGTGCCTGAGGTGTGTCTAATAAAGATGGCTTACTCTGCATCAAGGAGGTGTTCCATGGGTGTTGATGTGGGTGGTCCCACGAAACACCCATTTATTTTGACACCGCCCAAGATTTAGACACTCAAGTAAACCTGTGGCAATGCCAAAACCTTACACCTCCCCAAAGCAGGCATAACGAGGAGAAATGTTTTCATTTCTCCTCTTTTATTCCTCTTTCCATGTGTGCCACGTTCTTCAGCTGACATAGACCCCAGTGCACCATGGTGCAAGGGTGTCTGTGTTGGCGCTCGGCTGCTAAATGTGCACCTGAAAGGCCAGTAATGCACTGTGCCCTGTACGGTGCATTCCTGCCCTTTCGATTGGCGCAGAGCAGTGCACCAAAAAAGACTTGCAATGCTGCTGTATGCCAATTCTTGGTAAATGAGGCCCTCTGTGTTCCCCGATCAGTATATGAGGTGGTATTGAACGTGTCTTGTTGGTCTAATTATCACAGCTCGGCCATGGGCTTATCGCTTGTGCAAAGCGGAGTGGGCACACTGGGGCGCATGCATCAAACCAGGCAATAGAAGACTGCGCTCCTCCGATCAGAGAGGGTGCAGTCTGACCCAAATCTACTGCTCCACAGATCAAAACGCCGTGGCAATTTCCCACTGATCGCATCGCTCAGCAGACACGTGTAGCAGCTTCTCTTTCAATTACATTAACAATCAAATAAAAGAATCAATCAAGAAGCAAATACACCGTACAAAAGCCTATATAAGAAGATCTGACCACAACCAGATATATGAATGATAACTGTGGGAAACTGGCTCTTTATAAAGTATACTAAAAAGAGGTCTACTGTACATGGAGTCATGAGTGGACGGGGTTTGCTTTAGCAATCTCAAGTTGCTCTTCTACGGAGTAGTGAGGTCGAGCAGCTTTAGGCTTATCAGAGAGGAGTGTCAGACATCTGTGATACACACAGAGTCAATAAATGGTACACACGACTCAATAAGGGAGCCACACCCATTTATAAAAATAACACATATCTTGATATATATTTAGGCACCAGAATCAATACGATCAAGTAACAGTGCAATTTTCATAAGCGTCAATGCTATCCTATGGAGGAAAGACAAATGCTGCATACGAGTTCTTTACAGCGACTCACCTGATCACTCTCTTGGACTTAAGGTGAGTATGGGGCAAGGTCCAAGGCAGCATCAACAGGTCACCCCCAGGGGCACTAGGGCGGCCGGGTACAGTGGTGCAATACAGCATCTGGTGCCCAATGTTCATCTACGGGGATCGATCCGGAGTCCTCTCAGTCCTGTTTGGGTGCCTGCAGGATGCAGGGAAGCAGCTCTGCTGCTCCATGGGCGATCCTGGTTCGTGGGTGAAGTGCTGGCACTTCTCTCAGGCTTCTGGAGACACGGAAGCTGCAGGAAAAGTGGTCTTTGTCGCAGTTGTCAAGGACAGCAATCCGGTTGGCACCAAGTCAGTTAGTGTCTTCTATTCCTTCTTGCAAATCTTCACAACCGTCTTCTTCTTTCAGGTCATCAGGATCTCATTTCATGGTGCCAGGAGCTCCCCTAAATACTAGTTTTAGGGGCTTTAGGGGAGTAAAGGGTAGAAGCCAAAGAGTCCTGAGGGAAGTGGGCATAACTCTGTCCCAGAGTTCCTAATTCTGCCATCACAAAGATGACTCCGAGATTTCACGTTCACTCAGGTAGCCCATCTTAGGGGGGGGGAACTATCCTGAAGGTGAACACACCTTCCTTTCTACTAATTTTCCCACCTTGTCCAGGCGCCGAGCAGACCCTGGCCAAGAGGGATCAGCATCCTCTCCTGTGAGCGAAGCCAGGTTCCCAAAGGCGGTGGGCACTTTGAAGCTCCCTGCCTTGGAATGCTAATTCACAGGTCCTCCTGTGGGAGGGGTTCGTAAACACCCTCTGCCTGAACGGGCTTTGTGTCGGACCTCCTGAGAGAAAGGCTGTCACCATTGGGTGCCTGAACCTGGTCTGTGGTGGCAGGCTGGGTCATCTTCAGGACTAGAAAGGGCACCTAGGGAGTGATTCAGAAACAAGTGTAAGGGTATGAAGTGGAGACTATGTATGCAACTGGTGTCTGACAGTGGAGTGCTACCTACTGTTGCGGTGCAACGACGTAAAATATCCGCCGTGCAATCCTGGTGGGGGGGAGTGAGAGGCTCCTAGGGGAGGAGAAGGAAACAGTCACATTTGGGTCAATGAATGCTGTTTGAAACTAACTGTGTATTATTCAAGGTATCACTTACTAGATGGAACTGAATCAATATATTTCAATGGCTTGCGCTCGTAGTTGGTGAAAATGGCGTATATGTCGGCTCGTTAGTCTGACAGTACGCTTGGAATGAATCCAAAGTATCTAGGTAAAGAAACAAGGTTTATTAAAACCGGTATTGATTAAAATTTTTAGCTTTTTTGAAAAGAAACAGAGAAAGGGGTGAACACATGGCTGGTTGAAGATGCAACAAGCTATCCAGTACCCATGGTATGGCATGGGTTGACAAAGTAGGCCCGCAATGGGGCAATTAATAAACGTGAGAAGTGCGCCCGTTTCTGGGATTTTTAATGCTGTCTTGTTGAAAACAAGCGTTGTATCAGGCAAAAAGAGGGTATGTTATTGCTGCCAGGTTTTTAATGAAATAGGCTAACCCTAGTGACAGTGGAATAACCTTAGTTTATCAAAGTGGGCCCTCAATGAGGAATGCGGGCACCGGGCAGCACAAAACAAATAAGTTAAGGAGGGAAGTGCGCCCGATCATAGGATGTTAGCCGCTGTCTGAGAAAATCTAGCGTTTAGTCAGGCGCGGGGTGCGGCAAAATAAGTGTGTCCTATGGTCTCTGACAAGATAAAACGAAGGCCCTCGCAGTGAGTGCAGCGGAGCGCTGCTGTGCACTTACTTGTTAACGAAGAGTCGGAAGATCGAGAGATCAGGCGTCTAACCTGGCATCGGTAGAGTGCCGTATTTATGGGACGTGAAAGACGTGCATGAGGACGGGCCCCGTAGCGCAACCTGTTGCGTGCGAGGATAGGCACTAGATGTAAAGAAAACTTGTCAGGGACTATATAAAAAGTGTCAAAAGAGTCGATCCCGTGATAAGGGCTCCTGTGCCTCAGTCTATTGATAATATTTATACCTGTTTGGAGACGAGTGATTACAGGGCCAAATTTTGTTTAGGGCATGATATGGCATTGATGGGAGGGAAGTATTGAATACAGTGCCAAGACCTGTAGACATAGTAAGGTCATCCCATCCTGTATCATGTCCGGGAGAACCACATGTGGGATAACAGTGTACTAGTGATCCCCGAGGATGAATGGCATATAGTATTAACACACTTGTGTCTGTATGTGAACGGTAGACATAGGACCCCATGTGAGATAGCAGTTCCTGTGTGTGGATGACATATTGGATTAAGGTCATCTGTCATTGGAAGGGGCTCTTGGTTTCATAAGCTTTGGGTTAGGCAGACAGTTCATATCAACATTTATAACCGTAGTTCTGACAAGGTCACATGAGATATATACAATGAAGGTCAGCGTGAAAGCTGGTCAAGTTGTTCATTACATATTACACAATCTTTGTACAATGCATAGCATGCCTAATTTGGTGTCAAAGCAGCCATGAGTGTGTACAACCGTAGCCCTGACATGGTCACATGAGATAAATACAGTAAAGGTAGGTATATTAGTTGGACAGGTTGTTATACAATGCAAGACATTCCTACTCTGGTGTCAAGCCAGCAAGTTGAGCTTTGGTACCGTCTAGCACGTTCAGCCCATTGTTTACAGTGTCCAAAAGATACATCATCTTGCATTCTCTCACATTCAGTATAGGTGCGATATCTCCTCCCCTGGGGCCCAATGTTACTTTCTCAAGGACTACCCATCTGATTGAGTCTGGGGAGTGGGCATGTGTTTTGAAATGTTCAACCAATGGGGCACCTGGTGTTTCACATCGGATCCTGCTGCAGTGTTGTAGTATCCGATTCTTCACTTTCTGTCTAGTTTGTGCCCACGTACAGGAGTTTACATGGACAAAGGATGCCATAGATAACGTCCCAAGAGTTGCAATTAGTGTGCGTCTTGAGTTGAATGGTATGGTGTTTGAAGGAGAATAACTTGGTTTCAATCGTCATGTGGCAAGCTTTGCAATGTGTACATCACTAAGCCCAAAACTCTAACCCAAAAGATCCCTCCCTCCCAGACCCTGTGTAATGATATAGCCGACTATTTCACCCATAAAATAGACATCCTCACTAAAGACTTTCCCCAATTTGAGAAAGAAGAACATGAGGTTGAAATGGATTTGAACCTGCATCAACCCAGATGGGAAAGCTTCAGATATATTAGTTTAGAAGATTCCCTTCAGGGAATATCTGCCCTTAAGTCAGGATCGCCTTTCGACCCCTGCCCCTCTGTATTCCTTAAATCTATAATCCAAGGTCATAAATTTCATCCTTAACTCGTCCCTCCAATCAGGTGAGATTCCCCCAAAATGGAAGTTGGCAGCAGTGAGACCACTGCAAAAAAAGGCTATACAGGACCCTACAACTCTGTCCAATTTACGTCCCATTTCCCTTCTTCCCGCCATCTGTAAAATCACAGAAACATTTGTCAATAAACAAATGACGATTCAGAAAAGGGGGTGGTGATGAACAGAGTGCCTGAATTAAGCAGACCACTCTTACCCAGTCCAAAGATCAGGGCTTGATCCATCACCGTTTTTTAGCTCACTGCACCATCCCAGCTCAGAAATTGGCTATATGCAAATTAGTCTGTTCCTGTCCCAGTGCATGATGGGAACAGGGCAAACCAAACTACCAAGCCAATTCTTGTACTGGGAAGGAAACAAGCTTCCGGGGACCGGTTTCTGCCATTTCAGGCGTCTTCGGCCCGGCTTGCTTGAATCCTGATGGTGCAATGAGCAAGGGACTCACATCTGAGTATACCCTTCCACGCTTATGGTGGACAAAATGATTCAGAAAAGGGGGTGGTGATGAACAGAGTGCCTGAATTAAGCAGACCACTCTTACCCAGTCCAAAGATCAGGGCTTGATCCATCACCGTTTTTTAGCTCACTGCACCATCCCAGCTCAGAAATTGGCTATATGCAAATTAGTCTGTTCCTGTCCCAGTGCATGATGGGAACAGGGCAAACCAAACTACCAAGCCAATTCTTGTACTGGGAAGGAAACAAGCTTCCGGGGACCGGTTTCTGCCATTTCAGGCGTCTTCGGCCCGGCTTGCTTGAATCCTGATGGTGCAATGAGCAAGGGACTCACATCTGAGTATACCCTTCCACGCTTATGGTGGACAAAATGATTCAGAAAAGGGGGTGGTGATGAACAGAGTGCCTGAATTAAGCAGACCACTCTTACCCAGTCCAAAGATCAGGGCTTGATCCATCACCGTTTTTTAGCTCACTGCACCATCCCAGCTCAGAAATTGGCTATATGCAAATTAGTCTGTTCCTGTCCCAGTGCATGATGGGAACAGGGCAAACCAAACTACCAAGCCAATTCTTGTACTGGGAAGGAAACAAGCTTCCGGGGACCGGTTTCTGCCATTTCAGGCGTCTTCGGCCCGGCTTGCTTGAATCCTGATGGTGCAATGAGCAAGGGACTCACATCTGAGTATACCCTTCCACGCTTATGGTGGACAAAATGATTCAGAAAAGGGGGTGGTGATGAACAGAGTGCCTGAATTAAGCAGACCACTCTTACCCAGTCCAAAGATCAGGGCTTGATCCATCACCGTTTTTTAGCTCACTGCACCATCCCAGGTGTTGGATCTAGCCCTGATCTCTTGACTGGGTGAGAGTATTCTGCTTAATTCAGAGACTCTGTCCCTCACCACCCCTTGTTGTAAATATTTTTGTCCACCCTAAGCGTGGAAGGGTATACTCAGACATGAGTCCCTTGCTCATTGCACCATCAGGATTCAAGCAAGCCGGGCCGAAGACGGCTGTAATGCCAGAAACCGGTCCCCGGAAGCTTTCCTTCCCAGTGTAAGAATTGGCTTTTGTAGTCTGGTCTGCCCTGTTCCCATGATGCACTGGGCCAGGGACAGACTAATTTGCATACAGCCAGGTTCTGAAACTGGGATGGTGCAATGAGCTAAAAAACGGTGTTGGATCTAGCCCTGATCTCTTGACTGGGTGAGAGTATTCTGCTTAATTCAGAGACTCTGTCCCTCACCACCCCTTGTTGTAAATAATAAACAAATGACAGCATTTCTGGACGAAAATGACATTTTGCACCCATGTCAAGCAGGTTTCAGGACCCACCATTCCACCGAATCTGCACTTTTGTCATCCACTGAAACCATCCGTGCTGCACTGGATCAGGGAAAGCTGGCTGTCCTGATCCTATTAGATCTCTCTGCAGCATTCGACACAGTTTCCCATGCTATCCTTTTACACCGCCTTGCTACGGCAGGCATAGCAGGGACCGTGTTCAAATGGTTTAAAAACTACCTGGCGCACAGGCGTCAGATTGTAATGCTGGGTAGTTTTTGCTCTGAAGAAAAAACTATGATAACAGGGGTTCCACAGGGCTCAAGCCTGAGCCCCACTTTGTTTAATGTTTATATGGTCCCCCTGTTAAAACTAATTTCTTCATTTAACATCAGCACAATTGCCTATGCGGATGACACTCAGTTGGTCCTGACACTGGACCAAAATCAATCTAACGCGGAAATCACATTAAAAGAATGCTTGGCAGCAACTTTGGAGTGGATGACACACAACCACTTAAAATGTAATTCTGCCAAAACAGAGATTGTGCCCTTTGCTCCTAACAACTGTTTTTGTCCACAAGACTGGTGGCCGAAAAAGTAGAAGCCCCCCAAAAACTATTAATACAGCACGAAACTTGGGCATTAAATTCGATAGCACCTTGTCTTTCAACCAACAAGCCAAAGAAGTAGCAGGGGTCTGCTTTAATATCATTAGAGGTCTCAGAAGGTTTTCCTTCTTCCTTTGAGTGCCAGACGCACGGTCGCTGTAGCATTAATAACATCCAGGCTGGATTACTGCAATGGTCTGTATGCAGGGCTAAGTAAATCAGCCCTGCACAGACTTCAAATGGTCCAGCACGCAGCAGCCAGGTTAGTCCTTAGACTGCCTAGAAAGTCCTCGGCCTCGGCAGCCTTGGATGCTTTACACTGGCTCCCAGTACATAAGCGCATCCTGTTTAAGGTTCTCACCATTACATACAGAGCTTTCCACCATCAAGGCCCACTGTATTTGCGTAAGTACTTTAGACCATACCATCCGTCAAGGGCACTCAGGTCATCCACTGCTAATCTGCTTCATGTTCCCAGGTTTAGGATGATGACCAGAGGAGGAAAATCCATAGCAGTCATTGGCGCCAAGGCATGGAACAAATTGCCTCCATCCCTGCGTCAATCTGCAACAGAGCAAATTTTCAGAAAACTATTAAAAACATGGATATATTCCTTACCAGACTCAGGATGCCTAGCATTAATCTGATCCCTCCCACAGAACTGCTAGCTTTGCCATGGATTCTCTGCTGCGTACTGTAAGAAGGTTTTGAAGCGCCAAGATACTCCTTGGAGTGGTAGCGCGCTATATAAGTGCATTATCACATCACATCACATCACATTTGAAATGTCCCACAATGGGTGGTAGGTTCCACATAGCCTGGATGGTTGGTTGAGATTGAGTGTCAAGTAGCGAGTGGACAAAATAGTCTCGTACATTCTTGGCCTTTTTTAATGCATGCATGGGCGGGTTCATTGTGTCTAGTTCATCGGATATGAGTTCCCAATGTTTATTTATTATTTTCTTGAACTCATTACTGCGTGTACAGTATGTTGTTACACAGATCATCCTGTTGTTGTCCTGTTTCCTCTCTCTGGGTGTCAAGAGTGTTTCTCTGTTCTGGTACCAAGCCCTTTTCCTTGTCCCTTAGGGTGCCACAATATATGCTGCAGCCCTTAGGTGCCCTCTTTATCCTCCTTGCCCTAGGTACCAGGGGTACCATTTACTAAGGACTTACAGAGGGTGCTAAAGGTATTGCCATTTGTGGAAACAATTGGACAGTTTTGGGAAAGAGATCTGGCAATGGGAACCTGGTTAGCAGGAACCCAATGCACTTCCAGTCAAAATCGCATCAAATACTAGAAAAAGTAGGGGTGACCATGTCAAAAAGGTTCATTCCTTCAATAACTTCTGCACTCCAATACTTCCGCATTTATTTTGGCTGCTGAGCAGCAAAAAAAGAGGTAGTCAACATGATGCCGGCCATATTTGAGAAGAATAAAGGGCAGTGATTGGTAGGCAGTGGTTACTGATATATAGTATATAAATCTTGTTTTTGAGATTACTCCTTTATTATTGGCAGCTGTACAAAATTCAGTAAAAAAAAAAGAAGCATAATCGGAGCCCCGGGCCTCACATACAATATTGCTGTCAGGTTCCAAATTATCATTTTAGAGCATTTCAAACACTAACTCTTATACTAACTATCTGACCCTAACTCTTACACTATCTAACACTAACTTACACTAACTATCTAACCCTAACTCTTACACTAACTATCTCACCCTAACTCTTACACTAACTGTGCTCTATACACAGACACACCATAGATATCTGGGACCTGCTCACCACCCTCTCGCCAGAAGTTGCCTTCTCACAGAAATACTGACCAATGCCTCCTCTGCCCCTGACATCGCTACCGGCATCCCTGATGGATTCAAGAATCAGAGAAAGGAACTCCCCTACTGCCCAGACGGAGGACTCGCCATCGCACACAAGAGATCCAGAAGAGCTCCAGAACCACGCTGCGTGGGACCCTCGTCTACAGACCGCCCGGGCCTCATGCCTCTTCTGCCACCACCATTGCTGACGTCGTTGCACCCCACACCATCACCTACATGGACTACATGCTCATCGGAGACCTGACCTTCCACGTCGACAACCACAGTGACCCTGATTCCACCACCCTCCTTGACAACCTCGCCAACCTCGGACTAAAACAGCTGGTCAACATGCCCACCAACAGAGCCGGACACATCCTCAACCCCATCTTCGCAGGAGGGACAAACCTCCACTTCAGCCACACCACACAGCCCCTCCGGGCAGACCACCACTGTATACATTTAACCTTCAACACCACCACCGCACCCAAACCCGCCCTGTGCCTGCCACGCAAGAACTGGAGTAAGATCACAGAGGGACACCTCAGCACCAACCTCCTCCACGACCCCCCTCGCCACAACCAACGCCAACTCCGCAGTCAAAAAACGACACCGCTGGATCTCCAGCTGCACCGACAAGCTCGCACCCCACCGCCACCCTGTCAAAGAATGTCCCTGAAGGCCACCTGGTTCACCTCTGACCACCAAGAAGCCAGGCGCTCCTGCAGATGCCTCGAGAAACTCTGGAGGAACCGGAAAACCACCAAAGATCAGAACACCTACAGGAATGCCATGACCTAATACCACCAGCGTATAAGAGCCACCAAGTGGACCTTTATCAAGAACAAAATCCACATGAACGCAAGTAACGCAAAAGAACTCTTCAACGTTATATAGCAGTTTACCAAACCCCCCTGCGAAGCCACGGACGTCTCACCATCCCAGGACCTCTGCAACACGCTCAGCTCCTAATTCCACCTTAAAATCAAGGCCCTCTATGACAACATCAGCGAATAGACTGTAGACACCACCCCCCTCCCCTCGACCAACAACCAGCCCACCATCACCACCTGGAAACCTGTCACCACCGAAGACACCGCCATGACCATGAAGAACACTCACTCAGGAGCCCCACAGACCCCTACCCACCACATATGTACCACAGAGCAGCCACCACCATGGCACCCGAGCTAGGCCGGACCATTAATGCCTCCTTCAAATCTGGCATCTTACCCAACATCTGGAAGTGGGCAAAGGACAAGCCCCTCCTCAAGAAACCCTTGGACGACCCGACGGACCTAAAGAACTACTGGCTTATCTCTCTCCTTCCCTTCGCAGCCAAAATCACAGAGAGATCCATCAATGCCCAGCTGACCACCTTGATCGAAGAGAATGCCATCCTCGACCCCTCCCAGTCTGGAATCTGCAGCAACCTCAGCACGAGACTGCCCTCTGTGGCGCAACCAGCAACATCCGCATGCTGCTCGACCAAGGCCACACTGCGGCTATTCATCCTACTAGACCTCTCTGCAGCCTTCGACACCGTCTCTCACCGCACTCTCCAACCAGACTCCACAACGCCGGTATACAAAGAACCTCCCTCGGCTGGATCCGCTCCTTTCTCTCTGGCAAAACCCGAAGGATCAAACTCCCACCCTTCCTCTCCGAACCCACAGAGGTCAGCTGCAGAGTACCCCAAGGATCCTCGCTCAGCCCCACGCTGTTCAACATCTACATGGCCCCCCACGCCACCATTTCAGACAGCATGGACTCAGCATAGTATCTTACGCCGACGACACCCAGCTCATCCTCTCCCTCATGAAGAACCCCTAAGACACCAGACTCTGCTTCCAGGAAGGAATGAAGGACGTTGCAGCCTGGATGAACAACAGCTGCTTGAAGCTCAACTCGGAGAAGACAGAGGTCCTCGTCCTTGGGCCCTCTATCAGGAAATCCTGTCACACTATCCTTGGCTCGCCAAGGAAAGTGTGACATGTTTAGTCTTTTGACAACATACATGTTGTCAAAAGATTAAGCATGTCGCAGTGATTCAACAATGAATTAACTGTTACCAGTGGTTTCTTTCATTATTCATTTGTTGCTGTTTTCTGTGACCAATGCTTATTTGTATATTGCTTTCCTTTTGAACATTTGTTTTTGCCAATGCTTGTTGAAAGTAAGGAGCTAGGGGAGCACGTGCATTTAAATGAGACAGCTGCTCTTTGCAGCTTAAACATGTGCTTGGTAACTGAATTGACACGTTGCCTGAACACGCCCAGACAAAGCCCAGTATCCAGGCTATAAATAGCCTTGCTCTTCAAAGCACTGGTTGCTCGGCTCTTTTGATTCCTGCACGTCGTTCAAGGATTCCACAGAGCCCTGCATCATTCAAGCCTTCAAGGAAGAATTCCCCAGAGCCTTCTCCTCTTCAGCAAGCACCGGGACGCAGCCTGCAGGCATATCTCCCAACTTCAAGTTCAGACAGAGTTCAAGGACATTGCAGAGCCCGTGAATCACTCGGAAGAGCTATGTTTTCAATTATTGTTTATTTTAACTTTGTCTCCTTTCCGCTTCAGTTATCTCTGTGTTAATTGCTTGGGACTTTACAGCATTTTTGATGAGTGGACATTTTGGGACAATATTGATCTTGTTTATACTATCCTTTATAAGGACAATAATCATTTTGTTTGTATGACTATTGCCTAATGTAAAAGCACATGTTACTGGGCTGAGAATAGGCAATCATTATTCTTTTTCTTGTAAAGTGTGTAACCCTGTTTGTACTCGTATTTGGCAGTGTGTGTGCAGAGTACAGATCTTGTACAGGTCGCCTGATTTAGGCATACTGTTTTTTGTATGTTTTAAAAGTGACTTTATTTAAAGGCGCAAGTAACTCCAACCTAAAGGTGCGCCATCCCCAAGTTGTTGGAGAATCCTGGCAGCGTATTAAGGACACTTTGGCCAAAGCATTACATGATTAACATTAGGAAACTTCTTGCATACATTAAGGTGAGATCATAGGGTGAAATACATCTATTGCATACAATCTCATGTAATGATCTAGATTACTGAGCCTAATACAATGCCTGTTTATGTTATAGAAGCAAACTGTATATACCATAGTCTTTACTGAGAGACAAACTAGTTGACAAGGCATCACACAAAGAAAGGTAATGTGCACATTAACCCATGTGTATGTTTTACATGTAGCCCAACGAAATTGGGGAATGCAATGCTTATGCGCTTTGTGTATTTTTTAGTATATATCTCAAGTAGCTTGCCGAGTAACCTTCCAGAACCTGGCTGGCCCAGACAGCACATCCTCCCTTTGGTGAAGCACGAAGCGTAGCAGTCTCTCTCTCTTTGTCTCTCATCCCAAATCCCCTTCCCTCTTTGGGCACCTGCCAGGGATTCTGTTGTTATCAGCAGCACTGAGAGGTGCTCAGGGTGGGTTGAGGAATAGTCATCGCCCTTGCAGATGGACCTGGTTTCCAGGTGAGTTGCTGGACTCACATCTTACACCCTCCTCCACTGCCCGAGACAACACCTGGTGGCCCCCCGCCCTCGGAAACCCACCCACTCCATCAGACCATGCCCGTAACCTATGCATCATTCTAGACTCCTCCCTCTCCATGACCCATCAGATCAATGCCGTTACCTCCACCTGCTTCAACTCCCTCCGCATACTCCGCAAGACCTTCAAGTGAATCCCCGCCGAATGCAGAAAGACCATCACCATTACACTTGTAACCAGCAGACTGAACTGCAGCAATGCCCTCTACGCTGGAATAAGCGGAAACCTGTTTCACAAGCTCCAAACCATCCAAAACACCGCAGACAGACTCGTCCTCAGAACCCCTTGACATGAGCACATGACCCAGCACCAACGAGACCTCTACTGGCTCTGTGGGAATAAGAGAGTAACATTTAAACTACTCACCCACGCTTACAAATCCCTCCACAACATCGGACCAAATACCTCAACGGAGAGCCACCTTCCACGTACCCAAAAGGAACCTCCACTCCGATGACCTTGCCCTAACAATGACCCCACGCATCTGCACAACTCAAGAAGGTAGAAGAGCCTTCTCCTACGTCGCTGCAATGACCTGGAACGAGCTCCCAGTCAACATCAGCTGGTCCCCTACTCTGCACACTTTCAGGAAGAGCCTCAAGACCTGGCATTTCGACTGATCCGGAGCTGCACCCCTCCATCCCAGCGCCTTGAGTCCTTCGCAGGTGAGTAGCACGCTTTACAAAACCCTGATTGATTGATTAACGCTAACTTACACTAACTATCTAACCCTAACCCTTACACTAAGTATCTAATATTATCTCTTACACTAACTATCTAACCCTACCTCTTACACTAAGTATCTAACATTATCTCTTACACTAACTATCTAACACAAACTTACACTAATTATATAACGTTAACACTTACAGTTACTATCTAACGTAAACTCTTACACTAACCAACCCTAAATCTTACACTAACTATCTAACCCTAACTCTTACACCATATAACCCTAACTCTTACACTAACTATCTAACCCTAACTCTTACACTATCTAACCCTAACTCTTACACTAACTATCTACACTAAATTATGCTAACTATCTAACCCTAATTCTTACACTAACTATCTAATCCTAACTCTTACACTAACTATCTAACGCTAACACTTACACTATCTAACAACTTACAATAACTGTCTAACCCTAACTCTTACACTATCTAACCCTAACTCTTTCACTATCTAACCCTAACTCTTCAACTAACTATCTAATGGTAAATCTTCCACTAACTATCTAATGTTAAATCTTCCACTAACTATCTAACGCTAACTCATACACTAACTAGCTAACGCTAACTCTTTTGGAATGCTGATATGGGATGCAATACCATTACCTCTTAATTCCATTGGAATACTTCAATACAGTATTATCTTGCCAAACTAATCATGAACAGAACATAGGGCAGGGCGCAGTGTATTTAAATAGTTGGAGATGTACTTTAAAGTTTTACATTTCCTGGTAGTAAAAAACCCACAAATTCATTTTTTCACCACAGTGAGGCCTACCTCTCACAAAGGATAAGATTGGATTACCTTTTTACCTTTAATAAGAGATAAGGTTTGTTTGGGAGCGGGTAGTAATGGCATGTTTGGATGGAGTGGGGGAGCCGTCGAGGTGGAATGTCCACTAGAAATTTCGCGAGGATTTCGGTAGAGATCTGCTCCTTCCGGGAGTATAAGGATATGAAGTGCCTCGCGAACTCCCCCGCAACACCTTCTGGTGTTGTATATATGGACCCATCTGGACCTCGAATAGAGGGTGTAACGGCCGGGGTGCCATCTGCTTGGCATAGAGCGTTAGGTTTTTTTGAGAAGCGGTGAAAAAATGGCTTCCTTACTGATGGCCAGATAACATTAAAGTGTGTTGTTAAACATGTTGCACAGGAAATTGGTCACTGGGTCTGGAGCCAATTTGAGAATGGAGGGCATACAAGGGTCCGATAGAGTGCCCGATTTTAGGCTCAGCCAATGTTCCTTCGTTTGCTGAACCATGATCTGTGGAAAGGTGGTGACGATGTTCTTCCTAGACCCCTGAGTTAAGTCCACAACGGCCGGTTCCTTCCCTCCAGAGGGGACGAGGTCTTGAACAATCTTAAGGACCTTGTCCTGAAAATAGACCGCAATCGTATCACCGAATTCTCGGGAGGGGTTCAGCAACTGCGTACTCGGTGTCTCAGATATCCCCTTCATGACTTTAAACAGCATACTAATGGAATTGTCAGCCGACTCGATCTCTGCTTTCTTTTTTCACCGGGGCAGAGGCTAGTACGCCATTTCTGTTCTTGTCTTTGGCATTCTCGCCTAAGGGATATGGGGCCAGATGTACAACGTTTTTTAGCATGTGCAAACGGGTTTTAGACCCGTTAGCACACACTAAAAACCTTGCGCATATGTACAAAACCTATTTTGCGAGTCGCAAAATAGGTTTTCTGACTTGCTATTAAGAAAGGGCGTTCCCTTCCTAATAGCGACTAATGAGGCATGTATGAATATTTTGCAACTGCAATTGCGGTCACAAAACAATCGCAAATTACAATGTAATCGCAAATGGAAAGGTTGCAAATGCACGCAAAAATATTGCATGCCCTTAAAAAACAAACATTGGCAATGCCAATCGGTCTCGCCATTAGGATCTTCTATGTATTTAACTATGCAGCATAGTGACAGGGCTGGGTTTTAATTCTCACCCACTAATTTGATCCAATTTGTGTGCTTGCAATGTCCGGCTTAACTTCCCTTCCACCATTCTTACCTTGATTGAGCTAAGAATCTGGGGTGCATCTACGGACTGTGCAGCAGGTGCAGTGGCACCGGAGACCAGGAATGTTGGCTATCGAGCCCAACTAGGGCTGTGTTACTACAAACTGTGCAGAGCGGATGGGTGGAGGGAGTATTTTCACTGTTTGCAGGAGGGCCCATTGACCCTTTGCTATGCCACTGCTGAAAATTCACCATTAGGTTTTTACAGTGACGTCCACATTGCTGGCATAACGTCACACGTAGCTATGTGCTTAAGACCATTGAAAGCCTTAAACAAACAAAATGGTGCTATGAAAGAACAGTCGGTCATCAGTCACGTTATAAGACTAAAGCTGTGATGACTTACTACCATATAGCAAAAAGGTTTGCATTCCTAATTGCAAAGCTGTCCGTTCACAGGTGAGTCAGTGCAGTTTAATCACCTGTCTCTCTCATGCCTTTCTTGTTCTGCTCGGCCAAGCTTCTTATGCCATGCCACTAGATTTACTTGGATTGATCAAGCACTTGTGCGCTGATACACAACTAACACTGCATTTTTAGGCCTTTTTAATGGTCAGTAAATCGACAAAATGATTTTTGTCGCTTTGCGCCATGAGAACACCCATGCAAAGCCACTGTAAATACCTTAGTTAGGATGTTGGTGTGCCACTGTGTAGCTGGGTTGGCATGTAGTGTTAATGAGCTGCACAGGGCGAACGCTGCTCCAGGCGGGACATCCTACTTTTGCCTTCATTATGAGCATCAAAGCATGCGTCAGGGTTGAATGAATGAATGAAAGAAAATGTATAGAGCGCGGGCATCAAGGGCATCAAGGCGCTAAAGGCACTAGGTTCACTAAATTACGCTGCAAGAAAAGCCAAAAACAAGTAAGTTACAACCAGCGCCACTGGAATTATATCATTTTGTAAATTCAGCATTTTCCGCATAATTATAGATAATGGATTTACCACATTGACACATAACCCTCCATTTACTAACTTGAAAATGCCAACAAAAACTAATTTTAGCTTGCATGGATGAAAATGTTCCAAATAAATGAGAACACTTAGACCCTCGTTTTTTTCCGAAGCTGATCATCATATTTATAGCCAGAGTGGTTCTACTGCTGTGAAACCTTTACTTTGAAAATAATAATGTGCATTAAAATGATAAAATAGATAAATAATGCTACTATGGAATATGCCACATTATTCCTCATGAGTGCACTCACAAGCGCTCAGAAGTGCATTCACAAACGCAAACAAGTGCATTCACAAGCACTCAGAAGTGCATTCACAGGCTCAAACAAGGGCATTCACAAGCGCTCAGAAGTGCATTCACAAGCGCAAACAAGTGCATTCACAAGCGCTCAGAAGTGCATTCAAAAACGCTCATAAGTGCATTCATAAGCGCAAACAAGTGCATTCACAAGTGTTCAGAAGTGCATTCACAAGCTCAAACAAGTGCATTCACAAGCGCTCAGAAGTGCATTCACAAGCGCAAACAAGTGCATTCACAAGCGCTCAGAAGTGCATTCACAAGCGCAAACAAGTGCATTCACAAGCGCTCAGAAGTGCATTCACAAACGCTCAGAAGTGCATTCATAAGCGCAAACAAGTGCATTCACAAGCGCTCAGAAGTGCATTCACAAGCACAAACAAGTGCATTCACAAGCGCTCAGAAGTGCATTCACAAGCGCAAACAAGTGCATTCACAAACGCTCGGAAGTGCATTCAGAAGCTCAAACAAGTGCATTCACAAGCGCTCAGAAGTGCATTCACAAGCACAAACAAGTGCATTCACAAGCGTTCAGAAGCGGCCCTCAAGGCTCCCTGCTTTATTTATCCTTTATTTGCCAACGGGTCACATGGATTGTGAGGTTTTCAAAGACATTTGTTGCAAGCAGACTGTTCTCACAAGAGTTCCCACAGGGCGAGCGATGCTGTGTCTGGATGGAAATTGATGCTAGTAGCCTAACCACAGAGTGACCTCAGAGTGGTGCCCGGAGAGGCGCTCACTGAATGCACCTTTCTGCGGACTGCATGGTATGTGAAAGTCAACAGTGGCTTCTGCAAAGCTCCCCTAGAGATGTGTGCACCAGACCCCTTCCATCCGTGCATCATCATATGCACCAGTACCCGGCATAAGATTGGGGATGTGTGCAGCCCCGCCCCCTCCAGGGTCAATTAAACCGGACCTTTTCAATTGAGAGAGTTGAGAGAAACTGACTGGGATACAGCTTTTTTGAGAAAGAGTTTATTTACCAGAGTGTTGATTCAATTATTAGTTTCTTCTTTGAGACTGCCAGTCTTTTGCTTGCAGTTCAAAGCAGAAAAAAGGTGCACCTGAAGGTTCCTCCTAAATCGAACAAATTGCGTGATTTACTTTAACCAGTGGCTTAATAAAAGTCGGTCCGTGGATGAAAGATGTCCACAAGTGCGACCAGTGGAAGCTGCGCCGGCGGAAGCATCACCATTCACCGGACTTTAAATAGAGCCGGTGACCTGGGAAGTTTGATAGACAGGGTATACTGTTGCGTCTGCCCACCCAATTCTAAATAAGGCTCTCCATAAACTGGCTATAAATTGTATCCCAATAAACATGGGAACGATATAAATCTTGACCGCCACTGCTGCTGTTAATAAGAAGATGGAGGTCAGGGCATTGCAAGCTGTGGGCCAGCCTGAGCCCTTGAGTGATGTGATCTGGCATATTGGCTATTTAACATAAAACCTCATCAATCAGCCACAGCGCCCACTCTGGCAATGCAGGCAGTGGGCGTGGGAGTGTGGAGAGACAAATAAAACAAGCATTGGCAATGCAATAGTATGGGGATATGAGGAGGCATCTGAAGAAAGTAATCTGTGCAGTAAAGGGGGCAATAACTGTGGAATGACACACATGAAGACATGCCCATCTTAAGGAGGGACTAACAAGCCTACAACCAATCGGAAGGCACCATTTAAGACACCAGTCATGTCTCCCCTCTTTTTCCTGCACGCTTATTTGTTTTTGTATATAGTGTACTGTCTTTATCACCAACCACCACATGTCACTTTTTCACCACAGTCACGTATTCCATATTGCAATTAAAATAGTAAATTGCGACAGCCATAATTATTTGATATTTTTTCTGAATAGACTATTGAATTCTGATTTTCGTGTGTGTTATATTATTTTCTCTTCTTTCGCAAATCGTGGATATGTGTTATAAGTAAGCTGTAGCTACTTGCTCAAAGCAATTAGAAACCATGACAGAACCATTTTTCTACTTTAAGTAAAATAAGGAAAGCATGTCGCAATAGCTAAGGAATTAAGTACTATACATTCTTATTGCTCTTTTATCTACCTGACTTTTTAAATCTATTCAAATTATTTATCGTTACCTAGAATTTTCAGATTAATTGTAAATATACTTTTCAAATAATCTGGAGATTTGGATGATGGATAGCGGATTTTTGTTGTTGAGATATTTGCATGTGTTTTTAACTATGCACTTTTATGGTTGTACTTTCCTTTTCACCGAATAAAGTTTATTATCTGAACTGAGTTCTCCAAGGAATGTGTTGTTCAGAGATAGTATCTGTTCTTCTGCAGAATAGTCTTCTATTTGCTGGAAAACCCATTTTAAGATTATGTGGATGGTAGATTATGTGGAGGTAATGAGAGAGTGAGGATGCAACTTTGAAGTATTTGAAGGTAAATGAGTCAGGTCTTGGCACCTGAGTACAATCGAAGGGCTTTTTGTGTAGGTTTCCCCCATGTTTGAAGAGTCTATCTTTGTAAATGATCTCACAATTTAGTGGCACTAAGGAATCCATGATGGGATTTAAGAACTCATTCAACCACAATTCAGTGATATAGAGGAGAACAAGGTGATGTGTAATGACGGGATCTGCTGTATCCCCACGGTGCGCGTTAGGAGATCTGATGTTGGACCATATACAGGATCGTTTGAAGTGAGATGGTAGGGTAGGATTTGGTGCTTGGGTTGGAGAGGTCTTTGAATGTGGATGACTTGTCATCAGGGGGCTTTGTTGTTGTAAAATGGTTAAGACCTTGAAGCAGATGATTGATGCTTGTAGCAGTACAAGGAGGGTATCTGAGGATGGGCCTGGAATATACCCTTGGATGTAAACACATGGGGCCAGATGTAGAAAGCCTAATTCCGTTCGGTAACGGCCGTAATTACAGAATTGCGGCCGTTACCGACCGGAATTAGGCTTTTCATATGTAGGGGCCTAAATTAAGGATTCAGTAATTTACCGAATCGGTAATTTAAAGAATCAGTAAATTTCAGAATTCTTAAATACCGATTCCGTGAATTACCGAATCCGGATATGTAGGGAGCACTCAAATGAGTGATTATCCCATTTTAGAATTCAATATTTACCACCAACTACAAGTTGGTGGTAAATTTCGAAAACCCTAAAAAATGCAAATTTATGCAAATAACAGTGCCATGTGGCAGACATACATGCCCTTGGGGCATGTATGTGTGCCACATGTGCACCCATACACAAATCAGGGGTGCAACAGGGTGTCAAAGTGACACCCTGCCACCCTTCAATGTTTCCCCCCTTTTATCGAATCGGTATTTACCGATTCAGTAATTCCCATTCATTACTATGGACCTTAAGGCCCATAGGAATGAATGGGGAATACCGAATCGATAAATACCGATTCGGTATTTAACGAATTTTACAGATTCGGTAAAATTTACAGATTGGATACCTACATAGCATTTACCGATTCTAAAATACCGAATCGGTATAATTCGGTATTTTATAATCGGTAAATGCTGATAATCCACATCTGGCCCATGATGTTTAGAGTTCTTGATGCAGAGCCTGGGAATCTAGACGCCAGTGGTTATTAAGCCTCTGGCGGCTAATGATGGCTGTCGAAACAATGTCAGCTAATAAGGAGGAATTAACCAGAGTGGATGAGGCGTAGTTAAACCTATGATGTGACACAGCAATAGGATACTTTAGAGCTGTGTAACGGCTATAATTAGCCAGCAGCAGTCTGTACTTAATCATAATACTGATTCTGGTATTAGATTAGAAGCAGACTGTGTTCAATTCTGGGGCAAATATTTTATTTATGTTTCTGAATACAGATTCGGCACTCCTACTTCACTTTGGATGACTAGACAGTTTAGGAGTGTCACTATCTTATTATTGTGATGACGAAGCAGCTTTATTTAGTACTTTCCTTATTTATTTATTTATTTATTGCTTGGCTAACTCCTATCTTTCAGTTGGGATTGAATCCCCCTCCCCAAGCGTCCTCCATATCACCATTCCTCCTGCACCTCCTTCCGTGCGGTGTGACCTTCCCCACATCACTCACTCATGCCAGGTAGCCATACTCCCACCCAGGGTCGGATTGGGATCACAATTCGGCCCAGGCACCCCTTAAAAAAGTGGCCCACATTCGCGGATTTCACCCTTTTATAAAACAGCATTTGGCTAGTCTTATTGGGCTCATGTTCAGGAAATGTTTGATAAATTACATATTTTAAAGCTCATAGAGCCAGACACATTGGTGAAAGCTGGAAGCACTACCTTATGGCTGGTAGAGTGAGGTGAAATAAAGTGGCAGAAACGCCAGAACTCCTGATGCAGACTCTTAAAACTTGGCAAACGGAAGATTACTTCTTATTGTAATTTTAGAGTAAACTCAGCACGAGGGCAGTGATTATGTGAGCACCAGTCACATTAACAAAGATCAAATGAATGTTTATTTTAGACCTTAAGCAATTAGGTTATTTGCCCAGAATCACAGCATGTTGCGTTGAGGCTCGGACTGGAACCTATTTCCAAGTTCAGCAGCGCGGACCCTAACATTACATCCTCTTAATTTTTCTCACTGAAGATGCCTCACAGTGAGGCCTATCCAAACATACACCCATCTGTCTACCAAGACCTGAAACACTCTGGCACTAAGGTGCCAACAATAGGCCCCCAGTGGTGCCCTTCACTTACCCTTCAAACTCCCAGCCAAGTATAGCCTCAGGGCGATGACATAGCAGGGAGGGGTGAAGTAAAGTACAAAGCTGCTGCTGCTCCAGGGAGCTGAGGTGATAATGGCCCACAATCCGCATAACCTGCTCCCAGCCAGGCGCCTCAGTTTAACAGCACAGCAGGGAAGTGAGACACTGCTTCTGAGCATCTGCCCCGGCCCCACGGGGGCCAAGCTAAAGTCTGCAGGGGCAAGTAAAAAGACCAAACACCCCTGGTTTAAGGACAGTTGTCGGATGGCCAAGTTAGCATTAATAGAGGCAATCAAAAGAAGAGATAGATCCCTAATCAGAGAAAAGACGGTGCTGTACAGAGCTAGCATCACCGAAGCAGAAAAACTGTGGGAGCCGGACAAGTAGGATACTTTGAAACAGGCCCTATCCACAAGACTCACGTTTTTTATTTTTAATCGGGCTCCCTCTATCTTTCTTAAAGTAATTTTATATGTGATTTTAAAGAGTGCTTTTTAATGTTTTATTATTCTGAGATCTATTTCTGTGTATTAACTGTATATTTTATTAATATGGCACTATGTATGTGTTGTTATATACCTTGCTTATTTATTGGGGTGCGGGATAATTACTTGCAAAAGTAATTAAAGGACCTTGGGGTCTTGAGTTTAAGCCCTGGTGGGTGCTTGTATGTATTATCATTTTTATGCACTTGCATTTTTATGGTCTAATGACCGCAATAAAGTATTTGAATTGAATTGAATATCAAGTCTTTCTACAAATTTGCCGATTGTTTCACCAACGTTCTGTTTTTCTTGCCAGAAAAAATAATGCTCATAATAAAAAATTGGCGTTGCATTGAATTTTATATTGAGCCTCTCTTTGATTTGATGGTAAGAAGCCTCGTTTGCTTGTAATATTTTCTTTATCAGTTGCTTCACTCCTTCACCTGCAAGGTTCTTGAGGTATTTGATTATCTTTTGTTATCTACTTCTTCCGGTGCATCAAGGAAATCATCAAACGTTTCAATACAGGCAGTCCACAATACGCCAATATTTTGTTTCTTGGCTGTATGAAATGGAAGCGGTGGTTTTAGGAATGCATATGCTATTCAGTGTAACCTGAGACTGCCGGATAAACTAAAAATAAACAATGAGGTTGGAGGTAGACGGATATGGAACCAAGATGATGAAAACCACACAAGTAACAGTCAAAATGACAATGCATGGTCGTGGTTACCAAACAACTTAAATGGACACAAACATGAAAACTGTTAAGCTTCCTTTTTAGCAACAGCTCCACTATCGTCTCGTGGAACATAGCGGGTTTAAACCTTGATAAAATATCTCGGTTGCTAGTTATCCAACCTTCAATAGTAGTATAGCTACAGGAAACTTGGTTAATCGATAATTTTGACCAATAAAACTACTTTGTCTTCAAAACTCCAGCCACAAGGACCAGACGTGGACATGCAAAGGGAGGCCTGGCTATACTGTTATCAGAAGAATTAAGCTGGGACCTTGAAATAATTCACCTAACTAGCCCTAATGTACAATGTCTTAACCTAAAACACTTAGTTAAATATGCTCATGCCTAGTCAATATTTCTGTTTAACATTTATGTGCCTCCTGGGTTTGAACACAATACAATACTCTAAAACATATTCTCCAAATAAATATCACCCTAGGTTCAAATGTGAATGCACAGATACTCCTAATGGGCGATTTCAATGCAAAGATATCTAATTCTCTACTACATGCATTTCGGAATTCCGTCCTGCTCTATCCCAGCGCCAGTTTTCTCAGACCATATCAAAACTAATAAAAGAGGGAAAATAATATGGGTACGAATCAATGAAATCAACAGGATAATTTTAAACGAGCGAAGATGTGCCACGTTCATATATGCGGAAGGGTACATCAGGGCTATCTATACTGGACTATATTAACAGCAGTTACAACTATTCAATACATTTTGCAGTTTATCAACACAATTTATCCAAAGCAGTGACCACGCAATACTTCGCCTGGAAATAGACCTCCGTCTTCAGCCAGTTTCTACATGGTCTCTATCACATGGTAGGGGAGAGGTATTAGTCAAACAAAAGCCAGCCTGAATATTTTGGAGAAGCGAGAATCAGAAGCAAATTAACAAAAAAATTCATAGGATAATTGAGTTCCTATTGCTTGAGCAACGCAACGAGAGAGCCAATCCAATCTCCTAGTTTGAAAGCACTAAAATCTTGATATCGAGTACTATGCAGAGGAAGGTTCTTCCCATTAAAAATAGTCCCTTAAAAAAGAAAGACTCAATAGTAAACCTCCTGTCTAGGAAATTAAACAAGCTAATCAGGCTGCAATTTACAAACTTCTCTCCGGCTAGGAAAGCCGACATTTCCACCCTGAAGAAAAGAAGAAAAAGGCTCTGCATGAAAGAAAATAGAACAAGAATGGACAGATACTGAGTAGACCTGCCAGAAGCAGTGCAACAAAAAAACACCAAGGCCTTCTGGGGCATAATTGCAGAAGCCAGTGTAAATAAAATATCCCTGACAGCAACTCCAGTCACACAAAAACAATGGGTCGCTTACTTATCCAAACTGTATGGAAAAAACCTATCAACTATCGACATTGGGAAATCTCTATGGGAAGGAACCTGCAGCAAGATCGTTCAACAGATAAAGTTGTCTACTCAGCACCAAATTGCCGTATATATAAAGAAAGCGAGAGAGATACAGCAGCAATGGGACCAGGCAGCATTCCGGGCAATGTCAGAAAGAATTCTTGGCCCTTCGGTTTATGTACTGCTACCAAACTGGTCAAATACCGAGCTCATGGACAGGCAGTATAGTGGACCCTCTTGTGAAAAAAGGTTCCAGTTTTTCCCCGAAAAATTATCGCCAAATTGCCCTCCTTGATGCTACAGTAAAAATATTTGCGGCCAGCGTTTTGGACCATCTGAACGACTGGGCCACAGCCAGGGGGGTAATTCCTATACTCCAAGCAGGCTCCCGTCGAAATCACTCTGAGATTGATAATATCGCTAGCCTGAAAACTATTATTGATAAATATGTAGTTAGTAAAGCTCAGTTAGTCTACAGATTATTTATGGATTTATCTACAGCTTTTGACAAGGTGGATTGGCTGTTCCTACGGAGAAAAATATTGAAGTTAGGTGTTCCTTATTTAGAATAATAGTAGCGCTTCATACATCCATATGACGTAAGGTACTGATGGGAGGAGATAAGGGTTTAACTCAAGAAGTTTCTATGCAAACAGTCTTAAACAGAGATTTTTACTTGCTCCCCCTCCTCTTTTCACTATTTCTTAGCGACTTACCGGATTGATTCCAGGAGGTAAAAAATTTCCACCTCAATTAGCATCACAATTAATCCATCTTTTAATGTACGCTGATGACGAATGGGGAGAGACGGCGAACTCCGAGAAATGTACTGTATCAGTGCAGATGGAAAGGGCCTCTTTAATGAGGCAGCTGCGCACCTCAGGAGTAAACAAACATTGGTGCGCGGCAGTAATAGTAACGGCGCGCGGCCGTGAAAGAGAAAATCATTGCGATCACGATCGCTGTGAAAGCGAAAGTGATCGTGATGACGCGCTAAAGCACGCAAGGGATGCGCGCGGAAGCTGGTGGCCGCTATGGGAGCACTTCCAAAAGCCGCTACTAAATGTCTCTCCGAGCAGCGCATGCGCGCTGACTCAGCGAGGCCTAAACATCTGAGGGTTCTGCTACACAGCGTGTACAGGATGGGTGTGGCATTAGGACTGCCCTTTGTACGCGGTCAGGGGTAAGATAGGAGGTATGAAGGTAGTTTTGATTGGACCAAGCGGAGCCTGGCTGAGACAGTGATGGTTTTGGGAGCCGTCAAGGTGTCTCTCCAGTCGTTGCCCTCCAGAGCACCTAGCCAGGACTGCCAACTAGTCCTCAGCGGGTCGAGGGAGGTGGGGCTGTTGTTAGTTCAGGAATGATAAATGCGTGATACCCCCCTCCCTAAGTCCCCCCATTGTGATTTGTGCTTCTAAGGGGCTGTGTTCAATAAGCGGCGTGCATGTTACTATGTGCACGCTGAGGGCGTGGCGGAGTTGTAAGTACCTATAAAACTGTGATGGGTGTAGGGAGTGTCTGACTTGAAGGTCCAAGAAGGAACGTACATGGTCACTGACCCAAACGTCGCAGAGTTGCTAAATACCAATAAGATCCCAGCCACGGAAACCCTCTGGCTTCCCCACTACTCAAAGCCATGTGCCTTGCCAGAGGGGTGTTTGCTGGGTCAGCCTATTCCCCCAGCTGGTATGGATTAGGGAGTCACGGCAGGCCAGCAATCCTGCACAGAAATCTGTGGGGTAGGTCCTGGGAATGGGTCCCCCGTACATCATAGTCTGGATTAGAGAGAGTCCCAGGTCTTTCAACCCGGTCCTGTAGGCAGGGTCGGACCAGCCACCATTAAACCAGTCGTGCAATATTAGGAGGTGGGTTGCTAGGTAATATAGGTACAAGTTTGTCATACCCATGCCTCCATCGAAGGGTGGAATTTGGAAGAGAGAGAGGGCCATGCGTGGACGCGAACCATTCCAGAGGAACCTCACGGTCAAGCTGTCTAAACCCCTGAACCAGGCCCGGGGAATATGGAATGAGGTGTTTTGAATGATGTATAGGAATCGGGGAAGAATCATCATTTTAAAAAGTGCCACCCTGCCTAGTGGATTAAGCGATAGGGCTTGCCATTTCTGGCGGTCTTTTTTTTACCAGTGGGGTGATGTTAAGTGCCCAAGCCAGTTCAGACAGAAGAGCGATCCAGATTCTTAAGTATTTCAACGATTGCCGTCTGATGGGGATGATAGACTGCCAATCAAAGCATTCTCTAGATAGATGTAGGGGCACCAGGGTTGATTTTGTGGAGTTCAAGCGTAAGCCAGAGACTCGTTCGAAGATACAGAGTATCTGCAGGCATCTGGGGCCAGATTTGGCCGGCTCTGCGAGGAAGAGTAGGACGTCGTCTGCGTATAAAGCGATTTTCACCTTCAGCCCTGGACCCGGTCATCAGCACGATTAAGCCTGGCCATGGGCTTCATCGGCAGGGTGAAGAGGAGGGGCGAGAGAGGACATCCCTGCCTCATTCCCCTCCTGATTGGGAATGCATCCGAGAGTGCTCCATTGAAAAGCACTCTTGCAGTTGGTTTGGAGTACAGGACCTGAACCAGACGGTGGAAGTCCAGGCTCGTGCCCACAGCAGCCAGGACATAGTCCAAATATCGCGAGTTGACTGATTTAAAAGCTTTCTCGAAGTCGACTAGGAGAAGAGCCAGATAAGGGGTTGGCGACTGTCGTTTGGCCAAGGCCAGATGGAGGCGCCTAAAACAGTGTCTGGTACTCTGCGCCGGCATGAAGCCACACTGGTGGGGGTGGACGAGTTTGTTGAGGTATGGTCTGAGACGTTGAGCCAAGACGGTGGCATACATTTTGACCTCTGTATTAATTAGGGATATTGGGCGTGAGTCGTGCAGGCTGATGAGGGTGGTTGGGTTTTGGCAATGATGACTATTGTGACCACGTCGGTCTCCAGAGGGAAGGGGTCAGTTTCTAAGGCCTCTGTATATAGGGCAGCGAGGTATGGGAGAAGTATGTCTCGGTAGGCGGAGTAATACTGCTGTGGGTAGCCGTCAGGGCCTGGTGTTTTCCCGGCTGTGAAATGTGAGAGGGCATCTTGTATTTCCTCCTCTGTGATGGGTAATCCATTCTGGCTGATTGGACTGCGCTAAGCCTAGTAAGGTGTAGGTTTTCTAGGGTGGGCGAGCGGTGGGTAATCCCTTCGGAGTCCCAGATTTCTGGAATTATCATGTTCGCCAAGAGGTATGACACTAACCTATGTAGTATTCTCCCATTTTTATCACCCCATCCATATATGCGAGTGATGGAGGACCTCCATAGGAGCTTTGCTGAGTCTAGCAAGAATTGTTTAATTTCATCTCTCACCAGGGCCAGTTGGCGCAACTGGGACTCCTTTGTTGCCCCGTATGAGCTCCCTTTGGGTCAGGTTGGTTTGGCCTTGAGGAGGGCGAGCCTTCTATCTTGGGTTGCTCGTTGGGCTTTAAGGTGGCCCTTGGCAAAACCGCATACGGTGGCCTTACCCGCCTCCCAAAGGGTACCCGGGGAGGAGACGGAATCTTGATCAGTGAGAAAGTACTGCCTTAGTTCCTGCTACGATTGCTTCCTTGAATTTCTCATCTTGGAGAAACCAAGCGTTCATCCTCCACATGGGGCAAGGTGTAAAAGGGGGGGTCACCTAAGGTTAGGAGCAAATGTGAGTGATCAGAGATGCGTTGGGGGAGGATAACTATTTCTCTCACCCTGCGACATTCGGGAGCCAGCATAAAGATCATGTCGATGCGGGCCTGAGTGCGGTGTGCTGCTGAGGTTGAGTGTATTGGGTGTCCTGCGGGTTCCATGTCCTCCATACGTCACAAATACTCATGGCTTCTGTCCAGCTTGCCAATTGCTAGGCATATAGAAAGTTTGAGGCAGAGGGGGTCCCTGTGCTGTCGAGACTGTGCTGCAGAACTGCATTGAAGTCTCCTCCTATCACAGTTCTTCCCGGTGGCAAGGAGCTAATCATTTCACCGGTGAAGCCTAGAGTCTGTGTGTGCGTGGCACAGATGGAGAGGACGTTGAGGGCGTTTTCGCCCATTGTTCCGGAGAGGGCAACAAAGCATCAGTGGGGATCCCTGGTGATTTGAGTAGGCACGAAGGACAAGTTACGCCTCAGGAGGATCGCCACTCTGCCAGGATCTGTCAAACACATATCTCGCGAGGAAGGGACAGAGATTACCCATGAGATGGGTTTCCTGGAGCAGGAGTATGTTGGGAGTGTATCTTTGGGCATGTCGCAGAACAGCGGGCCGCTTGATTCTGTCCAGCAGGCCATTGACATTCCATGACATTACCAGGAGAGAGTCCTCTCTATGTACCGTCTGTGTCATGGTCAGTGTGGAGGGCCCAAGGAATCCCAAGGTCCTGCCGTTGTGAAGGGAATGCTTGGGCGATTACTAGTGGTGACTGGAGGCCTCGCCTGTTGGTGTGTAGTTGGAGTGTAAGGTCGTGTTGGTGCAGGGCTGAAGTGCTGTGAACCTTGACCTGCTTAACTAGGTGCGAACCCAAGCCAACGGTCCAAACCCCGCCACCCCCCACCCTATACTTCGAGAACAGAAGCATCTGTCATCCTATAACTGAAGAAGAAACAGGCTAAACTATAATGTTTAGTTTCAGGGTAGCATGGAGTACCCCCCTCATTACAGTATAAGATCGTATATCGGCAGATTTATCTGATTGGCGTGGTGTGTTGTGTCCCTGTATAAAGAGGTCACCCTGGCCTGGAGGGCAACGGTCATGGTTCCTTGCGGGGCATGTCAGCCGAGAAATGCCAGGCTCCGGGAGAGGTCTGAGTCTGTGGATTCGGCGCCCAAAGTCTTAGGAGAGTTGTCACTCATGGGTGAGTGATCTTGAGAGCCGGTCTGTGGTGGAGGGCAGGCTCCGGTGGACAGCTTCCAGCGTTGGCGGTCCGGGACCCCCATTGCCGGCGAGTCTGATCCAGCTCTGCTTGTACTTCAACTGTTGCAGGAATGCATACGCCTCCCTCAGGAAGTAGGGGTGGTAGTGGAGGTGGCTCGGGCATTTGAGGACAGGGTCAGGGCTCCGAGTCTGAGAGGGCGTTCTTCGGTCAGCCATGTCCAAGCCGATTCCAGGATGTCAAAGAAATATGTTTTATCCTGAAAGACAATGCGTAGCCGAGCCAGGATGAGCAGTCTATATTGTAGATTAAGAGTGCACATATTTTGCTTGACTTCCATGTGCGAACGTCTTTGGGTCTGCACCTCCCTTGTGGATTCTGGGAATATCATAATAGTATGGTTTTGGTAGGATAGGGTTTTCTGAATGCGGGCCTACCGTAAGATCAAGTTTCTGTCTCTGAAATTGAGGATCCTGGCAATGATGGGCTGGTGCGGGGTACCCGGGGGGTGGGGGAGAGGGGTTTCGTGCCAGGGAGCGGTGGCCCGTTCTAAGATGATAAAGCGTCTTTGGGCATCCATGAGGTGATTCATTGCTCAACAAAGGACTCCACCGGGTCTTGTCCTTAGCCCTCCGGATATCCCACCAGGCACAGATTGTTGCATCTAGATCTGTTCTCTGCCCGTTTATGTAGTTCCTTGGCTTGGGTTTGTAGTTGGGTCATCTGTTCTTTCAGTCTCTGGGTGTTGTCTTCAATCAAGGAGATGTGGGATTCAGTTTCAGTAATGGGGCCGGCCTGGGAGACACTAATGGCTTGAAGGATTGTATTAAGGTTGTATCCTGCCAGAGCTGGCCTCACAGTGGTCCCGGACAGGGGCCCAGCATCGTTGCCAGTGCATTAGTCGGTTTTGGTCTGCATTGCAGGAGGTTTTGGACGGCGGTCTTTCCCCATGGTTGGCAGAAAAGAAGGGTAGGCAATGGATATTGTTGGGGCTACTTAGAGTCGGGCGGTCTTTACAGTGAATCCCGTGGTTGGTTTTGTCAAGGCGTCTTGTGGGTTCACGTGAGTCCTTGTTGCTCTTTCGGGCGGTGGGGAGGATCCTAGCATTTCCCAGGTCGGGCCGCATGGCTGTGCTGAGGTAGGTCCCGACGTTAGGCAGATGCCTCAGAGCCACAAAAAGGAGGGGAGTAGGCAAGTCCTTGGCATACAGCCACTTCAGCCCAAAGTTTCACTAGATTCTCCGATACTTGAAGTGCAGGGCCGATCAGATTGGCAGGGGAAAGACAAGGTCCTGGAAGAGCTTGTGCCAGGGATTGCCGCTGTCGTTGTTGTGTGCGTTTCTCTTCAGGGCTGAGCCTCCAGTGGCCGGGCCTGATGGGCATCACCGGGGGCAGTGGGGGGGGGGGCGAAATTGGACCAATTCCACTTAACGTTGGGCCTTCCTCACTCGGCCACCCGGGTCCCCCCCCGCCAGCAGTCAGGGCTGTATAGATCAGTCTAGTGACAGCTGCACACCCAGCACGAGATGCGGCTGCTGGAAACCAGGTGCTCCCAGGGCCAAGTCTGGTGTTTGCCCCCAGTCTGCTTTCTTGGGGACTGCTGCTTGTAGGATGCGGGAGTAAGGGTTAATGTCCACAGCCTGTAGGGCGCAGAAAGGATGTACTTGGTTCCCCTCGGGCATCCAGATTCGGGTTGGAGTTTTCCGGTTGGATAAATGGAGGGGATAGTGAGCTTTAGCCAGGTAAGGAAGCCAGAATGCGGAATCTCGGAGAGGTATGGGGGGGCTCCGGTCCTGTTGCCGCCGCGGGCTCAATGGGGATAGGAGGGGGACAGAGGCTCACTGCTTCGTGAGCTCGGAGCTGATCTCCCTTACCTGGAGGCAGTCAGGTGTCGTCCCACGTCGCTGCACAGTAGAAGGACGAAGCCGGCTCTTCTCCTCTGGCAGTGTCGAAGCACTGGCTCTCCCTCCTAGGGCTCACCAGCCCCTCAGTCCCAGGGCAAGCACCCCCGCTTTGTAGGCCCTTCAGTCAAGGAAGAGGGGCTTCAATCAGGATCCGAGCTCTCCGGAGCAGGAGGCGGCAGCAGCCGAGGAGTCACGAGACTTGATGGTCAGGAGAGATAGACTGGGGGTATCTCCATCCGAGGCCCCACTGCACGACCACCGCAGCCGATCCTTGGCCTTCAATAGGTGCGGGATGGGTAAGTCTTCCGTCCCAATCTCCCTCAGGTTCTGCTCTGGCGCACGATTGGGCACAAAGGGCTTGGAAGCAGGCGGTCTATACGTATCCTCAGATGTGATCGCTCCAGTCGTGACAGGCTCCGGCCAGGAGGGCCCCCCTCCGGAATATGTGCAGGGCCCCATCACACACAGGTCCGTAAGAGAGGTGCCGCCAGGTGGGTGGCTACTGCATCGCACCAACCGGGACCAGGACACCGGGCTTGCCCGCGGGGAGGATCGCGATTCTGGTCCCACCTCAGGGGTTGGAGGACTCAATCGCCGTGTAGTTTTGTCCCCTGTACTCAGATTGCTGCTTATGTTTGATGCGGGGGCCTCAGGAATGTGTTGGGTCACATCTACTTTGCTGTGAGGCAGGAGGTGATCTCTGGCCTTTATTATTTGGTGTGGTGAGTGGGGGCCGCCATTTTGTCAGGGGTGCAGTCAGGAGACCCGGGGCGGATCCGACTTCTGCACCTCGCGTTTCTTGGGTCTGCTCCACCCCAACATCCACCCCTGGCTGCGGTTAGATGGGTGTCTGCGCTGGAAGAGGAGGATAGCTTCCGATGGTGGCGGATACTTGGAGCAGATGACGTAGGGTTCCGGAGCACTCTCAGAATGACGCTCCAAGCCGCGCCCTCCTAGAGATTTTGTTTAAGAATAACTATCTCAAAAATAAAAATAGTACCTTTTGCCTGGAAATTAGTAGGATCGCCAGTAGATACAGCATCTACTTTCATTTATTTAGGGAGAGTTTTCTCCCAGTCTATTGGAACTGCCTGGCATTTTCAACGGACTGAATTAAAAATAGTATCCCATGCTAGTGCTATGAAAAAGTTTTATTCATCTACAGGGAGGAAAACATTTTTCAGCCCTCTTGGAAATTTATCGAGGAAAGATTACCCTATTTTACCGTATGGTTTAAAATACATTCCTATAAATCGATTTTATTTTTTAAATCTCAAGGAGGGAAAACTCTTACGTATGCTTACTACTATAAGTCAAGCCACTCCTGTTCACGCACCTCAACTGGAATTCGGGGTAGTGAGTGCATATACAAGAGCCTTGGCAAACCTGGTCAGGTGGGCTTATAACATATTGCATGCACCTGAAGATACGTTGAGAGCAATTATATGTCAATAAACTTTTAAGGCTGGGCAAGGAATAAATACGTTTAAAGGAAATTTAGAGATTGGTTTGGAGCACTCCCAGTGCTCCAAGAATCTTTTACAAAGTTTGTCTCCAGTACTCCTAAAGTTTTTTCAGGAAAAATCTACTCCAAGTTTAAGCTATGAAATGGATAAACTTTATTGTCAACATTTATCACATTATAAGCTCTCACTAGCCAGGGTGGAGTATAAAGAGATCCCAAAATATTTGAGTTTTACACTGGACCATAAGGTTAGGCGTTGCATCCTGATGCTAATACTTAGAACATTACGGAAAAAGATATAACAAAAAAACGGGGCGGCAATTTTGGTAAAACCAGCCAAGTTGATTTGTGTAGATGAGGAATCCAAGATTTGGTACATGTCCTATTTGTCTGTCCAAATAGCAGCTTGGTTGATGCACGCTCTCGATTCTTAAAACAGATTTGCATAAAATATATTCTTTTTAGATTAATGGATCTGCTTGAGCTTATAAGAACCCTATCTGATGAATTTGTATGTCACAAAGTTTTAATTTTTTTAAAGCGTTTCTCCCGCTATTTTAGTGATGTTTAAATTAAGAACAATAATTTCTTTTGTATATAATGTATTTCGTGATATATTGTGGTACTATGGAATTGGAAATATGTATAAACTATTTTAACATATTCTGGATCTCAGAAGAGGTATATACCAATAAAATTTAATTTAATTTCACTAACACTCCCTCAACTCTCCTGAGTCACACCTCTTATACGATCCCACTCTATTCCCCTTCATCATTAGCTCTGGCCGCTCTCATACCACTGCTGGCCTGGACAATCCCATGAGCCTCTGCAGGCTCTTTACACCTTTGACCCACCTAGGGCTTTAAAACTTCATGTTAATGCTCTTAACTTCATTTCTCAGAGATGACTGTAAAAAACCTAACGTAACCCAGTAACCCAGGTCAGCAGAGCAGTCCCCGTTCACATTTCACATGCTTTCATCCATCTTGCATTTTCTAAGAGAGTTTTGTTTGTTCAGATGATGTGTTTGTCTTTATTGTCATACAACATATTACTCTAATGTATTACAAATTGTAAAGCCGCCCCCTCAGGTCTGGGTGAGCTCAGACTGTGGTTGGGTGTTTATGGTGGGCACGATTGAGAGTCCGGAGACTGAAGGCTCTACAGGTTTCTCACAGTGCTGCCAATGCATGTTGGATCTTGTGAGATAAACAAGGGGCACACTCTTGTATTCCCACATGTTAAACTGGAGCGGTGCACCTGGCTCTCGTTAGGACTGGTAAAAAATATGAGAACTGCCCTGTAAAGACAAGGGGTAACAAAGATGGGAGATCTTTCCCACAAAGTAAAGGTTGGGAATTGGAGGAATATCCCTGAGCAAGGCACCCGCCATCAGCCCGGACCCGATATCACTGCCATTGAGTCCGGTATGATTTGAGAGAACAATTAGGACAAGCCACCACACATGCCGGCACGATCTGCCGTGATACAGAAAGAAGCTCCTGACAAGTTAGTAAGAGTGCTCTATGCTTACGTGCAGGAAGTGCGCAGACCCAGTGTGATTGAAGCAATATCGGACTCGCAGAGAGTCTTGGGTAGGCCCGTAGAAGATATGGTATGGCTGTAAATGGGAGACACCAGTTGATACACTTTAAGTACATAAACTGTGTGTATTATTTGCTGGAAAGATTATTCTGATATGGCCTACGGCAGCGGTTCCCAAACATTTGACTCCTGAGAACCCCCATTGAGTCACCCCTGGAAGCCGAGAACCCCCAAGCAATTTGTATGATTTAAATTTAATTAAAACAGTAACACACTAAACAAATACTGGAATTACTAAGGATTTTAGTATTTTATATTGAAAGAATTGCAAAAAGTGATAATTGTTGATAGGAAGGTTGGTGCTGCGTCTCTCCGACTGACTTTTAAATGCTTTGTTTCATTTCACGGTAAGAGGCTCCTGCCAGGGGCGGACTGGAAACCGAAAGCAGTCCTGGCAAATGTTTTCAGAGCAGTCCACATACGGTGCACAGCAAGTGCAGTGAGTGAGCCTGGCCACAACAAAGGGGGCTTTGGGAGGCTCTCCCGCAAGAAAATGTAGGGAACAATAGTGCATTCTAAAACACATTCATCATTATATATTGAATTGTCTTAGCTTGTAAAGAATCGTAAATGATGGCCTTAATGTGCACCAGGGTACAACATTCTTTATTGAGGTTCTTCAATGACCCCCTCACTATCACCCTCCAACAGCGCCTCTCATCTCTCCTTAGCCCCTCTCTCACATGTATTTCATTTGTTTTATAGCACCTCTTATACCAGTGTAGGATGTCAGAGCACTTTACATATCACACATATAGGGACAATGAATCCTATGTGTAAATCAGTGTTTAGAAAATGTTACATAAGGCAAAGGTACAGGAAGGCATTTTGAAAGAGTGCTTGTTCTGGAGAACCAAAACCCTAGGATTCAGAACATAAATTGGTTAGCATGGACTTTAATAAAATAAAAAAATATTTCTACACAAATAAACCTTTTTAGCAGCATGAGGATAATGAAAGACTGGGAAAAAACATAAGTTACTACCTTGTACCATGCAGTTTCCAAGCAGCTCTTTAACAGTTTATAGGTCACTGTGTTAGATTACGATAGTGACTTATGAACTGCACAGTAACAAAAGAATCTCAGTGAGAAAAGCAGTAACTCACTGAGCTATGCAAATAAAATAGTGTTTTAAACTGCATGGTAGACGTTCTTTGCAGTAGGCATATTAACCCTCTGTGCTACCTTAGATAACTCAAAGCTGCTACTGGACAAAACTCTAATCTCTCTCCAGCAGGTACATTAATCACTGGCGGTCTCTTGACACTTTTATTGTTGCCCAAAAACTGGTAATTATACAAGGAACTTTGCAGAGCTTCTAAAACTGCGGACTCTGGGCCCCCTGGGAATGTGTCACAGACCCCTGGGGGTCCGTGGACCCCAGTTTGGGAAACACTGGCCTACGGGAATCTACAAACTGCCTGCGATGCAATGAGCAGGAAGCAGGGGTTATACATGCTGCTTGGTACTGTCCAGCGATACTTCAATTCTGGGAGGGAGTTTCCCAGGTATTGACGGCTATAACAGCCTCACTATACAGATGGAAACAATGCTCTCATCTTATTTCCTCCAATTTCTTCCTTTTTATCTTTGGTTAATTTCCCTGTATAATTTTCTATACTATACGTTCTATTCTTTTATAATTTTCTGCATTGATACCTTTCCTTTATTATTCTTCATTTTCTTTCTACTCACATTTGCTTAAAAATAACTTTTTATCTCACCATAAGTCATTAGAGTTTTTCAATCAAATAGCTTATTGTTTTATTCATAACTCAATTCTTTTATCCTCCTTTCATCTTATTATTGTATTACATGTATTAAAATAAGATAGTCTTCATCCTCATGAATTCATATATATTTACCTTTATGCATTACTTCAAATGTAATTTATGTTATCATATTGCACATTTCTGTATTTTATTGCTTTTATTGTATTATATTTATTAAATGCTAATAAACCATTTCAACACAAAAAAAAGAAAGCTACTCGCTATTGGACTACTATTAGCTAAGCGCAGAGTAGCAATGCGCTGGGCAAGGGGCCCTACCCCAAAATTGGGGGATTGGCACTCGGACATGGCATACTGTAATGAGTAGTTGGACACTTTTAATGAGCTTCAGTCTGTGCAGAACCGCCCTAGGGACTACTGGTCCCTTTATAAGGCATACTTAGTGGATAAAAGCGAAAATGCCGATGAGGAAGGGCACGCAGAGGGGTGATGCTGGACACAGGATACTAATAGAGGATAGCAGGCTGCAGCGTGGTGGGCTTTGGAATGGGGCTGCGGTAACACCAGACCTCTGCAAAGGACGAACAAATGTATGCAGTTGAAGAATGTACGGACGGCAGGTCCTGTGGGGCAGATGTGTGGGGAGAGGTCTTTCGAATGACTGTCAGCAGCAGAAAGGTATACTGAAGAGCGCACCTTACCACTGAATGCTTTGTGCTACTTTCTGTATCATACAAGAACTATGTTGTAAAGTGGGACTAAGAGGTGGTCAAATATGCATGTGTGATCTTTAAAATGTTAATAAAAAAGAATTTTAAAAAAAACAGCAGCAAGGGAGTTGGACAAGAAAAGAAAGGAAGCCCCTGAGAGTGTGAAAGATGTTTCTGGACTATACAGCCATTTATGATATTTCAGGAATTGCCTTAAATAAATGAAAGCTCCAAACTACTTGCGCGTGGAACGGTGGAGGATGAGTGGAGCCTGCAACTGGCAACCAATTCTCAATTGCATTTTGTTTTCGGTGGACTGGTAATGGTTAGCCGCAGCACAGTGAACATGAAATGAAAAGTCATAAAGAAAGAAAGTGCTTGTAGCTACTAAACAAACAGGTTTAGGCGATCCTCTAAACCAAAAAGTTTGTTGATCCTCAGTTACAATTTACACACATACACCGTTGTTCCTTTGTCGTAGTAAGCATGTAATGTAGCGCAGATGGTTAACGCATCCACTGCGGACATCTGCAGTACGCAGAGCACAGGCTTGAAGCCTTTTAAGATGCAACACATCCTCGACCCTTCTTTTGTGAAGGCGTCCCCTCCCTATGATGGGGAATGCTATACAACACGTGGAGTGGAGTATAATGGACATAAGGTGTGGATATTCTTAAAAGTGTTGATGCGTATGTGTGTCTGTTTTGTATTTTCAAAACGCTTGCAGGTATAATCCTATGTGATGTTCATCCCACTAAAATCTAACTTTGCAGTTGCATTTAGGATGCAAACTGTGTTGTTAAATGAAACATACGGGAAACTTATTTTAGGTAGAATGAAGTCCCGCATGAACCAAGAAGAGGTAGACGAAGGGTTCCTGCTGCTCAGGCGTCGGTACTGCAGTGACTCGTAATAATGATCATTTTATCTGAGCATGGTCCTGAGAGATCTACTCTCCTTCCATGAACATTTTGGAAAGGCTAAATAATTTACATTTCTTACTCTATGGCAGTGCTAATATATTAAAAAGTTAAAATCTTCAAATAACATTTTGGAAAGGCTAAATAATTTACATTTCTCACTCTATGGCCGTGCTAATATATTAAAAATGTTGATTTTTCCAAAATGTTTGTATTTATTTCGAACAACACCTCTTTTGTTTTCGTCTTTTTAATTTATTAAAATTGATAGAATGGCATCCAGGTTCCTTTAGAGTTATCATCGAACCAGACGGGCCCTGAAATGGTGCTCTCTTCCGAGAATGAAGGGTGGCTGGGGGATCCCCAATTTCAGGCTATATTATTGGCTTATCTCATTAAGATATATGGGGATATTAATCTTTCCAGACGTTATCACGGAAGAACAGATCCACCCTTCAATTTATGAAATGCTATTAGGTGAGGAAGTGTCTCAATGTTTAGTAAGAATTGTAGAGCCCAGCTACTATAAAAAGACTAAGTTCAAAACTTTAATAGCAGCCTCGGTAATCTGGAGGCAGATAAAAAAGAAAATTATTCGGTGTGGTGATCTAAACTATTTCTCTCCAGTTTTGAATAATCGTATGTTACCTGAGATTTTTAATGACCAAATTATGAAAAGATGGCATCTAGCTGGGATTCGTTTATTGGGGGACTTCTATCAAGGCACTCAAATCGTCTCATTCTCTATTCTACAACTAGAATATAAACTGTCTAGAAATTATTTTTTCAAATACCTCCAGGTACGGAGCTTTCTGGAATCTAAGGGTCTTCTTGACCATGATTGTATGAGTAAAAATAATATTCTAGAAATCAGTAGAAAAGTAAAGAAAATAGGTTTTGTTTATCAGATGACTGTAAATCAATTGGATGACGACTTGAGTTTGATTGAGAGTAAATGGAAGAGGAAACTTGAAATTGAAAAAGTTGATATACGTAGATCTATTGAACTATCGATTAAGATGTTATTTAATGGCTCGCTTCAAAGCCAGCATTTCATGTCAATTTATGATTTATATTACTCTCCGGCTAAATGGAAAGTCAGTAATGGGGATCAATGTAAACGATGTGATGCAGTAGCTGCTGATTCTATACATGTTTTTTAACTACCCAAAACCTTCTCAATTTATCTTAGATGTCGAATTTTTCTTGAATAATAGTTTGGGGATTACTATAAGATTAACTGCTGAAATGATTATTTTTGGTCTCCAAACGGATCATATAGGAATAAGATCAGCCGCTGAAGAAGGCTTTTTATTTATCTGTATGTCAGTTTTTCGTTTTTGTATTACTTCTCGCTGGTTAGATCCTGAGCCTCCAGCTTTTAATCATTGGCAATTAAAATTGTTATCGATATATCAACTAAAAATGGCGATTTATAGATCTAAAGGTTTAAAAAGGAAGACATTTGGTCAAAAAGTTTGGGCTCCTATTTCAAAATGGATATGATTGGATTTGATCATGTTACGTTATGCCAAGTGCTCTCTGCAAATATATCGTTATTATTTGTGTATTGACTGTATAAACCATTATGCTATGTACCATGCTCAATTCACAACTGATTGCTGAATGAAATTATTAAAAAAATCTTTTTAAAAAAAGACCCGGATGCCATAAGCTCAGGTGCAATCAAAGGAAATCACCAATTTGACTGTTGTTGGGCTGCTAATATACAGTAATTTACAGGGTAAACAGGCCCCTCACAGTCTTGGGCCCCGTGCCACTGCACCTGCTGCACCGTTAGTAAAGTGCACAGAAGCATGAAGAATCAGCAAGCACCAGCAGGAGTGTGTGATGAATGGACCAAGAACAGCAGGAGCTGTAGTGTAGTTCCTATTATCCCAATAGGCTCTGCGCATTGGAATAATACCTTCAATAGTATAGGCCTAGACCAGACGTTAACTAGGTCTACTACTGTCGATATTAGACTTAAAGTTTTGGGTTTGCCAGCTAGCTCAGAGTTCACTAGAAACTTTCTCGAATAGGCAAGGAGGAGTTGAACCTCCCTGGATAGACAAGAAGGGATTTAGTTTCTGGCAACCATAGAACATGACAACTTTGCTCTCCCCTAATCAAGAGTGTATCTCTAGAGTCGTGTGAAAACAAAAGACGACTTATTTTACTCAGTCAGTACGTGCATTCTTAGTCTCACCAGATTGTAGAGAAAAGGAAGAGACGGGCGTGTTCAATAAAAGATGTTATTTATTGATCAGTCTCTTTTCTCATACAAGAGAAATGGATCGATATTATTGCAATACTTATGGTTAAGTAAAGTGCATACATTAAAAGCAGAAGTATAAAATAATACTGTAAAAACATTGATATGGTTTCTAAGCCATATGAAGGTTTAAAATGAATAAAATGAATACATACACATATACATTTGACTAATCATACTCAACTGGTGTTTCTAACTACGCCTACCCCGTGTACCTGACCTAAGCCTAATACGTGGGCGGGAATAGAAAGTTACAGTTTAAGTTAAGTTTGTTTTGCCAAGTGACTGACTAAAGAATTCTCTGCAAGGGGTTATTCAGTTCTGTACCTGGAATCTAGGATGAATGAGGGATGGTATCTCTCGTCTCTGGTCTCGATATTCCAGGCTGCCTGCGAGGGCTACCCGGAAGCGCCGGGGCTGGATTTCTCGGCAGGAGAAAAGGCAGCTTCTCGTTCTCAGCGCGTCAGGAAGGCGGGGCTGCGCCAGCGGGGTCTGCTCTGCTCTGGGCTTCGGCTAGTCTGGCTGCTCCGATCTCGTCACCACCGCGTGTGTTTGCATAGGGCAATATCGGTAATATTTATACCTTTAAGGTGCCGAGATTGACGTAAGGATGGACATAGATACGTCAATAAGGATGTCATACGACCTGGTCGTTAGCACATTCTTTTGCTGAAGTTCTCGGTGAAATCAAAACAATGGCCGCAGGGTTTTTCCCAGGTTGTCATAGGTTTGATTTGTTTTGAGAACTCCGTATGCCTTATCAGGGGCTGGAGGAATATCGCTTGTCTAATTAGATGGCAAGCGTTATGACTTAATCAGATAACACGTTCCTGTGCCGTAATGTGGCTTAATCAGATAACGGTTCCTGCATCATGGGGGTTTTCTGCCTCATGGGATGGTTGCTAGTTAACTTGTTAACCAGAATAGGGTCAGCAATAGGGGGATCGATACAGAACCTATAGGAATACATCACACCCACTCCACGCTAACTATGGACATATTTACGAATCTATGCATAGTAAAACATACTGTAGAGTATCGTGTATACCTTACCACCCCAAAATACATAAATGCATTTTGAAATTATCAAATATACGGAAAAAACAGTCACATGTAATATATGCACTCAAGCTGTAGAATAATGCTAAAGTAATCATGCATATCTATACATTATCACTAATTTGTATATGAGAATTTACACATGAAATGGCTCTTAATACAGAAAAAATGTTCGAGACCATTCCATCACAGAATAAACTAATTATGAACATACCAGCGGGCAGCTAATGTCTATAAACTATCTAAAATTAGAAATTTTAGTTCTCTAAGAATAGTTCTTACTTTAAGCAGAAGATAAGTGTCCCGAAAAATTTGAAAAATATTTTGGGGCTGCTGAAAAAAATTGCTGTCCGTGAACTGGAGGGAAAATTGTTCATGGCATTTTGCTTTTCTAGTTGAAGGCCAAATTCAGGGAACGCCGTGTACGAGCTTGCTCAAAAGTCTCTATTTCTGCTCTGGTGAGAACATCATATCATTTAGACTCTCGAAAAAGTTGTCAACAGCTTCCTGGGAGAGTTCCACTAACTCGGAAAAAGGTGTAACCATGCATTCGTGCGCATGATTGTCTCCATTGACATTTTGATTAGTATTGCTGACAGAAGGTCGTACCTGATCAATGCTGCTTTCATCTTGAACTTCACTACCCCTTAATCGTAGTGGTGAAGCTTCCACGAATGCCGTCATCAGGATTGGTAGCCGTTGAGGGCAGCACAAAGCATGAGCCTTTATTGGACTCAACAATGTTTCTGCATCCATTGGCGCATCCGATTGTAGCGTCAGACAGGTGTCTAACACGCATTCTTCTCCGCATAGCAAGCACCTTAATACAGGTAAAACACATTGTTGCCACATTGGTCGAAATGAAAGAAACCAAGTCATGTTCAGGTCTCTAAGCCGGGATAGTCCCAGGATTTTTGATATCCGGTCCCGGTATCCAATGGCTAGGATTGTTTCTTCCCTTGTCGCAGGTGTTTTGTCTGTGACACGGTTTGCCATAACGAAATATTAGGACCAAGAATAGGATTCCTGCAATTAGTCCCAAAATGAGGGGAAGTCCGCCAAAAATCGAATGGACGAAATCTGGAAAAATACCCAGTATGGCTTTGAATGGTGTTAATGCCATAGAAAATACTGTCTTAAATACTTTTGAGACTCCACTGGTATCAGAAATATTTAAGATTTCATTCAGGATTTCTGCGAAATGTATGGGGGAATTAGTTGATAACAATGAATGAATCTCTGCAGTCGTCCTTGCGACTAGGAGATCATACGTTTCTTTTGATGACGTGAGCCTTGTCGGTGTCTGAAGAAGCACTGTTTTCATTCTGCTTAAAGTATCTATTCGAATAGAAGTAATTTTCAAGTTGGGCCATGCCCTTGCCTCCCTGTCTGGAAGGGAGCTGGGGAACAATAAGCGTCCACAGCACTTGACCTTCGCAGTCGTAGTTACGAGATAAGGAGTCCCGGGCATAAGACTACAGCATCTGCGGTCCACAATTAGAATGTAACTCCCATTATAGAGTCTTTGAAAGAATGGTTCTATCTCTGTAGCAGGTGTGCCTAGCTGGTGACATGAAAGGTTATTTGAGTTCCCTTCACAGGCTCTATGCAAACTAATTCCATTACACAGAAGTGTACCGCTTAGTGACATCGCACAATTATTGCCACTAAGAAACACTTTCTGTCCTTTATTACTGACACATGCATGTGAATAGGGCAAGTTCCATGTTGTTTTAATGTACCCTTTTCCCAATTTTTCGTACATGCCAGCCTGTATTTATTTTTGGCAGTATTGAAACCTGAAGGTCGATATTGGAATATTAATTATCCCATGTATTATCCATTCACTGACAGGTCGTTCTGACATTGTCACTGGTAATCTCTCGAGTTTCTCAATGCTCAGTATTGTATAATCAGCACCCTTTTGTGCCATACTGATTTGTTTATCAGTAAGGTTAAAGATATTGAATAGTGACGTTGTGTTGATTAAACGCCAAGGCACATAGCCTGAACGCAGATTTTGTAACGTCCAGCCAAGCTGTACAATAGAACGCAATTGAGACTGACCGTGTTGTAACAACAGTAAGTCTTGCGATAATATGTCGATTGCTGAAGACACAATGCTGTCCAGAGAAAAAATTCTGGAGGACAGAGTCATTAACCCATTGTCCACTACAGAAAGTGAATTTTCCAAATGAATACGGTCAATTTCCCGTATACTTACTGCTGTCTCAATTTGAGTAACCTTCCAGGCCTCGTTGTATGCTGCGTATACAGAGGCTGCTATGAAACGTTTTTGATGCTGTTTGCGCAGTCCCATAATGAAATCACGCAAGTCAGCACCCTCAGTAAGTAAAGTTAGGTGTTGCTTAATTTCTGCCAGTGTGGAAGTTTGTAGCCACTGAAGGCATAATTTGCCCACACTGTAGGTGGTTATTATCCCTGGGTGTTGTCTTTGGGAATATCTAGGGTGTTTTGTTCAGGAATCTGTCTTGACAGTTATTAGTATCTGTGGGCCAGATCAACCACTTTTTCCAATCAGGATGTGTTCTGTTTTGGTTTAATACATAATTTACGTCTATCTCTTCATCTGTAGAGCTATTGCTGTTCATTGTTGGTTTTGGAATAGACGGTTTATTTAAGTCTTTGATTTTGGCTAAGCCAAGACAGGTAGTTTGTTGAACAGTGTCATTTAAAAATATAATTTGTTCTGGGATCATGCAGGCTCTAAACAAAGATTCTATACCCTGTACTTGCCATTCTTTCGTTCCCCAAACACTTTTTACTTCAACATTTTTGTCCCAATAATCAAAACCAAAAGTATTCATTTGTTCAAAGAATGAGTCTGAATATATCAATTTCGTGTTTGTTATCATGGTCTTTGTCCCTGTCTTATTTGACAATTTGAAATAAAATGTTTCAGCATTACTTGTGTTGAAACCTGAAAAGTATGAATATTTGTCATAAACGGTTCTTGAGCTTCCTTTTGGAGGGGTTGCACAATGTTCCCATTGATTATAATTTAAAACATTTCTAGGTTGTGCAGATCTATGTAGAAAATGGTTACCATAGTGGTTATAACAGTACATACTATCATAATTTGTCGAACCCTGCAAATAATCATGTAAATGTAAATGTAAATGTATTGCGATTTATATAGCGCACATATCACCCGAAGGCATCAAGGCGCTTGCCTTGAGAACCCGTCCTGGTATTCCCCTGTGAGATAACCCCAGCAGGGTATCCACAAGGTGAAAGCCAGGCATCCCGCCGCGAGGGGCCGTAGTGGAGATTAAGCAAGCTATTGCCCAGAGTCGCAGAGTGTGAACCCGTGAGTCAAGTAGGCACCGGAACGAGAATTATCGAGTCCGTGGAATTTTTAGCCCAAGACCCGCCGAGGCGGGGAATTGAACCCTGGTCCAGGACTGATCTCAGCTTCCGGGTCTGCCGCCTCTAACCGCTGAGCCACACTCCTCCTCATCATGTTTGGTAAATTTAGCAGACATCACTAAGTCAGACATCATATTATTTATACTTTCAAAGTCCCAATCATCAGCAAATGAGCTTGGTTTTACAAAGTCACTCAACGAGATCTTAATTTGGTGTGGATATTTCAGGATTTCAACCGGACCATAAATTTCGTAGTCAGTGTTGTCCCATGCTACCCCACCCTGTATAGGATTGGCTGTGAAGTTGACTGAAGAAAGTTCTCTTTTCTCGACGTGTGAAGATGTGTGTGGTTTGAGGATCAAGTTGATTTTCTGACTTGCTGTGTCCATTTTAGCATATTTTCCCTCAATGAAGGGTCCCAAAGTTAGTACCATGATGAGCCAAAGTATGAGGATAAATGCACCAAATCCCACCCTAAATTTAATCCATGGAGAAATCAGATAGGTTTCTTTCAGTTGTTTCAAAAGTACTTTAACTTTATCTTTAAAGGTTTTTGTTGATGGCTGTGTTTTTGATTCAGTGAAGCCTTCAGAGGAATCATCGAAGTTTATGAAGTAGCCGGATGCAGTTCTGTCAATTGTTCCAATTGCTTCAGGATTACTGTTTCTTGCATAGTCGTTTGTTACTTCATTATAGATTGGTGTGTCTCTGCTAAATGTTTTTATTTGGGTTTTCAGAGGTCTAAGTTCCATTGCATTGTTGCATAGTCCTTGTTGTAGTTCTGTAGGCGTTTCGAATGTGATTAGCCTCTTAGATTGAACCTCTGTGTTTGTAGCAAATCTTGGTGTTCTACTACTTATCGGGAGTCCACTTGGCCTACTATTTGTTATCGGCCACATGATTGTGGTTTTACCAGGTCGATGGATACAACTCGGTTCTCCTTTTTACCAGCAAGCGGCGGTAGTACAACTGATCTTGTCCCGTTGATAGACAAGACAGGAACTGCTTTTCTGTAAGAAGGCCCAAATTCCTTCTTTACCGCGATCTTTTCTCTGACTAGATCCCCGACTTTTGGAATCCAGACAGGTCTTGCTGGGACAGGTGGTGGTTCTTCAGTGGTTGTTGGCTGCTGTTTCAACTTTATGTTGCTCAGGTCTTTTCTTGTTTCGTTTAAGTCCTGCAAAATAGCCAAACGATCTTTGATATCAAAGCTTTTTTCCTTCACCACTGAAGTCTGACTGTCGAGGTCTAAGACTAACATCCTAGTTCCAAACAATAATTCGTACGGACTGAATCCCTTCAGAGAATTTCTTGGCAGGTTATTTAGACTACGTTGGACACTTATTAGATGTTTGACCCACCCAGCTCCCGAACCTAATATCCTTTCTGTTATAGATAGCTTTATGCCTTGGTTTTTTCTTTACACCATCCCGTATCCCTCAGGAAGGAAGTGAGAAGATTCCCGCTGTGCTATGCTCATTTGGCCATGTTTCCCCTCAGGCTGGAGGGCTAGAGTGAAAACAATGGTCAAACGTAGCATGCTCCTAGCGTATATGCCATTTAGACTCGCAAATCTTTGTATAACAGTCCAGACGTCAGCCGAGTGATGGGGATCTACATTATAAGTGGAAACTAGCCTGTATATGTTAATCGGACGCTTTGCTTTTTACTGTTGATTCTTTCTGGAGTTAAACGACACGGTATTACACAGTTTCTCTCACCACTGCGATTTCTGTTACAGTTTGGGCAGTTCTTTACAAACATGGTATGATGCAGGCTCATGCCTGGCCACCAGTACCTGGATTGTAATTCTTCCAGAGAATCTTTTAGTTTGAGGTGTCTGAGACCCTCGCCCATATGCGCGTCTGCAATTAACAAGTTTCTCCTGTCCATGTTTGGAATCACTCTATCCCCCACTCCAGGGATTCGAGCAAAAGGGACGGAGTTTGCATCGATTATGTATGTATAATTGAGTGGATAGTTGATCGGTAGCGCTGAGCAGTCGCCTTTTGATGACGTTTTCACCGCCAGCACTGTTTCACCGTCAATATACTTCACTGTACGCTTTTTTCGAGCTACGGAAGCCGATTTAGTTGCTACCGCTGTGGCTGTCTCAGCCAATGAATTCCCTGCAACGTGAACGCCATCACGCTGATGACTCAGTGAGTGTGTCACGTGAGTCTTTGGTAGTTCTTTTTGTAAAAGAGCTATTTGTTCCCAAAGCAGTTTCTGCTTTATTGTTGCATCTGTGTCATCTTTGTAACCGTTTTGAATCCATGTCTGCAGATCGTTGTTATATGATTTGACGCAGTAATATGAATTGGACACTATAAGTGTCGGGAATTCGCGATCCGCATTATCTAGCGCCATTTTCAATGCTATTATTTCAGTCTGTTGTTCTGAATTAGTTTCTACTGAGTGTGTTTTTTTTAATAGAGGTCTTAGTTTACCTCCGCGCCACACTTCTTTTGTAATCTCACATGTGGGGTTGTATGCTTGTTCTCCCCAAACGGAGGGTTGAGCATGTCCGTCTGTATAGATTACACAAGCGTATTGTCGTAAGGGCAGAATGTCGATTGGCAGAGGGAATGTTCTTTCATATTCTAGATTTTTCAGTTCCTCTAGTTCTGGATCAAAGTAGTAGTATACTTTGTCCGTTGTAATTGAATTCACCCATTGTATCCATTCCGGATTCAATGTTGTTGTTGGTAAATTACACGGTGTTGTTAATGCCTCAAAGGCTGATTCTGCTGTTCTGACTGTGATACGTCTACCGTCCGCTTGATCTTTTTCTCTAGCTATTGCGGTTTGAACTGCATGAACAATGTTTTCTATAATGCTGAATTTCTTTTCAGCTTCAGTGTACAAGTGTGATTTGAATGCAATTGGTACCTTTTCTCCCTCATTAGAGGTCAGGTATGTGAATCCGCATCTTCCTGGGATGACTCGAATCACAAGATTGCGTGTGTTATCACGTGTTTCTAATTTTGTTTTAATTAACATGTCTGTTTGTAAGGATCTCATAATTTCTGTGTGTATTTGAGTCCAATTGGTTCTTTTAAAATCTGGTTTTATTAGATCATAAAGGGGTTTGACCCTTTCTGCGTAATTTGCAATGTATGTTCTTCCGAAATTTAGGAAGCCTAGAATTGACTGTAGGTTTTTTAGTGTTCTAGGTGCTTGGAGTACGGCACATTTCTCGAGGAAATTGTCAGCCAGGCTTTTGCCTTCACTTGATAATTCATATCCTAAGAACAGGACTGTTAGATGGGCAATTCTGGATTTTTTAAAGTTGAATTTGTAACCCTCTGCTGCGAACCCAAGTATTATGGGGTTCACTCTCTTCAAGTGAGTATCCAAGTGGTCATCTGTCAAGTATATGTCGTCGACATACTATAATGCTTCGTCATCATAGGTTTGTAGTAATTCTGTTACTCTCGCTGAGAATACCCCTGGGCTATTCTTGTACCCCTGGGCTAACCGACAGAATTCTTTTTGAGTGCCATTTATTGAGAACGCAGACAAATATCTGCTCTCTCGTGCTATGTTTTGACAAAAGAATCCATTAGAGATGTCCAATTTTGTTTTGTATTTTTTGCGCACTATGTTATTCATTAGTGCAGCACTATGCGAGTTTTGCACTGCAAAAGTTTTGCAACATGAGTTAAGGTGTCGGTAATCCAAAACTAGACGATATGAATTGTCTGGTTTGGAGACCGGAAACAAAGGGTTGTTCATTTGTGAGGTGCAAGTTTCAATCACCCCCTGGTATTCTAATTGATCTAGGATTTCTTTTACCTGTTTTTTAGCTTCTTGCTTAATTGGGTACTGTCTTTGTGCAGTAGGTTGTGATTTTAACTGGATTTTGTGAGGAGGAGAGTCCTCATCCCATCCTACATGATTTTTATATAAAGCAGGAGCTAGAGCTACTGCCCACTTTCTAGCAAGTGTATATTTTTTATGAATTGGGATATGATTTGAGAAGGCAGGCATAATTATTTCTTCGCCATGAGGGCACTCCCTGACAAACTCTGGTGGCCAGTCTTTTTCAGCTAGAAGGATGTCATAGCCCTTGGAGAGATTATCCCAAAATAGTCCCCTTATTTTTCTAGTCTTATCCCCTTCTATACGTAAAGTTATTTCATATATTTTGTGAGGTTTGCTAACTCTGGTGTCTGCAGTTTCCACTTGAAGATATTCATTCGTGTCCACTGTCTCCAGATGATTCATAAGGACTTTGCGAGCTATGCTCACTTCTGCTGTGCTGTCTAGCATTGTCTGAGCCCATTCTCCGTTTTTCAGTTGTGTCCTCAGTATTCTCTGCATTGTTAACTACCTTGATACTGGCTACCTTCTTTTTTGGAAATTGTAGTTTCTTTTTTAGATGAGCAGGTTCCTTGTCTTTGGACTTGGCGTGCTCTTCTCTTTGTTCTGATCGTCCTCTTCTTTCCGATTTCTGCGAGGAAGTCTGAAAAGATTGAGAGGGACGTGTATCAATGTCTTGATATCTATCAGGCTTCTTTATATTATCCCTATTTCTAAGGTTATATCTTTTCCCAGAGGGGTCACTTTGGGGTGACCTGTGTCTTTGGTTCGGAGATTTTTCTCTCCGCCGAGGAGACCTTCCTCTGGACTGGAATTTCTTTTCTTTAGGATTGGATTGTTTGTTTCCATCCCAGCTCTTTTTTTGTGATGTTGAATTATTATTAAAAAATATTTTTTCAGGACTTTCAATCAGTTGTGGTTTCACTGGTATTCCACCTAAACTATCTCTACCTAGTTCCTCATAGGATTTTTCTATAATTCTGGCAATTTCAGCTGGTTGGTCTGCTATATCTGTCTCCTTTAACCTCTGGCGGATCGCCACGTTTGCTGCTTCTCCCTTTATGTTGGCTAATAATATAGCCGAGACCTGCTTGAAGTCTTTTAGTAATTTCATACCAATAGTTAAAGCGGGTTCTGGACCGTATTCGTCTTGAATTTGTTTTAGCACATCTGGTATTACCGAAATGGATGGAACACCGTGCGTTTTTGTGTAGATGGAAGCAAAGACTGTACCCCAAGTGTCACAGTCCTCCACGTGTGGTGCGATTCCCATTGGGAGACAGATAGTCAGAATCCTGTGTTTTTCTAACGGGGTGGTGTTTGGAAACACCGCCTCTATTTGGGTGATTTTTTGTGCTAACCAGAATGGTATTTGTTCCCGTTTAGCTGGTACTTTACCTAGGCATGATTGTATGTTCTGTGGTGTAATTTTATTTGTGTTCCCCTGGTGAGGGGTCAGCTGTGGAATTTTAATTGCTGGTTGGATTGTTGAAGTCCGCATTACATATTGGACTAATTGTCTATGTAACTTTATTAATTGTTTCAGCTGTGTTAACAGCTCTGGTGCAGGCATTCTTTCGATGTCTGGATGTGGTGTGTATCCGGCTAGGACCGGCCACGTTGCTCCTGGTCTACCTAAGGGACCGAGCCTGGTGATGTGATTATTATGTTTTAGGGCGCCATTAAATAAGAGCAGGTGCTCTTGAAATTTAAGTGGTACTTCCACCTCCTCAAAAGGAGTGTACGTATCAGGAGGTTCCTCTGTTTTGTAATAGTGGAAGTACTTAGTTACAGCATTTGCTGCTGGAAAGTTTATCCATGTGTAGAATACCTCTGTCTGCCGATATTCGTGTGCCTCAATTACGAATATGACTGTGCCACCTCTAGGTGTCAGTCCATTTTCTATAAGTTTTAAAGTTATAGATTTCCTTTTCTTGCATAGCAGTATCAGCTTCTGCGAGTTCAGTTGCTATTCTAACTGTCTCTCTTTCATCATCACTGTCTACCATTTTACCGACAGGAAGCTTATTTCTTTTGTTTGCAGATCAGGTTTCTTATGGAAACAAAGATTAGATGCACAATATTTTGGAACAGTGTATCCTTCAACGTTGACTAAACCAAGAACCATACATAGGAGTTTCCTCCTGCGAGGTTTGGCGGATATGACCTTTCACCCACTCCAGACGTCTTTGGAGTATTATGGGAAAAAAGGGGTCTGAGTGAAAAAGCACGACTGAGTTACTCTAAATGTCTTACGTTAGTTTTATCGCCCTTCCAAACGCGTTGGGCGCCATGTAGTGTAGTTCCTATTATCCCAATAGGCTCTGCGCATTGGAATAATACCTTCAATAGTATAGGCCTAGACCAGACGTTAACTTTGCTCTCCCCTAATCAAGAGTGTATCTCTAGAGTCGTGTGAAAACAAAAGACGACTTATTTTACTCAGTCAGTACGTGCATTCTTAGTCTCACCAGATTGTAGAGAAAAGGAAGAGACGGGCGTGTTCAATAAAAGATGTTATTTATTGATCAGTCTCTTTTCTCATACAAGAGAAATGGATCGATATTATTGCAATACTTATGGTTAAGTAAAGTGCATACATTAAAAGCAGAAGTATAAAATAATACTGTAAAAACATTGATATGGTTTCTAAGCCATATGAAGGTTTAAAATGAATAAAATTAATACATACACATATACATTTGACTAATCGTACTCAACTGGTGTTTCTAACTACGCCTACCCCGTGTACCTGACCTAAGCCTAATACGTGGGCGGGAATAGAAAGTTACAGTTTAAGTTAAGTTTGTTTTGCCAAGTGACTGACTAAAGAATTCTCTGCGAGGGGTTATTCAGTTCTGTACCTGGAATCTAGGATGAATGAGGGATGGTATCTCTCGTCTCTGGTCTCGATATTCCAGGCTGCCTGCGAGGGCTACCCGGAAGCGCCGGGGCTGGATTTCTCGGCAGGAGAAAAGGCAGCTTCTCGTTCTCAGCGCGTCAGGAAGGAGGGGCTGCGCCAGCGGGGTCTGCTCTGCTCTGGGCTTCGGCAAGTCTGGCTGCTCCGATCTCGTCACCACCGCGTGTGTTTGCATAAGGCAATATCGGTAATATTCATACCTTTAAGGTGCCGAGATTGACGTAAGGATGGACATAGATACGTCAATAAGGATGTCATACGACCTGGTCGTTAGCACATTCTTTTGCTGAAGTTCTCGGTGAAATCAAAACAATGGCCGCAGGGTTTTTCCCAGGTTGTCATAGGTTTGATTTGTTTTGAGAACTCCGTATGCCTTATCAGGGGCTGGAGGAATATCGCTTGTCTAATTAGATGGCAAGCGTTATGACCTAATCAGATAACACGTTCCTGTGCCGTAATGTGGCTTAATCAGATAACGGTTCCTGCATCATGGGGGTTTTCTGCCTCATGGGATGGTTGCTAGTTAACTTGTTAACCAGAATAGGGTCAGGAATAGGGGGATCGATACAGAACCTATAGGAATACATCACAGAGCATCTGCCGTCCGCTGGGAAAACATGAACATGGACTTCAAACAAAATATCTCCAAGCCTAAGGCTGAAAGAGACATCTTCAATCATGAGGAGCACAAATAAATGAATGCTTGCAGTGATTCATTTGTTTAAAAGAAAAAAAAATGTGCCAGTACTCATGCCACCGCTGTTGCTGCACACGTGCAAAGCTGGCGCTGCACCATTAGTTTAGTGCCCTATTGGCTAGTTCTCCTGCTGGGGGAGTAAATCATTAGGGGCCACTTGTACAAAGCATTTTTGCAGTCGGAAACGTCCAACCACAAAAATGCTTTTACAAATGTACCAAATACAAATTGTGATTCGGTAACATGCTACCTACTTGCAATTAGTGTGTGTGATTTAGTATTTAAAAGGGGCGTGTTTACGGCATTTCTTCCACTTACTGAATCTGAAGGGGCTGTATGAATGTTTTGCAACTGAATCAAGGTCAAATTTTACTGACTCCCTGAAGTAGGTGGTAACCCATTTGCAAATAGGTAGGGGTCCTTTGAAGAATGGATAACAAATATTTTTAAGAGCAGGCAGCTGTCCTACGGAACCCACTGTCTACTCTTAAAAAATTAAACGAAAAAGCTCATTTTTTTTCTTTTTAAATGAATCACATTATCCTTTAAGGAAAATGGGCTGCATAAAAAAAAACAGACTGCTTCTTTTTTATCATTTTAAATGCATCCCATTATCCTTTAAGTAAAATAGGCTGCATTAAAAAAAAAACAGACTGCTTTTTTAAAAACCAAATCATAGATATGGTGGTCTGCTGACCTCAGTAGGCTCCATCTCTGTGATGGTTTTGATTCCAAATGGGTCTCAAATTGCAACCTACCTCACTAATATGCATGAGGCAGGTCTATTTGGCACTCGCTAGCAATCGCTAACGAAACTCAAAAGAGTTTCATACATTACGAATCCCGATTTCCAAATTGCGACTCATAGAGTATCGCAAATAAGAAATCGGTATTCCTGATGCTAGTTCATCCTGCCCTAAGTCTTGGTGTATTTTGCATTCTTCTATTGAGGAAAGCAAAAAAGGGCTGGGCTGAAAAACAGAAATTAAAAAATCAGTCTGGACACAGTACTTACTCCTTACAGGAGGTAAATCAAGTTATACCTGGCGGCACTCATAGATACAGGGCTGCTCAGTGGGTTAGCTGCTTTCCATTTGGTTGTGGCCGCACTCTTCACTACCGAAGCCTGAGTGCTGTAGAGCTTACAGAGCGACACAAAAATAAATGTGCGCCCTATAGGAGGGGATCTTAAATGCACAGAATGCTGACTCGAACCCATTGAAATGCAAGATACAGCAGGATTTATTTAGGAAAATAGGTCTACATACATCTGCAATAACCACAGTTCAACTACTAACTCTTAAACATATGTGGTAAAAGGTATGAAGGGAAGGGAAAAGAGCCCCTGTTTCTTTCTGCAGCTCCAACGGTAATCAAGCACCACAAAGAGTGAGCAGCACCTGGGCTGAAGACGGAAGCAAGTCTGTTCCGCGAGGCGAGTACCTCTGTGCGCTGCAGAGGGGCATCGGGCTTCGATTTGTTAGCAGATTGGCATCTGCAAATAGGGGGCTGTGCTGAGAGCCCTAGCTGTGAGCTCAAAGTTGTTGTGACGTGTAAGTAGTAGTTTAGTGTGTGATTTGTAAGATGGCGAGAGAGTGTTGCGGCTGCGCCCTCATGTAACGGCGTGAGTGAGGTAGTAAATGAATCCTATATTTGGTTGGTGCAATAGACTCAACTAGCAGTGAGAAACGCTCTGGACATTTATAAAGAAATAACACAAGGGTGTGATTGGTTACCGATCATATCTCCTTACATTCTTGTATGGCTGCTCGCAATCACGCTTCACAGGTGACCAGAGCTGCAATTACGGAGCCGGGAAAATGACTCATCTGAATGATGCTGCCTCACTGCGGGCACATATGACTAAGCATGCTTGTGGCAGGGTCAGAAATTAGTTCTCTAAATACGTTTAGCACAGGCATACCATTATGCACTGAGTGCTTGCTTTTTGAACACTTTTAGCTGGGACTTAAACATCAGTATGTCGCACATCATGCCCTTAAATACCGAACAATGCTAATTAGTGCATGGCCTTTTAAAATAAATGAATCTGAAAGGGACGGATCACGCCCGGAGAGCCACAGCTGCCTGTAAAGTCCTGCAGCCTCTCTCAGAAACTAGTGCAGCAAACGGCATGCGAAGAAGAAAGATGCTGCACAACTTGTGACCCTCGGCAATCCGATACACTGCAGTTTAAGAGGCACGCTGCAACGTTCTCCCCTCTTCCACGGTGGTATGTTGCTAGGCCCAAGATCTACTCTCTGTGCTCCTTCACGCAAGAGATCTTTTTTCCACGCTGCTCGCTTTTGAAAAGCAAAAGCTGCAAATTGTGCCTCAGTGATGTGTGAAGTGTATGCGCTTTGCAACGGAGTTTGCGCACTCGTGGTTATTACACTATATGCACGTACCCTACAGGGAACACTGGCCATTAGGCATTTTTGACTATAAGCCCTAGCTAAATTACAACATTCCAGTAAAACTTACTTTGGGGTAAGCAGGACATAAGATTGTTACAGTGAAAATGGATCTATCTTGTTTGTATTAACTGGTGTTGTAGAAACTTTCGTTTTGAGTGAAGTTTCTGGCATAAACTGTGCAGTGATAGGGTTCAGTTTAGTGTGTATTATTTGGTGCCGTTGCATATGTGCCTTTCGAGTAAATCTCTTCTCACACCCAGTGCAGCGATGAGGCCTCTCACTGGAGTGTAAACTTCGGAGCCGTAGAAGATGTGCCTTACCAGTAAAGCTCTTCTCACACACAGTGCAGTGATAAGGCCTCTTTCCTGTATGTGCACTTTGATGCCATACATCGCCTTTCTTTCTGAGAAAAGCGCTTGGAAGACACTTTGCAGTGATAAGGTTTCTCTCCTGTGTGTTTGGTGTTACGAGACTTGACTTTTGATTTTAGCTCTTCTCGCACACAGTGCAGTAAAAAGGCTTCTCTCATGTGTGTACGCTTTCATGCCGTACAAGGCTTCCGTTCTGGGAAAAGCGCTTTGAACACACAGAGCAATGATAAGGTCTCTCTCCAGTGTGTATTAGTTGGTGCGTTTGCAGATTTGCCTTTTCATTGAAGCTCTTCTCGCACACAGTGCAGCGAAAAGGCTTTTCTCCTGTGTGTGTTTTTTGATGATGTACAAGGCCTCCCTTATATGCAAAGCGCTTGGAACACTCAGTGCAGTGATAAAGCTTCTTTCCTGTGTGTACGATTTGATGCAGTACAAGAGTTGCCTTCTCAGAAAAGGTTTTGGAACACATGAGGTCTCTCTCCTGTGTGTACACTTAGATGCCGTACGAGGTCTCCCTTTTGAGAAAAGCGCTTTGAACACACAGTGCAGTGATGAGGTCGCTCTCCAGTATGTGTTCTTTGATGCAGTACAAGGGTCGACTTACGAGAAAAGCGCTTCTCACACACAGTGCAATGATGAAGTCTCTCTCCTGTGTGTACACTTTGATGCCGTACGAGGTCTCCCTTTTGAGAAAAGCGCTTTGAACACACAGTGCAGTGATGAGGTCGCGCTCCGGTGTGTATAAGTTGGTGCTTTAGTAGAGTTGCCTTTTGATTGAAGCTCTTCTCACACATGGTGCAGTGAAAAGGCTTTTCTCCTGTGTGTATGTGTTGATGCTGTACAAGGCCTTTCTTATAAGCAAAGCGCTTGGAACACACTGTGCAGTGATGCGGCTTCTCTCCAGTGTGTGTTCTTTGATGCTGTAAAAAAGTTGCCTTTTGAGTGAAACACTTTTTACACGTTTCGCATGGATATGGCCTGAGGCTGGTGTGTCCTTTTTTGTGCCTCACAAGAAGTGTCTCATTGATAAATCCTTTGTCACACACATTACAAGCAAAGCGTCTCTCCCTCATGTGCATTCTGTGCCGTTTCTTTAAGTAGATATTTTGAGTAAAATTCATCTCGCCTCCGGAACCTTTATGGCTTTCTTTCACATTCATACTTTCTAGATGTGATTGTTGTTCTGCAAAATAGAAAAAACATTGAAAATTACACATGGAAAATATTTATTGAAAAAGCTGCATTGTTATAATATGGAGAAGTGAACAGTTACAATTCAGGGAAAAAAATTTATGTTCTAAGAAAAAGAGTCACAGTTCCCTTTGAGACACAAATGGTGGCTAGTCCTCCTACATAAAGTGCATTGACCTAGTCCTGCAGCAGGAGCATGCTGGGAAATCAAGTGATTCACAAGAACCACTGTTAGACATGGGGTTTCTGGTTGGCTAGGGTAGGCACCTAAGCCAGGCAGAATCCACCACTCTAGTCAGGGTGAGCCAGATACACACCTGAGATAACCTGCGCTCACCCTCTGGTAGGTTGGCGCAGAGCAGTCAGGCTAGTTTAAAGAGGCAATGTGCAAAGCATTTGTGCAACACACTAGTGCAGCAACACAGTGAGTAAATCACAAAAGGGAATCCACGCAGGATTAAGTAAAAATACATTCTATATTGTACATCAAACAAGACCAACATGACTTAAATCACACCGTTAGTGCAAATAATGCAGGTTTGATAGAGAAAAACACATAAATTACTATGAAAACATAGGTAACAGCACACCTGCGCTCCTATTACACTTCATATGGTAACTGTAGTGAACGTGGTTGAAGTGATTGCATTTAGAAACCAAACGTACGGCGCAGGAGCACCTACTAAACGCCAAACAGTAATTGAGATTGAGTCTTCCAGCAGTTCTCCTGTATGGACAGTCCTGCGCCATTCTTGAGGTCATCTCCAGAGCAGAGACAATGCTGAACAAGAAATGCCCCTCACGCTCTTGCGAATTTGGAGCCCACCGGAGCCACTTGAATCGGGTCTCTTTGCCCAAGGGAAACCAAGCCACCCGTGAAGGAGAGCAGGGCGGCTTTACCACTCTGCTCGACCCAACCTGCCTCACAGTACCTTTGTGGGTGCAGGGTCACTGTCATCAGGGCATCTGTAACTTGCTAACAATGTTGTCATGTCTCGGGAGTGGGACCCGATGTTGAGAGCTTCGAGCAGTATACACGTTAAAACCAGAGGACAAGGCTGGCTGGAATGAGCCTCAGAATGCTGGCCGCCGCATGTTACGGAACAACGTGTAATCGAAAGGCCTGCCTTGAAGGCTGTGTGCAGCTCCTGTAGCTCTGCAGCCTTGGACGCAGCACTGTATCACCTCAGAGAAAGTCTTCAGGGGGCTGTTCCTCGAGTCTCATGACCAGAGGGGACACACTAGTTTGTTCTTGGTGGCATTTGACGGTGGTGATATCTTGCCAGACTCCGGGGGCGAGGTTCACAATACAATTCAGCTGCAGTGAGCACGCTGGCTCAAGGACGTGTTTGTTTCTCTGGTAATGCCTCCAGGAGAAAAACGCTCACCACATGCTGGTTTGTAAAACATGGAGCACTTCCCTAGAAGGCACAAAGGCACTCCCCTGGTCAGAGCGCTGCACTGCAGGCCCATGATGGTCAGAGGGCTGCACTGCAGGCCCATGGTGCACTCTCCTGTAATGCACAAAGTTTTACCTTGGTGCAGAAGGGTGCACTGGCGACATGCTAGCCCTTGTATAATGGGCTCACTCAGCAGAAGTCTTGGAGAAAAGAGGCAACACGTTCTTTGATGGCCCTGAGTGAGATCTCAAGAGAACAAGGGGCAGTCAAACAAACCCTTGGAGAGCACTTCAGTCAGGGCACAAAAGGAGGTGGCAGGCAGCAGACAGCACATACAGTTAGGTTGCAGATTGGCAGTCCCTCCTGCAGCCCAGCAGCAGCAGGTCAACACAACAAGGCAGTTAGTCGAAATGGTGGTTGCTCCTGGCAGCACAGTAGTTCTCATGGCAATGAGCAGTTTGTAGAGCCAACAGTGTTTGGCTTCAAGTCCCAAGCAGTGTCTAAAAACATGGGATTAGAGCTCCAGTACATATACTCAAAAATGTATTTGATGAACGGGTGACTTCAAATGAACCCTCAGAAGTGTGCAACAGTCCCTTGCAGCCCATTCCTGGCTCCAGACGATCAGTAGGGGGTAAATCAGCCCTTTGAGTGAGGGCAGAACACAACTTACTCAAATGAAAGTGTGAATCACCTCTCTCCCAGCCCAAGAAGACTATCAGCATGCAGATGAATGCAGATGAATTCCCTGTCACACCCAGCCCCTCCCATTGGAAAAGCTTTGTTGTCATGGCTCTTCCAAACATGATAGTTGCAGGGGTTTCCTCTGTGGTTGAGTGAGTTGGTCAAACGGTAACCTCAAAGAATAGTGTTCAAAACACCTTCGAGGTCGAGCTTCCCCAATACAGAATGCTGAACAGATTTCTTTAGAGTACTCATGAGGCGTTCTACCAGACCATTGGCCTGGGGTCAAAGGGGAGTGCTTTTTTTGATGCTTTATATTGAGATGATTTAGAAAGTTTTTGAATTCTCGACTATTAAAAGGTGGGTCGTTATCAGATTTTAAGATTGCAGGTACAAGTCATGTCGCAAAGATGCCATCTAGGTTTTGAATAACCCTGCTCATGTGTAGTGGATGAAATGTCTTCTACCAATGGAAAATGGGAGTATTGATCAACAATAACTAGAAGATAATGTCCATTATCCAGAGGGCCATAAAAAAATCAATAGCAATTCTCTCCCAAGCATGATGGGCAATTCTGACACAATCAAAGGTTGCTGACTAACTTCAGATGAAAGACAGTTGCATATGTGACAAGTCTTCAATTATTTTTTGACCATTTGGTCAAAATACGGAAACCAGACTCGATCACGGAGAGCTCTCGTAGTGGCAACTATTCCTCGATCTCCTTCTTGGGCAAATTCGACTACTTGTTGTCAGAGATTTTGATGAATAACAATCCATGTACCTTGCAGAATGAGGCCTTCCTGCGTTACTGAAAGTTCATCTCTTACATTTCTGAACTTCATATACTCGCTGTCATTAGTGAGAGGTCTAGAATACTGGTTCCACAACTTTTAATCTTGACATGCCACTACCTTATCTTGTGGCAGTGAATATTTGCTCTAAAGCCAAGGCAGTTGGTGTGCTCCATTTCACAATAAATTTGATGTAATCCTCCACTGTCTTAGATGGGGTACCAGGGCATAATCAGCCAGTTTCTGATCTTTCACTGGACGATGAAGAATCGTGTAGTTGTATTCTTGTGACCTCAAACCCCAACGCTCAATTCGAGGAGGCATTTTTGCTGTGGGATTGCCAAATACCATCAACAATGCTTGGTGATCAGCCACTAATGTGAAGAGCTTTCCATACACAAACACGTGGAAATTATTCACAAGCCCAAACCAGTGCCAAACTTTCTTTCTCAGGGTGCACGTATGCACGTTCAGTTTGTTGCAGGCTCTTATTGGCATGTACCACAATATGTCTCGGTAATTTGGCGGTCCCTTGTGCTGTGCAAGGATTGCACCTAACCCTACAGGGCTAGAATCAACTGCAACCTCTGTATGGAGTTTGGGATCAAAGTCGGGTATTTCAATGGCATTCTCAAAGGCTTGCTTGATTTTTTGGACGCTCTGTTGGCCTTCCGCAAGCTCCTGAAAACCCATCTCTTCAAGGGATAGCTCTAACATTGCTGTTCCTCTGCCGCTCGGTCCATAAGCGCTAGGAGGCCTCAGGGGAGCTACGCGCTATATAAACTTAAATTCATTCATTCATTCATTCTTCTCACACTCATCTGACCAATGAAAAGATACATACTTTTTGGTTAGTTCTGGTGCAATGACCATAGCAAAGTCTTGCATGGATCTAGAACAGTAATTGACCGTTCCAAGAAATAATCGTAAGATAGAAATGCTTTGTGGGGGATTGGCAGTAGACAATGCTTGTACTCTAGATGGATCAGGTTTCATACCTCCATCACAAAAGACATGGCTGAAGAATGTCAAGCTTTTCTTGTGGAATTCACATTTGTCAGCATTCAGAGTTAAGGCTGCATCATTCAGCAAACGACATACTTGCATGAGAGTTGTGCAATGCTCTTTCTGTGCAGCCCCACAATAACAATATATCACTATAGTTAAATACATTGACTACAGGCTATATGATATGTCAAATGACGTCTTGGAAAAGTTCTGCAGCAGAGGAAATACCAAAACTCAATCGCTTTTAGCAAAACAAACCAATATGCCTAGAAAAGGTTGCAATGTATCTGGATTTTTCTTCAAGGTCCAATTGGTAAGATCCTTTATTTAGGTTGAGTCGAGAGAAGAACTCTGCTCCATTCAATTGAGATATTATATCAGCAATGTGCGGATTGTGAGTTTTTTCTCGCTCAGTTGCCTTATTGGCCTGACGCATGTCAACACTTATGCGTACAGGTCCTTCACTGTCTCTTTTAGGCACTGTTACAAGGGGAGAAAGCCATGGTGTCGGACCAATGGAGCGTTCAATGATGCCATATACAAGTAAAAAATGAAGTTCCTTTTCAACAGCTTCTTGCAAGTGAAACACAACTCGTCTCTGTCTTTGATGAAAATTCTCATTTATGTGTAATCTTACTTTCATTGTTTGACTTTTCCCGACCAATAAAATAATGAAAGAAATCGACTTACAACTTGATGATGAGCATTCATAGTGTAGTTCACTGATATCAGTCCCATATCAGCAGCACTATGGAAATTTAGCAAACACTTGAAGCTGTTCCTTGAAGTACATGAATAGGCACATTCACCACAGTTTTCTTCTGTTTCATCGTGGCTACAAAATTTTTATTTGACTTTTGAAGGGCGTTGAGGCAGCCCATGAGTATACTTTAGTCTTTGAGTTCGTAAGTTGTGGTACCGGAGATAATTTGCGATACATTTCCAGCGGCATAATATTTATCGACGCACAGCTGTCTTCATGTTGAATTGTCTTCACTTTGGATTTTTCTCACATTCGACTAGCCCCATATGTACATGCCTTTTTGAAGTAAACATCAATATTGCACAATTATCATTGTCCCTTTCATTGTAAACAGACACAGAGGAATTCTTTCTCGATGATTTAGACGATTATCAACTTCATCTTGTGTCGATTTGCCTCAATTGGTGTGACCGCTTAGCCTTGTGGGAATACATCGAATGTCACTGATGTAGCGTTTGGTCGGACATTTTGTCTTCACGCTGCAACACACTTACTTTTATCTTCACGTTTGCAAGTCATCACAAAACGATTCGCTTTACCACAGTCTATGCATATCTGTCCAATTGCGAGACATTTACCTTCATGTGGAAATGACAGTCCATGTCTGTAACACGTTTGGTCGGACATTTTGTCTTCACGCTGCAACACACTTACTTTTATCTTCACGTTGCAAGTCATCACGAAATGATTTGCTTTACCACAGTCTATGCCAGTCAGTCAGTCAATTCCTTTATTTTCGATAAATTAATAACATATAAAGACAAGAATAGAAAATATACAATCAATTACAATAGATATAAAATGGATTACAAAATTTCTAAAAATAGAACGTTTTTCCTAAAATTCATTCCATATGATATAAAAATGTACATTTTAAATTTGTATCACATTTTTTATTTAAAAATATTCCTGGGGCGTGGCCAAGATGGCGGAGTAGAAGGACGTGTTCGCCGGAGCTCCTGATCCCATCCAAGGCCCCGAGCCCTACTTCACGCTAATTCTCCCCCCCGGAGCTGCATAGTGAAGCTGAACTATCAGGGAAGTCGGTGGCTGCCCGACAACCGCCGCCTGAGCCTCGCAGAGCGCGAACTCACCGAGTTCGGTGTGTCGAGTGGCTGACCGGTGCCGACCGGACCAAGCGAGGCGCCTCCGTCCCGACTGAACGGCGGACCACGGGGCGGCGAGAGAGCGGGGACCTGACCGGCCAGAGTAGGCGGAGCAGATCTACACCGGCAGACCATGGAGCCGGTAGTGGCGGCTCGGCACGACGGGGTACCCGGAGAGCTTCCGCCCTTCCCCCAGAGGTCCAAGATGGCGACGTGCTGAGGCCGAGGAGTTTCGCTCAGTCCTACGGAGAGAACAGGGTCCGAACAGCGGGTGCGCTGACTGGAGCTGCTGATCCCCGTCGTCAGGTTGGTGCCCTCAGCAGCGAAGCGGGCGGAGTACCTGGGGCAGCGGGCCCATTGGCTGAGGGCTGGTGATCTCTCCACCCCGGGGCGCTGACTCGGCCGGGGTGGGAGCTACGCGAGTGCCCGGCTTGGAGGCCCTCTCCGGGCGGAGCGTGAGGCCAGGAAAGGCAGGCAGCGGAGTCACGCCCCTACTGAGCGCTGGTCGGGGCTGGAAGGACACCTGCACCTAACGGACCGGCGGCCCCCACGGCCCCCCGGCGCCGGCTTCCTTCTGTGCGACACCACCAACGAGGCCCACAGCAGACCGGGCCGAGCTACGGGCGTGGGAGCAGTGGACACCCCCTCCCCCCCTCACCCCCCCGGCGCAGCCCTCTCCGCCGCAGACACCTCGGTGCACCCAGAGGGGGGACAGCAAGGGCCCAGGCGGCAGCCCTCGCCTGGGGCCGCCACGACTGGTGTCTGGCCTAGGCGGGAGCGAGAGAACGACTAGAGGGCCTCGGAGGAGTGGAAGTGGAGCACTACCGGGGGCCATGATGGTGAGGTGCATGCCGTGACCCCGGGTCCCAGCGGATATCGACACAGCATTGAGGCCTCTGTGCCACAGCCCGCCCCAGAGGCGCCGCACCGGGAGCACCTTGAGAGCGGAGAGCGCGGCTCCCCCGCCTCGAACTGGGGTGCAGCGATCGCGCCTGATCGACTGCGGTCCTTGGGGGTGACACAGCCCAACGCCCGCCCTGGACTGGAGGCAGACTTTTGGAGGGGAGACAATCGGTGAGGCGCAAGGCGGCGACAGGCGCACAGGCCGGTGGAAGGGCCTGCATCATGGCCGCTCAACGGGGCGGTAAACGCAACGATCGCACGCTGCCGGAGATGCTCAGTAGACCTCAGAACAAGGGAGATAAGAACTCCTCCTCACCTGGAGCGGCTGGAAGCTCGCAGTCTGGTGCGGTGGCGGAACCCCCTGTCACCAGATCCTTTTTGGAATCCCTGTTTGGCACACTGCGGGAGGACTTCCAGGCCCTGAAGCAGGAAGTAGCAGGAGAGGTGAGAGAAATCCGCAGGGAAGTGGACGACCTAGGCGAGAGGGTGGCCACAGTAGAGAGCTCCACGCACAGACAAGATGAGGAGATCACTTTTCTGCAGCAGGAAGTGCTGACCCTTAGGGAACAGCACATAGACCTCCAATTACACAACGAGGATTTGGAGAATAGGTCACGAAGGAACAACATACGGGTCCGAGGTGTGCCATCCTCGGAGGAGAACCCGGATATAGTTAAGTACCTGCAGGAACTCTTTCGAACAGTTCTGGGCGAAGGGGATGATTTCCCCATAAGAATAGACAGAGCACACAGGGTGGGACCCCCCAGAAGGGCTAATGGCCCTCCTCCGGACATTCTGGCATTCCTCCCGGACTTCCCACTGAAGGAGAGGATAATGGTGGAGGCACGGAAAGCACGCTCACTCACCTTTCGCGATCACCCTGTAGCGCTATATCAAGACCTGTCTACACTCACGCTTCAGAAGCGTAAAGCATTTAAGATTGTGATGGACTTCCTCAGGCAGCACGACACGCCCTACTCCTGGGACCACCCCTTCCGTATAATTTGCAAGTGGCATGGCGAGACTCACCAACTGCGTTCCCTACAGGACACTTGCGAAATCCTGGGCATCTTGCGGAGGAGGAGGGTTCCCACACGCCGAGGAGGCGACGCACAGCGGACGGAGGATGGCAACCAGTGGCACGCAGACGGACAACGGAGGTGTCACGTAGGCCGGGTTCTCCGGCTATCAGGGCAGCTCGGATGGATGCAGTTCGGACAGCCTCTGAGGAGCTTGGAGATGCGCTGGAGGTGGCATTGACCGCTTGAATGTGCTCCGGGGGGAGTTCTCCATAGCAACAATCCAACTGCTGGCTTGGGGTGGGGTGGAGGGAGCGACGGATTGGACACGTGTGGCTGGACGTCCACTAAGGTAACATTCCATGGACTGGTCCGCTTGGGCTTGTCTGGGACTGTTTCAGGAAGTTCTGGGAAATTTGGGGAGGAGGGGGGGATTGGGAGGCTGAGGTGCGAGTTGAAGAAGGGAGGGGGGAGGGGGAGGTTTGGAAAGTTGGGGTGTGAGTTGAGGGGCTGGGGGGGAGGGAGTGTTGGGGGTTGAGAAGGGGGGGAGTTGGGGGGGGGAGTTTGGGGTTGCCCTGTCCAGTGCTCCCAAGGTGTCTGCGAGTATCTGTCCAGACTCACACGCTAGCTTGTGCGTCATCAGGATGCCGCGCGCTCTAGATCACACACATAGGCAAGGTAGTCCCGACCGTCCATGGCAGAGTTGAAGGTACTTACCCTGAATGTTAAGGGGCTGAATAATCCCACGAAGCGGAGGGCCGTCCTGTCTTTATTGGAAAGCTCCCAGGCAGACGTCTGTCTGCTCCAAGAAACCCACCTACTAGCCGGTGATTGTCACAGGTTGCGGTCCCGCCATTTCCCTACGCAATTCTTTTCCTCCAACACAACCAAAACAGCTGGGGTGGCTATCCTTTTGTCCAAATCCTTTAAGGGGGAGGTGCTGCACAAGTTTGTAGAACAAAGAGGGAGACTTCTGGCCTACAGACTTAAATTGGGGACTCTAGTGTTCACGGTGGGCACGGTTTATGGGCCAAACGAACAGCAGGATAGCTTCCTACGCAAAGCACTGGAGGACATCACAGCATCTCCAGACAGGCATATCATACTAGGAGGGGACTTAAATTTGGTCTTTGATTCCTCAAACGACAGGTCAGCGCATCGATACCCACAAACGGGGGAAATCTCGCACGCAGTGAAGACACAGTTGGTTGACTTGGACTTGCACGACCTCTGGCGTGGGCTTCACCCGTCAGATAGGGACTTCTCCTACTACTCGCACGCACACAAGACATATGCTAGGCTAGATCATCTGCTGGTCTCTGGCCCTATTCGGGACTTGGCCACCACTTCAGAAATAGGGGTCATCTCTCTTTCGGACCACGCGCCGGTCTCGGGGACCTTCCTTCTCCCGCCGAGCCCTGCTCGGAGGGGAGTTTGGCGGCTTCGGGATACGCTTCTACATAAAAAGGCGGTAGTGCAGAGTATCATGGACTCGGTGAAAGATTTTCAGCTACATAACTCCAACTCTGATACTTCACTGTCGACCCAATGGGGAGCTCTTAAGGCAGTACTACGGGGAGAGTTTAAAGCGATTTCAGCTGCAGACAATCGAGACAGGAAACTAAAGCGGGATGAGCTCACACAGAAAGTCAGGGAACTAGAACAGGTACATCGCCGCACTGGGGCCCCCAGAGTTTGGAAGCAGTTGAAGGCAGCTAGAAAACTCTTGTCCTCACTAGACTTAGATAGGGCTGAATACGCAGCGTTGCGCCTCAAGCACGCCTATTATTCGGGGGGGGGATCGATGTGGTCGCCTACTGGCAGCCAAACTGAGAGTGGCCCATCAGAATCGTCAGGTGAAAGAATTAGTGGGGGACGCGGGGCAGGGGATCTCGGGCGACGCGGAAATCGCCGAGGCCTTCCGCCGGTTCTATGCTGACCTGTATGCAGCGGAGGAAGTGCGGATGGAGGACCCGGAGGCTTACCTTGACTCGGTGGCCCTCTCGTCCTGACCCCGGAGCAGGCAACTTATTTAGAGAGAGAGATTAGAACTGAGGAAGTGATAGCAGCGATCTCCAGACTTAAATTAGGTAAGGCCCCGGGCCCGGACGGTTACACTACCCTCTTCTACAGAACGTTCTGCACGACATTGGCCCCTATCCTGACCAGGCTGTTTAATTCCTTTTCCGACCCATAGGCTATCCCTCCGGACCTCTTGCAGGCGACGGTGTTGGTTATCCCCAAACCGGGGAAAGACAGGAAGCAATGCGGCGCGTATAGGCCGATCTCCTTATTGAATGTGGATCTGAAAATCTACACGGGGATCCTAGCGACGAGATTGGCACAGTACCTCCCCGGCTTGATTGAACCGGACCAGTCTGGCTTTGTGCCAGGAAGACAAACCGTGGATAACACTAAAAGGATAGTACACATTTTGGAAAAGGCCTCGCGTGTTCCTGGGGAGAGGATGTTGCTTTCGGTGGACGCTGAGAAAGCGTTTGACCGGGTGCACTGGCCCTACCTCGAACGAGTGATGGCGAGGCTGGGAATGGGAGAGAAATTTCGGACCATGGTGTTTAACTGCTATAAATTCCCGTCTGCAACGGTGCGAGTGAACGGCTGCAGTTCCCGGCGGTTCGATATCGAACGCGGAACGAGACAGGGTTGCCCCCTCTCTCCCCTCCTCTTCGCGCTCTACATGGAGCCCTTTGCTCAACGAGTGCGGCAGAATCCGGAAGTGACTGGGATACGAATGGGTGGTTACACCCACGCGTTAAGCCTTTACGCAGACGATGTGATTTTCACATTGGAGAACCCGAGGCGAGCTTTGCCCGCATGTATGGCTGAGCTTAAGGCTTTTGAGAGTGTAGCTGGGTTTCGGATGAATGTGGAGAAGTCAACTGCTCTGGACGTGTCCCTGGCGCTGACGACGAGAAGCGATCTACAGAGACTCTTTCCCCTGAGATGGTCGCGGGACCAGGTGCAATACTTGGGGATTGCGCTGGCTCCGACGTTGCAAGCAATGGTTTCCATCAACTACGAAGCGATGGGTAGGAAAGTTAAGGAAGAGCTGGGGAGGTGGCACAAGGGGACGATTTCTTGGCTCGGCAGGGTTGCAGCGATCAAAATGACGGTTTTACCCCAAATACTATACTTATTCCGAGCACTGCCTCTGCAGCCCCCTAAGGGCTGGATTCAGCAGATGCAAACTGAGGTGTCCCGCTTTGTTTGGCAGGGCCGTAAGCCCCGAATGCGCCACGCCCTTACGACTTTGGCGCCGGAGTCCGGGGGACTGGGGGTCCCCGATCTCCGCAAGTACTTCCAGGCATCTCAATTGCGGTACTTAGTGGAATGGAGTAGGTGGGAGTCCGACAAACATTGGCTCTTCCAGGATCAGGCGGTGGCTGGGCGCCCTCTACAGGAAATACCGTTCCTTCGCAGGTTACACCGCCCCCCGAATCTCTATGCTTCTTACGTAACGCGGGTGCCGCTGAGAGTATGGGACGCTACCTATTGTGCATTCGAACTCACTACATTCCCCTCACCGTTCACACCTATTGGGGACAATCCAGACTTTACACCGGGGACGGAGCCGGGGGCCTTCTCACACTGGAGGGGAAAGGGCTGCAGAGCGCTGTTCCACATGTATGCAGACGAGGGGGTTATCCCCTTCCAGAGCTTTAAAGACGAGTATCAGATGTCCGAGACGGACCGCTTGAGGTACTGGCAGGTTCGACACTGGGCCCTGCAGCCACATATCAGAGCGTCCGCGGACAGGAAGTTGCTGCCGTATGAAAGATGGCTGGTGACTCGCACTTCGGACGCCAAACTCATAACTGACCTCTATAGGATGCTCCAACTCCCATCTTCCTATTTCCACATTCCTGGTCGAGAACGCTGGAACAGAGAACTGGGGAGGACACTTAGCCATAAGGAGTGGGAACATATTTCATACAGGGCTAGACACTCAGCCTATCATGTAGGCCTCACGGAAACCTTCACCAAGGTTTCCACCTATTGGTATCACACCCCGGAAAGACTGCATGAGATGAACCGACTCATAAGTGACAAATGCTGGCGGGATTGCGGGCGGGTTGGCACATTGACACACATCCTCTGGGACTGCCCGGTATTGCAAGCCTATTGGTCAACAGTGATATGAGGAAAATTTAATTTTGCCCTGTCATGTGTCCCTACGTGTTCCCCATTATATGCTATATGTGCATGTACGCTATGCATATTTACCCCCTCGACCGAATAAAGACGCAATTATAGTTGTGTCCAACGTTAGTATGCCAGTTATCCAATCCTCGCGAAAGCAGCGAGTATTAGGCCTATGTTGCCAACGTCTTTACATTGTGCACGTTAAATCATCGAGTTGTCCCCGTTTCTAGGCCTCAAAGGGCCCGGACACCAGATTCAAGTTCAAGTCTTCTGAACCACTCCGAGGAGCGATGCAGCCCCTCCCGCATCCCTGACCCTTCACTTACTTTCTGCCAAGCAGCGCGGTGCCCAGCCTGGACTGCCTGCCAAGAATATGTTATGCTTACAGTTATCAGTTCAGCTCCCCGGCTTCACATTCCTAGCTAACGAACCGCATAAATATCTTCATTTATAGTCTAGTCTTCCTGTCCCCATGCAAGAGAATTACTGAATTAATATCCATAAAAGATTCATAGCACACGCAATACATTAAGAAATATATGCATGCACTAGCCTTAGTCAGACCCTCCAGGATTTCGCGATTTGCAAAAAAATCGCGAAATCGGCCGTTTTTTAAAAATGCCGCGATTTTTACAAAACGGCCCGCGAAATTTGAAAAATGTGAATCCATGCTGGGATTTATTTCTGCGTTCTCGATGGCACAGAAATGTTAAATGTGGGGAAACATTTTGCTCGTAATCTCTTGGTCTTTCTTCCATAATAGATATTAGTATATCGCCATCAAGTGGTTATTTATGGAATTACGCAGCAGATTATTCTCAGAGTTTAAAAAGTGCTCAGATCTGGAAACGAAGCACACTGCGGCCAGCGAGGGACAACAGCACCAGCCAGGGAATAAGGACAGGACAAGGGGGCTTTGGAAGTGGCAGGCTCATGAGGTAAATCTTTGAGGCAGGAGGGGGCACAACTCATGAGGGAATGAGCACAGACATTCAGTGGCGTAGCAAAGCTTGGGGGGGCCCCCTGCAAAGTAATCGTAGGGGGCCCCCTCACCCATGGACCCAGTCAGGAGCTGCCAGGCTAGGGGCCCGCTGTCCATGTACTGTGCTGACGGGGACCCCTGGTGCTCAGGGACCTGCGCCACAGGGGCTCCTTGGGCTTATGTTACACCATTGAGTAGAGTTAGGTCAGGTAATGAGAGGAATGAGGTATAGAAAGGTGTAAGAAAGATGGGGAGTGGCAAAACAGAGAAATGGCTGAAAGAGAGATAGAAAACGAGATAAGGTTGTAGCGAGAAAAACAAAGCGATAAAGAGTTGAGGTAAAAATAGAGATGAGATTCTATTAGAAGAGAAGTAGATGGGGAGAGATACAGGGAAGTCAGGCTGAAAACGAGCAGCATGTCACAGGAAGAGGAATGAGGTAGAGAGAATTGAGAGTGAGATCAAGATGTAATCACAGAGTGATGGTGAAAAGGTCAAGGTCATAGAGAGGCTGAAGGAGTTAAAGTCGATTGCGGTATATTGAGAGAGAAAGGCGAGGTAGAGAACGCTAAAATAGAGAGGTGGAGAGGTTAAGGAGAGTGTTAAGGAGAGGAGAGGGGAGGTGAACTGAGGCGAGAGAAGTGACACAGATAGATTAATTATCAATCGGATAGTCACCATCTGCTTTAGAGTGCAAGGGTTAAGGGTTGCAGGCCAGACATGCAAACTAAGGGGGAGATTGTTTTATTTTTTAGCACAGCAACCAAAGTTACTAGCACTGCATTACACACGGGAAGAAAGCACCCTAGAGCTATATTCACAAAACAATTGCCTATTGCTGGCGCACATACAGACTGCCTAACGCAGTGCACATCCTTTGAGCATGCTGCTGTCTCGCATTGATTTGCATTGAAAGCACCCCTTTTCCAGTACAAAACTCTATACATAGACTGTTCTTAACAATTCCACACATTATCTGTGTGCTATACTGTGCAGCACACATTAAATGTGTTTAATGTTTAGAGAAATTAATATATTTTTTCATGTTAGCATATGCTTCAAGGAGGTGTTACATTTTTTTGTATGCAAAGCGGACCTGCTTTTTAAACTTCAAAACGTCTTGGCAAAAACTATTATGAACTCATTTAAAAGGAATGAAGACCTCAGGGTCTCTGGCAAATTTGTTTTTGACGACGATCCCAGGAGGTGACATGAATATGGTATGTATGTTCCATATGAGACATCAGCCTACTGGGATGCTGACACTGTTGGTGATGTTGCAAGACGTATTGCATTGGAGAGACCATATTAGGCACTCTAGTGAAGTGTGGGGCCATATAGTAACAAGAATTTATGATCCCCCACATTAAACGGTATAATTCTCCCCACACTGCAAGAATCATTGGGCGTCTATTACTGTTGCCGTGGATCCACTGTGAAAAGGGAGGCACGGGCCCTGGAGACTCAGAGAGCTCCGAAATGCAATATGTGCATGCCAACGCCAGCAAGAGACCTGTCCAATGGCCTCATGCACTAATTCACTAATGCACTAAAAGTGGCTCGGAGCCAAATGAGGGAAGTGATCCAGGAGAAAAAGTCTGATATGCACCAATACACGGGTGACTGCCGGGGCCCCGAGCCGCACCATTTCGAACTTGACTCTCAGGGGCTCCGGGCCGCACCATTTTGAAGCATAGTGGTAGGGTAAGCGAGGGGATCGAGAGTAGAAGGCAAGGGTTAAGGTTGTCCGACATGGCAAGAGTAGGACCGGACGTATGTTAAATCTACATTTCAATCAACCCAAACAAAGTGTCTACATTGTAAATAAAACAAATATACATAGCTTCGTGCTGTTAAATAACTAAAAAAAACTAAGATATATGTGTTTGTTGTAGGAAAAATGGCCAAATAAAATGCCGCAAAATTGCCGCTAAATTTCCATATTTGTGCCGCTAATTTTTCATTTTTGTGCCGCTAAATTTGCTAATCCATGCCGCTATATCCTGGGGGGTCTGCTTAGTGACAAGTAGCCTTTGCCCTGATGACTTTTAGATTCTATCAACATGTACTCCAAACACGAGATATCAGATATGCTATAGGTACAGGTCGTTCTGACATCCCAGACTTTAGTCTCCTCTTCTAGTACCAGAAGTCAGAGCCCCCAGCTCTCCCCAGTTACACGTCATGGCCCGTTTGCGCGCACCAGTAGGTTAAAGGTTCCAGCTGCCCAGATAGCCCCCTCCATGTATCCACCCATTTATGACACTTCTGTGACGTTCACATCACATGTCTCCGTGCACGCCCTGTGCACGCCTTCTTTTCACGCCCATATGTTCTTATCTTTCGTTTGTCACTTGTTACGCCTACTGTATGCAATACAATTGTACTGTTTTACTATATATACTGTATAATGTTAATGAGACGTTGCAGCTGCCATTACCATTCCCCTTTCCTTGTGTTCTGTCCCTTCCTGAACCTTTGCAGGTGATGGAACCAGATGGTCCATTGGCTCGAGCCATCTGATTAAAGCCTATTCGACTCAGATACCACGGATCCTGCCTCTTATTTATTGAGCTATCTGTTTCAGTTAATGCTTAGAAAAATAGTATCGGTAATTAATTATTTATTTACCACAGAATGGCGCCCGAACAGGGACGAGCCCCTTCCCCACGCGCCGGCGATGTAACGCAGGCCCCCCTGACCCTTCTACAGCCGTGACGGACCCCTACTGTGCACGTGCAGATATTTCTGCTTCAAGTCTCCCTCAGGCCCACGGAGGAGACGGAGACTGCGGTCCGGCATCCAGACGAGGCGGTGAGGAAGGCGGATCGTCCCGACCAGAGCCCAAGCCGAGAGAGCAAGGTCCGAGGTATCCGGAGGCCCACCTGTTTCCGAAGCCCGAAGCCCGAGGCGCATGCGTGGTGCGTAGCAGTAACCAGACGTCGTAGCTGTCCAGTCCAGTCCGAGGCCTTCAGTTTGCTTCCCGGTGAGTACCGTTGCTGGGGGTATCTAGACGGGTTCATTAATTTGTCCCCGGTCCGACGGGTTTGGGTACACAGATCCGGTCCGACGTGTTCACCTAGGTGGATACGGTATGACGTGTCTCTTTAGGAGACCGGTATGTTCTGTACTGTTTTAGCAGTGCATCCAGTAATTCTAGTAAGTCTGTTCTCGAGAAATTCAAGTATTATGTTTTCAATGTATTAGGTAGTATCTGTTCGAACTGTTATTAATGTGTTCTTGATGTCGTGGTATGAGTGATTGTTTTGCTATTCATTACTGTGTTCATTGTGTATTGTGTTCAAGTTCAAGTACGGTTCGAATATGCCTCTGTTTTCGAAGTTACGTCAGATGAAAACCAGAAAAGGGTTACTCGAAGAATCAGTTCCTGTCCCTCCCAGGGACAGTCCTGGACATTTCATGTATCATAAGCATGGCTTAGATGCCATACTGTATCTAGATTTATGGGTGGACTACACCAAGAATCTCGAAGAAAAATATAGATGGCCTGTTTCAGGAACATGGGATGCCGAGTGCATCATGAGAGTAGAAGAAGCATTATGGAAAAAGAAAGCCAGACAATCCCAGAAAGATGCCATAGAATTGTGGAGTAAAGAATCGCATAAAAGAACAGAAAAGGAATTCAGAAAAGCAGAACTAAGTAGAGAATCCTCCGAAAAAGCCCAAGAAAGGGAATTACTAGAAGAAGGTGAACGAGTTAGAACAGAACAATCAGACAGACAGAGAAATGCCCTTATTAAAAGGTATGTATCCTCTTCTCGCCGAGGGTTTGTCTAAAGCGACCCCGGAAACACCCTGTAATTTACCGCCACCCTTGGTCCCGACTAAGCTACGTCATAAACCGACTGCAGCTGAAATTTTCCTTTCTTCCTATTTAGATGACACTGTCCCAGAATATGCTAATACGAATCCTACGCCAGTTCAACTTCCACCTCCTGTTAATGTAATTACTGTGCCTCCAGTCGTTGGTCCTGTGAATGTGCCAGTACCCCAGGACCAACCCGCATTACGTACCCCTGCTTTACCAGTCACGTTACCAGCAGCCGCACACTCAGTATTAATTGACGATTCCAGTTCAGGAGGGGCAGGGGGAGGTATTCCTATCACCCCGCCTCAAACAAAACGCCTGACGCTGAGAGATGCAGCGTTACAACGTACGCCAAAAGTGACTACGTACGAAGCCCTTAGAAAGTATTTCAATGAGTGCGGATCGGATTGTAGATATGATCCAGTACCAGGTGAAGATAGTATGATAATATATTCCATACGCTTACGACGAGTTGCAAGCTTCTTGGTTACCATATCAAATATGAAGAACATCTAGACAACGAATATATCATTTCATCCGAACAGGGGAGAAACCAGAAAGTATTCACGAAGCTATGGTACACAGAAAAGTCGAGATTCAAGGCATGATTTTGCAATTTTTAATAAATTGTTTAATAAGAGAACAGGATCATCCTGATAAAAATCCAGAAGAGATGAGAGTCCTGATAAGATGGAGTGACAATATAGCAGAAGGAAAACACAAGACACAAAATAGTATAGAAACCATGTACAGAAAGATCCGTAAAGAAATTATAGGCATACACGAGAGGGAGAAAGCAAGAATAATAGCCGAGAAAGAGAATGACTCTTCAGACGAAGAGGTAGACAACGAGAATCCCTCCAGAATAGCGTATGTAGGTAGGACGAGACCCTTTGATAGACACACCCGCCTAGACTACAAGAAAGCTTTTCCTCCTCCCGTACCAGAACAGTGTTCTCTTGAAGAATTATTCCAGGCTACCGATAAAGTTCTGAAATTACGAATAGGTTACAGTGAGCTTAGTACCATGCATGAACAAGAACTCGCCCGATCAGCAGTTCGATGGACTAGTGATTCTACCACGTATTCAGACGAAGTAGTGGCTCAAATGTTTCTGAAGCTTCCGCCAGCCGAGCAGTGACTGGTGGGTATGTATATGATCCAGCACCTCATCACACTGTACGAGAGTCAGCATTCTGATCCAGGTCCATTATATAATGTACTGAACGAGTTACTCCTAAACAGATGGAAAGGTTTAGGTACCGATTTAATTAGTGACATTTTAGAACAGCGCCACAGATACAGAACGTTCCTGACTCCGCATTTTGTTCCTGTTTCACCCCCATTCTACATAGATAGACAGAATCCGTTGCGAGAAGTGCATCCTGTTAAAGGAACGGGGGTGAGCTCGAACGAGTATTTGTTTACACCCCTATCACGAAAATAGAACTACTAGAAATGAAAAAGTTAGTGCCCTGTCACGATAAAGATCCAGCAGGGTTCCACCGAGAGTTAAAAGACATGCTCCGTATGGGAGAATACACGTATCCTGATATCATCAAAATGTTAAAGGTCCTGTTGCCTGCGGGCATATATGAAAAACTTAAAGAAAAAGAATGGGAGGTGGGAGAGAAAAAGATTGATTGGACAGCGTTAGAAACCGAAGATAATACACGAGTTCCAGGTACTGGTCTCGGGGATAAAGCCAAAGAGTTGCCCGAGCTGTTAATACAAGTCTTGCCAAGATTACTAGCCACGAAAAAGGAAGATTGGGATGCCATCTCAGCCTGTAAACAGAAACAAGACGAAGACACTAGTGATTTTTATTCCAGATTTGAGAAATGTTTCATTATTAATAGCGGTCTGAAAACAAGTAGTGAGTCGTATCCACATCTTTTTGTTACCAAACTAGTTGAGAATTCCTTACCACAAGTTAAAAATCGAGTATTGAAAGTCGAGAGTACATGGCAAGCTAATACCCCGTCCCAAATGCTACAGATGCTACAGTATCACCAGAATCGAATCAGGGAAGAGCAAGAACACGAAAGGAGACGTATGAAAGACACGAAAATGAAAGTACTAGTTGCACAGTCTGTTCCATCAGACAGTCAGAAGAGGGGTGCGAATCAGACTAATCATTCTGCAGCTCCTGTTAAAGGGACATGCAATTACTGTAAACAGCCAGGTCATTATATAAACGAATGTACAGTTCTGAAACACAACATAGCTACTGGTAAGACGAAAGAGAGACCGCGTCCTCCTAGACAGGAACATGTTTCGCAAAATACGCAACCACCGCAGAACGCACAATAGACAGTTACAGTACCGCAGCCTATAGCTGCCACACAACACGTTACACAACAGATGTACCAGTATGCACAGTCAGATTATCCAGAATATCAGCAGTATTCATGAAACAGCCTAGAGAGGGAGGTTGGCTTGCCTCTCATCGAGGTTCCTGTAGATCAAGAGGGTCCCTATGTACACAGTCAAGTATTAGGGAAAGACAGAAAGTTTCTGATCGATACAGGGGCAAGTAGGACTACCATCAGTCATGACGAGGTTCCAGGGGCTCCACTCTCAGGCTCAAGAAATGTTTCCCTGGGATTTTCAGGAAAGCCTATTGTTAATGAAATATCGAAACCAGTTTCCCTAGAAGTTGGTCCATTGTCCCGAACTACAGACTTGTTACTTACGAAATCATGTCCAGAAAATGTACTTGGTATTAAAACATTGAAAGAATTAGGAGCAGTAATCTGCTGTTCTCCGGAAGGAGTGAGATTGTTTTTACGAGATTTTAAAGGTCATTTTGTGTTACGTGATTTTGATCCAAGATTACTGAATGTACCACAGCATTTATGGGCGCAAGGTCCAACTGATGTAGGTTGTATGCACATTACGCCATATCGTGTCACTCTGAAACAAGGTGTTGTATTACCACGAATCCGACAGTACAAGTTACCCCCTGAGGCTGTAGCAGCCTTAGCGAAAATCATTGACGAGCTCATTGCTCAAGGAGTAGTTGTAGAAACTGACTCCAATGTATGTAATTCTCCTATCATTCCGATTCTTAAACGTACTGATCCAAATGCACCTCCAGTTTATCGATTAGTGATTGACCTTCGAGAACTTAATAAATGTATCATACCCCAGTACCCAGTGGTTCCAGATATCTCTTCCCTATTGACTGCCATTGATTCCGAAGCCACGTTCTTTACTGTTATTGACCTCAAGAACGCATTCTTTAGTGTCCCCATTCATCCAGACAGCCAGTTTCTTTTCGGATTCTGTTTAAATGGAAGAAGCTATAAATTCACACAAGCTCCTCAAGGTTTCACAGAAAGTCCTAGTATTTACAGTCAAGCACTTAAAAGACAACTAGACAGTATTCACATGCCAACTGACACTGCCCTGCTCCAGTATGTCGATGATCTATTGATCACAGCCCGTACAGAACGTGACTGCGAACGTGCGTCACTGATAGTCTTGTATTTCCTGGCAGAGATGGGGCACAAGGTGTCCCCTTCCAAACTACAATTCTGTGTCCAGCAAGTGGTATACCTTGGACACTTACTGTCCAAGAGGGGTAGACAGTTGACACCTGACCGTATCCAGTTAATAGCACATCTTCCACAGCCCAAAACACAGAAGGAGGTACGAGCTTTTATCGGCCTCACTTCTTACTGCAGACAATGGATCCCTCAGTACGCATATCTAGCCAAGCCACTGATACAGTTAACAACACAGGAGGCAGCCACTTCGATTGTCCTCCCTTGGACCCAGGAACATACACTTGTTTTTAATGAGTTAAAGAAAGCTTTATGTAATGCACCTGTATTAGCGACACCAAACTACAGTAAGCCTTTTACACTTTTTGTCACTGAACGTGATGGTACAGCATTATCTGTTCTCACACAAGATCAAGCAGGACAACACAAGCCTTGTGCTTATTTTTCTAGCACATTAGATCCAGTAGCCCAGGCTCTGCCTGCGTGCCTCAAGTCAGTTGCAGCCACAGCTCTAGCTATCAGACAAAGTGATTCCATAGTGTTAGGACACTCCCTGACAGTACAAGTTCCACACTCCGTGGAAGTTCTGTTAAACCGAACACAAACTCAGCACTTGACAATTGCACGATTAACAGGATATGAACTGACACTGTTTCAGCCACACATAGAAATCAGACGCTGCAACATTTTAAATCCTGCTACACTGTTACCCTCGACTGTTCCAAATCCTGCCACACATGACTGTGTGGAAGTTATTAACACCATGACGAAGCCAAGACAAGACTTGACGGACATTGCATTACCTGATCCAGACCTGACACTTTATGTGGATGGTTCATGTAGGAGAACAAGTACAGGAGAGTTAGTAGCCGCGTATGCAGTGACTACTGAAACTGAAGTTATAGAAACACATCGTATTGACACCCTGTCTGCTCAAGCAGCAGAGCTCATCGCTCTGACCCAAGCCTGCATACGAGCCAAGAACCTGAAAGTAAACATATACACAGATTCACGTTATGCATTCGGAGTCGTTCACGACTTTGGAGTACTCTGGCAAGAAAGAGGTTTCCTGACCTCTCATGGAGCCAAGATTCAGCATGGCCCCCTCATTCAAGTTCTGTTAGAAGCAATACATTTACCGACAGCTATTGCCATTATGAAGTGCAAAGCACATACGAAAGCCACTGACGTCATTTCCCAGGGTAACGATCTAGCAGATCGAACAGCCAAGCTTACAGCTCAGACTCCAGACATTCCAGTTGACACGACAAAGACAGATGTTCCAGATCAGACGACTTGTATGACAGTTAAGGACCCTACACAAGATGTACTAGACATACAGACACATGCTACCCCAGACGAAATCAAGCAATGGTCTGAACAAGGAGGGGTCCAGACAGATCAGGGATGGTTGACGAAGGGAAAAGCCACATGGTTTCTCCCCGACTCTATGGTTCAAGTCATTATTAACACCGCACATAGTCCAGCACATTTAGGAGAAAAAGCTATGTTAGATAGTATCCAGAACCTTTGGTTTAACAAGCATTTACGAGCAGCAGCGAAGCAAAAAGTACGTACCTGCATGATCTGTTGTCAGTTCAATCCAGGTAAAGGTGTTCCGGTGGAACAAGGTGGATTCCATCCTCCTGACCACCCTTTTGAAGTCCTCCAGATGGATTATATTCAGATGGATCGATGTCGAGGTTTCAAGTATGTCCTCGTAGTAGTATGCGCTTTGTCCAGATGGACAGAAGCATATCCAGTCCCAGATGACACTGCCGCGACCACTGCCAGGCAGTTGGTTCGTGAGTTTTTCCCCCGCTATGGTTTGCCCAGAGTCGTGTATTCAGACAACGGCCAGCCATTCTCATCCGAACTCATGAAACAAGTATCTCTTCTGTTAGGGTACCAGTGGAAGTTCCACTGTGTACGACACCCCGAGGCAGCTGGCCTCGTCGAGAGACATAATCAGACTCTGAAAATCCGCATTGCAAAGGTCTGTGCCGAGAAAGGCGTAGATTGGATGGTAGCTCTGCCAGTCGCCCTTTTTTATATGAGAATGGTCGCTCATTCCCGGTCAGGTCTGTCACCGTATGAAGTAGTATTTGGTCGTCCCCCGAACATGTGGGGTACCCCTATGCCACGTAAAATTACCGATGTTGACAGTAATATGCTGACAGATTACCTAGCTTCCTTGATGTCTGCACTACTCTCTTGTCGTTCACAGGTCGCGGCTGCCTTTCCAGACAACACTCAGGTGAAACCGCACGAGGTCATTCCAGGCGACCTCGTTCTAGTGAGGAACTTTGATCGTTCAAGTCCGCTGGAGCCCCGCTGGAAAGAGCCGAAGCTTGTTCTGATGACCACAAGGACCGCCGTAAAGCTAGAAGGAAGAAAAGGGTGGCTACACTCCAGCCACATCAAGCGTTTTCATGGACTCCGTCCAAAGACTTTTTTCAAGGACTGCCCCGATACTGACTCTAAACTTCCCCTGTTAGAGAAAACTCCGCAGCAGGAGTATAAAATAAAGTTACGGTCTAGCAAGTCAGACAGTTTAATTGTTTAAGTCCCTCTCGGGTGAAGCGGTTAGACAGGTTCCTGACATGTATGAGATAGACCCCCATAGTGAGAGAGTTAGACGAAACTCCAAGAAAATACGTTATTGTAAAAATCTGCGCAGCAGATGCGTTATTACGTTATTATTTATGTTATTTCTGAGTCTTACGATCACATGTATAAGTTATGTTTTACATGTATTTTTTCCTCCTCTTGATTCGCATGTACATCTTTCCTCTAATGATACAGTAGAGCACACTTTTAGTGAACTACCTCCTCACGAGTTATCCTACAGACTTGCCATGCGCAACAATACTTTCATACGAATGTTACACTATTCACACCAGACTAGCAATGCTACTAATTGTTGGGTGTGTGGTCGACTCCCCCCTTTCCAGACACCGAAGGGAGTTCTGCCACTTTTTCCCTATCCGTTTTCACACAATGGTTCGTGTGGAGCATGGTTTACGTTAACATCATCCTCAGACGATAAGTCCCTTTTGAATAGAACATGTTTCCCAGACAAGGAAGGTATTTCCCATAGGACAGGGTTAGATCTAGAAAATGAAGTATATGATCTAGGTAATTTCTCCTCGAATTTCATGATTCTGAATGTTCAGTCCGAGACTACTCCAGACTTGCCTGCTATTACAGTTCTCCCAGTGAAAGGCGAATTATGTGTTAAAAAGAATGGTTCAGTACATCTAGGATACAGTGATTGTACTACTGTGGTCAAGTACAGTGACAGTGGGAAATCTAATTTCAAAGCCTCACGTCATTCATATTTTGTATGTGGTCAGACCGCATATGTACGTCTGCCCCTAGATTGGGATGGAACATGTTACATTGCCTTCCTACTACCACCAGTTTTCCTAGCCCCATCCGATTATCACAGAAATACACATCTAGTACACATCAGACATAGAAGGGAGATCGAGTCCCTAATTGTCGATCAAACTGAAACTGCTTTAGAACAGTATACAGACTTCAATAAAGGTTTCTTTTTCTTTATAGGACCTATCCAGAATAGTAAGCTAATACGCAGGTTAACCAGAACCCTTGAAGCAGTAGTGAATGAGACTACTTCTGCCCTAGGTAACTTAACAGAAGAGCAATCTGCTATGAGATTTGTCGTTCTTCAGAACCGCCTTGTTCTTGACGTCATACTGGCCGATAGGGGCGGAGCTTGTAGAGTCATCGGATCTAGTTGTTGCGTTTTCATTCCTAATAACGCACCGTCTGTTTATTCCGCTATAACAAGACTTCATAAAATAGCCCATCAGTTGCACCAGAATCCAGGCACCTGGACATGGTCCGGTTGGCTCTGGAGTATAATATCTGCCTGGGGATGGAAAGTACTGTCATTCCTAGGAATAGTAGTAATGATCATATTCAGTTGTTGCCTATGTTTACAATGTGGCCCTGCGATTTGCGGCTTGTGCGCTACCTCTTGTATTTCAAGTCCAAAGTCCCATTCCCAGAAGATAAGAGACGAGCAAATGATGCTCTATGAACAGATAGATGGTATCATGAATATTGATGTTTCTTGAAGGAAACGTAGGGAACAAGGAGGGAATGAGGAAAATTTAATTTTGCCCTGTCATGTGTCCCTACGTGTTCCCCATTATATGCTATATGTGCATGTACGCTATGCATATTTACCCCCTCGACCGAATAAAGACGCAATTATAGTTGTGTCCAACGTTAGTATGCCAGTTATCCAATCCTCGCGAAAGCAACGAGTATTAGTTTCAAAAAAGAGAGGGTACCCCACTTTCACCAGGGAACAGGGTAGGAAGACAGTTAGTCAAAGGGGAAATCCCTGGAGTCAACTAGTCTACTAATCACAATAGGCCTTTCTTGTTGTAAAAAGAAAGGTCACAGTATGCCATGGGTATTCGGACAAACATAAAAATAGGTTTCCACAAAGAAATAGTCTTGTTTACAATCTAGATTTATTAAAATTACATATGAATAAACAATGAAAACAAGATAAAATCATACAATTCTTCCGAAACAATTAAAATCCACGATTAAGTGTCTTGGAGGGATAAAAATAATTATTCAACAGTGTTACACAAACACAATATTACGGTACACAATAAATGGAAAAACAATCAAAGTATGTTCACAATAAACAACAGACTAAACATAATCACAACAAACCCCTTATGTATAAGTGGCCCACTTGATATCTCTGCCACTGTATTTCACTAGATCCAATGGCCATGAACAATTTGGTTATTCTAAAGCTTTAGTGGAAAGATTTGATACCCATCTAAAGTTTTATCTGGCCCTAACTGGATTCTTTTAGACCAAACAGTGCGTCGACGCGTTTCGGTGCTTAACACTTGATATCGTGGCACCTTCCTCAGGACTTCTTATTTCTGGGGTTTCGGGGAACGAATGGATACACCGTATCTGTAAATATATTAGGAAAAATGTGCGCAGTCAGATATCGTGCATTGAAACCTTTTGTCTCATTTACTCTAGGGGCTAGATTGTTAAGATTAACACATACCCACTCTGACTTTACACTATTAATTATAGCTGCCATTGTTCTCTTGACAATATATAATTCCTGACACAAATCCGCTTAGTTATAAAATACAATTAATTACACAATGATGTTTGCATTGGTTCCATTGCATGTGATTTGTCCTCTACTTTTTCTTACGCCAAGTGGCAAACATGTGATTCACATATGATATATGGGCCCTCCAAGTCTTTTTCATTGTGGAAGACCAACTGGTATGAGAGGGACTAATGAACCCAGGGGCCCGGGAAAATAAATAAGTATAGATTCTCACCCTCGGGACCGTGTAGGAAACGTTCCTAGATGGGGTCTATTTGAAGTATCACTTATTGGTACTACAGCCTTCTGTTAATTAAAAAAACATTTTTTAGGTGTAAGATAGAATCTCCCATCGTCTACTCACTGGGGGGTGATTTTTCATTCTTATATTTACCTCTCTCCTGTAAAGGGAGCTCCTTTTGATGGGGTTCCTTGGTCTTTTGTTTATCAGGCGATTGCCCACTTGTCGTATATCTGTGGTGGTAAAGTATATAGCACTTTTTCACTGTAAAAGTCACCCCCCAGTGAGTAGACGATGGGAGATTCTATCTTACACCTAAAAAAAGTTTTTTTAATTAACAGAAGGCTCCAAGAACTACATCTGTAGTACCAATAAGTGATACTTCAAATAGACCCCATCTAGGAACGTTTCCTACACGGTCCCGAGGGTGAGAATCTATACTTATTTATTTTCCCGGGCCCCTGGGTTCATTAGTCCCTCTCATACCAGTTGGTCTTCCACAATGAAAAAGACTTGGAGGGCCCATATATCATATGTGAATCACATGTTTGCCACTTGGCGTAAGAAAAAGTAGAGGACAAATCACATGCAATGGAACCAATGCAAACATCATTGTGTAATTAATTGTATTTTATAACTAAGCGGATTTGTGTCAGGAATTATATATTGTCAAGAGAACAATGGCAGCTATAATTAATAGTGTAAAGTCAGAGTGGGTATGTGTTAATCTTAACAATCTAGCCCCTAGAGTAAATGAGACAAAAGGTTTCAATGCACGATATCTGACTGCGCACATTTTTCCTAATATATTTACAGATACGGTGTATCCATCCGTTCCCCGAAACCCCAGAAATAAGAAGTCCTGAGGAAGGTGCCACGATATCAAGTGTTAAGCACCGAAACGCGTCGACGCACTGTTTGGTCTAAAAGAATCCAGTTAGGGCCAGATAATACTTTAGATGGGTATCAAATCTTTCCACTAAAGCTTTAGAATAACCAAATTGTTCATGGCCATTGGATCTAGTGAAATACAGTGGCAGAGATATCAAGTGGGCCACTTATACATAAGGGGTTTGTTGTGATTATGTTTAGTCTGTTGTTTATTGTGAACATACTTTGATTGTTTTTCCATTTATTGTGTACCGTAATATTGTGTTTGTGTAACACTGTTGAATAATTATTTTTATCCCTCCAAGACACTTAATCGTGGATTTTAATTGTTTCGGAAGAATTGTATGATTTTATCTTGTTTTCATTGTTTATTCATATGTAATTTTAATAAATCTAGATTGTAAACAAGACTATTTCTTTGTGGAAACCTATTTTTATGTTTGTCCGAATACCCATGGCATACTGTGACCTTTCTTTTTACAACAAGAAAGGCCTATTGTGATTAGTAGACTAGTTGACTCCAGGGATTTCCCCTTTGACTAACAAGCAACGAGTATTAGGCCTATGTTGCCAACGTCTTTACATTGTGCACGTTAAATCATCGAGTTGTCCCCGTTTCTAGGCCTCAAAGGGCCCGGACACCAGATTCAAGTTCAAGTCTTCTGAACCACTCCGAGGAGCGTTGCAGCCCCTCCCGCATCCCTGACCCTTCACTTACTTTCTGCCAAGCAGCGCGGTGCCCGGCCTGGACTGCCTGCCTGTCTGCCAAGAATATGTTATGCTTACAGTTATCAGTTCAGCTCCCCGGCTTCACATTCCTAGCTAACGAACCGCATAAATATCTTCATTTATAGTCTAGTCTTCCTGTCCCCATGCAAGAGAATTACTGAATTAATATCCATAAAAGATTCATAGCACACGCAATACATTAAGAAATATATGCATGCACTAGCCTTAGTGACAAGTAGCCTTTGCCCTGATGACTTTTAGATTCTATCAACATGTACTCCAAACACGAGATATCAGATATGCTATAGGTACAGGTCGTTCTGACATCCCAGACTTTAGTCTCCTCTTCTAGTACCAGAAGTCAGAGCCCCCAGCTCTCCCCAGTTACACGTCATGGCCCGTTTGCGCGCACCAGTAGGTTAAAGGTTCCAGCTGCCCAGATAGCCCCCTCCATGTATCCACCCATTTATGACACTTCTGTGACGTTCACATCACATGTCTCCGTGCACGCCCTGTGCACGCCTTCTTTTCACGCCCATATGTTCTTATCTTTCGTTTGTCACTTGTTACGCCTACTGTATGCAATACAATTGTACTGTTTTACTATATATACTGTATAATGTTAATGAGATGTTGCAGCTGCCATTACCATTCCCCTTTCCTTGTGTTCTGTCCCTTCCTGAACCTTTGCAGGTGATGGAACCCGATGGTCCATTGGCTCGAGCCATCTGATTAAAGCCTATTCGACTCAGATACCACGGATCCTGCCTCTTATTTATTGAGCTATCTGTTTCAGTTAATGCTTAGAAAAATAGTATCGGTAATTAATTATTTATTTACCACAGATAGATGAGATTGATGCATGCTTTGAGATTGAACTGCCCCGATTTCCAGCGTATACCCTGCTGGGTCTCCCAAATGGCTTGATGTACCCGCTGAAATCTAGGAAGGGACGGCAGATTGCCATCATGCTGGGCTCAGCGGTTCAGAACATACTGATACACTGGCGCACGCCCACCATTCCTTCTCACACGGGGTGGCTGCACAGGCTGTGGCATGTTCTGGGGATGGAAAAGCTGTCGCTCACACTAGCGGGAGATGTGACTTGCTTTGAGGAGCTGTGGCAACCCTTTCACACACTACTGGCCACGGAATTTAAGGAAATTACATGCCCCCGATACCTGAGACTGATGAGGCTTACACCTCCGTTGTAATGTACTGTCCAATTGGGGAGGGGAGGATACGGCCCCACTGGCGAGGTCATGGACGGGGAGGATGATAGGAATGGCGCTTCACTTCCATACTACGCAGCACTGGACAGGGAGGGCGGGGGGGGGGGGTTTGTTGGGGAATTTAGTTTAATCAAGGGAGGGTACGGAATTTTGGGCGTTGTTCCTCTGTTACTTTTGCACATTCCCATGCAAGGAGCAGGAGGTCGAGGCAGCCTCTTGGGGCTGGGACAATGGCACTTCATTCCTGGACGCCTCCTGGCGCGACAATTGCATCTTTGTATGATTGTGTTTGTATGCTACTGTACCTTTCTAATAAAATACTTTAAACATAAAAAATATTCCTAAAAACCACATTTATGTATGAGTATCATGGTGTCCGCCTGCCCTTAATGGTATTTTTTCTAAACATGGGGTCTACTATTCACAAATGTTTAAGAGCGGTGGAGATGTGGCATTCTTTTTCCTGATTCGGTTGGCCGCAATTAAAAAACTAGCAACATGAAACATTATTTTAGGTGTGCTAAGTTGTTTTAAATACACGAGTGCCGGCCTGACTTGTACAAATCCTGCTTCTCTGAGAATTGGTAATAAATATTTCCTCCTACACTCGTTAAAATATTCACAAAACATAAAAAAATGTAAGGTGTTTTGAGCGGAGAAATCGTCACATGAGCAAGGATCTGCCTGTTCTGGGCTACACCATTTGTGATAAACACCCAGAGTAAAGTGAATTAGATTTAACCGAAATCTGGTCAAGAGGAACCGATGGTAGGGATTGTTTACTATGACCAAGTATGGTTCCGGTCCTATGCAGGTGACCAATGCATAGTTTTCCCTTACCCTGGGTTTTCCCATCTCTGTTTCCTCTCGCTCTAGGGAAAAAAGGTCCAAGAGGGCTTTTTTTGTTAAAGCAATATCTTTATTGGTTATTGTTTCCGGGGAAGTAAATAAACCAATACGCCCTATTCTCTGGAACCCAGCTCTTATGTATGCCAGCCAGGAAATGTTATGTACTTTGTCCAATCTCTGGCAATCCCTAATTATTGAATGGTTTAAGGTGATCTCACCATTCAACCATATTCTTAACCAATAAATCAAAGGTGCGATTTTGATCCGATCAGATATATACCCAAGTCCCAACTCTGTGTGAGTTGAGAAAGTAGGGGTTGATTGAGGAACGGAGAGTACACTTCTTAAGAACTTGTTCTCTACTAGTTGTAGTTTCTCTTCGCTTGTGTAACCCCATATTTCACACCGTAAGTTGCAACTGACAGACACTTGGATTCATATACTTTTAAGATTGCATTGGTTGGTTTAGCTCCCAGTTTTTTACTAAACCCCATAAGCCTTGAAACTGTCCTCATAAATGCCAGCGAGCGGCTATGATTTTGTGCCCGCCAAGTGCCCTTCTGATCGAAGACCACCCCCAAATAGGGAAATGTAGGGACCCTACAAACCAATTCACCATTACAGAAGAAGGTTTTTACTTTGTTATTTGAGATACTTCTTCCTGTAATGAGAACCTGGGATTTCTTGGCATTTACTTTCAGGTCCAGGTTTTGCATGAAGGAACCAAAAACATTCAGCAGTCTTTGTAAGCCTACCCCGGTTTGCGATAAGAGAACCGCGTCATCCGCGTATAGGAGAACTGGTATAACCATTTCCCCCACACGCGGACTGTCTGCGGGGACCTCCCCCAGGGTTTGTTCTAGGGCGTTTGTATAGAGTGTAAACAGCAAGGGTGCCAAAATGCACCCCTGCCTAACGCCCCTATCTGACCTGAACTGCTTAGTACACCTTCCGTCTGTATTCACTCTGATTTTGGCCGTAAGGTTTGAGTGCAGATCTGCTATGAAGTGCACTAAGGGTGCGTCTACCCCCATTTCGAGCAGGATGTTCCAAAGTTTGGATCTATTTACAAAGTCAAATGCCGAGGAGAGGTCCATGAACCCCATGTACATGGACCCCTCCCTGGCCACAGTGTACTTGTTAATTAAAAGGTGTAAATTCAAACATTGATCTATAGTACTATGTTTTGATTTAAAACCATACTGAGCTTTCGACAGGACACCTCTATCAGCCAAGCTATCGTTTAGTCTATGCAACAGAACCCGACCCAGGATTTTTACAGATGAGTCGATCAGCGAAATGGGTCTATAACAAGTGGGGTCCTGTCTAGAACCCTTCTTACAGATTGGCACGATTATTGATGTGGCCCATGTAGAGGGGATGCTATCATGCCCTATTGAGTTAAAAACATTTGTTAGGACTTTTGCCCACAGCTTGGGTGCGGCTCTGAACAGGTCCGCAGGGACCCCACCCGGGCCGGGGCCTTATTTTTAGTCATTTCCCCTATCGACCTTTCAATTTCTGTAGTCTCAAACCTTAACGAATGTGCGACATGATTCACTGCTTGGTTCATGATATTATCTCCACTTTGAGGAAAGCTGTATATCTGCTCAAAGTGGGCGATCCAGGCCTCATCAGTGATGTTACAATCTAACACAGTATTAACATTGTTTGCAAACAGTGGCTGATTTATTATTTCCCAAAAACTAGAGCTGTTTTCCAAAACGTCTGGTGATAGCAGATCAGTCCATGCCTCATCTCATAATTCCCTTTTTCTAATGCATACGGCTTGTTTATAGGCTACTCTATTTTGGGCTACCAACCCCCTATCCCTTGGGATGGTCTTGAGGGATTTAAGGAGTGCTGCGTGAACAGATGAGCACTTTTTATCGAACCATCTATTCTCCAAATTGGGTTTGCGTTTATTCTTGACTGTCAACTTTTGATTTACATGTGCACAAATAATGTTAAATGCATTTATTACATTTGGACCTTGTCCCGTTTCATCTAGGCAAGTGTTTATCTCAGCCCCTGAATTCAGTAAGATTTCTGATATAAAAGTCTCAGGGACCACTTTTCCCCATTTTAGTTTCCTTCCTTGGTCCGTTGGTATAACCTCTCTTGCCTTCCTTTGGGGATCAGATCTTAAAGACAGTGCTCCCACTGCTGATAGTTCAATTATCACGGGATTGTGATCACTAAAGGTTGAGACCTCTGTAAAATACCTAAGGACTAAACCTAACAAAAAAGAAGTTAAAAAATATAATCAATGACTGTGCCCGTGTCTCTATCTCTCCCTTTAAATGTGGGGATCCCACGTTCCTCCTCACCACACCCCGATTCATAGAGATTCCGGTTAGCTAAAAAAAGTTCCAGGTACTCCCCCTGTTTGGTGTGCTCAAAGTGAGAATGTGCTGAAAACTGTGGACCTTCATACATCTTACTCCCACACTTATTTTCGCACGGATGAATATTTAGGTCCCCCATTAGGATTACTTCAAAGGAAATTGACCTGCTACTGTATAATGATAATAACTCCTCTAACATGTCAACATTTTTATCTGTGTCTTGAGAGTTATAAAAATTTAAAAATAATATATTGTCTGAATCTGTGGGAATACATCGAATGTCACTGATGTAGCGTTTGGTCGGACATTTTGTCTTCACGCTGCAACACACTTACTTTTATCTTCACGTTGCAAGTCATCACAAAATGATTCGCTTTACCACAGTCTATGCATATCTGTCCAATTGCAGGATATTTACCTTTGTGTGGAAATGACAGTCCATGTCTGTAACACGTTTTCTTTTTCTGTGGAGACAGGACATTGTGCCCCTCGGCCTTGAACCTTGTCTTACTTTTCGTGCTCATGACCGACGCACTTTGGGCGCCTACGGCCTCCATGTCAGTCACTTGGCAATAAGCACTCTTGTCAGCGCAAGCAGCCTTGAGGACTTGATACAAGCTCAGTTTCCATCAGCATTCGTCGTTGAAATGCATACAACAGACATCCATTGATTACTCCGAGGAGGGTTGCCTCCTCATCATAAATTAATTTAATTTACAGTGCTTTACCAAACATCCAGTCTTTGAACAAACTCATCAATGGTCGTACCTGGTCCTTGGCATTCTTGGCTGAATATGTATCTTTTATAATTCACATTTGTCACTGGCTTAAACTTGACACTAAAGGCCTTTTCCATTTGATCATATGTCTTTTCACCTTCTTGCAAATTCTTGTTCATGGCTTCTTTCACTCCTTCACCGGTCATGTTTCTCAAGATACTTTATACTCTTTTTCATCTATTGCATCTAAGAACTCTTCAAAAGTCTCTATCCATCCATCGATCGCCAATATTCTCTTTTTTTGCAATATCACACGCAGTTGGCAGTTTTAAGAATGCAGCAGCCGTGTATACATTGGAGGACAGTAGTGCTCTCTCAGGCACTTCCTGTGGAACTTGATCAGACAGAGCTTTTCTAGCACCTCGTGATGTGCTGGCTTCGGGGTAAGCCTTAATGGCTTTTGGAGCTTGGATCTCGTCCTGGCTCTCCATCGGAGCTCCGTATGTTATGGCTGTCTAAGGAGTTGTTCTGAGCCCCTTAGGCCGCAGCTTTGGTGGTAGGCCGACCTATTAGTCCCCCTGGCCAACTGGCCTTCTCAGGGGCTCTAATGCCCTATGTCCCAAATGTCAGGGCTGCTGCCAATGCAGCGGAATTCGCAGTGCGCAATTGTGCTGGGCAAAGGAGTGCATCTCACTCCTACCTCATTCAGAGAAGCCCCCAAAGGAATGCTGGCCTAAACATGGCAGCTGCTCACTACTTGCTGGGCAGCTGTGCAATCTAAAAAGATGGGCACTGGCACCCTCTGTCCCCCACTGGGATTCTAAAAAAATAAATGGGACCAAAAGTTGCAGCTTTCCTGCGCTTCGCAGGGCAGCTGTGGGAATGCACCGGCGGTCCTGGCACTCACTGTGCCTCTGGCGCCCAAAATAATGCCCCACAAGCAATGAGGACGGGCAAAGTACACATGGGAGTCCCGCCCTGGGACTCTGAAAATAAACTCTGCCCCAAATGTTGCAGTTGCCCACTGTCACGCGGGGCAACTGTAACGAAATCTGGCCAACACGGGGAAGAGCAGGGGCCTCTAGTTGGAGATTAGACTGGAGATGGGCCCAAAACGTTGCAGCTACCCGCTTCTGCGGCGCATATGAGAAAATGCCACAAGTACCAACAATGTGCCTCGAACGGCACCAACACGGCGGTGCATTCAGCCCCCCTCACTCACTGGGGCTGCACTGGCAGATTTCTCTGGGTTCCGGTGGGTGGGAGCAGGCACCGACAACGTGACTCGTCTCTCTCCCAACCCTGGGACCCTCCTCACCTAGTCGGGGGGTCTCTCTCTTCTTTTGGTCCAAGGAACGCGGGGTAGGCTCCCGCCCGCTTCCTTTCTCCTTTTTCCACAGGAGCGCGGGGTAGGCTCCCGTCTGCTTCCGGCTTCTTGCAGAGCGCCCCGCCCACAACCAGGCCGCTCTAGTGAGAAGTTGGCCTGATATATGATATTTCAAGATTATATTTGGTAAAAACAACAGCAAGCTCAAATCCCACCGCTGCCACCAAAGTGAGAAGTTGGCCTGATATATGATGCTCACTAGTTCTAGTGATCACCTTGTATAAGTCCAAACAACCCTTATGGTGATTGGTTGTAAGTCAATCTTATAGACCAGCTATCCTAATGGTAGCATGGACAAAGCAGTCTTAGGCTAAACTCTTTTGGCAGGTGAAGCCAGCTGATTTACCACATATAACCCCTTGAATACCAGATGAAAGGACACCACACAGGTTGTTATGAAAATAAACAGTATATTTATTAATAACAAACACTTCTGAACTCTTTATGAGGTCAGAGGGCTAAGCACATGACAATCTCTTAGGAAAAATACGATAAGTTGCACAAAATCACAATGGTGTCCTAGGGGCACGACAAACAATATACTAAGTAAATGGTATAAGGAAATCGATAGAAGGAATGGAGCTGTCCAGAGGCTGTAGGTTCGCTGGGACTACACTATCCTAACCTCAGGTAAGTAATAGGAGGCCCACGGGACACGTGTGCAGAGTGTGAACTCACACGCGAGATGCGGAACAAAGACAATGGACAGTACAGTTCGAGAAAAACCCTGACTGGTTAGGACTAAAACGACTGTGAATCTGGACACTAGGAGAGTTAATCTACCCTTGAGCACCGAAATGCTCTTGTTACCTCACCCACGGGCTGCGGGTGCATAGGTGCGAAGTCGTGTCGGGTTTCTGTGTTGAAGTCTATGGAGCCTGGAAGAAAAGATGCTGCAGGCGACCAGGTGGAAGATGTCCGGTGCGATCCACGGGTGGATCGAGGAAGAAGAGGACCGGAAAGCAGAGGGGACAATGTTCAAAGTCACAGGCCAGTGAATGGAGTGGAACCAGGAAGGAACCAGATGTCGTCGTCGCGATCAGGTGAAGAGTGGACGCTTGTTTCTGCAGCCACGTGGACCAGGAGGTGTCTTCGACGACCAGGATGGAGGCACGAGCTGTCCCACGCAGGCTCTCGCTGTCGGATCCGGATTTGGAGTCAACAGGCCTTGGAAAAGGCAACCCACGCGGTGAGTGGAAACGGCGTCTGGAGTGGACCAGGAGGGTCCGGGGTGCACCTCTTTTGGAAGGGAGCAAGGGCCAGTCTGGAGCGACCAGACCAGCAGTGAAGATTTCAAGGATCGTCGTCTAGGAGGTCACTAGCCAGCCCACAAGTGACCAGATAACGCGTCGAGCAGCAATCAAGCAAAAGGGCCCCATGCAGATCTCGTGGATGCTGGGGGGCTGGTCTTCGGTGCAGGAGCTGCTCGGGCTGGGGCTTCGCAATCCCCAAAGCACTTACTAGAGGATGCCTCTGAAGTAGTGCTGGAAGCGAAGTGCAGTTTCTTCAAGATGGCAGGTCCCACGTGTCTCGTCGCACCCACTGGTCTCAGCTGTGCTGCAGATGTGAGTTGAGGTCGGAGAGGTCTGGGAATCCGGGTCTCGTCGGGCTCTGAAGTCTGGATCCTCGAGGGAAGACGACAAAGTGAAGCCGATGGACGCTTGATGGTGCCTGCAGTTGCAGGGTGGACACTCCTTGCCCACAAGGGAGATTCTTCAGTCTTCTGTGGAGCAGAACGTCGAAGTCCAGAGTTTCTTCTTGTAAAGTTGTTCAGGATAATCTAATTTGGAATGGGACCAGCTCCTACCTTTATTCTCCTAAAGGGGGCTGTACTGTGACTAGGTCCCTCCCATCGGTGGGACCAGGAAGGGGGGTGGCTACACCCCCTATCCTTTGTCCGGTTTCGCGCCAGAGCTGGTGCAGGGATGCCCCAGCAACTGGTTTGAACCGGTGTATGTACAGGACACCTTGTGTGCCCCAGGCATGTCTCATTCCTTTCAGGCCTGTCCTACCCAATACACAAAATCCTGTCTGGGTGGTGCTAATAAAAACAACTCTCAACAAAGTCCCACAAAATTATAGTGTCAGAGACAATTTACATCAATAACACCTAGTGACCCTCCTAACATATCTCACCATTAAAATGAACTCTCAACCAAGGTCCACAATGCTAAAGTGCAAGATGTTCTCTTGCGAGTAAACTGTGTCTTTATATCGACACTGTTATTCTAAGCGTCCATGGGGATTGTTTTGCCCATCTTCTTCCAATATTATCTCGTGCATATACGGTTATCTCAAGTTGATGCTGCTTCCTATCCTATCATGTGCCTATAGCAGTGACCCATCCTTTGTGATGTCTACTAGTCTATGCTGATATTGATATACTACCTATGATGTAGGTGTATAACTTGTATATATGCTCTCGAATATAAAGGACGTTTCTGCAGACTGACCAATAAACTCCATCACAACCTCCAGCTCCAAGATACCATGGCCACTAAGAACCCAGTGACATCAACAGGCCCTCTGGCGCTTTTCGGCATTCAAGGCCCCCTTTTCCTCAAAGGAATCCTACCAGATCGCCTTGGTGACCTTTTTCACACGCCTCTGACACTCGCATCCCACTCTTCCAAAGAAGTGCCCACCAACCGTCCACTGAAGGCCCCAATGTCTCAGCTGTTGGAGGCTGCCTCTTGACCACTATGCACACCTCTGAATGAGTCTCTTAAAGTCTAACTTTGGTTATCCCCAGAAACAACTTCTGAGTATCACTTCAACTTCGGGAGCGTGGAAAGATACGCCCCAACTCATTTCTGCAAAACCTCTCCAAACATGCTGCTAAAAAGTACAAACACAAAATCCTTAAAGAACACCCAGCGACACTAATAACAGACATCTTCTACAATCCAACACACGGAAGTCTTAAAATGGACTTCATCTTCTACACTACGAAACCCACCAAAAGGAGAGAAAACGTCATTCAACACCTTCATGTAACTAATGCTGCCAATGTCCCTTATGGATCTAAACAAACTATATCCCTATCCCAGAACTTTAGCGGTGATCGGTCCATAACTATATACAGAAATGGGAACATCCTAATCCAAGCCACTGAAAAAAATAATCTATTTTCCACTTTCCGCCTCTCTGTGCCGCCATGCCATTCGCTCCCACCACCACTCCTCCACCCTCTCCCATTAACGCCCTCATCTACTAGCTGAACCTTCTACTACCAAACCCCCTCGCACTGCCCCCACCTCTACCCCCCCTACAGCCTCTCTGATCCCCAGACGCATTGAAGTTTCTGTTTCGATACCAAAACTACTTACCCCCTCTCCATGGCGTACCTCCACTGCCCAGCTTGACTTATCTATCCCTCTGGAGTCGTCTCAGTCCCCTAACCACAGCAGGCTGGATACTACATTAGCCCAGGAGCGGCCAGTGCAGGTAAGAGCAGTGGGGGTCCGGGGGAATGCGACAGACAACGACAAGGGAAAATTAAATAAATAATTTCCTCCTCGTTGTCATCTATTGAATCCCCCCACCCAGCCCCACCACTCTTACCTGCACGGGTCGCTCCTGCATTAGCCTCCGCCACAAACTCTGGCAAGCTCCATCACACTTCACTTCCTACCACTGACCCAAACGCCACTCAACTGATCCCTACAACAGCCCAGCTTGAACTCACAATCAACACTATTCTGGATGAAATCTCGTAAGAACGCAAAGATTACCTACTTCCTGCCCCAGCTTAACGCATCTATAGCGAACACTGATCCTGCCACAAACATACACTCTGATCCCCTATCCTTTACCCCTAGACAAACTATCCCCTATATCCATCACCAACTCAAACATGGATGCACCACGACTGAAATCACGCTACGGGAAGCTGAAATGCTGAGCAACACGTATGACAATGCCCCGAGCAAGCCTTGTCGCCGCCAGATCCCGGTCATCCTTGGCACAACTAGAACCCTGAACACCACTCACCCTCCCAGGCAGCCTACCCAAATAACAACCATCCAACCCTGTCAGCCTGGTTCAAGATCACACCTACGTGTTGCTGCATGCTACTAAACTGTCAGTCAGCAGTCAAGCATGCCACTCAAATAGCCGAAACAATCCTAGGACACAAAATTGACTGCTGCTTTCCAACTGAAACCCAGCTGAACGACCACTCATCCTATTTTATCAATTTCCTCAACCCACAGGGCTTCTCAATCATCCGGAGGACCGCTAAGATCGTATTGGTGGTGGATTAACCATTATACACAAAAACTATCTGTGCTTACCTCCATTCTTCAACACAAAATACCCTACCTTTGAATATGTAGGAGTTCAACTCTTGTCCAAAGACCCCAATCTATCAAAATTCATGTAATCTATCACCCACCTGGTAAAAAATGACACATTTTTGAGGACTAAATAAACCTATTAACGCAAAACTGCCTTAAAGGCAACACAGACATTCTATTAGGAGACCTGAACCTGCACTTGAACAATGCCGATGATCCAACAGTACAAGCCCTATCCACCCTCCTGGAAGCGAACGATCTCACCCAACACTGCAATAAACAAACTCATACCAAGGACTCTACCCTTGATGCAATCATCTCTAAGCAGAACACCTTATCCCTCCGTTCTATCCTAACCACTGACTGGACTCACCACCACCTAATTCTTTTTAATCTCAATGCCATCCAACCAAAGGCCCATCCCCAAAATACCTGGCACAAGCACTGAGCGAGGAACATACATTGAATCTCCCAGGCAGAGTTAGAAGCGTTAGTCAGTTCCAAAATTCCAAGGTGATGATCTCACCGCCCACTACAACAGACAAGCATTTACAATGCAATGGTCTCGGCATTATTAAAGGTAGAGCTATTGGCATTGCTCATTACATTTTTTTTTTTTTTTTTAAATCATAAATAAATGGCATTGTCATTTACAATGCCAATAGCTTAATCGCATGCAAATGCATGACCTATTGCATTTACACCCACACAGAGCCACACACACAAAGCCACACACACACTCACAATCTGCACTCTGCACTCACAATCTGCACTCTGCACTCACAATCTGCACTCTGCACTCACAATCTGCACTCTACACTCTGAATCTGCACTCTACACTCTGAATCTGCACTCTACACTCTGAATCTGCACTCTACACTCTGAATCTGCACTCTACACTCTGAATCTGCACTCTACACTCTGAATCTGCACTCTGCACTCTGAATCTGCACTCTGCACTCTGAATCTGCACTCTACACTCTGAATCTGCACTCTACACTCTGAATCTGCACTCTACACTCTGAATCTGCACTCTACACTCACCAAGCACCAGAATGGTTCCATAACACGAGAGAGAATCATGCCCCACCAATTTGGAAATCACTGTAGGGTGAACACAGTTTAGCTGTCTGTCACAGTTCTTTACGTATTGTGATTAACTTCGAAGTAGCCCTTTTTCATTAATAAGGATCGTCGCAATCCCAAACATGTCTTCTTGGGCTGTGGGATAAAGCACATCGCCTTATACGGATCTCAAAAATGACCATACCTTCTTAGGGACTTAAACTTCCAGGCAATTGCTCTTCTCAGTAAAACTGGATTTCAGAATCAAATAGTCTCGAAGTTTATCATACGCCTCAAGCATACTCAAGTTTGAAGGTTCGTGGGGAGAGATGACATTGCTTAATTCTGAAGCATTAATAGGGGGCCTTTTATACAGGTAAAGTGCACACTCAAGTATCAACAAGATTTAACCCTCAACCATATGTGGCTTTCATGCCCAGCACCACACTGGAGTTGCACCACTCTTCAGCATGGGTGCACTTTCACCATAGAACATTAGCAATTGCAAAATAATTGTTCCTGTGTATGCAGAAATAGGCAAGACATGCCATGATTTCGATATCTGTGTTGAAGTAAACTCATTCCAAGCTTTTTTATGCAGCAAGCACACCCCTTACCATAATCTGTTGAGAGTCAAAAAACATGAAGTATGTGGGCACAACAATTCCAATGTTCTCACATTTTTTCTCTCTCAGTTAAGCTTTTCCTTCCAAAGTCAGAGTAATTGTGTTAAATGTGATTAGAAGCACATGAACACATGATTTCATACACAGTATGCTTAGATTGAGCATATTACAATAATTATTATAGGAGACAGTGCACGCCTGGGGTTTTGTACAGATGACAAGTAGCTTATCGCGTCAGTATGAGGATTGCACCTTAGTATTTCATCCCAGTGCCACAGTAAATACCCCTCCTCCCTATAGTAGGCAGGAGAGGCCTTCCGGGAATCCATAAGGAAGCCATATTGGACCCACAGTGCACTTAAGGGCTGGGCCACTGAGAGTCCTCCCTTTGTTGCCTTTTTCTATGGTGAATCCCTCCCTAACACTAACCCTTAAACAACATGCCACTGATCAGTGTACGTTATATTTCTTGCTCTTGAGTTTTTGTACTAACGCTTCCGATGGTGCACAGTGTTCACAATCCACGAACTGGTCTGCAGGAAAGTGGGTGCGCGACTCACAAAGCTGGCAAGGGATAGCCACCTGTACAATATCCTGGCCTTACTCCGCTAAACAATGGTGACCAATCTATTTAAAAATCACGAGGCAGAAGAAAAAACAAGCAACAGATGCTTGTTTGACAAAGGACCTTTTTATTCTGGCTAATTAAGCAGTTGGAAGGCCACGCTATGAAAGAAGGCCAATTAACCCCTAGGAGAAGGAAGGCAATACTGCACAGGCCCAGCTGCTGAATGTGACAAGATTAGCATTTCCCTAAAGTTGGTGGGCAAAACCTAGGCGCAGCAACGGCGATACAGAGCAAGCATGCTCCACTGTGCTTCGGATGACATCTAAAAGAATGCTGGACCTGGAAACATGACAAATGCCATACACTACAAATTTCAGAATCACCTCGTATCCTGCTGCCTCTATGACATAATCCCAGTCACAAAATCCCATTCTTAGTTGAATGTCACTCTCCTGTTTGCCCTCTGCAGGCAGCACTGCCTCCCCACACGTAAGGATCACAGGAGACCATTATCCACACAACGTACGCTACCAACACTTATGCACCGCCTTATCCCTGTGCATACAATCTCACTACTCACCGCTGTAGCCACCACTCCCCAGCCCACGGCACAGTACACTCAAGGAAGCCGCCATAGCTGCCAGGCTGATTCAGAAAAGGGGGTGATGATGAACAGAGTGCCTGAATTAAGCAGACCACTCTTACCCAGTCCAAAGATCAGGGCTTGATCCATCACCGTTTTTTAGCTCACTGCACCATCCCAGCTCAGAACTTGGCTATATGCAAATTAGTCTGTTCCTGTCCCAGTGCATGATGGGAACAGGGCAAACCAAACTACCAAGCCAATTCTTATACTGGGAAGGAAACAAGCTTCCGGGGACCGGTTTCTGCCATTTCAGGCGTCGTCGGCCCGGCTTGCTTGAATCCTGATGGTGCAATGAGCAAGGGACTCACATCTGAGTATACCCTTCCACGCTTATGGTGGACAAAATGATTCAGAAAAGGGGGTGGTGATGAACAGAGTGCCTGAATTAAGCAGACCACTCTTACCCAGTCCAAAGATTAGGGCTTGATCCATCACCGTTTTTTAGCTCACTGCACCATCCCAGCTCAGAACTTGGCTATATGCAAATTAGTCTGTTCCTGTCCCAGTGCATGATGGGAACAGGGCAAACCAAACTACCAAGCCAATTCTTATACTGGGAAGGAAACAAGCTTCCGGGGACCGGTTTCTGCCATTTCAGGCGTCGTCGGCCCGGCTTGCTTGAATCCTGATGGTGCAATGAGCAAGGGACTCACATCTGAGTATACCCTTCCACGCTTGTGGTGGACAAAATGATTCAGAAAAGGGGGTGGTGATGAACAGAGTGCCTGAATTAAGCAGACCACTCTTACCCAGTCCAAAGATCAGGGCTTGATCCATCACCGTTTTTTAGCTCACTGCACCATCCCAGCTCAGAACTTGGCTATATGCAAATTAGTCTGTTCCTGTCCCAGTGCATGATGGGAACAGGGCAAACCAAACTACCAAGCCAATTCTTATACTGGGAAGGAAACAAGCTTCCGGGGACCGGTTTCTGCCATTTCAGGCGTCGTCGGCCCGGCTTGCTTGAATCCTGATGGTGCAATGAGCAAGGGACTCACATCTGAGTATACCCTTCCACGCTTATGGTGGACAAAATGATTCAGAAAAGGGGGTGGTGATGAACAGAGTGCCTGAATTAAGCAGACCACTCTTACCCAGTCCAAAGATCAGGGCTTGATCCATCACCGTTTTTTAGCTCACTGCACCATCCCAGCTCAGAACTTGGCTATATGCAAATTAGTCTGTTCCTGTCCCAGTGCATGATGGGAACAGGGCAAACCAAACTACCAAGCCAATTCTTATACTGGGAAGGAAACAAGCTTCCGGGGACCGGTTTCTGCCATTTCAGGCGTCGTCGGCCCGGCTTGCTTGAATCCTGATGGTGCAATGAGCAAGGGACTCACATCTGAGTATACCCTTCCACGCTTATGGTGGACAAAATGATTCAGAAAAGGGGGTGGTGATGAACAGAGTGCCTGAATTAAGCAGACCACTCTTACCCAGTCCAAAGATCAGGGCTTGATCCATCACCGTTTTTTAGCTCACTGCACTGGCGCTTTTGCAGTGACAACACCAGTGCGCGCCGCTCGCGGGAATAATTGAATCGGAGGGAAGCGAGTGTACAGCGATCAAGTGGCAAGCATAAACTCAGGGAATCGGAGAGTAAGCGTAAACGTTTCAGTCCGATGTGTGCATGCGAAGGATGAAGTAAGGCGTACTCGGAGACTGAGCCAAATGACACATTTGCATGGCTTGCATGACACTTAGTATCCTGAGTAAAAGCAAGGCAGTAATGCCGGTGTAAATAGATACATTTTAAAAATGACTCCCTTTTAAGAATCAAATGTTTTCTAAAGTCCTTGAAATATCTGCACAAATTACTAAAGTGCTGATGCCAGAAAGGTGACAGTAAAACAGACAACGTGCGTTAGGTGCACAGATCCTAACAGTGCAGCTCACGGTCAGTATCACAAGCTGGGGCAGTTAGGCACATATCAGAACTACAGTAGGCATATGGTATTGAGTGCAAACTTAGCCAAAAGGCAGCGGAGCGCTGCACAGGTTCAAAGGCAGGAATACGTTCAACGAGTCATCGGAGAGTTAGCTGGTTCTTGGAGAAAAGTGAACTTTTTCTTCATTGTGCTGTAGTGTTCGTTAAGAAGGCGAATCTTAAACTCTATCCTAAATAGGTATCCCGGTAGGCATGATCTCTGGTATCACAGCTCGCGGGTATGTATGTAGGGAGCTGCTGAAAGGCATCAGACACGAAGACTACAGCCCTCCCCAATCCCCATTCCCTGAAGAAGCTCTCTCAGCCCGTTCCGATGGAGGTGGGGAAGGCGCGTCAACCGCAGAAACAAAGACGGCTCCCGGAGAGCCCGCCCGCCCGCCTTCCCCATCCCGGTGAAAGCCCAAGGTCCACTCACCAGCCAGCCGGAGGGCTGAGAATGAGAGGCGGAGCCGCACAGACGAAGCGGGGAAGGCACAGCCCCAGCTTTGTGCATGCACTCGAGGACCGGCTGCGGCGAATACCCCAGAGAGTGGACCATGGCAAAGACGCCTCCCGGAGAGCCCGCCCGCTTTCCCCATCCCGGTGAAAGCCCGAGGTCCACTCACCAGCCAGCCGCAGGGGTGAGAATGAGAGGCGGAGCCGCACAGACGACGCGGAAAGGCACAGCCCCAGCTTTGTGCATGCACTCGAGGACCGGCTGCGGCGAATACCCCAGAGAGTGGACCATGGTCGCTGAGACTGTTGATGCAGTGGGAACCGTGTTTAATAGACTTCGCACTTAAGAACACTTTTTATTTTCCTAGAGCGGCAGCTAGGCCTTGTGTGAAAGTACAGCGCAAATTAAGAACAAGGGATAATTACCTCATGTCCGACGCTGCTCGAGCAGCAAGGGTTCTGAGTGACGGGTGACGTCATAGGGCTAAAGAACAAAAAAAAACACGCCCCCGAATCTGAAAGAGACGGGGCTTTATTGGAGTGACTCCATTCTCCTCCAATGGCTGGCCTCCGTTTAGGAAGCCAGCCAATGGAGGAGAATGGAGGAGAGAGGCAGGTTCAAAGCCCCTAACTCCAAAACAGTAATTCTTCGGGACTTCGCCGCAGTGAGAAGCGACAATCCCTCGACCTAAAAAATGGGAGAACTACTTGACATAGAATCCCCTTTGAAACTCAAGAAATCATAAGTATTCCTTCCAGATCTTGGTTTAACAACGACCTTAACAAAGAGGCACCAACTCCGATTGGCTGAAAGAAACTGGAGACAACAACCCTTGTTAACACATCTTGCGATACCGTGAGCTAAACGCATAAAATACAAAAAACATATCTTCAGAGAAAAATCCCTCTTCTTCTGAGTACAACTTGACCGTTCTAGGAACAGACCTAAAGACCTTCTCAACATCATCAAACAGCAAACCTCCTCTTTCCCTCAACACTCAATAAATGACTCTACCATGCACTGCAAAGAGTTAGCAACATTCTTCTCTGAAAAAATATCTAACATTGAAATCTCTCTTGACCCACCCATCTCTCCGTCCTACACCAAAGATGTCCACCCTAGCAAAGAGGGTCTACCCAAGGCCATACCTCCAACTAATGGTCGTCTCACCAAACTCACCCTATGCCAGTTGGACTGAATTCGACGATGTCCTTTAAGAAGAAGTGCTCAAATTATTCGCTTGCATTAAACCAACATCGCACATTTCCGATCCCCTCCCTCCTGAGCGTATCAAGAATCTCAGTCACATCATATCTCGCCTGCATGGACCAAAATCATCAACTCCTCCTTTTCGAGAAGCCCCATGCCAACCACCCTCAAACTCTGCCAAGTCACCCCCTCATCAAACAACACATTTACCTTCAGAAGCATGTCTCATCAAAGCACAAGAGTGCCTGACGAACTTAGAAGTCCATACGCTGGTACTTTTCAGACTGGATTATTTAAACTCTTTCCTGTCTGGCCTTCCCCGAGAAAATTAGCATCACTGAGAGAAATGCTTCATACAGTTATCCTCTTTGTGACAGGGCACAACATTTTTTAATCACATTTCTTCTATACTTCGCATCCTACAATGGCTTCCGATTGAGGCAACAGACCAATGTAACACTGAATGCATCACCCACAAAGCCCTCCACAACTCCACACCCTCCTACGTGGTTGAAAAACTCAAAATCCCTGGATCTGAATAAGGATCGAGAATTCGTAAAGTCCTCCTGCTGGAACAAGCGACGCTCAGGCAAGAACGCTTTATAAAGCTCGCCTTCTCTGCCAGCGTTACAAGGATCTGGAACTCCCTCCCACAACTACCTTGAACAACCACAAGTCTTGCCACAATTAAAAAGGAACTCAAAATCCTCCTATTTGAGAGACGCTTTGAATAATAAATCTGTGATCGATTTTCTGCATCCACTTTTCCAATGTATTCAGATATTAACTGTTTGAACTTTCTCCCCTGACGTGATCTGTGGGATTAGTCTATTGCTTATCTGTTATTTTATGGCACATCTAATCTGCATTTTGGTGTGTCTTCTTTAGAAAAGTGCTTCAATGACCTTCAGCCAAGATTGTACTATATAAAACCACAAAAATAAACACATTTGGTATAATAAAGAGAAACCAGAAAAAACATCTTTTTGAAAAGTTTGTGCAGATATGTCAAAGGTTATTAGCAAAGAAATAATTGCTTTTCAATAGAAACTCTTATAACCACAAACTACGTGGGAGGGAAGGAAGGAAGAGCGCGGAGAGAGCGAGAGAGAGTGAAAGAGAGGGAGAGAAAGAGAGCGAATCTACCACACTCCATCCAATCCACCTGATGTAAATGTAAATGTATTTGAGCTTGTAAAGCGCACTGCTACCCATCCGTAGGTTTCCTGGCGCTGTATAACTCTGGGGAACCCGTCCTGGCTTTCCCTGTGGGATGGTCCCTGCTGGGAATCCCAAAGGTGGAGCCAGGCATCCCCGGAATTGATGGGGCCGTTGTGGAGATTAGGCAAGCTAATGCCCAGAGTTGCCGAGTGTAACCCCTGATTAGAGTAAGCACCGAAGCGAGAATTATCGAGTCCGCTGACCCAAGTCCACGACCCTGCCGCATCGGGAATTGAACCCTGGTCCCGGGCCGACTTCTGCTCCCGGGTCTGCCGCCTCTAACCAGTGAGCCACACCACTCCACGATCTACCCCATTCCACCCAATCTATCCCTATCCACTCCATCCATTCCAACCCACTCCATCCAATCCACCCCACTACAATCCACCCAATCTACCCCATTCCACTCCACCCTAATCTATCCCACAACACTCTACTCCAATCTATCTAATTCCACTGCACCCCATTCTACCGAAACCTACCCCATTCTAATCTAATCCACTCCACCCTACTCCAATCTACCCTACCCCACTCCACCCCAAACGTACGTATCCCAATCTACCCCACTCAAATCTACTCCAATCAATTCCACCACCCTCTACCCCACCCCAACCAAATCTAACCTACACCACTCTATATAACTCCACTCCATTCTACTCCATTCCAATGTACCGCAATCCAAACTACCCCAATACTCTGCACTCTAATCTACTCCACTCCAGTCTTCCCCACTCTAATCCAATCTATCTCATTCCACCCCACTCTTTCCTAATCTATCCCACTCAAATTCACCCCAATCCATCCTACTCCACGTCAATCTACTCCACTCCACCCAAATCTATCCCAATTCAATCTAACCCACTTGACTCCAATCTACCGCAGTCCATTCTACCCCAATCTATCCCCCTTCTATCTACCCCACCTGACCCCATGCCACTAACTTTTTGCCATGCCGAACAGCAGTCACACTGGTGTACATAATGGCTAAAACGTATTGCCAAAGTCAATAGATTTCGGATAGGAGACACCTATTTGCTTTGACAATGCTTATTTTCACTGGCTTTTTTTTTAATCATATACACACGCAACAGTTCCCTCAGCCAACTCCAAGCAGGCACAGGTGTTCAACGGTGCCTGGGCACAGCAGGGGATTCCCTAAAGGGCCTGACTTATGTTTTTATTTTTTTTATTTTTAAGGGTTTCCGGACTCTTTCCTGGGGTTCTCGGACCCTTGCAAATGAACACCTACAACTTCGTAGCTTCTTACAGGGCCATCTCGCTATTCCACCGATTAAAAATTCTTTATTAGAGCTTTTACAAATAAAACCTCGGATAGGTGCTATATATTCAAGCCTAATGCAGGAATTTGGTGATGATTTAGGTCAATGTCAGACTAAATGGGCCAACAGTCTAGGCATAGTAGATGTTGATATTTTATTGTCAATAAGAATGGCTGCAGAATGTCTTATAACTGGGATGATGAAATCTCAACACTTCATGTGTATTCACAACCTTTATTATACTCCTAAAAAAGTAGTTAAATGGAGTACGTCGGCAGGTACGAATTGTAGCCGATGTGGATTGTATGCAGCTGATGAATTGCATATGTTTTTTTTCTGTCCTAAATTATCATCGCTGTTTCAACAAATTGAAACTTTTTTGTCTATTATTTTGAAATGTAATATAAAGGTAACTAATGAATTAGTATTGCTTGGTATAGATCACACTACTACTCGGCCTAGACCAATCTCTTATTTTCTTTTTCTATGTATGGCCGCAATTAGATCTTGTATCACCAAAGAATGGATTAGTCAGGATCCCCCCACGTTCTTTATGTGGAAGGAAAAATTACTTTTTATGTTTAATATGGAATCTGCTATCTATAAGCTCAAGGGGGTAAAAAAAAGAATCATGGGGGAAAAAATATGGGCACCAATTGCCGAGTGGATTTGATTTAATTTTATGTACTCTATAGTTGCTATTCTAATCTGTTTTCTGCTAAAATCTTGTCATACAACTTGCTCTTCTTTTCTCTTTTTTGATGACATCCTGCTTTTTTTTCTTGTGTTTTTTGTGTGTTGTTTATTATAATGCCTTGCTGTATTTCCTTGCAATAAAACAATAAAACTTAAAAAAAAAAAAAAAAAAAAAGAAATGTCCACCTGGGTACAAGGTCAATTACTGTGCCTGCGCGGACACCTGCCTAAGGTTTGCGGACCTCAAGGGTCATGATGTGGAATTCAACCTTTGTCTCAGAATCAGAAATTTCTTTCTACATTTTAACATTAGGCAGCAACCTGAGACAGGATGGCACCACAGCTCTTTATGGCTTATTTAGTATTCTTACAGGATGTGGGGAACAAGTCTCTTCATCATGTAATGGTTCGAGATGTAGCCAGCCAATCAGGGAGCTTCAGGTCTGCAGACCCAACTTTGGGTTTACGTATCCAAAATGGATGGGCGAAAAAGCTCCCTCATCCAATCGGATCCAATATATTTTTACATTTTGGTCCACGAGTCCAGATGCATGGACCATTCATGGGCTAAAGGTCCAGCTAGCTCTATCTTAAAGGACCAGTGGCTTAATTTGATGGACCACCAGTTATTATATGTGTATATATATAAGTATATTACATGGGATTCTGTAATCCCTGTATAAATGGCAGCCTCTAATTTCTTTATAATCAGGAATTTGTGATGCACAAAGTCAGTGATTATGAAGAAGAGACGTCAGAACGCGGCTTTTATACGTTGTTACAGTTGAGTACTGAGGGCACAATGCCTGCTGCCAGCGCCAGCAGCTGATGTGAAAAGAAGGTCAAGCCACGAAGCATAATTGAAGCAGCTGTTTAAAGCAACAAACAGAAATTTGCTTTTATTACTTCTGCTGTATGTTACTAGTTTACTATGAGAAGCAGAGGGAATATGTTTATTAGTTTCCTTAGATAAAGGAAGGGTGGAATCTTTCTGCATGTTTCTACACGTTCCGAGCTAGTGCAGCTTTTATTAAATGGACTTTTATTGAACTGTTTCTAATATCTTTTTGCAACAAATATCTAACTGTTTTTAATGTTTACTTTTGCACAAGAGGTTTTATGTTCATTCTTCATGTTTGCAAACATGTTAGCTGCTGCATATGTAGGAGCTACGCACCAAGCTTTGTGGGAAAGGTGATGGTGTGACCATGTATTATACGGTGTGACCATGTATTATACGGGATAAAGTATCACCTGGTGCATATTATAAGATTATTGCAAGTCACCTCAGAGTTCCATAACCTTATAAAGGAACTCTGCCTTCCTCGTTCCTCTATATGGTTATGGAACACCTTGTAGACTTGCAATATCCTTAGAAGGTGCAGCAGGGGGTACTTTATCCCTAATATATTTTCACTGAATATCGTTAAAGTGAAGTTGTAGATGGCCTAGTTAAAACACCTGAATGGGTCAAGGGTAAAATGCATATATGGCTAAGACTTAAAGCCGAACAACCTCCTGAAATTTGCAAGCTATGGTTAGAACCACAATCCGTAACTCGCACTACGGGTGTGCAAACTCCAACTCAGTATGTCACGTGTGATGATGCGATGACATTTTACACAATTAGTAAGTTTGCTAAAGGCAGGATGCTGCTGTCGGGAGATCATGGCTACTTTTGTCTGCCCCTAAAACAATTAACTCTCTTTACTAAGTTAGAGGTTGGGAGGGTGAACTCACAAGTGACACATAACCAATCACTTTGTGTATCTGTCTATCATGAGGAGGTGTGCACTCCTGGAGAATCCTGCAGTGGCAACAACATCCCTGGTCATCCCGGCTGTTGAGGCTGAATACAGACTAGGATTTTTATATCAGGAACTGGAGACGACTGCGTCTTACCCAATGTAACTGTGCAACTAGAAACACAGTTCCCTCTCTGGACTGCGCATGTCTGCTATTCTCAATGAACACCACATCACTTGCATCTGACTATTAAGTGTGATTCCGGCCAGTAATTCCTCCCATGAATAGCGCTATTTCCAGTTCCTCAGCCTGGAATGGGGACGGACAAGGAACGACAAGAGCTACTGGCCTATTTGTCTCATGCAGAGTCCCATAACCAGGCCTGTTCCTGCACAGGAAGGATGTAATCCTGTGTGGAACGAGAGAAGAGTGCAGGGACACATCTGCACCCTGTGTACTCATACTCTGGGGGTCAGTATCGCTCAGGGGGTTCCATCCAAACCATATTAATCCCCTCGGAGACTTACTAAAATCTGCATATATGCATTTTGAAGAGGTTACATGTGTTAGTGCACTCAGCGTGTCCATTTATAGCGAAACACATACCTGGGGTGGCTTTGGACGGCAATAAATGTGACTGTGTTGGTCCTGTCTCCATTGAGTCTGAGGGGGCGTCTTCATCTGCAGTAATTGTATTAAGTTCTAGGAATGATGGAGGCACAGGCTGACCCCGCTCATCAGGACAGAGCAGTTCTGCCTTGCAGTTCTGATGTTGATCCTGTGATTGAGGGTGCAGTAACTTGTTCTGATCTGAGCCCTGTGCATCAGTACAGGGAGTTTCTAGCTTGTAGTTCCGGTTTGAATCCTGCTCCTCAGGGTGCAGTGGTTCCACCGTTTTGTTCTGATCTGGTTCCTGTGCTTCAGGAAGCACTGACTCTAGCTCTCGGTCCTGTGCTGCAGTGTGCAGTGGTCCTAGCTTGTACTTCTGATCTGAACCGTGTGCATCAGTACAGGCTGTTTCTAGATTGTCATTTTTATCTGATTCCTGTGCTTCAGGACGCATTGATTCTAGCTCGTAGTTCACGTTTGAATCCTGCGCATAAGGAAGTTCCTCCTTCAAGCATAGGTGTTGCTGGAGGCACTGGGTTTGTTGTGACCCCAACTCATCAAAGGACAACAGAACAGACTCTAAGTGTTCGTCTGGTGACATCCCATCAGGTGACAGGGGTTGTAGACTGCGGTTCTCCTGGGGATCTTGGAAATCAAAACACATCAATTCTTCCTCCAAGGGATCATCAGGTCCGGTCCCATCTGGTAGCGTGGGTTGTATACGGTGGTTTTGCTGTGGTTCGTGTCCTTCAGGAAATAGTGGGTGTGGGCAGAGGTTCTGCTGTTGGACCCAGCTATACGCAGACAATGGGGATTGTTCTTGCTTCAGGTGCCCATCTGGTTCCCTCTTTTCTGGGAACGCTGACCGTACGCTCTGGTATTGCTCTGGTGCATGCCCATCAACACATTCCGAGTGAAGACACCGCTTTGCCTCCAATGATCTGCCTGGAGGATCTGTCTGAGGGCAACTGGATAAAGTACAATCCTGCTGTACTCCATTTTCATCAGGAAACCCAGTTTGCATGCACTGGTCTCGCTTCCAATTGTGTACGACTGGAAACACAGGTTGCAGGCACTGCTCTCGCTTTGACTCGTGTACATCTGGAAACCCAGGTTGCATGCACCGGTCTCGCTTCGACTCGTGTACATCTGGAAACCCAGGTTGCATGCACTGGTCCTGCTCTGACTCGTGTGCATCTGGAAACACAGGTTGCATGCACTCATCCTGCTGCGACTCGTTTACATCTGGAAACCCAGGTTGCACGCACTGGTCCTGCTGTGGGTCACATCGATATGGAAACATTGGCTGTAGATAAAGGTTTGGCTCCTCTGGACGCCCTTGAAGATAGGTTGGAGAAGAGAGCGTACAGTCCTGCTTTGGTGCATGCCCGTCAGAGAACACTGGCTGAAGACACAAGCTCGGTTCCCCTGGCCTGTCCAGTTGAGGTGTCGCAGGCGAACGGCTAACAGCACAATTTCTAATGCTCGCCGGACAGATCACCTCCAAAGTCACTCCAGCATTATCGAGGGAACCTTGACCCTTTTCTATCCAGATTTTCTTTATCAGCCCAGCGACTCTAGAAGGTATGTCCTTCACAGTATTCATCAGGTTCTCCAGTTTGGCTTCCAACTCCTCCAGCATGGATAAAAGGATAATGTGGGGCAGGTTCTCCGAAAGCGGTTCCAGGTCCTGGTCCCTTTGAGCATCATTTCGGGATCTTGTAGTTGAGACGTCATGGAGAGGTAAAGACGTGACTGTGGCTTTTATGGATTCACATGAACACTGCGCTGTCACTTTCTTTCCTGGAGCCCGTCTTCTCCCCATTCCGGTATTTTGATTTTCAAGTCAGCAAGTGTCTGCAGAGGAGAGGAAAAGAGAAAAGACACAAGTTATCACAGGACAACTAGGTCAAAATACTCCTTCCCATCTCACCAACACAGTGTGATCAGAGGAAATTGCGAATTTCTAAAACCAGAAAAAAATATTCATAACATAGTTCGTATATTATGAAAGGCATTGATTTGAAATGCATTTTCAACACTATGTCTTTTCCTTGGTCTGCTCAAATTGCACACTTTATGAAAAAAATTGAATACTGTAACAGCCTTGCAGCAATGAAAGGTTTATAAAACCCTAGCAGACAAGACTGCGCTATCATTCTCACTTGCACTGTACACCTCTCTTTTGCAATATTCAGTTCAGTGACTGAAGCACGCGCCAACATACCAAACCTCTACAGGATCTACAAAATACTTCTAAAGTCATTACATATATAGGAGCATGTTCAACCTGGGGTTTCTTGGAACTGAATCAGAAATACATACAAGAGGAGACAACCAATCAGGCCAGGGAAGAATCTAGCATGAATAGGCTTGTGGGCTGTCAGATTTCTGGGACAACACTTAAAGTTAGATTCAAAATGGATTTCGCTGGGAGAGAGATCCGAATGGAAGGAGCTTGTACCACAAAGCTGCGTCCACCTGATCTGATCCTCTGTAATTTTGGAATAGAAAGTAAATTCAAGTGAGGCGATCTCTGGTTTTGTATGGGTGTATGCATTTCCACCTGGCTTGCAATGAAGTGAGGGGCTAGACCTCTCGACCCTTTAGAGGTGAGGCAGAGGGTCTTAGAGGGGATTTGTTATTTCAATATAGGTGTGGCGCGTGCCCACCTCTGAAGATGATGTAGTAAACAATCTGTGTCGCTGTGAATTACTTGTAGGCTATGAATGGTGATACTGGTCATTCTTACAAATACTCGGTTGGCATGATGAGATCTAGATAGGACTGCAGCCACCACTATTGCTTTTCTTGTTTAAAGTGGGAGGAGTGGGGTTAGTTTCTGAAGCAGTTTCAGCACAAATCTGTATTTAGATCCTACTGCTCCAGCAGCTGGGTCTTGCTAAGATTGCTATCAATTATCACTCAGAGGCTTTTAGCTGTGGAGTTAGGCTCCGGTAACCATCTCTTTTTTGTTGGAGAGTAAAGTTGGTTCCAAAGATTGGTCTTGTTTTTTCAAATTACAATCTCAGTTTTGTCAGTATTCAGTTTTAGCTGATTCAACCTCATCAAGTAATCATTAAATTGCATTATATTTGGAAACTGGAGTGGTAAGGCGGACATTCTGCCCACACAAATCAACAACTGAGAGCAGGTATAGTTATAAAGCCTGGAAGCTCTTGAGGACAGTTCTCTGACCAATAGTTTTTGCAGGTTAAGGGAGCAGAGGTATTGCCCTATAATTCTTGGTTATATCCAGGACTTCTCCCTGGTTTTTCAGTGACCTAAGCTCTAAAGCATTTTGAAACACGCTTGGAGCAACAGCTTGAGCTGCTGAATTGATGAAAACGCTCTGCAGGGGACTGCTCAAGACCTGGCTTTTCGACAGAGATGCAGCACCCTCAGCGCCCAGATATCCTTGGGGGTTCACTTTATAAATGCTGATTGATTGATTGATGAGGTCAGAGATTCCATGGCTGCTGGAAGGCAAGGGTCAGTTGGTGACCCGGATTTGACCTTGATCATAAATTCATGAAGCCTGTTTATTTCCTCAAACAAGGATAAGGAGACTCGACTTCAGAACTACTGCTGCTGTATTTGTTTATACTATCTTTAAAGAATGTTTTTGTTAAGTATTTAGATTGTCACAGAATGCCTCGATAGGAGTCAGGGATGTTTTTATTTCATCTGGGGGCGACTAATCATTCAGGATATCAAAAACTATTTTTATTATTTGTCTATTAAAAGGGCTTTGCATGTGCGGTTTTGCCTTCACATTCTGCAAGTTCACTTTTAAATGTGATTTTGCTCTCTTCATCATCCCTTTCCCGCCAGTGTTGACGCAATACAGGTTTCGCCTCCTTTAACTCTGGCTTGTACCAGGACACTGGTCTGGTGCGGTTTATAACACGCTGTTGGATTTGAGGGGTGTGGGCCACTAGCACGTCTGAGCCACAGAGTGGATTACTTTTCTTTTGCGAGAATGTCTTCAATTGATGGGAAGAGGGGGGGTTGAAAGTGTTGATAACACTGGCTCTGTATTAATGTGTCGCTATGTGCATATTGTTTTAATTTCCTGCTTGTGGATCAAGTTAGAAAAATCTACCGGAATAAAAACATTGATCAAATAAAGATTGGACCATATGCAAGGATGGATCATCATATTAGGTCAATTCGAATTATACGCAAAGACCAGATCTAAAGGATTTTGTTTTATGTGAGCTGAGCATGTAATGCGTTGGTGTAAACTCAACACCATTAACTCAGCAAATTCATTATCTTTAGGGTCTGAGTTAAAGTCATCAATTCGACAATTGAGAAAGAGAAGTCGATCTACCCCTTCAGTTTGAGTAATTTGTTTCAGAGATGTGTGAATCCACTGGTGAATAATTGCTGCTATCTCACTCCTTTCTCTGAGCTTGTTCTCTTTTGGTTATCTTCGGGTATGGCTTCTGGAGATCTGGAGTAGATTCCTCTGAAAACCAGGTTTCAGTTAAGAACAGGCTTAGGAGATTCAAATAATTGGAGTATTTCCATCTTATCTTTGCCTAGGGTGGGTGGGCTTAGTAAAGCCGCTTTTAACGACTGCTCAATCTAAGGATGTAGAAGAGTCTTATTGTTTGTTGGTCTAAAGTGAGGGCTGTTGAGTACCAGATTACTCAATATGTGTGGCTGGCATACACGCCATTTGCTTCTAAAGTTGAGATAAGCATGGGGGAGATACTGAAATCTGTGTACCAGAAAGACAACAGATCTTATGCTGAATATGAGAAATATTGTCTTTGGCAAAATGCTTGCAACACACACGCAAAATGTTTGCAGCACATACGCACAAAAACACATTGCTCTTTAAAAATTCAATTTACTTATAGACTTACAGATGTGACACAAACTCCAACTCTCACTTGTACAGCCTCACACCTCATTTATAAATGGATTAATGTAACAAATATCTCTTAACCACAACTTCAATGCTGCACATGTACACTGGCATTGTGCTCTGCCGTGCACACACACACAAGTGAAACACAATTCATCTCCAGGCACAAAGACCGACACACTGGAAATAAGTAATCAGACGGATCAGTCGCTTACACACTCATATAGATTTAATACACCCGAGAGGCCCAATCACAAACTAGCACATACACACTGTCTCGCACACACAAATCACTTCCATACATTTTGTATTGAAAGGTTAGGCTTCTTCCAAGCCATTCACAGCCATCCCCTACACCCAGAGACCAACACACAGGGCGAACACAGATCTGCACAATCACATGTAACACCCCAAATAATCACGGCTCACTCTTCACACAAAATTCCTGCCGTCTCTTCAACAGACCTGTGACATCCCAGAGTCTCTGAGGCAACGCCCAATGTGGAATGCTGTTGAGGGAGTTGGAAAATGTCAGTATCTGAGGAGGAAGCAGATCTGTGGGTGGAGCATTCTGTAAGAAATAAACTCCTCCTTTCTATCACCACCACGGACACGCGATACTTCATATATTAGCGACAGGCGGAAATATGGGAAAATGTGCGAGGCTTCAATATCGCATTGTGAGAGTACTGAGGGTATGTTAATTTTATGTCAAAAAAGCCATTGAAGTAGTTGATAACACGGAGAAACGGTGTAACTTCTTCAAACTCCACACATTCCATGTGCACTGCACTTCACAGCACTAACAGAACCTGTGGAGTGTTTTAAGTGTTTACCGGTCCGCCACGGCACGTGCCGGTTGAGCGGAGGGACTTAAGGCGATCTGCCAGCAGCATTTGACTGGAATTTTCACTCGGTCTGGGCGGAGATTATCACTACATTGGCCCCGCCCCTCCTGCCATTTAAACCCGAGCACGGACGCGCAGCGAAACGCTTCACACTTACGGTAGTGACTGCCTGCAGCTCGCGCTAGCACCCTTGCGTGTTGTATTTTTTTTTTTTTTTTTTAAACCTTTATTAGCAGCAAAAGGATATACAAGTCTAGGCCTACAACCAAACAGGCCGGCCGCAATGTGTAGAGCAATCAGAGGTTCCAAGGAAAACATTACAGAATCAATCAGCACAAAGCAGAGGCAGTACAATCGTCAAAAGGGGAGAGGAGACTTAGGAACCAGAGGGCCAAAACACAGGAGCAAAAAAGGTTAATTTTATAATATGGGGATAAGGCGTACAACAGGCTCACTTTCAATATAGAGACGCCCGATGTCCCAGAACCAGCCTCAGCGTCAATAAGGGGGTAAGGGGCCGCAGCACAGGAGAGACAACACAATGCACACAAGAAGATCAGGATAATTGAAACATAATCGACACCCGAGCATTATCATCGTCACATGCCCACCACCCAAGCCACAGCTAAGCCAGAACAGAGGGATCGGAGAAACAGTACATCAAAACCAGCCCGTCATAGCAACCTCTAGGAAAAAGGAGGGAGGGGGGGGGACGAGGAAAAAAGGGGGGGGAAGAGGGGGGGAAGGAGGGGGAGGGGAGGAGGACAAGGTGGAACAATGAAAAAAGGAAAAAAGAAATGAAATATAAAAACGAAAGAAAGAAGACACATCGACACAGGCGTCCCGTGGCGGGAATACAGGAGACAACAGGAATATCAGCACCAGTGAGGGTACAGCGATCGAGAAGAAAAGCAACAGAACCATGAAAGGAGGGTGAACGACGCCACACACCCCACCCCGAACACACCACGGGAGGCCGGGACAGACGCGGCTTTACGAAAAGGAGATACAAAAGGGCCATAGAACCATAAAACAAACAACAAATAGAACCCAACCCACCCATCCCACCCTGCACCCCTGTAGAAGGCTATGGCCTACCCTTCAAACAGCGTGCCTGTCGCCCTAAACCAGAACCCGAAATATAGCGAGAAGGAAAGCGAGAAGAACGAGACAAAAACGAAACAGAAACGGAAAGAAGAAAACAGGAGGGAGGAGCATAAGAACAGCAATCAATATGGCCGGCTGCCGCCCTCCGCCCAATCAGACAATCACAGCAAAAACAGACCAGGACGACACCCCATCAAGCGCCATAAAACGTACAGAGAAGGGGACCTCCCACCTCTCCACGGGTACAAACAAGTGCGCCCCTAAGTCGTATACCAAGAATCAACCAAGAGTCGTGCATATCACCCCCATCCCTTCCGAACCACAAATCCCACCCACCACATGACAGTGTAAAATGAGATACTAAATGCAGGACCAGCATACAATCGAGAAAAATGGTGACTACCATAACAACATGGGGGGTAAATCGGTCCGCAAGGGAGCAGAAGTCCAAACAGAGAGTTTAGATGCATCAGCAATCGCAGCACGAACGATGAAAAACAGGAGTTCAGTTGCGCCGCTGGGGAGGGCGAGGGGGTCTCCACGATAGTCAAAGGCAAAGCCATCGGAGCAGGTGCAGGCGGCAGTCCACCAATAGTTCCAGGCATCCATGCCGGACAGGGCCGCGGCACAATGTCCAAGTCCCCGGGGTCAGAACCTCAAAAAACAGGGAGCTCCAAAGTCACCGGCACACAAAACGATCTTCGATCAGCGGCAGCAACACTTGCAGCAATCGAGGGGGGCGAGGCAATGGAGTCACTGAAACAAGAGGGCGGCAGGAAGAAACGGCTGCCCAAAATGGCGGTAGATCGTGGCGGACCCACAGGGACATCGGGGGCCAGGGACGCGCGTAGGGATCTCAGAGCTTCCAGGATATCTCTGACCGTAAGCGTGTTGTATTTTGAATGTGTGATTCTGTCTTTTTTTTTTTTTTAAACCAAGTGTTTTTCCTGAAACTCTGGGCATTATTTGTCAACTTTCGTATTTTGCTCCACGTACCTGCACTTCCTTGATCAGCTGGTCCCCGGTCTGCCACGGCAAGTGCCGGTTGAGCGGAGGGACTTAAGGCGATCTGCCAGCAGCATCTGACCGGAATTTTCACTCGGTCTGGGCAGAGTGTATCACAACATTGGCCCCTCCCCCTCCTGCCATTTAAACCCGAGCAGGCATAGGCAAGGCATGGCTTGGCAGTTCGGGCTGGACTGTTCCCATGAGGCACAGGGTCAGACTGATTTGCATATGGCCATGTCTGAACTGGGGTGGCAGAGTGGGCTAAAGAACGGTGATGGATTAAACCCAGATCTGTGGACTGGGTGTGAGTGTTTGATTGGTTCAGATGCTCCGTCCATCACCACCCCCTTTTGTACCACTTTGTTCGCCATAAGTTGGCAGGGTATGCACAGAAGTGAGTCCCTTGCTCACTTTGCCACTGGATTCAAGCAAGCCTGGCTGAAGACGGCTGTAATGCCAGAAACCGGTCCTAGGAAGCTTGAATCCGGTCCAGGGAAAGCATGGCTTGGCAGTTCGGACTGGACTGTTCCCATGAGGCACAGGGTCAGACTGATTTGCATATGGCCATGTCTGAACTGGGGTGGCAGAGTGGGCTAAAGAACGGTGATGGATTAAACCCAGATCTGTTGACTAGGTGTGAGTGTTTGATTGGTTCAGATGCTCCGTCCATCACCATCCCCTTTTGGAAACAGCCATTGTGGCTGCTTTGAATAAAGCCGTCCCACTGTCTAAAGTAAGAGTCAAAAGTAGAGCCTCTCCCTGGTTCACGGCTGCACTGAAAATTGACAAGCAATTAAGTAGAGCAGCTGAACGCAAGTGGAGAACAACTAAAACTGAGGAAAATCGGAAGACGTACAGGCATTTTCACTGTAACTACATAAAAAATATTAAATTGGCAAAAAAGTCCTACCTAACCCAAAGAATAAATAATGCTGCTCACTCAAGCAAGGAACTTTATAAAATACTACAAGAATTCACCTTCTCTCCCTCCCAAGAGTGGGTAGACTCCATTTCATTTTTCTTCAATAATAAAATTAAAACCATCTATTCTTCTTTCCGCCTTGACGATACAGATTCTCATTATTCAGTCAACGACTTGTCCATGTTGGCCATACCTTCGGAAACAATAAATGTCCCTGTGCTTAAGGAATTTGAATCCATAACCACTTCCGAAGTATCAGAACGCCTGACAAAAATCCCCTGGAGACCTTTTCCCCCCCTCGACCCTGTACAAAGCTCATGCCTCTAATTGCCAATGATCTAACCCAAATCTTTAACATGATGCTACAGCAAGTTAAGGTTCCTCTGATACAGAAACAAGCTCATATCAAACCCATTCTTAAGAAACCTTCAGCAGACCCCAACCTTCCGGCCAACTATCGCCCAATCTCCCTCTTGCCTTACTTTGGGAAGGTGCTAGACCACCTTATTAATAAACGGCTAACTGTACATCTGGAGAAACACGGTCTACTTGACCCCTCACAATGTGGCTTTCGGGCCTCCCATAGTACGGAGACTACTGTAGTCGAGATTGTTGACAATATAAAGGCTTACCCTGGAGAAAAAGGAATCGGCTGTCCTGGTTCTCTTAGAACTGTCTGCCGCCTTTGATACCTTCTCCCACAGCATTCTAAAACATCGGCAGTGAGAGGTGGGTATCAGAAGAAAGCCTATCCCTGGTTTGAGAGCTATTTGGCCGACAGGTCTACCATCGTGGTTGCCGATTCAATGACCTCCTGTAGTTAGCCGGTAACTGTCGGGGTTCCTCAGGGTTCAATACTCAGTCCTAGGTTGTTTACCCTTTATCTTACTCCTTTAGCTGGAATCATCAGAGCACACAGCTTTCAGACCGTGTCCTATGCTGACGATACCCAATTGTTGGTCACCTGTGACTCTGACCACATCGGCACCCAAGCTCGCTTGAAGAGCTGTATGGTCCAAATCAACAAATGGATGAGTACAAACAAGTTACAATTAAATAGTAGCAAATCTGAAATTATCTTGTTTGGAAGGGCTGTGGAATTTTGGTCGCCGAATTGGTGGCCCTCAGAACTAGGCATGTGCCCCCTTTCCAAGCCATCTGTACGTAATCTGGGGATTTCATAAATCTGGCTCAGCGCTTCTTTCTCCTCCTCGCACATCAAAGCGCTCCAACTAATTGGTGCACTGTGTTGCACTATAAAATAATAAACCTGCTCCGTAGTGTGCATGCGCGGTCTGCCCAGACTTAACCCTCACATTCTCTTGTGCATGCTTGGTGTGCCCAGAATTAACCCTCACATTCTCTTGTACATGATTGGTCTGCCCAGTTTTAAACCTCACATTCTCGTGTGCACGCTTGGTCTGCCCAGTCTTAACCCTCACATTCTCCGTCAGCTGGTGGCAATTACAGTGAAATTAGTGTGTTTCATCACTCTCTCAGTACTTCACCTCACAGCCCGCTTAACCTATCTCTACTTCTATATGTACCTCCACCCCCCTTTTATCTCTGATCTCTTTACCTCAACTTTGTCTACCTCACCTCTCATCTAATATACCTCACTCTGCTCCACCTTTCTATACCTCTCTCTCATGCCCTTGCCTCTCTTTCAGTGTCTGTACCTACGGGAAACATCCTTTACAACGCAACTTTTACCACGCAGTGCCTTTACGATGCAACTTTTACAACGCAAACCATTACAACGAATTGCGCTGGGGGGCGCTCTAGGATAGGGAATAGGTTTAATTTACTGTCCAACACCTTCCCACTATCCACGGGGACTGGAGTTGGAATAGTAAATTAAACTATTCACTATCCAGCGCCCAAAAGCACTATGCGTTGTAATGGTATGCGTTGTAGAAACCGCGTTGTAAAAGCATGCGATGTAAAAGCATGCGTTGTAATGTCATACATCCGTACCTACACCTTTATCTATCACTCTTAATCCCAGCTCTCTTACTCAACTCTCTCTACCGTAACCCTATCTCTGTACCACACTTATTTTGTTTCTCTATTACATCCCTGTATCTCTCCTTCTTCCATTTCACTGCTCACACAAACTCATCTCTAGCTTTACCTCACCTCCATCCTCTCTTCACGTGCTTCTACCTAACCTCTCTCACCATCTCTCTCCTCCCTTTCTGTGCCTCACCATTCTCCTCTCCTTTCTAGCTAATTTCTCTCTGCCTCACCTCTCTCTGCCCCACCAACCCCTCACTCACTACATACATTTTAGATTTAACTCATTATTAGTTTACTGCCTAATCTCTCCACCTCTCTTTCTCACCCTCTACCTCTGTTCTCTTTCCTTCACCTCTCTAAATATATTACTACTTTCTGGCTACCTCTATTGTTCTACCTCAACCATTAACTATTCTCTCTTTCTTTCTGTCTCACTCGCTCTTTCACTCAGACACACATCATTCTCTGGAACTCCTTCTCCACTTCACCTCACCCCCTCCATCTCAACTATCTCTCTCAAACTTTATCTGTACGGATCGCTCTACCTAACTGTCTCTTCCTCTTTAATTTTCCCACAACTCGATATCTCCATATTAACATCACCTCTCTTTCTCTAGTTCATATAGGTTTTCAAATACCTTGTTTCGCTCTTCATCGGATTCCTCTTTCTACACTTCACCTCTCTGTACTCTCGTTACCTGAAATGTTGTGCTCTACCTCTTCCCATTTTGCACTCTCTATCGAGCATCGTCCACTTCTTGCTGCTTTTACCTCCCTCTAATTCACCTTTTAGCTACATTGCCTCTCTCTCTTCACCTCCCCCCTTGGAAAACTGTCCTCTTCTGCCTCTCTACATTACCTTCTCCATAAACTCTACCTATTTCTCTACCTCTCTTTCACATCTTCCTCTATCTACGACTCTTCATCTTTCCATCTGGCTACCTCACATTTTTCTATTTGCTTTTCCTCTCTCCGCCTCTCATATCTTTCTACATTATTTCGGTCTCTCCCTTCCACCTGTACTTAATGTCTCTCGCTCTACTGTTCTCTTTAAGTCTCAGTGCATTTCCTGTATCCTGGCCGGTACCATTATCTTACTCAGTAGGGTCACAGGTAACTGCCGAGCTGGAGAGGTTTACACATATATAGAAGTGAAGATGACAATGCATGGGAAGAGAAATAAAGGGGAGTTATTAGATGGGACTGTGAAAATCTTCAGAGCAGTGCTGTGATTTTTCGTTGCTATAGCAGGAACACCAATGGTGAAAGGGGCTATATTGACGGTAACAAATTTTCAGCAACTAAAGCTACAATTTCCTGTGCTATATGCATAGGTCTTTTTCTTGTAATATTATGCACTAGTCCACTAAACGTAGCAGGTTTCTAGGAAATAGGTATAACAAGCTGGCTGGATATCCACATAAAATGTTTTTGCAAGTAAAAGATCTAGACCCAAACTCTAAAATAAATATCTTTATCAATGTTTTTGCAATTTTCTTTTGATAGTACTTGGCTGGTGGACTATAACCAGCTTGGACCTTTAGATGCTTTTGCCGGCCCGGATTCTGAAGGTTTAACATGATTCAGTCTTTTTTTGGCATCACAGGAACTTCAATTGAGCCTAAAAGTGGTAATACATTCAAATGTATTCCAAATAGGGAGCTCCAAATATGTGTTGCTCGGGGTTCTACGAACCCTTAATATCTCAATGAACTGTAAGTTATAGTTTTATAAGCTAGTTTGAACAAGCGTCACCAACTGAATGCAAAACGACTGCCTCAAACTCAACACAGAAAAAACAGAAGAACTGATCTTCGGGAACACCGACTCTTGGTGGTTTGCTGAACTAGGACCCTCACCCACTCCTACAGACCATGCCCGGAACCTCTACATCCTCCTGGACAAACTCACTGAAAAAAACCCCCATCAACGCAGTCTCCTACGCCTGCTACTTCACTCTTTGCACGCTCCGAGAGATCTTCAAATGTCTCACAATCAGCACCAGAAGCACCATCACTCAAGCCCTCGTTACTAGCCGCCTGGACTACAGCAACACCCTATGCAGGAATTACCACACACACCCTGAAGAGACTCCAGACCATACAGAACTCAGCAGCCAAGCTCAGAGTCGACCTCCCCAGACATACCCACATTATCCCACACCTCAAGAAACTCCACTGGCTCCTCGTACACAAAAGGTGTCAATTCAGGTCGCTGACCCACAACTACAAAGCCTTGCAAAACCAAGGACCAGCTTATATAAACCACCACCTAAGGTTCCAGCAACCCTTCAGACATCTGCGCTTCACCTCCCTGTCTCACCCCGCACTGCATCCGCCGAAGCAACAATAGAGGACAATCCTTCTCCTACCTCGCAGCGAAGTCCTGGAACAGCCTCCCCCTCCCCCTCCAGCCTGACCCTCCAGGGACTCAAGACCTGGTTGTTGAACTGATTCACTGAAGCAGCATGGCTACCAGGGCCTGGATACCCTAGTGGGTAATAGCTGGGCTTTATAAATCTGCTTTAACCGCTCCCACGCTCATGACGAGCTGAACTCGTCATGAGCCACAGTTCTCGTGTGCTCATGACTAGCTGAGCTCGTCATGACCGTTAGAACGCTCAGACGCGGGGCTAATTGCCCTGCTGGGCGTTCTAAGGAACGGGCGTGGTCACACACGAGAAACATGGCTCATGACGAGAGCTCGTCATGGGCACCGGGGCGATGTGCGCGCCCCCCTCCCCTGCCCCCAGCAGAGAGGGTGAATCGGCCCCGCAGCCAAGGGGTTAAATAAAAACCTCACAATACTTTAGGGAACAAAGTTAGGATTCAAAGAGTTCAATGTATAGAACTGTGAGCAAAAGCGCTTAAAATGTATTACAAAGATTAAACTAATATTTCTCTGTAAAAATACGCTTTTGTTTCCTTCTAGCACAACTGATAATCCATTATAATGATAATCTAACCAATTAAAAAAAACAAGGGTGTATTTGTGAAAAAGAGTAAGAACCCCAAATGGACCCATTCTGGACCATTTCCCAATATAAAGGAGTTTAAACCCACACACTGAGACCAGATTGAATCTTTGATGTACTATAACAAGGTCACACAGTGACCCCATTGCACAGTGCACCGTAAAGTCCTACGTTTCAACAAGGAAACATAGCATTCTGGGACATGTAGTTTAGGTTTAAGCACTGTTAGTATGGGTTCTAAAATATCATAATGCAATGTGCTGTTAATGACCCATGGCTAACTGAAGGGAGTCATATAAAACAGGGGCCATGTAGAACTGCCCCGGGCCCTCATTCCCCCTCTGCCCCCTCCTCCCTCCCTCCCACTGCCCCCCTCCTCCCTCCCTCCCACTGCCCCCCTCCCTTCCTCCTCTGCCCCCCTCACTCTGCCTCCTCACTTTGCCCCCCTCCCTCCGCACCCCTCCCTCCCTGCCTCTGCCCCTCCCTCCCTCCGCCCCCTCCCTCCCTCCCTCTGCACTTCCCTCCCTCTGCACCCCTCCCTCCCGCACTCTGCCCCCTTCCCTCCCTCTGCACCCCTCCCTCCCTCCCTCCCTCTGCCCCCCTCCCTCCCACTGCCCCCTTCCTCCCTCCTCTGCCCCTCCCTCCCTCTGCCCCCTCCCTCTGCCCCCCTCCTCCCTCCTCTGCCCCCCTCCTCCCTCCTCTGCCCCCCTCCTCCCTCCTCTGCCCCTCCCTCCCTCCTCTGTCTCCCCTCCCTCCCTCCCTCCTCTGCCACCCTCCCTCCCTCCACTGCCCCCTCCCTCCCTCCACTGCCCCCCTCCCTCCCTCCACTGCCCCCCTCCCTCCCTCCTCTGCCACCCTCCCTCCCTTGCCCCCTCCCTCCCTCCTCTGCCACCCTCTCTCCCTTGCCCCCTCCCTTCCTCCTTTGCCCCCCTCCCTCCCTCCCTTGCCCCCCTCCCTCCCTCCTTTGCCCCCTCCCTCCCTCCTCTGCCCCCTCCCTCCCTCCCTCCCTCCTTTGCCCCCTCCATCCCTGTTCTGCCCCCCTCCCTACCCACCTCCCTCCTCTGCCCCCCTCCCTCCCTCCTTTGCCCCCCTCCCTCCTTTGCCCCCTCCCTCCTTTGCCCCCTCCGTCCCTGTTCTGCCCCCCCTACCCCTCCCTACCCCCCTCCCTCCTCTGCCCCCTTCCCTACCCCCCTCCCTCCTCTGCCCTCTTCCCTCCCTCCCTCCCTCCTCTGCCCCCTTCGATCCCAACCTCCCTCCCTCCTCTGCCACCCTCCCTCCCTCATCTGCCCCCCTCCCTCCCCTGACCCCCTCTCTCCCCTGACCCCCTCTCTCCCCCCCTCTGCCCCCTCCCTCCTTTCCTCCTCTGCCCTCCTCCCTCCCTTCCTCCTCTGCCCCCTCCCTCCTCTGCCCCCTCCCTCCTCTGCCCCCTCCCTTCTCTGCCCCCCTCCCTCCCTCCCTTCTCTGCCCCCCTCCCTCCCTCCCTTCTCTGCCCCCCTCCCTCCCTCCCTCCCCTGCCCCCCTCCCTCCCTCCCTCCCTCCCCTGCCCCCCTCCCTCCCTCCCCTGCCCCCCTCCCTCCCTCCCTCCCCTGCCCCCCTCCCTCCCTCCCTCCCCTGCCCCCCTCCCTCCCTCCCTCCCTTCTCTGCCCCCCTCCCTCCCTCCCCTGCCCCCCTCCCTCCCTCCCTCCCTCCCTTCTCTGCCCCCCTCCCTCCCTCCCTTCTCTGCCCCCCTCCCTCCCTCCCTCCCTTCTCTGCCCCCCTCCCTCCCTTCTCTGCCCCCCTCCCTCCCTTCTCTGCCCCTTCTCAGTCTTACCCTCTCTCCTCCTCTTCTTTCTCTTCTGTAATAAACTGAACTGTTTCACTTCCGGGTCAGCACGTGCTGCTTCTCCCTGGCCTGTGAGAGTAATAATGGAAGAGTCAGAGTCACTTCCGGGTCAGCGCCACCAGCAGCAGACTGAGCCTCTCCCTGGCCTTTGTAGATTCACTGGTGGCAGAGTCAGCACAAGCAGCGAAGGCTACTGGGCTCTTCTCTTCCTGTGAGTGTGAAGAGTCTCCGGGTCATTGGTGGCAGAGTCAGCAGCAGCAGTGAGTCCTGCCAGGCCCAGCCTCCACTGACTCCAAAGCAGAGGGTTTTAAAGGTATCATTGAATTAAATGTTTAAACATTTCACAACAGACAAGAAAAAGAGCAAAAGAAACCAAAGAGTGTCAGTTCATTTATAAATGTAAATATGAAAGAGAAACCAAAGAGCGTCAGTTCATTTATAAATGTAAATATGAAAGAGAAACCAAAGAGCGTCAGTTCATTTATAAATGTAAATATGAAAGAGAAACCAAAGAGCGTCAGTTCATTTATAAATGTAAATATGAAAGAGAAACTAAAGAGCGTCAGTTCATTTAAAAATGTAAATATGAAAGAAAAACCAGAGTCAGTTCATTTATAAATGTAAATATGAAAGAGAAACTAAAGAGTCAGTTCATTTATAAATGTAAATATGAAAGAGAAACTAAAGAGCGTCAGTTCATTTATAAATGTAAATATGAAAGAGAAACCAAAGAGAGTCAGTTCATTTATAAATGTAAATATGAGGAGTGACAGCCACAGTTTTAAGAAAGGATCCAATTTTCCATCCACTTAATAAACCCGTCAGTGTCCCAAGTCAGCCTCAGTATTGAGGATCAGGTGTGGCGCAGCGGCCAGAGCAACTGACTCCAGAGTACAGGGCTCCGGTGATAGGTGTGGCGCAGCGGCCAGAGCAGCTGACTCCAGAGCACAGGGCTCCTGGGACAGGTGTGGCACAGCGGCCAGAGCAGCTGACTCCGGAGCACAAGGCTCCGGGGACAGGTGTGGCGCAGCGGCCAGAGCAGCTGACTCCGGGGCCCAGGGCTCTGGGGCAGGTGTGGCACAGCGGCCAGAGCAGCTGACCCCGGGGCAGAGGCTCTGGGGACAGGTGTGGTGCAGCCGCCAGAGCAGCTGACTCCGGAGCACAGGGCTCACTGCTCGAGCCCCAGCATTGGCCGCAGCTCAGCATCATGTGACTCTGGGCAACAGCTCACTTCATCTCCCCGACGGCCCCAGCGCCTGGATACCCTTAGGGGTGATGAGTCGTACTTTACAAATCTGCAATTTAGGGACACGCCGGAGTAAAGGAGGAGTTTGCTGAATTCAATCACTTTTAGGTGCTTTTATTTAATCTTGAGGGAAACAGCTTCTGTATTTAATGTTACTGGTGGTTCTTTTTCCTAGGCTGTTGTACGTTATAGGGAGTGGGTGCTGATGGCTTCTTCCACTTATCTTCTAGGGATCAGAGAGTCTGCCTTTCTGTATTTAGACTAGGTGAAAGCTGTTCTTTGTTGATTCTGAATTTAGGTGCAAGAGTTTTCATGATGCTCCGCCTGGACGGAGGCATTTTCAAGTATCAGCCGTGCCAAGTGCCACGCATCAGGGGTTAGTGTAACACATTGCAGTGCATCTCACCAAATTCCTGCACTAAAGTACGTTTGTCACACCTTTTTAGGTCTCATGCCTAGCGTTGCACTGCGCAGCTTTGCTCACGCAGCGCGAGACATTGTGGACATGAAAAACGGGGATTTAGCTCTGACCTAGGAATCGCACGCGCTCGTGCGTGTACGATTCCTTTTGTGCTACCCCATTGGCCTTTGCGTGCGTCTTTTTACCAATAGGCCATGTGGTTTCCATTATTATGAACCAGACATGGGCGCGATAATTAAAAGCACGTCTCGCAGTGGCGCGCGCACACACCACTGGCCGGCTTCTTTGTTTTCCAAGCTGAAGTGAAAGCAAACGCTTTCCCTGACGCTTGTTTCATGAGTCTCTGCTCTTTAATATGTACTTTAAACTAGGAGGCAGTGGGCTGACTGTGTGTAGGGAGGTATAGGTCCATTATTTAGAACGATAACATAATGTAGAAAATCTGGTATCTGACAAAGCCAGGGAAGTCGGTTCCCCAGAGGCTGTTGACTCGGTCTAGGACCGGTAGGAAAGTACAGCGCACGCTCCGTGAAACACACCTTCCCGATAGCGGCCATAAATCACTCACTCACTCAGTGCAGCGCCCCCTATGGAGCCCTCCGCGGTGCGCCTGCGGAGACAGGTCTGACGGATGTCAGAAGACAGCCGTGTACACGCCAACCTCTGACCAGCCTGTCAGCGGTATAAATGCGTGTAAAAAGACAGCTTTGTGGAGACCTCTGATATAGCTTGTGGGGGCCATCACCGGAGAATGTGTGCCCCTGAGCGGCAAGCACCTGTGGAGGGCTCTGAGCCCAGCACCCTCCCAAGCCCTGCGGTGATAGACAGCATGGTTTGTACAAATGGAGGCCCTGAACTCACAGGTTAAAGGTCACAAAGGTCAAAGCGAAAAGGAGCCGACCTAATAACAATAAACCCCCTTGTTTGTTCCAGAAAAGAATATTATATTTGTCCAGCAGTACCCAGGATACAGTACACATCTTCGCAATGCCTGGGGGGATGGTTGTCCTATACCGACCGGGCTCACAGTTCTGGCCTGGGAATGTCGTCTGATTGCATTTAAAGTACAGGACAGCGGATAAAGTTATGTAGAACTTCTTAAAGGTGTCAGTAATATATCAGGCTTCAGAGCCTGTACAAGGCGATTTACATAATTTAATTTCCTATTTATATGTTTTATTTGAATGTTAGTATTTTCTTTGTCAGAACCTGCCTGCCTTCTATGCTAACCCAGCAGTACAGGCGTTTAAGTGAGCCGGGTCTCAAGAAGTCTGAGCACCAACAGTTTCTTAAAAGGGGCCTTGAAATGGGTGTCTATCGGGCTCTGTTTTGAGCCGTGGCACAGGCGCCCTTTTTTTTCCGAAATGCAGTGACAGTAGTCTGCTGTCACTGGAGTTCGGAAACAAGCATTTTTTTAACAGGCATTTGTATATTGCTCAGTAATAACATCTGCAAACTCCATACATGGATACCAATTCACCAGCACACTCAATCTACCAGGTAATATTTTCTATAATGGTTTGTTTTCTGCAGTCACCAGCTTCAAAGCACAAACATCTCTTGCTCCTCCACCTTGTTCTTGAGGCATTTACGGTGGAAGGTGTCCTGTGTAGGCCCGTGACAGGAGGCTCGTAGCCCGCGCGCGTGCCCGTGCGCGTGACTGCGTGGGTGCTCCTCTGACCACTGCACCGTGTGATGCGAGGGGGAAGCTTCTCCACCAAAGGCGCAGCTACACTCCATGCGCCCCCGCACCCCTGCTTCAGCCCTGGCCCTGTGTTGTGTGGGGAAAAGGCTGCCTGTGGTGGGTCTAAAACTCTTACCAGTGACGCAGCGTCACTACTGCCCACGTTGCCGTGTGGGTAAGTTTTCCCACTGGCTAATGTTAAAAAAAAGTTTATCAAAAGATGTGTGTACCAGAACAGAGCATACATCATCACTCAGTGTTCATATGCTACTTTGAATATCAAAGTCAGAATCAATATTATCTCCTCAACAAATAATTTATGTTTTATTTATGTGTTATTGACGGGATGCATGGAGAAATGTGTGTAGGGCAGAAAACAAGACAGGAGGTGGGCAGAGTATGAAGTAGTATCTTTTTCTCAACTGTTGATTCCCATGGACCCCCCAGGACTTGTTTATATTTTCTTTCTGCTCAGGGACCTGTGTAAAAAAAAATCAGAACAATTCTTCAGAGCTCTTCACACACATTCATGCGTTTCCCTTCATCATCACGGCAACCGCTTCAGAGTCGCCCCTGTCATCTTTAACCATGGCAGGCCACGCGCCTCTCTCTCTTCTTCTGCAAGCGCCCACATAATACTGAAATGAGGGTAGCATTCAGACATGCTTGTCCGCAGAGTGGACGCTGTTCCTGACTGGTGAGCACTGGTGCACCCGGGGGCAGGCCGGGTGCTGGGGCAGGGGCAAGGGCTGCTCCTGTGTCAGGAGCCGTCACTGCTGTGCTGAGGCTGTGTAGCTGGTGCCATCTCTTGCTCCACTAAGCCTGGTTATACTCGGCTTCGGAAGGACGCACTATCTCTGCGGGCCACGCTGCCCAGAAGGTCACTGCTTATCATGGTTTGACCTGGGCTTAACTTGCTTGGCAGCTGGGAGGTTATCCGTTTACAACTCACTGGAGTAGAAAACGTGTTGGCCTATGTGTACTATTGGTGATTCTGCCGATTTGATTTTGAGAAAAGGAGTGTTGGCTTTTACCACGGTCCATCAGATTAAAACATATTTGTTCCATCACTCATCAATTAACAGTATTTTACTGGCAAGTGTTTCATTACCAGATTGTCACTCGACTTTTGGGGTACCACTATCAGGAACACATAATTTCATTGGGAGCTTGAGAGACCGCAGTTACATGGTGGCGATCTTTAAAATTTCATTGTAGGTGTGACCAGGCTTGGTCCCTACACAGTCCTGATCTCTGTGACACGCACCTTTCTTATGCCTTGAAAAAGTCTTTTTGATAAGACGAAACACGTGTCGGCAAAGTCGTGCACTGGGAGCTTTTTATGAAGAAATTGATTTTGGAATAAAGACTATCTAACAGCAAGATTACTACATGTGCTGGATTTTCTATTTTGGATTAATGTTGTTGAAAATGTCTTTATATTTGATTTAAATGGGGTTATTCATACCCATGGATGTGATATACATGTTTATGACTAGAAAGTAACAAGTGGTGTGCTGTCAAAACCCTATTTTCTTTTCTTGTATTGATGCACATTTTGTGTGCGGATAACACCGCTGGGTAGTAGGTGTTTTCAGGGCGAATCTAGCACCCATACCTAATCTTTTGTGTATGATACTTATACTTTTGTGTAGGATACTTATACTTCACGCCTATATTACATTATTACCACAGACTGTTCGGACGAATGTGCGGACATTTCCCTGTTAGGGAACACTACTACCTACCTATTGTTGTGAAATATTTTATTTATGTGTTATTGACGGAATGCATGGAGAGATGTGTGTAGGGCAGAAAACAAGACAGGAGGTGGGCAGAGTATGAAGTAGTATCTTTTTCCCAATTGTTGATTCCCAATGACCCCCCAGGACTTGTCCTCTTCCACTTGTTTATATTTTCTTTCTGCTCAGGGACCTGTGTAAAACAATTCTTCAGAGCTCTTCACACACATTCATGCGTTTCCCTTCCTCATCACGGCAACAGCTTCATAGTCGCCCCTTTCATCTTTAACCATGGTAGGTCACGTGCCTCTCTCTTTTTCTGCAAGCGCCCACATAATACTGAAATGAGGGTGGTATCCAGACATGTTTGTCCACAGAGTGGACGCTGTTCCTGACTGGTGAGCACTGGTGCACCGGGGGGCAGGCCGGGTGCTGGGGCAGGGGCAAGGGCTGCTCCTGTGCCATCTCTTTCTCCACTAAGCCAGGCATCGGCTGCCCTCCACGACCACTCAGAGGCCACTGCTGGTGAGCATACCTCAGGAGTGGCACCAGTCTCATCTGCCCAGGCCACATCTGGATTGTGAATGGGGTCTGGGCCTGCGCTGCTGTTGGGACTCTGTCGATAATCTGCTGGGGAACCTGTGGGGGAGGAGGAGGTGAAAAGCGTGTGGGTGGGGAGTGTTTCTTAGCTGTCTTCGTGGTTTTAAGCCAAGCTGTGTGTCATTTTAGACATATTTCAGTGTTGTTTTCTCGTACCTGGTCAGCATACACGCTCCTACCCTTGTGTCCATAATGTTACACCGCGCCTGTCTCTTCATAGCTACAGCTCCATCCTGTTTCTCTGCAGTGAACACTAATGCTTTGCCAGAGGGGGTCACTTTGCAGTTGGCCTGAGGCGCCCGGTGCTTACCCTCCTCATGTACACAGCTCCCCTCTGCACAACCCTGATCTACCCCAGCAGCTCTGGCCCCGTGTTCACCCTCTTCCTGCCACTCTGCCCACTCTTCTTGCTTCAGCTGCCTTTCCACTCTGCTTAGCTGACTGTTGTACCTTTCCGGCATCTTACTCCCAGACACATTCTGCCTAGCTGACTCTGGTGTCCCTACATCCAGTGTCCCCCGGACATAGTCTGCCCACCCTCCTTCTATCTATTACTACCTCTCCTGCAGGTACATTGTGCCACAACCTTGTGTCCCCCAGTGTCAAACTGGCACTTTAATATATCTACCTATATGACATCTGTCCATTCAAATCATATTCCGTTCTGCTCAGTCGATTCCTGTTCCTCTCTGATTACAAACTCCATGCTAAGACACTGCCCTTTCTGTCCCCGGTGCCCGTCCCTCTCTACCAGCCCAATCTTCCCACCCTTCTGCTAATCCCGGCTCAGCCATATATCACAGTCATGTCACATTTCTAAACTAAGCCAATTCACAGCTCTGTGCATTTGTCTCTTTCAACACGCATTTGGATCCGTCCTCAAAAATACTACAAAGATTTTCTGTAATTGTTTCTTTCCAATATTGTCTATTTTGTATGTGCTGGTCTATCCATTTTTGGATACACTACTACCAATTTCCTCATGCTACGCATTTGGATTTGTTCTACCACACTACCTCCACATGTCCTGCCCGTCCCTCATTGCTCAGCCTAGGTACTGCCCATCTGCCTCTGCTCACACAGTCTATCCTTCAAAAATAATCTGGTTGGCTCTAACTCCCAGGCCACGGATTCCCCCAAATCAGATGCCGCCTAGCTTTGTCAGGCCACCTCATGCCTGGCATGCCAACTCCTGTTCCTTTCTTCCCAGCCATCCTGTGTTCTTCTCTAACCAGCCTCTTCATGTTAGTTCTCTGCAAACCTCTTCATGTCACTTCTATCCATTTCCTGTCACACCCTCTGTCACTCTCTTCTCAAACCACTTCCTGTAACTCTCTTGCTAGGCCACTTCATGTTCCTCTTTGCCCAGCCACATCTTTGTACCAGTCCCGTTCTGCTCTTTCTGTCCGGGCCGTCCCTCTAGCCCCTCTCTGTCCATTAACTTCTAACTTTTCTATTTCCAGCCACCTTAATACACTCTGCGTACTCACCTTCCGCCCCTTCTGTTAATCCTCGTCTTGGTCCTGTCTTTTGGTTCTCTCCTTCTCTTGCCCCTTCCTTCTCTATCCGCTTTACTGCGTGTGCCCAGATGGCCTTTCCTAGACTCCTTTAAGATTCTTGGCCATACAGGGGCTGCTGCGTTATTTTCGGTTGTTCCGTGGCACTACGCTTACTTTAAGCTGCCCCTGCAGCACTGCCAATGGCCGTTACTCTCACAATGCTGCATATCTAGCCAGCCCCTGGGTAATACTCCCTCCCTCTGTTACCAGAGTGCTGCAGCTGTGGGTGCTTCTATGTTAGGCTGTCGAGGATAACTTCACTCAATGATACACAGTTCCAAACCAAAACAATTTCACAACACATACCTCCAATCCACACCACAGAATTCCACATCATGCCACAAAATTCAACAGCACACCACATAATTAAACTCCTCAACACGCCACTCCACAACACATAATACCCATTCACATAAGTGCACTTCATGACACACACTCACACTCCACATAATTCCACTACACTCAATATTACATCATTGCTATCCACATAATTCTACTGTACCCGTTTTGCAGCAGTAAACCAGCACCTCCATTGACCACGAGGAATTGCCAGGGACCGAGGGAACAGTTTCATGCAGCCTGGACCCGCCCGCCTGTCTCCAGCCGCCGCCCGCCTGTGAGCCAACGAAGAGCGGGGCCGCCTGGAGGAGACCGGCGAGGGGCTGAAAACTACATCACCCAGCAGCCCTCACTGGGGTCCAGCGTCATCACAGAGCGCCAAGCGGCGCTTTAAAACCACATCAACCCGGTCGAGTGGGCGACCCGTTTTGCAGCAGTAAACCAGCACCTCCATTGACCACGAGGAATTGCCAGGACTGGACCCGCCCGCCTGTCTCCAGCCGCCGCCCGCCTGTGAGCCAACGAAGAGCGGGGCCGCCTGGAGGAGACCGGCGAGGGGCTGAAAACTACATCACCCAGCAGCCCTCACTGGGGTCCAGCGTCATCACAGAGCGCCAAGCGGCGCTTTAAAATCACATCAACCCGGTCGAGTGGGCGACCCGTTTTGCAGCAGTAAACCAGCACCTCCATTGACCACGAGGAATTGCCAGGGACCGAGGGAACAGTTTCATGCAGCCTGGACCCGCCCGCCTGTCTCCAGCCGCCGCCCGCCTGTGAGCCAACGAAGAGCGGGGCCGCCTGGAGGAGACCGGCGAGGGGCTGAAAACTACATCACCCAGCAGCCCTCACTGGGGTCCAGCGTCATCACAGAGCGCCAAGCGGCGCTTTAAAACCACATCAACCCGGTCGAGTGGGCGACCCGTTTTGCAGCAGTAAACCAGCACCTCCATTGACCACGAGGAATTGCCAGGGACCGAGGGAACAGTTTCATGCAGCCTGGACCCGCCCGCCTGTCTCCAGCCGCCGCCCGCCTGTGAGCCAACGAAGAGCGGGGCCGCCTGGAGGAGACCGGCGAGGGGCTGAAAACTACATCACCCAGCAGCCCTCACTGGGGTCCAGCGTCATCACAGAGCGCCAAGCGGCGCTTTAAAACCACATCAACCCGGTCGAGTGGGCGACCCGTTTTGCAGCAGTAAACCAGCACCTCCATTGACCACGAGGAATTGCCAGGGACCGAGGGAACAGTTTCATGCAGCCTGGACCCGCCCGCCTGTCTCCAGCCGCCGCCCGCCTGTGAGCCAACGAAGAGCGGGGCCGCCTGGAGGAGACCGGCGAGGGGCTGAAAACTACATCACCCAGCAGCCCTCACTGGGGTCCAGCGTCATCACAGAGCGCCAAGCGGCGCTTTAAAACCACATCAACCCGGTCGAGTGGGCGACCCGTTTTGCAGCAGTAAACCAGCACCTCCATTGACCACGAGGAATTGCCAGGGACCGAGGGAACAGTTTCATGCAGCCTGGACCCGCCCGCCTGTCTCCAGCCGCCGCCCGCCTGTGAGCCAACGAAGAGCGGGGCCGCCTGGAGGAGACCGGCGAGGGGCTGAAAACTACATCACCCAGCAGCCCTCACTGGGGTCCAGCGTCATCACAGAGCGCCAAGCGGCGCTTTAAAACCACATCAACCCGGTCGAGTGGGCGACCCGTTTTGCAGCAGTAAACCAGCACCTCCATTGACCACGAGGAATTGCCAGGGACCGAGGGAACAGTTTCATGCAGCCTGGACCCGCCCGCCTGTCTCCAGCCGCCGCCCGCCTGTGAGCCAACGAAGAGCGGGGCCGCCTGGAGGAGACCGGCGAGGGGCTGAAAACTACATCACCCAGCAGCCCTCACTGGGGTCCAGCGTCATCACAGAGCGCCAAGCGGCGCTTTAAAACCACAACAACCCCGTCTCGCGGGACGCCCGGAGCGAAGCCCGGGCAAAGGGCGGGCCCTCTGTGGCCCTCCGGGGACCGAGGAGGCCGGGACGGGGCCATCCCCCTGAGATCCTGCCTAGCTGTCATCTACTAAGGTAAACGCCCATTGCTATTTCAACCTTCTGCACCTCCAAGCTATTACTTCTTCCAACTGCAACATCTCCTATAGCTTGCAAGGATGAATAAATGCCGTAATACTCCCGTGACTACAAGATCTGCCACCAGATTGAAAGATGTCACCAATAGCCCTCTTCCCACTATAACCGCCATAGACTTAATGCTACAAAAAACGATCAATGTCGTGGCGGATGCAATTCAGGACTCCGAAAGACGCCTCTCACTCACCCCAGATTTATGTTTTCCTGACCTCTCCTTACACACCACAGGTAACATTAACATTCTGGACAACACTATAAATTCTGAGGAGTCCATCTTAACGTTGTCATTTACAGGGCTTCCTAGCCCTCAGACAAGAGATAATACACAAACACTCTTGCCTATTTCATCTACAGGCAACAGTAGGAACAACAGCCTTGCGTTAACTGGTGAAAACGGCAGTAGCACCCATATGTCACCCATAGCACATCTACATTCAGTAGCCCCCTCTTTGGGTGGTTTTTCTTCTACAACGTCGAAACCCGTCACTAAAGTCAGTCGCTTGATAAAGAGCAAAACTAGGCCTACTGGCAAACGAGGCAAACTTAAGTCATCCATAGCAAAAAAACAAAAATCTTATCTCAAGGCTAAACATCTCAGCTTAGCTAAAGATGTCTGGTCTACTTTTAGACTGGCCAAACCTGCCCCAGAAACAGCGACCCTATGTCCTTTCATAAGCAGTCAAGACTCAGATTTGTTCTTGAATAAAGAGACGGCAGTACCTATAAATACGTCTACACACACCACAGTTAGGGCCGATCTTACAACGATAAACACAAAATCACTTCTGAGTGACCTAGAAAGCCTAATTAAGTCCCTTTTGTTACCTATCAGTGAGAGAGTCCTTAACATCGAGAACGCCTTAGGGAAGTTTGAAAGGGCCCAAAATGATGCAACATCTATTTTGCTTAAATCACTGAAGGTATCACAACCAATTTCTACCTTCACACCAGCTAGTAATTCCCTTGCTTTGATTAGCAACAAAAACCCTAGGGTAAAAAAAGCCATAGCCATCCCTACCCCTGCCAGTAAGCAAACCCAGTTAACATGCCAGGAAAAGACTCCTCCAATTATCCCAGCGACAATTCAAGATAGAGGTACTAATATATCCCATCCAGTGGCTGCCATACCAAGTAGCTCTCAAACCTTACCTGACGCTGAGATAGAAGATTGTGAATGGGCCGCCGAAAGCTCTCCAATCAAAATAGTAACTACCCAGGTAAAACAAACGAGACCAACTAAAAACCTCAAACAGGGCATACCTTTAAAACAATCAGGTGTTACCCTGACAAAACCGGTGGTAGTTAAGAGACCACTTCATGTTAACCTCCCGCCTGAATCTAGCCCGTACACCATTGTAATGATTGGTGTACCTAAACTGGTGGGGGACAGGGTAGAATCCCATGGGGACTTAAAAAATAAGGTGAGCCATTGGCTTACAACTCATAGACCAATCCCCAAACATATTAATGGTCATATTGCACAGGTAAGAAGAGTAGATTGGATGGGAAACAGATTTAAATCGACCGAGGGTGACTGTATCGTGGTAACCCTTGGGGACAGCCGTGCTGCCAGTTTCATAAGTAGCTGGAAAAGTGGTGTGACAAACAGTTTGATCCGTACCATGGCCTTAAGTTACTTTTACCCAAATAACCATGGTCGTCGTCCTACACAAGTACAGCCAACCTACGCACAGGAGGGGTTGCTTGAGCCAATAGTTGATAATCAATCTGGGGCCTATACACTGCCTATTGGTCCATATACCCGAACAAATCTTACTGATTACAGGCTTGAACAGCCATGGCAGAGTAGGCCTAGCAACCACCCTAGCAGATATCAGGAAAGAAGTGAGTTTTTTACTCGCCCCCAGCAGCAGCTCTATTTATACCCCCAACACTCAGACACCCATTATGGGGTTCCCATTTCTAATAGATTTGGTGCTCTTTATAATACTGATTATCTAGATGAGATAGATTGACAAATCGTATCTCCATCCTCCCACTCTATCCCTACTGAGCCCCCAACTAAGGTAGCTCCCCTCCACAGAGTACCAAGCATTTGTCTAGAGGGCATAAGTGTTTCCTTCCCAGAGGCTAGTGAAGCGCCCATGACAGCCCCCTCAGCACAATCCCATGAAAATACACTGAATGTGAGTGTGCGTAGCCATCCAGGTCTCTCAAACCAAATTCAACGCACAGTGCACAATGGAGCAAAGAACTCTCTAACCACTAGTAATGTAATGCATGAACATTTAATTACGGATCATGGGGTTCAAGTAATCTCTCCTTCCATAGATAAGGTCCAGATGGCAGATATGGGCCTCATTGAACAACGTTCCATACATCTTTTATCTTGGAACATAGCCGGACTAGCCGCTAAGGTTAATGATCCAGCGTGGTTAGCCTATGTAAAAAAGTATACAATCTTATGCTTCCAAGAAACCTGGTTAACAGAGGAAAATGCACATATCGAGGGCTTTCAAAGTTTCTTCTTACCAGCAGCCCCATCAAACAGTGGAAGATCCAAAGGGGGCCTGGCAACTTACATAAGCCTTACACTTAGCTGCCAGGTCTCAAATAGAGCACTGGACAATAAACATATTCAAATCTTAGTGCTCAGGAATGGTAAAAAGGCACTGACCCTTATTAATTTTTACAACGCGGTGTCATCAAATAAGGAGTGTAACATTCTTAAATTACAAAACCTTTTACAAGCAAAAGCGGATAGTCTACCTCGAAATATCATCATCGCCGGTGACTTTAACGCTTACCCCTGTGGTAACCCTGAAACGACACCTATTGGCCTCTTAGGCTGCAACAAGAGGTCTGGCTTTCACTTCGACCACTCGCCTCGAGGCACTTGTATCAATAACCTAATTGATGGTAGGAATCTAACCGTCGCAATGACCACGCTGGAGGACTCTCACAAATTTAATGTCCCCACATACAAAGGCCACGGTAAAGGCTCCTACATAGACCACATGTTCCTCTCAAGAGATCTAGTTGATTTAGCCACTGACTTTGAAATTCAAACAAGCATCTTCAGCGACCATAATCCTTTGTCGATCAGGATTGGAGGTGACCTTTTTGAACATAGGAAGCCTCGACCTGATCATGGTGTCCTAAAACCCATCAACGGAAACCGTCGTCTGAAGTGGTCAAAGGTTAACAGTGACTCCTTGTATGGTTCAATCATCACTAGCTGTGGTAGTGACCTAGATCTTTGTGTTTCATTATCTACCTTGCCCGAAGCGACTTTGACTGCCTTTGCTGCTGTTATTGACAAAATTGGCCAATTGTTGTCAGTACCAATAAAGGGTCATCATGAACACCAACCAGGGTGGTTTGATCAAGCTTGTTCAAAGGCCGGACGAGACTTAAAAAAAGCACTTAAGGCTACCCCAAGAGACCCTGTTCTTATAAAGTCACTGCGAACTAATTACAAGACAGTCCTGGCAGCTCGGAAAAAAGAAGTAAAAGCTGGAGTTTGGGAGAAGCTATGCGACCCTGCAATTCTGGGCAATAGCTCCAAGTTCTGGAGTATTGTAAACAAACCTTTGTTTGATGTCCCTATTAACTCTATGGTTGGGACTAATATATCTGAGGAAGAGTGGACGTCACATTACAGTACAATTTTTAAAAGTGATAATTCGCAAGCAGATTCTGTTTTTAAATCCTCTGATGAAAATGTGTTGTGTTTCACAGTGGGGGAGATAGAAAAGGGGATACAAGGAGGGATACAAGGATTAACCTGCAACAAAGCACCTGGCCCCGATGGTATACCACCCGACCTATTTAAATCAAACATTTCCTTATGGGCACCAGTTATAACTGCAGTTGTAAACGCAGGAATTCTGGCTGGCTGCCCAAAAGCCTGGGGGTCCTCGACCATCGTCCCTGTTTTCAAGAAGGGTGATCGTGGTAGTGTTACTTGCTACAGACCCATATCCCTGATTAACTCAGTTACAAAGGTGGTGGGGGGTATCATCCTAAATAGATTAACAGCTTGGGCCAACGATAATAATATACTGTCACCAATACAATATGGGTTCAGACCAGGCCACTCTACGATAACCCAATGTCTGAATCTATATTTAATAAACAGCAAATACACCTTAGCAAGAAAAGGGACGATCCATATGGCCTTTATGGATTTATCGTCCGCGTTTGACTGTGTAGACAGAGGCAGGCTTTGGGAGGTCCTGCTAAAAATGGGGGTGGAACAAAATCTGGTCAACCTCCTTGTTGACCTCCACTCGGACACAAGAGCAAACGTCCGCTACACCCATGACATGAAGGTAACAAGAGATTTTAGAATAACCAGAGGTGTCAGACAAGGGTGCATCCTTGCCCCTTTTCTTTTTAATCTTTATATTAATGAGTTGGAGGAGCACCTATTAAAAACTGGTACAGATTTTCCTTACATTGGCAAGAAGGGCATACCTGTCCTATTATATGCGGACGACGCCGTTTTAATATCTAGAACGGCGCTCGGACTCCAAATCTTGTTAGACTCTTTTAATAACTTCATGAACTCCCGTGGCCTGAGTATTAATAACTCGAAATCCTTTACAATGATGACAGGTGTATCTTCAAAAAAAATATACCCTCACTTTGTAAATGGAGACAAAATACCCACCACCAAGACCTTTTCGTACCTTGGGGTCCTTTTCGATCATAAATTAACCTGGGCACCAGCAATACAAAAGAAAAAGGGCGAGGTAGTGCGGGCCAATGCAGCAATACTGGACTTCACTAGAAAAATGGGCAATAGCCCGGTGGCTGCTGTCCTGAAGTTACATCAAGCCAAAAGCACCGCAATTGCACGTTACGAAAGTGAAATATGGGGATCAGAATTACTAGGCGCCCTTGAAGTTACTGAGAATAACTTTTTAAAACAGGTCTTAAGGTTACCTAGGGGTACAGCCAACTTCCCAGTACACGAGGAACTTGGCATTCCACATCTAAGTGATAAGCTGGCCGTGAATCCTTTGTTATGCTGGCTGAACAGCTGGCTAAACACAGCCATACCTCTTACCAGAAACATTCTTCAAGAGGCACTACAGTGGGATGGCAGACTCAAGATCCCATGGTTAAAATATGTGCGAATGTGGCTTTTTGAACTAGGCCGACCAGATTTATTTCTATCCCCCGAAACAATAACTAAGACTGACGTAACCTTTGTTAGGAACACTTTTATGCTGTCCAGGTGCATGACACAGGAGGAAAACGAATACAAGAAAAGCAGTGTGAGACAGTATGCTTTAACCAAAACCTGTTTACATATGGAACCCTACCTGTCTTGGCCCATGTCCGGTTATGACCGTTTTTTATTAACAAGGTTTCGATTTAATATGTTCCATTTTTTATTAGCTGTACCAAGTGGAGCGCATAGAGGACAAGTGTTGCCAGCTTGCGGCTGCGACAATAAGTCTCCGCAAGATCTGGCACACTTTTTATTTTTTTGTCAGTTTTATATACTCCCCCGTAACCTGTTTTTAAAACCTTTACTTAAGCACCTGAATTTTGTACAACTCAGACCTGCACTTTGTCACCTTCAAATGCTAAATAGTGAATGTACTATGTTTGTATGTAGTTTTTTAAAACTCGCAGTTAAACATAGAAAAAGCATGGAAGGGTAACTAATTTTGCTGCTGATTGTACTCCTATTTCCATTGTATTTTTACCCTTTTTAACTATTTTATTGTGTCTATGCTTGTGAATGTCTTGTTGTAATACCACTCTTCCTATTTTTATCATTACTGTATGAATCAACTTTCATGAAATGTTCTTTTATGATTGTTATATGCAAACAATCGAATAAAGATATTCTATTCTATTCTACTGTACACCATGCCACACAATTCCGCAACTAATAATTCTAATCCAACCCACATAATTTCACACCACAAACATCCCCTCCAAACCAAAACACATGAAAAAAGACGTTGTCAATTTAAATGCAAATAGCTCTAACTCTCACAAATGCGAGACCTATTGCACTGCAAATGCTTGTTAGTATTTCTTGAGGCGTTTTGCTTTCACTGAGGCTTGAGGGCAGCCAGCCTGTATTTGTTTAATCTTATTGCAGTCTTGGCCGCACCAAGAGAGGTGACTGGGTTGTCATGGAAACGTCTTCTGGGCCCAGCTTATTACAATATATGGGCATTGTTTCTGGTGCACACGTCCAGAAACAATAATCAAAGTGTCTCTGACCATGAGCACATGCTCTGTTCCCACCTCCAGTCGAGGGAAGGACCGGCCTTTAGGACAGTGTGACTGTGCCAGGACTGGTCCCACAGGTCAGTATGAGGGCCTTTGTGTTGGTCACTTGTGGGTCTGTTTCATGGACTGGTGGGACCTTTATAGCTAGATTAGATTGTAGATTTTCCTGATATTATCACATGGACAGTAATTTGTATAGCAACCAAAACCCCGATCCCCAGCGCAATACCTGCATCCATTGGGGTGTTTCAGCACCCCCAGCGTGCCTTAATGATTGTGCACCCCTCCAATTTGAAGACTGTGAAGAAGACCTACATTGGTTGATTCCCGAGGCTAATATTTCACCAACCAGGTCCTAGACACCGCTGGTGCTCCAGATTAAATCCCCCACCCTAAACCACTCCCTAAGAGTTTGTAACAGTCAAACTAAATCAGACACACCCGGGAAGCACACTTTTAATCAACCAGGACACTCTTCTATCATAGACTACATCCTGACATCTGTCAGCATGTGGCACCGGGTGGTGGACGTTGCTGTTCTGACCCGACACAACAGCGACCACAATCCTCTAATCTTGGACTTGGAACTGCCATTTAATGAGGAAGTCTCTGGTCTAAACATACTGAAAGATGACAGAGTAACCTAGACCAACAATAGAAGAAGAGTCCGGTGGTCAACCATACAGAAATCCCGTGATAGGATGGCTTCCCTATAGGTCTTAGTGATTCTGTATCTAGTGGCAGCAGAACAGTCCATTCCCAGTGATGGTACATTCATCTCCTTCACTCGAGTTGCAGAGACCCATGAGGTGTTGATTTCCACTCTGGCTGATATATTTCCCCCGTCATACTGAAGTGCATGTAAAATGACCAAACACCCCTGGTTTAAGGACAGTTGTCGGGTGGCCAAGTGAGCATTGATAGAGGCAATCAAAACCAGAGATAGACCCCTAATCAAAGAAAAGAGGGCGCTGTACAGAGCTAGCATCACCAAAGCAGAACAAGCATTGGCATAGCCAATAGGTCTCGCCTTTGGGACTTTATAAGTGTTTAGTTATCCAGCACAATATCCTTGGTGCAACAACATCAACTGTTGCATGGCTAAACACTTATAAGGTCCCAAAGGCGAGACCTATTGGCTATGCCAATGCTTGTTGATAATAAGGGGCAGGCTGAGGAGTAGTGCAGCATCTCATGACTCTGACTTCTAGTTTACACTTGAAGTGCTGAAGAGTACGTTGTATTTTTGCTGCTAAAAAGCTGTAATGGCAGGGACGTTTGTCATCCTGACATCTGACCCACCACCTGACGAGGAAGGGGTGATCCATAGCACCCAGCCCTTGTCATGTCTCTTTACCTGGCTGCCGCTGCATTACAAAGCCTTTCCGCAACAGCAGGGAAAGGAGATCAAAAGAACATATGCATAGCCAGAGCCAAGGACCCCCTCCCCCAACCCTCCAGGCGTTTGCTTTAGGTATTCAAGAAAGACGACTTTACGTAGCAGTCACCGCGCCATGAGCCGGCAACGTGAGGTCAGTTGAATCGCATCAGTAAAATGGAACACACTGTTTGAAAATGTAAAAGTGGTTGTGTTTCTTTTTACAACTCAGTTGTGATAGTAAGCGCTATATAAATGCAATTCAAACAAATTTAAACAACACGGATTGTTATAACCTGAACTTTCTCAGTCTATTAAAACTATTTTCAAAGTGACATTGTGCAGAAAGGTTTCACTTTTCCCCATAAGGCTGGCATAAAAGATTTTAAAAAATGAGTTTTCAAAAACTGAGATAACACATGATGTGACTAAACCTGAAATGGAAGTCACGAGCTTTTAAAAACTCTCACTGTATTCCAATACGATGCTGCAAAACGGAATACCATTCAATCATTTCCCAAACAACCGCCTTACATTTCGTGGATGCTTCCAATTCAGTGTTTACTGTGAGCTGAAATTATTGTCCCACTCACAGCAGACAAACAGAAACAGAAAAAAGATTGACAAAGAGAATAGAGAGAGCAGAATAGATCTCTAGACAGATGAGAGTGGGATACATAATGAAAGCGAGAGAGAGCGGCGCCATACAGTCCTACATAGATATGGAGGCAGATAAGGATGGACAGAGGGTCAGAGACAGAGGCAGGCAGATATGGTTACAGATAGAAACAGACCTAGATAGTGAACTATGTATAGAGATTGGTGTGTAGAGAGAGATGGAGAGATACATAGGCATTGCTACTAAGAGACATGGATATGTGCAGATAGATATCTAGCCAAAACCAACCTCCACGAGGGAATGAAGGCCGCCGCCAACTGGATGAGGAGCAGCCGTCTGAAGCTGAACTCAGACAAGACGGAGGTCCTCATCCTCGGACCCACCCCTCAGCCTGGGACGACTCCTGGTGGCCGACCACACTGGGAACAGCACCAACACCCACCGACCATGCACGCAACCTAGCATTCATCCTCGACTCCTCCCTCTCCATGTCTAAACAGGTCAACGCCGTCTCCTCCTCCTGCTACTACACCCTCCGCATGCTCTACAGGATCTACAAGTGGATCCCGACCGAAACAAGAAAAAAGGTGACACAGGCCCTCGTCAGCAGCGGACTGGACTACGGCAACCGACTCCACAGCAATCCCAGCCAAACACCTATGATGACTACAACGCATCCAAAACGCCTCCGCCCAACTGATCCTCAATGTTCCCCGCCGCAGCCACATCACTCCCCATCTGAGAGACCTACACTTGCTCCCCATCGACAAGAGAAACACCTTCAAGCTCCTCACCCAAGCACACAACGCACTCCACAACGCTGGACCAGCCTACCTGAACAGCAGACTCAGCTTCTACACCCCCACCCGCCAGCTCCACTCCGCCAACCTCGCCCTCGCCGCCATTCCATGCTGATCTTAAGTCTTGGGTGCTTATGCCCTTAACATTATACAGCAGATCAGCAATTTTCAAGATGGTGGAGCTTCCTCGGCTGCTTTACCAGCTACAGAATCACCCATACCTGATCCCGACCAGATGGTACCGGCTGGTGAATTCTGTGCTTGGGCAGTTTCTGTGGGAGGGGGGCAAAGTGTGTGTGGCTCTACGAGCATGCTTTCTATCCACCTATTGTGGAGGACTCGCGTCCTCAGACAATCTCTCGTATTACCAGGCCTCACACCTCCTTGTCCTCAATAATTGGTGGTACGGCGACAGGAGAGACCTGGCATATCCGCTGGAACGATGACTCATGGGGTCCAATACACTGCATACTATCTTATACTCGGCGCCGCTGTGAGGTGGGATGCCATCAGCCACGCGTGTGGTATTCCTGATCTGGAGGCAGGCGCTGCGCCGCATGGGTTGGTGGGATACCCTGACTAGGGAGACCCCCTTTGGAACAATGGGTGCCTGCCCGAGCTGGCGGCCTTGCAGGGCTTCCAGGGATGGGATGATATTGGTATTTCAACTCTGGGGGATGTTGTGAGGGGCACGACACTCAGGTCTTTACGGGACCTATAGAGCGAATTTCTTATGCCCCAGTCACAATTCTACTGATACCTCAAGTTTTGCCATGCTCTGTCCCCTAGTCTGGAAGGTTTGGAATCTCTCCCTGAATTCAGCCCACTGGAGGCGAGAGACTTTATGGGGGATCTGGAAACCAAAAAGATCTCCTGGATCTATCAATCTCTAGTTACGCATTGCTCCACCACACTTCAGAAGCTGCGGGGGGACTGGGAGAAAGATGTGGGCACACTGGAGGAGGAGGATTGGAGGGAGGCCCTGGCGGCCCCACGGGGAGCGGCCATAGTGATGCGCCTTCACCTCATCCAGTTTAAATATTTGCACGGGGTCTATTTGACCCGGGCGCGTCTGTGCCGAGCGGGTCTGTTTGCCTCCTCGGAGTGTCTTAGATGTGGTCGGGAGGAGGGCACGTTCATACATACTATCTGGCAGTGCCTTTCCCTGGATCGTTTCTTGAGGGGGGTGTTCTCCTGCCTGCCGGAGGTCCTGGGGTAGAAACTCCCACGTACGCCGAGACTAGCTCTGCTCCACTTAATGAAAGGAATAGAGGGTAACATTTACAAACGACATCTCATGCAACTAGGCTTCACATTGGCAAAGCGAGATATCGCCAAGGCGTGGAAGGCGCCGCAGGCCCCATCGGTGGCCGCTTGGAAGAACGGCTTGGACTTTTGCATGGGGATAGAACAGCCTGTTTTTGTAGCCAGGGGATGTCCACGTAAACATTACAAAATATGGAAAAGATGGTCAGATTATCGGGGTCTGTGGCTGGAGCCGCCAACTGTTGTAGAGGCTCATCCACTGGAATAATTTCTGATGTACATGGGTGTTGACCCGGCCTCATGGCGTGGTCCTACCCCTCCTGCATGACGGGCCCAGAACGACATCGGCCCTCCACCGAGCCTCGGGCAGCCCCTTCTGCCCGACCCTGCACGCCCCAACACTGCCGGTCCGGTTACCATCCCGGACCACCACTACCGGCCTGGCTCCATCTTGGGCCCATCATGTCCTGAGCACGAGGCCTCGCCCGACTCCATCTTGGGCCCACCACGTCACGAACATGTGGCCTCGGCCCCGGCCCAGGCCCCAGCGAAGCCCCGACATCGAGGCACCAAGATCCACCCAGGTGGTCGAGTGGCCACTCGACAGATCCCAGAGGAAGGGGAGTTTTGATGGCCCTCCAGTCGTCCCCGGACGCCTGGTATCGATTGCCCTCCGGCCTCCCTGGGCGCTGGCTCCACCCCCCTGCTGGGTGTCTGGACACCATCATCCCGGCCCCTCTGGCCCCCAGGCGCGAGGGTCCGGACATCAAAGGACCCCAGTCCTATATCTGGGCCAGCCCCGGAGTAGGACGCCAGTTGTATCCTGGACTGGAAAGCCCTGCTGACGCTGTCACGGCCGACACCAGAAGAACTCATTTCCTGTAACCTGAAGATACCCTGAGAGCCTGCTGGCGCTGCCGCGGCCCACCTTTGCTGAACCATCTTGAGAGCCTGCTGGCGCTGCCGCGGCCCACCTTTGCTGAACCATCTTGAGAGCCTGCTGGCGCTGCCGCGGCCCACCTTTGCTGAACCATCTTGAGAGCCTGCTGGCGCTGCCGCGGCCCATCCTCACCGAACCCACCTCGAGCCTCCTCTCCGTTACCGACCACCTGTCGAGTCCTGCTGGCGCTGCCGCAGCTCGGCCTCTCGGAACCCCCGGCTCGAGGATTGAGAGCTGTGCGCAGGGTATCCCTTCCTGCACCCATATTGAGACTGTCCCGCTACCACGTCCCTTTTACGAGACTCTACACATCCCTCGATCTGCCTGTACACACCGCTGAGAACCAGCAACCTTTATTCCTGATAAAGCTTAAGAACTTAACCTCTTGTGTGGTGTCCGTTTGTAGTGTTGTGGTTACTCTGCTGTACGATCCTAGGAGAGGACCCTCACCCAGGAGGCCTCTCGATAACGCTCGGCTGCTTCTCGACGGAGAGGTGGACCTAGGGGTGGTCAGTCAGACTTCTTCTGCCTCCCCCGGGGTCGCCTTTCTAACAGTGGTGGCAAGCGACGGGATCCGAGCCGACGCAGATCGTACAGAGAGTGATTCACTCACTACCGAGAAAAACACACCGCGACCATGACTACGCAAGAAACGAGACCGACTACGGAATTCCAGAAAGAGAAAATGGAAGACTACAGTCACAAGGAATTAAAACAATTCTGGGCATCACTACCACTGGCCTAAGCACCAAGGAAGACTTTAAATCGGCCCTACAGGCATGGGTGGACGCCGGTGACACGCCACCCCAGAATGAGGACAACCCGGGTCCGAACGGAAGCCCGGAGACCGACACGACCCCAGTGGGGGAGAGACCCGCAAATCCAGGCACGGGCCCCCACGAAGACGCCCGAGAGCGAGAGAGGAACCGGCTCCACGAATTGGAGCTCGCCCGACTCCGGCTGGATGGAGAACTGCAGCTGGCGGAAAGGAAAATAGCACTCGAGCAACTACGGGTAGAAGGAGACCCGGAGGAGAAACGAAGACAAAGAGACCTCGAGGAAAAGAGACTCATGCTCGAGCATGAGCGCGGCTTAAAGGAACTAGAAATCAAGGCCAAGACAAACGAGACCAGCACCTCCGGGGGCAAGACCCCGCCCCCGCCGGTGGACACGAAGGTGCACATACCCAAGGATGTCGTCAAAGAGTACTACAAGAACGGCGACATCCAACAGTGGTTCAAAGCCTATGAAGTAGCCATGACCGCCCATCGAGTACCCCTCAAGGACTGGGGCGCCGGTCTGTGGGGGAAGTTCGTCAACGAAGGGAGGGATGCCCTGCTAGAGCTTCCCGATGCCGAGATGACCTCATATGAACACATGAAAACCGCTCTCCTCACTCGCTACGGACTCACCCCGGAAATGTACCGGCAGCGATTCCGAGACTGTAAAAAAATCCCCGGTACAACTTAGGTGGAGTACGTGAACTTTTACAGCAGAGCCTTCGAGGGGTGGATCAAAGGCAGCCAGGTCACCACCTACCAGCAGTTGGTCGACCTCATTATATGGGAACATCTTTCCAACAACTGCTTCATCGAACTCCGGCAGCACCTCCTCGACAGCAAACTGACTGAGCCACGAAAACTCGCTGTCGAGGCGGATAGATGGGTGAGCACCCGAGCCCCACGGAGCCCGATGGGAGACTACGGCCGGGGATCCCCGGGGAACCACCGACCACGAGGCGGCGGAGGAGGCCAGAACAGGGGCCGAGACGCCCCCACGGGGTCCTCCCCTACCTCCACTTCGCCATCCCTGGGCCGAAGGGGGGTTCCCCCAGCAAGACCGGGGCCCCGCCCGAATGTTACGTGCCACCGAGGCCAGCGACAGGGTCATTATGCAAATGACCCCCTCTGCCCGATGAACCAGCGACCCGGCACCACCGCCCCCCCGAACCGCCAGATCGCGGCCGCCATCCTGGGTACAGAAGGAGGCGAGGAAGAAGACAACGACCCCGAACAGGCCGAGTGGGAGCCCGCCGCTATGATCTTGGCATGCCTGGGTGATCGAGACCTGATCCCCGAGACCCGATCCCAGGCAACACACAGAAATACCGCCAATGGGTCACCATCAATGGACGCCGGGCCGAAGCCCTCCGTGACACTGGAGCCAGCGTGACGGCGGTCCGCTGCCGCTTGGTGACCCCAGAACAAATTCTCCCCAATGTCCTGTGCCCGGTGCGGACGGCGGACAACTCAGAGAGTTTATGCCAGATGGCCCGTATCCCCTTCGAATGGGGAGGGGTGTCGGGTATGCTGAAGGTGACCGTCCGGGACGATGCCCCCGTGGACTGCCTCCTCGGGAACGACCTGGAAAGTTCCCCCTGGGCCGGTGTCGAGCGGAGAGAGCATCTGGGGATGCTAGGCCTTCCAGAGTGGGTCTGTGCGACCACCCGCTCCATGTCCGCCCAAGCCTCCGCCCCAACGGAGGATGCCCCGACCGAGGAACCAGATTGGCCCGCACCTCCACCACCCGCCGTCCCCGAGGACGCCGACCCTGAACCCGGCCCCCAGGGGCCCAGCCATGAAGACCTCACGGAGCTCGGCCACCTTCCAGAACTAGCTCAATGGCGCCAAGAAGGTGGCCCCACCCGCGAACAATTCCGTCAGGAACAGAAAACCTGTCCCTCCCTCGAGGAAATCCGACAACAAGCCGCCACTCAAGCCGCTGGAGACCCCTCGGGATCCCACTGGGTCTATTGGGACCACGACCTTCTCTACAGCGAGCAGAAGATTGCCGAACTAGGGGCCAGCCGGGTGCTGGTCGTTCCCCTCCGATTCAAAGACTTCCTCTTGAACTTGGCACCAGACGTGCCCCTCGCCGGGCACCTGGGGCAGGACAAAACTTACAGCCGCCTGGTGACCCATTTCTACTGGCCGAAAATGTGCAACGATATGCATAATCACTGCCGATCCTGTCCGACTTGTCAAGCCAGCGGGAAGAGCGGGGGAAAAGTCAAAGCTCCACTCCAGCCTTTTCCCGTGGTCACCACCCCCTTCGAGCGAGTAGGGATCGACATCGTGGGACCCTTGGACCCCCACACTTCTCAGGGGCACCGCTTCATCCTCGTTCTAGTGGACCATGCCACCCGCTATCCTGAAGCCATCCCCCTCCGAACCATCACGGCCCCAGTAGTAGGCCGAGCCCTAATGGGGATCTTCTCCAGAGTCGGCTTCCCCCGAGAAGTCGTGAGTGATCGGGGCACCAACTTTATATCTAAATATATGCGGTCCCTGTGGCAACAGTGCGGGGTCACATATAAGTTCACCACCCCGTATCACCCCCAAGGAAATGGACTTGTGGAGCGGTTTAACCGAACACTGAAGGGAATGATCAAGGGCCTAGAGGAGCCGCTACGACGCAAATGGGATGTCCTGCTGCCCTGCCTCCTGTTTGCATATCGCGAGGTACCCCAGAAGTCCCTGGGGTTCAGCCCCTTTGAACTATTGTATGGGCACCCGGTTCCGAGGCCCCCTCAGCCTGGTCAAGGAAGGCTGGGAGACGGCTGTCCGAGGTGCTCCACCCGATGTCTACCAGTACCTCCTGACACTCCGCAACCAGACTCGGAAGTTCCTGGAACTTGCCGAGGCCAACCTGGAGGCTTGTCAGGAGGAGATGAAACGCTGGTATGACCAGAACGCCTCGTCCATCGAATTCGAGCCGGGCCAGCAGGTCTGGGTCATGTCCCCGGTTGAACCTTGTGCCCTCCAGGACAAATGGACGGGGCCCTTCAAAGTGGTGGAGCGCAAGAGCCCCGTCACCTATCTGGTGGACATGGAGTCCCCCAGAAACCCCCTCCGGGTTCTACACGCTAACCGGCTCAAGCCACACTTTGCCCGCACTGAACTAAGTCTGCTGCTAGCGACCGATGACGGAGCGGAAGACGACTCCGAACCGCTACCAGATCTCATGAGCACCACCGAGAAAGACGGCTCCATAGAAGGGGTCACGCTCTCCTCTACCCTGACCCCAGAACAGCACCAAGACTGCCGACAGCTGCTGGGGCAATTAGCAGATCTATTTTCCCTCACTCCTGGAGTCACCCAGTGGTGTGTCCACGATGTGGACACCGGAGACAGCCCGCCTGTAAGACACCGAGCTTTCCGAGTGCCCGACCGAGTTCGGGCCTGCATTCAATTCGAAGTGGCCAAGATGCTAGCTCTGGGGGTAGTCGAACCCTCCGACAGTCCCTGGGCCAGTCCCGTTGTCCTAGTCCCTAAAGCCGCCGCCCCCGGCACACCCCCGGAGCTCCGGTTCTGTGTTGACTACCGGGGGCTGAATGCAGTCACCAGGACCGACGCACATCCCATCCCCCGGGCGGATGAACTGATCGATCGCCTGGGGGCCGCAAAGTATCTCAGCACCTTCGACCTCACCTATTGGCAGATCGGCCTCACCCCTGGAGCACAAGAGCGATCGGCCTTCTCGACCCCTGATGGCCACTACCATTTCAAGGTGATGCCCTTCGGCATGAAAAACGCCCCGGCCACCTTCCAGAGACTCGTGAATCAGGTGCTGGCCGGACTGGAGGAGTTCAGCGCCGCCTATCTAGACGACATTGCGGTGTACAGCCTCCACTGGGATGAGCACCTGACCCACCTCTGGGAGGTCCTGTCGGCCCTCCGACGGGCCGGACTGACAATAAAGGCCAGCAAGTGCCAGATAGGCCAAGGGTCCGTGACCTATCTGGGACACCAAGTGGGGAGCGGCCAGGTGGCTCCCCTCCAGCCAAAGATTGACGCCATCCGGGCCTGGGAGCCCTCGGTCACCCAAACAGCCGTCCGAGCCTTCCTGGATCTCACAGGATATTATCGGCGGTTCATAAAGGACTATGGAAGCATTGTGGGGCCCCTCACAGAACTAACCTCCAAGAGACTACCCCAAAAGGTGCGCTGGACCCCCGACTGCCAGGTCGCCTTTGACACACTAAAGACCGCTATGTGCACCGCCCCTGTGCTCCAAGCCCCCGACTACAGCCGAGAGTTTGTGGTCCAAACCGACGCCTCGGAGCACCGCATTGGGGCGGTCCTCTTCCAAGTAAACCCTAAGGGAGCCGACCTTCCCGTTGCCTTCATCAGCCGGCGGCTGCTGGCCAGAGAACAACGGTGGAGCACCATCGAGAGGGAAGCCTTCGCCGTCGTGTGGGCCCTAAAAAAGCTCCGGCCCTACCTCTTCGGCACCCACTTCCGGGTCCAGACCGACCACCGGCCCCTGCGGTGGCTGATGCAGATGCGGGGAGAAAACCCGAAACTGTTGCGATGGTCCATCTCCCTGCAGGGGATGGACTTCACTGTGGAGCATCGCCCCGGCAACGACCACGCCAATGCTGACGGCCTGTCCCGATTCTTCCGCCTCGGCGAGGAGAACCCCCAAGAAGATGGGTGACTCTCCCCTGCCTTCAGCTGGGGGGGACGCGTGTTGGACCCGGCCTCATGGCGTGGTCCTACCCCTCCCGCATGGCGGGCCCAGAACGACATTGGCCCTCCACCGAGCCTCGGGCAGCCCCTTCTGCCCGACCCTGCACGCCCCAACACTGCCGGTCCGGTTACCATCCCGGACCACCACTACCGGCCTGGCTCCATCTTGGGCCAATCATGTCTTGAGCACGAGGCCTCGCCCGACTCCATCTTGGGCCCACCACGTCACGAACACGTGGCCTCGGCCCCGGCCCAGGCCCCAGCGAAGCCCCGACATCGAGGCACCAAGATCCACCCAGGTGGTCGAGTGGCCACTCGACAGATCCCGGAGGAAGGGGAGTTTCGATGGCCCTCCAGCTGTCCCCGGACGCCTGGTATCGATCGCCCTCCGGCCTCCCTGGGCGCTGGCTCCACCCCCCTGCTGGGTGTCTGGACACCATCATCCCGGCCCCTCTGGCCCCCAGGCGCGAGGGTCCGGACATCAAAGGACCCCAGTCCTATATCTGGGCCAGCCCCGGAGTAGGACGCCAGTTGTATCCTGGACTGGAAAGCCCTGCTGACGCTGTCACGGCCGACACCAGAAGAACTCATTTCCTGTAACCTGAAGAAACCCTGAGAGCCTGCTGGCGCTGCCGCGGCCCACCTTTGCTGAACCATCTTGAGAGCCTGCTGGCGCTGCCACGGCCCACCTTTGCTGAACCATCTTGAGAGCCTGCTGGCGCTGCCGCGGCCCACCTTTGCTGAAACCATCTTGAGAGCCTGCTGGCGCTGCCGCGGCCCACCTTTGCAGAACCATCTTGAGAGCCTGCTGGCGCTGCCGCGGCCCATCCTCACCGAAACCACCTCGAGGCCTGCTGGTGCTGCCGCGGCCTCCTCTCCGTTACCGACCACCTGTCGAGTCCTGCTGGCGCTGCCGCAGCTCGGCCTCTCGGAACCCCCGGCTCGAGGATTGAGAGCTGTGCGCAGGGTATCCCTTCCTGCACCCATATTGAGACTGTCCCACTACCACGTCCCTTTTACGAGACTCTACACATCCCTCGATCTGCCTGTACACACCGCTGAGAACCAGCAACCTTTATTCCTGATAAAGCTTAAGAACTTACCCTCTTGTGTGGTGTCCGTTTGTAGTGTTGTGGTTACTCTGCTGTACGATCCTAGGAGAGGACCCTCACCCAGGAGGCCTCTCGATAACGCTCGGCTGCTTCTCGACGGAGAGGTGGACCTAGGGGTGGTCAGTCAGACATCTTCTGCCTCCCCCGGGATCGCCTTTCTAACAATGGGGATGTGGTGGTGCAGGGCAGGGGGGGGGGGATCCGGGGAGGTGTTTGCTATTGTGCCAAGACTCTGTTGTTCTGTATAAAGGCTGTGGCCAGGACTATGCGGACTCTGTGCGGCTTCAGGAGAAGGGAACTGGGGTCACCAGTTCCCCGGGGGTAGCCTGGCACGAGCAGGTAGGCACCCGAAAGCTTAGGTGTTATGTGACTACACAGCACACGCATCCACTGAGACAATAAAACGCACGCAAAGACTGAGACCACACCAGTGAGTTTGATTTAAAAGAATATGCTTTTATATAAGATCATGGTTAGGGTAATCAAAAATCACAGTATCAATTACTCATCAAAACATTTAATCAGAGGGGAGTAAAGGTGAGGCTGTTCTGCTTTTAAAACTCCCGTTTTGTATTTTTGTTCGTTTTTGTTCTCTTGACCCTGCTTTTAAAATAGAGGTATTTACTGGGCTCTCCCCTCACCTGCACACTAATTGTGAAGCACCGCTGTTCGAGCGGACCCGGTTCTGGGGTGGTTGGGGGTCTCCCGAGTTTGTTTAACGGCCGCCATTTTGGGAAGGGCATTGACGCTCTTTGAGCGCCATCTTGAGTGTCCTGGTGGTGCGCTTTGCCCCTCACCTGGAAGCACTATTTAAGGCGGTCCTTCTAGTGTCAGACCTTGATAGGTCTCAGCGTTCAGGTGCTGGCAGCTCATTATAGTCTACTGCGCTGCGCGGTGAGGCTGTTCTGCTTTTAAAACTCCCGTTTTTTATTTTTGTTCGTTTTTGTTCTCTTGACCTTGCTTCAAAAATAGAGGTATTTACTGGGCTCTCCCCTCACCTGCACACTAATTGTGAAGCACCGCTGTTCGAGCGGACCCGGTTCTGGGGTGGTTGGGGGTCTCCCAAGTTTGTTTAACGGCCGCCATTTTGGGAAGGGCATTGACGCTCCTTGAGCGCCATCTTGAGTGTCCTGGTGATGCGCTTTGCTCCTCACCTGGAGGCACTATTTAAACCAGTCCCCAGAGCGAAGCGGGATCGCGTAGAGGGTCGGCCTTCGCTTTGCCTGAGTCTTGCCAGAGTCCTGCCCGTCTGCGCCCGTCAGCGTCCCCGAGGCGGCGGAGCGGCGGTAGATTCTGGTGGTATACTGTTCTTGGGCAAGATGATTTGTTATTCTGCTAGGGAACTTTGCGCATTGCAAAAACGTCCCTGTGCATGCCGATCCGTGTTCCCGGGCCGTTATAGGGGTAAGCGGCATTGCCCGGGTTGCGGTTGGGTGCCTAATTATGCCCCCGTCTCCTCACAAGGGAGAGGTGAGGATCGAGTGAGACATCTTTTCCTACTGCTCAATACTAGATCGGTAGGCAAGCATGCTCTGGAGATCTTTGATCTCCTTGTGAGAGAAAAGCCACTCTGCCTGCTGCTGACCGAAACCTGGTTGGGGGAGCTGTCCAATCCGGACATCATGGCAGCGATTCCCCCGGATTATAATATCTTCCGGCAAGATAGAGCCAAAGGGTGGGGTAGCGGTGGTAGTGAATAAAGCAGTTTCCTGCTCTATTCTCACTTTTAACGCCATCGCAGGATCTGAATCTCTTGCTTTTCCCATCAGACTGTCCCCGCAACAAGCCCTGAAAGGGCTGCTGTTGTATAGATCCCCTGGCCCAGTTGGATCCTTTTTCGACGACCTCCAGGCTGCCACTGTTGGGTTGGTCTTCAGTGCGCAGCACTGTCTTCTGGCAGGAGACTTTAACTTCCATATGGATGTCGCCGGTGATTCGGATGCCAACAAACTGCAGGATATCACGGCTTCTCTGGGCCTTGTCCCTTGTCTCACAGGTCCCACTCATGATAAAGAACACACCTTGGAACAGGTCTTCTCTTCAATCCCTCTCTTTGATACCAAGCTCCTTCCCGTGCTTTGGACTGACCATAGGCTGGCCAAATTCTCGATATTAGCCAGCAAGAAACCCCCTTGTGTGCCGAGACAGCATGGCACGGCGCGGAGGGCTCTGCATAGAGTCACGCCTGAGATGTTAAATCAGGCGGCTGTGGACCATCCGTGCTCTCTATCAGGTAACTTGGAGCAGGACGTTGAGTCCCTACAGGGGTGGTTGACGGAGAGGCTGAATGATCTGGCCCTCGTTATGGCCCCGAGAAATAAGATCAAGAGGGTTTCGGCCCCCTGGTTCACCGAGGCACTGTTGGCCACTCGCCGCCAATGTAAGGTGGCAGAAAGGGCGTGGCGCCTCCATTATGATCTGGAGGCCAGAGTGGCTTATAGGTCAATGGTTAAAGCCTACCACTGCGACATTCTCCGTGAAAAAAAGGTTTTCTTGGCCAGGAGGATTGAGGCCGCCTCAAACTCATGTAAGGAGATCTTTGCCGTAGTTAGGGAGTTTATGGCCCCCAGATCCAACTTGCCCCAAGGGGGTCCATCTGAGTTGTGGGTCTGTGACCTGGCCAGATTTTTCACGGATAAGATTAAGTCCATTCAGGACTCTTTCGCAGTGGGTTCAGCCGAGGTGCATGCTAGTGTGGTGGCGGGACCGGTGTGGCGGCCTTCGCAGGCTGTGGTCCTCGCAGAGTTCCCACCTATTTCCATCGATGCTTCCTTGGCGCTTCTGGCCAATCTTAAGTCGGGTTCGCCATTAGATCCCTGCCCGGCTAAATTTTTGGCTAAGATGGCGACTGTGGTCAACCCTGTGGTCAATCCACTTGTGAATTTGTCTCTGAGGGAGGGGCAGGTTCCATCGCCCTGGAAAAGGGCGATGGTGATCCCCCTCCTCAAGAAGCCTGGGCTGGATCCGGAGGTTCTGGCCAATTATAGGCCGATCTCCCTCCTCCCGGCGTTGGCCAAGATCACGGAGAAGCATGTGCACGGCGTTCTTTCCAGCTTTCTTGAGTCCAGTGATCTGCTACACCCTTCACAGTCCGGTTTCCGCCCTAATTTAAGTACGGAGACGGCACTGTTGGAGGTGTCAGAGATCATTAGGGAGACACTGGACTCTGGAGGTCGTGCCATGCTTGTCATGCTCGATCTGTCGGCGGCCTTTGACACCGTCCCCCATGAGATGCTTCTCGCCAGACTTTATGACATCGGTCTGAGGGGGACGGTGTTGGATTGGTTTTCATCTTTCCTGGAGGGCCGCCGACAAACGGTCTGGGCCTCTCCGAGCTCCGCCGAGATGCCGCCATTGGGAGTCGGTGTTCCGCAGGGATCTGTGTTGAGCCCGACTCTCTTTAACATCTTTATGACACCTTTGGCGGCACTGGTGGAGTCTTCTGGGGCCCGGATCGTTTCCTACGCCGATGACACGCAGTTGCTTTTCACGTGTGGGAAAGATCAGGCTTTTGATGGGGAGAACATCCGGGGCTGCTTGGAGTCGGTCTTCAGTTGGTTACAGTTGAACGGCCTCAAGGCCAATTCAGATAAATCGGAGGTGTTGTTCTTCGGCTGCTCCTTCGACCCCGATTGGCGGGCCTGGTGGCCCACAGATATGTGTCCCCCTGCCCTGGCATTGCTGGTGACAAAGAATCTGGGTGTAAAGATGGACAACAGCCTGACACTGGTGCCACATGTTCGTGGCCTAACGGGCACTTGTTTTGGGCTACTCAAGATGCTCCGGAAGTTTTTGCCTCTGCTCTCAGAAGAGCACAGAAAGATCACTGTGCAGGCCTTAGTTGGTTCCAGATTGGACTACGCTAATGTCCTGTACAGTGGTCTGCCGGACTATCTTGTTCAGCGGCTGCAGGTTGTGCAGAACGCTGCAGCTCGCGCTATTTTCGGCCTCCATAGGCGAGTAGGAGCCTCCGGTTTGTTGCAGTCGCTTCATTGGCTGCCCATCCGGAAGAGGATCATGTTTAAAGTTCTGACGCTGGCGCATAAAGCGCTTTTTGGTGTGGGCGCGAAGTACCTTCAACGCAGGCTCGCCTTTTACCGCTCGGCCAGATCTTTGCGATCCGAATCTTTGTTCTTGGCTGTGGTTCCTCGAATCAGGAAGGCACGCACTGGGGGGCGCTCCTTTAGTCTGAGGGCCCCTCAGCTGTGGAACACCCTGCCTTTGGCCCTACGGTCCTCTTCTAATCTGCTTCACTTCAGGAAGAGCCTGAAGACCTGGCTTTTTAACCTTTAGTATCTCTGCTGTTTTTTCTTTGTTTCAGTTGTTCGCTGTATGGTGTTATGTTTTTTATTTTGAGCTGCCTCGATAAAGCGCCGGAACACTCCTTTGGAGTAGCCGTGCGCTATAAAAATAAATGTATAACATAACATAACATAACATAAAGGGAGCAGTTCAATATCCAATTTAACACGTCACAATAAACATTTCATTAAAGGATTAGCATCTCATTACTTCACAATAAACCAGGGTAAAACATTTCATTAGGCATTAAATACCAAGGCACCCCGCGAATGAAGGACTGGACTATTTAAGGCCCAGCGGTGCCAGGGGACAACACCTGAAACCTTCGTGGGTTACCTGTTCCGGCGTACGAAATGACAGAGACACGGGACACTTCCTTCGGCGTCAAAGATCAGCGTTTATTACTGCAGGGATACAGAAATCGCTAGAAGTACAACAAAGTGTAGGTTCTGAGAGTCTGCTTCAAATTGCAAAAGTGAATTGCTCCTTTTATACACATTTTCGTCATTGCACAACATACGAACAAAAGGTTTACAACTCAGTTCCCATAGTAAACGTTAAAAGGATTGCATTCATGTTTTCAGAAACCCGGAACATAATTACAGTAGCATTGCCGGTTCCCAACTGTAAAAGCACATCATCTCGCCGCTAGGCACATTCCACTCTAGTTGTAAACAGGCGAAAGAAAGAGACAGGAACAGGTACAAGGAAGACAGACAACAATAGAGAAAAGAGTGTGGGGGTAATATCGGAAGCGTGATCACAGGATCAAAGGATTCGAGCCTAGCGCATGCAGGGCTGAAACAATAGCCCGGCACGGCAAGATTACCATCGAGCGGAGCCATCTGTCTTTGCAGTGTCATCCCCCTCGTCATAAAAGACGCACAAAAGGGATATGCATCTTCCGTAAGGCTTGGGAACTCAGGGTCATGAAGCGGACATTTGCCTGTTCGCTGACTACGTGAGGGCAGGAAAACAAATTGGATGCCGTATCTAAAATGGAACCCAGGGGTTCAGATAGAATAACCCGTAAATGAGACGAACCCTTCCAAGTAGTGTAGTGAAAATGCGTACACCTACTAATCTCGTCATTTACGGTTCATAGATACCAAACTCGTCCATATCAGAACATACCCAAAACATCGTTTCGATTCTCACGGAACCTCAGACGCTCCTTTTGCCCTCATGTAGGCAAGCACTAGTCGAAATCAGAATCAATTTCGATATTCATCAGATCATTCAGGTGTTGCTGGAACATCATCCTATCCATCAATGTCTCCTTGGTAACAGATGGCCTTCTTATACACGTTGTAGCACAAAGGCCACATAAGGCAGGACCACACTGCACGCAAAGACAACACGTGAACAAAAAACGTCACAACAACCCCTATAATCATCAGAAGCTTCCAACCCCAAGTCGACATCAGATCCCAAAACCATCCTAGAAGCGTCCAATCTCCCTCGTCCACGTGTATGGACTCTGAGATTTTATGCAACTTTGAGATGGCTTGATAAACAGTTGGAGCATTATCAGGTATGAAAATGCAGCAGCTCGAATGGATCACCTTACACACACCACCTCTATCTGCAAGTACAACGTCTAGAACCATACGGTTCTGTAGCGTCATAAGTCTATCCGCTTGAAGCTCTGCTGTCAGGTTACCAAGGGCGCTTGCAGTGATATTAGCAGTCGATTCCACCACACGAGTCAACTGTCCCAAGTTCCTACTATTAACCATAGGACCCCAAAACGGTAGGAAACCCTTAAAGAAGTCTCCTGCCTCTTGACTGGCTGTATCCTCTTTACTAATAACGCCTCTCACAACTCTGGTCTTGTGATAGTCTGAGGCAACGGTGGAAGTCGGTGGTAAAAGATTCGCGATATAGCAGGTGCCTGAAAAGTCACGAGGCAACCACGTATAAGCACGATCGTAACACACAAAATAAGTACCCTTGGCAGTCAGGAAGACAGGGGAAGAGAGCATCGGTAAAACATACGTCTCAGTACAAGCACTCTTCCCAAGCTGAGCTCTCGGATTTCGACCAAGACCTTGCAGACAGAAATGACCGAGATGAGGTACGATCCAGATCGGAGACGAGCTCTTAAGCTGTCTATCACTCACTGACATACTATACTCGACCTCACTCAGATCCTTGTAAGCTCGCACCTCTTCCTCTGGAATGATTGTTGCATCAAAAATATCTTCATCTAAATCAGCAATTGCTATCATCAAAGGCTTGTGGTACGGGCCAAAACCAAGGTCTGTGGAGCGAGGCTCTCGATGGGGGTAGGAATCTAGTGCACTATGGAACATAATTTGGAATGCTCGAGCTGACCCCTGGGAGCTGTAAGGAAGAACCAAATACGGAATACCCTTATCCATGGTATGTGGCATTAACCCACACACCCAACAATTGGTAGTATTCATCACCAACTGATGCTGATGCAGAAGTTGAACAAAGGAATTGTTCATAAATTCCGCACGTCTGACCTGTTCATGTTGGGGCAGAAGATGAAAGGAATGTGGCGAAATAGTGGAGACAGAATTTAGATCATGTGAAGGAGGAGTAGGTGAAGTGGAAGGCAATAATGATTGAATCCCAAAGTACACTCCACCCACCAGTAACAAAGAAACAGTTAGGAACAACATAAAAACCTGAAACAAAAAACATTTTGTTCGAAACATCTTATGCAATTTGGATCTTTGCACCGCCAGTTTCTCTATTTCCGACAGCTTAGAAAACTCCATCCTCTAAAGACCGTCCGTGACGTTCTTGACGCACTTCGTTCTGAGTAGCGATTATCAATTCCCAGGAGTTCCCAGAAATCGACAAAAGGTAATCGACCTAGTGTCAGAAACCTGCTAAACAGAAGGAGGTACCCGCACGGCCCTACGGCCAACCCAGATGGTAGGCTTTTAAACAATTGAGCATTCAGTTTAATATAAGTCTCCTAGCTGCACGGAAAAAGTTACACACACAATATAAAATGTCCACAACATTCATGGCAACAGTAAGGGGGTAATGTGAAGTCAAAAATAAAAAAAGAATTTATTAGTCTTTATCGCGCGGTCGAAGAAAATATCGACATTTTCCAGGTCGAGTCTGCTCTTCAAACAACGGTTCAGATGGCAAAACAGTGTTCGATTGTTCAGGTAACAGCTCAGAACTTGAACTCTCCAATGCTGATGACGAAGATACAGTTTCAGATGATTCAATAGGGATGTCTGATTGCACTGATTGAACTGAATCGTTCCCTACAGGCTGAGCATTGCTAAATGGCACATAGCGCAAAGGGGTATCGGTCTCAGTCGAGGCGACTCCTTTCCTTATCCGTGTATCTACTGGCAAAGGAAGCGGAACCTTCTTGGTGTGGGTGGCATGCACCCAATGCTTCCTTCCTTCCAGCCGAACTGCAGTCCTCGTCGCCAATAACACCTGGTGGGGTCCCACGAACCTTGGCTCAAGATTGCGTTTTCGTCCAAAATTTCGGGTGACCACCCAATCTCCAGGTTGTAGCCGGTGACCAGGACCCTCTGTTTGTGCCGGTAGAGCTTCAAAAACCTGTTGATGAATCAAACTCAATTTAGCAGTCAGATCATAAAGATAGTCAATCAACATTGGGTATTCAATTCTATCAAACTCCCTAGGCCTCGGAACTCCCCAAACGTTCGCAGGACGGCCGAACACAATCTCATATGGGCTAAGCCCTACTCGAGAGTGCACAGTCGCCCTGGTCGATAAGAGAGCTAGAGGCAAAGCATCAGGCCATGATAAACCAGTCGTTGCCTGGATTTTGGCAAGTTTTAGTTTCAGGGTACCATTGTATCCTTCCACTAAACCCGCTGATTGAGGATGGTTAGCGCTATGAAACTTCTGACGTATGCCAAGGCCACTACATACACTCTTCATCACCCTTCCCACAAACTCACTTCCATTATCCGACCATACAATCCGTGGCATGCCATATCTAGGGAAATATTCCTTGAGCAAAACCTTTGCTGTAGACAGGGCAGTATTATCCTTAAGGGGGTAAGCCTCAATCCATCTGGAGAACGCACAAACTACAACCAAGACATACTTCAGGTTATTGCATCTCTCCATATGGATGAAGTCCAACTGAATAATTTCAAAGGGACATGTAGGAGGAGCAAAGTGACCAGGTGGAGTGGGGGTGCCCTTACCAGGATTATACATCAAACATACCATGCAGTTCTTAACCACTCTCTCCGCACACTTAGTAATCCCATCATTCTTCCATACAGGAGACAACAACTTACATATACCTTTCGCGCTAATATGTGATGTGCCGTTAGCCATAGTAACAACGGCAAGCACATATGCATCCGGTAACATCCATCTCTGCTTTTCTGACAAATCAACCCAACATCCATTCCCGTCTAACTTCCCCGTGCTTTCTTTCCACTGAGTTTTTTCCATCTCAGTAGCCTCATTCTGTATCTCCTTCACACTCTCAACTGTGTCCTCACACATACCAGTCTCCGCTGGCCATCTTACTGAACTCGTAACATACATTCGATTTGTCAGATCTCTGGCTGTCTCCTTAGCAATCTCATCCGCAAACGCATTACCGCGGCCAACATCATCTGTCACTTTCCGATGCGCGCTGCATTTAATTATTGCCACCTGCTTAGGCAATGTAAGTGCATCCAAAAGGTCATTCACGAGCTGTCCATGTTGTATCTTCGTGCCATGCGACGTAAAAAACCCTCTTTCTCTCCACAATCGACCAAAACTATGCGCTACGCCAAATGCATACTGGCTATCGGTAAACACATTTACCCGCTTTCCTCTGGACAACACACACGCTCTCGTCAACGCAATTAACTCAGCCGTTTGGGCCGAATTCTGACTCAATCTCGCAGATTCCACAACCGTACTCAACGTCACTACAGCATACGCAGTCGTCACATCATCATTCGGCAACTTGAAGCATGAACCATCAACATACTAAGTACCATCGGGATCTACCAATGGAGTGTTTTTTAGGTCAATACGACCCTTCGTCTCTTCTTCAGTTCTTAAATAACAATCATGTGGTGCTACATCACCTGATTCCATGCTAATCGGCAACAATGTTGCTGGGTTCAACACATTACAACGTTTTATCCGAATATGACTTGCCAAAAGTGTCAACTCATAGCCAGACAACCTTGCACTCGTCAGGTGTTGAGTTTTTGTTCGGTTCAAAAGAGTGTCAACTGCATGCAGGACCATCACCGTAAGCATATTATCCATAACCAAACCTGCGGACTGTCGAATGGACACCGCAGCTGCCGCTGTTGCTCTTAAACAACTCGGCAATGCTCTAGCCACTGGATCTAAGGTCGAAGAAAAATATGCACATGGACGTTGTTTGTCGCCAAATTGTTACGTCAAGACACTCAACGCACAACCATCCCTCTCGTGAACATACAGTGTGAACGGCTTACTGTAATCGGGAGTGCCTAACACAGGAGCCGAACACAATGCATCGCGTAATTCAGAAAAACCCTTCTGACACTCTTCGGTCCAGGGCAAGGGAGTTGAAACATCCTTGCACGTGAGGGCTAACAATGGCTACGCCAATAATGAAAAATTTGGAATCCATTGTCTGCAGTCTGACGTAATACCTAGAAAGGCACGTACATCTCTCTGAGTTTTTGGCACAGTCATTCGAGCAATCGCTGCTGTTCTTTCTGGGGTCAACCTTCTCCTCTCCTTTGGCAATAAGTGACCTAAGTAGGTTACTTCTTGACAACAATATTGCAGCTTAGAAGGTGACACCTTGTGATGTAAGTCACATAAATGTTGCAACAACGATACTGTAGTAGTTCTGCAAATAACCTCGGTATAGCAGCCACCAATAGGTCGTCAACATACTGAATCAAAGCCGCACCCGTCGGTAACACAAATGCATCAAGTTGACTTTTAAGGGCTTGACTGTAGATCGATGGACTCTCACAGTAGCCCTGTGGTGCGCGTTTAAACCTAAAACTGCGACCACCTAATGAGAATCCGAATAAATCTCTGCTTTCCTCAGCGATCGGAATACTAAAGAAAGCATTCTTTAGGTCGATCACCGTGAACCAGGAGGCAGAAGCTGGAATCAAGGTCAACTAGGCCGTGATGTCAGGCACCACAGGAAACTGTGGGATCACTATTTTATTCACTTCTCTCAAATCAATCACAAAACGGTACACAGGAGGTTTAGATGGATCGGTTCGTTTCAAAATGGGTAACACAGGACTATTACACACATTTCCCCGAGTTTCTTCAATGACATCCTTTTTGATCAGGTCATAAATAATCGCTAATAGCGCTCGCTCACCATCAAGAGAGATACGATACTGAGGTATACGTGGTAACCGCACATTTGATTTCAAGTGGACCACATAAGGTGGAATGTCCAGCAGCCCCACATCATTGGGACCCGTGGCCCATAAAGACGCAGGAAGGGAACTCAATTCCGGTGGGAACTTATCGATTGACAAGTACATAGGAGAGATTACTCTCTGACCTAATGTAAGCTCCACTTCCGCAGGAGAGCAGTACAAAGTCGCATATAACCGTTTTAACAAATCCAAACCCAAAAGATTCTCACCACAACCTGTAGATAGGATCAATGGGGCCTCTAGCTCACGAGGACCAATCGTAAGGGACAAAGGGCTAGAGACAGGATTGCTTACAGGGGCGCCAGAGAATCCAATGGAAACATTTGTCAAGCCGGACAAAGGTGCGCCAGGGAGTTTTGAATGCATGATAGAACTTTTTGCTGCACCAGTGTCCAACAGAAAAGGCTCAACTACGCCAGATGTGGCAACTGCGACATAGGGCCCTCTCTGATCAACCGGAACTGACACTACTCCCTCTCTTTGTCGGTGGCTGTCCTAGTAACGGTCGCCTGCATCAATCTCATGTCCAACGTAATAATCGTCCACATGGTACTGCGCTGATCTATCGGACCTCGCATGTCGCTGGTCAAAAAAATTATTAGCGCCCGACGAAATAGGAGAGCGCTCATTCTGATTTTGAGGGGTGCCACGACCTCTACCTCGAGATGCCTGTTGGGGACCACCACGGCCCCCTCGAGCCAAAACATTATTATAGCGGTCACGTAAAGCGGGACAATTAAATTTCATATGGCCCTCTCCCCTACACACACTGATTATACCCAAGCATAGATCTAAAGTCAGAGGAGTCAGAGCGTGACTGCATCCTAGAAGACTGTGCTTGTGTTCGATACTGTTGTTGCGAATCATTTTGATTCGAACGCGGAGGATACGCTTGCTGCAACAAAACCTTTGTTTTAAGCTCCTTCGTTTTCTTATCTGAACGATCACTTTCTTCTTTTTCCCTATTCTTGTAGTATTGAGCCGTCGCTAATATTTGAGCAGTGGTTGAAACGGCCCATGCCCTTTCTGAATTCTTCAATTTGTTGCCTAGCTCAGGCAACAAATTTAACACAAACTTATCAACAAATAACTGCTGGCCTCCCTCAGTGCTCATATCCTGACCACTATGATAGATGAATGCCTCCTCAAATCTAGTAAAGAAATCCGAGACACTCTCGTCTTTCTTTTGCTTACAAGCCGACAATTTATCCCAATTCACCCTCATCGCTGGCATAAGAGTTTTCATGAGCGTAATGATTTTTTGGGGCAAATCCGCAATTAACTGCTCAGGCTTAGCCCCACCAATTTGTCGTCCATCCGCCGCTAGTAGTGCAGCCCAATCACCGCCTAACTCAGCCAAATGATTCTCTTGGCGAATTTTCGCCCAAATCGGTTGCGGTACGACATTACCAAACAGCATGTCGATGTCAGCAAGGTTCATAATAGAAGCATCCACCAGTTGGGATAACTCCTTATAATAACCTGCCGGATTCTTGCGTGGATCAGGCAAGGATTGCTTCACCTGCAAGACTTCTGATCGCTTCCATGGGAGGTGTATCCAAACTCTTTGAAAGTATGGCGGAACCACAGGATTAGCTGCAGGATCACCTGGCATCCATACTGGCGGAACCTCCCTCATAGGATACTGACCGGAGTTCGCCTTTTGATTATCGGAGTCATCATCAAATGACACTCGAGAAGGCACTGTGGACCTAAAGGCCAACAGTCACTCTAATGCACGTCGTACATCTCCACCTACGATCATACCGTTCGAAAATTGACTCCGAAGTTCAGTTATATCGGGCGGTACATTATCTAACTCATCATTATCCCACTCTTCTCTCAAAGAGTTACACATTTCTTCAAACACAAATCTCTGTGTGGGCTCATTAAACTGAGAAAAGGTATCGAAAACTATGCGCGAAGGGTATCTAGCAGGGTGTCTAATCCACCTACGCGCCATAGTCACTAACGTCGCACTCTCCCTTCCACCAGGGATTTGACTACGTCTCTGGGGAGATTCAGAGACATCGGATTGTAATAACGATCCGGAAAGTGGGGAATAGAGGTTAGCAACGGAGTTAGGGATATGATTACGAACGGAAGGAGAAGAGGAAAAAAGAACAGGAGCAACAACATTAGAAGCGACCGTAGAAACAGTAGGGGTAGCCAAGATAGTTGAAGTAGCAGGAACAATAGACTGAGAAGGTACAGGCAAAGGAGCAGGAGGAAGAGGAGCAGGTACAGGGACAAAAACAGGACCAACAACAGGCTGACCAGCAGCCGCCAAAATGACAGGAGGAAGAACAGGAGGAACTACAGGGGCTGTAGCACCCTGTGCATAAGGAGGTGCTGATTTCAACAGATACGCTAACAAAGGATCCTCCTTCGAATCTTCGTCCTTTTTATCAGAACTTGACAATAAAACCGGATAACATTTATCCACCTTCATGTGATGCAGTCTAATAGAAGCTTCATTTTCTTTATCTGCTTTATCTCGTTGGTATCGTTCTGCACCTTGCATCAGCGTAATGATACCCTCTCTTTTATTTTTCTTAAACAGTCTGATTTCTTTCTGCCTGGCCTCTTTGCGCCATAACCGAAAGGAATCGAACATAGCTGGCCTAGATTTCTTTTTATTTACAACAAGGGGTGGTGTTGGACAGAGTCTCTGAATAAAGCAGAGTACTCTCACCCAGTCAAGAGATCAGGGCTAGATCCAACACCGTTTTTTTTTTTTTTTTTTTTTTTTGGTAATCCTCATATATCACATATGGAACTCTTGATGGGACACTGGCTCCTCCATGCACTACTGGCCGTTCTGTACCGACCCTCATTCATTTTGGCCTTATGCAAGTTGGATTGCCCGTACCCTCAAGCGGCCACTACCTTCCCCTCCAAACTCCTTTTTTTCGCCGATCTTTGTGCGCCCTTTGCTACTTAGGAGTACAGGGAACCAGCAGGGCTCCAGACAAATCATTGGAAAACCAATCATCGAGATTGCCATGCCACCAAGGCTGCCCAAACATTCGTCTCACTTCTGGGATCACATGCCACATCTGATTTGCAGGTTAACATAATCTGCCTCAGGCAATTAGCAAAGGTAGGGGGAGTTGGATCTTTCCATGCCCTACAGATCTCACGCCTTGCTAAGAGGATGATAAAGAATACGAATTTAGTGGTGAGGTCATTCACCTGATAGTTCGTTACAAGCCCAAACATAACTGTAAGCCTTGGAAGTACTATAGACATTAACAGTACTTCTTCCAAAAATTCCTTTATCTTCCCCCAGTAGTCCGCCAATTCGGGACAGTCTATAAACATATGAATGTCGTCAGCTCTCAAGAGGCCACACCTAGGGCAGTTATAGTCAATATTTGAGAATTTTGCCAATTTCTTCGGGGTTATATAAACCCTATACATGGTGTATATGTGATTCCTTTTCAGCGCAGCCGGCTTGATTACAGCATTTAACACCCTGAAAGAGTCGTGCCAGAAATCTAAAAAGGACCCGTCTGCCGGGGTAAGAGCGTTGCTCCACAATTTACAGATTTCAGACTCTGTAACGTCCTCCCCCTCCAACATTGCCGAATACCAAAATGATATTTGGGATTTCCACTTACCCCTTCTAGCTACCTCTTCAAATTTGGGGTTTGGGGGGTTGTTATCATTGGGTATGTCAGGTCTCGTTGTCCACCAGCCTGACAATTGATAGTATTTAAACCGCGTCAGGGCTCCCCTAGTTAGATTAAACAGAGTGTCCCAACTTAAAAGTTGGCCATCTCCCTGCAGGTCTCCCCACCTCTCCAACCCTGCCTGCTTCAAAGGTAGTGATAGTTGATCATTAAGGCAGGCAGGGAGGCCTGGTGAGTCCCATATAGGTGCCTGCGGCGCATAATACAAGATGTTTAGTTTAGTCCTTACAAATACCCAATTTTTCAGAGCTGACCTTAAAATCTTCAACCTTACTTTCTTGAAAAATTTTGGGTCCCCAAACTTGTAAAGAAAGAAACTAGATCCCTGAGGGACGTCCTTTAATAAGACAGAAAATAGCAACCCCATTGATGATTGGTCTATATGGCCCGCCATAATTCTGAAATGCTTAAAATGAAAGGCATGGCAATACAACATTAAGTCTGGAAATGCTAGCCCTCCTGTCTTGAGACCCCTTCTTAATTTCTTCCATGCTATACGGGGGCCTTTAGCATTCCAAATGAATGAGCCCAGTTTTCCTTGTAGCTTTTTAATTAAGGGTGCTGGAAAAGATAATGGAATTGCATTAAATAAAAAAGTGACCTTAGGAAGCACTATCATTTTCAGGAGATTCACTCTCCCATATATATTTAAAGGCAGAGAGGACCAACGTTGCAATAAAACAATTGTGTCTTTAATGACCCTTTCTAAATTAATTTTGGGGATTTCATCTATCTCATTGACCAGATGGATTCCCAGATACCTCATTTTATTCTTCTTCCCCGTCGAACTAGACTGCTGGTTCCATTCCATTATTTCCGTCTTTTCAGCATTGATTGAGTACCCCGAAATATTACCAAACCCCTTTGCAACATCTAATAATCTGGGGATCGCTACGTCCGGATTTATAGTGTACATTAACAGGTCATCCGCATACAATGCCAACTTAAGCTCCATATCCGCTATCTTGAAGGGTTTAATTATTGGATCAGCTCTTAATAAACAAACGAAAGGCTCTATATATAAGTCAAACAATAGGGGGGATAAGGGACATCCCTGTCGAGTACCTCTGGAAATATGGACCTGCTCAGTCAATGAACCATTTACTAAGACCTTTGCTGTCGGAGCTAAATATAAGTGCTTGATGGCTGTTATGTAGTTCATCGGAAAGCCAAATTTTTCCATCGCCAACCACATGTAGTTCCAGTCGACCTGATCAAATGCCTTGGCGGCATCCACTGCTACTATAGTCAGAGGCAGCTTCTTTTCTTGAGCCAGATCAATCGCTGCTACCACTTGAAAAGTCAACTCGTTGAGCTGCCTATCCGGAATGAAGCCTCTTTGGTCACTATGTACTACCGATTTTACTACCTTTGCTAGTCTCGTGGCCAGTACCCCCGCAAATATTTTATAGTCCACATTTAGAAGTGAAATGGACCTGTAGGACTCTATCCTACTTGGGTCCTTGTTTGGCTTCAACAGTAATGTGACCGTTGCCTCCGCCCATGACCTGGGGACTTGTCCTCCCCTGAGTAGAACTTCGTTGAATAATGGGGTCAAAACCCCTATGATCTGCTCTACAACAATCTTAAACATCTCCACTGGAAGCCCATCTGGGCCTGCGGCTTTGCCCTTAGCCATTTTCGCCAGCTGAGCCCTTACTTCCCCTTCTTTGATTTCTGAACTAAGGTAAGAGCTGTCTGACTCAGATAACTTGGGGAGCAAGACATTTGCAAACCAGGATTCCACTTGATGCTTACCCACAGAAGAACTCGGTCCATATAGGGCCTGCATGTATCTCTTTGCTTCTTCTCTTATGCAGTCATCTTCGCTAGTTTTTTCCCCTGTACTTGATAAAACCAAACTATCTATCTGGTTTCTTGTTCTGTCTGCTCGAGCCTTCCAGGCCAGGAGACGCCCACACTTCTCACCGTAAGCAAACTGCTGTAAATTACTAATGTCCCACTTTTCCTTCAATTCCTTGTCCAACCCTGCTTGAAATTCAGCAAGCAAACAGTCGAGTTCTCTCTGAAGAATTAGCCTGTTATCCGACTCCTCTGCTGATGCCCTCTGTAACTCCTGCTCCTTAAGCTTGATTCTTGAAATCTGTGCTTCCCTTTTCTCTTTCCTCAGTCTATTCCTCCTGATCATCAGGGTTGTTAAAAAACCTCGGGAAAAAGCTTTATAGGATTCCCAGACAATTTGTTTATTTGCTGACCCTATATTGATTGTAAAGAATTCTTCAGCCTGGGTCACTAAATCCTGTCTGACCCCTTCATCCAGCAGCAGCGTCCGATCCAATGTCCATCTCCTGAAATGTTTTTTCTGTTTCATATTAACTACCATTTCCACCACTGAGTGATCTGAAAGAATTGCAGGGACATATGATATAGAGTTGACTGCCGAAGTGAGGTTCTTATCTACCAGGAAGAAATCTATTCTAGAGTGATGCCCATATCTTCTACTATAAAAAGAAAAATCTCTTCCCCCTGGATTTTTGAATCTCCAAATGTCCATCAAGTTGAAATCCCTCATTATATTCTTAAGTTCTGAACTGGTTTTTTTTGGTGGAGAAAATCTCACTCTTGATGTTCTATCCAGATGTCTATCAAAAATAAGATTAAAGTCTCCCCCAATAATTATTGGGCCTGTTGTCTCTATTAGATTGGTTTTAAGTTTCATCAGGGCACTCGGGGCGTCTAGATTCGGGCCATAGTAGACTGCGCAGACAAGAGGGGTGCTTCCTACCATCAAAGAAGCTATCAACCATCTGCCTGAAATGTCTGTTTCGTATTTTAACAACCTAATCCCCGAGCCTGCTCTAATAATCACGGCCACCCCCCTTGTACTACCGCTTTGTCCCGAGGATATAATTTCCTGGATCCATCTGCATCTCCTAAATATTTGACAGCATTCTTCCCTCTCCACATGTGTCTCCTCTAATAGACAGATATGCGCCCCTGATCTAAACAAAAAATCTATGATCCTTCTTGCTTTGGTCCTATCTCTTAACCCATTGACATTCCAGCTTATAAGTTTTATACTATGTGTCGTATCGGCCATAATTCTCTAACATCACCTTAAACATTTTGAGCCAGCTCCCTACTTGAGCAAAAATTATTTTCAAGCTAATATGAGGATTTGTTTTACTTTTTCCCCCTACTCCCCTCCCTCCTCCCCCCCTTCCCTGAGGAACCCCCCCCTTTACTCCTATGGCGATCATGTCGCCCGTCGGGAACTCTCCAGACCCCCCGGGAGGCAACCCTCGTGGTTTATTATGCTATATATGTACGACAAAAGCTAGTTAAATCTATTCTTCCCCTTTCCCTACTTTTCCAAATGGACACCCTTTATATAGTAGAAAGAATTTTTTTTTTTTTTTTATTATTATTTTTTTTTTTTTTTTTAACTTTCCCCCTTTTTTTTTTTTTTTTTTTTTCCCTCCTAATTTTTTTTTTTACCATTTCTTTCTCTACCCTAGAAAACTACAGGCACCCCGAGACCCCACACACACACCATTAATTGCCTTTATGCACGTGTTACTTAGATTCTAAGCTAATTATCTAACTAATTATCTAACTAATTTTGCTCTCAACCCCCCCCGGGGGTTTCCAGAGTCCTATTTTATCTTACTCAGACGTTTTCTCACGCATCAAAATAAGAAAGGAGTCGACATCCTGAACTGAATTAAAGTTATGCGTTTTGTTCTTCCAGACCACTCTCAAAAAGGCAGGGAACTTCATCTGGACCTGAGCCCCTAAGCTCCTCAGCTCAGGCATGCGAGTCCCCAACTCCCACTGTCTTTGTGCTGTTATTTTCCCTACATCAGAACGGATCATATAGTTTGCTGCACCTAATTGTAGGGATTTTTCCTTCAGGGCATTACTCAAGATTAATTCTTTTACTGAAAAGGATAGAAAATTCACCAGGATCTTTCGTGGCTCAGATCTTCCGGAACGCTGCCTGAAAGGGTCTCTGTGGGCTCTTTGTATCTCCCTCTCAAGATCTATTTCTGGACTGTTTTTTAGGACGCCCTCTCGGAGGATTTTGCAGATAAAGGCTTTAACATCCCCATTTTCCAACCCTTCAGGTATTTTCAAGAACTTCAGATTGTTCCTTCTTGAGTGGATCTCTAATCTTTCCACGTCCATCTGAAGGTCCCTGTTTTGCGCTCTTAGTGTCTCAATATCTCTTTCATGTCTTTGTGAGGCTCCCTTTAGGAGACTAACATCTTCCTCGAGCTCCTCCGTGCGCTTACTGACATCCACCAATTTTTGCTCCAAACTGGCGCACTGATCATGAATGATTTTTTGGTTGGCCTCGGATGTATCGAACTTCTGATCAAGTTTCGTCAGCAGGTCCTCTCTAAGACTTAAGAGAAGAGCACCCACCTGTGACAGACCTGCGTCCGGAGCTGTCACCACTGATATTACAGGGGGTGAGGGGCTAGCCAAAACGGTCTGTGCCGGCCTCTGACCTAAAGGTCTTCCCTCTATTCTAGTTCCGGTTTCATCATCTTGCACTAGCTCTTCCTCTGCTCTCTCTTGACTCTCTTGATTTGTTGCATCCTCCAACTGTCCCAATACCGAGTAGCTATTTTTTAGAGTCACCGCGAAGGATATGCCTGGTATATCCGCAGAAGTATGGTCTGATAAGCTTCTGATACTTTGTGGGTCCTTTGACGTAGGATGACTAGATGAACCCGGGGATCCTGGAGAGATATGGCAGGGGATACTTCCTCCTCCTGTCGGGGAGTCAACCACCTTCTCCATTATTTTAAAGTAAGCCTTTAGGGAAGGGGTGGGCTTCGGGACTGTCGCGCAGGATTTCAGCACCTTCTGCTTTAATTTTTGCTTTTGCTTTTGCTTAATCGCTTCCCCCACTTCCCCCGCGATATTGCTCCTACCCCTCCTTCTTCCTATCGGGGAGATCGGGATAACACCTGTTGTTACGGTGGCGGGAACCTCAACTCCTGACTTCTGTAAGGCGAATCTTGACCTCCAACACCGTTTTTTAGCTCATTGCACCATCCCAGTTTCAGAACCTGGCTGTATGCAAATTAGTCTGTCCCTGGCCCAGTGCATCATGGGAACAGGGCAGACCAGACTACAAAAGCCAATTCTTACACTGGGAAGGAAACAAGCTTCCGGGGACCGGTTTCTGCCATTTCAGGCGTCTTCGGCCCGGCTTGCTTGAATCCTGATGGTGCAATGAGCAAGGGACTCACATCTGAGTATACCCTTCCACGCTTAGGGTGGACAAAATTATTTACAACAAGGGGTGGTGTTGGACAGAGTCTCTGAATAAAGCAGAGTACTCTCACCCAGTCAAGAGATCAGGGCTAGATCCAACACCGTTTTTTAGCTCATTGCACCATCCCAGTTTCAGAACCTGGTTGTATGCAAATTAGTCTGTCCCTGGCCCAGTGCATCATGGGAACAGGGCAGACCAGACTACAAAAGCCAATTCTTACACTGGGAAAGAAACAAGCTTCCGGGGACCGGTTTCTGCCATTTCAGGCGTCTTCGGCCCGGCTTGCTTGAATCCTGATGGTGCAATGAGCAAGGGACTCACATCTGAGTATACCCTTCCACGCTTAGGGTGGACAAAATTATTTACAACAAGGGGTGGTGTTGGACAGAGTCTCTGAATAAAGCAGAGTACTCTCACCCAGTCAAGAGATCAGGGCTAGATCCAACACCGTTTTTTAGCTCATTGCACCATCCCAGTTTCAGAACCTGGCTGTATGCAAATTAGTCTGTCCCTGGCCCAGTGCATCATGGGAACAGGGCAGACCAGACTACAAAAGCCAATTCTTACACTGGGAAGGAAACAAGCTTCCGGGGACCGGTTTCTGCCATTTCAGGCGTCTTCGGCCCGGCTTGCTTGAATCCTGATGGTGCAATGAGCAAGGGACTCACATCTGAGTATACCCTTCCACGCTTAGGGTGGACAAAATTATTTACAACAAGGGGTGGTGTTGGACAGAGTCTCTGAATAAAGCAGAGTACTCTCACCCAGTCAAGAGATCAGGGCTAGATCCAACACCGTTTTTTAGCTCATTGCACCATCCCAGTTTCAGAACCTGGCTGTATGCAAATTAGTCTGTCCCTGGCCCAGTGCATCATGGGAACAGGGCAGACCAGACTACAAAAGCCAATTCTTACACTGGGAAGGAAACAAGCTTCCGGGGACCGGTTTCTGCCATTTCAGGCGTCTTCGGCCCGGCTTGCTTGAATCCTGATGGTGCAATGAGGATTCAAGCAAGCCCTGATCTCTTGACTGGGTGAGAGTTTTCTGCTTAATTCAGAGACTCTGTCCATCACCACCCCTTGTTGTTAATTAGATTTCTTTTTAAACAATTTTGTTTCGAGATTATCTAAAATCTCAGTTTCAAAACTTCCATGTGGTGGCCAACTAAGGACACCATCCTTTTTCGTATAACGGATCCAACATTCATTATATATAATAGGGCCCACACCATGTCGACTATAGAGCTCATATATCGGAGTTCCAACTGGAGGTATCGGACACGAGTCCTCCAACCGGGAATCCATATCGTAACATTTAAAGAAACCAAGGAAACCACTATGGCCAGGCATCGTGCACACTAACCAAGTATCAAACTTCAAGGGTTATCGAGGTACAAAATCCTCGCAAAAATACAAAACCCTCGGTTTTTGGCAATTGCAACTGTCAAATAACAACTAAGAACCAACAACTAAGGACCACAAACGCAATGGAACCATGCAAACAACTAAGCTTCAACAACAACCAAGGATACTGGGAGCGACCCACAAATACTTAACTGAGAGCACAATGGCATCACCAGGAAGGCCCGTCTATCGTCTCGCCGTACAAAGGACTACGCCAGGCGCCAAAAAAAAAAACAGGTCGACAGTCAGGGCATCGGTCCGTCGCAGCCGTCAGGAGGCGGGAATCTTCGCAGGAAAAATCTTCGGACCACTTATTTCGATAACAGGATCGATGAAGCGGGGTGCACCTTTCCTCGGATCGTCGAGCTTTGGGCCGGTACCGCTGATGTCGCGCCACGTTGGGCGCCAACTGAAGGACTGGACTATTTAAGGCCCAGCGGTGCCAGGCGACAACACCTGAAACCTTTGTGGGTTACCTGTTCTGGCGTACGAAATGACAGAGACACGGGACACCACCTTCGGCGTCAAAGATCAGCGTTTATTACTGCAGGGATACAGAAATCGCTAGAAGTAAAACAAAGTGTAGGTTCTGAGAGTCTGCTTCAAATTGCAAAAGTGAATCGCTCCTTTTATACACATTTTCGTCATTGCACAACATACGAACAAAAGGTTTACAACTCAGTTCCCATAGTAAACGTTAAAAGGATTGCATTCATGTTTTCAGAAACCCGGAACATAATTACAGTAGCATTGCCGGTTCCCAACTGTAAAAGCACATCATCTCGCCGCTAGGCACATTCCACTCTAGTTGTAAACAGGCGAAAGAAAGAGACAGGAACAGGTACAAGGAAGACAGACCACAATAGAGAAAAGAGTGTGGGGGTAATATCGGAAGCGTGATCACAGGATCAAAGGATTCGAGCCTAGCGCATGCAGGGCTGAAACAATAGCCCGGCACGGCAAGATTACCCTCGAGCGGAGCCATCTGCCTTTGCAGTGTCATCCCCCTCGTCATAAAAGACGCACAAAAGGGATATGCATCTTCCGTAAGGCTTGGGAACTCAGGGTCATGAAGCGGACATTTGCCTGTTCGCTGACTACGTGAGGGCAGGAAAACAAAATGGATGTCGTATCTAAAATGGAACCCGAGGGTTCAGATGGAAAAACCCGTAAATGAGACGAACCCTTCCAAGTAGTGTAGTGAAAATGCGTACACCTACTAATCTCGTCATTTACGGTTCATAGATACCAAACTCGTCCATATCAGAACATACCCAAAACATCGTTTCGATTCTCACGGAACCTCACGAAGGTGAGCCTCGCATTAAGCATGGACCACCAACTCATCAGGCAAGGATGAGCATGTCATGTAGCAATAGTCCACATGTCATCAGGTAAGTAACCTGTTCAGTAGGCAAATCAATTAACTTCTCACCAAGCAAGGGTGAACATTACATAAAACTCCTTAACCGGAATAACCTTTCTGAATAAGAATAAGTAATTAATTCATTGGCAGCATCTCATTATAAGAGAACAAGCATCTCATTAGATAAGGCCAACATTTCATTGAATAGCGATGACCTTCCCATTATGTAAGCAACCTCTTCCTTATAGAGCTGTAGGCACTTCAATCCCCAGGTCAGTAGGTCAAATCAACCTTGCAGTACCTACACTACGCAGGCATAAACATTTCAGCACCCAAGAGTAATCCTGTTGGGAGGTAGACGTTAGAACACTGGGGCAGGAAGGACAGTTGGTTCAGCATAGGCACACCATCCCAATAGCAGGGGGAACATTTTTCATTAAAGAGGTAAGCATGTCATTACCCAGCAATAAGCAGCTCACTAGGAAGAAGTAGAGCACTTCCCTGAGCAGAACTCACCATTCCATTGAGGGTAAAACATTGTATGAATCAGGAATAATAAAATCCCTACAAATCGGCCTAACATTTCATGAGGAAAAACGATAACATTCATTAGGCTTGAAGAAATCACCATTTCATGGTAAACCCCTGCAGTCTTCTGGAGAATGCAGGCATGAACATTCCCTGTGGAGATAACCAGTTCAACGTTTAAGCAAACATGTCATTAAAGCACTGTAGGCATTTCATCCCAGCCCCTAATCAGGGGTTAACTTTTTATGAATTGAGGCCTATGAGCTGTGGGCCTTGGGACCTCTAACACAGCCTAATACCAGGGTGAACATCTCCTTAATCAAGGAGGAACATTTCATGGAAGTGGGGGCCATAATTCACTAGGCAATACTCACCAAGGCATTGGGTGAGGAAGAACATTTCCCTGGGCAGAAATAAACAGTCCCCTAGTCAGGGATGAACATCGCAATAAGTAGGCCTAAACCGTCACTAACCAACACTAAACATGGGCAATGCTGGAATGAGCAGTTCACTTTATCCCCCCCCCCCCAGGCAGGGGTCCACCTCAGGGGCCCAGCCGTCACTGAATCTTCCTTGTGGGATTTTCCACTAATATCGGGCCCCTGCCCAGTCCTCTAAGCCCAGCGGGCACTACGGAAGTCTCCTGCAGGTATGGAATATCTCGGGGCCTCTCCGGGGGTTACCTCTTTATCTTCGGCCCTCTCGGGGCCCTTGCGTGGTCTCAGGGAGCCGCAGGAGGGCTCCGGTTTCTCCAGCCCTCCAGTAGGTCCGCGCTGCTCGGGGGGACCGGTCCCGGGCCTTACTCAGGCTCCTCCAGCCTCGGGACCAGTCGGGGGCAAAGCGGCGGCTTGCGGAGGGCTCTTGGGACTCTCCGAGCCCTCCGGTGAAAAGGTATCCTGTTCCCGGGACCTGGATGACGTTCGCGGCCCGGGAACCAATTGGCAGGCGACTCAAGAAGGCGCGGCAGCGTCGACCAATTGCTGCGTGGTGCTGGGGGGGGGGGGCTTGGCCAGGGACGCCGCGTCCCCTGTCACGAGACGCTGGGTGAAGGCTTCAGGGCCTAGCACGGCCCCCTACGTCCATAGGGCGGCCCTCTCCTCACACCGGGGGCCGCCGTGACAACGCTGGTCAAGGCCCTCCAAGGATCCTGGCCCACGGCGATGGCAGCGGTGCTGGGGCAGCCGGGGGCGCTCTACGGGGCTGTGGCGGTGAGTTCAGCAGCGCACTCGGACTTTGCGGCGCTGCGGGGGCAGCCACAGCCCCTTGGGGCACCGACCTAGGGACGGAGGCAGCTTCAGCCAAAGCGCTCCGTAGGCGGCAAATGTCTTTAACACCTTGACTGCTACAGCAATTCCCGCTGGGTGCTGAACTAGTCAGATTTACCATTGTTCATGACGAGCTCAGCTCGTCTTAAGCACACGACCAGTGTACTGCATGACGAGCTGAGCTCGTCATGAGCATCGAAGGGGTTAAAGACCCCGCGCTTCACATTGGCATACAGCGCGCTTGTAGGCCACTACAATTCCGGCAGTCTGCAGCTTCCTCGTGGACATAGCACTGCACTGCAGGGTCACAGCTTGTCGCAGGCAGGGAGGTGCTCACGGGGGATAGCGTCTCTGGGGGCCCAACAGTGGAGTGGCACAGCGCTGAGTATGACAGCAATTTTCAGGCAGATTTGGCAGAACAGATGAGGCAGGACAGGCCACACGTCAGTGGCAGATCAGCAAAGGGGGCCCAGGTGGAGTCAGGGAGCGCAGGGGGTGACACAGCGCCAATACCTGGTTGTTCCCCCTGGGGAAGTTAGACTTCTTCTTGGCGCTTGATGGATTTGGCACCCTTCTGGATAGTTCCTTGTTTCTGAATAGGGGTTGGTTGAGTTGAGGGCTGCTGACAGGATTCCTCAGCAGGTCACTTCAGGTGGTCCCTGGGTTCCCCTCCCGCCGGGCCAGATCAGTGGGCTAGTTCAGGGTTCCTCACTCAACTTGAAAGGCAGCACCTAAGCCCTGTCACTCCCAGTGGCATAGGTCCCTGACTAGGCCCTACCACCTAAGTCTCCTGCGTAGGGTCCCCCAGGTCAGTGATGCCCCAACTGACTGAAAAGTTTCCCTCCCTTTCTTTATATAGGCCCAGGTCAGGTGACCACCCTCTAAGGCGGCAAAAATAGGCTCCACCTCTATTCTAGAAGGTGCCAGAAGCTTCCCTACTCTAACTGTGGGCAGGCAAGGCAGGCTGGAATGGCAACAGTGTTTGGGGTCCCAGCCAGCTCCTGGCAACTAGAATGCGCCTGAAAAGATCACGCTGCAGTGGCAGGGGCCTATGGCAGCCATGTTGGGGTTAGAGAGCACCTGCACCTAGCATTGATTTTTAATATTACACAGGGCATCTCAACCTCACAGGGCCTATACAACTTTATTACGAGGGGGGACATCCAGAATTAGGGGAGCGAAAAGCGAAACATTTCAGGAAAAAGGGCCAAGTCCAACAGAGGGGGAAGTTGGGGGGGGGGGCTTTGTTGTATTACTTTGTTTATTTTCATTATGTATCTTGATGTCACTCACAAAAGTCGGTTGCTGCTGTGGTGATGTATGCTTTGATTCTGCAGATGTCTCCGGAGTGCAGAGCCCTGCGACGTATGTGCAATTGACAACTAAAATATGTTTACAGGGGTGCGCAGCAACAGGTACACTAACAGTTGCGTTTCTGAGAATAAAAGACCTGTACATCTTAGAGTCTGCCCTGGATGAGATACAACCTGCGCTAGAGAGGAAACTGTGTATTCAGTTTAGACATGAGGTTCTCCCGCTGCGCGCTTTCTCTACAAATGGTCATGTACACTCTCTCCAGGTTGTCCGGCCTGTAACAATGCAGTGGAGTCAGAGCTGCATGTATTCTTTTTCTGCCATGCCTTAAGAAAATCCAGAAGCCGTTGGCTGATCCAAATATGCAGAAACCTTGGGACCAAACACTATGTAGAGGCTTTTAGATTGCTGAAATACAAAACTCTATCCCCAATTGTATTTGCGGTGTCACGGTTCCTACTATCTATGTTGTGTATGCGCAAGTCACTTCTGAAAATTAATGCACAGGATTAAGCTGACAAGACTCTCTTTTTCTATTTTTAATCGGGCTCCCTCTATCCTTCTTAAAGTAATTTTTATATGTGATTTTAAAGAGTGCTTTTTAATGTTTTATTATTCTGAGATGTATCAGATCTATTTCTGTGTATTAACTGTATATTTTATTAATAACGCACTACGTCCCCCCCCACCCTGCCCCATACTGGCCAGACTCCTGAACTATAGAGACAGAGACCTAATTTTGAGAACGGCCAGTGTGGCACCTCCAATACGGCTTGAAAACTCAGAGGTCAGCTTCTTTCCGGACTTTACCCAAGTGGTATAAAGACAGCGTAGATCATTCTTGAGATCAAGAAGCGTCTGAGAGACAGAGGCCTAAAGTACGCCATGTTGTTCCCGGCGCGGCTTTGAGTGGAGGCCGGGGGAACGACCAGGTTTTTTGGCACTCCGGAGGACGCTGCTGATTGGCTGGACGGATGGAGGGATCCGGCGGAACAGGACTCCCAACGTGATTAGGAGGAACAGAGGCTCTGCTGATTGACTTTGGGATCATTGGGTTCCGTCCGGGGTGTCTCCCAGTTGTACTCCATATGTGGAACGGGACAAACAGGGAAAAAAATTTAACCGAATGGTACGGGGTATCCATTTCATAATCACCATGGGAGAGATGAAAGAAAGTGTACCCCCGATTTTTTTCAGTTAGTCTACATTAAAGGGCGACAGGCACTCTGCATAGTAGGTAACATGGGCAGTTTGGAGCCTTAGGTGCAGGGGAGCAGGGAGGGGGGCCGTTGGGCGGGGTTCATGTTTAGGTATTTGTTTTTAAGGAATCATCCAGGCACCGCAATCCGGCGACTTAAACACATAGGTGATACATGAATGTCAGGAATGGCGCAATGGGATAAAGGGTTCAGATTGATGAGCTGGAATGTCAACAGCTTAGGGGACAAAGTCAAGAGAACGGTGGTGCTACAACACAAAAGGCATGCCCCTGACGTAGTACTCCTACAGGAGACACACTTGGTGGGTAATTCCTGCAAGGTGCTAAACAGGTGGGGGTATGACCTGGCAGCACACGCGGGCTTTACCTCAGGATCGAGAGACACGGGCATACTATTGAGAAACTCCTTTCCCCTCATGATCAAATCGACATGGGTGGACATGGGGGAGATACGCGGGCATCACGGGCCAATGGGACGGGAACGTATCTCTCTCATGTCGGTCTACGTACCGCCAGCCCTCCAGGAACTAGCATTCAAGGACCTAGGATCTATCCTGATGACGATCCCGGAGGGACTGTTGATAGTGGGAGGGGACCTGAACGCAGTGATAGATGGCACACAAGACAGACACCCGCCTAGAAGACTTCGCCCATCTAACAGCTGGTTGCCTAACTTTTTGGGGGCGCTGGGGCTACAGGATGCATGGCGCTCACTTCACCCAAGCACCACCCAGTACACTCATCATTCGAGTGCCCACAACTCACAATCCAGATTGAACTACTTGTTGGTCCCCCCTGACCAGATACAATATGTCCAAGAGGTCAAACACATGGCGAGAGGCATATCGGACCATTCCCTGTTGTGGATACAACTAGTGGTGGGCCTACAGAGAGTGGGTAGAGTGGCACCCATCAACCCCTGGCAGCTCCGTACCCCAGTGGTTCATAAAGCGGTCCATGCCTCCATCAAACACTACTTCCTAGAGAATGAGGGATCGGTAAGTTCACACCAGACACTGTGGGAGGCGTTTAAGACTCTGGCCAGGGCTCAGGCCCTCTCCCAAATAGCCGGGGTGAGGAAGGAAAGGGTCAAGGAGGTGGAAGCACTAGAGACGGAAATCTGCAGACTAGAGGAAGAACAGGCGGATCGACCTAACCCAGACACCTTACACACCTTGCAATTCAAACAGGATAGCTACAGGGCCCTGGTAACTGATAAGGCCAAAGAGCTGGGGAGAGACACGTTGGGCAGAATCTACGATCAAGGAGACAAAGCCCGGAAACTGCTTGCTTGGCTCAACACACAAAAACTCACAAATAGACTGATTCCAGAGCTAATAGATAAAGACGAACACATAATTACAGACCCCCAAGACATAGAAAACACATTTGCCCAACACTTCCAGGAGATATATGCTTCCCACAACCCATACTCAATGCCGGACTCTATTGCCCTTCTACGAGATCTAACAATTCCTAAACTCTCAGAGTCAGAGCTTGAGTATCTCGAGGGGGCACTCACACCAGATGATCGCGTTAGTAATCAGAGGTCTCAACTCAGGGAAAGTGTTGGAGCCCAACGGGCTACCGATAGAACTCTATAAACTTGGGACAGATATTGTCGTCCCCCCACCTCTGCAATATGTTCAAGGAGAGTAGGGAAATAGGGGAACAGCGAAGGGACCAAAGACTAGCCACTCTGGTGATGATCCACAAAGAAGGTAAAAGCCGGACAGATTGCTCCTCCTATAGGCCAATCTCCCTATTGAACGCCGAACCAAAGAACCTAGCAAAACTCCTTGCTAATAGGTTAATTAAGGTCATCAATAACCTCGTACACCCAGATCAATCGGAATTCATGCCTCAGCGCAACACTGTGCTGAATTTGAGCAGGGTACACGGAGCAATGGGGAAGGCGACTACAATCCAAGAAGGGGCGGTCCTGGTCTCGCTGGACGCCTCTATGGTGTACGACATGCTTGAATGGAAATACCTATTTGCAGTGCTAGAGAAAATGGACCCCAATTCATCCAGTGGGTACGACTCCTTTAGACGAAACCACTAGCCCAGATAGTGGTAAACAATAAAAAATCTGACGTGTTTGAACTAGGCAGAGGCACGAGGCAGGGTTGCCCGCTCTCCCCCCTCCTGTTCGACTTAGCCCTGGAGCCCCTGGCGTCCTGGATACAGGGGGATCCGATGATCCGCGGATTCAGATGGGCAGAATCCTGGAGGACCGCATCTCACTCTATGCGGAGGACATACTGCTGTTCCTAACTTCTCCGAAGGTCTCGCTCACGGCAGTACTTGACATCTTTGCCACCTTTGGCAGATACTCAGGGTACACCATAAACTGGCTCAAGTCAGTTCTATATGTCCTCAAGGGACCCCTCAGAGGCTTAACCAGGGGCTGCCCGACACAATTCACCACTCAAGGCTTCAAATACCTTAGCATCTATATCACCGCCAACCCTGCGGAAAGATTCACGAAGAATCTGCTCCTACCTCTGCTGCGACTTGAGGAGATCGAAACCCTACAACGCTGTCTGCTATGGAATGGGAAACCGCTTATTGCGCTATCCAAACTCAACCTCACCTGATACGACAGAGGGATCGCTCTCCCTGATCTCAAAAAGTACTATTGGGCTGCCCATCTGGCAGCTATCAACCATGGCACCTATAGGCAAGCCGGCGACCCGGGCTATTCAATGGATCGCTGGATACTACCGGAAGGGAACTATAACCGGGCGCTTTATTCAAAGACAGGAGGGACACCTTCTAACCGGGCCGACTAAGCAATCAGTACAGGTGTGGAGGGAAGCCTCCAGGAGCATGGGATGGAATAGAATGGAATGGAATGGAATATGCACTTATATAGCGCATGGTTACCAGTAGGCATCCCAGCGCATTAGGATAACCAGAAATGTCATAGCCATTCAAGGGAAAAGGAAGGTTTTCAGCTGTTTCCTGAATTGTAGGTGGTTAGGTTCAAAACGGATCGATTCAGGGAGTTAATTCCATAGTTTTGAGGCGTGTAGCGCAAATCTGCGCCCGCCAGAACGAGCCCGGGACTGTCAGCAACATTTTATGGTTTGATCTGAGCGTTCGCAGTACCGGCAGGCGTTGAAACATCGGTAGAAGGAGCGATGGCCCATTACCAGTGAGGGATTTGTGTACAGTACACAAAGATTTGAACACAGCCTACCGCGTGTTAAAATCATCCCGAGGGCGAGTCCTCCCCGGAGAAAGCAGCCGCCGGCGTCACCCTAAGGCCGTGCTGGGATTGGTCCCAACCGGCCGAGCCTCCTACCGCGTCACTGGAGGGAGCCCAGTGATTGGTCCGCCCCTGGGAGGGCTAACCCACATTCCCAACCCGGAAGCCCGGCCGGGGAGAAGCTGTGCTGAGCCTTGCAGGCACACTACATAAAGTCCCGATCCCAGGAGAGGGACCGGGTGAAGGCGCTGGTGCAGTAGCGTGAGGCGGCGGTTCGGCGGGGCCCCCGTGGTCAAGGGAGAGCCCTGCACACCGCCCAGAACGCCGCCGAGAAGCAGTACAGAAGAGGAGCCCTGCAGACCCGGTGAGTGGGGCTCCGTTTCTGCAGTGCTGGGGGACATTTTAGTCAGAGCCCACAAGGCTCTTCCAACGGCTGGGGGCATTACTGTTTTAAAGCCCAAGAGGCCCCCAGAGCTCATTTGCTAATTTTGAGTCCCCTGAGCGGGACTCCAACGTCACAGGGGCATTCCTAATTTAGCCCACGAAGACTCCGGGGGCATTCTTTCTTCGAGCCTAAGAGGCACCGCCGACGGGGCATTTTGTTCTTAGAGCCCACGAGGCTCCCCGGGGCATTTTTCTGTTCAGAGCCCACGAGGCCCCCACGTGCTGCACATTTGGTGGTTTAGAGCCTGCGAGGTGCCCCCGTCGCTTTGGGGACACTGTTGTTCTCTGAGACCCCTAGAAGAGAGCGAGGAGGCACGCTGGTGCCAGGCTCAGTTCTCCAGCTGCCCAGCACTTAGTGGGCAGCTGCTCCGTTTAGGAACTTTGCGCAATCTTCATTGGCTGCCTGCGCAACCTGCCCTGACATTTTGGACACAGGACGTTCCAGCCCGAGAGGCCAGTTGGCCTGGGGGACAGTTCATGTGTTATGCCCTTGCGTGGGGTACACGTTTGACCTTGATGTGAGTTCTGTGCTAATTGTGATTTATGTGCTTCTTAGGGTGCTAGGGAATGTACTGTGTAGAATGTTTTGCGCACCCTGTTCTGATACCTCTGAATGTGTCTTCCTGCATCATGTATCTTACCTACACCGCTGAATGTGTTTTTATGCATCATGTGTGAAGCTTCTGCTTGTTCTGTGTTCTAAGTGCTAGTTCTACCAAGTGCTTATTCCTGACAGTGGTCCAGATGGCCCTGTCCTATATGTACATAATCCCCTGTAAATTCTGCACTAGCCAGTGGCACAGTGTAAATTGTGTGTTACTTATCTAATGTGTTTGGTATAATACAAAGGCTATTTTTATATAACCTTGTGTGTAGTTCCTTTTGTGGGGGGCCTGGGATGTTGTTGCTGGTGGGTGCGTGCGCAAATACTTAACTTACATTGCCTCCGGGGTAAGCCTTACTGCTCGTGTCACATTACCAAGGGGGCAGGCAGGGGTTATCTTGGCGTGTAACTCCCTTGCCCTGACTAGAGTGGGGGTTTCTGCCTGGTTTTTGCACCAGCCTTAGCCAACCAGAAATCCCATTTCTAACACTGGAAGGCAGTGGTAGGGATCCGGATCTGTGTTTGCGCAGTACCACAGCGACAACTGGCTCCACTACAAAACTCTGCATTTTAGATAGTCATATTTTGGGGATTATTCTTTTTTGAAGTTCCATTATTTCTTCTCCTAAAAAGTGTCCTTTGTGAATTGTGTACTCCTGTGTTAGCTCAGACCCCTAGGTTTCCTGTGTTAAACTTTTCTCGAGAACGTCCGCAAAAATGGAGCCTGCTTTTGATCTCTGTGGTCTGCTTAGATACAGTGTGTTAAAGTTGGTAAGGTTCTGTGAAGAGAGAGACATAGAGGTGGGTGAGTCAGACACCCAGTCCAAACTGAGGGACAACCTGATCCTATGGCAGAAGGATGAATGGGAACATGAGCATAATGAGAAAGAGAGGGCCCGGGCCACACACCGTGAGGGTGGTGGGTCTGTGGGGAGCCCTGAAGAATCTGAAGAGGAGGAAGAAGATGACAGTACCTGGATGCCAGTAGATAGAGAAGACCCCATAGATAGGGAGTCCCTTGCTGGGCCCAGTGTCAGAGGCAGTACCTCATCCCTTTCCCTGTCCCCATAGGAGTGGGTGGATAGGAGGGAAGAAAGGGAGCATCAGCTGGCTTTAGAGAAACTCCAGAAGGAGAGCTATGAGCATATGGAAATTGGAGTTGGAGAATAGGAAGCTAGCCTTAGAGGAGAAAAAGGAATTATGGGCTCGGGAGTTGAGTCTTAAGGCGTTGGGCCTTGAACAGCAGAAGCTAGAGACTGAGAGGGTCTTAGCGCAGGAGAGGATAGAGGAGGCTGAGAGGGCCTTCACCAGAGAGAAATTAGCTCTGGAGGGTAGACTATCCCCTGCGCACAGTTACAATTTTCTGGATTCACCAGGGAGGGTTGAGTCCAGTGGTGGCAGCGATATAGACTACAGTGCAGGAAGTCCCATTCCCGGTTCCCAGAGTATGGTACCTGTTTCCCAAGAAGAGGAGTATAGGTTGAAATTCAAGGGCAGTAAGAAACTGGCTCACCAGTCTTGGGGGGAGTTTGAGGATGAATGTTATGGGACACTGATTGATTGGGTACAGGTTCACACGGAAGAGGATTTTTGCACGCTGTTAAATCTGGTTCTCAGGGAGCACCTGCTCAGTGGTTGTTTGCCATGGTTGCACCAACACCTGTTGGGATGTGTGTTTACTAATCCAGAGCTCCTTGCAAGGGAGGCAGACCGCTTGGAAAGTGCTAGAGGTTCTGAAGAGTCATTGGTGAGTGATTCCAAAAGTAGTGGTTTAGGTATCTTCCAGCCCAGCGTGGTGGAAGAGGCTCAGTGTAGCCCAGCTAGGTCCCAGTATAGTGAGGGGGGTGTAGGGGCTTACGATCGGTGTCAGTGGAACGGGAGTGAGTGGGTTACCAAGAGTCCCCAAACACCCGAAGCCCTGCCCCAGAGCCTGGATGTTTTTTTAAGGGAACACCAGGTTGGGGACCTAGGCTGTCCTGTTAGTCCATTTGAGGGAGATCACCTAGTGTATAGAGGACCTGGAGCATCTATAAATAGAGCTCCAGTGGTTCTAGTGTCCGGCAGTGCTACTCCAGTTGGGAGGGTACAGGAGTCCGAAGTGAGGAGTGATTGGGGGATGAGTTCCCAAGTGGAAGAACCAGTGGACCAGGGACTAGCCAGTTGGGCTAGATTCCATTGGGGGGACCCGGGTGACACCACTTCTGTTCTTCGGGGTCTTACGCACTGTCAGATGGACAGGGGACGGGAGATCTGCACCACACAGACAGTCACAAGACATATGAGTCATGTGTCAGCCTCAGCGGGATGGTGTGTAAGTCCCCAGAAGTCCTGGAGTGCCAGGCAATTACTCCACCAAAGGGTCTAGACCAGAGGTTGGAAGGCCAGGTTCAGGATCAGCCTGACCTCAAGGGTAGGACATCTGTAACCAGTGTCCTGACCGGTTCCTCTTCCAGGGGTACCACTCTAGTTGGGAGGGTGCAGAACTCTGGAAGGGGGTGCAGAGGGTGGGAGAGCCCGCCTCTGACCCCGGTGCAACCTGAGGGGTTAAACTCTAGGTTGGGAGAGTTGTGTTCTAAGGGTACCCCTCGCAGGAGGTGGAGGAACCCTAGAAGGAGAGGTAGGGGGAGGAGAGCCTCCCCTGTGACTCCTGGTCTGCCTGAGGGTGTAGATCCTAGGCTGGAGAACCAGTGGCAGTCTAGCCCTGTCCTACAGACAGGAAGAGTGGAGAATGGCTACTATGTACCAGGGGTTCCTACCCCCCACTCTGCAAATAGGCAAGGACCGGTGGCACCTGGGTGGCCCAGGGCCTGGTCCTGGCCGCGGACAGCTTGGGAGTACCAGTGGAGTAGCCCAGTTGTTCCGGACAGTGTTTTTAGAAGGAACCACATGGGTTCACCGTGGCGTAGAACAGGAGGGTGTCCCTGCAGTTGTGGGCCCGCGTCCGTGTTCTATCGCCCCAAGCAGGGAAGCCCATCACGGTGGTGATTGGTCTACCCTGTGTTTTGGCTGGAAGGGGGTTGTGTTGGACTTGGCCCTTCTGGCAGGTTCACCCCTAAACTTTTTGTTTTTGGTATGTGACCTGGTGTTAGTGATTTTTGGTTTCTGCGTACTTTACCACTGTGTTCCAGGGTAAAGTGCGTGCATGTGGTGAAATTGGCCTGCCCTCCCCTAGGAATGCATGGGGAATGTATATGTCCATGTTAGTTCCTGAAGCATGGGGAGTACAGGCTCGAGTTTGGTATGTGCGAACTTGTGAGAGTGAATGCTGCGCGGTGATGTGTGCGGCGTTATTGTGTCTAGTGTGGAAGTGCCACTTCTAGAAGTTGGCATGTCTGTGTAATTTATGTGAATTGGCTGTCTGGCTTATGATTGGCTGGGGCAGGCTGGTGAGCCTGGTTCCAGAAGTCAGGATGGGTCTACCCCGGTGGTGAGTGGAGAGATCTGCATGATTGATGTGAGGGAGGGGTGCACCTGGGACCTGAATAGGGCTGGGCTTTCCCCACACAATGCTGGCTCCGCCCCCTGTGGTGCGACTGATGTCCCTAGCCTGGCCAGTGAATGAGAAGAGTGGCTGGGCACAACAAAGTGCTCCAAAACCAGTCGCATCTGGTTTTTCCCCCACCCTACAGACACAGACAAAGGGTTTCTGTGTATAAAAAGAGGCTGTGACCTCTTGTAAAATGTTCTCTTGCTGATCCTAACTTGGAGGGGGCCTGCTGCTGCTGGGCACCAGGATGAACCGTCACTGGGGACTGCCTCCCTGCCTGGAGGACCCTGTGAGCTGGCCCCTGGGCCAGCCTTTGCCCCCCACACCTCCTACAAGAGTTTCCTGGACTTCCTTTTGCCCCTAGCGCCTGGAGCGCTTTACTTTTCATCCTAGGAGGATTTGAGTGGCCTGCCAGTGCTTGGGGAGTGCTGGCCTCCCCCTCAAAACAGTGCGTTGCGTCGCTGGGGCAGAGAGCCCTACCTCGAGGGATTGCCCGGCATGAGGACCCCCCCCTATTCTTGCTTTATCCGAGCAGGTGCCCACCCTGCCGGATTGCTGCTGTTTCGATATCTGGGAGGCCCGGGTGCCACCCCCGCCAGGAACTTTCTATTTTTATTATAACGGGAGCCACCCCGTGTTAAAATCATCCCCGAGGCCGAGTCCTCCCCGGAGAAAGCAGCCGCCGGCGTCACCCTAAGGATGCGCTGGGATTGGTCCCAACCGGCCGAGCCTCCTACCGCATCACTGGTGGGAGCCAGTGACTGGTCCGCTCCCGGGAGGGCTTCCCCGCGTTCCCAATCGGAAGCCCGGCCGGTGAGAAGCTGTGTTGAGCCTTGCGGGCTCACTACGTAAAGTCCCGGTCCCAGGAGAGGGACCGGGTGAAGGCGCTGGTGCAGTAGCGTGGGGCGGCTGTTCGGCGGGGCTCCCGTGGTCAAGGGAGAGCCCCGCGCGCCACCCAGAACGCCGTCGAGAAGCAGTACGGAAGAGGAAAGTGTTTTTATGCATCATGTGTGACGCTTGTTCTATGTTCTAAGTGCTAGTTCTACCAGGTGCTTATTCCTGACAGTGGTCCAGGTGGCCCTGTCCTATATGTACATAATCCCCTGTAAATTCTGCGTGTGCCAGTGGCACAGTGTAAATTGTGTGTTACTTATCTAATGTGTTTGGTATAATACAAAGGCTATTTTTATATAACCTTGTGTGGAGTTCCTTTTGTGGGGGGCCTGGGATGTTGTTGCTGGTGGATGCGTGCGCAAATACTTAACTTACATTGCCTCCGGGGTAAGCCTTCCTGCTCGTGTCACGTTACCAAGGGGGTACGCAGGGGTTATCTTGGCGTGTAACTCCCTTGCCCTGACTAGAGTGGTGGTTTCTGCCTGGTTTTGACGAAAGCCTCAGCCAACCAGAAATCCCATTTCTAACACTCTGGACCTCCCTTCAGTAGTCTGGGAATATCATAATAGTATGGTTTTGGTAGGATAGGGTTTTCTGAATGCGGGCCTGTCGTAAGATCGAGTGTCTGTCTCTGAAATTGAGGATCCTGGCAATGATGGGCCAGTGCAGGGCACCCAGAGGGGTTTGATGCCAGGGAGCGGTAGGCCTGTTCTACTGCAAACTAAGATGATAAAGTGTCTTTGGGCATCCATGAGGTGATCCATTGCTGAACAAAGGACTCCACAGGGCCTTGTTCTTAGCCCTCCCACCAGGTGCAGATTGTTGCATCCAGATCTGTTCTCAGCCCGTTTATGTAGTTCCTTGCCTTCGGTTTGCAGTTGGGTCATCTGTTTTTCAGTCTCTGGGTGTAGTCTTCAACCGAGGAGATGCGGGATTCAGTTTCAGTAATGCGGGCCGTCGCATTGCGGTGATCCTGTCGTGCTGTCAGAGCAGGACCTTATCCACCTGGACCTCCCCGATCTTATTGCCAACCGAGGCCTGGGAGGCGCTAATGGCTTGCAGGATCAAATTAAGTTTGTATCCTGCCAGAGCGGGCCTCTCGGCAGTCCCGGACAGGGACCTAGCATCGTTGCCAGTGTATTGGTCGATTTTGGTCTGCGTTGCAGGAGGTTTTGGACCGCAGTCTTTCCCCATGGTTCGCGGAAAAGAAGAGCAGGCAATGGATATTGTTGAGGCTACTTACAGTCGGGCGGTCTTTACAGTGATTCCCGTGGTTGGTTTTGTCCAGGCATCTTGTGGGTTCACGTGAGTCCTTGCTGGACTTTTGGGCGGTGGGGGGGGATCCCGGTATTGCCCAGGTGGGGCCACGTGGCGGTGCTGAGGTAGGTCCCAACGTCCGGCAGAGCGGGTCCCCACCGTCGATGCCTAAGAGCCACAATAAGGATGGGGGTAGGCAAGTCCTTGGGATATGGCAACTTCAGCCCGAAGTTTCACTAGATTCTCCGACACTTGAAGTGCAGGGCTGATTGGGTTGGCTGAGGAAAGACAAGGTCCTGGAAGAGCTCGTGCCAGGGGTTGCCGCCGTCATCTTAGTGTGCGTTTCTCTTCAGGGCTGAGCATCCAGTGGCCGGGCCCAATGGGCATCATCAGTGGTGGGGGGGGGGGAAGGGGGGAATTGGACCAATTTCACTCAATGTCAGGCCTTCCCCACTCAGCGCCCCATGCCTCCCCCCACCGCCAGCAGTCAGGGCAGTCCAGATCATTCTGGTGACAGCTGCACACCCGGCACAGGATGCGGTTGCTGGAAACCAGGTGCTCCCAGGGCCAAGTCAGGGGTTCGCCCCCCAGTCTGCTCTGCTTGGTGTCTGCTGCCTGTAGGTTCCGGGGGTAAGGGTTAAGGTCCACAGCCTGTAGGGCGCAGAAGAGATGTACTCTGTTCCCCTCGGGCATCCAGAGTTGGGTTGGGGTTTTCCGGTTGGATTAATGGAGGGGATAGTGAGCATTAGCCAGGTGAGGACGCCAGAATGAGGAATCTTGGGAGGGTGGGGGGGGCTCCAGCCCTGTTGCTCAATGGGGAAGGGGGGGGGGGGGGGAACAGAGATCCACCGCTGCATGAGCTAGCAGCCGATCTCCCTTACCTGGAGGCAGTCAGGTGAAATCCTGCGTCGCTGCACAGTAGGATGACGAGGCCGGCTCTTCTCCTCTGGTGGTGTCGAAGCACTGGCTCTCCAACCTAGGGCTCACCAGCCCCTCAGGCCCAGGGCGAGCGCCCCCTCCCGGGAGGCCCCCCAGTCAAGGAAGAGGGGCTCCCATCAGGATCCGAGCTTCCCAGAGCAGGAGGCGGCAGCAGCCGAGGAGTCCCAAGGAGATTCTACGGTCAGGAGAGATAGAGGAGGGGGGGTGTCTCCACCTGAGGCCCCACTGCGCTACCACCGCAGCCGATCCTTGGCCTTCAATAGGTGCGGGTGGGTAAGTCTTCAGTCCCAATCTCCCTCAGGGTCAGCTCCGGCGCACGATCGGGCACCAAGGGCTTGGAGGCAGGCGGTCTATACGGATCCTCAGATGTGATCGATCCAGTCATGACAGGCTCCGGTCAGGAGGGCCCCTTCTCCGGAATGTGTGTAGGGCCCCATCACTCACAGGTCCGTAAGAGAGGTGGCGCCGGGTGAGGGGCTCCTGCGTCGGACCAGGCCGGGACCAGGACACGGGCATGCCCGCAGGGCAGAGCGTGCTTCTGGGCCCACCTCGCGGGTCGGAGGACTTAATCGCTGTGTAGTTTTGTCCCAGGTACTCCCTGGGTCTCTGATTGCTGTTTATGTTTGATGCGGGGGCCTGAGGAATGTGTTGGGCCACATCTACGTCACTGTGAGGCAGGAGGGTGATCTCTGGCCTTTATGATTTGGTGTGGTGAGTGCCAGCCGACATTTTGACAGGGGTGCAGTTGGGAGGCCCGGGGCAGATCCGACTGCTGCACCTCGCGTTTCTTGGGTCTGCTCAATGCCAACATCCACGCCTGGCTGCGGTTAGATGGGTATCTCCGCTGGAAGGGGAGGACAGCTGTCGATAGTGGCGGATACTCGGAGCAGATGATATAGGGGTCCGGAGCACTCTCAGAATGCGACTGCCATCTTGACGCTCCAAGCCACACACTCCGAGAAATTTTGATCAGGAATAAATATCTCCAAAACAAAATAGTACCGTTTAGTCTACTTACATTTATTTAGGGAGAGTTTTCTCCCAGTCTATTGGAACTGCCTGGCATTTTCAATGGACTGAATTCAAAATAGTATCCCATGCAAGTGCTATAAAAAAATGGTATAAATCTACTGGGAGGCAACATTTTTCAGCCCTCTTGGAAATTTATCGAACAAAGATTATCCCTATTTTAACGTATGGTTTAGAATATATTTCTATAAAATCGTTTTCTTCTTTTTTTAAATCTCAAGGAGGGAAAACTCTTACGTATGCTTACTACTAGAAGTCAAGCCACTCCTGTTCACGTACTCCGACTGGAATTAGGGGTAGTGAGTGCATATACAAGAGCCTTGGCAAACCTTGTCAGGTGGGCTTATAACATATTGCACGCACCTGAAGGTACGTTGAGAGCAATTATATGTCAAGAAACTTTAAGGCTGGGCCAGGAATAAATATGTTTAAAGGAAATTTAGAGATTGCTTTGGAGCACTCCCAGTGCTCCAAGAATCTTTTACAAAGTTGTTCTCCAGTACTTCTAAACTTTTTTCAGAAAAAATGTACTCAAAGCTTGAGATATGAAATGAATAAACTTTATTGTCAACAGTTATCGCATTATAATCTCTCACTAGCCAGGGTGGAGTATAAAGAGATCCCAAAATATTTGAGTTTTACACTGGACATAAGGTTAGGCATTGTATCCTGATGCTAAGACTGAGGACATTACCGCTAAAAGATATGACAAAAAAATAGGGCGGTAATTTTGATAAAAACAGCCAATGTGATTTGTGTAGTGGAGGAATCCAAGATTTGGTACATGTCCTATTTGTCTGTCCAAATAGCAGCTTGGTTGATGCACGCAATCGATTCTTAAAACCGATTTGCACAAATTATAATATTTTTAGAACAATGGATCTGCTTGAGCTTATAAGACCCCCACCAGATGAATTTGTATGTCACAAAGTTTAATTATTTGAAAGTGTTTCTCCCGCTATTTTAGAGATGTTTAAATTAAGAATAATAATCTCTTTTATATATAATGTATTTCGTGATATATCATGGTACTATGGAATTGGAAATATGTATAAACTATTTTAACATATTCTGGATCTCGGAAGAGGTCTATACCAATTAAATTACATTTAATTTCACTAACACTCCCTCAAATCTACTGATATTGTCACACCTCTTATACGATCCCACTCCATTCCCCTTCATCATTAACGCTGGCCGCTCTCATACCACTGCTGGGTTGGACGACCCCATGAGCTTCTGCAGTCTCTTTACAGCTTTGACCCACTTGGGCTTTAAAACTTCATGTTTATGCTCTTACTTAATTTCTCAGAGATGACGTAAAAACCCTAACGTCCCCCAGGTCAGCAGGGCAGTCCCCGTTCACATTTCACATGCTTTCATCCATCTTGCATTTCCTAAGAGAAAATCATGTTTTCAGATGATGGGTTTCTGTGTCTTTATTGTCAACATATGACTCTAATGTGTTACAAATTGTGAAGTCGTCACTCTCAGGTGTGGGTGAGCTCAGACTGTGGTTGGGTGTTTATGAGGGGCACGATTGGGAGTCCGGAGACTGAAGGCTCTATAGGTTTCTCACAGTGCCTGCCAATGGCGCATTCAGACTGAATGCAAAGTTTGGGAATGTATAGCGTGGGTGGGATCCATAACGGGGTTGGTATTGTCTAATTTGCTTTGTTAGGTAGAAGTGTGTATGTTGACAATTTGGCTACTCGTAACTGCACAGCACACAAAGCACTGAGATCATGGAAGATACAAGACAAGGAATGATTGATCCACACACAAAGCCGCAGATTAGACTCCTTACATGGAATGTTAGAGGGTTGAATGACCGTAGGAGAATACGGAAGGCGATAGAATATCTCAAACGCTACAGTGTAGATGGAGCAATATTACAGGAGGCGCACCGCCCCCAATCGTGATGAATTGACGCAACGTAGATTGCCAGGTCAATCAATCAATCAAAGTACTATATGCAGCTTTTGTATAAAAAACATAAAAGTCCAAGTTAGATTGTAGCGAACGGATCCCATCTATGAATATCATTGAATAAATAGTTTTAATTCATTATAAAGTACATGAAAAAAAAGTACATAAAAATGTATCTACATCATATATAAAAATCAAGAATGCTCACACTTTCAGGACTACATCATATATGAAATTTAGTCGCAGCTAGATCTAAGCCTAACTGTAACCTTTAAAAAGCTAAGAACGTGCCATAAAGTGGACCCCGAAAGCATTGCTAAAAAGGTAAAAGCAGGGCACACTTGGGTAAAGTTTGCTAGTTTTAAAACGGGGATTACAAACATCTCCCTCGGCACCTCATAATAACTACAAAATATTAAAAAATGAGTCATATCTTGAGGGGATTTGCCATCACAACCACATGGCAACAGAGTCTCGCCTTTTCTACTCCCCTGTGGGTGGGCGAGGAGAAGGTGAAATAAATCAAAACGTATTCTTGTTAACCCCTTTGCTGCTGGCGTCGGCCAACGGCCGTCAAGCGCATTATCTTCATAGTGCTGCGCATGTCCGTTGGCCGACGTGGCAACGCCCACTGCGCTACACCGCCACACCGTGGCTAAATTAACGCCACGGTTAATAAAAAACGGTCATGCATTTTGGGAAGCCCTAGGAGGTACGGTTCTATTGTGGGTACGTCTTAAGAATAATATATTTACGTACACTGGGCTTCATTAACTCACGCTCTTCCCTGTTCACCAGCCGCTGTCTAAAAAAAGTCTCCTTGGCCCAAAGAAGATCTTTTTTTTCTTTTAATTCGGATTACTATAGAGAGCCGCCCTACCAAGAGTCATATCTCCATCCCGGATGTATTTTAACCAAGGAATGTAGTGGCCATGGTCCAGAGCCATACAATCCCTTAGGCTCTCTCTATTTAGGGCGGTACCCTTGTTCAACCAGACTTTGAGCCAATGAGAAAGAGGGCGAAACGAGTACATGTCAATTTATTGCGTCTGGATTTACCTCACATCCTAGAGGGGTCCTTATCTGGGCTGACAATAAGGCAGTTGTGAGGATAAAAAATGTACGCATTGACCCAAGCGGTAGATTTGTGGTGGACCGTTGTTACAAGGAAGACGTAGCAGTCCTGTTGGTTGGACTCTACGGTCCTAACTATGATAGCCGCAGTTTTACCACACACTCGGCACCTACCTGCACCAGGACGATGGCCTGCCTCAGATTTGGAGGGGCGACTTTAATTGCTTCCTGGACCCTGCTAAGGATAGATCAATGGACCCGACCCGCAGACCGGCAGTGATTGCAAAAACTATCACAGATATAATGGACTGTTTGGGAATGGTGGATATATAGAGACATTGCTTAAATACGGGTCAGGTATATGCACTATTCCACCGTACATGACATACCCACTAGGATGGATTATTTGTTCATCTTTAAGAGCCTAGTGCCTAGGGTTACCCAACGTGAACCTCTCCCCGTACATATTCAGATCACTCGCCAGTGATATTCACCATGGAGCTCTGACAATGCCAGACCTCTGCCTTTACTTGGCGATTCCCACCATACTCTCACCTAGATTCTACCTTTAAAGTGGAATTGAGCCAGCTAATACGTGAGATTTTCTCAGACAATGTAGGCTCTCTGGATACATTCGCTACGGTCTGGAAAACATTCAAAGTTTATATCGGGGGATGGTTATATCAAAGCACTCAGGGGTACTGAAATCCCCCCGGAGTAGGTGAACACTCCTAGAAAAAGAAATATCAGAGCTAGAATCGGAACATCAATGGTTGGGAGATAAACAAACGTTAAGGTACATCCAGCTTAGACTAGAAAAGTACAATGAAATAGCAGCCTAGGAGTTTCAGCATATGGGACAGTATGTGGTAGCCAGAGCATACCGAGAAGGGGAACACCCAGGGACAACACAAGGAGCATTGGTGCGCCCTAGGAGAGAGGTAGAGACTGGAAGAGTTAGCTGAAGATGACCAACTCCTACATGAGCCGCACCATATAGCTGAGAGATTTTGCAAATACTATGCTGAGTTAAATAGGTCTTGAATAACCCTGGATGAGGCAGCCATGAATGACCATTCGGAGCACATTAAAATGACGTGGGAGCATCTGATGGCTCCGCTGGACCCAGAGGAGATCCGTGCAACACTGGTAGGTAAGCAACCTGGGAAAGAGCCGAGGATGGATGGCCTAACTGTGGCTTTTTATAAAGCATATTAAGATGTCCTGATACCACACTTAGTCACGCTCTATGAAGAAATGGTACAGACCGGAATAATGCCACCTTTGATGCGCGATGCCCTTATAGTTGCAATACCTAAACCTGGCAAACCTCCCAATGTGTGCTTCTCCTGTGGGCCTTTATCGTTATTAAATGTTGACGTGAAAATATACGCTAAAGTACTTGCCAATAGGCTGGAGTTGATAATACTAAGGGTGATGGGGCAGAGCAGACAGGATTTGTCCCGGGTCGGAGTCTGAATAATAATCTTAGGACGCTGCTGGATGCACTACAGCACCTGGACCCAGAAACAGAAGCGGCAGCAGTCTTTTTTGACGGCGAAAAGGCGTTTCACTCAGTCGAGTGGGTATTCATGAGAGCAACCTTGAGACGAATTGGAGTGAGAGAAGTATTTCAACAATTGGTTAGGACACTGCACAACAAACCGGTGGCACATATTCGTATTGGTGCAATAACCACGTCCCAAAGTCCGATTACGAGAGGCACCCATTAGGGCCCCTGCTGTACGCTTTCATAGTGGAGCTGCTGGCGTGCGTGCTCCAAGAATATCATGGTCACAGAGGGCCGCGATCCCCGAGCTACAGACTCGTCATATCAGCATACGCTGACAACATGTTGCTGTATGTTTGGGAACCAAGGAATAATCTTACGCCTATGTTAAGAGAAGTAGTACTATTTGGGGGTCTTTCAAGGTTAAAGGTTAACTGGGATAAGTTCATCATTTTTCCACTTACCCCATCCTCATCGCCACCAGTATTGGAATTCCCCTTACGATAGACAACAGTAGCAGAACGATATTTGGGAATACAGATTCATACAGACCCAGCAATAGTCATACTTGAGAACTACGGTTAGGCAATACAAATGTTAGAAGAAGATGTGAACCGCTGGGTCAAACTACCACTCTCTCTCATTGGGCACATAGCTCTTATGAAAATGGTAGTCCTCCCTAGATTTCTGTTTCCGAACATACCTATCCTCCTGTCTAAAGCAATTTTTGCGACATTATGCAGTTTTCCTGACAAAATTAGCATGGACGGGAAAGCAGCCAAAGGTTCGGTGGGAGGTCCTCACTCTACCTTATGACATGAGGGATCTTAATGTGCCACACCTAGAATTGTACTATAAAGTGGTGCAAAGCTCCTTCACCTACTACTGGATTCATGGCCCACACGATCTGCCTAATCAGTGCTTGGAGAGAGACGACGCACACCCCCACTCACTCCCACAGTAACCTTCGAGGCTCCAACCCGCCAAATTGGAGTCTTTGATCTACTGAACGCTACATCACATGCACGGTGGAGCTTGTGAGATAAACAAGGGGAACACGCTTGTATTCCCACATGTTAAACTAGAGCGGTGCACCTGGCTCTCGTTAGTACTGGTAACAAATATGAGAACTGCCCTGTAAACGCAAGAGATGGGAGATCTTTTTGACAAAGTAAAGGTTGGGAATTGGAGGAATATCCCTGAGCAAATCACCCGCCATCAGCTCTGACTCGATATCACTGCCATGAATTGAGAGAACTATTAGGACAAGACTTGCAAGAGCCACCAGACATGCCGGCACGTTCTGCCCTGAAACAGAAGAAGCCCCAGACAAGTTAGTAAGAGTGCTCTACGCTTACACACAGGCAGGCGCAGACCCAGTGCGATTGAAGCAAGATCGGACTAGCCGAGAGACTTGGGTCGGCCGATAGAAGATAAGGTATGGCAGTCCTTCTGCGCTAGAACGAAGGAGGGATCTGTAAATGGGGACACCAGTTGATACACTTTAAGTACATAAACCGTGTGTATTATACGCTGGAAAGATTGTACCGACATGGCCTACGGGAATCTGAAAACTGCCTGCGATGCAATGAGCAGGAAGAAGGGTTTATACATGCTGCTTGGTACTCTCCGGCAATACTTCAATTCTGGGAGGGAGTTTTCCAGCCATGGACGGCTAGAACAGCCTCACTATACAGATGGAACCAATGCTAGCTTTATTGGGATACGATAAGGACCTAGAAACATCGGTCAGGAAGCTAGTAGCTATTGGACTACTATTAGCTAAGCGCAGAGTAGCGATGAGCTGGGCAAGGGTCCCAGCTCCAAAATTGGGGGATCGGCACTCGGACATGGCATACTGTAATGAGTAGTTGGACACTTCTAATGAGCTTCAGTCTGTGCAGAACCACCCTAGGGACTACTGGGCCCTTTACAAGGCATACTTAGTGGCCAAAGGCGAAAATGCCGAGGAGGAAGGGCACGCAGAGGGGTGATGCTGGACACAGGATACTAAAAGAGGATTGCAGGGTGCAGCGTGGGGGGCTATGGAATGGGGCTGCGTTGACACCAGACCCCTGCAAAGGACGAACGAATGTATGCAGCTGAAGAATGTACGGGCGACAGGTCCTCTGGGGCAGATGTGTGGGGGGAGGTCTATCGAATGACTGTCAGCAGCAGAAAGGTATACTGAAGAGCGCCACTTTCCACTGAATGCTTTGTACTACTTTCTGTATCATACAAGAACTATGTTGTGCAGTGGGACTACGAGGTGTTCAAATATGCATGTGTGATCTTTAAAACGTTAATAAAAAAAGAATTAAAAAAACAAAACAGCAAAGAGGAGTTGGACAAGAAAAGAAAGGAATCCCCTGAGAGTGTGAAACATTTTTCTGGACTATACAGCTATTTCTGATATTTCAGGAATTGCCTTAAATAAATGGAAGATCCAAACTACTTGCTTGTGGAACAGTGGAGGATGAGTGGAGCCTGAAACCTGCAACAAATTCTCAATTGCATTTTGTATTCGTTGGACTGGTAATGGTGAGCCGCAGCACAGTGAACATGAAATGCAAAGTGCAACAGAAAGAAAGTGCTTGTGTTACTAAACAAAAAGGTTTAGGCGATCCTCTAAACCAGTGGTTCCCAAACTTTTTGGACCTGTGGCTCCCTTGACCTAATTGGCAGATGGCCTGGCTCCCCACCGACTTTTTACCGGTGGCCAGGTTATTGGCCCTTATCTGACTTGCGGCCTGAATGCCAGGCACGAGTACATAAAAACGGTAAAAGACGTTTACTTGTCAATAGAGTTATTAGCCATACCTATTGTCTGTTGTAATATTGGCACACAGAAGCATCTGGGTAGACTTCTAGACATTGTCCCTTACACTTTTTGTAAGGAAACAGCCTCTGCTGATGGCATTTATCAGGTTGGTATGGACTGAATTTCAAGGAACGTAATTAAACGGACAGCATCCTCATACTGCACAGGACGTGAGGGAGCACAGCTGGTATCGAGAGGCACAAGGTTCAGGATTGAAGAAAAGATTACAAATTTGCTCATTTGAAATTCTAAGACACTGAGACACGAATTTAGAAAGACTTTGTGCCAGTGATTGTGTGAAGGGACGCTTTAAAAATCAGCATATGCTTTTTTATTATCCTAGGTAAAATACCATGAAGCATGATAAAACAGGCACAATGAATCAAGTGACCTCATCACATTCACCGCAGCAAAGACGCACAGACAAATGACAACACTGAACCAAGAAAACACACCTGTGTAAAACACACACAAATGCTAACACCGGGCAGTGTGCAAGATGCTCTCCATCTCTAAATTACATACTTGGGGCCGCACGAGCAAAAAGTATGGATGTTTTTTGTCAAAACGAAGCATATTACAAATGAACATCAACTGCCCTTTTAACTTACCTTAAGTGGGAAGACTGCAAGCTGTAGAGAACGGCGGGCACAGAAGACGGCGGGCTGCAGAGGACGGTGGGCACAGAAGACGGCACAAGTAACTTCCCCTTCAAAGGCCAGAGCTGTGTTGGCAATCATATACCAGTAATGGAGACTACCTCCGACGCCTGTAAAAAGCACGTACGCATATACATACGCACATATGGCGGCAATGGCAGCAGTGCGTCCTTGGGACAAACCATGTCCCCGGTTTTTGCAGGTGCGACGTGTTTTGGCGGAGGCTGCTTCACTTTTCCCTATTGTGGTCGCGGCGCCCCTGGCTCCTCGTTACGGCGCACCGGGGCGCCGCGGCGCACAGTTTGGGAACCGCGGCTCTAAACCAAAACGTTTGTTGATCCTCAGTTACAATAGACACACATACAGCATCGTTCATGTGTCTTAGGAAGCATGTAAGTTAGCGCAGATGGTTAAGGCATCCACTGCGGACATCTGCAGCATGCAGAGCACAGACTTGAAGCCTTTTAAGATGCAACACGTCCTCGACCCTTCTTTTATGAAGGCGTCCCCTCCATATGATGCGGAATGCTATACAACCCATGGAGTGAGGTATAATGGACATAAGGTGTGGATATTCTTAAAAGGATTGATGCATGTGTGTGTCTGTTTGTATTTCCAAAACGCTTGCAGGTATAATCCTATGTGCTGTTCATCCCACTAAAAGCGAACTTTGCCGCTGCATTTAGGAAGCAAACTGTGTTGTTAAATGAAACATATGGGAACCTTATTTTAGGCAGAATGAAGCCCCGCATGAACCAAGCAGAGGTAGAAGAAGGGTTCCTGCCGCTCAGGCGTCGGCACAGCAGTCACTCGTAATAATGATAATTTTATCTGAGCATGGTCCTGAGAGATCGACTCTCCTTCCAAAGCGTACAGCCCCCCATCAGCGCTAGCAGTGACGCCCAGCTCGGGTTTATGCATGTTTGTGGAAAGACCAGGATGCCATGAGCTCAGGTGCAAGCAAAGGAAATCACCAATTTGACTGTTGTTGGGCTGCTAATATGCGGTAATTTACAGGGTCAACGGGCCCCTCATAGCCCTGGGCCCCATGCCCCTGCACCTGCTGCACCATTGGTAAAGTGCACAGAAGCATAAAGAGTCAGCAAGCACCAGCAGGAGTGTGTGATGAATGGACCAAGAACAGCAGGAGCATCTGCCGTCCGCTGGGAAAACACGAACATGGACTTCAAACAAAATATTATCTCCAAGCCTAAGGCTGAAAGAGATATCTTCAATCATGAGGGGCACAAATAAATGAATGCTTGCTGTGATTAATTTGTTTTTTTTAAAACCTAAGCGCCGGTGCTCATGCCACCGCTGTTGCTGCACACGTGTAAAGCTGGCGCTGCACCATTAGTTTAGTGCCCTATTGGCTAGTTCTCCTGCTGGGGGAGTAAATCATTAGGGGCCCCTTGTACAAAGCATTTTTGCAGTCAGAAACGTCGAAGTGCAAAAATGCTTTCACAAATGTACCAAATACAAGTTGTTATTCAGTAAAACGCTACCTACTTGCAATTAGTGTTTGCGATTTGGTATTTAAAAGGGGCGTGTTTACGGCATTTCTTCCAATTACTGAATCTGAATGGTCTGTATGAAAGTTTTGCGACCGAATTAAGGTCAAGTTTTACTGACTCCCTGCAGGAGGTGGTAACCCATTTGCAAATAGGTACGGGACCTTTGAAGAATGGAAAACAAATATTTTTAAGGGCAGGCGGCTGTCCCTCGGACCCCACTGTCTACTCTTAAAAAATTAAACTAAAAAGCTTATTTTTTTTCTTTTTAAATGCATCCCATTATCCTTTAAGGAAAACGGGCTGCGTTAAAAAAAAAAAAAAAAACAGACTGCTTTATTAAAAAACAATCATAAACATTGTGGTCTGCTGACCTCAGCAGGCTGCCATCTCTGTGATGGCTGTGATTCCTAAAGGGTCTCAAATTGCGACCTACCACACTAATATGCATGAGGTAGGTCTATTTCTCACTTGCTAGCAATCGCTAATGAAACTCAAAAGAGTTTCATTCATTAGGAATTCCGATTTCAAAATTGCGATTCATAGAGAAAGACAAATAGGAAATCGGTATTCCTGATGCTAGTACATCCTGCCCTAAATCTTTTTGTATTTTGCATTCTTCGAATGAGGTAAGCAAAAAAGGGCTGGGATGAAAAAAAGAAATTAAAAAATCAGTCTGGACACAGTACTTACTCCTTGCAAGAGGTAAATCAAGTTATACCTGGCGGCACTCATAGATAAGGGGCTGCTCAGTGGGTTAGCTGCTTTGCAGTTGGTTGCGGCAGCACTCTTCACTACCGAAGCCTGAGCGCTGTAGAGCTTACAGAGTGACCAATAAATAAATGTGCGCCCTGTAGGAGGGGATCGTAAATGCACAGAATGCTGACTCAAACCCATTGCAATGCAAGATACAGAAGGATTTATTTAGGAAAAGAGGTTACATACATCTGCAATAAACAAAGTTCAACTACTAACTCTTGAACATATGTGGTAAAAGGTATGATGGGAAGGTAAAAGACCCCACGTTTCTTTCTGCAGCTCCAACGGTAACCACACACCACAAAGAGCGAGCAACACCTGGGCTGAAGATGGACGCAAGTCCGTTCTGAGAGGAGAGTAGGGACTTTGGCATCTGTGAATAGGGGGCTGTGCTGAGAGCCCTAGCTGTGAGCTAAAAGTTGTTGTGACGTGTAAGTAGTAGTTTAGTGTGTGTTTTCTAGGTGGTGTGATAGGGTTGCGGCTGTGCCCTCATGTAATGGCGTGAGCGAGGTGGTAAATGAATCCTATATTCGGTTGGTACAATAGAATCAACTAGCAGTGAGAAGGACTCAGAACATTTATAAAGAAATAACACAAGGATGTGATTGGTTACTGATCATATCTCCTTACATTCTTGTACGGCTGCTCACAATCACGCTTCACAGGTGACCAGAGCTGCAATTACAGAGCCCAGGTCTAGGCGGGGAAAATTACTCATCTTAATGATGCTGCCTCACTGGGGGCACATATGACTTGGCATGCTTGCGGCAGGGTCAGAAATGACTTCTCTAAATAAATGTAGCACAGGCATACCATTATGCTTGCCTTTTGAACACTTTTAGCTGGGACTTAAACATCAGTATGCCGTACATCGTGCCCTTTATATACCGAACAATGCTAATTAGTGCATGGACTTTTAAAATAAATTAATCTGCAAGGCGTGGATCATGCCCGGAGAGCCACTGCTGCCTTTAAAGCCCTGCAACCTCTCTCAGAAACTAGTGCAGCAAACAGCATGCGAAGAAGAAACATGCTGCACAACTTGTGACCCTCTGCAAACCGATACACTGCAGTTTAAGAGACACGCTGCAACGTTCTCCCCTCTTCCGCTGTGGTATGTTGCTAGGCCCAAGATCTGCTCTCTGTGCTCCTTCACGCAAGAGATCTTTTTTTCCACGCTGCTCGCTTTTTAAAAGCAAGAGCTGCAAATGGTGCCTCAGTGATAAAAGAAGTGTATGCGCTTCGCAACTGAGTTTGTGCGCTCAGGGTTATTACACTAAATGCACACTCCCTACAGGGAACACTGGCCATTAGGAATTTATGACTATAAGCCCTCGCTATGTTACAACATTCCAGTAAAACTTACTTTGGGGTAAGCAGGACATAAGATTGTTACAGTGAAAATGGATCTATCTTGTTTGTATTAATTGGTGTTGTAGAAACGCTCATTTTGAGTGAAGTTCCTGGCATAAACTGTGCAGTGATAGGGTTCAGTTCAGTGTGTATTATTTGGTGCTCTCCTGTGTGTGCTCTTTGATGCAGTACAAGGTTCCACTTCTGAGCAAAGCGCTTGGAACACACTGTGCAGTGATAACGCTTCTCTCCTGTGTGTGTTCTTTGATGCCGTACAAGGGTACTCCTATCAGCAAAGTGCTTGGAACACGGAGTGCAGTGTTAAGGCCGCTCTCCTGTGTGAGTTCTTTGATGCAGTGCAAGGTTCCCGTTCTGAGAAAAGGTTTTGGAACACACTGTGCAGTGATAAGGCTTCTCTCCTGTGTGTGTTCTTTGATGCAGTACAAGGTGTGCCTTCTGAGAAAAGGTTTTGGAACACACTGTGCAGTGATGAGGCCACTCTCCTGTGTGTACGCTTTGATGCTGTACAAGGGTCGACTTATGAGAAAAGCGCTTTGAACATTCAGTGCAGTGATAACGCTTCTCTCCTGTGTGTACGCTTTGATGCTGTACAAGGGTCGACTTACGAGAAAAGCGCTTGGAACACACAGTGCAGTGATAAGGTTTCTCCCCTGTGTGTTTTCTTCGGTGCTGTAGTAGATTTCCCTTTTGATTGAAGCTCTTCTCACACATGGTACAGTGATGAGGCCTCTCTCTTGTGTGTACGCTTTGATGCTGTACAAGGTGTTTCTTATGAGCAAAGCGCTTGGAACACACTGTGCAGTGATAAGGCATCTCTCCAGTGTGTGTTCTTTGATGCTGTAAAAAAGTTGCCTTTTGAGTGAAACACTTTTTACACGTTTCGCAGGGATATGGCCTGAGGCTGGTGTGTGCTTTTTTGTGCCTCACAAGAAGTGTCTCATTGATAAATCCTTTGTCACACACATTACAAGCAAAGCGTCTCTCCCGCATGTGCATTCTGCGCGGTTTCTTTAAGTAGATATTTTGAGTTATATTCATCTTGCCTCCGGAACCCTTATGGCTTTCTTTCCCATTCATATTATCTAGATGTGATTGTTGTTCTGCAAAATACAAAAAACATAGAAAATTACATTAAGAAAATATTTCTTGAAAAAGCTGCATTGATATAATATGGAGAAGTGAACAGTTACAATTGAGGGGAAAAAAATGTAAGTTCTAGGAAAAAGAGTCACACTTCCCTTTGAGACACAAATGGTGGCTAGTCCTCCTACATAAAGTGCGTTGACCTGGTCCTGCAGCAGGAGCATGCTGGGAAATCAAGTGATTCACAAGAACCACTGTTGGACATGGGGTTTCTGGTTGGCTAGGGTAGGCACCGAAGCCAGGCAGAATAAACCACTCTAGTCAGGGTAAGCCAGATACACACCCGAGATAACCTGCGCTCACCCTCTGGTAGCTTGGCGCAGAGCAGTCAGGCTAGTTTAAAGAGGCAATGTGCAGAGCATTTGTGCAACACACTCACGCAGCAACACAGTGAGTAAACCACAAAAGGGAATCCACGGAGGATTAAGTAAAAATAGATTCTATATTGTACATCAAACAAGACCAAAATGACTTAAATGACACCGTTAGTGCAAATAATGCAGGTTTGACACAGAAAAACACAAATTAATATGAAAACATAGGTCACAGCGCACCTGAGCTACTATTACACTTCATACGATAACTGTAGTGAACATGGTTGAAGTTATTGCATTTAGAAACCAAACGTACGGCGCAGGAGCACCTACTAAACGCTAAACAGTAATTGAGCTTGAGTCTTCCAGCAGTACTCCTCTATGGACGGCCCTGCGCCATTCTTGAGGTCATCTCCAGAGCAGAGACAATGCTGAACAAGAAATGCCCCTCACGCTCTTGCGAATTTGGAGCCCGCCGGGGCGCTTGAATCGCGTCTCTTTGCCCAAGGGAAACCAAGACACCCGTGAAGGGGAGCACGGTGGCTTTAACCCTCTTCTAGACCCAACCCGCCTCACAGTACCTTTGTGGGTGCAGGGTCACTGTCCTCGGGGCATCTGTAACTTGCTAACAATGTTGTCATGTCTCAGGAGTAGGACCTGACGTGGAGAGCTTCGTGCAGTATACGCTTTAAAACCAGAGGGCGAGGCTGGCTGGAATGAGCCTCAGAATGCTGGCCCGACACATGTTACAGAATAACGTGTCATCGAAAGGCCTGCCTTGAAGGCTTTGTGCAGCTCCTGTAGCTCTGCAGCCTTAGACGCTGCACTGTACCACCTCAGAGCAGTACAAGTCTTCAGGGAGCTGTTCCTCGAGTCTCACGACCAGAGTCTTCTTGGTGGCATCTGATGGTGGCGATATTTTGCCAGACTTCGGGGTGAGGTTCATAATACAATTCAGCTGCAGTGAGCACGCTGGCTCAAGGACGTGTTTGTTTCTCTGGTAATGCCTCCAGGCGAAACAACGCTGTTCATGCTAGAGAAAAAACGCTCACCACGTGCTGGTTTGTAAAACATGGAACACCTCCCTAGAATGCACAAAGGCACTCCCCTGGTCAGAGCGCTGCACTTTAAGCCCATGGTGCACTGTCCTGTAATGCACAAAGTTTTACCTTGGTGCAGAAGGGAGTACTGGCGACATGCTAGCCCTTGTAAAATGGGCTCACCCAGCAGAAGTCTTGGAGAAAAGAGGCAACAAGGTCTTTGATGGCCCTGAGATCTCGAGAGAACAGGGGGCAAGCAAACAAGCCCTTGGAGAGCACTTTGGGGCACAAAAGGAGGTGGCAGGCAGCACACAGCACATACAGTTAGGTTGAAAATTGGTAGTCCGTCCTGCAGCCCAGCAGCAGGTCAACACAACAAGGCAGTTAGTTAAAATGGTTGTTGCTCCTGACAGCACAGCAGTCCTCATGGCAATGAGCAGTTTGTGGAGCCAACAGTGTCTGGATACAAGTCCCAAGAAGCGTCTAAAAACATGGGATCAGAGCTCCAGTACATATACTCAAAAATGTCTTTGATGAACGGGTGGCTTCAAATGAACCCTCAGTAGTGTGCAACAATCCCTTGCCGTCCATTCCTGGCTCCAGACGATCAGTAGGGGGTAAATCAGCCCTTTGAGTGAGAGCAGGACACAACCTATTCAAATGTAAGTGTGAATCACCTCTCTCCCAGCCCAAGAAGACTATCAGCATGCAGACAAATGCAGATGTATCCCCTGTCACACCAAGCCCCTTCCATTGGGAAAGCTTGGTTGTCATGGCTCTTCCAAACATGATAGTTGCAGGGGTTTCGTCTGTGGTTGAGTGAGAGGGTCAAACAGTAACCTCAAAGAATAGTGCTCAAAACACCACCATTGCCCTGGGGTCAAAGGGGAGTGCTTTTTTGATGCTTTATATTGAGGTGATTTAGAACGATTGTGGATTCTCGACTATTAAAAGGTGGGTCGTTGTTAGATTTTAAGATTGCAGGTACAAGTCATGACGCAAAGATGCCATCTATGTTTTCAATAACCCTGCTCATGTGTAGTGGATGAAAGGTCTTCTACCAATGGAAAATGGGAGTATTGATCAACTATAACTAGAATATAATGTCCATTATCCAGAGGGCCATAAAATGTGCATATGTGACAAGTCTTCAATTCATTTTCGACCCTTTCGACAAGATACGGAAACCAGACTTGATCTCGGAGAGCTCTCTTAAAGACAACTATTGCTCGATCTCCTTCTTGGGCAAATTCGACTACTTGTTGTCAGAGACTTTGGTGAATAACAATCCATGTACCTTGCAGAATGAGGCCTTCCTGCGTTACTGAAAGTTCATCTCTTATATTTCTGAACTTCATATACCCGCTGTCATTAGTGAGAGGTTTGGAATACTCGTTACTCAACTTTTAATCTTGACATGCCACTACCTTAGCTCGTGGCAGTGGCAATTTGCTCTAAAGACATGGCAGTTGGTGTACTCGATTTCACAATAAATTGGATGTAATTCTTCACTATCTTAGATGGGGTACCAGGGCATAATCAGCCAGTTTCTGATCTTTCCCTGGACGATGAAGAATCGTTTAGTTGTAATTCTTGGGACCTCAAACCCCAATGCTCAATTCGAGGAGGCATTTTTGCTGTGGGATTGCGAAATACCATCAACAATGCTTGGGGATCAGCCACAAATGTGAAGGGCTTTCCACACACAAACACATGGAAATTATTCATAAGCCCAAACCAGTACCACACTTTCTTTCTCAGGGTGCGAGTAAGCACGTTTAGTTTGTGACTGGCTTTTATTGGCATGTACAAAGATATGTCTCCAGGCATTTGGCGGTCCGTTGTGCTGTGCAAGGATTGCACCTAACCCGACAGGGCTAGCATCAACTACAACCTCTGTTTGGAGTTTGGGATCAAAGTCGGGCATTTCAATGGCGCTCTCAATGGCTTGGGGTTTTTTTTGGACGCTCTTCTCACACTCACGTGACCAATGAAAAGACACATTTTGGTTAGTTCTGGTGCAATGACCATAACAAAGTCTTGTATGCACCTAGAACAGTAATTGAACGTTCCAAGAAATGACTGTATCAGCGGCGGACGCCAAAGGCAAGCCCGTCTGCGCCCGTCCACGCCTGGCCCGGACGGAGGGCCATAAACCCTGGCCCGCTCCCTCAGACCCCTGTAAGTTACTCGAGAGAGGACCTGTTACGACTTGACCCTGGGCTGGCATTTTCCTACCACCATTCGCTTAATCCCTTAATGGAACCACAGGTATGCGTTCACTGCAAACTGAAGTTGGACTTTATGACTACCAAACAAGCTAGGTCCCCAGTTGCCCCAATGCTCCCCAATGCTAGGGAACTAAAAGCTATGCTACTGAACTCCCGCTCACTGATTAAGCATAATATAGAGATGGCTGAAATGATCGAGAGTCATAATCTAGACTTAGTATTTATGACAGAAACCTGGGCTAATCACTCCTCTGACCCGGATCTGCTTCTAGCTCTTCCTGCAGGCTTTCAGATCAATAGAGCAGACAGAGCTGATAAAAGAGGGGGCGGGCTGGCCATTATCTCAAAGGAAGAAATACCTATCACAACATCTTCTTTGGGCACCTCACCGATTGTGAGCTTTTATCGTTTCAGATACAACTTAGTCCTATTCAAGCATGAAACGGCCTTTTGATCTATCGCCCACCAAACGCTCAAGCCCCGCTGGTAGACAAACGTAACCCTTTTCTGGAAACCAGCTTTAACTATGCTAACTATACTATCCTGGGTGACTTTAATCACCATCTAGAGCTCACCTTGGATCCAAAAAACATAGATCTTATAGATACCTTGTCCTGCCTAGGGCTGGAACAACTGGTGAAAGAAAGCACACATAATGCAGGACATGCTCTGGACGGTTTATTTACATCCAACCATATGATAAATGTACAGGAGATACTGCCGGTACAATGGTCTGATTATAAGGCCGGCATATTTACAATTAGAGCCCTAGTCCATAACAAGACAGGGAGCAATTCTTTGAATTCATTTACATATCGGGATTGGTCCAAGACTGACCCCGACCTCCTGCAAACTGCTTTAAACCGGAATATACCAAGTGGGAAGGCAGAAATCAGTCTGGCAGTACAAAATATTACGTCCTGGATCACGGAGGTTGCTAATATAGTAGCCCCCTTAAAAACCTCTACCACTAGAAGGAATAACCCCTCTGAACCTTGGTTCTCTGACAAATTGAGGCTACAGCAACAACTGTGCAGAAGGACGGAAAAACAGGGGAGACGTAACTATGACAAGGATGCAAAAACGAAGTATGCCCAGACTTTAGCTGTTTATAGAAGACTAATTGTGGAAGAAAAAAGTAACTACTTCACTAAGAAAATATTGTCTGCTAAAAACTCAAGTAAAACACTTTTTGATACCTTAAAAACACTCACTAAACTCCCCACTAAGGAGAGGGCAGATAATAATATAGAACTGTGTAACGTTTTGGGCCAGGCCTTTGTTAATTAGGTGGATTCAGTGTACAAAACATTCACCCAGCTCCCTGCTGAACCTATACCTCAAAGGAATACTCCTACGACGCAATCTCCAGGCTTCTCCTTTTCCCCCCCATTGCTGGACCAAATCACTAAAATTATAATGGGTATTAAATCAGGGGTCCCTTCTGATCCCTGCCCTCCAAGGGTGTTCCATCTCTTCCCAGAGACCCTGGGTAAACAATTGAGTGACCTATGAGCCCAATAATTACCGGCCCATTTCCAGAATCCCATTCTGCGCTAAGGTTTTGGAGAAGCTACTCAACACCCAGCTCACCACCTTTGTCTCAGCCCACGACCTGTTGGACCATTCCCAATTTGGGTTTAGAGAGGGTCATGGAACGGAAACGGCCCTCATAGCTTCCAGTGAAGAGTTAAGGAAGACTCTGGACATGGGCGGGAAGGCCGCCTTGATATTATTAGATCTATCGGCTGCCTTCAACACCGTTTTTTTTTAATATATATTTTTTTATTTTCTGCAGCAGTTATCTCAGCATTACATCATTTGGTTTCATGCTATTACTGTACACATGTTATGCTGTGCAAAGAAATCTTGATTATCCATGATATTGCAGTTTTCTTTTACAAACAACTTATCCCCCGTAATTCTAAAACCCCCCTCCCACAACTTCCCTCACACTTTTAATCAAAACGTCCGTTCATTACTCATTGTACTGGGTTCATTCTATACATTACAGTAGTTTCTCTTGTTTCTCCTACTTACAACACCTCTGCCTTCAGTATTGGTTTCTTCCGTATTTATCAACTACTGCACCCTACGGTGGGTAACCACTTCAATCAGGTGGTGGTGGGGGGGATGGTGGGGAGGGGGGGGGAAGAGGGGGAGGGAGGGGGCCAATGTTACAATCAGGCAGCCATCTAAGCGGTTGGAGGCTGCATCTTGACCACTATGCACACCTCAGAATGCTTCTCCCGAAGTCTAACTTTGATTATATTCAGAAACAACTTCTGAGTATCACTTCAACTTCAGGAGCGTGGAAAGATACACCCCCAACTCATTTCTGCAAATCCTCTCCAAACATGCTGCTAAAAAGTACAAACACAAAATCCTTAAAGAACACCCAGAGACACTAATAGCAGACATCTTCTACAATCCAACACACGGAAGTCTTAAAATGGACTTCATCTGCTACACTACGAAACCAGCCAAAAGGAGAGAAAACGTCATTCAACACCTTCATGTAACTAATGCTACCACTGTCCCTTATGGATCTAAACAAACTATATCCCTATCCCAGAAATTTAGCGGAGATCTGTCCATAACTATATACAGAAATGGGAACATCCTAATCCAAGCCACTGAACAAAATTATCTATTTTCCACTTTCCGGCTCTCTGCGCCGCCATGCCATTCGCTCCCACCACCACCCCTCCACCCTCTCCCATGCACGCCCTCATCTACTAGCTGAACCTTCTACTCCCAAACCCCCTTGCACTGCCCCCACCTCTACCTCCCCTACAGGCTCTCTGATTCCCAGACGCACTGAAGCTTCTGTTTTGATACCAAAACTACTTGCCCCCTCTGCATGTCACACCTCCACTGCCCAGCTTGACTTATCTATCCCACCGGAATCCTCTCAGTCCTCCAACCACAGCAGGCTGGATACTACATTAGCCCAGGAGCGGCCTGTGCAGGTAAGAGCGGTGGGGGGCCGGGGGAATGCGACAGACGATGACAAGGGAAAATAAGTAAATCATTTCCCCCTCATTGTCGTCTATTGAATCCCCCTCACCCGGCCCCATCACTTTTACCTGCACGGGCCGCTCCTGCATTAGCCTCCGCCCCAAACTCTGCCGAGCTCCATCACACTCCACTTCCTACCACTGACCCAAATGCCACTCATCTGATCCCTACAACAGCCCAGCCTGAACTCACAATCAACACTAGTCTGGATGAAATCTCGTCACTATGTAAGAATGCAAAGATTACCTACTTCCTGCCCCAGCTTCACGCATCTATAGCGAACACTGATCCTGCCACAAACATACACTCTGTTCCCCTACCCTTTACCCCTAGACAAACTATCCCCTATATCCATCACCAACTCAATCATAGATGCACCACGACTGAAATCACGCAACGGGAAGCTGAAATGCTGAGCAACACGTATGACAATGCCCGGAGCAAGCCTTGTCGCCGCAAGATCCCGGTCATCCTTGGCACGAGTAGAACCCTGAACACCATTCGCCCTCCCAGGCGGCCTACCCAAATAACAACCATCCAACCCTGTCAGCCTGGTCCAAGATCACACCTACGTGTTGCTGCATGCTACTAAACTGTCAGTCAGCAGTCAAGCATGCCACTCAAATAGCCGACACCATCCTAGGACACAAAATCGACTTCTGCTTTCCAACTGAAACCCGGCTGAACGACCACTCATCCTTTTTTATCAATTTCCTCAACCCACAGGGCTTCTCAATCATTCGTACGACCGCTAAGATCGTATTGGCGGTGGATTAACCATTATACACAAAAATTATCTGTGCTTAACTCCATTCCTCAACACGAAATACCCTACCTTTGAATATGTAGGAGTTCAACTCTCGTCCAAAGGCCCCAACGCTATCAAAAGTTATGTCATCTATCACCCTCCTGGTGAAAAATGACAAATCTTTGAGGACTTAACAAAACTGTTAACGCAAAACTACCTTAAATGCAGCGCAGACGTTCTACTAGGAGACCTGAACCTGCACTTGAACAATGCCGATGATCCAACAGTACAAGCCCTATCCACCCTCCTGGAAGGGAACAATCTCACCCAACACTGCAATAAACAAACTCATACCAAGGGCTCTACCCATGATGCAATAATCTCTAAGCAGAACACCTTCTCCCTCCATTCTATCCTACCCACCGACTGGATTCACGACCACCTAATTCTTTTCAATCTCAATGCCATCCAACCAAAGGCCCACCCTCAAAATACCTGGTACAAGCAATGGGCGAGGAACATACATTGAATCTCCCAGGCAGAGTTAGTAGCATTAGTCAGTTCCCAAATTCCAAGGTGATGATCTCACTGCCCACTGCAACAGATAAATGGAAGAACTTTTTGACATAGACGCCCCATTGAAACTCAAGAAATCATATGTATTCCTTTCAGCTCTTGGTTTAACAACGACCTTAACAAAGAGGCATCAACTCCGATTGGCTGAAAGAAACTGGAGACAACAACCCTTGTTAACACATCTAGCGATACCAGGAGCTAAACGCATAAAATACAAAAACATTTCTTCAGAGAAAAATCCCCCTTCTTCTGAGACCAACTTGACCATTCTAGGAACAGACCTAAAGACTTTCTCAACATCATCAAACAGCAATCCTCCTCTTTCCCTCAACACTCAATAAATGACTCTACTATGCGCTGCAAAGAGTTTGCAACATTCTTCTCTAAAAAAATGTCTAACATTGAAATCTCTCTTGACCCACCCATCTCTCCGTCCTACACCAAAGATGTCCCCCTAGCAAAGAGGGTCTACCCAAGGCCCTACCTCCAACTAATGGTCGTCTCACCAAACTCATCCTATGCCAGCTGGACTGAATTTGACAATGTCCCTTCAGAAGAAGTGCTCAAATTACTCGCTTGCATGAAACCAACATCGCACATTTCCGATCCCCTCCCTCCTGAGCGTGTCAATAATCACAGTCACATCATATCTCGCCTGCATGGACCAAAATCATCAACTCCTCCTTTTCGAGAAGCTCCATGCTAACCTCCCTCAAACTCGGCCAAGTCACCCCCTCATCAAACAACACAGACGCCGACTAGAACAATCTTAACAATTACAGACCTATATTTATTCTCATTTACCTTCAGAAGCATGTCTCATCAAAGCACAAGAGTGCCTGACGATTTTAGAAGTCCATACGCTGGTACTTTTTAGACTGGATTATTGGACCTCTTTCCTGTCTGGCCTTCCCAGAGAAAATTAGCATCACTGAGAGAAATGCTTCATACAGTTATCCACTTTGTGACAGGTCACAAAGTTTTTAAATCAAATTTTTTCTATACTTCGCATCCTACAATGGCTTCCAATTGAAGCAACAGACCAATGTAACACTGAATGCATCACCCACAAAGCCCTCCACAACTCCACACCCTCCTACTTGGTAGAAAAAAACTCAAAATCTCCGGATCTGAACAAGGATCGTGAATTCGTAAAGTCCTTCTGTTGGAACAAGCGACATTCAGGCAAGAACGCTTTATAAAGCTCGCCTTCTCTGCCAGTGCTACAAGGATCTTGAACTCCCTCCCACAACCACCTTGAACAACCACAAGTCTTGCCACAATTATAAACTAAAAATCCTCCTATTTGAGAGACGCTCTGAATAATAAATCTGTGATCGCTTTTCTGCATCCACTTTTCCAATGTATCCAGATATTAACTGTTTGAACTTTCTCCCCTGACGTGATCTGTGGGATTAGTCTATTGCTTATCTGTTATTTTATAGCACATCTAATCTGCATTTTGGTCTTTCTTCTTTAGAAAAGTTCTTCAATGCCCTTCAGCCAAGATTGCACTATATAAAACCACAAAAATAAACACATTTGGTATAATAAAGTGGAACCAGAAAAAAACTCTTTTTGAAAAGTTTGTGCAGATTTGTCAAAAGATTCCAAAGTTATTAGCAAAGAAATAATTGCTTTTCAAAAGAAACTCTTATAACCACAAACTACGTGGGAGGGAAAGAAAGAAGAGAGAGAGAGAGTGAGAGAGAAAGAAAGAAAGATAGAAAGAAAGAGAAACAGAGAAAGAGTGATAGAGAGAAGGAGAGAGCGAGAGAGAGACAGAGATAGAGAGAAAGAGAGAAGGATAGAAAGAAAGAGAAACAGAGAAAGAGAGGGAGAGAGAGAGAGAGAGAGAGACACCATGGTTTAAGTGAGTTGCAAATAATTTTTAAAAATAAATTAAGATGCTAAAAGCAATCCCAATAATAACTTCAACGTGATCTTCGTGCTTTTGATCCAAGACTACCAGACAGCGCTAAAGACATCTTGGGGACATTCAGAAAGCATCAGTGGGAATACATTCCACAGATTGCTTACAATTGGATTAGTGGTTTGTAATTCACATCCGTCCCTCCTGCTGCCCAAACCTTGTTTACTGTATTCTTCCACAAAAAAGTTTCAGTAAAAAGGCCTTTAAATCTTGTTTTTATCTTGTCACATTTGCAGTGCATTCAAACACAGAGGTCAAATGTCAAGCTCTCTCTTTGAGAAAGCTTTGTGTTTACTTTTCTTCCTATGACTTCAAAATGAGAGAATGTATGTGACAATTCTGCTGAGTATCCATACAAGAGGAGAAGGTGTAAGATTTTGTTCCTAGCAAACAAAAAAAAACAAGCACTGGCAAAGCCAATTGGTCTTGCCTTGCGAACCTACTAACTTTGCAAATGACTTTTAGCAGTGTCCCACAGCAAAGTCGAAAAAGAAATATCCTACTGCATTTTGCCGGGTTATAAAGATTGACACGTAATTACAAAGGCCTACCCTTTGAATTTCAATCAAATGTGGTGAATATGATTATTGAAAATAGAATGCCGGTAATGGAGAGTTATTACTGTGCCATCAATAAGCTCCTTAGGTGCTGCACCTAAAAATGCTTATATTACATTTTTTTCTGAACGCCGGGAAAGGGGACTATTAGTCTGATAAGAAGCTACAAATGGTTGCTCTCTGTTGCAGGCAATCCCAGCCCACAATCAGAGCCTGAGAAGTCTCTCCCCAGTGTGAGTATGTTATTTTTGAAAAGTAGTTTGGCCTCGCCGCCGGTATTTGATTATTTTCCTCAAGATACCACTAGCAAAGTGCCCAATAATTTCCAAATCCGCCTACGGGCTTGCCGTCTTTCATGGTATTGGGTGTAAATGCCTGAGATGTCCTGGTGATTTTCTGCTTCAATATGGCCACCACGCAGGCAGCATCGAGGGTGCTGGCATTGCAGGGCATGAAGGTAATTTTTCAGCCCTCATACACCTTCTTCACAGCAGGCACCAGGTGTGTGTGGGGGGATCTCCCCGCACTCAGGTGTGTTATTTATTTATTAATTCAGTGTTTTATATAGCGCAAACATGACCCAACTGGGTATCAGAGTGCTTCACAATTCTTTAGCATTGTACTTCTGACATTTGGTTTGATTAGTCCTTTAAACAAACTACCAAGTATATATATTCAATTTTAAGTGGAAAGCATTTCTACTTTGCAAATAATACATGTCCTAAACATTACTAGAGATCAACTTGCATTACAATAGTATGTGTACTAAATATTACAACAATTGACATTTTAGAAATACATGTACTAAGAAGACCTCCTATCATTTAGTACAGTGGATTGTACAAAGCAAACAGACTGGTTACAGAATTTATAGCTAATATCCTATACTGCTTTCGGCACGGAAACGTTGTACAGATGTGGCAGGGTCGCGTCATGATGCTGCTGATGAAAGCTGCCAGAAGATGCTTCAATGGCACGGCCCTCTGTACATGCCAATGTCCCCTCCACCCCAAGCCGTCCTTCCAGTACCTTAGGTGCCAACTTTACAGCCGACAGTGAAGTTTCTGGTCGGCAGCAGTAGACATGATCACTTTAGTTGAAACGGCTGCTACCATTATGCGAAGGGGAGGTGGTGAAGGCAAGAAAATAAAGTCATTTGCTTTTATAAATAACAAGCAAGGAGAGGCCAGCAGCGATGAGCGAGACGGTGAGGAACTGGCTCTCTTACTTTGAAGTCAGAGATAGAACAGGCTGTTTAGGGGAAACATCATCTGACATTTGATCTCGGTCTGTGAATGAACAGAAACATTTATGTTATGTTATGTTAAAATTTGGTAGAGCGCAAACAGCTGCCCCAGCAAAGGGGCGTCCCGGCGCTAGAAAACTACAGAAACTCCATAGGGGACAGAAACAAGAGGCAAGGGATCTAAAGGGGAGGTAATAGGTGGGTTTTGACGGCTCTCCGAAAGGCAGACAGATTTTCCAGGGAGCGAATGCTCCCAGGCAGGTTGTTCCAAAGTTTGGCTCCTAGCACTCTAAAGGATATGACGAGATATGAACAAGAATTACAGCCATTTACAAAAAAGCTTGGAGCGAGTGAAAAAAGTGCTCATATGAAATGCTCTTAGACAAAGAAAAAAGAAAAAGTGCCTAAAGCAGTTGATAATATGAGACCATTGCAAGGATACAAGTAATGGGACGGTGCTCCGTGAGAGGGAACAACTTACAAAAAGGAGGGACAAGTAGGAAAGATTAGCCATTTGGAAGCAAGGCTGTTTAAAGGAGATTCAAAGAAACAAATAAAAAGCAATGGGTGGGCAGTAAGCCCACAACGTTAAGCGCTGTTGCGGCAATACCTAAAAAAAAGAACTGTGCTGATGTTTCAGAATATATCAGAATTAGTACAAATGAAGCACATTTGTTTTGTATTACTGAAGTGTGGAGAAAAATATTTGAATAAGATTGAAACACATTAATACACTAGGGGATGACATTTGCAAACATTATCATTGATGTGCAGTAAAACCATATTTCGGTGTAAATGTAGTGATCATTTCATTTGAAAATGTGTTGTCTGTAATGGCGGTGCGCTACCACACCAAGTATACTCCACACTACGCCACTCAACTCCACACCACTCCACTCCAATCTATGCCACTCACTCCATGAAACAACAGTCTACACCCCTCTACCCCACACCAATCCACCCCACTCCACTCAAAAGTACCCTAATCCATCCCACTCCAATTCACCCCATTCCAATCTATCCATTCCCAATTTACCCACTGCAATCTACCCCACTCTAACTCAATCTACCCCATTCCACTCCAATATACCCTAATACACTCAATCTAACCCAATCTACCCGACTCCACCCCAATCTACCGCACTCCACTCAGATTTACACCACTCTGCTCCAATATACCCCAGTCTACCCCACTCCACTCCAATCCACTCCACTCAAATGTATCCCACTCTACTCCAAAGTACCCCAATCCATCTACCTCCAATTCAACCCATTCCAATCTATCCATTACCAATTTACCCACCGCAATCTACCCCACTCTAACTCAATCTACCCTATCCCGATCAAAACTACCCCACTCCCCTCAGATTTACCCCACTCTGCTCCAATATACCCCAGTCTACCCCACTCCACTTCAATCTACCCCAACTCTAATCTACTCCAATCTAACTGACTTCACCCCAATCTACTTCACTCTAGTTGAGTCCAATTTACCCAACTCCATTTCAATTTATCCAACTGCAATCTATTCAACTCATCTACACTCCTACCACAATCTACCCACTCCAAACTACCACAATCTATCCAACTCCAATCTACCATAATCTACTGCACTCCACTGTAATCTACCCCCCTCCACCCAATCTATCCCTCTCCACTTCATCCAATCTACCCCATTCCACTCCATCCTAATCTACCCCACAAAACTCCACTCCAATCTAACCAATTCTACTCCACCCAACTCTACCCCACCCAACTCTACCCAAACCTTCCTCATTCCAGTCAAATCTAACACACCGAATCTAACCTAATTCCACTCCACCCTACTCCAATCTACCCTACACCACTCCATCCCAACCTTACCTATCCCAATCTACCCCATCCAATCTACCCCACTCAAATCTACTCCCATCAATTCGACCACACTCTACCCCACCCCAACCCAATCTACCCTAAACCATTCTATATAACTCCTCTCCATTCTACTCCAGTCAAATGTACCGCAATCCAAACTACCCCAATATACTGCACTCTAATCTACTCCACTCCAGTCTTCTCCACTCTACTCCAATCTACCTCATTCCGCCCCACTCTTTCCCAATCTATCCCACTCCAATCCACCCCGATCCATCCTACTCCACCTCAATCTACTCCACTCCACCCAAATCTACCTCAATTCAATCTACCCCACTTGATTCCAATCTACCCCATTCCACTCTACCCCAATCTATCCCCCTTCTATCTACCCCACCAACCTCATGCCACTAACTTTTAGCCATGTCGAGCAGCAGTCACACTGGTGTACATAATGGCTAAAACTCGTTGCCAAAGCCAATAGCTTTCGGATAGGAAACACCTATTTGTTTTGACAATGCTTGTTTTCAGTGGGTGTTTGTTTCATCATATTCACACGCAAAAGTTCCCTACAGCCAACTCCAAGCAGGCACAGGTGTTCAACGGTGCCTGGGCACAGCAGGGGATTCCCTAAAGGGCCTGGCTTATGTTTCTTTATTTTTAATTTTTAAGGGTTCCCGGACACTTTCTTGGGGTTCTCGGACCCTTGCAAACTTGTGTATCCTATTGGATATCGATAGGGTTTCAGACCGAGCAGCAGGTCTCCGAACATCACAAATGTCCACCAGGGTACAAGGCAAATTACTGTACCTGCGCAGACACCTGCCTAAGGTTTGCGGACCTCAAGGGTCATGATGGGGAATCCAACCTCTGTCTCAAAATCAGCAATTTCTTTTCTACATTTTAACATTAGGCAGCCCCTGTGCCAGGGAGAGATAGGATGGCACCACCGCTCTTTATGGCTTCTTTAGTATTTTTACAGAATGCGGGGAACAAGTCTCTTCATCATGTAATGGTTCAAGATATAGCCAGTCAATCAGGGAGCTTCAGGTCCGCAGGCCCAACTTTGGGTTTACGTATCCGAAATGGATGGGCGATCAAGCTCCCTCATCCAATCGGATCCAATATATTTTTACATTTGTGTTCGCGAGTCGAGATGCACGAACCATTCATGGGCTAAAGGTCCAGCTAGCTCTATCTTAAATGACTAGTGGCTTAATTTGAGGACCACAAAAAAACACTGCATGAAACTAGCCAAGCCAATCCAAAATAGTTTGTGCGGATTCATTGAACTGTGCCAAAGTTATTATATGTATATATATATATATAATTATATTACATGGGATTCTGTAATCCCTGTATAAATGGCAGTCTCTAATTTCTTTATAATCAGGAATTTGTGATGCACCAAGTCAGTGATTATGAAGAAAAGACTTCAGAACTCGGCTTTTATAAGTTATTACAGTCGAGTTCTGAGGGCACAATGCCTGCTGCTAGCGCCAGCAGCTGATGTGAAAAGAAGGTCAAGTCACGAAGCATAATTGAAGCAGCTGTTTAAAGCAACAAACAGAACTTTGCTTTTATTACTTCTGCTGTATGTTACTAGCTTACTATGAGAAGCAGAGGGAATATGTTTATTAGTTTCCTTAGATAAAGGAAGGGTGGAATCTTTCTGCATGTTTCTACACGTTTCGAGCTACTGCAGCTTTTTCTTTTTAATTGAACTGTTTCTAACATCTTTTTGCAACAAATATCTAACAGTTTTTATTTTTACTTTTGCACAAGAGGTTTTAAGTTCATTCTTCATGTTTGCTGCATATATAGGAGCTACGCACCAAGGTTTGTGGGAAAGGTGATGGTGTGACCATGTATTATACAGGATAAAGTACCACCTGGTGCATATAATAAGATTATTGCAATTCACCTCAGAGTTCCAAAACCTTTGTGTATCTGTCTATCACGAGGTGGTGTGCACTCCTGGAGAACTCTGCAGTGACAACAACATCCCTGGTCAGCCCTGCTGTTGAGGCTGGGGGTCAGTATCGCTCAGTGGGTTCCATCCAAACCATAATCCTCCCTTCAGAGACTTTCTAAAATCTGCCCATACGCATTTAAGAGGTTACATGTGTTAGTATGCACTCCAAGAGACCATTTACAGTGAAACACATACCTGGGGTAGCTACGAACAGCAATAAATGTGATTTTGTATTTCCTCTCTTCATTGAGTCTTCATCTGCAGTATTTGTATCCAGTCCTAGGAATGATGGAGGCACACACTGACCCCGCTCATCAGGACAGAGCAGTTCTGCCTTGCAGTTCTGATGTTGATGCGTTGATTCAGGGTGCAGTGGTTCGAGTATGTAGTTCTGATCTGAACCCTCTGCATCAGTACAGGGAGGTTCTAGCTTGTACTTCTGATCTGAACGGTGTGCATCTGTACAGGCCGGTTCTAGATTGTCATTTTTATCTGGTTCCTGTGCTTCAGGAAGCACTGACTCTAGCTCTCGGTCCTGTGCCGCAGTATGCAGTGGTTCTAGCTTGTAATTCTGATCTGAACCATGTGCATCAGTATAGGCCGGGTATAGATTGTCATGTTTGTCTGGTTCCTGTGCTTTAGGGCGCATAGATTCCAGCTCATAGTTCACGATTGGATCCTGCGCAAAAGGAAGTTCCTGCTTCAAGCATAGGTGTTGCTGTAGGCACTGGGTTTGTTGTGACCCCAACTCATCAAAGGACAATAGCCCAGACTCTAAGTGTTCGTCTGATGACTTCCCATCAGGTGACACAGGTTGTAGGCTGCGGTTCTCCTGGGGATCTTGGAAATCACAACACATCAATTCTTCCTCCAAGGGATCATCAGGTCCATTTTCATCTGGCAGCGCGGGTTGTGTACGGTGGTTTTTCTGTGGTTCGTGTCCATCAGGAAATAGTGGGTGTGGGCAGAGGTTCTGTTGTTGGTCCCAGCTATTAGTAGACAATGGGGATGGTTCTTGCTTCAGGGGCTCATCTGGCTCCCACTCTTCTGGGAACGCCGTCTGTACGCTCTGGTCTTGCTCTGGTCTCTGCCCATCAACAAATTCTGAGTGAAGACACAGCTTTGCCTCCTGTGATCTGCATGGAGGATCTGTCTGAGGGCACCGGGATAGAGGACAATCCTGCTGTACTCCATTTCTATCTGGAAACCCAGGTTGCACGCACTGGTCCTGCTGTGGGTGACGTCGATCAGGAAACATTGGCTGTAGACAAAGGTTTGGCTCCTCTGGACGCCCTTGAACATCAGTTGGCGAGGAGAGCGTACACTCCTGCGTTGGTGCATGCCCATCAGAGAACACCGGCTGAAGACACAAGCTCGGTTCCTCTGACCTGTCCAGTTGAGGTGTTGCAGGAGACCGGTTAACAGCACAATCTCTAATGCTCGCCGCACAAACCATATCCAAAGACACCGTACCATTATCTAGGGAACCTTGATCCTTTTCTATCCAGATTTTCTTAATCAGCCCAGCGACTCTAGAAGGTACGTCCTCTACAGTATTCATCAAGTTATCCAGTTTGGCTTCCAACTCCTCCAGCATGGATAGAAGGATAATGTGGGGCAGGTTATCTGACAGTGGTTCCAGGTCCTGGTCCCTCTGAGCATCATTTCGGTATCCTGAAGTTGAGACGTCATGAAGAGGTAAAGACGGGACTGTGGCTCTTACGGATTCACGTGAACACTGCGCTGTCACTTTCTTTCCTGGAGCCCGTCTTCTGCCCATTCTGGTAAATTGATGTTCAAGTCTCAAGTGTCTGCAGAGAGAATGAAAAGAGAAAAGACAACACGTTATCACAGGACAGTTAGGTCAAAATACTCCTGATCAGAGAAAATTGCGAATTTCTAAAACCTGAAAGAAATGGAATCATTAAATGTTCACAATACCCGTAACATAGTTCATATATTATGAAAGGCACGGATTTGAAATGTGTTTCCAACATTAAGTCTGTTCCTTGGTCTGCTCAAATTGTACACAGTGCAACCAGAAAAAGAGAATACTGTAATAGCCTTGCAGCAATGAAAGGTTTATAATACCCTGGCAGACAAGACTGCACTATCATCCTCACTTGCACTGTACACCTCTCTTTTGCAGTATTCAGGTCAGTGACTGAAGCACACGCCAACATACCAAACCTCTACAGGATCTACAAAACGCTTGTTATGTCATTGCACATATAGAGAGCATGTTCAACCTGGGGTTTCTTGGAACTCAATCAGAAATACATAAAAGAGGAGAAAACGAACCATAATGGGGAAGAATCTAATCTGAATAGGCTTGTGGGCTGTCAGATTTCTGGATGAAAGGAACTTGTACCAAAGCTGCGTCCACCTGATCTGATCCTCTGTAATTTTGCAATAGCAAGTAAATTCAAGCGAGGATATCTCTGCTTTTGTACGGGTGTATGCATTTCCACCTGGTTTGCAATGAAGTGAGGGGCTAGACCTCTCACCCCTTTAGGGCTGAGGCAGAGGGTCTCGGAGTGGATTTGTTATTTCAATATAGGTGTGGCGCGTGCCCACCTCTGAAGATGATGTAGTACACAAGCTGGTTCGCTGTGAATTATTTGCAGTCTATGAATGGTGATATTGGGTACTCTTACATATTCTCGGTTGGCATAATGCGATCTAGATAGGACTGCGGCCACCGCTATTGATTTCCTCGTCTAAAGTGGGAGGAGGGGGGTTAGTTTCTCAAGTAGTTTCAGCACAAATCTGCATTTAGATCCTACTGCTCCAGCCTGCTGGTTCTTGCTAAGATTGCTATCGATTATCACTCAGAGGCTTTTAGCTGTGGGTTTAGGCTCCGGTAAGAATCTCATTTTTGTTGGAGAGTAAAGTTGGCTCCAAACGTTGGTCTTATTCTTCAAATTACAATCTCAGTTTGGTCAATATTCAGTTTTAGTTGATTCAACCTCACCAAGTAATCATCAAATTGAATCCTATTTTGAGCCTGGAATTGTGAGTCTGACATTCCATCGATAAGAATTATCTGAGAGCTGGTGTATTTATAAAGCCTGGAACCTCTTGAAGATAGTTCTCTGACCAATGGTTTTTGCAGGTTAAGGGAGCAGAGGTATTGCCCTGAAATTCTTGGTTATATCCGGGACTTCTCCCTGGTTTTTCAGTATCGTGAGCTCTACAACATTATGAAACGCGCTTGGAGCGACAGCTTGAGCTGCTGAATTGATGAAAACGCTCTGCAGGGGACTGCTCAAGACCTCGCTTTTCGACGGAGACGCAGCACCCTCAGCGCCCAAATACCCTTGGGGTACGCTTTATAAATGCTGATTGATTGATTGATTGTTGAGGTCAGAGATTCTTTGACTGCTGGAGGGCAAGGGTCAGTTGGTGACCCGGATTTGACCTTGATCATAAATTCATGAAGCCTGTTTATTTCCTCAAACAAGGATAAGGAGACTCGACTTCAGAACTACTGCTGCTGTATTTGTTTATACTATCTTTAAAGAATGTTTTTGTTAAGTATTTAGATTGTCACAGAATGTCTCGATAGGAGTCAGGGGAGTTTTTATTTCATCTGGGGGGCGACTAATCGTTCAGGATATCAAAAAACTATTTTTATTATTTGTCTATTAAAAGGGCTTTGCATGTGCGGTTTTGCCTTCACATTCTGCAAGTTCACTTTTAAATGTGATTTTGCTCTCTTCATCATCCCATTCCCGCCCGTGTCGACGCAATGCAGGTTTCGCCTCCTTTAACTCTGGCTTGTACCAGGGCACTGGTCTGGTGCGGTTTATAACACGCTGTTGGATTTGAGGGGTGTGGGTCACTAGCACGTCTGAGCCACAGAGTGGATTATTTTTCTTTGGAGAGAATGTCTTCAATTGATGGGAAGAGGGGGAAGGGGTTTAAAAGTGTTGATAACACTGGCTCTGTATTAATGTATCGCCATGTGTGTATGGTTTCATTTCCTGCGTGTGGATCAAATTAGAAAGATCTACCGGAATACAACGCTGATCAAATACTGATTGGACCGTATGCAAGGAAGGATGATTATATTCAGTCAATTCGAATTACACGCCCAGATCAGATCTAAGGGATTTCATTTTTTGTGATGTGTTGGTGTAAATTCAACATCATTAATTCAGCATATTCATTAACTTTAGGGACCGAGTTGTCGTCATCAATTCGAAACTTGAAAAAGGAAAGCAGATCTACCCCTTCAGGTTGAGTAATTTTTAAAAGAGAAGTGTGAATCCACTGGTGAATAATTGCTGCTATCTCACTCCTTTCTCTGAGCTTGTTCTCTTTTGGTCATCTTCGGGTATGGCTTCTGGAGATCTGGAGTAGATTCCTCTGACAACCAGGTTTCAGTTAAGAACAGGATATCCGGCTTAGAAGATTCTAATAACTTGAGTATTTCCACTTTATCATTGCCTAGGGAGGGTGGGTTTAGTAAAGCCGCTTAAACGACTCCTCAATCTGAGGATGTAGAAGAGTTTTATTGTTTGTTGGCCCACAGTGAGTGATGTGAGTGCCAGATTACCCTATATGTGTGGCTGGCATACACGCCATTTGCTTCTAAAGTTGAGACAAGCATGGGGGGAATATTAAAATCTGTGTACCTGAAAGACTTTAGATCTTATGAAGAATATGAGAAATATTGAGTATACTACGTCATTCCTGGTCCCAGCGAATGCAGCCAGGTGTGCCTGGCAGCAGACAGGCTTGTCTTTGGCAAAATGCTTGCAGCATACACGCAAAATGTTCTGCAACAAACACGCACACAAAATAAATTGCTCTTTAAAAAGTCCATTCAATTGTGTACTCACAGATGTGACACAAACTCCAACTCTCACTCGTACAGCCTCACACCTCATTTAGAAATGGATTAATGTAACAAACCATATATCTCTTAACCACATCTTCAATGCTGCACAATTACACTGGCATTGTGCTCTGCTGTGCACACACACACATTTGAAACACAATTGATCTCCAGGCACAAAGACCTACACACTGGAAAGAAGTAATCAGATGGATCAGTCGCTTACACGCTCATATATAATGTATCCACCCAAGACGACCAATCACAAACAAACACATACACACTGTCTCGTACACACAAATCACTTCCATACATTTTGTAGTGAAAGGTTAGACTTCGTCCAAGCCATTCACGGGCATCACCTACTCCCAGAGACCTACACACAGGGCGGGAACAGATCTGCACAATCACATGTAACACCTCAAATAATCACGGCTCACTCTCGACCACAACGTTCTTGCAGTCTCTTCAACAGAGCTGTGACATCCCAGAGTCTCTGAGGCAACACCCAATGTGGAATGCTACTGAGGGAGTTGGAAGGTGTCAGTATCTGAGGAGGAAGCAGATCTGTGGATGGAGCATTCTGTAAGAAATAAACACCTCCTTTCTATCACCACCATGGACACGCGATACTTCATATATTAGCGACGCGTGGAAATATGGAAAAATGTACAAGGCTTCAATATCGCATTGTGAGAGCACTGAGGGTCTGTGAATTTTATGTTAAAAAAAAACTTGAATAAGGTGATAACACGGAGAAACTTTGTCCCTTCTTCAAACACTCCACACATTGCATGTGCGCTGCACTTTACAGCACAAACACAACCTGCCCTGCACTTCAGAGCACAAACACAACCTGCCCTGCACTTTACAGCACAAACACAACCTGCCATGCACTTTACAGCACAAACACAACCTGCCCTGCACTTCAGAGCACAAACACAACCTGCCCTGAACAAACACAACCTGCCCTGCACTCCACATCAGAAACACAACCTGCCCTGAACTTTACAGCACAAACACAACCTGCCCTGCACTTTACAGCACAAACACAACCTGTGCAGCACTTTACAGCACACACACAACCTGTGCAGCACCTTACAGCACAAACACAACCTGCCCTGCACTTTACAACACAAACACAACCTGCCCTGCACTTTACAGCACAAACACAACCTGCTCTGCACTTTACAACACAAACACAACCTGTGCTGCACTTTACAGCACAAGCACAACCTGTGCAGCACTTAACAGCACAAACACAAACTCTGGGGCGTTTAAGGATTACTCTATGTATAGGATTTTATACTGTAATGGTGTGTTTCCAGTACGAATCCCATGCTAGACAGCACACACACCTTTGGTGTAAAGGTTTTGTGTGGCCCTAGGTAGATTGTGTACTAGTGCAGGGGTAGTGAGCAGCAGCGTGCTGTATTTCATATATTTGGCTCAGCGCGGCTCTCTCCCCCTAGCACATCACATCGCTGCACCTAACTGCTGAACTATGTTGCACTAAAAAATAATAAATCTGCTCCGTAGTGTCCATGCGTGGTCTGCCCAGCCTCAACCCTTACATTCTCTTGTGCATGCGTGGTCTGGCCAGCCTCAACCCTCACATTCTCTTGTGCACGCGTGGTGTGCCCAGATTTAACCCTCACATTCTCTTGTGCATGCGTGGTCTGCCCAACCTCAACCCTCACATTCTCTTGTACACGCGTGGTGTGCCCAGATTTAACCCTCACATTCTCCTGTGCATGCTTGGTTCGCCCAGCCTCAACCCTCACATTCTCTTGCGTATGCTTGGTCTGCCAGCCTCAACCCTCACACTGTCTTGTGGATGCTTGGTCTGCCCAGTCTCAACCCTCACATTCTCTTGTGCATGCATGGTCTGCCCATCCTCAACCCTCACATTCTCTTGTACATGCTTGGTGTGCCCAGCCTCAATCCTCACATTCTCTTGTGCATGCTTGGTCTGCCCATCCATTAACCCTCACATTCTCTTGTACATGCTTGGTGTGCCCAGCCTCAACCCTCACATTCTCTTGTGCATGCTTGGTCTGCCCATCCTCAACCCTCACATTCTCTTGTACATGCTTGGTCTGCCAATCCTCGACCCTCACATTCTCTTGTACATGCTTGGTGTGCCCAGCTTCAACCCTCACATTCTCTTGTGCATGCTTGGTTTGCCCAGACTTAACCCTCACATTCTCCTTTGCCTACTTGGTCTGCTCAGACTCAACCCTCACATTCAACTGTGTATGCTTGGTCTACCCAGCCTCAACTCAGAGTTGAGTTCTGTGTGATTATAAGATAAACCAGGTCATCTGTAATTCTACGTGCTTGGTCACCAGCACTAATGATTGAATGTGTTTTACACCAAGCGAAGAATTACAGATGACGTGGTTTATCTTATAATGACAGTGAACTTTCGCCAGCACTTATTTGGTTGGAAATGACAAGGTGCCACACATGACGATGCAGAATTAATGCTTTTTGCAATAGCACGTAAAAAAATGAAGCAAAAGTTTGGGTTAACAACAATGACCTAATGTTAAATTTACATACTGCATGATGATTTTAATGCAATGTCTCACGATGTATCTGCCAACATTGACTAAACAAGTCTGTTTTCCCAGCTCCGAGGACGTTCAAACACCTTGAATCTGTTGTCACTGTCTATTACCTAGAGGTGTGACACATGATATTGTATAAACACTGTGATTTGCATTGCACTCGTACTCGTGAACAAGGAGGTTGCCTCCGAAACGCGCCGAGTGACTTGGCTTAAAATAAAAACACGCTGAAAAGGAATACTTGTGGCCCTGGCATAGTTTGTGGGAAACCGGCGAAAAGATTGTTGTTGAGATTTGGGGTTCGCGACACCGCCAAGGCCCGCCACTGAAAGCAGCTCGGGTTTCTGCACGAACATTTAGCTGTAGGTTTACACATATACAGAAGTTGAGATGTACAAGGCAGGGGAAGAGAAATAAAGAGAAAGTTATTCGATTTTCACAAATGCGATAGCAAAAATCCTGAGATCCACTCGATCCTGCACAGCGCTAGCCAGACCAACCTCCAGCAACAACCACCTCAAATGCATCCTGCTCAACACCCGCTCCGTCCACAAACACGCCGTCGAACTCTGGGACCTCCTGGACAAAACAGCACCGGACGTCGCCTTCCTCACGGAAACCTGGATGAACGCCACCATCCGCATCACGACCAACACCAACGACGCCCTCACCGCCGCAGAGCACCTTCACTTCCAGATACACACCGACCCCAAGACCACCCTCAGAGGGACCCTCATCTACAGACCCCCGGGACCACGCCCACATTTCAGCGAAGCCATCGCAGACTTCATCAGCCCGCTCGCCCTCGCCTCCCCCGACTACATCCTCCTAGGAGACCTCAACTTCCACCTGGAGAACGACAAGGACAACACCACCACCACCCTACTAGACAACCTCGCCAACCTCGGACTCAAGCAACTGGTAAACACTCACACCCACTACGCCGGCCACACACTCGACCCCGTCTTCTCCTCCAGCAACCACATCTCCTTCAGCCACACCACCGAGCTCCACTGGACCGATCACAGCTGCGGACATTTCAACTTCAGAAAAACAACGACCCACCACCGCCCGCAACAAACCCCCCCAAGATACTGGAGCAAGATCACCACCGACCAACTCACAATCCTTGAACCAAAACCCGCCCTCCAACACCACGGACCCCAACAAAGCAGCCCGCAACCTCACACAATGGTTCACCGACTGCGCGGATGCCCTTGCTCCACTGAAGAACCCTCCAAGCAATCTCGACAGCAAGAAAGTCGCATGGTTCACCAACGATCTCAAAGACTCCAAGAAATCCTGCCGTGCCCTCGAGAAAGCCTGGCGCCACAACCAGTCATCGGAAAACATGAAAGCCCTCAAGATCGCCACCCGCAAACACCACCAGCTGATCCGCACCATCAAAAGGACAGCATTCAGAGAACGACTGGACAACAACACCCACAACAGCAAGGAACTCTTCAACATTGTGAACGAGCTCTCCAAACCCAATGCCAGCAACAACCACATCACGCCATCGCAAGACCTCTGCAACTCTCTCGCCACGTTTTTCCACCGTAAGATCATCGACATACATGACAGCTTCGGCGCCCAGAACCCTCACCCTGCCACCGAACCTACGCCCCCCACCACTACCCTTGGCGCCTGGACCCAGGTCAGCATGGAAGACACCACCCACACGATGAACTCCATTCACTCCGGCTCCCCTACCGACCCCTGCCCACACCACATCTTCAACAAGGCCAACTCCATCATCGCACCCAAACTCCGGGACATCATCAACAACTCCTTCGCATCCGCCATCTTCCTGGAGAGCTGGAAGCATGCAGAGATCAGCGCCCTCCTGAAGAAACCCACCTCAGACCCGACAGACCTCAAGAACTTCCGCCACATCTCGCTTCTCACCTTCCCCGCTAAAGTCATCGAGAAAACCGTCAACACACAGCTGACAGCCTTCCTCGAGACGACCGGCTCCCTCGACCCTTCGGAATCCGGATTCCGAGCGAAGCACAGCACCGAGACCGCCCTCATCGCAGCCACCGACGACATCAGGACCCTGCTTGACAACGGAGAAACTGCCACCCTCATCCTCCTCGACCTCTCGGTTGCTTTCGACACGGTCTGCCACCGCACCCTAGCAACCCGCCTCCACCACGCCGGGATCCAAGGAAAGGCCCTGGAATGGATCACCTCCTTCCTCGCCGACAGAACCCAAAGAGTCCGTCTCCCGCCCTACCTCGCAGAAGCCACCAAGATCATCAGCGGCGTACCGCAAGGCTCCTCGCTCAGCCCCACCCTCTTCAATGTCTACATGAGCCCCCTTGCAGCCATCGCACGCAAGCACAACCTCAACATCATCTCCTACGCCGATGATACCCAGCTGATCCTCTCCCTCACCAACGACCTCGCCTCCGCCAAAGCCAGCTTTCAGGACGGCATGAAAGACATCGTGGACTGGATGAAGCTCAACCGTCTGAAACTGTACTCAGACAAGACGGAAGTCCTCATCCTCGGCCCGTCCACCTCCGCCTGGGACGACTCCTGGGGGCCCCCTGCCCTGGGCTCCCCACCCAAGCCCACGAACCACGCACGCAACCTCGGCTTCATCCTTGACTCCTCCCTCACGACGGCCAGACAAGTCAACGCTGTAACCTCCTCCTGCTTCAACACCCTCCGCATGCTCTGTAAGATCTTCCGCTGGATCCCCACTGGAACCAGGAAAACGGTCACCTAGGCCCTTGTCACCAGCCATCTGGACTACGGGAATGCCCTCTACGCTGGAACCACGGCCAAACTTCAGAAAAGACCCCAGCGCATCCAGAACGATTCAGCTCGACTCGTCCTGGACATCCCCCGACACAGCCACATCTCCGCCCACCTGAGGGACCGGCACTGGCTCCGAGTCTGCAAGAGGATCACGTTCAGACTGCTCGCCCACGCACACAAGGCTCTCCGCGACTTAGGCCCCGAGTACCTCAACAAATGCCTCATGTTCAACACGCCAACACGCCAGCTCCGCTCCGCCAGCCTCGCACTCGCCACCGTCCCACGGATCCGCAGAGCCACCACCGGAGGAAGATCCTTCTCCTACCTGGCGGCAAAGACTTGGAACACCCTCCCCACCCACCTGCGACTCACCCAGGACCATCTCTCCTTCAGGAAGCTCCTCAAGACCTGGCTTTTCAAGCAGTAGCGCCCCCCCCACCCCCCCCTCCGAGCCCCTTGAGACCCTAGCGGGTGAGTAGCGCGCTTTATAAATGTGATTGATTGATTGATTGATTGAGATCAGTGCTTGGAATTTCGCTGCTGCAGCAGGAATGTCCATGGTGAAAGGGGATTTATTTGTAATTACAAATATTCAGCAACTAAAGGTACACTTTCAAGTGGTTTATGTATAAGTCTTTTTATTGTAATATTATGCACTAGTCCACTAAACTTAGAACACATAACCCATAACAGGATTTCCTGCAATGGGAGTAACAAGCTGACTGGACAGCCACATAAAACCTTTTTGCAAGAAAAAATATAGACTCAAACGCAAAAAGAAATATCTTTATTAATGTCTGTTCAAGCTTCTTTGATAGTACTTGGCTGGTGGACTCTAGTCAGCTTGGGCTTTTAGATGCTTTTGCCGGCCCCGGGTTCTGAAGGCTTAACACGATTAAATATTTTTGGGGCATCACACGGACTTTAATGACCCTAAAAGCGGTAATAAATTCAAATGTATTCCAAATAGGGAGCCCCAAATATGTGTTGCCCGGGCCCCACAATCATTAGTATATCAATGAACTAGAAGTCAGCTTCATATGCTAGTTATGAATAAAACAACCACCTTACTTTATGGAACAAAGTCCGGATATCAAAGGGTTCAACGTACAGAACTGTGGACAAAGGTGCTTAATAAAGACATGCATTCTGAGAGAAGAAACTAATACTGTTCTGTAAAAATATGCTTTTGTTTCCTCCTAGCATACCTCTTAATCCATTGCAGAGACAACCTCCCACTGAGTACAAACATCAAAAAACAAGGTCTGAGCAGGTATTCATGAAAATGAGTAACAACTCCAAACGGACCCAATCTGGACGAATGTATGACGTTACAACGCATACATTTACAACGCATGCACTTACAACGCAGTTTTTACATCACAACATCCACTACAACGCATTCCATTAGATCGCATGAAACTACATCGCATTTTAAAAAACTACCTTTACAATGCATTCCATTACATCGCATACTACCTTTACAACGCAAACCATTACAACGCATACCATTACATTGCATTTAAGGTAAGTATTGGATAGTATGGGGATACAAATTACTATTCTAACTCCAGGTGGTGCAACAGTAGGGTAAGTGTTGGACAGTGTAGTGGTAAACATTACTATTCTAACTCCGGGGGGTGCAACAGTAGAGTAAGTGTTGGATAGTGTAGTGGTAAAAAATATTATTCTAACTCCAATGGCATGCGTTGTAATGGTATGTGTTGTAATGCCTGCGTAGTAGTGAATTGCGATGTAGTATCATGCGTTGTAATGCCTGCGTAGTAGTGAATTGCGATGTAGTATCATGCGTTGTAATGCCTGCGTTGTAAGTGTAGTGCGATGTAATGGTTGCGTTGTAAAGGTTGTTTCCCATTCTGGATATAAAGGAGTTAAGACCACACACTGAGGCCACACTAAATCTTTGATGTATTATAACAAGGTCACAAAGTGACCCCCTTGCACAGTACACCTCAAGTCCTGAATTTCAGCAAGGATACATAGCATTCTGGGACATGTTGCTTGGATCTAAACACTGTTAATATGGGTGTTTAACCACTTGCATGCTAATGACAAGGTGAACTCGTCATGGTTGCACAATTAAGCTGTGCTCATGACAAGGTCAACTCGTCATGTATAATGGGATTTACAAATATGCAGCACAGCATGGGAAAACCCCTTAGCAGCCAAGTGGTATATCATAATGCAATGTTCTTTAAAGAGCCATGGCTAAATGAAGGGATTCATATATAACAGTGGGCAATGTAGTCTCACAATTAAACATTACACATACACCTGCAGGCTGCATCCCCTGATGATGGTGTGAGGTCAGTACACCTGCCCCCTGCACCCCCTGATGATGGTGTGAGGTCAGTACACCTGCCCCCTGCGCCCCTTGATGATGGTGTGAGGTCAGTACACCTACCCCCTGATGATGGTGTGAGGTCAGTACACCTGCCGCCTGATGATGGTGTGAGGTCAGTACACCTGCCCCTTGCACCCCCTGATGATGGTGTGAGGTCAGTACACCTGCCCCCTGCACTCCTGATGATGGTGTGAGGTCAGTACTCCCCAGGCTGCACTCCTGATGATGGTGTGAGGTCAGTACACCTCCCCCCCGATGATGGTGTGAGGTCAGTTCACCTGCCCCCTGCACTCCTGATGATGGTGTGAGGTCAGTACACCTTCCCCCTGCACTCCTGATGATGGTGTGAGGTCAGTACACCTGCACCCCTCCCCCTGATGATGGTGTGAGGTCAGCACACCTGCCCCCCCCCCCCCTGATGATGGTGTGAGGTCAGTACACCTGCCCCCTGCACCCCTGATGATGGTGTGAGGTCAGTACACCTGCACCCCTCCCCCCTGATGATGGTGTGAGGTCAGTACACCTGCTCCCTGCACCCCTGATTATGGTGTGAGGTCAGTACACCTTCCCCCTGCACCCCTGATGATGGTGTGAGGTCAGGACACCTTCCCCAATCCCCCCTGATGATGGTGTGAGGTACATAAATAAATAAATAAATAAAGACAGACAGACCCTCAGGGCTCCTCCTTCCACTGGACAGACAGACAGACAGACCCTCAGGCTCCTCCTTCCCCTGGACAGACAGACCCTCAGGGCTCCTCCTTCCTCTGGACAGACAGACAGACCCTCAGGGCTCCCCTCCTCTGCAGGAGACTGGGGCTCGCTGCTGGTGCTGACTCTGCCCCCAGTGACCCGGACATTATCACACTCACAGGCCTGAGGAGCGCTCGTCAACATCCGGTACTGACGCTGACTCTGCCGTCGCTGACCCGGAAGCAGACATTACTGAGAGGGAGGGGGCGGGGCTTATGGTATCCTGAGAGGAGGCTTCATTCCGCCTCCGCTGCTGGTGCTGATGCTGCCCCCGTGACCCGGACACTGTTCCCCTCTCAGGCCTGAGGAGAGTCCATCGGCTCCGCTGCTTCTGCCCCGGGTGACCCGGAAAAGAAACTGATCATGAGTTTCCCACAGTGAAGGAGATGAAAAGTAAGGTAAATTCAACTGACAATATGTCAAAACATATTTAGAATTATCGTTGTTTTTACCTATTTATTTAAAAAATGCATTATTTTCGAAAAAAATAAATATTTACAAGCATTTATTTCAAGGTAATATCTTTTAGTCCTAATGCTTTGGGTATGTAATTTTACTTTGGCTCCTTACAACTGCACTCTGTTTCCACTGTAGTGGTGCCTCTGCAGATGTATAAGAAAGGCCAGGCTCTCTTTTCTGTCATAACAAATACATACTACACAACCCCTCCTAATGAGGTGACATTTGTGTCAGAAGATGGCTTTCTTTGAGTGTCACTTGGTACAGGAGGTGGATACACTCTTTGAGTTGTTTGGTGCTGGGGCTTCTCAGCACAGTTTGATCAGTACATACAGAGGTGTCATTTCCGGTATATATATATATATGTTTCCCTTGTCTTCATTGCTTGATTTTGCTTGTGAGAAAGTGTCACTCATAGCCATTGAAATGTCACTCGTAATTACACTGAAATTATCAAAATGTCACACATAGCAATCTGAAACCTTGACAGCTATGGGTTTGTGGGAAAGGTGATGGTGTGACCATGTATTATACGGGATAAAGTACTGTAGTGATCCAGAATCACGGTCAGCAGTCTAGTGCTTTGTAAGCCAGCACACTGAACACCCACTCACCACTGATGTCACTGGTCAGGTGACACAGCTTCAATAAAAGGGGCCGAGCGCACGTGCTCTAGGCCAGTTGTACCAAGTATCTGACTGTGTCTGCGTCAGTCCTTATAAGCAATGAGGGCCCAGGGCCCCCAACATTACATTGGGGACGAGGCGGACGCTAGCCACGCGTGCCGCAGCTGAAAATCCCCGGAAAGAAGAAGGGAAGTGCCCATGTGCAGGGCACCCCTCTGGGGAAGTGGCGCCGGCCGCCGAGAGGCCCGCGGGGCGTAAGCCGAGCCCTGGGCCTGCCTGCAGGCACGAAGGTGACCGGGAGCCTACCCCACACCTTTGAGCCCAGCCTGCAAGGCCCCCTGCGTGGGTTGATGAAGAGCGGACCGACCGGAGCCCACCCGCGTCGGCCGCGAATGCGCCCCTGCCTGGGGTGAAGGAAGAGAGCCGTGCAGAGCCCACCTGCATCGGCCGCCACCGCTCGGTGAAACCTCCGCGGAGCCCACCCGCGTGGAGGAGGAAGGCCCGTCGGCCGAACACAAAGGTGAGCGGAGGGGGCCGCGCAAGCATAAAGCGACCCCCGTGACTGTACCATAAGCGGTGCCCACCCGCATGGCTGTGGCGCCCTGCCGAGCGCCGACAATGAACGAACAATGAAAGCGGAGCCCACCCGCATTGACCAGCGCGCCTCGCCGGGCGTAATTGCAGCCACCTTAATGTTCAAATAAAGCAAGGCTCGCGGAGCCCACCCGCGGCCTGCCTGCAGCGACGCGGCGTCGGCCGCAACTGCCCGTAGCAAAGCGAGGCCAGCGGAACCCACCCGCGGCCTGCCTGTGGTGCCTCCTGTCCCCCCGCCGCGAGGGTGAATGAACTGACACCAGAGAGCGCGCCCGCAGCGTGAGGGAAGCTGCGGGGCACCGAAAAGTGAAGCGGAGCCCACCCGCAGCAGACCGGAACACACCAACAACCTTCCCCGCCGCGCCGCGTGTGAACAGTGGGGCTGCGGTGGCAAAGCGAAGAAACCACGGGCGGCGTACTGCCATGCAGAGCGGCACTGAACAAACCCCCTCCCGCGCAGCGTGCAAAGTAGGAAAGCTGCCGGGGTGAGAAGAAGGCCGAGACAAGAGGCAGTGAGGCGGCCCGCCTTGTAATCAAGAACCGAAATCAGAAATGCCCCATCAATCCAGAGATCCACAGCGCCCTGCTCAAGCCCCAGCGCAGCGCTGAAATAGGCAAGGGGAGCCGGTAAACCAAGCCACGAGTAAAGAGGCGGCCGTGGACAGAGAGCGAGGGGCTAGCTGTGAGGAGACAAACACACAAAGTGACAGTGTGAGCCCAGCACCGCCCCGACCAAGTGAAAGCATACATAATAAAAGTAGTGGTACTCACCGGCGGTACCATGTAGTGGCTGTAGGGTCAGGAAGCAGGAGACTGTTGGGAGGCCGGAAAAGAGTACCTGAGACGAGGTATTTCCACTTTCTCTGCCCTCAAGGACCCCTGCGGCAGCAGAACACCAAGACGAGCACCACGGAACAGAACGAGGTTCCAGAAGCAAGAAAAACGGCCGGGACCTACCATAACCAAACCCTGCAGTACCATCTAGTGGCCAAAACACATCATCGCGCCCACCAATTGAATAATCAGTGTGAAGGCTGCAATAACGTGAAGAAGAATGAGGCACAAAGCAAAGCAGATCCAGGCTGCCTAGAAGAAGCGAATACCACAGCAGCACATGACTGAAAGGCGCAGTCCACTAGGGGAAAAGAAAGAGAGGTCACTGCAGCCCTTCACTAGTGACCCCAAGCGCGCCACAGCAAAGCAGACTCCCAGCAGGGGACAATGGGCTGCAAAGCACGCAAGGAGCCAAGCAAGGAACAAAGGTCTGCACGGCGCAGGAACGCGCCAGAACCGCAGGAACACGCCAAGAGGCGCAGGAACGCGCCAGAACTGCAGGAACACGCCAAGAGGCGCAGGAACGCGCCAGAAGCACAGAACCACACCACACCCGCAGGACAGCGCAGCACTGCGCCAGGAGCGCCAGAAGTCAGGAGGGCCTAGTGACGCTGCCCAGCGACACACCAACGCCACAGACCAGCACTGTGCAAGACCGCGCAAGGAGTGAAGGAACTCCCCACAACAGGACAGCACAGCATTGCGCAGGACCGCGCACGGAGTGAAGGAACTCCACGCCATCATGACTGAGTGACGCAGGGATCACGTCCTCAGAGACCTGCCAGTAGGTCACAGCGAAGATGACTTGCCAGGAAGTCACCGCCAGATGCGGACCAGTCAGTTGGTCGCCCGGAAAGGAAAGGAGAAGATGACCAGTCAGTTGGTCACCCGGAAAGAAAAGGAGAAGATGACCAGGCAGTTTGGTCGCCCGGAAAGAAAAGGAGAAGATGACCAGTCAGTTTGGTCGTCCGGGAAAAGAAAGGAGAAGCTGACAGTCAGAAGATCACGACTGCGAAGACATGCCAGAAGATCAAAGGCATAGTAACTGAATAGATCAAGAAGAGGTCCATGGACGGGACCCAGAAGAGGTCTGACGACACCGACCCGAAGTGAAGAAGGAGCGACAGGAAGGAAGGTGCGATGCCTGGTTTGGCCATTGGAAGAAGAGAAAAGTGTGTCCTAAGGGTAGGACGCAACCAGGGAGATTTGTGTGGAGTGCACGCCACACGGAGATGGCCTGGGTGGTTGAAGAAAAGAAAAGGGACCGACCACGTCGTGAAAGGAATGGAGGAGAAGAAGGGAAGTGAGTGCCACGGTGCCACTAGAAGATCACAAGAAGTGAAGAGGTGTGACCAGTCAACTCACACACCCATCAGAAGAAGATGGTGACATGCACCAGAACACCGGAGTGCAACAGAGAACAAGGCCTTGCATGAACACCTGCGGCACAAGTCAAAGATATCCACCTACAAGCCATCCATCCATGTGGCGATCGTAGAAGAGGGCAAGTTTGGACTGTTGACAACATTCTACCTTTGGGGTTGAGCGGAAGATTGAATGGCGAGAGTGCTCACACATCCGGCTGAGGAACTGACCACTCCACATCAACCCGTGGCAGCCCAAGAAGCAAAGGCCTCAAGGGACTCTGGTGGCAGCAAGTCCCGCAAGAGAGACAGATCCATGACGGTGCGTCTGCACGACCCACTGAGAGGGAAGCTTCGCGTGCAAGAAAAGAGTCAACAGCGTAACCTTCAGGTGGAACTAGGACACAACGGTGAAGATCGTGGAGCGCCCCGCTCACGGCCCGAAGGCTATGGTGGAGCAACATGACCGACAACACCAGTCCAGTGGAAGCCTGGCAAAGAGGTCCTCCCGGACATCTTGTGAGAGAGGAATACCGGCAAAGAGGGGCATCCTAGTGAGAGGGATGTATGCACCTACTCCTTTCATCTGCCCAGAAATACTTTGAAGCCTGCCCAGAGACATCACCAAGGACCAGGACTGAAGAGGAGAACCGAGAAGACAACCAATACTCGGATCACGTCACCCTTCTATCTAAACTACCAACTGTCACCAGTGGTGCCAAGCAAAGGCAAGACCGAGAACAATGTCCAAGCGGCGCAGACAGAAGATAAGACCCGCCAAACAACGGCAAACCATGCCACAGTGACTCATGAGTCCTGGATGCAGCAACTACACCATCTGCGACCTGCAATCCACCAAAGAGACTCACTTCAAACTACAGAGTCCAGCGTTATATTGTATGTACATTTTTCATTCCCACAGGTTGAACTTTGTCGTGGGGTTTGAGAACTGCATTTTTCTTCCACAGGTTGGACTTTCATTTATTTTCATTTTCCCCGAAGTTTGGGAGGGATGTAGTGATCCAGAATCACGGTCAGCAGTCTAGTGCTTTGTAAGCCAGCACACTGAACACCCACCCACCACTGATGTCACTGGTCAGGTGACACAGCTTCAATAAAAGGGGCCGAGTGCACCTGCTCTAGGCCAGTTGTACCAAGTATCTGACTGTGTCTGCGTCAGTCCTTATAAGCAATGAGGGCCCAGGGCCCCCAACATTACAAGTACCACCTGGTGCATATAATAAGATTATTGCAAGTCACCTCAGAGTTTCCTAACCTTATAAAGGAACTCTGCCTTCCTCGTTCCTCTACATGGTTATGGAACACCTTGTTGACTTGCAATATCCTTAGAAGGTGCAGCAGGGGGTACTTTATCTCTAATATATTTCCACTGAATATGGTTAGAGTGAAGTTATAGTTGGCTCTGTTAAAACACCTGAATGGGTCTTTAAAAAAAATCAGAAATTCACTTAAAAACAAGGGTAAAATGTATATATGGTTGAGACTTAAAGCCGAACAAAGTCCTGAAATTTGCAAGTTATGGTTAGAACCACAATCCGTCAGTCACACTACGGATGTGCAAACCCCAACTCAGTATGTTACGTGTGATGATGCGATGACATTTTACACAGTTAGTTTATATTTTATTTACTTATTTTATTTAATGCATTTTTATAAAGCGCGGACTTTACCTGAAGGTGCTGCTGTAGGGAGATCATGGCTACTTTTGTCTGCCCATAATACAATGAACTCTCTTTACTGAGCTAGAGGTTGGGAGGTTGAACTCACAAGTGACACATAACCAATCACTTTGTGTATCTATCTACCATGAGGTGGTGTGCACTCCTGGAGAACCCTGCAGTGGCAACAACATCCCTGGTCGGCCCTACTATTGAGGCTGAATTCAGACTAGGATTTTTCTATCAGAAACTGGAGATGACTGCATCTTACCCAATGTAACTGTGCAACTGGAAACACAGTTCCCTCTCTGGACTGCACATGTCTTCTATTCTCAATGAACACCACATCACTTGCATTGACTATTACGTGTGATTCCGGCCAGTAATTCCTCCCATGAATAGCGCTATTTCCAGTTCCTCAGCCAGGAATAGCGACGAACAAGGAAGGACGGGAGCTACTGGCCTCCTTGTCTCATGCAGAGTCCCATAACCAGGCCTGTTTCTGCACAGGAAGGATGCAGTCCTGTGTGGAAACAGAGAAGAGTGCAGGGACACATCTAAAAACTATTTTTATTATTTGCCTATTAAAAGAGCTTTGCATGTGCAGTTTTGCCTTTATATTCTGCAAGTTCAGTAAACCTGCCCCCGGCACCCCCTGATGATGGTGTGAGGTCAGTATACCTGCACTCCCTGATGATGGTGTGAGGTCAGTACACCTGCACCCCCTGATGATGGTGTGAGATCAGTACACCTTCCCCCTGCACCCCATGATGATGGTGTGAGGTCAGTACACCTGCATCCCCTGATGATGGTGTGAGGTCAGTACACCTTCCCCCTGCACCCCCTGATGATGGTGTAAGGTCAGTACACCCCAGGCTGCATTCACACTCCTTAGGTTGCAGATGGTTGTGAGAGGCTCACTTACCTCGGCTGAAAGCGAGGGTGCCTGCAGCCAGGGCTCACAGGAAGAGAGGGGGCGAGGCTGGGCTCCACTGATGGTGATGACTCTACCCCCGCTGACCCGGACCCTGTTCTACCTGCAGGCCTGAGGAGCTCAGCAGGATCCGGCACTAGAGGAGACTCTGCCACCGCTGACCTGGAAGCAGACATTGTGAGAGGGAGGGGGCGGGATAATGTTGTCCTAAGACGAATGCTCCCTCCGGCTTCCGCTGCTGGTGCTGACTCTGCCGCGATTGACCCGGAAGAAGGACTGTGTCGGTGTAATGTTACTTTCAGAAAGCAAAGAGGCTTTAAACATCCTCCGCGCGGAGCTGCCTCCGGTCACCCGGAAGTGAATCTATTCAAGAGTTACAGATAGTGTTGCCAGATTGGGTGACATTTTTTCCAATTGTGCGGGTAAAACCCATGCCTGGCGGGGGGCACATTTTTGGGCTGCTATTAAGCTTGTGTGCTCTTTTTTCTGGCTTGGACGTGCGTCAACCACGATGAGGACGTGGCGTGCGCCTATCACAGTGGCCAGACAGTCCGGTGACAAATGAGCGCGCTGACATCAGAGCAGCACAATGCTATTCATTGGCAGAGGACCCAAGACCACACCCACACTCGCGTGAATTGTGAAGTGCTGTACAGCCAAGACACACCTTGTCTAGTATCAAAGTGAGTCCCCAGGGACACAGTTAAAAGTTCAGTTATGGTTCTGGCTCCAATGCGTTAAACCCATCAGGGGTAACAAGTGCTATATGAATGTAAACCTTTCTTCCCCTCACTCCAAATAACTGACTAATATCCACCACTCAGATTACTTTCACATTTCACCATATTAATTCACCACTAGTCCTTTATGGGCTTCCGGAGTAGCGTGCTTCAACACCCCATCAGGGGTAACAAGCGCTATATAAACACAGACCTTTTTTCCTCCTCTATCCTTCTACTATCCTTCCGAATCCAGATAACTGACTAACATATCCACCACTTAAAAATGTACTTGCATGTTTAACTATAGATGGGACATCAGTCCAGGGGTGTAGAGGGGAGGTGAGTGCAGGGGGGGAGGTGAGTCCAAGTGTGTAGAGAGGAGGTGAGTCCAGGGGTGTAGAGAGGAGGTGAGTCCAAGGGTGTAGAGGGGAGGTGACTCCAGGGGTGTAGAGGGGAGGTGAGTCCAGGGGGAGAGGGGAGCAGAGTTCAGGGATGTAGAGAGGAGGTGACTCCAGGGGTGTGGAGAGGAGGTGAGTCCGGGGGTGTAGAGGGGAGGTGAGTCCAGGGTTGTAGAGAAGAGGTCAGTCCAGGATTGTAGAGAAGAGGTTAGTCCAGGGGTGTAGAGGGGAGGTGAGTACAGGGGTGTAGAGAAGAGATGAGTCCAGGGGTGTAGAGAGGAGGTGAGTCCGGGGGTGTAGAGGGGAGGTGAGTCCAGGGTTGTAGAGAAGAGGTGAGTCCAGGGGTGTAGATGGGAGGTGAGTCCAGTGGTGTAGAGAGGAGGTGAGTCCAGTGGTGTAGAGAGGAGGTGAGTCCAGGGGTGAAGAGAGGAGGTGAGTCCAGGGGTGTAGAGGGGAGGTGAGTCCAGGGGTGAAGAGGGGAGGTGAGTCCAAAGGTGAAGAGGGGAGGTGAGTCCAGGGGGGGAGGGGGTGATTAAAGGGGGGAGGTGGAGGTGAGTCCAGGGGTGTAGAGAGGAGGTGAGTCCAGGGGCATTGAGGGGAGGTGAGTCCAGGGGTGTAGAGGGGAGGTGAGTCCAGGGGTGTAGAGGGGAGTGATTAAAGGGGGGAGGTGGAGGTGAGTCCAGGGGTGTAGAGAGGAGGTGAGTCCAGGGGCATTGAGGGGAGGTGAGTCCAGGGGTGTAGAGGGGAGGGGAGTCCAGGGGTGTAGAGGGGAGGTGAGTCCAGGGGTATAGAGAGGAGGTGAGTCCAGGGGGGAGGGGGAGGTGAGTCCAGGGGTGTAGAGAGGAGGTGAGTCCAGGGGGTGGAAAGGGGAGGTGAGTCCAGGGGTGTAGAGAGGAGGTGAGTCCATGAGTGTAGAGAGGAGGTGAGTCCAGGTGAAGAGAGGAGGTGAGTCCAAGGGTGTAGAGGGGAGGTGAGTCCAGGGGGGAAGGGAGGTGAGTCCAGGGGTGAAGAGGGGAGGTGAGTCCAGGGGTGAAGAGGGGAGGTGAGTCCAGGGGTGTAGAGGGGAGGTGAGTCCAGGGGGGAGGGGAGGGGGTGAGTACAGGGGGGAGGGGGAGGTGAGTCCAGGGGTGTAGAGAGGAGGTGAGTCCAGGGAGGGAGGGGAGGTGATAAGCAGCTGTCTCCAAACGTTCATAGTGTCATAGCCTCGTCATTCCCAAGCCTTTTCATCTCTGGTCGAGGATTGTATGCAACATTTCTCTAACATGTTTACTTGTCTTCCTCTGCTTTGCGCATATATACTCCTCGATCCTGATGTTATTCCTTCAGGACCTCTTCTCTAAGTCCTCCTCCTTTACTGAAATATTATATTTATTTTCCCCAACTAAGTTATTTGGCGGGGTTATTGCTCTTGCTCAGAGAATCTGTTTGTTTGTCGCCTCCTACAATGATTTCATCTAGTTTTCCAACTCATCTGTGCCCCTTTATATGTCGGCTTCACAGAAACTTTCAATTTATAATTCACTCTCACACTGTTGCACCAACTGTGCGACACAACAAAATTAAAACCTTAATGGGGAGATTGATTCACGTACCTTTCCCTGGTAGAGATCACTTCAGCACCTAGTATTATTTGACAAAAGTTCTGCTTATTAATTGTCATAATGACTAGTGCCTTGATGCCTACTAGCCTTCGGAGATGGGCGCTCTTCCACTCTTTGCTCAAAATGTGTAGAGCTTGAAAGTAAAGATCAACAGTGCTTTCTCGGTCTGGCAAGGTCTGTGAGTCGTGTCATTGTGCATGTATCATATTAAACGCCAGAAAGAGATTGTCTCTTATTTGACACTAGAAAGCAGGCGCCTTGTAGCAGCAGCATAGATTGGGTCCAGTTTGGACTGGTCGAACATCCTCTACTTACAGTTTCCAACAGTCCACAAGAATGTTTATGTTGAGAGCTGAAAACATGGCCAAGGCCTTCTTCTCAGTAGTGGAATGTCTACATTCAGCCTCCGGCAAAGCTCTAGATGCAAAGGCAATAATGACTTTCTTTCCGATCATGCCGATGTTTCAGTTCCACTCCTGGGCCCTTGTCTCTGGCGCCGTAACAACGCAATGGGGCAAAACTATGCAGACTGTGAGCATTCACAAGTCTCTCCTTAACATCTGAAAATCCTTCTCTTATTCCCTACTCCACACGTAGTCTGCACCCTTCCTCAGCAGGGCTCACATGGCACAAGTAAATTAGGTACAAACTGAGAATAGAATGTTTCTCACCAAAAACGTGAGTGCCTCTTCTTTCTTTATGGGTATAGGTATTTCCTGTGTCGCTTTAATTGATTCATCTTTGGGGCAGACCCCATCAGCAGAGATTACGTGGCCTAGGTAGCTTCTGACCAGCGCATTTGTATTTTTATCTGGGACTTTAAATCTATTATTCCTCAATGCTCAATTTCATAGAGAATATCTGTTATGGTAATGCTTGCCAAATTTTAATAAAAAAAATAAAGAATTACAAAAACATAATAAGTCCGTTAAATTATAGGGTTAGGTTTGATGAGGTCATACTGATACATTTTGAAGCTTAACAGATCAGCTCTGGATAGGGAGTCATCTCTGGCAGAGCAGAGCGGACCTGCATGAAATCTCACCATATCACGTAAGGGCAGCACTGAGCGGGGTTTAGATGTGTAGCAGGGTAACTCCTGATGTCCTCAAGGACAGCTTGACCTTGAGCAGGGTAGATCCTCTGCATCTCTTGAGACAATTTAGTTCTTTTGAGCCATTAGCTGGACTGAATCATTTTTATTTAAAGCTTAAACAACATGTGGTGAGACAGGAAGGAGTATTTTCACCTAATAGTCCTGTGATAATGTGTTGTCTTTTCTGTTTTCTTCCCTTCCCAGACACTTGAGGACGTGAACATCAGAATTCCAGAATGGAGAAAAGGCAGGTTCCAAGACAAAAAGGAGAAGTGCAGTGTTCACCTGAACCCGTAAGAGTTGCACTCCCTTCTTCTCCTATCCATAATGTGTCATCTTCAGGCTCCCAAAATGATGCTCAGAGGGTGTAGGAAGGTGGCTACCTGACTATGGTTACCCCGGAATTTTTGCCTGTGTTTAGCTGTTTTTTTTGACTTAGTTGACCTGGTTCCCTGCTAATCAGGGCCCCAGGCCATCTGCTCTCTCTGTAAAATGGATTCCATGTACCCTAGGTACATACCACAATTGGAAATGGACTCCTTGTCAGCCCCTGTCTAATGCACTATAGGTGCCCAGGGCATAGGGGCCACCAAGGCCTACCAGGGGCTGCAGCATATCTTTTGCCACCCCTGGCTGGTTCTTAAATTGACACAACTGGCTGATCACTCAGCTGGGGTAAGGTGGTGTAATCACCCCTTACTTAGATATAGTATACCTATATCTAAACCTATATCTGGACACATATTAACCTGTGAGCCACTCCTATGGAAGGCCTCATCAATCCTGGAGGCAGAGTGCGTGGTTTAATGTGAGGTGGAGCTCTAGCATGAGCTGAGCCTATCTGCAGCTGTCGGGAACAACTCCCTAAGCTGTTTCAGGATAATGCCATACCATATACTCTTAAGTGCCTTATAATCCTCGCGGTTATATAGCAACTCTGGTTTGGCTTTATCAAAACATGTCGTGTAAGGTGTCATACGATTTGGAATACTATCCCCTCGCCAGTTCTGGCGACGGGGATAGCATTCCACCCCTCTAGAGGGGTAAGACATGTTACTTTACTTAAATGCGGTTAATTTCTAAAAGGACCTTAGATCCACAAAATGGATGCCTCTGCCACAGACAAGTCTGACCCCCTGCAGCTGACCGAAACTCAGCCAAATGGGGCCTGGACAAAGGGTTTCCTGTCGAAGGGGGGTGTTACCACCCTCCAGACAGGAGATAGTGGATTGTAGCAGGGAGGTTTGAAAGAAACCAGACACTGCTTGGGGCGCACAAGGCTGCCCCTTGCATAATCCGGCCAAACCGGTTCTGGGGCACTCCAGCCCTCGTGCCAGGGTGGCCTGGATCAAAGGAAGGGGGTGTATCCACCCACTTCCTGGGTCCCACCCATAGGAGGGGACCTAGCAGGAAATCCAGCCCCCAAAATTAGTATAAGACTGGGAGCAGTGCCAATGCACTTCAGATTATCCTGAAGAAACATAATAAATGAAATTCTAGACCCTTCGACATCCTACTCGACGTAGAAGCCCGAAGAATCTCCCTTGTGGTCAAGGAGTGACCACCCTGTACGAAAAAAAAGGCACCATCCAGCCATCGACGTCTGCTTTGTCGCAGTTCCCGCCGGAACTCGAGTGACAGAGATCGACGAGATCAAGCTTGCCTGCCTTCCAACAGCCCGATCCACAGTCCCTGCAGAGCTGAGACCCGTGGAGGCGACCGGAAACGTGGGGCACGCCATCTTGAATTGACCACGAGACCCTGACCGTGCAGCCCACGAGTGACCCTCGAAGCTGTACACCGGGGTTTGAGAAGCCCCAACCCTGAGCCACTCTTGCACCGAAGTTCAGCCCTCCACACTCGACGAGTGCTGCGTGGGGCCCTTCTGCTCCATTTGGCTCAACGCGTTGGCCCGGTCACTTGCCAGCCGGCTAGTGGCCCCTGTACCGACGAACTTTGAAATTCGACCTGTGAATCTGGTTGCTCCAGATCTGCACCAGCTCCCCTGAAAAGGAGCCCCCACTCTGACCCTCCTGGTTCGAGTGAGAAGCAATCTCCCGGTTCCGCGTGGATTGCTCTTGCCAAGTGTTGTTTGCTCCAAACTTGAAGCCGACTGCACCGACGGTGAGAGCCCTCGTGGGACAGATCGTGACCCGCTCCTGGATGTCGCAGATGCCCCAGAGCCCACGTGACAGCGGAGAGAAGCTCCTCGACGACCACCTGATTGCGCCCGACATTGCCTGGTTCCGTCCTGGTTCCACCCTGGTCACTGCTGAGTGACCCAGACTCTGTCCCCTCTGCTTTCAGGTACTTTTCGACTCGAGTCCACCCTTGGACTCCACCGGACACTTCTCTTTCACCCCGCCTGCAGCCCTTTCAGCTTCAAGCACCAAGAGCCTGCGTGACGAAACCCGACTCAACTTCGACCCTGTGCACCCGCTTCCTGTGGGTGAGGTAACTTTGCTCCGCCGGTGTTCCCACACTGGTACACATCTCTAGGGTCTGTGTCTTAAGTTTTGTTCCTCTAGGTTCAGCGGAAGTGTCCTTAAACTTTAACTTTACAACTTTTACACACCATTGGTTAACATTGGTGCATGCGTGCGCTTTCCGCACTGCTCCCGAATCCCGTGGGCCTCTCCCGACTTCAGCATTGCTTGTCCCGACTGCTCCCAGCGATTCCCTAGGCCCTAGGCCTAACCACTGTTCGATTGGTATCTCTTATACCACTTGTTTAGTATATGGTTTGAGTGGCCACCCGCCCTCATCCATAATTGTGCAACTTTGTATGTTTAAACTGTGCTTTTGATTTAACGCTTGTGCCCCTTTATTCATAAAGAATACTGGGGATTGTTTTTAGTAATAAATACATATATTTTTATAATATATACTTGTGTGGTGTCCTTTCATTTGATATTACAGGATTGTATGTGGTAAAACAGCTCGCTTAACACGACCTCTTAAGTTAAGCCTTTAGGCTGCTTAGTCCATGCTACCCCTAGGATAGCTTGTCTAACAAGGTTGACTTACAACCTGACACCATAAGGGATTGTTTGGTCTGATAATAGGTGGTTCCAGAATTGGAAACATCACCTATCAGGCCAACTTCTCACATTGGTGAGCAGCGGTGCGGATTTGAGCTTGCTGTTGTTTTACCATTGCAATCTTTTATCAAATTGAAAGATCACATCAAGTACCTCTAGGTACATATAAATCAAAAGCTTAGCATATTAAGTTCTACTGAACTTAGTAGTTGTAGGTTAAAGGGATTAGCACACCCTGACTACAACTCACTAGCAAGGTACAGTAGGAAAACACTTAGTGTAGGTAAGTGCACCACTTACACCTCACTAGCAGTCATGTCTGACACAGGAAAAGCCTCAGGGTCTGCTCCTGTGACAGTTGACCTTACCAAGGCAACTTCCAGCTATGACAAGTTAACCCGAAAGGACTTGATTGCCTTGTGCATATCAAGAGGGTTAAAAAGGGGCAGAAGTCCCACCTGTCCTATCCTGATAGCCATTCTAGAGCAGGATGACTTAGAGAAGGGAAATGAAGCTCCCTTAGAATCAGGAGATGGAGTGAACCCCCCTGTAACTGATACCCCTCAAGAGGAAGGAGAAGAGGAGGAAGAAGAGGAGGAGGAGGACTCAGATGTAGAGGACCCAGAAGATCAGGATCAGAGGGGTAGCCAGGTCCAAGTTGCCAGGCTTAACCAGGCCAACTTAGACCTACTGGGAAATGGAGAGGGCCAGCACCTCCCCAGATCCAACCATATCATTCTCCCAGGCAACAGAAGAGTGAGATCTCCCTCAGGGGACTCTCATATTTCTAGTGCCTCAAGAGAATCTCAGAGAGGTATGACTGCCTCCCAGAAGATAGAGCATAGGGCCAGAATGAGGGCTGTCAAACTCCAAATAGAGAGGGAGGAGGTAGCCTTGGCTCAAGCTAGACTTGCCTTGGCAAGAGAGCAGAAATTGTGTGGCTTAGATGCCACTGGTGGCAGCAATATTCCTAAAGAGAAACCCAGGTCCTATGATAGTAGAAACCTGACAAAGATTGTGCCCCCCTACAAGGAAGGGGATGACATCCACAAGTGGATAACTGCTCTTGAGAGAGCCTGCATGGTACAGCAGGTTCCTGAGGAACAGTGGGCAGCAATCTTATGGTACTCCTTTTCAGAGAAAGGGAGAGATAAGCTCCTCACTGTTAGACATGAGGATGCAAACAATTACAAAGTCCTGAGGAGTGTCCTAATAGATGGGTTTGGCTTAACCACTGAACAGTACAGGTTGAAGTTCAGAGACAACCAGAAGACACAGACACAGGACTGGACTGATTTTGTAGATTGTGCTACTAAGGCTCTGGAGGGTTGGCTAAATGGCAGCAAAGTACATGACTTCACAGGATTGTATAATTTGATTATGAGGGAGCAGATCCTAAGTAATTGTCAGAACCAGCTCTTACACCAGCACCTGGTGGACTCAGATTTGACCTCTCCCCAAGAATTGGGAAAGAGGGCAGATAAATGGGTCAGAACCAGGATTAGGCCTAAGAATCAGGACAGTAACCAGAAGAAGGAGTCTACCAAGCCTCAAGAAAAGGGTGGGGATAAAAGTAAGGAAAAGACTTCCCCAGGGCCCCAAAACTCCAAGAATGGGGGTGGGTCCCAAGACACTTCTTCAACAGAGAAAAAGCCCTATTGCCATGTCTGTAAGCAGGTTGGGCATTACAAAACAGACAACTGTTGTCCCAAGAATGGCAATAAAGAGAATATACCTCCAAAGCCAGCTCCAACACCTCCTGTTACTGTCAACAGTAATCCCCCAGGAAGTGGGAGCACACCCAGGAATCTGGGTGGGTTTACTTTTGGAGCCCAGGAGGACCCTGGCCTATCCAGGTCCCCATCCCCAAATAATCTTGTTTATGAGACTGGCATGGGGTTTGCCAACTTCTCTGATTGCCCAAATACTTTGAGCAAATATAGACAAGAACCCATCATCAATGGTTTGAAAGTTGAAGCTTTTAGAGACACAGGGGCTAGCATCACCATGGTGGCTGATGGTATAGTCCCCTCTAAGCAACTTTTACCTGGTGCCACATACCAGGTAACAAACATTGATGGCGTCCAAACAAATCATCCCATGGCAGTAGTAAGTCTCAGCTGGGGAGGTGTCACTGGCCCAAAGAGAGTGGCAGTGTCATCAAACTTGCCTGTGGACTGTCTACTGGGTAATGATTTAGAAATCTCAGCCTGGGCTGAGGTTGAACAGGAAACCCATTCTAGAATGGTGAATTCCAATGGAAAGGTTAGTGGGACTGTACTAGCTACAGCCCCAATTCAAGATGTCCTTCCTAAAAAGGTTGGTAGGGCTGAGCAACTCTCTGCCCCATCTTTAGCAAAAGCTCTTCCTGAACAGAATAGCAAAGCTGTTATGATAACAGCAGAAACCCAAACTGAGTCTCCTCCTGAAAAGGTTGGTGGGGCTGTGATGGCCACAGCCCAAACTCAAACTGATATGTGTGTTGTGAAACCTGAAATGATGGATAACTCCACACAAACTGAGAGCACAGAGGAGGACGAGAAATCTCCCCCTCACCAGACTTTAGGAAAGGATCAGCCTCCTCAGGGAACTGATCTTACCCCTGATGAAGGAACTGCCCCAGAGGTGGTTAGGCCTAACCTGACAGAGCCTCTGATGTCAGTGGACCCTTCTCAGGTGGGACCCAGTCTGGAGCAGGTAACCTGCCCCTCTCTACCTTGCCTTAGTCAGCCCAGGGCTGCAGAGGACAAGAAGGACAGTGAGACCCAGAAGGCCCCCTGTCAAATAAAGCACCCCCATCAAAAGATTAGGTGCACCAAAACTAGTAGCCCTAGTAAGGTGAAAACTTTAAAAACTCCTGAGAGAGCCCCCTTAAAAACAGTTAGGGACCTCCCACAGATGAATTCTGTTGGGCACAGCCAAACCTGGGACCCCAAGGGCCCAAACCTGAACTGTCCCTCCAGCAAGCCAAACAGAGGGACCCAGCCTCCAGCTTTAGGTAGCCAGAGGTTGACCCTGAGAGCACAGTGCAACTCAGTTAAAGAAAGAAAGGCACCCATGGTGGAAGATAATTGGAGGAAGCTGAGCCCTAAATTAGTGGAGCCTCACTTCAATACTCCATATCCAAACCAGCCTTTAACTTTGCATAAACACACCCAAGGTAGTGATTCCCTATGGTGGAGACCCTCTAATAACCCAAGGGTGAGGGACTGCTTAGTGGACCATGAGACAGGGGGTACCCATGCTAGTGCAGGTACTTCCTTATATGGCCACTCAGGCAATATAGGCTTACCTGGCCAAGGATAGCCTTATCTCCTTTCGTTTGGGGGGGGGGGGGGGTTGTATAGGAAGGTGGCTACCTGACTATGGTTACCCCAGATTTTTTGCCTGTGTTTAGCAGTTTTTTTTACTTGACCTGGTTCCCTGCTAATCAGGGCCCCAGGCCATCTGCTCTCTCTGTAAAATGGATTCCATGTACCCTAGGTACATACCACAATTGGAAATGGACTCCTTGTCAGCCCCTGTCTAATGCACTATAGGTGCCCAGGGCATAGGGGCCACCAAGGCCTACCAGGGGCTGCAGCATATCTTTTGCCACCCCTGGCTGGTTCTTAAATTGACACAACTGGCTGATCACTCAGCTGGGGTAAGGTGGTGTAATCACCCCTTACTTAGATATAGTATACCTATATCTAAACCTATATCTGGACACATATTAACCTGTGAGCCACTCCTATGGAAGGCCTCATCAATCCTGGAGGCAGAGTGCGTGGTTTAATGTGAGGTGGAGCTCTAGCATGAGCTGAGCCTATCTGCAGCTGTCGGGAACAACTCCCTAAGCTGTTTCAGGATAATGCCATACCATATACTCTTAAGTGCCTTATAATCCTCGCGGTTATATAGCAACTCGGTTTGGCTTTATCAAAACATGTCGTGTAAGGTGTCATACGATTTGGAATACTATCCCCTCGCCAGTTCTGGCGACGGGGATAGCATTCCACCCCTCTAGAGGGGTAAGACATGTTACTTTACTTAAATGCGGTTAATTTCTAAAAGACCTTAGATCCACAAAATGGATGCCTCTGCTACAGACAAGAGTCTGACCCCCTGCAGCTGACCGAAACTCAGCCAAATGGGGCCTGGACAAAGGGTTTCCTGTCGAAGGGGGTGTTACCACCCTCCAGACAGGAGATAGTGGATTGTAGCAGGGAGGTTTGAAAGAAACCAGACACTGCTTGGGGCGCACAAGGCTGCCCCTTGCATAATCCGGCCAAACCGGTTCTGGGGCACTCCAGCCCTCGTGCCAGGGCGGCCTGGATCAAAGGAAGGGGGTGTATCCACCCACTTCCTGGGTCCCACCCATAGGAGGGGACCTAGCAGGAAATCCAGCCCCCAAAATTAGTATAAGACTGGGAGCAGTGCCAATGCACTTCAGATTATCCTGAAGAAACATAAGAAACGAAATTCTGGACCCTTCGACATCCTACTCGACGTAGAAGCCCGAAGAATCTCCCTTGTGGTCAAGGAGTGACCACCCTGTGCAAACAGGCACCATCCAGCCATCGACGTCTGCTTTGTCGCAGTTCCCGCCGGAACTCGAGTGACAGAGATCGACGAGATCAAGCTTGCCTGCCTTCCAACAGACCGATCCACAGTCCCTGCAGAGCTGAGACCCGTGGAGGCGACCGGAAGCGTGGGGCACGCCATCTTGAATTGACCACGAGACGCTGACCGTGCAGCCCACGAGTGACCCTCGAAGCTGTACACCGGGGTTTGAGAAGCCCCAACCCTGAGCCACTCTTGCACCGAAGTTCAGCCCTCCACACTCGACGAGTGCTGAGTGGGGCCCTTCTGCTCCATTTGGCTCAACGCGTTGGCCCGGTCACTTGCCAGCCGGCTTGTGGCCCCTGTACCGACAAACTTTGAAATTCGACCTGTGAATCTGGTTGCTCCAGATCTGCACCAGCTCCCTGAAAAGGAGCCCCCACTCTGACCTCCTGGTTCGAGTGAGAAGCAATCTCCCGGTTCCGCGTGGATTGCTCTTGCCAAGTGTTGTTTGCTCCAAACTGGAAGCCGACTGCGCCGACGGTGAGAGCCCTCATGGGACAGATCGTGACCCGCTCCTGGACGTCGCAGATGCCCAGAGCCCACGTGACAGCGGAGAGAAGCTCCTCGACGACCACCTGATTGCGCCCGACATTGCCTGGTTCCGTCCTGGTTCCACCCTGGTCACTGCTGAGTGACCCAGACTCTGTCCCCTCTGCTTTCAGGTACTTTTCGACTCGAGTCCACCCTTGGACTCCACCGGACACTTCTCTTTCACCCCGCCTGCAGCCCTTTCAGCTTCAAGCACCAAGAGCCTGCGTGACGAAACCCGACTCAACTTCGACCCTGTGCACCCGCTTCCTGTGGGTGAGGTAACTTTGCTCCGCGGTGTTCCCACACTGGTACACATCTCTATGGGTCTGTGTCTTAAGTTTTGTTCCTCTAGGTTCTAGCGGAAGTGTCCTTAAACTTTAACTTTACAACTTTTACGCACCATTGGTCTAACATTGGTGCATGCGTGCGCTTTCCGCACTGCTCCCGAATCCCCCCGTGGGCCTCTCCCGACTTCAGCATTGCTTGTCCCGACTGCTCCCAGCGATTCCCTAGGCCCTAGGCCTAACCACTGTTCGATTGGTATCTCTTATACCACTTGTTTAGTATATGGTTTGAGTGGCCACCCGCCCTCATCCATAATTGTGCAACTTTGTATGTTTAAACTGTGCTTTTGATTTAACGCTTGTGCCCCTTTATTCATAAAGAATACTGGGGATTGTTTTTAGTAATAAATACATATATTTTTATAATATATACTTGTGTGGTGTCCTTTCATTTGATATTACAGGATTGTATGTGGTAAAACAGCTCGCTTAACACGACCTCTTAAGTTAAGCCTTTAGGCTGCTTAGTCCATGCTACCCCTAGGATAGCTTGTCTAACAAGGTTGACTTACAACCTGACACCATAAGGGATTGTTTGGTCTGATAATAGGTGGTTCCAGAATTGGAAACATCACCTATCAGGCCAACTTCTCACAGAGGGACTGTGAGATGGAAGCGCTATCGGGGAACCTGCCTAACATGATCCTTTTATCTATGTTGGAGCAGTTGAAAGCCAAACTGGACAACTTGCAGAATACCCTAGAGGATGTGCCATCAAGAGTCGCTGGGCTAATGGAGCAAATCTGGATAGCAAAGGGTCTAGGTCACCTTGAAAATGGGGGTGTGTCTTTGGAGATGGCCAGTCCCGTGGTGGTTAGAGATTGTCCTCTCAGCAGGTCCCCTCCAATCAATCTTTCAGTCTGGGCCAAGGAGGTGAACCCATGCCTTCAATCGACATCTCCACCTGGTCGTGATCCACAGCCGAATCAGTGTCTTCATCCTACGTCTCCTCATGGGCATGAACCAAAGCAGAGCCAGTGCCTCCAACCTCTGTCTCCAGCTGGCCCTGGACCACGGCAAGACGGTACTGTCTCCAGGTGCCCTCCTCCAGATGTTCAAGTCATCCCAGGTGAGCCAAGCCTTCGTCTTCCACCAAGGTTTGATGATGGGCAGGAACCACAGCTGGACCAGTGCATGCAGCTAGTTTTCCAAGTTGAACAGGAACAAGAGGAGCATGTGAAGAAAGAGCCATTGTATGCAGATAGTTGGGGCCCACAACAGAACGTCTGCCTGCAGCCACTGTTTCACGAGGGACATGAGCCACAGCGATACCACTGCAGCCAAACAGTGCTCCCAGATGGGGAGGGACCAATTGAACACCTGAAGCAAGAGTTGTTGTGGTTTGATGGTGAGGGTCAACGGCACAACGTCTGCAGACAACCAGCATTTCAAGAAGACCAGAGTCTGCAGCTCAACACATGCCTTCAGCAGATGCTCTCTGATGCACATGAACCACATCAGAACTGCAAGAACGAACCAATGCACCTTCAGGCACTCAGTCCAGATCGCAGCCATAAGCTAGAACCACTGAGTCCTGAGGACTTCGATCAGAACTACAAGCAAGAACCACTGGGTTCTGAGGACTACAATCAAAACTACAAGCTAGAACCACCGAGTCCTGAGGACTACGATCAGAACTACAAGCAAGAACCACTGGACCCTGAGAACCGAGATGAGAACTCTGACCTACAACCAACATGTGCTGATGCGCAGGGCCCATCTGGAGCCTCATCATTCCTGCCACAGAATGCTGCTGATACTGATGGAGCTATCGCTAGAGACCCACTGGATCGAGGAAATACAGACGCAGATGGATTGCTGCTCAAAGCCATCCCAGGTATTTGGTTCGTACTGAATTAACATGCAGAATGGCGAGTAACTTGTACAGTTCTGAGGGAATGTAGCATAAAATATCTCTAAAGTGGATCTTTCCAGATTTTTAGTAAGATCTGCAGGGGGCCAAATCTGAGTTGGGTGGACTGGTATCTTTGGGGAGGGCCTTGAGTACACTAGAATCGGTCATGTACCTGGTATCGCCTTTATTTTTGCAAAGGAGTTTCTCCTTCCCGTTCAGTGATAGGCTAAGAAATGGGACTCTGCACATGAAAAATGACCTGAAATCTGGTCTGTGCATGAGACGCCCCATTCCGGGCTCAGGACCTCAGAGGAATTATGTGGCAGAATCTGTGATTTCACTCCAAGCTACGCGATACTCACCATCCCCTAACTGTGAGATGTAAGTGAGGTGTTATTCACTGAGAGTAACATTGCCCTTTTTTGTTGCTGGTGCAAACTAAAGCACTTTAGAGATGGGACTGGATCTATGTGATGTTTGAGTGCACAGAATATAAGAGGATTTCCGGGTCAGCCGCTTAGAAGGGGAGGAAGGCAGTGTGAAGAGGACAAGTGATCTGTACGTCAGGTCTGTAGTGGTGGAATGGGTAGGGTAAGACCCGTGGCACCCCTGAGCGTTCGATAAGAAGTGGTCGTTTTTCTGAAGTGTGTAGGTACATGTACATAGAACTGGGGGGCCTGCAGGCCAGAGAGGGCTGGCTGTATTATAACATACTACATTGTGTAGAACAACGTACAAGGTCAAGGGAGTTTCAAGATTAAGGGTTGTCTGTAGGGTTAGGTGCACAGTACAAGGTGGTCTGAATATCAAGCTGGGTTAGTTGTATTACAGTATACAGGATTGGGTGGTATATATTTTCTTATGTTTATTTTATCTAATATGGGCCCCATTATAAGGCCTCAGCTGTGTCTCCATAATGTCTCCTATTACATTACCCTCACTCTTTCCTCCCTCTAAGTCGGCAATATCAGCATTTAAAGAAACTCTTCTGGAGAGTGGGTGAAGTAAATAGTGATTGCTCTGAGATATGTGGAATTACTGTGGAGAATTGGCATCTGATTCCCTCAGTAATTCCAGAGTACTATGATTGCATAAGATTATTGGCTCTGTGATCATGTCTGTGCGAACAATAGCTTTACAACATCATATGTATCTTTTGAAGCCCAATTAATCTTTCTTCCTTCTTTATATAGCTATTGTGTCTCAGCCCCTCTTTAGACATTTCAGTGCACATTACTAGGACCAAATCATGCAAATTTCCGCCTCTCGGCACAAAATGGTCCCATACAGTGGGTTGCGATTAGCTGAAAGCATAGCCCTTGAAGCATCTTCCACTTTGATACCGGCCATGAAAAAACCCTGATTGACCAATCTGTTCATCCTCTCTGCTTGGCCATTACTCTGTGGGTGATGACGACTAACACATTTATCTTGAATCAAGTTCCATCCAAATACTGCTTCATCTCCCTCAAGACAAATTGTACACCATTATCCGAAACCAATTCACACAGAAAACCCTCACTTCCATGTACAAATCATACTTTCAACCAATTTGACTCGTACTCCACAAGCACAATGTCAAATTTTCGATGCACAGGAAGCATCTGAAACAGACCTAAAAAATCATTACATTCATTGCCCCTCAGGAAAACCCACTTCTGTCATAAGCAGAACTCTGTATATCATCCTTTTATCATTTTGCAAACAACTGGTAACTCTCTCTAATGTGTTTTTCCACATCCCTGTCCATGGCAGGCTACCAGTATTGCATTGTCAGTCGTTTGTTGCTAGATATCACACCTAAATGTCCTTCATGGCTCCCCTCTGACAGAATGAACTTGGCCATCGGTCTGCAGTTCACACAACAAATCATTTTTCATTTGGACATTCTTTCCTCATGAAATGAATCACTTTCAGTAAAATAGAATCTTCATCCAATGTCTTTCTATACTTTTGCCCCCACACACAGTCTTTACCCGGCCAACAAATACTTACTGCAGTACATTCCACAAACTCACAGTCATTATTTTTGTTCTTATGTTCCACATCTTCCTGCCCTCAGGGCAGTCGGGGCAAGCAATAAGTATTTTTGTTCCTCTCTCCTGCAGTGTGTTCGACCTCAAAATTATGTTTCAAACGTTTTGAACGTAACCTCACCAAGCTGGCAGTAGCCTGCGGGTGTTCACATTATTACCATTCAAAAAAGGTTGATCATCAGTTCATATTCTGAACTTGTTCCCACACAAGGATGACTTAAACTTTTCAGTTGCCCACGTGCAGTCCTACATCCCAAGCTCACTGGTCGAGTGTTTACGTTCATGTGGTCGCAGTGTGTGTGATGCCATTGCACATGCCTCATTTCCTTTGCCTTGAGTCACTACAGCGCCATTGCCAATGCTACCAGTATCAACAGTGATAGAGCACTCATTGCCTGGTAGATATGGACTCAGAAGTGCTGCACTGAGCAGTTTTCCCCTAATCTCTGCAAATGCAACCTCCTGTCCCCAACCCCAGATAAATCAAACCTTCTTATTGAAAAGGTTGTGAAGTGGTTCAGCAATCACCGCAACATTTTCAGTACATTTTGAATAAAATTCATACATTCCTGTGAGGAGGACCCCGAGAGTAGGGCCCTGAACTCCCGTTACCCGTCATGGAAACCGGAGATGCCACCAAAAACCAGGGGGCGGCAAGGGTTAACCTGTTGCACCGGACCTCACCTTGCAGGAAGAAGGAGGTGGCTTTACGGAGAAGGACCAATCAGGAAGGCCGACAAGAAAAGAAAATGGTGGAGACGGAAGACGCGGAGAGACCCAATGAGGAGGTGGCTTTACGGAGAAGGACCAATCAGGAAGGCCGACAAGAAAAGAAAAGGCGGAGATGGAAGACGCGGAGAGACCCAATGAGGAGGTGGCTTTACGGAGAAGGAGGTGGCTTTACAGAGAAGGACCAATCAGGAAGGCCGACAAGAAAAGAAAAGGCAGAATCTGAAGATGCGGAGAGACCCATTGAGGAGGAGGCCGGAGTGTGCATCAAGTTGTAGCAGCAGGATGCCGGAGGAGAGAAGAGGGAAGAGACGTTGAGAAAACGGGACGACAACGGCAATGATAACCCGGACGAAGTAGAGGAGTGGAGCGAGGATTGGTGGATCCCCACCAACCCCAGGAGGTGCGAAAACGTAGGACAATGAGCGAACCGGGCGAAGTGAGGGCACCAAGCTATAAGGGGAGGGCATATTGAGGTACAGGGAGGAAGTCAAGGGGTGGTTGTACTGCATCAAGCTAGAAGGGGAGAGCATATTGAGGTACAGGGAGGAAGTCAAAGGGTGGTTGTACTGCACCAAGCTAGAAGGGGAGAGCATATTGAGGTACAGGGAGGAAGTCAAAGGGTGGTTGTACTGCACCAAGCTAGAAAGGGAGAGTATATTGAGGTACAGGGAGGAAGTCTAGGGGTGGTTGTACTGCACCAAAGTAAGCCACATATTGTCTTTTCTTTCATGAGGATATTTCCTTGGTGTCTGCCTTTATTTTTCTTTCACCGTTTACCGATGTCTTGGGCTATTACTCGTCTCTGGTGATTCTCTTCCTATAACTACTGAGTGACTCGGCTTGAATTACCTACACGGGGGGCATTAAGCCCAGGGCCGTATTAAATAGGCGTTAACCCCCACTTCATGCACAACGTGGTGTGGTGATGGGCACTTTCCCATCTCCTGACCTAGTAATTTTCCGAGAACCTGAGTCTCGTTGTCCTTTTTTTGTTCTTTTACTTTCAAGCCATCTGGGGGACGGACACACAAAGGGGATATCAGGAATCACCTGGATACAGGAACACACACCAGAAGAGACTCTCCGACCACCCGCCAGGACGGCAGCTCAAGAAGAACTTATGATTTTCTCTACAAATAAACCAGAACAATTGATAAACTCCTAAAGCCTCCTAGCTTCTATTTCCGCCCATCCCTCCCACAATTTCCTTAAACTCAAGTTGTTGGTCACAGTGTTTTGGAACAGGTATTTTAGTGACTGTCAACAGGCCAGGCCATAGTGACATCTCTTTAGCTGAAACCACATGCCCAAATTATTCATCCAATCATACATTTATCTTTTTTTTTTTTTAAATCTCAAACCTCTTTTCAGGAAGGCTCTCAAGATATTCTGAGTGTACCCATATGCTTATCTAAATCTTTGCCGAAAATCAAAGCATTGTTTTGGAAAACCAAAACTTCAGAGAGACCATTCACCTCCTCTGCCATCCTTCTTTGGAACATGGCTGCTGGAGGGGCCAGACCAAATGGCATTGTGTAATACTGATGTATTCCATCAGGAACTACAAATGTCATCATTTGTCTTCATATCCAATTTTGATAAGATGTTTGCTCTTGCAAGTGTTGTCATTTCATCTATTATCAATCAATCAATCATTTTTAAAGCACACTACATACCCGCAAGGGTCTCAAGGTGCTGGGGGGGGTGCCGCTACTAATCGAACTGACAGGTCTTGAGCATCCTCCTGAAGGTCAGCAGGTCTTGGGTCTGTCGTAGGCTCAGTGGGAGGGTGTTCCATGTCTTGGCGGTGAGGTGGGAGAAGGATCTCCCACCGATGGTTGTTCTTCAGATGCGCGGGACGGTGGCGAGTGAGAGGTCGTTGGAGGTAAGCTGGCGGTGGGGAATGTAGAAGGAGAGCCGTCTGTTGAGGTAGGCTTGGCCACTCTTGTGGAGTGCCTTGTGTGCGTGGGTGAGGAGCTAGAAGGATATCCTCTTGTTGACGGGGAGCCAGTTTTCTCAGGTTGGGGGGTGATGTGGCCGTGGCGTGTTATGTCGAGGATTAGTCGTGCCGAGGCGTTTTGGATGCGTTGTAGTCATTTGATGAGCTTGGTCGGGGCTCCCGCGCAGAGGGCGTTTCGGTAGTTGAGTCTGCTGCTGACGAGGGCCTGGATGACTGTCTTTCTTGTATCTGTCGGGATCCATCTGTAGATCTTGCGGAGCATGCGGAGGGTGTTGAGGCAGGAGGAGGAGATGGCATTGACTTGCTTGGTCATTGAGAGCGTTGAGTAGAGAATGATTCCCAGGTTGCTTGCGTGGTCGGTGGGTGTCGGGGCTGCCCCCTGTGCCGTTGGCCACCAGTAGTCATCCCAGGCTGAAGGGTTGGAGCTGAGGATGAGGACCTCCGTCTTGTCTGAGTTCAGCTTCAGACGGCTGGTCTTCATCCAGACGGCGATGGCCTTCATTCCTTCGTGGAGGTTGGCTTTGGCGGTGATGGGGTCCTTGGTGAGGGAGAGGATCAGCTGAGTGTCATCGGCATAGGATATTATGTTGAGGTCGTGCTTTCAGGCTACGTGTGCGAGCGGGGCCATGTAAATGTTGAACAGCGTCGGGCTGAGGGAGGATCCCTGGGGTATGCCACAGATGATCTCAGAGGCTTTGGAACGGAATGGGGGGAGGCCGACGCTCTGGGTTCTGCTGGAGAGGAAGGAGGTGGTCCAATCCAAGCCTTGTCTAGGATCCCTGCGGCATGGAGGCGTGCGCGTAGTGTGCGGTGGCAGACGGTATCGAAGGTGGCAGAGAGGTCTAGGAGGATGAGTGCTGCGGTCTCGCCACTGGTCAGCAGGGTCCTGATGTCATCGGTGGCGGCGATGCGGGCAGTCTCAGTGCTGTGGTTGCTGCGGAACCCTGACTGGGAAGGATCCAGGATGCTGTTTTCTTCAAGGAATCGGGTTAGCTGTCTGTTGACGGTTTTCTTGATGACCTTGGCCGGGAAGGGAAGCAGAGAGATGGGCCGGAAGTTCTTGAGGTCTCTTGGGTCTGCCTTAGGTTTTTTGAGTAGGGCGTTGATCTCGGCGTGTTTCCAGATCTCTGGGAAGGTCGTGGTCTCGAGGGGGAGATTGATGATGTTGTGCAGGTGGGGTGTGATGGAGCTGCTTGCTCTGTTGAAGACTTGGTGCGGGAATGGGTCTGAGTAGATTGAGCGCATGGTCTTGATGGTGTCTTCAATGCTCACGCTGGCCCAGGCTAGCAGGGGGTCGTGGTCAATGGTGTACGGAGGGTCTGTTGTGTTGCTGTCTGTTGGGGCTGTCTGGGTGTTGAAGCTGTCGTGGATGTCTACTATCTTGCGGCAGAAGAAGGTGGCGAGGGAGTCGCACAGGGCTTGCGACGATGGGATGTCGTAGGTGTTGGAGCTGGGGTTTGAGAGTTCCTTCACGATGTTGAAGAGCTCCTTGCTATTGTGTGCGTTGTTTTTGAGGCGGTCTTTGAAGGAGGTCCTCTTGGCCGCCCTGATGAGGTGGTGGTGGCTGCGGATGGTGTCCTTGTGTGCTGCGTGGCTGTCCGGAGTTTGTTCACTGTGCCATTTCTTCTCTAGTTTCCGGCAGGTTTTCTTGGAGGCTAGGAGTTCTGGGGTGAACCAGCTGGCCCTCTTGCTGGTGTCTCTGTGGGGGGGTTTCTTCAGCCGGGCGAGGGTGTTGGCGCACTCCTCGATCCAGCGTCTGAGGCTGTGGGCAGCGTCGTCTGTGTTCGAGGGTTCGGTGGGTGGGCTGAGAGCGAGGTTTGCGTGTAGTTGGTCTTCGTGATTTTGCTCTAGCAGCGGCGGGGGATCTGTTGGGTGCGGTGGTGTGTGGTGGGTTTCTGGAAGGCGAAGGCGACGCAGCAGTGGTCGGTCCAGAGGAGTTCGGTGGTGTGGCTGATGGAGACGTACGGGCTTGAGGAGAAGACGGGGTCGAGCGTGTGGCCGGTGGAGTGGGTGGGCATTGTGACGAGTTGCTCCAGTCCGAGGTTGGCGAGGTTATCGATCAGATCTATTATGGTTAAAGGATGATGTTGGACAGTGCCCTTTTTGTATGGTCACCCCTGTAACCCCACACTTTTTTCCCAATGCTGATAGCTTTGACTCTGAAAGTGCACTGAGACCTGCTAACCAGACCTCTGAGTCTGCGCTCTCTCCCAAAAACTGTTACATGTAAATTGGTAAACCCAGTTGGCAAGGACTTTAACCCGCTTGTAAGTCACTGGTATGTGGTACCTGTGGTACCCGGGGCAGGGCCATTAAAGGGATCATTAGGGCCTGAAGCTCTGTTTGTGCCACCCTGAGTGACCCAACTAATCCGATGTTAGCAGGTCTGCCATTACAGACTGCGGAAGCAGTGCAAACCTCTCAGACTCGACTTTGTTTTCCATGGCATCTTTCTTTCTCTGTCTCTGTTGGTCTTGTCTGCTGTCTGCCTCTATCATTTCCACTAACGATTCATCTCTATCTCTATTGTCTCTGCCTCTCTCTGTGCCCCAGAATCTCTGTCTTTTTCACTGCGCCTGTGTCTGCCTCTTTTCTGCTTTTCCACTCTCTCTCTTCCACTGATGGTGTCTGCCTCTTTCAATGCCCCAGTCTCTGCCTCTCTCTTTATCTTTCATTGATGGCTGTGGCACAGCCTGCCAGATCCAAAAACAAACCACAGATATATTTCCTTGCAGTTAAACAGCACTCCCATGCAACAATTTCACGTCGCACAAACGGAAACACGCTGGGGTTAGTTCCAGCAAACGAGAAGAATATCCTCTTGTCAAAATCAGGGCCTATTTATAATTCTTGGTCTGTAGATTTAGCACTTTATTCGGAAAATAATTAGTAAAGTAGCAATTTAGTTCAAATGTAATAAAAGCAGGGGGTGCAAAGTCAGATTTGCTTGCCTGAAAAATAATTCTTTTTAATACCCCAAACAGCTGTGTCAAAGCTTTTCCTGTTGAGCGAAGAGAAAATAAAATGTGAAGATCAATTTTTTTAAGTAGCTTGTTTTTAGTCTATGCTGCCCATCATTAGTAAAGACTATTGGTCCAAACAGCGAGGCCTATTGTCTGTGCCAATGCTTGTTTTAATTGGGCTCTGGATCCGCGTATCCCCACCGATTCACACGGGGGTGCGCGCTGAGCGGCGTGGTGGATCCTCCTGCGGCAAAAATACAATGTTTTTGGGCAATTTCCTTCCCAAGAGGGGTCCCCCACAGACACCTACATTAGTTCCATGGGGTCAGGATACCTCTATCCTGACCCCTCATATCCTATTTACACTTTATTGCCCCACCCCGAAACCCCTGTCCCAATTCACAAAATGGCGGCTGCAACTTTTCTCACGGTTTCCAGCCAGACAATCACAGCATTGCTGTTGGAAGGTGGATCCGCTCCGAAGATATACATACATCTTTTTTCTTAAAGAACCCCAAAACTACTGAACATATTTACACCGAAAAACAAAGAGCACTTTCTGGACCAAGATCTAGATTTCTGCCAAATATGGTGTAATTCCGTTCAGCGATTTGGGCTGTAGTCCTGTTGAAAATCCTATGGGACGTTGCATGGGGAAATCGTGTTTTGGGACCACACTCCCCTTTTTCTTGGTTCATGCTTGACGAATCACCCCGAACCTATCTCGCTCTTTCTCTCTCTCTTAGTTGGGTGTTGAAATAAGGAAAAAAGGAACAAAAAACAAACCTGAAGTTCACCAGGTATAATTTACTGATCTAACTATTACATGTGCCCCCACCATACTCTGCTTATGCCCCCACATATTACTTCAATCGTGATATGTTAAATCACATCATTAATGAGATCACTTTTGACCTCTCAAACAGCGTTACTGATGACATCACTGATGACATCATAGTCATATGCAGCATAAGGTGACTGAATGTACATGTGGAAGTCAATAGCATGAAAATAGTGTAAGCCCAAGAGACAAGTGTAAATGTGCAGTTTAAAAACTATACTGTGCATGCTTTGCAAATCACTAAAGTTCAGATGGAAGAATTACTCCATGTTGAAAAAGGTAATAGCTGAGTGCACCTGGAGTGGGTTACAGAGGTATATTTGAAAGTAGGTTGTGGCTTTAAGCCCATTCTAAAGAAAATCTGTGAAAAAGGCCAAAGTAGCTGTTGGCAATTCATTAACAATCTGGATTTCTTGCCCAAGTTAAGTAGTTGTGATACAGTGGCCAGAGACATTTCATAAGCTGTGCATATTTATTTGTAGAACTTAACTAAAGATTTTCAGGCATTACAGATTATATAATAATATAACATGTAGGGATGTCCCACTTAGAGGAGTTTTATCTCATTCTAGTGCTGTAGGCATGACTCTAAGGTTGCAGCTGTGATGCCCATCTCCAGGATGTGTGCAGTGTATTTTACTAATCTTCTTAGCATGAGCCCATGGAGCCCTACAGAAGCAAACGTATACTTGTCAACCTCTGGACTTAAAATCTGGATCAATCCGAAGTCTTTAAGTTGATAATAGAAAATTGTCAATCATGTTGAATTACTTAATGTCAACACACTCAATAGTACGGTGTCATAATGTCTATATGGTGTCATCAGTGATGTCATCGATATTGTCAGATGTGATGTAATATATGAGGTCATAAGCAGTGCATGGCGGGGGCTCAAGTTCTAGTTTGGGTTATAGTTGGTAAATATTAGGGTTTTGGTTATTTAACATTCGTTTTTGTAGTATTTCAACACCTAACTATAATGTTACTTTTAACCTTAAGTCAAACGGGACTTGAGTTATTAGTGATACGAAAACACTCTTCCTATGGAAACTCTGACCTAACTATAACTACTGCCACTGCGCTGTGTGTGTGCAGACTCGTAACTTGTATTTCCTCAACTCCCCACAAAAGAGGTCCAAGCCAGATCTCCTGGATGCCTAATTTTTGTTCAGCAAGTGTCGTAGTGATGCTTTGTGGCTTAACAACAAGCCTTTCTCTACCTCAAGTGAACTGCCCTAATCTCCATAGATCTGCATCTATTGGTCTGCGAAAAACAATCAATACTCATTGCTACTCCTTTTCACATCATCAATCACAATCATTTTTAGGATGCATTTGTTTTGTGCACCAATGCACCATACTAAAAACAGGTTCATTATAATCCTCTTTGTTCATTCCTACAGTGTTTAGAGCTTTGCATTTATTTTCATGGTATTCGGTATCAGCTTTGGTTCTGTCATTAGTTAACATAGAAATGGGACTTAAACTCGACCCGTCACAAATGTATAATTAAATTATTGTTTCTATAGCATCCAGCCATTTGTTACTACTATGTAAATGCATGGGGGTCCATCAGATTATGTCATTCTTTTGTTGTGTATCATAAGGTGTCCAAGCAATAGCCTGGCCCATAGCAGCTTAGCAAACTAGAGGGGAGAAGGGTGAAATGAGAACTATGGCAGGCAAGTATCACAATGTATTATTCAATGCTCTTTTCCATGGTGTGGCCCGTGAGGGAGGACACGCTATACACCGCACTGGGTATTGAAAGAGTTTTGTCGTCCTCATTACTGACAATATTCGCACCCGACTGGAGGCTCTCGAGTGATTGATTAGACACTCGCTTTTCTGGTTCCAGAGCTTCTCCTTGGAACCACTCGGACTGAAACATTGTAAAGATATTGGAAGTTTCATCTCACGCTCATCACATATCGGGTGTGGAGACCAGTTTTTAGAATTGCCTAATTTATGGTCAAGGGCCCGGCTGGGTCGGAATTATCACCAGCTGGGCGACCTACTAGTGTTTCTACAGCCCTATGCGCCCTGAGGATTCGCAATAGCGATGAAACACGTGTCGGCTCGGCTAGCTGTTTGACTTAATAAAGGACTCCAATGGTCAACTCTCCCTCTGGAGATTCCTAGATACCTTCTGTTGCTCTGTTTTTTGTACAGAATCGTTATTTGTTACTTAACAAATGTGTTACTGTTTTGAGTGCATTGGGTAACCCCGTTATTTCTGCAATGAGGTCTACAATGGCGTCGTTGAAGGTCGCGCTGGGGACTAAGCCTTGAAGGGTGGTGTTGGGGTTGCTCTGGGTCTGGCACGGGAGGTGTTTCATGGTAGTCGTTGGGTCATTTGAGTAAGTGGTCAGTTGGAGTTTGTTCTTGTGGACGATGGCTATCCTCCTCCTAGTCAGTCGACGTGGTACTTGCGGGTGATTTTGTAGTCATCGGGGATGGTGGTGGCATCGCTGATTTTAAGACAAGCTTCTTGTGCCTTCGTGGTGAGCATTTTCAATTTAGTATGATTGTATGAGGTATACCTCCCTTACCCTAAGTAGTGCACTGAGAAATTTAAAGAAATTATATATTTTTAATCTTGCAAGGTAATGTTTTTTTTAACATGTGTTCTAAAGTGTGTCAGTAGTGGGAACGTGTGGAGATTACCTAGCATGTGTACATATATGTACTTTTGACATCAGTAAGCATCCTATGTTCAAGTGTAATTCCTCATTTTTGGCTTCCTCGGTAACCAGCTTTGTATTATATCTTAAATCGATTCTTTTCAATTTCTTCTCTTGATCACCTCCTCTGATATAACGCCAAAGAAACTGAGCGAGTCCACAATACTATCATGGCATTTTCAAAATCTCCGGACACTGGGGAATTTTTGTCAGCATGTTTGATGCCTCTCATATGTTATGTTATGTTATAAAATATTTTATAGCGCGCTCTATTACTCTCGAGTATCCTGGCGCGTAGGGGGAGAGTGAGCAAAGCAGGAAGGCAGTAAAAGCATTTAGGCAGATAGGTTAAACAGATGGGTTTTTAAGCCTTTCTTGAAATGGACAATATTCTGCGTTATGCGGAGGTGGAAAGGAAGTGCATTCCAGGCTCTGGCTACCATAACAGATATAGATTGGCCTCCCAGCCTAGCATACTTGAATCTAGGAAGGGCCATCCTACATTGATTGGCAGATCTGAGGCAGCGATTGGGAACATACATAGAGAAGCGTTTTCTCAGGTACACTGGCCCAAGCTCATGCGTCGCTCTAAAAGAGAGAACCAGCGCTTTAAACAAGATTCGCTGTGCCACCGGAAGCCAGTGGAGACTACGCAGGTGAGAGCGGACGCTAGACCTCCTAGGAATATTAAACAAGAGTCTAGCTACCGCATTTTGGACTACCTGGAGCCGTTTGATCAAATAGGATGGTAAGCCAGTAAACAGGGCATTCGCGTAATCCAACCTGGATAAAATGAGGGCACGCGACACTGTCTCTTTGGCATCTCTTGGGAGAAGAAGAAAAAATCTGCGCAGGGCTTTAAGGGTTCCGAAACAGACACCTGTAAGTTTTTAGGTTTCGCCTCGCCGAAAGCTGCGCAGCAGACTTTCGCACAGAGCGAAATCTTTTGAGTTACAGTATGGATGTTTGTCCCGCCTCTGTCTTCCATTGGCTAGCTCCATAAATGGAGGCTAGCCATTGGAAGAGAGAGGCGTCCGTCATTCTGCGAGGCGACTCGTGGGCGTTCCGGCGATTTTTTTTCTCATCCAGCCCCTTTGACAATGTCATTGCCGCGGTGGGTGTTTTTTTTTTTTTTTTAAAGGTTTGTTTTGGGCATTTCGTTGAAGATGGCGCCCGGTGGAGAGTGATTTCAGCCCCTGCTTTGTATCCTGGCCTCCTTCAACCCCTTCATAGACACGGGACCGGGGACAAAGGTGCATAGGGGATTGGAGCGGAGACCGCTACTGTCAGCGGTGGATGCGGGCAGTGAGGTTATTTGCGGGATCTGGCGGCTTTCGGATCGGGCTTACACAATCAGTCGCAGAGCATACACCGACCCACCCACAGATTGTGAAGTCCTGAAAGAGGAAATCTGCATCAATACCCTACTTCCTATTTTCTTTTTTTCTGCCATATGCCTCCCCTCCCGCTGTCCGTGTGCCCGTTCTCGTACCCGCCCCCCCTCCCGCTGTCTGTGTGCCCGTTCCCGTTCGCGCCCCCTCCCGCTGTCCGTATGCCTGTTCCCACACCCCCCTCCCGCTGTCCGTGCTTAATGCTTGTTGATATTAGTTGCAACTGCTGGTGTTTCGTTCCTGGCCTCCCTCTCCGGGTAGGCCGCAGCTGATCCCCATGCAGTCGAAGTTAAACGAGGACATGTTACGAAATGGCCGCATACATCGGGGGCGCTGGGAATCGCCTCATGCTTCACAACTCCCACATCTTTATGGGAGTCTGTGTGGCCAGAACGTGCCATGCAGCGCGAATTGGCCAAGCTTCCTCAAACATGCACTACCACAAAAAATGCTTCACACTGTATCTGCCCAGCAGGTTTTACGAATCCAGCCGCCAGAAGACCCGTAGTTAAAATCTGAGTAAACAGGGGTTGTTGTTTAATTGGTTAGCACGCTGCCCCCCCCCCCGCCTGCAAGTGCGGGAATCATTGCATGTTTATGACTTTATTATGATGGTGGGTTGCAGACTATATTAACAGCAGAGTATTAATGAGCAGCAGTAGGAACTCCATGAACATCTTCCAGCGTTTTATTAGCATTTGTGGTTTTCAAAGTCCTGAAAGAGGAAATCTGCATCAATAACCTACTTCCTATTTTCTTTTTTTCTGCCATATGCAAGTACTTAGATTAGAGAATGCCTGTGGACCGAGGGGACACATGTTTAAAGCACACGTGTCCAGCAGGGGTTCATGCGGGCCTGGCCCGTGCCCTAGAAGCAAGGTCTCCAGGTGAGATACTTTAAAATGAAGGTAAATAGGGGTAAATTATAGAGGCAGTGCCACCCTGACACTATCACAGCGTTGGCCCTGGACTGTGGCTGGACACCACTGTTTTAGAGAGGTATTCCTAGTGCAAAAATAATGGAGCTGTCATTTGAGGACCATCCTCTTTACAAAAAAAACATGTTTACAATTTATAAGGGACACGTAGTGTCGTAAAAGTAGAGCTGTTGCATTTTTTTAAAATGTTTTACTTTTTACTGTCAAGGTACCTAACTCACCTTTCTGGTGGCATATTCGGACCTGCCCTATAAATCCATTTGCACTGGGCCATTTCATTGCCCGCCCAGGTAACCTACAGAGACAATATCTGGGCCTACTGGTTTGTCTGATCGCTGCCCTTCTCCGGTAGCTTTAAGGCTCTTGTTGCCAAATGGCGGCTTCTAAATCCGAGAAGGTGAAAATGGCTGATCGCGATGACATGTTGGAGCAGTGGACCACCCAAGAGGCCAGAATGAGGGAGAATGATTTAAGTTCTTTAGTTCGTAGGTTTCAGCAGGAGTGGACATCCTTGGTGTCCATAGCTTAGGTCCCTTGGTCTTTATCTCAAATGTGTGCCTCGCCAACCTAATGCCTTCTATCAATAGCTTTGCTCAATCCCCGTTACTCTATTGTGTAACTATCAGCTGACCGTTCAGTGTTGCACAGGACAGGACAAGATGCTTGACAGTCAGGTTAATTTTGTTGTGGAAATTCAGTCACCAGGTGACTTGTGCAAGACAACAGACAATTTTAGGGCACAGTTTTTTAAAAGTTTTGGAAAATGGCATAGTACCCAGTGTGTCGTGGGCCCTAGTGCAAGGAAGGAATGGACCCCGCTGGCAGCAGTTTCAACGGTGAAAGATAGGGTTAATCAGGGTTGAATGCACCCTCTCCCCCCACCCACCCCCCAGTCCAGGTGTCACTGCACCTGGTACACAATTGGAAGTTACGTCCTTGGCTTTGGATAAAAGCCACCTTTTTTCCCACCGTGTCTGGAGACAAACTTTCCGTGGCCGCAGGATCTGGCACCGTCCAATGCATCTCAAAATATTTGCACTTATAAGAACATTGGGTGCTGCTCGCTGTCAGCTGGAGAGTCACACAAACAAGACCCCAGGGGTTCACCTTTTATTTACCTGCACACTAAACTCACTAAGCTTCCCTGCCCCCTGGCTGTGCTTGCTTCCCTGCCCCCTTGCTGTGCTTGCTTCCCTGCCCCCTCGCTGTGCTTGCTCTCCTGAGTGTGTGTGTGGCTCTGGGTGGGTGTGTGTGGCTCTGGGTGGGTGTGTGTGGCTCTGGGTCGGTGTGCGTGGCTCTGTGTGTGTGTGTGTGTGTGTGTGTGTGTGTGTGTGGCTCTGGGTGTGGCTCTGTGTGTGGCTCTCTGTGTGTGTGGGTCTGAGGTTCCGTGACGATTTTACCCGTGTTTGTAACATTGTCGCAAATGCATAATTTTGATATCAGTGAACCGCAAATGATCCATTTAGTATATCCTGGTGTTTTCGCTATGCTACGAACAAGAGCACTCCTGTTACAAACACATTTCTGTTCTACCCATGGCATCCATCTTAGAACAAGGAAGCCATTTTGTATTCCTTGCCCTCACATAGTCAATGGACACGCAATGACCTCTTTTTCATTTAAGGACACGTAGGCTTTAGCCGGCAATTCACCTTGCTAGTGACACGTGCACCTTAGGCCAGCAACGCTGTGGCAGCATGACTCGGCAAGAGCTGCCTCCCCAGCCTGAGGCCAGTCCTGCTATACTGGTTCTCGTGTTCGTTGGTCTGATCATGATTAGGCGGCCGAAGCTGGTAGCCGTGCCCATTTACGACCCACAAACATCTCTTATCCTACTTTTCTATCTTCTGCACCTGGCTCTGCTCCTTTCCTTCTGGGCCTTTATTAGGGGGAGGTAACGAAATTTACGATGAGGCGGTCCGGGTCTTGAATGAGAAGTTGACATGGGATTATGATGGAATAGTGGGAACCCCTCGTTCGTAATGTTTTGACATCAGATATTGATGACGATTCCTGTGCAACGCCAAATATTTATTGTTTAAGATACAAAGGTTTTGGAATGTGCTAACATGTAAAGAAATTTGCCTGAAGCCCAATATTCAGTATATAAGGAACAACCCTCTTTGTACAAATTGAACAGGCTCCTAGATACTGCCCATGTGTAGTTTCTGTGACTTCTGTGTCCCTGCAGTAATAAACCTTTGGTCTTTGACGCCACCATCGAGAAGCCCGTGTTTCTGTTTGTTTGTGCACCGAGACAGGTTGAACTCCGGGGTCTTCGGGTGTTTCCCTGACACCTCTGGACGGAACCAAAAAGTCCAGAACTCCAATTGGCGCCCAACGTGGGGCGACGTCATTCGGTACCGGTCCAAAAGCCTGAAGAGTTCGAGAAGCTTCGTGTGAAGATTTCAGAGGGAGGCGCCCCACTTCATCGATCCCGGCATATCGCAAAAGTGGCCCGACGTTCTCTTCCACGAGGGTTCCCGTTCAGACGGCTGCAGTGGTTCGTTGCCTTGACCGTCGCCCTGTCTTGGACCCGAGGTGCAGTCCTTAGTATGGCGAGACGTGACGGGTTTCTCCTTGGTGACGTCTTCAGTGCCTCAGTTAAGTATTAAGTGGTTGATAGTTGGTTACTTCGTAAGGGTTGTTTCTGTTTTGCTAATCCTTTTAGTTCTTGGTTTGGTTCGGTTTTATAAGATTGTCGCTGGTTATTCTGGTTACGATAATCATTCAGTTCAGTTCGGGTATCGATACGTTTGTCAGTTCTGGTAGGCCTAAGTTCTTGGTTCAAGTGCGCACCTTTCTTTAATTTGTGTTTCGTCTGTTTTGTGTTCCCGGTTATAAAATGGTAAGTCGGAAAAATTGTATGTTGTCTTGTTTTAGTTGCAACAGTGATTCCCAGTTGGAGGACTCGTGTTTGGTTCCTCCGATTGGAACTCCCCTTTATGATCTATATTGCAAATTTGGTGTGGGCCCTATCTCTTATAACGAGGTATGGATCCACTACACAGAGAAAGATGGTGTCCTTAGTTGGCCACTGCATGGTAGTTTCGAACCTCAAGTTCTTGATAATTTAGAAACGAAATTGTTCAAGAAGAAAGCCCGGCCGGCAATGTTTGATTCTTTCCGTTATTGGCGAAAAGAATCTAAACAGAGAGAAATTAAAAAGTTGAAAAAAGAACAGAAAGAACAAGAGTTGACTTTAGAACAGTCTGCTAAGCAGCTGCAACTCAACGAGTCTGAGAAAGCGATGGAGGTGGCCAATAGAGAGCATAATTTAGCAATAGACAAGTGCTATCCTGCTTTGCCATCAAGTACAGCTAAGATAGTAGAGGACCCTGAAAAGGATCCCCTGTTGTCTTACTTGTTACGATCACCCCCACCGTATGCACAGGGTGCTACGGCTCCACCTATACCGAATGTTCAAGTACCGGTTGCTGGACAACCTGGTGTTCCCGCTCCTCTGAATCAAGTTCCTGTACCTCCTGTGGTCACTATTAATGTTCCTTCGGCACCCCCTCTTTCAGGGTTGCCGGCTTCTTTACCTATACCTGTATCGCTCACACCTGCTAGTTCACAAGCTGTTTTGCCCGCTACTCCTACTGTTTCTAATCTATCTGTTCCAACTGCTACTCTATTTACTGCTTCTGCTAATATTATGACTCCACTTTCTGTTCGTCGAAGAATCACTGATTCTGTCTCTAACATTCTATCTCCCTTCTATAAAACTCTGATTAAGACTCCTACCTCTGACTCTGTGCAGAGACGTAGTCAGCTTCCCAGTACTGAAGAAAGAGGGATATTAGATTCCACTGCTCTTAGATGGATTTCGAAAGTTGGAAGATATAATGTACAAGATGTATTAGATACGTTTATGCAATGGAATGAACCGACACAACGATATGTGTTCGATGAAATGTGTTTCCTTCTACGTGAGGAATTGGAAGAGGATGACCCTGAATCAAATCTAGAAGAATTAATTAATGTTCAGAAAGAGTTTGCTGCAGGTATGATAGTTGGACAAAATATAAAAGAAGCGATGGAACTGATTTTAAGTTATAGGATTGACCCATCCCTTCGTTCTCCGAGGGAGTCAGAGAAACGTAGTACGAAACTAAATCGTCAATATCCAATGAGAGAGGTTACACCAATTTGGCGTGAAGCTGTGCAAGCTAATGTCAACCTTGGTATTGCAGCCGCTCCGGCCCAATTCCAGAGAGTATGGATACATATTCCATGGAAGCGAGCTGAAGTATTAGCAGTGAAACAGGCCTTACCAGATCCGCGTAAAAATCCTGCAGGGTATTACAAAGAGTTGGCTCAGACAGTTGACGCTTGTGTATTAAATCTAGCTGACATAGATCTGCTATTTGGTAATGTAGTACCGCAACCAATTTGGGCTAAAATTCGTAAAGAGAATCATCCAGTTGCCCTAGGTGGTGATTGGGCAGCTATAATTGCAGCGGATGGTCAACAAATAGGTGGTTCTAAACCTGAACCCTTAATTGCTAATTTGCCCGGTAGAATAATCGACTTAATGAAGACCCTAATGCCAGCATTACGCGTTAACTGGGACAAATTGTCCGCGTGCAAACAAAAGAAAGACGAAAGCGTCTCCGACTTTTTCACAAGATTCGAGGAGATTTTCTTGGATCACAGTGGTCAGGATATGAGCACAGAAGGAGGCCAGAGATTATTTGTTGATAAATTTGTGCACAATCTGTTGCCAGAACTTAGTGGTAAATTAAAGAATTCTGAAAGTGCGTGGGCTGTCTCTACGACTGCGCAAATACTTGCTACTGCCCAGTACTATGAAAATAGGGACAAAGAGGAGAAAGAAAAATCAGATAAAAAGACGAAAGAGTTAAAAACTAAAGTTCTTTTACAGCAAGCATATCCGCCTCGCACCAATCAGACCAATACACAGCAAGGGTCATATCAAAGAACGGAGTATAATTCTCAGAGGCCACAGTACCAATGGAATCAGTGTGCTTATTGCAAAATGGAAGGCCATTATAAGACTGAGTGTCCGGTACGGGCACAAAATAATGCTGCGGCAGCTCAAAGAGGTCGTGGTGGTTATATGCAGAACTCTAGAGGTCGAGGAAGAGGTGCTATGCCTCCACAGACAAGTGATCGCCCTTCTAATTATTTCGACCAACGAAATGGACAATCTGCCCAACAGAATAGGTCTCAACAGTATCATGTTGAAGATTACTATGAAGCTAGTGAGGAAGGTCAGCCAAGGGAGTACTAGGACAGCCATGGACAAAGAGAGGGAGTAGTATCAGTTCCAGTAGATCAGAGTGGGCCTTATGTCGCAGTAGCAACATCAGGTATAGTCGAACCGTTTCTGTTGGATACTGGTGCAGCAAAAAGTTCTATCATACATGCGAAACTCCCTGGCGCACCTTTGTCTGGCTCAACAAACGTTTCAGTAGGTTTTTCAGGCGCCCCTGTTCACAACCCTGTTTCTGATCCTTTGTCTATTTCTGTTGGACCCCGACAATTGAAAGCACCCCTGATTTTGACGACAGGTTGTAATGAAAATCTGCTTGGTTTAGACTTGTTAAAACGCCTATATGCGACATTGTACTGCTCTCCAGAAGGAGTACAGCTTACGTTGGGTAAAAGAATCATCTTTCCAATGTACTTGTCGATGGATGCACTCCCACCAGAGCTGCGTTCACTCCCTGATACTCTTTGGGCGACTGGTCCTAATGATGTAGGTCTTTTAGAAATTCCACCATATGTAGTAACTTTGAAAGCGAATGTAAAATTTCCACGAATTCCACAATACAGAATCTCTAGTGAAGGTGAGCGTGCGCTCCTACTGATAGTACAAGATCTGATCAAGAAAGACGTTATAGAAGAAACTAGAGGTAATGTCTGTAATAGTCCTGTACTGCCCATTCTGAAACGAACTGATCCAACAAAACCTCCAGTATATAGATTTGTAATTGATCTTAGAGAGGTTAATAAAATTGTGATTCCACAGTTTCCTGTGGTTCCAGACATTACTGCATTGTTAACGTTGATTCCTGCTACAGCAGCATGGTTTTCAGTTATCGACTTGAAAAATGCCTTTTTCAGCATTCCGATAGCCGAGGAAAGCAGAGATATCTTCGGTTTCTCTCTAGGAGGACGAAGCTTCAGGTTTAAACGCGCTCCACAAGGTTATTGTGAAAGCCCATCCATCTACAGTCAAGCATTAAAAAGCCAGTTAGACTCATTTGTACTTCCTCCTGGTTCTGCTTTAATACAATATGTCGATGATCTTCTAGTGGCTGCCGATGACAAGGAAACTTGCAAAACAGCTACAATTTCCTTATTGCATCACTTGTCAAATTTGAATCACAAGGTGTCACCTTCAAAAATGCAATACTGTTGCCAAGAAGTGACCTACCTAGGTCATCTCTTGTCAAAGGAGGGAAGGAAGTTGACCCCAGAGAGAATAAAAGCAATTACACAGATGAATGTTCCTAGTACGCAGAGAGAAGTACGTGCCTTTTTAGGTATTACCTCATATTGTAGGCAATGGATCCCAAATTTTTCTCTTTTGGCGAAACCGTTGGTAGCTTTGACTGGGAAAAATGTTCCGAGTCCAGTGCCATGGTCTGCCGAATGCCAGGAGAGTTTTTCTGAGTTACGAAATGCACTGTGTTCAGCTCCTGTATTGGGTACACCCGATTACAGTAAACCATTCACGCTCTATGTCCATGAGAGAGAAGGTTGCGCGTTGAGTGTTTTGACACAGAAATTTTGTGATAAACAACGCCCTTGTGCGTATTTTTCATCAACATTAGATCCGGTAGCTAGAGCGTTGCCTAGTTGCTTGAGAGCTACAGCCGCAGCTGCAGCCTCCATTCGGCAATCTGCTGGTTTAGTAATGAACAACATGCTAGTGGTTATGGTTCCTCATGCTGTGGATACACTCATGAATCGAACCAAGACGCAACACCTTACCAGTGCTAGATTATCAGGTTACGAACTGACATTGTTAGCGAGTCATATTCAGATCAAAAGATGCAATGTATTGAATCCAGCAACATTGTTGCCGACTAGCCAAGAGTCGAGTGATTCCGAACCACACGACTGTTGTTTTAGAACTGAGGAAGAAACAAAAGGACGAATTGATTTAAAAGACACTCCATTATCAGATCCAGATGGCACGTTGTATGTTGACGGGTCTTGCTTCAAATTGGAGAATGGTGATGTGACTGCTGCCTATGCAGTAACGACTTTGAGTACGATTGTGGAGACTGCGAGAGTGAGTCAGAATTCTGCCCAGGCTGCAGAATTGATCGCGCTGACAAGAGCGTGCGTTTTAGCTAAGGGAAAGAGAGTGAATGTGTTCACAGATAGTCAGTACGCGTTCGGCGTGGCCCATAGTTTTGGCCGTTTGTGGAAAGAGAGAGGTTTCATTACGTCCCATGGGACTAAGATTCAACATGGCCAGCTAGTTAATGACTTGTTGGAATCTCTAACCTTGCCGACTGAAGTTGCGATTGTGAAATGCAGTGCTCATAAAGCAATCACGGATGATGTTGGTCGTGGGAATGCTTTTGCTGATGAGACAGCAAAACAGACAGCTAGAAATATGATGAGTAGAATATATGTTGCAACGTCTGCAAGATGGATTTCTGAGTCTGGAATGTGTGAAGACACAGTGGAAAGCGTGAAAGAAATTCAGAAAGAGGCGACTGAGGAGGAAAAGCGTGCATGGAAAGAGAGCACGGGTAAATTGGACTCGAGTGGGTGTTGGATTGACTTGTCGGAACAACAGCGTTGGATGTTGCCTGATGCGTATGTGCTTGCAGTAGTAACGATGGCACATGGAACAGCGCACATCAGTTCAAAAGGGATTTGTAAGATGTTGGCTCCAGTTTGGAAGAATGATGGGATTAGTAAGTGTGCAGAGAGAGTGGTGAGAAATTGTATGGTATGCTTGATGCATAATCCTGGCAAGGGAATCCCCACACCTGCAGGTCACTTCGCTCCTCCTTCCTGCCCCTTTGAAGTGATCCAGCTAGACTTCATTCACATGGATCGTTGTAATAATCTGAAATACGTCCTGGTGGTAGTTTGTGCTTTCTCCAGATGGATCGAAGCATACCCGCTAAAGGACAATACTGCTTTGTCCACTGCCAAAATCCTCCTTAAAGAATACTTCCCCAGATTCGGAATGCCACGGATTGTATGGTCAGATAACGGAAGTGAGTTCGTAGGGAAAGTTATGCAGAGTGTGTGTGCCGGCCTAGGGATTAGACAGAAGTTTCATAGTGCGAATCACCCCCAGTCCGCGGGTTTAGTTGAGGGTTACAATGGCACCCTTAAACTGAAACTTGCTAAGATACAAGCATCCACAAATTTGTCCTGGCCAGATGCACTGCCTTTGGCTTTGTTATCAACAAGAGCAACTGTACATTCTAGAGTAGGGCTTAGTCCATATGAAATAATTTTTGGTCGTCCTGCAAATGTTTGGGGGGTACCTAGACCGAAAGAATTTAAGCAGCTGGAATACCCAATGTTAATTGATTATCTTTTCGACTTGACTGCTAAATTGAGCCTTATTCACCAACAGGTTTTCGATGCATTGCCAAAGCCACCGGAGAGTCCAGGTCATCAGCTGAAACCTGGGGATCAAGTAGTCATTAGAAATTTTGCAAGAACGAAAAATCTTCAGCCCAGATTCATCGGCCCTTTCCAAGTCTTATTGGCAACGAGAACTGCTATTCGTGTGGCCGGACGGAAGAACTGGATCCATACGACACATGTCAAACGTGTGCCTCTGCCACTTCCTTACGACAACTGGGTAAAGAAAGGAATCGGTGCCTCTGAAACAGAACAAGTCCCCAGGTTCATACCTTTCAGTGATGCAGAACTGATCACTGATACATCAAACTCTGACACTCCTCCTGAAACTGCTCTTTTGAACCCTGAACACTTGCCATCTGCACCAAAAGAACATTTGTCATCTGCAAACGTGAACATTGCAGCGTCGGCTGAAAATATATTATTTCAAGATCAGACAGCTCCTGCAAAACTGAGATACAACTTGCGACCTCGCAATATGGACAAATAAAGCAGGAAACTGCCTATTTTCAGATTTGAATTTTCTATACATTGCCTTCAGCCAGGAAGTTTACTATTATTTTTGTTGTTTTAAAATTTTGCCTTGCCGTCTGGGTAGCCGTAGGGTGGTGGCTGTGTGCCTAGTTGAATCTGCGGGGGTCAGACACAAGGTCGATCTTTCTGTTAGTTCTGGGAACTCCCAGGGCTGATAGAGGCATTTTCATCTACGTACACATCATCAGTGGTCACGAGCGGATTGTAGAAGATGGAGCTTCCTGAGCCGCAACGAAAGAATGTAATTTATGTGCGCAGAAATAGACTGTACAGAATACTTCACAGCAAATGCTTTCTAATGCAATGTGCAGTTACATTTTTAATTGTTTTAATAATGTTGGTGGGTGGAATCATCTTTGGTGTACATTTGATTTTTATGCCGGTAACTACAGTACCTCCCCTTGATCCTACTACTTCTACGGTTTCTTCTATGCATTCTTTTCACTCGTTTCCTGAACACGAACAAGCTCGACGCTCAGAATTTATTAACAATACATTTGTACAGCTCTTGCATCAACACCAACTGGTAGTTAATACTACAGACTGCTGGGTGTGTGGCTTGATACCTCACACTATGGATAAAGGCATTCCCTATCTAGTCTTGCCTTTTAGCTATAATGGATCATTTCAGGCCTTTCAGACCATTTTTTCCTATGCCCTTGAGACCTATCCTCCGCGTCCACCACGGTCCACTAAATACAACTCAGCCAACAAAGCTTTAGTCCAGGGAATTATTGACATGATTAAAGACGTCAATAATACTCCATCTTACCCTAGAGATGAATTACGGGTGTATTTGAGTTGGAACTCTACTGAGTATCGCCTTAGTTTGGGAGAAAGCAAGCGTAAAAGCTCCACTTCAGTCTGGGTCGTGCCTCACCGAGGTCAGGTCTGTTTGCAAGGAAATGGGAGAAATCTGAGAGCTCAGCTAGGGAGGAGTGAGTGCGTTGAGACTTACGTATTTCCGTCTAACTCCTCCCCTGCCTTCCTTACTGCTAGGGGTACTTACTTCATCTGTCAAGACAGAGCGTATACATGGCTGCCTGCTGACTTCTCAGGTTCATGTTATATTGCTCGATTGTTACCTCCGACATACACTGCTTCCTCTGATTATCACAAGACCAGAGTAGCAAGGGGTGTCTTCAACAAGGAAGATACCGCTGGTCAGGAAGCTGGAGACTTCTTCAAAGGTTTCCTTCCGTTTTGGGGGCCTATGGCCAATAGTAGAAATCTACGTCAACTAACACGGGTAGTTGAATCTACTATTACAGAAACTGCTGGTGCCCTTAGTAACTTAACAGCTGAGCTTCAGGCGGATCGTCTCATGACGTTGCAGAACCGTATGGTTCTAGACGTAATACTTGCAGATCGAGGTGGGGTATGCAGAATGATCCAATCGAGCTGCTGTGTTTTTATTCCCACTAATGCTCCAACCGTCTATGAAGCGATCTCTAAGCTACACAAGATTTCCGACTCTATACACGTAGACAAGGGAAACTGGTCCTTCATGGAGTGGTTTTGGACTCTGGTATCAGCGTGGGGATGGAAGGTTCTGATGGTCATTGGTGTCATCCTAGTATTTCTGTTCTCTTGCTGCCTTATTATCCAATGTGGTCCCGCTTTGTGTAGTCTCTGTGCTGCAACCTGTTTCAGAAGACCACCTGCATTAGGAGAAAAGGCACGAGACAGGATGATGATGCAACAACATGTCACTGACCTAATGAGCATAGAGTTAGATTCTGACATAGACTGAGTAATTGCCTATGTAAGGGCAAAAGGAGGGTCTGAGGTTCCGTGATGATTTTACCCGTGTTTGTAACATTGTCGCAAATGCATAATTTTGATATCAGTGAACCGCAAATGATCCATTTAGTATATCCTGGTGTTTTCGCTATGCTACGAACAAGAGCACTCCTGTTACAAACACATTTCTGTTCTACCCATGGAATCCATCTTAGAACAAGGAAGCCATTTTGTATTCCTTGCCCTCACATAGTCAATGGACACGCAATGACCTCTTTTTCATTTAAGGACACGTAGGCTTTAGCCGGCAATTCACCTTGCTAGTGACACGTGCACCTTAGGCCAGCAACGCTGTGGCAGCATGACTCGGCAAGAGCTGCCTCCCCAGCCTGAGGCCAGTCCTGCTATACTGGTTCTCGTGTTCGTTGGTCTGATCATGATTAGGCGGCCGAAGCTGGTAGCCGTGCCCATTTACGACCCACAAACATCTCTTATCCTACTTTTCTATCTTCTGCACCTGGCTCTGCTCCTTTCCTTCTGGGCCTTTATTAGGGGGAGGTAACGAAATTTACGATGAGGCGGTCCGGGTCTTGAATGAGAAGTTGACATGGGATTATGATGGAATAGTGGGAACCCCTCGTTCGTAATGTTTTGACATCAGATATTGATGACGATTCCTGTGCAACGCCAAATATTTATTGTTTAAGATACAAAGGTTTTGGAATGTGCTAACATGTAAAGAAATTTGCCTGAAGCCCAATATTCAGTATATAAGGAACAACCCTCTTTGTACAAATTGAACAGGCTCCTAGATACTGCCCATGTGTAGTTTCTGTGACTTCTGTGTCCCTGCAGTAATAAACCTTTGGTCTTTGACGCCACCATCGAGAAGCCCGTGTTTCTGTTTGTTTGTGCACCGAGACAGGTTGAACTCCGGGGTCTTCGGGTGTTTCCCTGACACCTCTGGACGGAACCAAAAAGTCCAGAACTCCAGGTCTGTGTTTGTGTGTGTGGGTCTGTGTGTGTGTGTGGGTCTGTGTGTGTGGGTCTGTGTGTGTGTGGCTCTGTGTGTGTGTGTGTGTGTGTGGGGGGGGGCTCTGTTGGTGTGTGTGTTGGGGTCTGTGTGTTTTTGTGTGGCATTTGCCAGAGATTAAACTATTGGCATTGTAAATGACAATGCCATTTATTTATCTGTTTTCAAAACCAACACATAAATACAAATGTTGTCATTTACAATGCCAATAGCTCAAACTTTTCAAAAGGCGAAACCATTGCATTGTAAATGCTTGTTTGATATGGTCATCAAATTTTAAGTTATCTCCAAACCAAACACTCAGGTTCTTAGCTGGGCCACCCATAGATTTGGGGCAGTGAATAATATCATGTGGCCATAGAAGATCTCTGAAGTTACCGGGGAAGGTTCCATTAAAGAGGACCTCAGATTTATCCTCGTTGCACTTTAGCTGTGCTAGTGCAAGCCAACGGAAAACAGAGGAGAGGCAGTGCTGAACAGCCGACGTATCCAAATTGTCACCTGGCCAGGTAAACAGAAGTTGGGTGTCGTTGGCGTAGGCCATCATTTTTGCCCCCAAATGTTCCCCCAAATAAATCAGAGCGGTCAGGTATACATTAAAAAGCAGGGGGCTGAGTGTAGACCCCTGCGGAACTACCGTGGAGAGTATCCTAGGCAAAGATGCATGCGGTGGCATCCAGACCTGCTGCGTCCTGTTGGTCAAAAAAGACGTCAGCCAATCTAGAGCCAGACCAGAGATGCCAATGGCAGACAGTCTGGAGAAGAGGAGCCCATGGGGCACCGTATCGAAGGTGGCATCACTTAGCAATAGGAAAAATCAAGTTGACTGCATATTGTTTTCTGTGTGTGCATTCTTTCACGTATACATACACAGAATTCTGTGCTACAGGTTATGAATTGATTGCTTTTCCTTCCTGTTATGCAGAATAACCTCCTTTATTTTGATACCAGATTTGCAAGCCTACATTTCCCTCATTATCTGAAACATTTTAGGTTAGATGGCCCCTTTCTCTCATTGCTCTATCTATATAGCTATGGACTTGTTTGTCCTTCAAGGATAGGGCTTTACGATACGTGATGGAGGGATGTGAGGTAATATTGTGTCCAATCACCTGATCAGCTTTTAATATTTTCCAATGTTTAGAATTTGTATTGCTGCTGTGTACCTCGTATTGTTTGTAGTGATGAACCTTACGGTAATATCAGGTCTCTCCTTTGGTGTCTCTGATTTGAAAGTAGTTTATTCATGTTCTGGGTTCTCGCTTGGCTGCTGGCCGCGTACTTTTTTCTTCCTTCTCATACACTTCTTGGCTATCACAGTTTCTACGGGTCAGTAGCATTTCACCATAGGGGATACTTTCTATCAGTTTCTGTGAATGCACGCTATTCACAACACCCTGCTTTTTCCTTTCTATGTAGGCTTGTGACCATGTGTGCTTCTCTAGCTCAGTATGGATAGCCAGGTCATTTATAGATTTATTTCTGATCTAGTGAGTGAATTTTCGGTTGAGATCAGTTGTTGTCTGTCTCTGTATCAATCTTTTAGACATTTCCCTACTTCCGTCCCACAGCAGGAAAAGGTAATCTATATCCCCGATCCAAATCAGCGCATGGTTTGTCATGTTTTCATTTTGTAATGTCCAGACCACCTGTTATGTGCCCTTGTTAGGCCCATGTAGCAAAGTAACTCATTTCATATCTTGTCCAATGTTTTACAGGATCATTTCTGCTGTGACCTTTTAGACATATTTGCATGCACGACAATGTTGGATTAGTTTCTCTGAAACTACTTTGTTTACACATCTAGCTTCGCACAACATTGTCACGATGCCTTGAACACCATGTACAAGGCCTCTTGACGCACTATGTACAAATGCCGTATCTTCATCCACAGGGTGACAGGGCTATCTACATATCTATAACATTGTCTAACCTGTCCGTACATCACAAGATGCTTTCTATTATAAATAATGAGCATCCCAATAGATTAGTGGAGGAGGCGCTATAGCTGACACCCAGGGTCCGTGCGGGCTGAGACTTCACTGTGCAGCGGTTTGGCATCTCCGTGAGGGGAAGTTCAGTTTGTAACCAATTCGTGGCCTGCATGTCATGTCCCTTAGTGGGGATTCTTGGATTCACACCCACACACACTCTAGGTACACGTAGAGTAGGGAGTGCATAGTAGGAGTATGCAGTAGCTAGGGCGACTGCCTCCAGAATCTGGGGATCACGGTTCGATTCACGGCACCAGCGGCAGATTAGCCCAGCACCATGTGATTCTGGGCAATAGCTTGCTTAATCTTCCCGACGGCCCCCAGCACCTAGAGACCCTTACGGGTGATTGTGCACTTTACAAATGTGGATTATATGATATTGCTGCCTTGCTTATATGCCTGCATATATACACTGTTTTAGCACCATGGTAGAACTATATCTACTATTTACGTGCTTGTAATCACTTTCAGCTGCTTCGGTCTACTGTTCATTGCAGCTTATGTATTCTATACAAGAATAATGTTGGTTCAATAAATATATTGAAAACGTCCCACTGTGTATTCTCTGTATATTTCTCTGAGAGCAAGTAACCTTGAGTGACTGAGAGAAAGGTTCTTTTCTGTTTCCACGATCCCTGAGGGGTCAGGGTTGTCACGTTCAGAGGTTGCCAGAAACCATTCGCTTCCTGGTAAGGTTAGGGAGTCTTATGTTGGCACTGTGAGCTAGCTTTTCTCTAGGCCAACTCATCCTGCGGAGGTGCCCGGAGCCAGTCTAGGCACTAATCCAAAGTTTATGTTGTCCAACAAACGTGCAGGTCCTACGGATTAGTGGGAACTACACGACACACCTGTTCCTTCCACCAGACCACAAATACATTTGCAGAGCTTGGAGAGCAGGTGCCCATTGCTGTCCCTGAGTTTTGTCTGTAATATCTATCTTTAAATATGACATTGGTACTTATTTTGTCATTACGGAATGTGTTAATGGCCTCCCTATGTCCATTACTCAAGTTGGATCTGATTCTTCCCTTCTTGCCTTGACTGGTGAACAATTTATTTGAACAAGTCTTTGGCGACCAAGTCACTAAAGACATCCAGATTATCATGAGGCAAGGAGGAGTTATATGTAGCTTCCTTTTTGAAGCGAGTTAGGCTTCCCTGACCTATCTGTGCCCCCTTTCCCAGCAATGCTTCCTGCTATTTCGTTGCACATATATTTCCATTATCCAGACCAGCCAATGTCATGAAGTATCAGCGTCTCTTGAACACAAGTCATGTTTTCTGTATTGGGCTTCCCTATTCTCATGTTCATTGGCTTGGGTCTAATTTTATGTTGATATCTTTGAAACGGAAATATGTCAATTCTACATGAACTGCAATCTAAGTCTCTCCTTGGGCAGAAATATAAGCCAAGGTTGTGGATATTTAGTTCATCCATTGTCCGTTAATGTTGTGATGATTTAATAATCATATCTCGCCTTGCTCTATCACCTTTCTCTTCCTATGGGGTGAGTTATCTTTTTGTCTTCCATTTGCTATTTCCTGTCTTTCTCTTCCTCTGTTTGTGCCTCTTGCTTTTGTTTTTCCTTTTTATGATATTCCATTGTTCGTCCTTGTCTCAGTAACCCGTACTCAGTGAAAAAAGTGGCAAGTAGGTTTTTTTCTAGGTAGTTGCTAGCAGAGTCGTCTGAGTCACCTTCTGAGCTTGATTCCTCTGTCAGAAGTTCATGTCGTCTTTGTGTCTATGGAATTTTGAATGCTCTCCTTACTTAGTCGTATCATCTTACAAAGTTTAAGACTCTTCCAGTACAGTAGTCTTGCTTTTCCTTTAAAGATTTCCTCTTTTGTAGCTATTACCTCTTTCTTATCACTTGTTCATCATTCTCATTGTCCTTAAGTTCAGCTCTTAGTTTCAAGTGCAACAAATGCGAGGTTGGAAAACTCCATCAGACTGCAGACTTAGAACTGTAACAAAAAAAACAAGTTAGCAGGCCTTTTCCATCTGAGAACTCATGATCTGGAACAACATCCTGCATCCATCAAGACCGCCCAACATTGCTCCCGTTTAGGAAAGAGTTGAGGACTCCCTTCTTTAAAAATAACCTATGCTCATCTTTGGCCCTAGCTTTAGGCTAGGTTTGCAGTATAGAAATAACATATAGATACATACATAAAGAAGCTGGCCTAGCCTACACTAACGTTTGAATACTTTTGAAAAAACTCTTGTGAAAATGTTCATGGGAGAGTTGAGAATGGTTATCCCACCAGAGCACCCCTGGCATCCAGTTAAGATTTTAACGTTGTCTTATCAAGAGTAACAAGTACACCTTTTAAGCCACTACATCACTGCAAGCCTTATCTACCTAGTAGCAGTCACTTCCTCAAACAGTTAGCAAACTACACGCCCCATAAGTAAATGAACAGTTCCTGCAAGTTTACAAAGACAAAGTTAAATATGCATCCAGTGTTAAACATGCACTCATGCTCTACATTATCAGAATTGAAAATGTATGAAAAATAAGACGTTTTTTTACCAGCACAATTTGGCAAATGATTTTCTACTCGTGTGGAGACTAGGGGTGGGCGGAATTTGTGTAGTTTTACAAATGTTACACAGAACTCAGCAAATAAAATCTCTGTGAGCACACAGAAATCTGCGAACACGCGGAGTTGCTTCTTCTGCCCGTTCACAATGCTTTTTTCCTGTTCGCGAACGCTGATTGCGTGCTTGGGAACACACATTTTGAAAGCGTGAACAAGCAAAAAATACCACGAAGCAGCGGATCGTGGAAGTTTTGGCAATTCCACGTTCTCCGCGTAACGCGAAATTACCCAAATTCCACAAATGCCGCAAGTGGAACTGAATATACCGCCCAAGCCTAGCGGAGACACCACATAGAAATACTACAGGCTGAGTCCACGTGTGATAAAGATGCAACCATGGCTTTTCTACCCAACATACCTCTAGTAGATAATTGTAAAGCAGAAACATGTGGTTCTGTGCATCCTTTCATAAAATATTTCTCTGGTGACATCAATGCAAGGAAGAAGCCCAGAAGTGTTTAATTGTTCTAAGCATATTAGTAACTCAATTAGCAATTCTTTCCTTTCAATCAATCAATCAAAAAGCGGTTTATAGAGCGCGCTACTCACCCGCGAGGGTCTAAAGGTGCTGGGGTGGCGGGGGGGGGGGGGTAGAGGGGGTGGGGAGGGAGCAGCGCTGAGTCAGTCGAAAAGCCAGGTCTTGAGGTCCTTCCTGAACGTGATGAGGGTTTGGGAGTGTCTGATGTTGACCGGGAGCTCGTTCCAGGATTTGGCTGCGATGTAGGACAAGGTTCTCCCATCGTTTCTGTTTCTTCGGATATGGGGGACCTCTGCCAGGGCGAGGTCAGTGGAGCAGAGGTTCTTCTTTGGTACGTGGAAACATACTCGGTCGTTGAGGTATGTGGGTCTGATGTTGTTGAGGGATTTGTAGGCATGGGTGAGGAGTTTGAAGGTGATCCTCATCTCGACGGGGAGCAAGTGGAGGCTTCGTAGGTTTTGGGTCATATGTTCGTGGTGTGGTGTCCCTAGAATGAGCCTGGCTGCGGCGTTCTGGACCTTACCGATTCGTTTAAGTTATGGCACAACCTGTGATGTGCCACAGCATGCTGCAAATGGAAAATGTTACTCTCTTGCAAATACTATCAGTTTGTCATGTTGCAGGCTCACATGCATCACCCACTTACTGTATGGTTGGAAAGTATATAGGTTGCTCAGATTAAGCAGTTTATTTTTTTATTTTACACATATAAGCAGTCGTACTCCGATGGAGAAAACAACACAATGATTTTAATTGGAGTCTGGGCGCTGATGCATTATGCCTTTCTGGTATGGGATTACGAGTCGTTCTCCAGATCAAAACTCAATCTTAAATTAATTATTTTTAGTAGTCAGAACCCAACCAATGAGAGATCACCACATGTGAACGGTAGAACTACAAGCAGCAAATTATTGTTTACAGGTAGTAACATTTTCCTTCCTTCCTAGATATTACTGTCCACCTTTCTCATATTATAACCGTGCATTTCTTTTAAGAAATATTTCCCATGTATAATTTTTAGTGTTGATTTCATTCTGCAGCACATCAGTCGCAGACAGAAAGTATGAATGGGAAAGAGAAACGTAAAGCTTCTGGAGGAAGGAAGAATTTTGCTTATAAAATGAATGAAAGAAAACACCAAGGAATACAGAGGAGGGAGAATTTTAACAATAAAACAATACTTACAAGGCAGAAAAGAATACGCACCGGCCTAAGAGCTTATGCCTGTGCTGAGTGTAAGAAGACATTTACTGGAAAGACGCATCTTTTACAGCACAAACAAACACACACAGATCGGTATCCCTACACTGAGCATGAAATGAGGTTTGCTGATAAGGCAACACATGAAAAAACTCACAAAGGAGAGCGGCCCTTTCACTGCAATATCTGTGAGAAAAGTTTTACTCAGAAGGGAAATCTTCTACAACATCAAAGCGTACACACAGGAGAGAAGCCTTATCACTGCAATGTGTGTTCCAAGCCCTTTTCTCAGAAGGCAAACCTTGTACGGCATCAAAGAACACACACCGAAGAGCAGCCTTATCACTGCATTGAGTGTTCCAAACACTTTTCTCAGAAGGCAAGTCTTGTACTGCATCAAAGAACACACACCGGAGAGAGGCCTTTTCACTGCACTATGTGTTCCAAGAGGTTTTCTAGGAAGGCAACCCTTGTACAGCATCAAAGCGTACACACAGGAGAGAGGCCGTATCACTGCACTGTGTGTTCCAAGGGCTTTACTCTTAAGGCAGACCTTGCACGCCATCAAAGCATACACACAGGAGAGAGGCCTTATCACTGCACTGTGTGTGAGAAGAGGTTTTCTCAGAAGGCGACCCTTGTACGGCATCAAAGCGTACACACAGGACAGAGGCCTTATCACTGCACTGTGTGTAGCAAGAGCTTTGATCTTAAGGCAAGCCTTGTACGCCATCAAAGAACACACAGGTGACGGCCATGACGCCGTACAGGATATGGAAACTGCTGTAAACAAAAGGTGGTGCTCAGCAGCCTCAAATAACACATACAAGATGGAAGCCTTCTCAAAGCACTGTACAAAAACCTTCATTTAAAAAAAGAAATGTGATCTTTTACATCATCTAAGAATCTACAGCTGAAGTTAAACCTCCTATGACATCTAACGACCCTTCCGGGCTGAGATCCTCCCTTTCCTCTGAATGTCAGAAGATCTTTGAATTAAAGGACAAACTCTAACTTTCGCAGCGTCTCCAAACAGAATGTAGCTTCTTCAACGTCACTTCACCAAGCAACAAACTTCACAGAGGCTGCTTCACTGCGAATTAAACCTGTCAGACTCCCATGAAATGTGTGCAGTGTTGAGGACATGTTACCAACTGTGGATCATAAACTATCCTGATAGACATAACTTCTAGGATTCAACAAAAAATTATTGAAAGACCTGAGCACATAGGAAAAAGAAACAAGGAGAAGAAATAGGAATCAATAACCACTTGAGGACAAAAAATATAAACTCCTTCCATCACTAAAGCAGGAACATCCTCTCCCTATCAGTATCTTCAGACCGGCTGTGTAAATATTCTGTACAACCCATCCATGCTGAGAGATCAAAAGAGGATTCATGGCTGTCTAGATTCTAACAACTTGCAAAGGTGGCACCAACCATATCCTTCTGCAGTTTCAACTGCCGAGACCATGACACAATTCACAATGTTTTGAGATGGTTTATTCTGGTGTGAATTTTCTTTTTTTATTATCATTTTGAGAGAAAAAAAGACCGCATGCATCTTACACAGTAAAGCCAATTCCATCTCCAGCAGACAGTAAAAAAAAAACACTGTTTGGGTAGGAGTATTTATGCAAGCCACCCAAGCTGGAAAGCAGCACCCCGTTAGATGGGAGAGCCAAAGCTGGCAATTTAAAACAGTAGGTTTAGCCATTTGGCACCTCGTGGGACAACCATGTTCCTCCTGGGCCATGCACCAATCCACTCCCTGGTGCCACTTTCGCAGGGTAGGGGGGTGGGCTGGGCCCAGGCCACTTATCTCATTTAGCCACTGCGACCGCTGTTCCCAGAAAATGTTTGTCCGCTCTAGAGCAGTCCAAACCTTCAAATATACCCAGGAGAAGACGTAAGGGATCGTGTGGAACCTGGCGACCCAAGGTCTGTGTGAGCTCAGATTCCACCTCGGACCAAAAGGGGTAAAGGCCTGGGCAAAGCCAGACCATATGGTAGAAGTCGGCCGGAGTTTGGTTGCTATTTTGGTGAGAATTAAATACCCAAAAACTAACGTTCACATACATTACAAAACAAAGGAAATTGACAGATAAAGACACTGTAAGGAGTATTTCATTGCATGCTGTGATGTTTTTTGTGAGTTCAGTTGTGTCCTGTTCTAGTGTGAGGAGAGATTGACAACTAGACAAAGGACACTGCCGCAGTGAGCTGTTTGCCAAGAATGTCTTATTTTACGCAATAAAACTTTGCTAATAAACCAATCTGCCTGCCTGTTTCATGTGGCGGTGAGACGGGAGATACTTCAAACTCATCAGTACGTTCAGAGTGTCTGTGTTCTATCTTGGTGTTTACTCTGTCCCGGAAGAGGGTGGGGAGAAACTTACGCCCCCTGCAGCCCTCCCACCACCAGCCCCTCAGATCTGAGGCATTCCAGTGTGTAGTTTGCTCCATCACTGTGTTTATTAGAGTAGTGCAAGCGTTACAAGTACAATTTACACTGTTGATGTTTCCAAAGACAACCTTTGAAGTTTAATAGTGTAATTGTTTTGGGAACACCTTTGTCTCTTGGACCTTTTCCTTCACTGATCGTATTGGTTGGCTTAAAATAGTCCGATTACTCTGGACACAGTGCCATCTGTGAGCACACAAGGTGTGCCTCCAAACTAATATATGGAAGCAACAGCACTAGTGTATGAAGTCTTGAATCATCCTGGTGAATGTTGAGTGTCCCCCACAAGATCCACCCATAGTCACCAGTGACCATGAATCAAGGGACAGACAGATGCCTGGTGCGAGGCTGCTCTGGGGTCACTCAGACGCCAGTGCCCATGTCGCCACCCCTATCCCCGACAATGTTTAATATCTACGTCTTTCCTTGGGCCAGACTTATCAGGAGGCATGGATTTGCCCTGGTCTCATATGCTGATGATTCTCAGCTTGTTATATTTATCTTCAATCAGCCTGAGGCCACAGCCGCCAGGTTTCATGCTTCTCTCACTGAGATCATGACCTGGATGAACCATAGCTTCTTGAAAATGAACACTGACAAAACGGAGGTGATCAAGTTTGGCCCTGGCCGGTGCCTGTGGAATGACTCCTAGTGGCCGGTTGAGGCCGGGGAATGCCCGTGTCCTGTCCCCAAGGTCAGGAACCTCGGAGTCATCTTCGATGACCAGTTTAATTTTTCTGCCCAGGTAAACAGTCTCCTCCTGCTTCTTTTGACTAAAACCCTTGAGAAAAATCTTCCCTTTTCTCTCACAAGAATTGCAAAAGACGGTGGTGGTGGCGCTCTTCCTGTCTAAACTGGACTATTGCAATGTCCTTTTTTTGGGCATTGATAAGACCCAGCTGAGAAAACTGCAGTCTCTACAGAACACTGCATTAAGATTACTTCTAAACATTCCTAAAGGACAATCGACCTCGGCAGGAATTAAGTCACTGCACTGGCTTCCCATCCAGCAGCGGGTGGAATTTAAGGCCTTATGCCTGGTGCACAAAGCACTTTATGGTGGAGGTGCTAAGGATCTCCAAAAATTATTCCTACCTTATACCCCCCCAAGTGCTCTTAGATCTGCTAATTTGGGCCTTATCCAGATTGCTAAGATCAGACGGGCAAGATGGGATGGCAGGACTGTATCAAGTTGTGCATCAAAGTTATAGAACAAAATGCCTATGGCCATGAAATTTCAATCTAATCAGCAGGTCTTTAGGAAGGACTTGAAAACATGGCTGTTCACTTCCACATAGTCCCCCGGTAACACAGGCCATACTTCCTTTCTACATACACTAGCGCCAAGACGCCACGGCAATCGAGCGCTTTATACACATATATCCTATCCTATCCTATTTGGGCAAGCACTGCAGCTTGCTGTGGCTGGTATCAAGCCCTGGATCTGCAGTGACGTGTGGATCTCTAGGAATGAACTAAGTAGCAATGGTGGCATGTATGTGTGTGCAATGATGAGACGCCCTGGGTGCCTAGTGAATGATGAGACTAGGAATTGGGGGCCTCAGCTGAAGCTGTGATACTGGATTATTGTCAAGAGCAAGCCAGCGGGTCACAAGATTGTTACAGCTACGTTGGCACATTTACGGCATTTCAGACAGACATAAAACTTTATTCTGCTTACATAGGCTCTGAAAGTACAAGTTACTAGCATATTAGACTCAAAATTCATTTACTAAAACACAGTGATTTTTTGGCGACAGATGTTTGTCCCGTGCAGTAAAATCAGTGCGAACAGCACCACGCACAGTGCAAGAGGGCGCTGCATCTTTCCGCCGCTTGAGTAGAAGTTCTACTAGAGCAGCAGCTTCCTCAACGTGAATGGAAGGTTTCTCAACATGAGTGCTGGATTTTCCTTGCTCACGCTCTTCAATTTAACGTTGGTGAGCACAAGCAAGGAAATGTTTTTCTGAACTCCGAATGCTCTGCGGAGTGCGAAAAACTCCACAAACTCTACGAACGGAGCGGAGTTCAGCGCCCAGACCTAATGTTTATGTATCTGTATATAAGTGTTGAGAGAAATTTTATTTGAGCTATCACGTCAAAAATTAAAAATTTTATTAAGCACACATTGGTGGGAATAATGCTTCTTTTTCTAATACTGAATTTGCACAGCAACCAATCAACAGTACACTTAAAAACTACATTTCCCATGATGTCAGTAACCACAGTCCACAAATCACTGCCCATTATGCTCAGGTATGGCCAGCACCATCTTACTGCCTCGTCTTTGAGTATGCTCAGTTTCAAACAGTTCAACCGCAATATCCAGGTCCTAGATGGGATTACCTTCTTTGTCTAACCTGGAACACTGCAATAGTTGTATAAACGTCACTCAGCTGAAGAGCTGTAAAGCTCCAACTTGAAGTCTGTTACCTTGTCTAGTATCCAGGTGTCTTGAGACATCATGTCCCAATTGTTAAAGAAATATCTCAGTTTTCCCCCCACCCAAATGTTATTTGACATGGAATGATCTATACCCTGAAAAATAAGCATGAAGGGAGGTCTAGCTCTGGGTGGTCCCCCCGTAATTGAATTATTGTAGTCCTTCTCAGTGGTAAGGGCATCAGGGGCTGAGTACCCTAGTACTTGACAGCTAGTCCCTGTAGACAAATAGTTTTGATCTTGCTGGTGCAAACTCTGACCTAATTTACAAGAGGCCTGCCCGGCTGGAGCGTCACTTTTCTTTTAAAGCTTGTGTGGTGCAGGCCTCTGAATCATATCTACAAGGCGTCGCAAAAGGCTTCATAGATATGGAGTAAGGCTAGGCAGCGCAAAGCGCTGCGCTGACTTACTCTGCATCAAGGAGGCATTCCATGGGTGTTGCTGTGGGTTTTCCCACGAAACACCCATTTATTTTGACACCGCCCAAGATTTAGACACTCACGTAAACTTGGGGTAATGCCAAAACCTTACACCTCCCCAGAGCAGGCATAATGAGGAGAAATGTTTTCATTTCTTATCTTTTATTCCTCTGTTCATGTGTGCCATGTTCTTCAGCAGACATAGACCCCAGTGCACCATGGTGCAAGGGTGTCTGTGTTGGCGCTCGGCTGCAAAATGTGCGCCTGAAAGGCCAGTAATGCACTGTGTCCTGGACGGTGCATTCCTGCCCTTTCGATTGGCGCAGAGCAGTGCACCAAAAAAGACTTGCAATGCTGCTGTATGCCAATTCTTGGTAAATGAGGCACTCAGTGTATCCCGATCAGGGTATGAGGTGGTATTTATTGTGTCTTAGGGGTCTAATTATCACAGCTCGGCCATGGGCTTATCGCTCGTGCAAAGCGGAGTGGGCACACTGGGGCGCGCGCATCAAAGCTTGCAGTAGAAGACTGCGCTCCTCCGACTGACCCAAATCTACTGCTCCACAGATGGAAACGCTGTGTCAATTACCCACTGATTGCATCACTCGGCAGACAAGTGTAGCAGCTTCTCTTTGAATTACATTAACAATCAAATAAAAGAATCAGTCAAGAAGCAAATACACCGTACATAAGCGTATATAAGAAGATCTGACCACACCCAGATATATGAATGATAACTGTGGGAAACTGGCTCTTTATAAAGTATACCAAAAAGAGGTCTACTTTGCATGGAGCCTAGGGGTTCCCTCATGAGTGGACGGGGTTTGCTTTAGCAATCTCAAGGTGCTCTTCTAGGGAGTAGTGAGGTCAAGCAGCCTTAGGCTTAGCAGAGAGGAGTGTCAGACATCTGCGATACACATAGAGTCAATAAATGGTACACACGACTCAATAAGGAGAGCCACACCAAGTTATAAAAATAACACATATCTTGATATATATTTAGGCACTAGAATCAATACGATCAGGTAACAGTGCAATTTTCATAAGCGTCAATGCTATCCTATGGAGAAAAAACAAACGTTGCATACAAGTTCTTTACAGCGACTCACCTGATCACTCTCTTGGACTTAAGGTGAGTATGGGGAAAGGTCCAAGGCAACATCAACAGGTCACCCCAGGGGCACTAGGGCGGCTGGGTGCTGTGGTGCAATACAGCATCTGGTGCCCAATGTTAATCTATGGGGATCGGTCTGGTTGAAAAAAGGCTTTGGGTTTGGACTGGGAGGCCAGTCAGGCTGAATCAGCAGGTGGACTGAGCTCTTATGATGCTCAGGAAAACCTTTGGTCCTCTTCGCCAACGGTGCATGCCGTGTTGGGTTTTTGGTGTCCGGAGTCCTCTCAGTCCTGTTTGGGTGCCTGCAGGATGCAGGGAAGCAGCTCTCCTGCTCCATGGGCGATCCTGGTTCGTGGGTGAAGTGCTGGCACTTCTCTCTGGCTTCTGGAGACACGGCAGCTGCAGGACAAGTGGTCTTTGTCGCAGTTGTCAACGACAGCAATCCGGTTGGCACCAAGTCAGTTAGTGTCTTCTGTTCCTTCTTGCGAATCTTCCCAGCCATCTTCTTCTTTCAGGTCACCAGGATCTTATTTCATGGTGCCAGGGGCTCCCCTAAATACTGGATTTAGGGGAGTGAAGGGTAGTAGCCAAAGAGTCCTGATGGAAGTGGGCATTACCCTGACCCAGAGTTCCTAATTCTGTCATCACAAAGATGACTGAGATTTCACGTTCACTCAGGTAGCCCATCTTAGGGGCGGAACTATCCTGAAGGTGAACACACCTTTCTGACTACTAATTTTCCCACCTTGTCCAGGCGCCGAGCAGACCCTGGCCAAGAGGGATCAGCATCCTCTCCTGTGAGCGAAGCCAGGTTACCAAAGGCGGTGGGCTCTTTGAAGCTCCCTGCCTTGGAATGCGAATTCACAGGTCATCCTGTGGTAGGGGTTGTAAACACCCTCTGCCTGAGTGGGCTTTGTTTTGGACCAACTGAGAGAAAGCCCCTCACCCTTGGATGCCAGAACCTTGTCTGTGGTGGCAGGCTGGCTAGGACCAGTCAGCATACCACACTGGTAGTTGGTAGGTTTCTAAGGTGCCCTCTGGGTGCATGTATTAATAAATCACCACTGGAATCAACGTGGGCGTATTAATACGAGATGTTTGATACCATCATGTAGTTGGGGAACTTGTTTTCACCAGTGTTCTGCACATGTACTTAAAACGGCTTCCCTATTCACTTTTACTGGCAGTAATGGAATTGACCAACGCCGAATTTCGGTGTTTGCAAATGCGAATTTGCAAAATGGTATGTATAAAGGAAAATCTGGTGCAAAATAAGGAATCGCAAAATTTGTGATTCCTTATTTTGCAATTGCATTTAAGGAATCGCAAATTTTGTGATTCCTTAAATGCAATGTATGAAGCAGAAAAAAATTGCAAATTGTAATTTTCGAATTCCTTAAAATGCAAATGTTTGCATTTTTCAAAGTGCCATGTGACGCACATACATGCCCTTTGGGCATGTATGTGCGCCACATGTGCACCCATGGTTATTTCAGGGGTGCAACAGGGTGTCCACCCTGCACCCTTGAAATTATTCTCAATTTGCGATTTTCAAATTGCAAATCGCAAAATTGAGAATACCTTCCCAAACATTCCTATGGGCCTCCTGGCCCATAGAAATTAATGGGAAAGTATTCCTCAATTGCGATTCGCAATTTGCTAATCGCAATTAAGGAATAATAAGAATTCGCAAAAAAAATGCAAATTTGTACATACATACCAATTTGCGATTCTGAAATAGCGATTTCTTAAAAATCGCTATTTCAGAATCGCAAATGGGTACCTTGATACATATGGCCCTTAGTACTCCCTGCCTTAGGGCTGTAAGTCCTGCTGTAGGGGTGACTTATCCGAACTGCATGCAGTGTATGCTGGCATGGCACACACAGGGAGGTGAGCGAAGTGGTGTTTTCACTTTTGTCTGCACCAAGACATGCAGCCTGCAGTGGCAGTGTGTATGTTTTTGCTGAGGGGTCCCTTAGGGTGGCAAAATATATGCTACAGCCCTTAGGTACCCTCTTTATCCTGCTTGCCCATGGTACCTGGGGTACCATTTACTAAGGACTTACAGAGGGTGCTAAAGGTATTGGCATTTGTGGAAACAATAGAACAGTTTTGGGAAAGAGATCTGGCAATGGAAACCTGGTTAGCAGGAACCCAATGCACTTCCAGTCAAAAACGCATCAAATACTAGATGAAGTAGGGGTGACCATGTCAAAAAGGGGCACATTCCTACAATAATGTCTGCACTCAAATACTTCCGCATTCATTTTGGCTGCTGAGCAGCAAAAAAGAGGCAGTCAAGATGGTGCTGGTCATATTTGAGGAGAGTAAAGGGCAGTGATTGGTAGGCTGTGGTTACTAATATATAGTATATAAATCTGTCTTTTGAGGTTACTGCATTATGATTGGCAGCTGTGAAAATTCAGTAAAAAAAAAGAAAAAGATCAATCAATCAATCAGAATACCTGTAAAGCGCACTACTTACCTGTGAGGGTCTCAAGGCGCTGAGGGGAGGGGCTGCCGCTACTGCTTGAAGAGCCAGGTCTTGAGGAGCTTTCTGAAGGTGAGCAGGTCCTGGGTCTGACGCAGCTGGGCCGGGAGGGTGTTCCAGGTCTTGGCGGCGAGGAAGGAGAAGGATCTGCCACCAGAAGTTGTTCGTTGGATGCGGGTGGACGGCGGCGAGGGCGAGGCTGGTGGGTGGGGGTGTAGAAGCTGAGTCTGCTGTTCAGGTAGGCTAGTCCAGTGTTGTGGAGTGCTTTGTGTGCGTGGGTGAGGAACTTGAAGGTGATTCTTTTGTCGACGGGGAGCCAGTGCAGGTTTCGTAGGTGGGGGGTGATGTGGCTGCGAGGAGGGATTTTGAGGATCAAGCGGGCGATTGCGTTTTGGATGCGTTGTAGTCGTTGTAGGTGTTTGGCTGGGATTCCTGCGTTTTGCCGTAGTCTAGCCTGCTTCAGATGAGGGCTTGGGTCACTGTTCTGGTTTCGGACGGGATCCACTTGTAGACCCTGCGGAGCATGTGGAGGGTATTGTAGCAGGAGGAAGAGATGGCGTTGACCTGCTACGACATGGAGAGGGAGGAGTTGAGGATGAATCCTAGGTTGCGTGCGTGGTCTGTGGGTGATGGTGCCATTCCCAGTGTGGTCGGCCACCAGGAGTCGTTCCAGGCAGAGGGGGTTAGTTCAAGGATGAGGACCTCCGTCTTGTCCGAGTTGAGTTTCAGACGGCTGCTCTTCATCCATTCGGCAACAGCCGTCATTCCCGCGTGGAGGTTTGTTTTGGCGGTGTGCGGGTCATTGGTAAGGAAGAGGACGAGCTGGGTGTCGTCGGCGTAGGAGATGATGTTCAGGTCTTGCTGGTGGGCTACTTGCGCGACGGGGCCATGTAGACGTTGAACAGGGTCGGGCTGAGGGATGAGCCCTGGGGTACCCCGCAGATGATGTTGGTGGCTTTGGATCGGAAGGGTGGAAGTCGGACTCTCTGTGTTCTGCCGGAGATGAAGGATGTGGTCCAGTCCAGGGCCTTTTCCTGGATTCCGGCTTCTTGGAGGCGTGTCTTTAGTGTGCGGTGGCAGACCGTGTCGAAGGCGGCTGATAGGTCCAGGAGGATGAGGGCTGATGTTTCGCCGTTGTCTAGTTGGTGCTTGATGTCGTCTGTGGGGGCGATGAGTGCGGTTTTGCTGCTAAGGTTATGTCTGAATCCGGACTGGGACGGGTCTAAGATATTGTTGTCCTCGAGATGGTGGGCTAGTTGCATGTTGGCGATTTTCTCGATGACCTTCGCCGGGAAGTGGAGCAGAGAGAGGGGCCGGAAGTTCTTGAGGTCCTTGGGGTCCGCCTTGGGCTTCTTGAGGAGGGCGTTGATTCATGCATGTTTCCAGCTTTCTGGGAATGTCGCTGCCTCGAAGGAGATGTTGATGATCTACCGTAGTTGGGGTGTGATGGTTGTGTCGGCTTTGTTGAATACGTGGTGTGGGCAGGGGTCAGACGGTGATCCTGAGTGGATAGAGTTCATGATCTTGCGTGTCTCGTCGTCGTTGACTTGGGACCAGGAGGTCAGGCGGTTGGTGCAGGTGGTGTTCGTGGGGGGGGGGCGAGGTCTGACGTGGTCGGGCGGTCGTGGTGTTGAAGCTGTCGTGGATGTCAGTGATCTTGCGATGGAAGAAGGTGTCCAGTGAGTCGCACAGATCTTGTGAGGGTGGGATGTCGTTGGTGTTGGCGCTGGAGTTGGAGAGTTCCTTCACGATACAGAATAGCTCTTTGGTAGAGAAGCAAAATCTGAGCCTCCGGGCCTCACATAGAATATTGCTCTGAGGTTCCAAATTATCATTTTAGAACATTTCAAACACTAACTCTTACACTAACTATATAACCCAAACTCTTACACTATATAACACTTACTTACACTAACTATCTAACCCTATCTCTTGTACTAACTATCTAACACTAACTCTTACATTAACTGTCTAACCCTAACTCTTACACTAACTGCACTCCTTAAACAGACACGCCATAGAGAACTGGAACCTGCTCAACACCCTCTCGCCAGATATCGCCTTCTTCACCGAAACATTGACCAATGTCTCCTCTGCAGCTGACATCGCCACTGCCATCCCCGACGGATACAAAATCCAGAGTAAGGACCTCCCCCACCGCCCAGGAGGAGGACTCGCCATCGAGCACAAGAGCTCCCTCTGACTCTTCATCTCCAGCACAAGCACCCCCCTCTCCAACAAAGAGCACCTCCACTTCCAGACCAGCCCCAGAACCACACTGCACGGGACCCTCGTCTACAGACCGCCCGGGCCTCGTGCCTTCTCCGCCACCACCATTGCCGACCTTGTTGCACCCCACGCCATGGCCTACACGGACTACATGTTCATCGGACATCCGAAACTTCCACCTCGACAACCACAGCAACCTTGATTCCACCACCCTCCTTGACAACCTTGTCAACCTCAAACTGAAACAGCTCGTCACCACCCCCACCCACAGAGATGGACACATCCTCAACCCCATCTTCGCAGCAGGGACAAACATCCACTTCAGCCACGCCACACAGCCCCTCCGGGCAGACCACCACTGTGTACACTTAAACTTCAACAATTGAGAGAAAACAAGGACCCCCTGGGTATCGGTAATACACAGATTCCTAGGGCAGGGTAATAACCAATGTGGGTAGAAAAACCTAGGCCATCTGCAGAATAAGTGACCAGAAAGTCTAGGACCAGTGGAGAAAGGAATTATCGAAAACTAATGTGTATATTAAAAAAAATATATTTAATTGCACATAGATAAAAATCATATAGAGACTCAAACACATAAGTCAAACTATATGAGACAGTGAAATAGTGACGTAAAATAATGATAAAAAGGGAAAATTCAACATCAATAAATTAAAAACAGATACATCATAATAACATTATAAATCACATAGAATTGCAGATGATTATACATTCAGAATTAAAAAGTGACATTTTCAAATATTACAAATTTATAAGGACTCGACGCGCGTTTCGGCAGAGAAAAAAACGCCTTCCTCAGGAGTCATAGGTGAAACTCTGAAAGAACATTATAGGGAGAGTATTATACATCACAATACATTTGTTGTTTCTCATAATTAATACATATTCCTAACAGCATAACAAATTGTATCTATTATATAATTTAGAATTCGAAAACATTTATTCCACTTATTAGGCCTAGACATGAGGTTTGGTCACTTAACGTCATATGATAGACAGGTAAGTATACAATGTCAATGCAGTACTTAGCTAGACAGGGAATAGATGATCGCCCAGTCATGTAGGGTTTATTACTTATGTAGGTCATGATTAGATGTCATTCATACACTTAAAGGTATTTCTCAGGAGATCTCTCAGTGTAGGAACTGCTAAACAAAGACGTATTGCGATCTTACTTAAGAACATCATAATATGCATCAGTCAACTTACATTTACAATGTTGTCTTTCATTCCATTGGTTTAAAGGAATCAATGATAACTTCCTTTTTAAAAAAAAATAAAAACAAAAATCATACACGGGGCCACTTGATAAAGGCTAATACCTAGTCAAAACAAAATATGTAATAATTATCAACATGTTTAGCAGTGGATAAAGACACTTTGAACACAATGGGCTATCCAATGTATAACTAGCTGCAGTCAAAATTGTCTATAGTAGAGAGGATATAAGGATTTACAGGGCTGGGAAGCATAACGCTGTGGGTGATATAGTTATAAGGTCTTTGAACTGCTTATTACTGCTAATTGTTGGACCTATTATAGACAGTTCTTCGCATGCATGTCAGAAAATGTTAAGTGGAGTGCCCGGATTTACTCACGGGAGAAACAGTATTAATTGTACTAGTCTCCGCTGCCTGTCACTCTAGCTAGGAGGAGCATGCGAAAAGGACGAAAAAACTAATCACGGCAAGAACTGTCGGTAAATACATTATTTGGAATCTAACATTAATAGTTCTCCATCTCCAGTAAGTCGACTAATCGTATTAAATCCAAACGGAGTTTACCTAATATCTTCTCAACGTGAATATTGGGGCCCACAATGTATCGGGATATTTCACCTCGTGCGAGTGTCCAAATATATGCACGTAATCATTACTGCAGGGGAAAATAAAAGGGATACATACAGATCTCAGGTCACTTATAGTGCTTAGTAAATCGTGTTAGAAACATTCACTGTCATAGACAAGGAGTATACCTTGGAGCATATAGCTGATAATTCTTCAATCACAGTTCAAATTATTTAATTGGTGTAAAAACGAGTCGGGTTGCCGGAGGTATTGAAAAGGCTGAAATAATCAAGAGACATCGAGTGTTCAGAGGCATGGCCTACACGGACTACATGTTCATCGGACATCCGAAACTTCCACCTCGACAACCACAGCAACCTTGATTCCACCACCCTCCTTGACAACCTTGTCAACCTCAAACTGAAACAGCTCGTCACCACCCCCACCCACAGAGATGGACACATCCTCAACCCCATCTTCGCAGCAGGGACAAACATCCACTTCAGCCACGCCACACAGCCCCTCCGGGCAGACCACCACTGTGTACACTTAAACTTCAACACCATCACCGTACCCAAACCCGCCCCGTGCCTGCCATGAAGGAACTGGAGTAAGATCACAGAGGAACACCCCAGCACACCCTCCTCCATGACCCCCCTCTGTCACAACCGACACAAACTCCGCAGCCAAAGAACTACACAGCTGGATTTCCAGCTACGCAGTCAAGCTCACACCCCTCCGCCACCCTGTCAAACAACGCCCCCTGAAAGCCGCCTGGTTCACCTTCCACCTCCAAAAAGCCAGGCGCTCCTGCAGATGCCTCGAGAACCTATGGAGGAGCAGGAAAACCACCAAAGATCAGAACACCTACAGGAATGCCATGACTGAATACCACCAGCGCATAAGAGCCACCAAGCGGACCTTCATTAAGAACAAAATCCACACCAACACCAAATGTAAATGTAAATGTATTGCGACTTATATAGCGCACGTATCACCCGAAGGCATCAAGGCGCTTGCTTAGTGTTGGACAGGCCCCGCGAAGGGCTCGCTCCCTCCCCGCATGACAGGGCCCAGACGCCGGCTCTCCGGGGGCTACCCGCAGAAGCAACCCGCAACCCGTCGCCTCCGGGACGCCGGCTCCCGGATATCTCTGTGTCACGGGCCCGGGCCCCCGTCAGCCCCATTGCCCGGCCCAGCCGCCATCTTGGACACTGCACCACGCGGCCGCGTGGCTTCAGCTCGACCCCAACCCTGGGCCCGGCCAGGCCCCGCCATCCCGGCACCACCATCCATCCAGGAGGTGAACGGACCACTTGGCAGGCTAATGGGAGAAAGAAGTGTCGATGGCTCTCCCCCGCCAGGTGCCGATCGCCCCCAGCCTCCCCGGGTGCTGGCTCCACCCCCCTGCTGGGTGTCTGGACTCCCTCATCCCGGACCTCCCGACCTCCCAGTGCGAGGGTCCGGACATCAAAGGGCGCCAGACCTATAACCGAGGCAGCCCCAGAGCAGGAAGGCAGTTGTATCCTGGAGTCGAGAGACACCGAGAAGAACTCATCCTTGACGGACTGCTGGCGCTGCCGCAGCCCTGCCTTGTGAACTATCGTCCTGCCTGCTGGCGCTGCCGCGGCCTTCTGCAACCTTCATCCTCGTGGGTCCTGCTGGCGCTGCCGCGGCCCGTTGTAACTTCCATCCTCGTTGGGACCTGCTGGCGCTGCCGCGGCCCGTTGCCACCTACGATCTCTTCGGGACCTGCTGGCGCTGCCGCGGTCCGACCTGTCCGACCACCGAGCTCGAGGATTGTGAGCTACCACCGTTTCACCTCAGTACCCGTAGGTACCAAGACTGTCCCGCTACCCCCTTTCCCTACTAGAGACTAGAATTGAGAGGATCATCGTGTCCTGATCTCCTTGTATCGTACTACCTTACTTCAAGAACTGCCTATGAAAGGTGTTACTCTGATCTTCGTGTGGTGTCCATCTGTGGGGGGGGGAGTTACTTGTCTGTACGATCGCTGGAGACGGCCCTCACCGGAGGCCTCTCCCCTTGTGCTCGGCCGACCCTCCAGGTCCCCGTCTAACATTGGTGGCCAGCGGCGCGATCCGAACCAACGCGTAACCGTACAGAGAGTAACTCACCCTACGACTAATCCACAATGACGACCAGAGAGAGCGGATCTGCAGAGAAATTCCAGATGGAAAAACTGGAAGAGTACAACCACCGAGAGCTAAAACAATTTTGCATAGAACTAGGCATTGCCACCACCGGTCTGAGCACGAAAGAGGACTTCAAACACGCCCTAGAATCCTGGGCAGAGACAAATATCGCCGGACCCCGGGACCCCGAAGCCCCGGAGACAAACACCACTCTGACGGAGGAAAGGAGAACGGATCTCTCCCGGGAAGAGATCCGAGAACGAGAGAAAAATAGACTACACGAGTTAGAGTTGGCACGGCTCAAATTAGACGGAGAATTGAAACTGGCAGAACAAAAGATGAACTTAGAACACTTACGGCTCCAAGAAGAGCGAGAGGAAAAGCAGAGACAGAGAGAACTTGAATAGAAAAGACTGGCATACGAACACGAGTGCAAGCTAGCGGAGATAGAAATGCGCAAACAGAACAAAGACCTAGGGGTGCCCGAGCAACCGCGCCCCCCAGGTACTACCGAACAGAAGGTCCACATCCCCAAGGATGTGGTCCGGGAATACTATCGGAACGACGACATACAGCAGTGGTTCAAGGCCTACGAGATCGCCATGACTGCCCACCGGATCGCTCGAAGTGACTGGGGAGCCGGTCTATGGGGGAGATTCGTCAATGAAGGCCGGGATGCCCTGCTGCAGCTTCCGGACCATCAAATGACGTCCTATGACCACATGAAGGCCGCCCTCCTCAATCGATATGGGCTGACGCCCGAGATGTACCGCCAGAGGTTCCGCAACTGCACCCGGATCCCGGGTACAACCTGGATAGAATATGTGAACTATTTCAGCCGAGCCTTCGAGGGATGGATCAAGGGTAGCAACGTAACAACCTACGAACAGCTCTTCAACCTCATTGTGTGGGAGCACCTCTCCAACAACTGCTTCGTCGAGCTAAGGCAGCACCTCCTCGACAGTAAATTGACTGACCCACGGCAGCTCGCCGCCGAGGCTGACCGATGGGAGAGCACCCGAGTGACCCGGAGTGGGCCAAACGAGCAGAACAGAACCAACCAAGGTCATCATCGTCCCCGAGGAGGAGGAGGAGGACAGGGCCGGGGCAGAGACGCCGTCCCGGCCGCTCCCGCCAACAACACCCCGCCCCCGGCCGGCCGGGGCAACCCCCCGATGCGCCCGGGGTTCCGAGCCAACGTTACGTGTCATCGATGCCAGCGAGTCGGCCACTATGCCAGTGACCCAACCTGCCCAAAGAACCAGACCCCCGGACCCCGCCAGGTGGCTGCCGCCGCCCTAGGAGAAGAGCAAGTCTCCGAAGAGCCTGAAGAGTATGAGCAGGAGCAGCCCGAGTGGGAACCTGCCGCCATGACCCTGGCCTGCCTAGGGGGAAGAGACCTGATCCCGCGGGCTCCCCTACCAGCCAACACCAGGAAATACAGCCAGTGGGTGAACATAAATGGGCGTAAGGCCGAAGCCCTGCGTGACACAGGGGCCAGTGTGACGGCCGTCCGTTGTCACCTGGTGACCCCAGAACAAATTCTGCCAAATGTTCTTTGCCCCGTCCGATCGGCCGACAATTCGGAGAGCCTGTGTCGGATGGCCTGCGTCCCCTTTGAATGGGGAGGAGTCTCCGGTATGTTAAAAGTGACTGTCCGCGACGATGCCCCCGTGGACTGCCTCCTGGGGAACGATCTCGAGAGTTCCCCGTGGGCAACCGTTGAAAGAAGAGAGCACCTGGGGATGTTAGGCCTCCCGGCCTGGGCGTGCGTAACAACCCGGTCCATGGCCGCCAACACCATCCCTAGATCTGAAGAACCCGAATGGCCAGCACCTCCTCCCCCGATCGCTCCAGAGGGAGACTCCATCCCTACCGACACCCCGGAACAAACCCACGAAGAGCCCGCTCAGCCCCAAGACCTTCCGGACCTGGCTCAGTGGCGTCAGGAAGGGGGGCCCACCCAAGAACAATTCCGGCAAGAGCAAAAGACATGTCCCTCCCTCGAGGGACTGCGACAGCAAGCGCTCGCCCAGGGCGCAGGAGACACCGCAGGGGCCCACTGGATCTATTGAGAAAATGACCTACTGTACAGCGAACAAAGAATAGCGGAACTGGGGGCCAGTCGAGTGCTGGTGGTGCCCCTCCGTTTCAGAGACTTCCTTCTGAACTTGGCCCATGATGTCCCCCTGGCTGGACACTTGGGGCAAGACAAAACATACAACCGCCTGGTGACTCACTTTTACTGGCCGAAAATGAGAAATGACGTCTCCACCCACTGCCGGTCCTGCCCGACCTGCCAGGCCAGCGGGAAGAGCGGCCGCAAACTCAAGGCACCTCTGCAACCATTCCCCGTTGTGACCACCCCGTTCGAAAGGGTGGGAATAGACATTGTGGGGCCCCTGGACCCCCGAACAGCACAAGGGCATCGATTCATCCTGGTCCTGGTGGACCACGCCACCCGTTATCCTGAGGCGGTTCCCCTTCGAACTGTAACAGCACCAGTGGTAGGTCGAGCCTTAATGGGGATCTTCTCTCGAGTGGGCTTCCCCAGGGAAGTCGTCAGCGACAGGGGCACAAACTTTATTTCAAAATATATGAAATCCCTATGGCAACAGTGCGGAGTCACCTACCAATTCACGACCCCCTATCACCCGCAAGGAAACGGACTGGTCGAGCGATTCAACCGCACTCTCAAGGGGATGATCATGGGGCTGGAAGAACCCCTACGCCGCCAGTGGGACGTGCTACTACCGTGCCTCCTCTTCGCCTACCGAGAAGTCCCCCAGAAGTCCCTCGGCTTCAGCCCTTTCGAACTCCTGTACGGACACCCTGTTCGCGGGCCTCTCAGCCTAGTTAAAGAAGAGTGGGAAATGGCCCCCCTGAAGACCCCTCCAGACGTCTACAAGTACCTCCTGACCCTCCGTAATCAGACCCGGCGATTCAGAGAGCTCGCCAAAGCCAATCTTGAAGCCAGTCAGGAGGACATGAAGAAGTGGTACGATCAACATGCCTTCTCCATCGAATTCGAGCCTGGCCAGCAGGTATGGGTGATGTCCCCCATCGAACCTTGTGCCTTACAGGACAAATGGACGGGGCCCTTCAAGGTGATCGAGCGTAAGAGCCCCGTCACCTACCTCATCGACATGGAATCCCCCCGGAACCCCCTCCGGGTCCTCCACGCCAACAGACTCAAACCCCACTTCGTGCGCTCGGAGCTCAGCCTGCTGATGGCTACAGACAGTGGGGCGGAAGAGGACTCCGAGCCCCTCCCTGACCTACTGGGGGCCGGGGAAAAAGATGGTTCGGTGGACGGGGTCCAACTCTCCGAGGCTCTGACCCCGGAGCAGCGCCAAGACTGTCGGGCCCTCCTGCTGCAATTTGCAAACCTATTCTCCCTCACACCCGGGGTCACCCCCTGGTGTCTGCACGAAGTGGACACTGGCGACAGTCCTCCTATCCGACACCGGCCGTACCGAGTACCAGATCGGGTACGCACCTGCATCCAAGAAGAAGTCTCCAAGATGCTCGCACTCAGAGTCATCGAACCCTCGGACAGCCCCTGGGCCAGCCCGGTGGTACTGGTCCCCAAAGCTGCGGCCCCGGGCACCACACCCGAGCTCCGGTTCTGCGTCGACTATCGGGGTCTGAACGCTGTCACCCGAACCGACGCTCACCCCATCCCCCGAGCCGACTAACTAGTTGACCGCATGGGGGCGGCCCGCTACCTAAGCATCTTCGACCTGACGGCGGGCTACTGGCAGATCGGCCTCACCCCCAGGGCACAAGAACGATCCGCTTTCTCCACCCCGGATGGACACTACCATTTCTGAGTGATGCCATTCGGCATGAAAAACGCTCCAGCCACGTTTCAACGACTGGTGAACCAGGTATTGGCGGGCCTCGAAGAGTTCAGCGCCGCATACCTGGATGACATCGCGGTGTATAGCCGCCACTGGTCAGACCACCTCTGCCACCTCCGAGGGGTCCTGCAGGCCCTCCAACGGGCCGGCCTCACAATCAAGGCCAGCAAGTGCCAAATCGGCCAGGGGTCCGTGACCTACCTCGGACACCAAGTGGGGAGCGGTCTGGTGGCCCCCCTCTAGCTCAAGATCGCTGCCATCCAGTCCTGGCGCTCCCCCGTAACCCAAACCGAGGTCCGAGCCTTCTTGGGGCTCACCGGATACTATCGGCGGTTCGTAAAGGACTATGGCAGCATTGTGGGGCCCCTCACGGAACTCACATCCAAGACCAACCCAAAAACAGTCAACTGGACTCCCGACTGTCAAGCGGCCTTCGAGAGGCTGAAGGCCGCCATGTGCACCGCTCCTGTGCTCCAGGCCCCCGACTACAGCCGTGAGTTCATCGTCCAGACTGATGCCTCAGACCATGGCATCGGGGCCGTCCTCTCCCAACTGAACCCCGAGGGAGTCGACCAACCAGTGGCCTTCATCAGCAGGCGCCTCCTGCCCCGAGAACAGCGCTGGAGCACCATTGAGCGAGAGGCCTTCGCAGTAGTATGGGCCCTCAAGGAGCTCCGGCCTTACCTCTTCGGAACCCACTTCCGGGTACAAACAGATCATGGGCCCCTGCAATGGCTAATGCAAATGCGGGGGGAGAACCCCAAACTATTGCGATGGTCCATCTCCCTGCAGGGGATGGACTTCACTGTGGAGCATCGCCCTGGCCAAGACCACGCCAACGCGGATGGCCTGTCCCGCTTTTTCCGCCTCGACGAGGAGAGTCCCCAAGAGGATGGGTGACTCTCCCCGCCTTCAGCTGGGGGGGACGCATGTTGGACAGGCCCCACGAAGGGCTCGCTCCCTCCCCGCATGACAGGGCCCAGACGCCGGCTCTCCGGGGGCTACCCGCAGAAGCAACCCGCAACCCGTCCCCTCCGGGACGCCGGCTCCCGGATATCTCTGTGTCACGGGCCCGGGCCCCCGTCAGCCCCATTGCCCGGCCCTGCCGCCATCTTGGACACTGCACCACGCGGCCGCGTGGCCTCAGCTCGACCCCAACCCTGGGCCCGGCCAGGCCCCGCCATCCCGGCACCACCATCCATCCAGGAGGTGAACGGACCACTTGGCAGGCTAATGGGAGAAAGAAGTGTCGATGGCTCTCCCCCGCCAGGTGCCGATCGCCCCCAGCCTCCCCGGGTGCTGGCTCCACCCCCCTGCTGGGTGTCTGGACTCCCTCATCCCGGACCTCCCGACCTCCCAGTGCGAGGGTCCGGACATCAAAGGGCGCCAGACCTATAACCGAGGCAGCCCCAGAGCAGGAAGGCAGTTGTATCCTGGAGTCGAGAGACACCGAGAAGAACTCATCCTTGACGGACTGCTGGCGCTGCCGCAGCCCTGCCTTGTGAACTATCGTCCTGCCTGCTCGCGCTGCCGCGGCCTTCTGCAACCTTCATCCTCGTGGGTCCTGCTGGCGCTGCCGCGGCCCGTTGTAACTTCCATCCTGGTTGGGACCTGCTGGCGCTGCCGCGGCCCGTTGCCACCTACGATCTCTTCGGGACCTGCTGGCGCTGCCGCGGTCCGACCCGTCCGACCACCGAGCTCGAGGATTGTGAGCTACCACCGTTTCACCTCAGTACCCGTAGGTACCAAGACTGTCCCGCTACCCCCTTTCCCTACTAGAGACTAGAATTGAGAGGATCATCGTGTCCTGATCTCCTTGTATCGTACTACCTTACTTCAAGAACTGCCTATAAAAGGTGTTACTCTGATCTTCGTGTGGTGTCCATCTGTGGGGGGGGAAGTTACTTGTCTGTACGATCGCTGGAGACGGCCCTCACCGGAGGCCTCTCCCCTTGTGCTCGGCCGACCCTCCAGGTCCCCGTCTAACACTTAGGGAACCCGTCCTAGGTATTCCCCTGTGAGATACCCCGGCAGGGTATCCACAAGGTGAAAGCCAGGCATCCCGCCGCGAGGGGCCGTAGTGGAGATTAAGCAAGCTATTGCCCAGAGTCGCAGAGTGTGACCCCGTGAGTCGAGTAGGCACCAGAGCGAGAATTGTCGAGTCCGTGGAATTTTTGAGCCCGAGACCCGCCGAGGCGGGGAATCGAACCCTGGTCCACGGCCGATCTCAGCTTCCGGGTCTGCCGCCTCTAACCACTGAGCCACGCTTCTCCACCAGTAACTCAAAAGAACTCTTCAACGTCATACAGCAATTCACCAAACCCTCCAGCGAAGCCATGGACTTCGCACCATCCCAGGACCTCTGCAACAAGCTCAGCTCCTACTTCCACCTGAAAATCAAGACCCTCTACGACAACATCAGCGAACACACGCCAGACACCAACCCCCTCCCCACCACCAACAACCAGCCCACCATCACCACCTGAACACCTGCCACCACCGAAGACACCTCCATGACCATGATGAACACCTACTCAGGAGCCCGACTTCCCCTACCTATTGAATATCTACCACAGAGCCGCTGCCACCACAGCCCCCGAGCTAGGCCGGACCTTTAATGCCGCCTTCGAATCGGGCATCTTCCCCTATATCTGGAAGCAGGCAGAGGACAAGCCCCTCCTCAAGAAACCCTCGCTGACCGGGCGGACCTAATGAACTACTGGCCCATCTATCTCATTCCCTTCACAGCCAAAATCACCGAGATATTCATCAATGCCCAACTGACCACCTTAATCGAAGACTCCTCCCAGTCCGGATTTTGCAGCAACCACAGCACGAGACCACCCTCTTTGCCGCCACCGGCAACATCCGCATGCTACTCGACCAAGGCCACACTGCGGACTCATCCTACTAGACCTCTCCACAGGCTTTGACACCATCTCTCACCGCACTCTCGCAACCAGACTCCACAACGCCGGTATACAATGAACCGCCCTCAACTGGATCCGCTCCTTTCTCTCCAGTAGAACCCAAAGGATCAGACTCCCACCCTTCCTCTCTGAACCCACAGAGATCAACTGCAGAGTACCACAAGGATCCTCGCTCATCCCTACGGTCTTCAACATCTACATAGCCCTCCTCGCCTCCATCATCAGACAGCATGGACTCAGCATAGTATCCTACGCCGATGATATCCAGCTAATCCTCTCCCTCACGAAGAACCCCTAAGACACCAGACTCAGGCTCCAGGAAGGAATGAAAGACATCGCAGCCTGGATGAACAACAGCTGCCTAAAGCTCAACTCGGAGAAGACAGAGGTCCTTTTCCTTGGACCCTCCTCCACCGCCTGGGACAACACCTGGTGGCCTCCCACCCTCGGAAACCCACCCACTCCGTCAGACCATGCCCGTAACCTCTGCATCATCCTAGACTCCTCCCTCTCCATGACCCATCAGATCAATGCCGTCACCTCCACCTGCTTTAACTCCCTCTGCATACTCCGCAAGACCTTCAAGTGGATCCCCCTCGAAAGCAGAAAGACCGTTACCCATGAACTTGTAACTAGCAGACTGAACTTCGGCAATTCCCTCTATGCTGGAATAAATAGAACCCTGCTTCACAAGCTCCAAACCATCCAAAACACCACATCCAGACTCGTCCTCTGAACCCCTTGACACGAGCACATGGCCCAGCACTTACGAGACCTCCACTGGCTCCCCGTCGAGGAGAGAATAACCTAAAAACTACTCACCCACAAAATCCTACACAGGGTGTACTATGACAGGGTGCGGCTACATCGCATGGGCCGGGCTAGAGACACAAACTGTCTAAGATGTGCTCGGGGCAGGGAGACTTCCACCATACTGTTTGGACATGTCCCATAATACAGGCATACTGGGCCGAGGTTCTGGGGGAGCTGGGAGAAGTGCTGGAGGTTGATTTGCCATTGGACCCCAAATTGGTGCTGCTGAGAGTAACAAATGACGTGGACTTGGGTCGCCCATTTCTCATATTTGTTGTTTTGGCATTAGTGGTGGCTAAGAGGGATGTGGCCCGGGCATGGGGGGCCCCCATGCCGCCGAGTCTAGATGACTGTAGAAGGGCCATGGATCTGTACATGGCGGCGGAGAGAGTCACGTATAAGGCTAGAGGATGCCCCAAGAAATTCAACAGAGTTTTGGGGGAAATGGCGCCGATACCATGGGCTGGATGGGGGTCTGTAAACTAAGGTGGGAGAGGCACACTGGCTGAGGACGGGGCGGAATTGGAAGGGGGGTTTTATTTCCACACTTTAGGGATTTGTGCACAAACAAGGTATAGTCCTGTCAAGATGAAGAGGAGATCGTGTGCAGGTGGGAGGGAGGAGGATGGAGGGTGGGAGGGAAGTGGAGGGTGATTGTATGTGACATGCCTGTTTTGTTTATGTTTCATAAAACTGCAAATATAAATATTTTTAAAAAATAAAAAAAACTGCTCACCCATGCTTACAAATCCCTCCATAACATCGGACCAAATACCTCAACGAGAGAGTCGCCTTCCACGTACCCAAAAGGAACCTCCGCTCCGCTAACATCGCCCTGACAGTGACCCCACGCATCTGCAGAACCCAGCATGTAGAAGAGCCTTCAACGTTGCTGCAAAGACCTGGAACGAGCTCCCAGTCAACATCAGACGGTCCCCTATTCTGCACACCTTCAGGAAGAGCCTCAAAACATGGCTTTTCAACTGATCCGGAGCTGCACCCTCCTCCCAGCGCCTTGAGACCCTCGCCGGTGAGTAGCACGCTTTACAAAACCCTGATTGATTGATTAACGCTAACTTACACTAACTATCTAACCCTAACTCTTACACTATCTAACTCTAACTCTTACACTAACTATCTAAAGCTAACTTACACTATCTAACACTATCTCTTACACTATCTTTCTAACCCTAACTTGTACACTAACGCTAACGCACACTCTTACAGTAACTAACGCTAATTCTTACACTAAGTATGTAATGCTAACTCTTACACTAACTGTCTAACCCTAACTCTTACACTAACTATCTAACCGTAACTCTTACATTAACTATCTAACCCTAACTCTTACACTAACTATCTAACGCAAACTTACACTAACGTGAACACTTACTGTAAATATCTAACGTAAACTCTTACACTAACTATCTGATGGTAACTCTTACTCTATGTATCTAACGCTAATCCTTACACTATCTAACCCTAACTCGTACACTATTTAAACCTAACTCTTACACTAGCTAACCCTTACACTATCTAATGCTAACTTTTACACTTACTAACACTAACTCTTACACTAACTATCTAACCCTAACACTATCTAACCCTATCTCTTAAACTATCTAACACTATCTAACGCTACCTCTTACACTAACTATCTAACCCTAAATCTTCTACTAACTATCTAACCCTAACTCTTACACTAACTATCTAACCCTAACTCTTACACTAACTATCTAACGCTAACACTTACTCTAACTATCTAACGGCTTGCACTAACTGTCTAACCCAAACTCTTACATTAACTATCTAACCCTAACTCTTACACTAACTATCTAACGCTAACTCTTACACTAACTATCTAATACTAACTCTTACACTAACTGTCTAACGCTAACTCTTTTGGAATGTTGATATGGGATGCAATCCAGTTACCTCTTAATTCCATTGAAATACCTCAATACAGTATTATCTTGCCGAACTCATCATGAACAGAACATAGGACAGAGCACAGTGTATTTAAATAGTTGGAGATGTACTCTAAAGTTTTACATTTCCTGGTAGTAAAAACCCCACAAATTCATTTTTCACCACTGTGAGGCCTACCTCTTCCAAAGGATAATATTGGATTACCTTTTTACCTTTAATAAGAGATAAGGTTTGTTTGGGAGCGGGTAGTAATGTCATGTTTGGTGTGTGAAGAATTATAATTTAAAACCCTCTGTAGTGGTAAAGTCAGATTATAAGACACAATTTTAGAAATGCCACTTTTAAAAAGTTGCTATGCAACAACTACTGGTTATTTACGGAAGAGAACAATTTATTTTAAGCTAGAGGAGTCTGGTCCTGATTAACTAGGACGTGTCAACGAATGGTGTGAAACATAAATGATTTTTAAACACAGCAAATTAAATTAATAAGCACCACAGACTTAGAAAAATGTATTCTCTCAATAAATCTGACCTCATGCCTTTTCTTCTTCAATGGTTCCTTTTTAGAACCCACAGAACTTGGACACACTTGATCCTTTGTCCACCTCTTCACTACGTGGAGGGGTACTTCCCAGTTTATACTTTGATGAGAACATCAAGCAGCACGATGTTCGTACTTTAACCAGGCTGTATTCAAGTTTTCTAGTCCTTAGGATGACCTGTTGTGATGTTTATGAACAAACCTATTTGAGGTGGTCGAAATGTCAATGATACAAATAGGTGTTCCATACCAATATCTTACATATGTACTGCCAAGAAATTAGGATATGTTTGAACAGACTAAAGAGTTCTAAATGGACACCGCATTAAGTGATATTTGTTTCTTGTATATTGTTAATTGTTTGTTATGTGGTATTACTTTTTATGTCACCACCTTTTTCGTATGGTACTAATTTATGTTTATTATTATTATTTTTGTTGAAAAACAGTCCCTTGTCTGTGATGTGTAGCACTTTACATTTCTGCAATATATGAATCTTATTATGCGGTGAGAATAATTTTTTATGTGTCGGTGTTGCTTATTAATTTAATTTATGTTTTGGAATCCTGCATATGCCATGCCATTCATTGGCACATCCTAGTTAATCAGGACCCAAATACTCTAGCTTAAAATAAATTGTTCTCTTCACTACAGAACCAGTTGCTGATGTATAGCACTATTCTCTCAGGTTAAGCAGGATACTGGGTTTACCCATTAGAATTCATGGACTTTTAGAAACTTGCCATTTTGTTGTCTCTTCTGGGTCACTAGACTAGGTGTTGTTGGCAGTTGGCTTTATGTATTCCTCTCAGACAGCGACACAATAGAGGGCCTGGGTGTTGGCAGGTTGGGCCATCCAAGGCCGGATGGGGAGGTGGAGCAGTGAACAGCCCTAATTACACTTCAAAGACATTGCCGCAGCTCAAAACCAAAGAACTTTGCACTAGCCTATGTTGCCTGCAGACTTACTGGGGCTGGGGCAAGGAGGCAATAACTTCCAGACACCTTCCAGTGGGAAAGACTCCAGTCGTTTCTCCCACTTCTAAGTGGATACCAGGTATAACAAGCATTGGCATAGCCAATAGGTCTCGCCTTTGAAACCTTATAAGTGTTTAGTTATCCAGCACAATATCCTTGGTTCAACAAAATCAACTGTTGCATTGCTAAACACTTATAAGGTCCCAAAGGCGAGACCTATTGACTATGCCAATGCTTGTTTTGCATAGTTCTGGATTTGACGAGTAACACAAATCGGTGCATTACAAAAAAAAAAGAAGAAAATTGTCCAACTCAAATGGACAGTTACTAAATTGCAGCAACGTGTTTTGCTGTGCAGTGGAGGGCACCGCTAGAGTAGTACAAATAGATACTTTCCTCAGCCCCACCAGCCATGAGCTTCTGGTGACAACACTGCGGCCTCGCCTGCGGTACCGCGGCCTGTAGTTGGGCTGGCGTCCTGTCTGCGGGTTCTGGCCACCGCCTTCCATCATCTCACCTTCTCCACCCTAGAAGAGATGCAGAGTGCAAGCTTAAGGAGATGGGTACAGTCCAGGCTTTACGACCAGCACACACACTTGAAAACACTAAAAGAACAAATCTACAGCCACTTGGAGGGTTAAAGATGTTCAGAGCTCGAGCACTAAGACACTGCTGAGATGCTCCTGCCCAAATGGAAGAAACTGGAGGAAACAGGGCAGGTAGCCTCTCTCTACCTCCATCAGTCCATACTTTAGTGCAGAGAAGGACAGACAAGTATCCTGCAAGACTGTATGGTATCAGCAGTACCTCCATGAGCGATGCTTCTGCAAGCAGAAACACGCACGAGAAAGTTTCCAAAGTCCCAAAGGAAACCCCTGAGTTTTGCGCCCTCGCAAACAAATGCCTGCAATGGTGTATCTTGATGAGCAGGGTAACTCATCACAAGTAGGTTGAACCAATGGGATATATGAGCAAGGGACCTTCATCTTTTCACCGCTGAGAGCGACCATGTAAAGTCACCACTAGGGGCACAGTGCAGGCCAGACTCTGCCCCTTTGAACCCACTGCACAGGCCAGGCCTGGTGCATTTGCAAAATCCAGGTATGCATGTCAAGAGCAAACCCCTGCAGCACTCGGGGTACCTGCATTTCCTCGAAGGCCCCCAAAGTAGATGTGGATCAAGGGATAAGGAAGGTGCCTACTGTTACAACTAAAATAACCCGCCACCAAGGCGCTCAACGTACAGGAACGCATAGTTCGTGAATCGACTTCGGTTCGTGCTTGGAACGGACAATTGTACACGGTAGGCCCAGGAGGCTAAAACTTGTACAAAGGCAGCTCCACCTTTAGGCCACATTGTCTGAACCAACTACACCCCTCCGGAGGAGTCAGAATGCAGGGACAGCCCAGGCAGAAACAGATGCCTACATTCTACAGTTGAGACCACATCAAGACCAACCTCCCACTTGCAAGTAACTCGTGGTCCTCTTGAATGGCAAGCATGTCAGAGCTTAAAAGGGAAGGCAGTCACTGAGCGCACACAGGATCACTCGTGCCCTGCTGTGTGCCAATGTTGGAGCACATGGGCAAGTTGTAATAATAAGTAGCTTCCAAGAGCAGTCTGATCTTTAAATAATACCACCGCCTCCCCTTTAGCAGAGCTCCAAGAATCTCTTTATTCTGTCTGGATGGCCAAAGTCACAAGTCCAGTTTTTTTTATGGGTAAAACTAAAAGTAAATTAGACATGGATGCACTTGAAGCACCCGGAAACAAAAGCCCGATCGTCACATTTTCTGGCTACTTCAAGTCCAACAAGCATTGGCATAGCCAATAGGTCTCGCTTTTGGGACCTAATACGTATTTAGTTATGCAGCACAATATCCTTGGTGCAACAACATCAACTATTGTATGGCTAAACAATTATAAGGTCCCAAAGGCGAGAGCTATTGGCTATGTCAATGCTCGTTTCTGTAGGCAGGGGGAGATTAAGTGAGGTGCCCAGAATTACAGGATGTTCAGCCGATGCCGAGACTCGAATCCGGTTCCCCAGCTCCAAAGGCGGCAGCTCTGGCTGTTGGGAAAACGTCAAAAATCCATGATTTGTTGCTCAGGTGTCTGCCAGTACAGAAAAGCCCTCCAGACTAAAGTGTCAGCACTGTCTACATATGAGACAGGAACAAGAAGGCTGTTTGGCTTAAAAGGGAAAAAATGCATTATGTATACTTTTAAAATCTATCCACAATTTATACCAAACACCGGTAGCATTCGGGACGAGTGAGGCGGTTCTCTTCAGCTCCCTCTAATATATTAGGTTTTCCTACTGGCTGGAAAGGTGGGGGCGGGGGTTGTCTTATGACTTTTGCAATTGTGGTCATGTTGTAAAGTCTAATTCTGTTACCCTATCTGATAAGTCCATGGACGGACACCATTGTAGGGATTGAAGTTCCATCTGACGGGCTCCTTGTGCCCATCGGATCCGTGCTGGTTGGTCTCTCCAATCTTCATTTCAATGGCCATGAGATCGCCACAGACGGGCTGTCCGTGGTGGCCCCACCATCATCAGGCCCATGGTCCATGGACCGCCACCGTTGTAGGGATTGAAGTTCCTTCTGATGGGCTCCTTGTGCCCATCGGATCCGTGCTGGTCGGTCTCTCCAATCTTCATTTCAATGGCGGTGAGACCGCCACAGACGGGCTGTCCGTGGTGGTCCCACCATCATCAGGCCCTAAATTACTAACAAATTAAAGATTACTGTTTTACTCCTCAAATTGGAAGATCTCAGCACCACTATTTATACTAGAAATAGCTGCTAGACTACTGCAAAAAAGGTCAAAAGGCCATCCCCTCACAAACTAAAAATAAAATTAATAAATTGATGCAACTTCTTGGGCAATAATTAATGATAAAGAATCAAGGATTAATAGGTTATTGGACAGCAAGATCTACTCTTGAGGTGAAAGAAACCCCGATTCATAAACTGATCTTAAACAATTTACAGCTCATTTCAACTCTGCCCACACAGGAGAAGCTGTACACGCACAAAATACGACTCTGTGCACGGCAGGACAGGGACCTTCTAGACCTCCTATTGACCGCAGCAGTTAAATTGGTCCTGTCCAATTGGAAGGATACTGCTAGGACATCATACAAATGCTGGTTTAACTGGGAGACATACCTCAGAGGCGCAGATGAAATGAAATTAAATGAAATGATTACTCACTTGTATAGCGCACGACTACCCGTAGGCATCTCGGCGCTTGTACGAATACCGCCGAGGAACCCTTCCTGGACTTTCCCTGTGAGGAGCCCACTCCTGGGCACCCCCAAGGTGAAGTCAGGCATCCTCAGCGTTGTTGGGGCCGTTGTAGAGATTAAGCAAGATATTGCCCAGAGGTGGACTCATGATTAGAATAGGCACCGAGGCGAGAATTATCAGGTCCGAGGAAATTGAGCCCGAGACCCGCCGAGGTGGGAATTGAACCCTGGTCCCGGCCTGACTACTGCATCAGGGTCTGCCGCTCTAACCATTGAGCTACACTTCTCTACAAGTGCACGAGCACTGCCCTGCAAAACTCACCCTGGATACCAGATACTAGAGGGATGTGGAAGTCGCTAGACATTCTCCTGGACTCCTACGAACCCCTGTGAGTCCACTTCGGACCCCCCGGGAGGAGATCGGCCCCCACACAGTGATACAACCCCAGACTAGGCTCATAGCGAGTGAGCACTTCTTGCACCCTACCTCTACTCTTTCTCTCCTTTCTTCTCTCTTCTTGCTATCCGGTTTCTAATTTTTCTAGCTAGTCAACACAGGGGGGACCAGCTGGACGTGTACATGTAATGTCTGTAATATCAACCATGTTTATCTGGTAACCCTTAACAAAAACGCGAATGTACTTGTTTTGTAAAAAAAAAAATACCTTGAAATCAAACTGACATTTTTTAAAATTGGTAATTTGAGTTAAAGGAGCAGCGAACAGTTTGCACTTAAGAAGCTGTCTAAGTCCTATAGAAAACCAGAGTCAACCTAATTGAAAGTAAGAAGCAGTTCAGTTTAAAAGAACGTTAAAGTCAGGTATTGGGAAAGGCAATAGTTTGGTGTGTACTTGTGAAGGGGAGATTCACGTCGCGGACAGTGAAGTTAGCCAATGGCTGAAGTGGGCTGACCCACCGCCCCAATACTATGGTGTCTAGAAGTAACACGTGAAGGGTTGACTAAATGAACAGGAGGACTGGCTGAAAACCTCTAAGTAAATATGTCATGCATATTTCAGTATAATTGTACTGGTTAACGTCATACTCAATAAAAGCAAGTTCAAAGGCAGCATTGGAAATATTCCAAAATGGGAGGAGAGAACAGATTGAACAGAATGTTGTCAGCTTATGTAGGATTTAAAATGCTATTTTCACTAAGAATCAGAAGCTTTCGGCACTATTCCAGCAATGCATAACACCATTGTGCAGTGCACCGGTCATACACCAGCTTTAGAAAATAAGCTCTAGCATGTAATTGAGTCTCAAAATGTAGCGCAATTCAAACCATAAAAATACATACCTTGCGGCTGTGGTTTTCCATTTCACCCAGTCATATTTAAAGAAAACGAACAACTCCAGTGAAGTCTGACTAGAATAATAACTCCAGCAATCAAGGGTAAGAATAAAAGAGACTCATATTATCCTTTCCTCAGGTACTTACTTTACCAAGGTGGGAAAAATTGCGATTGGAGGGACCGAGCTGGTCACAACCAGGGGGCTGGCACAACCCAGGGCATATGGGCTCAGAGGTACCCAGGGTTGGGGGCTGGTTGTGAGACCACACTTAATATGCACCAGGCCACGCTAGTGCTCAGTGTTAGCAGCAGGGAGGGTTCATGCGCGCCATCAGACGCACCTCAAGAGCTGAGCCTGGGGCGAGGGTCTGCGCCGACCCAGGGGTTCTAGAGGGGCCACCTCCCAGCCCAGTCCCTCTGCGAGCACCGAAGCTTGCTTGCTCCTGCCAGTCCCTGGGATGTAGGGGCACCAGGCCACACTAGAGCTCAGTGTCAGCAGCAGGGAGGGTTCATGCGCACCATCAGACGCACCTCAAGAGCTGAGCTTGGGGCGAGGGTCAGCGCCGTCCCAGGGGTTCTAGAGGGGCCACCTCCCAGCCCAGCCCCTGTGCGGGCATTGGAGCTTGCTCGCTCCGCCCAGTCCCTGGGATGTAGGGGCACCAGGCCACGCTAGTGCTCAGTGTCCGCAACAGGGAAGGTTCATACACGCCATCAGACGCACCTCAACAGCTAAGCCTGGGGCGAGGGTCTGCGCCGCACCAGGAGTTCTAGAGGGGGCTGCCTCCCAGCCTAACCCCTCTGCGAGCACCAAAGCTTGCTCGCTCCTGCCAGTCCCTGGGATGTGGGGGCACCAGGCCACGCTAGAGCTCAGTGTCAGCAGCAGGGAGGGTTCATGCTCGCCATCAGACGCACCTCAAGAGCTGAGCTTGGGGCAAGGGTCAGCGCAGTCCCATGGGTACTAGAGGGGGCCGCCTCCCAGCCCAGCCCCTCTGCGAGCACCGAAGCTTGCACACTCCTGCCAGTCCCTGGGATGTAGGGGCACCAGGCCACGCTAGTGCTCAGTGTCAGCAACAGGGAGGGTTCATACACGCCATCAGACGCACCTAAGAGCTGAGCTTGGGGCGAGGGTCAGCGCCGTCCCAGGGGTTCTAGAGGGGCCACCTCCCAGCCCAGCCCCTCTGCGGGCATTGGAGCTTGCTCGCTCCGCCCAGTCCCTGGGATGTAGGGGCACCAGGCCACGCTAGTGCTCAGTGTCCGCAACAGGGAAGGTTCATACACGCCATCAGACGCACCTCAACAGCTAAGCCTGGGGCGAGGGTCTGCACCGCCCCAGGGGTTCTAGAGGGGGCTGCCTCCCAGCCTTACCCCTCTGCGAGCACCAAAGCTTGCTCGCTCCTGCCAGTCCCTGGGATGTAGGGGCACCAGGCCACGCTAGAGCTCAGTGTCAGCAGCAGGGAGGGTTCATGCGAGCCATCAGACGCACCTCAAGAGCTGAGCTTGGGGCGAGGGTCAGCGCCGTCCCAGGGGTTCTAGAGGGGCCACCTCCCAGCCCAGCCCCTCTGCGGGCATGGGAGCTTGCTCACTCCTGCCAGTCCCTGGGATGTGGGGGCACCAGGCCACGATAGTGCTCAGCGTCAGCAGCAGGGAGGGTTCATGCTCGCCATCAGACGCACCTCAAGAGCGGAGCTTGGGGCGAGGGTCTGCGCTACCCCAGGGGTTCTAGAGGGCGCCGCCTCTCGGCCCAGCCTCTCTGACGGCACGGGAGCTTGCTCGCTCCTGCCAGCCCCTGGGATGTGGGGGCACCAGGCCACGCTAGAGCTCAGTGTCAGCAGCAGGGAGGGTTCATGCTCGCCATCAGACGCACCTCAAGAGCTGAGCTTGGGGCAAGGGTCAGCGCAGTCCCATGGGTACTAGAGGGGGCCGCCTCCCAGCCCAGCCCCTCTGCGAGCACCGAAGCTTGCACACTCCTGCCAGTCCCTGGGATGTAGGGGCACCAGGCCACGCTAGTGCTCAGTGTCAGCAACAGGGAGGGTTCATACACGCCATCAGACGCACCTAAGAGCTGAGCTTGGGGCGAGGGTCTGCGCCGCGTCCGGGGTTCTAGAGGGGGCCGCCTCCCAGCACAGCCCCACTGCGAGCACCGTAGCTTGCTCACTCTTGCCAGTCCCTGGGATGTGGGGGCACCAGGCCACGTTAGTGCTCAGTGTCAGCAGCAGGCAGGGTTCATGCGCGCCATCAGACGCACCTAAGAGCTGAGCTTGGGGCGAGGGTCTGCGCCACCCCAGGGGTTCTAGAGGGGCCACCTCCCAGCCCAGCCCCTCTGCGGGCATGGGAGCTTGCTCACTCTTGCCAGTCCCTGGGATGTGGGGGCACCAAACCACGCTAGTGCTCAGTGTCAGCAGCAGGGAGGGTTCATACACGCCATCAGACGCACCTAAGAGCTGAGCTTGGGGCGAGGGTCTGCGCCGCCCCAGGGGTTCTAGTGGGCGCCGCCTCCCAGCCCAGCCCCTCTGCGAGCACCGAAGCTTGCTCACTCCTGCCAGTCCCTGGGATGTAGGGGCACCAGTCCACGCTAGTGCTCAGTGTCAGAAGCAGGGATGGTTCATGCGACCCATCAGAAGCACCTTAAGAGCTGAGCTTGGGGCGAGGGTCTGCGCCGCCCAGGGGTTCTAGAGGGGGCCGCCTCCCAGCCTCGCTGCGAGCACCGAAGCTTGCTCACTCCTGCCAGTCCCTGGGATGTAGGGGCACCAGGCCACGCTAGAGCTCAGTGTCAGCAGCAGGGAGGGTTAATGCTCGTCATCAGACGCACCTCAAGAGCTGAGCCTGGGGCGAGGGTCTGCACCGCCCCAGGGGTTCTAGAGGGGGGCGCCTCCCAGCCCAGCCCCTCTGTGGGCATAGGAGCTTGCTCGTTCATGCCAGTCCTTGAGATGTGGGAGTAGCAGGTAGGGTTCAGGGAGCCGGGCACTGCCCCTGCCTGCCCAATGGCTCAGCAGACCCTGTCCCATCTAATATAGAGATGCCCCCACATGCACTAGGCCTCGCAGTCATCAGTGCCTTGGACTCATGCAGGGACCCCCCCCCCAGCGCACCCAGGGTAGCCTCAGTCTCCCCAGGACAGACTGACGTTTCGCGGGGGTCTGTGGCGACAGAGCGACTTCCCTGGACAGGAACACCCTCTGGGCTGGTGACATTGGCGGCCTCTGCTCCCTGCGGAGGAAGAGAGACGGTGAGAGGAGGACACTGAAGAAAGGACCGGACAGCAGACCCTGGCACCGGAGCTGTGACTCACCCAAGGGTTCACTAAAGAGATTCACTGCGGGGCAAGGCCGTGGGTGGAAACAAGGGCCTGAGAAGCAAACCCTGCCAGCCCAGACAGACCATGGCATCAGACAGGACTGCGGTGGACATCACGGAAAGAAGCGACCCCCAGCTCCTGGTGTCACCAGCTCCACCATGCCACCTGGACTGCCAGGCAGAGCCGGCCTCGCTCTCAGGGGCGGGAGGGACATAAGACCCCACTGCTCACCTTCTCACCGGCGACAACATCGAATTCCACCGTCTCGCCATCTCCTATGCTGCAAAGGTACTTACGGGGATTCTTCTTCTTAATTGCTGTCTCGTTAATCAAGCATTGGCAGTAGGTCTCACTTTTGGGACCTTATAAGTGTTTAGCCATGCAACACTTGATGTTGTCTAATCTAAGATATTGTGCTGGATAATAAACACTTATAATGTCCCAAAGGCGAGACCTTAGAGCTATTGACTTTGCCAATGTTTCTAAGCTGTGCTGTAGAGAAGTGTGGCTGCTGTGCAGCATGCTGAGAAGTTGTAATTAAAAAGCGTAAGAAGCAATGAGTGATGCTTTGCTGGCCTTGAGTTATGCAGTAGTGGCTTTGAGTGTTGCTGTGCTGGCCCTGAGGGATGCTGTGGTGGTTCTGACTGATGCTGTGATGATGCTGATTGATGCTGTGGTGCGCATCGTGATGCTGTGGTGTCATTGAGTGATCCTGTGCTGGCCCTGAGTGATGCTGTGGTGACCCTGAGTGATGCTGTATTGGTGCTGAGTGATTTTGCGGCCCTGAGTGATGCTGTGGTTGCCTTGAGTGATGCTGTGGTGGTGCTGATTGATGCTGTGGTGAAGGTGATGCTGTGGTGGCGCTGAGTGATGCTGTGGTGATGCTGAGTGATGCTGTGGTGGTACTGAGTGACGCTGTGGTGTTCCTGAGTGATGCTGTGGTGTTCCTGAGTGATGCTGTGGTGGTGCTGAGTGATGCTGTGGTGGTGCTGAGTGATGCTGTGGTGGTGCTGAGTGATGCTGTGGTAGTGCTGAGTGGTGCTGTGGTGGTGCTGACTGATGCTGTGGCGATGCTGATTGATGCTGTGGTGCTACAGAGTGATGCTGTGGTAGCATATAGTGATGTTGTGGTCATACTGAGTGATGCTGTGGTGGTGCAGAGTGATGCTGTGGTGGTACTGAGTGATGCTGTGGTGGTACTGAGTGATGCTGTGGTGATGCTGAGTGATGCTGTGGTGGCGCTGAGTGATGTTGTGGTGGTGCTGAGTGATGCTGTGGTGCTGCTGAGTGATAGTGTGGTGCTCCTGAGTGTTAATGTGGTAGCGCATAGTGATGCTGTGGTGTTCCTGAGTGATATTGTGGTGGTGCTAAGTGATGCTGTTATGGTGCTGAGTGATACTGTGTTGGTGCTGAGTGATGCTTTGGTGAAGGTGAGTGATGCTGTGGTGATGCTGAGTGATGCTGTGGTGGTGCTGAGTGATGCTGTGGTGGTGCGGAGTGATGCTGTGGTGGCCCTGAGTGATATTGTGGTGGTGCTGAGTGATGCTGTGGTGGTGCTGAGTGATGCTGTGGTGGTGCTGAGTGATGCTTTGGTGAAGGTGAGTGATGCTGTGGTGATGCTGACTGATGCTGTGGTGGACCTGAGTAATTGCGGCTGGTGAGTGGCAGGCTACTTTTAATACACTATGGAGTTTTGTGCAACACTGCGGCGACTGTCAGTATGCAGCAAAAATGCATGTTAGTTTGGAGTGCTAAAAGGTAATATGTGAGAAAGTTATTTAAAAAGTATTGTGTGGGTGAAGGAAGATTGTATGGGTGAATGGCAGAGTAGGGATAAGGAAGAGTGGGGGTGCAAAAGAGGTAAGAGCGGCAACTTGTTGATAGTAAAATTATGGAAGGCTAAAGGAATGTGAGTATATTTGTAGAGGGGAAATGACGAATTGTTTTGTGGGTGGTAATGTTTTGATTTGTTCTGCATTCCTTCCATCATTTGTGTGTCTTTTGCTATTTCGGAATAGAAAGCTTGAAGCATAGCATGGAACCTGCTAAGAAAATTATAAATCTCAACTAATTACAACAAAATTATGTGAGGCTCTCGTGCTACCACCTCCATCACAATTGTATCCACCGCACTACAAGACAAGATAAAAGCATCTCTGCGGTCATTCAGTTAAGACACCAAGGATACAACACTCTGCACCACCCGTTTACACCTCAATGGTGTAGGTCCGCAGCTGCGAAAATAGGCCCCAAAACGATATAAGAAAAACCATATTAAGGCTACACACTACAATACTAATGTGTCCAGTTTCAAATGTGGCAAAGACTATACCCTCACACAAACATCCTTCGCGCTGACCTTTAGTCCCCAAGTGCCTGCGTGCTTGCAGGCCTGTGTGCATTAATTCCTGCGTGCTTGCGGGCCTGTGTGCACTCATGCCTGCTTACTTGCGGGCGTGCGTGCACTCATGCCTGCGTGCTTGAGGGCCTGTGTGCACTGAATGCCTGCGTGCTTGCTGGCCTGTGTGCGCTCATGCCTGCATGCTTGCGGGCCTGTGTGTGCTAATGCCTGCGTGCTAGCGGGCCTCTGTGCGCTCATGCCTGCATGCTTGCGGGCCTGTGTGCGCTCATGCCTGTATGCTTGGCCTGTGTGCGCTCATGCCTGCGTGCTTGCGGGCCTGTGTGCATTCATGCCTGCGTGCTAGCGGGCCTGTGTGCGCTCATGCCTGCGTGCTTGTGGGCCTGTGTGCACTGGATGCCTGCGTGCTTGCTGGTATGTGTGCACTCATGCCTGCGTTGTTGCTGGCCTGTGTGCACTAATGCCTGCATGCTTGCGGGCCTGTGTGTGCTCATGCCTGCGTGCTAGCGGGCCTCTGTGCGCTCATGCCTGCATGCTTACGGGCCTGTGTGCGCTCATGCCTGCGTGCTTGCGGGCCTGTGTGCGCTCATGCCTGCGTGCTTGCGGGCCTGTGTGCGCTCATGCCTGTGTGCTTGCGGGCCTGTGTGCACTCATGCCTACGTGCTTGTGGGCCTGTGTGCATTCATGCCTACGTGCTTGTGGGCCTGTGTGCATTCATGCCTACGTGCTTGCTGGCCTGTGTGCACTCATGCCTGCGTGCTTGCGGGCCTGTGTGCGCTCATGCCTGCGTGCTTGTGGGCCTGTGTGCATTCATGCCTACGTGCTTGCGGGCCTGTGTGCACTCATGCCTGCGTGCTTGCGGGCCTTTGTGCACTCATGCCTGTGTGCTTGCGGGCCTGTGTGCACTGGATGCCTGCGTGCTTGCGGGCCTGTGTGCACTCATGCCTGCGTGCTAGCGGGCCTCTGTGCGCTCATGCCTGTGTACTTGCGGGCCTGTGTGCACTGGATGCCTGCGTGCTTGCTGGCCTGTGTGCACTGGATGCCTGCGTGCTTGCTGGCCAGTGTGCATTTATGCCTGCTTGCTTTCTGGCCTGTGTGCATTCATGCCTGCGTGCTTGAGGGCCTGTGTGCATTCATGCCTGCGTGCTTGAGGGCCTGTGTGCACTCATACCTGCGTTCTTGCAGGCCTGTGTGCTCTTATGCCTGCGTGCCTGTGTGCACTTATGCCTGCGTGCCTGTGTGCACTTATGCCTGCATGGTTGCTGGCCTGTGTGCGCTCATGCCTGCATGCTTGCGTGCCTGTGTGCAATCATTCCTGCGTGCTTGGGCGTTTGTCTGATAGACTTCTTGAAATCGGGTGCGCTTGTCCGTGTGCATGCTCGGTGCGTCCATGTGTCTGTCCTCTGGACCTGGTATGGGGGATCTGGCACTCAGGGAGGAGTCAGACAGCCAGCCAGCCAGCCAGCCCTTGTTGCCCACGGTCCTGCCAGGCTCCAGAAAGTTCCCTTGTGTGCCAGCGGCCCTGCCTTGCGCACGGGCTGCTTGTGCCCAGGTACACAGACCCCACCTGAAGACAGAAGCACAGGCCTGGCATGGGGGCCTCGACTCAAAGGGGTCTTGTGTTGTAGCTCCCAGAGGAAGGCAGGCCGAGGAGCGAGGGTGAGTAGGACGAGGAGAGAGGGTAGGCCGTGGAGAGAGGGTGAGCAGGCCGAGGAGCGAGGGTGAACAGGACGAGGAGCGAGGGTGAGAAGGACGGGGAGAGATGTGGTATATAAATAAATAATACCAGATCTATTTTTGAATGATTAAATGAATAACAGATAGCTCAATAAATAAGAGTCAAGATTCGAGGTAGTAGGAGTTTTGCAGGTTTATTACAGCATAAAGGACAGGGACAGGACAACCTGCATAGGAATAGAATGGCAGGGCCCAGCAGCTGCTGGGGCTGGATCTGGGATGAGCGCGCTAGGAAGGAGTCACTTTTTAATAACAGTACATGAGCATATATACATAACGCAAACACATAGCATTACATCGCAATAGGCGTAGCAGTGGGAGGAGCAATAGGCGTGACGCGTAGCAGTCGCGAAAGATAAGGGTGAAAGTAGGTGTAACAGAGGCGTATACATAGACATGTGATGCAGACGTAACAGAATATGTCATGAATGGGGCGGAAACATGGAGGGGGCTACCTAAGGAGCCGGGACCTCTAACCTAATGGTGCGCGCAAACTGGCAATGACGTGTTACTAGGAGAAACTGGGGGCTTCGAACTCTGTGCTAGGAGCAGAGACTGAAGTCTGGAGAGTCAGGGCGACATGTACCTAAGCAGTATCTAGTATCTGATGTTTAGAGAACATGTTGATAGAATCCAAATGTTATCGGGGTAAAGGCGAACAGACTCTAAAACTGGAGCATGCATTATTCTACATGTAGTGCGTGATGAAGAATATTAAATGACCATTAATACAGTATTTCTCTAACATGGAGACGTGAAGGCTAGACAATGACGGAAACTATTGATGCGATTCAGTAGCTTTAGGAATGCAGAGAAGGAGGGCTAACTGATAGCTAGAATCATAACATACTCTTGGCAGACTCAGAGGCAGAGCCAAGCTGAGCCGGGCACTGCGAGGCAGGAAGTAAGTGAAGGGTCGAGGATACAGGTGGGGGCTGTATCGCTCCTCAGCGAGGGCTTCAGGAGACAGGAGCTGAATCTGGTGTCCAGGCCCTTTTGAGGCCTAGAAACGGGAACTTTACAATGGAATAACGTGCACACTGAGAAACGTGGCAACGTAGCTTTACATAGGCCTGATATTCGTAGTATTCACGAGAACTGGGAACTGACAAACTAGAGGTGGACACAACTGTAATTGCGTCATTAATCGAACATGGGGAATAACATATGCATATTAATCATGCACAGATAACATATGACGGATGACACGTAGGGACACAGAACATGGCAAAATTTACTTTTCCACATTCCCTCCTTGTCACTACGTTTCCATCAGGAAACATCAATATTCATGATACCATCTATCATTTCATACAGTATCATTTGCTCGTCTCGAATTTTCTGGCAACGTGTTTTAGAACGGGGCTTGGGACTAGGAATACAAGAGGTAGCACAAATGCCGCAAATCGCAGGGCCACATTGTATACAGAGGCAGCAGCTAAATATGATCGCTACTGCAATACCTAGAAAAGACAAGACTTTCCATCCCCAAGCGGAAATTATATCCCAGAACCAACCGGACCATGTCCAGGTGCCTGGATTTTGGTGTAACAGATGGGCAATTTTATGGAGTCTGGTTATAGCTGAATAAACAGACGGCGCGTTATTTGGAATGAAAATGCAGCAACTAGATCCGATGACTCTACAGGCCCCGCCCCTATCGGCCAATATGACGTCAAGGACGAGACGATTCTGTAAAACGACAAATCTCATAGCAGATTGCTCTTCGGTTAAGTTACCTAGAGCAGAGGCAGTCTCATTGACTACTACTTCAAGGGTTCTTGTTAACCTACGGATTAGCTTACTATTCTGGATAGGTCCTATAAAGAAGAAGAAACCTCTATTGAAATCGGTATACTGTTCTAGAGCAGTTTCAGTATAATCGACAATTGGGGACTCGATCTCCCTTCTATGTCTAATGTGTACTAGATGTGTGTTTCTATGATAATCAGGTGGGGCTAGGAAAACTGGTGGCAGTAGGAAGGCAATGTAACAGGTTCCCTCCCAATCGAGGGGCAGACGAACATATGCGGTCTGACCACAAATAAAATAAGAATGACGTGAAGCTTTGAAAATAGATTTCCCACTGTCACTATACTTGACAATAGTAGTACAATCACTATGTCCTACATGTACGGAACCATTATTTCGGACACATAATTCGCCTTTGACTGGTAGTACTGAAATAGCAGGTAAATCTGGAGTGGAATCAGACTGAACATTCAAGACCATGAAATTCGAAGAATAATTACCTAAATTGTACACTTCATTTTCTAGATCTAACCCGGTTCTGTGGGGGAGACCTGGCTTGTCTGGAAAACACGTACTGTTAAGAAAAGACATATCTGTTGAGGATGACGTTAACGTGGACCATGCTCCACACGAACCATTATGTGAAAAAGGATAAGGAAAAAGTGGCAGAACTCCCTTCGGTATCTGGAAAGGGGGGAGTCGACCACACACCCAACAATTAGTGGCATTGCTGGTCTGGTGTGAATAATGTAACATGCGGATGAAAGAATTATTTCGCATAGCGAGGCGGTAAGAGAGTTCATGAGGAGGCAGATCACTAAACGTGTGTTCTACCGTAACATTAGAAGACATATTTACATGAGAAACTGGAAAATACAGGTAAAACGCATAACTGGTGCAGGAAATCATAATATATATACAAGTGTGCTCTCGCTACTACAACAGAGTATCACAAACAGTGCAATGACTGATAAGTATTTAAGGAAACAGAAGCAGAATCTTTGGTGTGTTCTTGATACAGCAAGAAGATGATTTATTCTCTCCAGACTCAAGAGATGTTATGCAAAGCAGACACGTGTTTCGTCGTGTACAGTTGAGTCAACACGACTCTTCAGGGCTTGAGAAATGGTACGTTCGTGGTATCAGGCATTAGGTCTGGGCTAATATCCGTGTACTGGACGGTACTCGCCGGAGAGAGACACAAATCTAAATGTGACTACATAGAAACGGTCTGTCCCTTTATGATAGTCACGTAGAAAGTACTAGTAAATTGGCAATCTGTATTCAAGAATGTCAAAAAATCTTCGTATTTGTCCACTCTGACTCCTGGTGTGTCAGGTGGTAGCCGGGAGGGGATCCGTCTGTTACTTGGCTGGCTCGAGACGAGTACGTCTCTTAAAAAGGCGGTGCGCTCTGTTTTGGAATCCCTCCTCCTGTGGTTCCCGGTTGCCGTCTCTCCGTACAGAGAGACGGCAACCGGGAACCACAGGAGGAGGGATTCCAAAACAGAGCGCACCGCCTTTTTAAGAGACGTACTCGTCTCGAGCCAGCCAAGTAACAGACGGATCCCCTCCCGGCTACCACCTGACACACCAGGAGTCAGAGTGGACAAATACGAAGATTTTTTGACATTCTTGAATACAGATTGCCAATTTACTAGTACTTTCTACGTGACTATCATAAAGGGACAGACCGTTTCTATGTAGTCACATTTAGATTTGTGTCTCTCTCCGGCGAGTACCGTCCAGTACACGGATATTAGCCCAGACCTAATGCCTGATACCACGAACGTACCATTTCTCAAGCCCTGAAGAGTCGTGTTGACTCAACTGTACACGACGAAACACGTGTCGGCTTTGCATAACATCTCTTGAGTCTGGAGAGAATAAATCATCTTCTTGCTGTATCAAGAACACACCAAAGATTCTGCTTCTGTTTCCTTAAATACTTATCAGTCATTGCACTGTTTGTGATACTCTGTTGTAGTAGCGAGAGCACACTTGTATATACATTGTTTAGTCCCTTGACTTTTTAGACGGTTAAGGGTGTTTTTCCGCCTGCTCTTTACGCACTACACGTCTAATTGTTAATCAACACTCTGTAACGTATATCCTAGGCAGTGCGCCTGAGTAATCTGAATTTCTAAAAACCCCACTGAAGTGTTTCAGGAAATCATAATACTGAGAAATAATATGAAACATAGAAAAACGATACATCGGATTGAGTTTTGACTAACTCTCTCACTATGGGGGTCTATTTTATACATGTCAGAAACAGTCTAACCGTTTCACCTAGGGGAGGACTTAGACAATCAAACTGGCTGACTTATTTTACTAGACCGGAGTTTCAACTTATACTCCTGCTGCGGAGTTTTCTCTAACTGGGAAGGGTTCGTAGCAATGTCTTTTGCGGGACAGTCCTTAAAAATAATACTTTGGCAGTCCTTTGAATCCTGGGAAATGTTCTTTGAGACTGGTTTCAGTCCATAAAACTTCTTTATGTGCGAAAGGTGCACCCAGCCTTTGCGACCCTCCAACTTCACGGCTGTACGGGTGGCGAGGAGGACCTGTCGGGGCTCTTTCCAGCGAGGCTCCAGCGGACTTGAGCGGTCAAAATTCCGGACAAGGACCATGGATCCTGGAACGATTTCATGCGGTGCCACCTCGGTGTTGTCTGGAAATGCGGCGGCAACCTGTGAACGACAAGAGTTGAGGGCAGACATCAAGGAAGCTAGGTAATCTGTCAGCATATTACTTGAAACATCGGTAATACTTCGGGGTCTGGGTGTACCCCACATGTTAGGGGGGCGGCCGAAAACGACCTCATACGGGGACAGACCTGATCTGGAATGTGCGACCATGCGCATATAGAACAAGGCAACTGGCAGAGCTACTAGCCAGTCCACACCTTTCTCTTTACATACTTTGGCGATGCGAATTTTCAGGGTCTGGTTATGTCTCTCTACGAGACCTGCTGCTTCAGGATGGCGTACACAATGGAACTTCCACTGGTACCCTAACAACAGGGAAACATTGCTTCATGAGTTCAGATGAGAATGGCTGGCCGTTATCAGAATATACGACTCTAGGGAGTCCATAACGGGGGAAGAACTCACGAACCAACTGCTTGGCAGTGGTCGCGGCTGTGTAATCTGGGACTGGATATGCTTCTGTCCACCTGGACAAAGCGCATACAACTACAAGGACATACTTGAAACCTCGACATCGCTCCATCTGAATATAATCCATCTGGAGGACTTCAAAAGGGTGGTCAGGGGGCTGGAATCCACCTTGTTCCACCGGGACACTTTTACCTGGATTAAACTGACAACATATCATACAGGTACGGACTTTCTGCTTGGCGGCAGCTCGTAAATGCTTGTTGAACCAAAGGTTCTGGATACTGTCTAACATAGCTTTTTCTCCTAAATGTGCTGGACTATGTGCGGTATTGATAATGACTTGAACCATAGAGTCGGGGAGAAACCAAGTGGCTTTTCCTTTTGTTAACCATCCTTGATCTGTCTGGACCCCTCCTTGTTCGGACCATTTCTTGATTTCTTCGGGAGTAGCATGTAACTGGATATCTATGACATCTTGAGTAGGGTCCTTAACTGTCATACATGTAGTCGGATCTGGAGTGTGTGTCATGTTAACTGGAATGTCTGGAGTCTGTGCTGTAAGCTTGGCTGTGCGATCTGCTAGATCGTTACCCTGGGAAATAATGTCAGTAACTTTCGTGTGTGCTTTGCATTTCATGATAGCAATGGATGTCGGTAAATGTATTGCATCTAACAGAGCTTGAATAAGGAGACCATGCTGAATCTTGGTTCCATGAGAGGTCATGAAACCTCTCTCCTGCCATAGCACTCCAAAGTCGTGTACGACTCCAAATGCGTAGCGTGAATCTGTGTAAACATTAACTTTCAGGTTCTTGGCGTGTATGCAGGCTTGTGTCAGAGCAACTAGCTCTGCTGCTTGAGCGGACAGGGTGTCAATGCGGTGTGTTTCAATAACTTCGGTGTCGGTAGTCACTGCATACGCGGCGACTAGTTCTCCTGTACTTGTTCTCATGCATGAACCATCCACATAAAGTGTCAGGTCGGGATCTGGTAATGGAATATCTGTCAGATCTTGTCTTGGCTTTGTCGTAATATTAACTACTTCCACACAGTCGTGTGTGTCTGGACTTAAAGTAACTGATGGTAACAGTGTAGCAGGGTTCAGGATGTTGCAGCGTCTGATTTCTATGTGTGGCTGAAACAGTGTCAATTCATAACCTGTTAAACGTGCAATTGTCAAGTGCTGAGTTTGTGTTCGGTTTAAAAGAACTTCCACGGAGTGTGGAACTTGTACTGTCAGGGAGTGTCCTAACACTATGGAATCACTTTGTCTGATAGCTAGGGCTGTGGCTGCAACTGACTTGAGGCACGCAGGCAGAGCCTGGGCTACAGGATCTAATGTGCTCGAAAAATAAGCACAAGGCTTGTATTGTCCTGCTTGATCTTGTGTGAGAACAGATAATGCTGTACCTTCGCGTTCTGTGACAAAAAGTGTAAAAGGCTTACTGTAGTTTGGTGTAGCTAGAACTGGAGCTTGACATAGGGCTTTCTTTAACTCATTAAAACTAAGTGTATGTTCAGATGACCAAGGGAGGACAGTCGATACGGCTGCCTCCTGTGTCGTTAACTGTATCAGTGGTTTGGCTAGAAATGCATACTGAGGAATCCATTGTCTGCAATAAGAAGTGAGGCCGATAAAAGCACGTACCTCCTTCTGGGTCTTGGGCTGAGGAAGACTCGCTATTAACTGGATACGGTCTGGTGTCAACTGCCTACCCCACTTGGACAGTAAGTGTCCTAAGTAGACCACTTGCTGGACACAGAATTGAAGCTTCGAAGGGGACACCTTGTGTCCCATCTCGGCTAGGAAATACAATACTGTAAGTGATGCTCGCTCGCAAGCACGTTCAGAACGGGCTGTGATCAGGAGGTCATCGACATACTGGAGCAGGGCAGTGTCAGTTGGCATGTGAATGTTGTCTAGTTGTCTCTTAAGTGCTTGACTGTAAATACTAGGACTTTCTGTGAAACCTTGAGGAGCTCGTGTGAACATATAGCTCCTTCCATTTAAACAAAATCCGAAAAGGAACTGGCTGTCTGGATGAATGGGGACACTGAAGAATGCGTTCTTGAGGTCTATGACAGTGAAAAATGAAGCTTCGGAATCAATGGCTGTCAATAGGGAAGAGATATCTGGGACAACTGGATACTGGGGAATAATACATTTATTAAGCTCTCGGAGATCAATCACTAATCGATATACTGGGGGTGCATTTGGATCAGTACGTTTCATGACTGGAATGATCGGAGAATTGCATACATTGGAGTCAGTTTCTACAACCACTCCTTGAGCCATGAGCTCGTCAATAATTTTGGATAAGGCTGCTACAGCCTCAGGTGGCAATCTGTACTGTCTGATTCGTGGTAACACTACACCTGGCTTGAGAGTCACACGATGGGGTGTGATTTGCATATAACCAACATCAGTTGGACCTTGCGCCCATAGATGCTGCGGGACATTGGACAATCTGGGATCAAAATCTCGTAATACATAGTGACCCTTGAAGTCACGTAGGAACAATCGTATTCCCTCTGGGGAACAGCATATAACTGCACCTAACTCTTTCAGTGTTTTAATACCTAACAGATTTTCTGGACATGACTTAGTAAGTAACAGATCAGTAGTGCGGGACAATGGACCTACTTCTAGAGTAACTGGCTTTGATATTTCATTTACAATGGGTTTTCCTGAAAATCCAAGGGAAACATTTCTTGAGCCTGAGAGCGGAGCCCCTGGAACTTCGGCGTGGCTGATAGTGGTCCTACTTGCCCCTGTATCAATCAAAAACTTTCTATCTTTCCCTAGTACTTGACTGTGAACATAGGGACCTTCTTGATCTACAGGTATCTCGATGAGAGGCAAGCCTACCTCCCTCTCTAGGCTGTTTCATGAATATGGCTGATACTCTGGATACTCAGACTGTGCATACTGGTACATCTGCTGTGTAACGTGCTGTGTTGCAGCGATGGGCTGCGGAGCTGTAACTGTCTGTGGTGCATTCTGTGGCTGAGGAATCTGTGAAACTTGTTCTTGTCTAGGCGGACGTGGTCTTTCTTTAGTCTTACCAGTAGCTATGTTGTGTTTCAGAACTGCACACTCGTTTATAAAATGACCTGGCTGTTTACAATAATTGCAGTTCCCTTTAACGGGAGCTGCAGGATGACTGGCTTGATTCGGACCCCTCTTCTGGCTGTCTTGTGGAATAGATTGTGCAACTAGTACTTTCATTTTCGTGTCTTTCATACGCTTTCTCTCGTGTTCTTGTTCTTCCCTGATTCTATTCTGGTGGTATTGGAGCATTTGTAACATCTGGGACGGGGTATTAGCTTGCCAGGTACTTTCGACTTTCAAAACTCGATTTTTAATTTGTGGACTTGAATTCTCGACTAATTTAGTAACAAAAAGGTGAGGGTATGACTCACTACTTGTCTTGAGGCCACTGTTGATGCTAAAACATTTCTCAAATCTAGAATAAAAATCACTAATGTCTTCGTCTTGTTTCTGTTTACAGGCTGAGATTGCATCCCAGTCTTCTTTTCTAGTTGTCAATAATCTGGGTAAAACTTGAATCAATAATTCAGGTAATTCTTTACATTTCGCTCCAAGACCGGTACCTGGTACTCGTGCCTTGTCTTCAGCTTCTAGAACTGCCCAATCGATCTTTTTCTCTCCCACCTCCCATTCTTTTTCCTTGAGCTTTTCATACACCCCTGCGGGCAACAGGACCTTTAACATTTTAATTATATCTGGGTACGTGTATTCTCCCATACGGAGCATGTCTTTTAATTCTCGATGGAACCCTGCTGGATCTTTATCATGACAGGGGATTAATTTTTTCATCTCTAAGAGTTCCATCTTTGTGATCGGGGTGTAAACAAACACTCGTTCTAGTTCGCCACCCGTTCCTCTAACTGGGTGGACTTCTCGTAACGGATTCTGTCTCTCCATGTAAAATGGTTTACTTTCTGGGGGTGAGACATGAACAAAATGCGGGTTCAAAAACGTTCTATATTTATGACGCTGTTCTAGAATGACACTAATTAAATCGGTACCTAAACCTTTCCATCTATACTGGAGTAACTCGTTCAGGATATCATGTAACGGGCCTGGATCAGAGTGTTGACCCTCATACAATGTAATGAGGTGCTGAATCATATACATACCCGCCAGTCGTTGCTCGGCTGGGGGCATTTTCAGAAACATTTGTGCCACTATTTCGTCTGGAAAAGTGGTAGAATCAGTAGTCCATCGGACTGCTGATCGGGCTAGTTCTTGTTCATGCATAGTACTTAACTCACTATAACCGATTCGTGATTTCAGAATGTGATCGGTAGCTTGAAACACTTGTTCTAGAGAACCTTGTTCTGGTGCTGGATGATGGAAAGTTGACTTGTGTTCTAGGCGTAAATGGCGATCTGGAAATCTAGATTTTCCTACATACGCTATTCTGTCGGGATTCTCGTCGTCTACCTCTTCAGTATCAGAGTTACTTTCTTTCTCGCTTACTTGTGCTGCTTTACGTTGGTCGTGTAACCTTATTATTTCTTTACGGATTTTCTTGTACATACTTTCCATAGCACTGATGGTCCTGTGCTTACCCTCGGCTATATTATCACTCCACTTTGTCAGGGTTCTCATTTCGGCTTGATCTTTGGACGGGTAATCTTGTTCTCTTATTAAACAATTAATCAAAAACTTTAGTATCATGAGCTGGATCTCGGCTTTTCTTTGAGACATGACTTCGCCAATGCTTTCTGGATCATCCCCTGTACGGATGAAACGATATATTCTGTCTAGATCTTCTTTCATATTCGGTAGGGTGACTAGATACTTGGTCACCTTTCTTACACGTAATGAATATAAAACCATATTATCCTCGCCTGGGACTGGATCATAGCCGCATTCATTAAGGGCTTTTCTTATTTCTGCTACAGACTGATGTCTGGGCGTACGCTGTGACGCTTGTGCGTGTAATTCGGCTGTCGTTAAACGCTTATGTGGCGGCGGGGTCTGAGGAGGACCTCCTCCTGCGGCCCCTAAACTAGAATCATCGACTGATCCTCTTCGTCCTGGCAGAGTGGGAAATGGAAATGTAGGCTGGACTTGTATGGCGGGCTGGACCGGGGGTACCGTAACAGGTACTCCGGTGTCTGGAGGAGCGGGAAGTGCCTGATTTACAGGGACTGGCGGAGCGCGAACAGGATTTGCATATTCTGGGACTGTGTCGTCCAAATAGGACGAAATGAAAATATCAGCTGCGGTCTGTTTGTGACGTAGCTTGGTCGGAACTAATGGTGGCGGGAAATTACTGGATGCCTCTGGGGTCGCTTTTGGCAAGCCCTCGGCAAGAAGAGGATACATACCCTTAATAAGGGCATGCCTCTGTCTGTCTGACTGTTCGGTTTTAACTCGTTCACCAATCTCGATTAATTCCCTTTCTTGGGCTCGTTCCAAGGATTCTCTACTTAATTTTGACTTTCTGATTTCTTTTTCGGTTCTTTTATGAGATTCTTTGCGCCATAACTCGATGGCATCTTTCTGTGACTGTCTGGCTTTCTTTTTCCATAATGCTTCTTCTACTCGCATGATGCACTCGGCATCCCATGTGCCTGATACAGGCCATCTATACTTTTCCTCTAACTGTTTGGTATACTCGACCCATAAGTCTAGATACAAAATGGCGCTTATGCCATGCTTCTGATACATAAAATGACCTGGACTGTCCCTAGGCGGGACAGGAACTGCTGCTTCCAGCAGACCTTTTCTAGTTCTCAACTGACGCAGTTTTGAAAAGAGCGGCATGACTGAACTATAATCTGGACACAATACGATACACAATAAGCACGATAACTACTTCACACTCATTCCACGACATCAAGATACATGAAGAACATTCAGAATAACAGTTCGAACAGAATACTGCCTGGAATACGGAAAACAGAATACATGAATTTTCTCGAGAACAGAACTGACTAGAACAGAAACTAGATGTACTGCTGAAACAGTACGAAACTTACCGGTCCCATACAGAGACACGTCAGGACCCGTATCCACCGGAGTGGACACTTCGTTTGTGGGACTGTGTACCACCAACCCAAGGACCAGAGTCAATTAGATTGACCCTGTCTAGATACTACCCCAGTAACGGTACTCACCGGGCAGCAAGAACGGAAGGCCTCGGACTGGACTGGACTGCTTCGACGCCGGACGACGAACTTCGGACTTCAGTTACGGGTGGACCTCCGGATACCTCGGACCTTGGACTCTCGGCTTGGGCTCTGGTCGGGACTCGCCGCGTTCCTCCACCGCCTCGTCTGGATGCTGGACCGCCTCCTCCGTCTCCTCCGTGGGCCTGAGGGATACTTGAAGCAGAAATATCTGCACGTGCACGGTATGGTTCCGTCACGGCTGCAGAGGGTCAGGGGGCCGGCGTGGCTTCACCGGCGCGTGGGGAAAGGGCAAGTCCCTATTCGGGCGCCATTCTGTGGTATATAAATAAATAATACCGGATCTATTTTTGAATGATTAAATGAATAACAGATAGCTCAATAAATAAGAGTCAAGATTCGAGGTAGTAGGAGTTTTGCAGGTTTATTACAGCATAAAGGACAGGGACAGGACAACCTGCATAGGAATAGAATGGCAGGGCCCAGCAGCTGCTGGGGCTGGATCTGGGATGAGCGCGCTAGGAAGGAGTCACTTTTTAATAACAGTACATGAGCATATATACATAACGCAAACACATAGCATTACATCGCAATAGGCGTAGCAGTGGGAGGAGCAATAGGCGTGACGCGTAGCAGTCGCGAAAGATAAGGGTGAAAGTAGGTGTAACAGAGGCGTATACATAGACATGTGATGCAGACGTAACAGAATATGTCATGAATGGGGCGGAAACATGGAGGGGGCTACCTAAGGAGCCGGGACCTCTAACCTAATGGTGCGCGCAAACTGGCAATGACGTGTTACTAGGAGAAACTGGGGGCTTCGAACTCTGTGCTAGGAGCAGAGACTGAAGTCTGGAGAGTCAGGGCGACATGTACCTAAGCAGTATCTAGTATCTGATGTTTAGAGAACATGTTGATAGAATCCAAATGTTATCGGGGTAAAGGCGAACAGACTCTAAAACTGGAGCATGCATTATTCTACATGTAGTGCGTGATGAAGAATATTAAATGACCATTAATACAGTATTTCTCTAACATGGAGACGTGAAGGCTAGACAATGACGGAAACTATTGATGCGATTCAGTAGCTTTAGGAATGCAGAGAAGGAGGGCTAACTGATAGCTAGAATCATAACATACTCTTGGCAGACTCAGAGGCAGAGCCAAGCTGAGCCGGGCACTGCGAGGCAGGAAGTAAGTGAAGGGTCGAGGATACAGGTGGGGGCTGTATCGCTCCTCAGCGAGGGCTTCAGGAGACAGGAGCTGAATCTGGTGTCCAGGCCCTTTTGAGGCCTAGAAACGGGAACTTTACAATGGAATAACGTGCACACTGAGAAACGTGGCAACGTAGCTTTACATAGGCCTGATATTCGTAGTATTCACGAGAACTGGGAACTGACATACTAGAGGTGGACACAACTGTAATTGCGTCATTAATCGAACATGGGGAATAACATATGCATATTAATCATGCACAGATAACATATGACGGATGACACGTAGGGACACAGAACATGGCAAAATTTACTTTTCCACAGAGAAGGTAGGCCGTGGAGAGAGGGTGAGCAGGCCGAGGAGAGAGGGTGAGCAGGACAAGGAGAGAGGGTGAGCAGGCTGTGGAGAGAGGGTGGGCAGGCCGAGGAGAGAGCGTGAGCAGGAGAAGGAGAGAGGGTGTGCAGGCCGGGGAGCGAGGGTGAGCAGGACGAGGAGAGAAGGTAGGCCGTGGAGAGAGGGTGAGCAGGCCGATGAGAGAGGGTGAGAAGGCTGAGGAGAGAGGGTGAGCAGGACAAGGAGAGAGGGTGTGCAGACTGAGGAGAGAGGGTGAGCAGGCGGTGGCAAGAGGGTGGGCAGGCCGAGGAGAGAGGGGGAGCAGGCCGTGGAGAGAGGGTGAGCAGGCCGAGGAGAGAGGGTGAGCAGGCTGTGAAGAGAGGGTGAACAGGCCGTGGAGAGAGGGTGAACAAGCCATGGAGAGAGGGTGAGCAGGCCACCGAGGAGAGAGGGTGGGCATGCCGTGGAGAGAGGGTGAGCAGGCCGTGGAGAGAGGGTGGGCAGGCCGTGGAGAGAGGGTGAGCAGGCAGTGGAGAGAGGGTGAGCAGGCTGCCGAGGAGAGAGGGTGGGCAGGCCGAGGAGAGAGGGTGGGCAGGCCGAGGAGAGAGGGTGAGCAGGCCGAGGAGAGAGTGTGAGCAGGCCGAGGAGAGAGGGTGAGCAGGCCGAGGAGAGAGGGTGAGCAGGCTGTGGAGAGAGGGTAAACAGGCCGTGGAGAGAGGGTAAGCAAGCCATGGAGAGAGGGTGAGCAGGCCACCGAGGAGAGAGGGTGGGCATGCCGTGGAGAGAGGGTGAGCAGGCCATGGAGAGAGGGTGGGCAGGCCGTGGAGAGAGGGTGAGCAGGCAGTGGAGAGAGGGTGAGCAGGCTGCCGAGGAGAGAGGGTGGGCAGGCCGTGGAGAGAGGGTGAGCAGGCCGCCTAGGAGAGAGGGTGGGCAGGCCGTGGAGAGAGGGTGAGCAGGCCGAAGAGAGAGGGTGGGCAGGCCGAGGAGAGAGCGTGAGCAGGCTGTGGAGAGAGGGTGGGCAGGCCGAGGAGAGAGCGTGAGCAGGTCGAGGAGAGAGGGTGTGCAGGCCGAGGAGAGAGGGTGAGCAGGAGAAGGAGAGAGGGTGTGCAGGCCGGGGAGCGAGGGTGAGCAGGACGAGGAGAGAAGGTAGGCCGTGGAGAGAGGGTGAGCAGGCCGAGGAGAGAGGGTGAGAAGGCTGAGGAGAGAGGGTGAGCAGGACAAGGAGAGAGGGTGTGCAGGCTGAGGAGAGAGGGTGAGCAGGCGGTGGCGAGAGGGTGGGCAGGCCGAGGAGAGAGGGGGAGCAGGCCGTGGAGAGATGGTGAGCAGGCTGTGGAGAGAGGGTGAACAGGCCATGGAGAGAGGGTGAGCAGGCCGCCAAGGAGAGAGGGTGGCCATGCCGTGGAGAAAGGGTAAACAGGCTGTGGAGAGAGGGTGAGTAGGCCGTGGAGAGAGGGTGGGCAGGCCGTGGAGAGAGGGTGAGCAGGCCATCAAGGAGAGAGAGTGGGCAGGCCGTGGAGAGAGGGTGAGCAGGCCGAGGAGAGAGGGTGAGCAGGCCGTGGAGAGAGGGTGAGCAGGCTGAGGAGAGGTGGAGGGTGAGCAGACCGTGGAGAGAGGGTGAGCAGGCCGAGGAGAAAGTGTGAGCAGGCCGTGGAGAGAGGGTGAGCAGGCCGTGGAGAGAGGGTGGGCAGGCCGAGGAGAGAGGGTGAGCAGGCCGAAGAGAGAGGGTGAGCAAGCTGTGGAGAGAGGGTGAACAGGTCGTGGAGAGAGGGTGAGCAAGCCGAGGAGAGAGGGTGAGCAGGCCGAGGAGAGAGGGTGAGCAGGACGAGGAGAGAGGGTGAGCAGGACAAGGAGAGAGGGTGAGCAGGCCGAGGAGAGAGGGTGAGCAGGACAAGGAGAGAGGGTGTGCAGGCCGAGGACCAAGGGTGAGCAGGACGAGGAGAGAAGGTAGGCCGTGGAGAGAGGGTGAGCAGGCCGAGGACAGAGGGTGAGAAGGACGAGGAGAGAAGGTAAATGTAAATGTAAATGTAGTTGAGCTTATATAGCGCACAGCTACCCGCAGTGGGTTTCCCGGCGCTTGCTTAGGGAACCCGTCCTGGTATTCCCCTGTGAGATATCAGGGTATCCACAAGGTGAAAGTCAGGCATCCCGCCGCGAGGGGCCGTTGTGGATATTAAGCAAGCTATTGCCCAGAGTCGCAGAGTGTGAACCGGAGAGTCGAGGAGGTACCGGGGCGAGAATTATCGAGTCCGTGGAATTTTTAGCCCAAGACCCACCGAGGCGGGGAATTGAACCCTGGTCCAGGACCGATCTCAGCTTCCGGGTCTGCTGCCTCTAACCCCTGAGCCACACTTCTCCACGTAGGCCGTGGAGAGAGGGTGAGCAGGCCGTAGAGAGAGGGTGAGCAGGTTGTGGAGAGAGGGTGAACAGGCCGTGGAGAGAGGGTGAGCAGGCCGCCAAGGAGAGAGGGTGGGCATGCCGTGGAGAGAGGGTAAACAGGCTGTGGAGAGAGGGTGAGTAGGCCGTGGAGAGAGGGTGGGCAGGCCGTGGAGAGAGGGTGAGCAGGCCATCAAGGAGAGAGAGGTGGCAGGCCTTGGAGAGAGGGTGAGCAGGCCGAGGAGAGAGGGTGAGCAGGCCGTGGAGAGAGGGTGAGCAGGCTGAGGAGAGGTGGAGGGTGAGCAGGCCGTGGAGAGAGGGTGAGCAGGCCGAGGAGAGAGTGTGAGCAGGCCGAGGAGAGAGGGTGAGCAGGACAAGGAGAGAGAATGAGCAGGCCGTGGAGAGAGGGTGAGCAGGCCGAGGAGAGAGTGTGAGCAGGCCGAGGAGAGAGGGTGAGCAGGACAAGGAGAGAGAATGAACAGGCCGTGGAGAGAGGGTGAGCAGGTGGTGGCGAGAGGGTGGGTGTTGGACTTTGGCCCTTAGGGCAGGTTCACCCCTAGACTTTTTGCGTGAAATGGTGACCTGGTGATTTTTGGGATTCTGCGCACTTTCACTGTGTCCCAGTGGAAAGTGCGTGCGCACTCTGAGTGCATGTGCTGAGCTAGGCCTGCCCGCCCATAGGAATGCATGGGGAATGTATGGGTCCCTGGTAGTTCCTGATGCGTGGGGTGTACAGGCTTGAGTCTGGTATGTGTGAACTCGTGAGAGTGAATGCTGCGAGATGGTGTATGCAGCATGTATGTGTCTAGTAGGGAAGCGCCATTTCTAGACATGGCTGTACGTGTGCTGTGAGGGTGCTGGCGTGTGATTGGCTGGAGCTGGCTGGCATGCCAGGCTCCAGGAAGTCTGGATGGGTCTGCCCGGTGGTGAGTGGGAGATCTGCATGAGTAATGTGTGGGAGGAGTGTACCTGTGTCCTGGATGGGCTGGGTTTTCCCCACACAATGCTGGCTCCGCCCCCCTGTGGAGAGTCTAATGACCCAAGCCCTGCCAGTGAATAGAGAGGGTGGTTGAGGTAAACAGAGTACTCAAGAACCAGCTGCGACTGGTTCCGCCCCCACTCTGCACCTTCAGACAAAGGAAAATGGTGTATAAAAATGGGGCTGTGTCCCCACTGAAGTTGTTCTCTTTCAGGATCCTGAGGGGGCTGTTGCTGCTGCTGGGCCAGAGGACCGCCACTTGGGGTGTCTCCCTGCCTGGAGACCCAGTGTTCTGGCTCTGGGCCCAGCTTTGCCCCTCTGCCTACTTCCCTGAACTTTGCTGGACTTTGCTTCTGCTAAGCGCCTGGGAGCGCTTTACTTGGGGCCCTAGCGCTTGAGAGCGCTTTCTTCTTGTCCTAGCGCTGAGGGAGCACTTTATTCTGCTCGTAGCGCTAGGAGCGCGCTTTATGCCCTCTAGCGCTTGGGAGCGCTATTGATTGTCCTTTAGCGCTGGAAGCGCTTTACACTTGGCTTTAGCGCTTGGAAGCGCTTGATTTGCACTAGCGCTTGAGAGCGCTTGATTTTTCTGAGGCCGGTGCCCACCCGGCATTTGCTGCTTACACCCCTCCTGCCTGCCTGAATCGGGCCGCCGCGCTGCCCGCGGTGACCCGGAAGTGAAGGGCCGGTCGGCCAATCCCGACGCGGCCTGACCGGGAGGAGGACCGGAAGTCCCGCCCACCGGCGCCGCAGCTGGAGAAGGGGAGAAAGGGTGGCGCTGCTCGCAGGGCTCCCGTGAGGAGAGGAGAGCCCCGCGCCGGAAGAAGTCAGAGGAGCCGGCTCTGGAAGCACCAGGGGAGAGGAGTCCTCGCGCCAACTACCGGTGAGTAGGGCCGGGAGAAAGAGTGAAGGGAGGAGGGCGTCGGGACACGCTGTCGGTGCCCGCCCTCTCCCCTCCAGCCAGAAGGTCCTTGTTGTGAGCCCTGTGAGGCTCCTGGGCCAAAGTGAATCTCGAGTCCCCAGGGAGGGGACTCCGACGCTCCAAGGGTGCATTTTTTTTTGGGTGAGAGAGCGGCCCTGGCAAGCAGCGCGCCGCTCCCCCAACCCCAGGCACTATTTCCCGAGCCTGAGAGAGGCTCCAACGAGCGGGAGCTTTTCTGTCGAGCCCACGAGGCTCAGGGGGGCATCACCTTTATTTGTTTAGAGCCCAGCGAGGCTCAAAGGTGTCACCGTCGTGTTTAGAGCCCTGAGAGAGGCTCTGGGGGCATTTTAGGCCCAGCGAGTCTCCCGAGCGGGGCTCCTACCTAGCGTGGGCCATTGTCCTCGAGTCCCCCAGAGGGGGGACTACCACAAAAAGGTGCCACAGTTGTGTTTGAGCCAGAGAGGCTCAGGGGCCATTTATTTCACGAGCCCAGAGAGGCTCAGGAGACAGTCAGTTGGGCAGAGCCTAGAGAGGCTCCCACGTTGGCCCCATCAATTGCCACCCAGCTGCCCAGCACTTCGTGGGCAGCTGCCACGTTTAGGACCCTGACACTTTGGACACAGGGCGTCCTAGCCCCAACAAGGCCAGAGGGCCTAGGGACAGTCACAGGTGGTGACTTACGTGAGTTTGGCGCAATTGTACTTCCTATGCACCTCTGAATGTATTGTTTATGCGTCATGTGCCTTTACACCTCTGAATGAATGTCATGCATTGCATCATGTGTATGTTCTTACACCCCTACAGGTATTGTGATACATAGGTGGTTGTTTTCTCCCTAGTACAGGTGGTGCTAGTGAGATCCTGTTACCAGTAGTTACTGGTTGTGTGCTATTTTGTGCTATATTCTATGTACTAAGTGGTATCTCTGAAAGTGCTACTTCTGATTCCTGACAGTGGTCCAGGTGGCCCTGTCTTGTAAATATCCCCTTGTAAATTCTGCCCGTGCCTCTGGCACATTGTAAAGTGTGTGTTTTATCTAATGTGTTTTGGTGTAATACAAAGGCTATTTTTATATAACCTTGTGTGGAGTTTCCTTTGTGGTGGGCCTTTGGTTATTGTTGCTGGGGTGCGTGCGCAAATACTTAACTTACATCGCCTCCAAGTTTAGCCTTGCTGCTCGCGCCACGTTACCTAGAGGGTGAGTAGGGGTTATCTTGGCGTGTAACTCCCTTGCCCTGACTTGGGGGTGGTGGTCTCTGACTGACTTTGGCGAAAGCCCTGGCCAGCCGGGGATCCCATTTCCAACAGTGGGCAGGTCGAGGAGAGAGGGTGAGCAGGCCGAAGAGAGAGTGTGAGCAGGCCGAGGAGAGAGGGTGAGCAGGCCGAGGAGAGAGGGTGAGCAGGCTGTGGAGAGAGGGTGAACAGGCCGTGGAGAGAGGGTAAGCAAGCCATGGAGAGAGGGTGAGCAGGCCACCGAGGAGAGAGGGTGGGCATGCCGTGGAGAGAGGGTGAGCAGGCCGTGGAGAGAGGGTGGGCAGGCCGTGGAGAGAGGGTGAGCAGGCAGTGGAGAGAGGGTGAGCAGGCTGCCGAGAAGAGAGGGTGGGCAGGCCGTGGAGAGAGGGTGAGCAGGCCGCCTAGGAGAGAGGGTGGGCAGGCCGTGGAGAGAGGGTGAGCAGGCCGAGGAGAGAGGGTGGGCAGGCCGAGGAGAGAGCGTGAGCAGGCTGTGGAGAGAGGGTGTGCAGGCCGAGGAGAGAGCGTGAGCAGGTCGAGGAGAGAGGGTGTGCAGGCCGAGGAGAGAGGGTGAGCAGGAGAAGGAGAGAGGGTGTGCAGGCCGGGGAGCGAGGGTGAGCAGGACGAGGAGAGAAGGTAGGCCGTGGAGAGAGGGTGAGCAGGCCGAGGAGAGAGGGTGAGAAGGCTGAGGAGAGAGGGTGAGCAGGACAAGGAGAGAGGGTGTGCAGGCTGAGGAGAGAGGGTGAGCAGGCGGTGGCGAGAGGGTGGGCAGGCCGAGGAGAGAGGGGGAGCAGGCCGTGGAGAGAGGGTGAGCAGGCTGTGGAGAGAGGGTGAACAGGCCATGGAGAGAGGGTGAGCAGGCCGCCAAGGAGAGAGGGTGGGCATGCCGTGGAGAGAGGGTAGACAGGCTGTGGAGAGAGGGTGAGTAGGCCGTGGAGAGAGGGTGGGCAGGCCGTGGAGAGAGGGTGAGCAGGCCATCAAGGAGAGAGAGTGGGCAGGCCGTGGAGAGAGGGTGAGCAGGCCGAGGAGAGAGGGTGAGCAGGCCGTGGAGAGAGGGTGAGCAGGCAGAGGAGAGAGTGTGAGCAGGCCGTGGAGAGAGGGTGAGCAGGCCGTGGAGAGAGGGTGGGCAGGCCGAGGAGAGAGGGTGAGCAGGCCGAAGAGAGAGGGTGAGCAAGCTGTGGAGAGAGGGTGAACAGGTCGTGGAGAGAGGGTGAGCAAGCCGAGGAGAGAGGGTGAGCAGGCCGAGGAGAGAGGGTGAGCAGGACGAGGAGAGAGGGTGAGCAGGACAAGGAGAGAGGGTGAGCAGGCCGAGGAGAGAGGGTGAGCAGGACAAGGAGAGAGGGTGTGCAGGCCGAGGAGCTAGGGTGAGCAGGACGAGGAGAGAAGGTAGGCCATGGAGAGAGGGTGAGCAGGCCGAGGACAGAGGGTGAGAAGGACGAGGAGAGAAGGTAGGCGGAGGAGAGAGGGTGAGCAGGCCGAGGAGAGAGGGTGAGCAGGCCATGGAGAGAGGGTGAGCAGGCCATGGAGAGAGGGTGAGCAGGCCGAGGAGAGAGGGTGAGCAGGCCGAGGAGAGAGGGTGAGCAGGCTGTGGAGAGAGGGTGAACAGGCCTTGGAGAGAGGGTGAGCAAGCCATGGAGAGAAGGTGAGCAGGCCACCGAGGAGAGAGGGTGGGCATGCCGTGGAGAGAGGGTGAGCAGGCCGTGGAGAGAGGGTGGGCAGGCCGTGGAGAGAGGGTGGGCAGGCAGTGGAGAGAGGGTGAGCAGGCTGCCGAGGAGAGAGGGTGGGCAGGCCGTGGAGAGAGGGTTAGCAGGCCGCCTAGGAGAGAGGGTGGGCAGGCCGAGGAGAGAGGGTGGGCAGGCCGAGGAGAGAGGGTGAGCAGGCCGAGGAGAGAGGGTGAGCAGGACGAGGAGAGAGGGTGAGCAGGATAAGGAGAGAGGGTGAGCAGGCCAAGGAGAGAGGGTGAGCAGGCCGAGGAGAGAGGGTGAGCAGGACAAGGAGAGAGGGTGTGCAGGCCGAGGAGAGAAGGTAGGCCGTGGAGAAAGGGTGAGCAGGCCGAGGACAGAGGGTGAGAAGGACGAGGAGAGAAGGTGAGCAGGCCGTGGAGAGAGGGTGAGCAGGCCGAGGAGAGAGGGTGAGCAGGCCGAGGAGAGAGGGTGGGCAGGCCGAAGAAAGAGGGTGAGCAGGATGAGGAGAGACGGAGGGCAGGCCGTGGAAAGAGGGTGAGCAGGCCGAGGAGAGAGGGTAGGCCGAGGAGAGAGGGTGAGCAGGACGAGGAGAGAGGGTGAGCAGGAGAAGGAGAGAGGGTGTGCAGGCCGGGGAGCGAGGGTGAGCAGGACGAGGAGAGAAGGTAGGCCGTGGAGAGAGGGTGAGCAGGCCGAGGAGAGAGGGTGAGAAGGCTGAGGAGAAAGGGTGAGCAGGACAATGAGAGAGGGTGTGCAGGCTGAGGAGAGAGGGTGAGCAGGCGGTGGCGAGAGGGTGGGCAGACCGAGGAGAGAGGGGGAGCAGGCGTAGAGAGAGGGTGAGCAGGTTGTGGGGAGAGGGTGAACAGGCCGTGGAGAGAGGGTGAGCAGGCCGCCAAGGAGAGAGGGTGGGCATGCCGTGGAGAGAGGGTAAACAGGCTGTGGAGAGAGGGTGAGTAGGCCGTGGAGAGAGGGTGGGCAGGCCGTGGAGAGAGGGTGAGCAGGCCATCAAGGAGAGAGAGGTGGCAGGCCGTGGAGAGAGGGTGAGCAGGCCGAGGAGAGAGGGTGAGCAGGCCGTGGAGAGAGGGTGAGCAGGCTGAGGAGAGGTGGAGGGTGAGCAGGCCGTGGAGAGAGGGTGAGCAGGCCGAGGAGAGAGTGTGAGCAGGCCGAGGAGAGAGGGTGAGCAGGACAAGGAGAGAGGGTGAGCAGGTGGTGGCGAGAGGGTGGGCAGGTCGAGGAGAGAGGGTGAGCAGGCCGAATAGAGAGTGTGAGCAGGCCGAGGAGAGAGGGTGAGCAGGCCGAGGAGAGAGGGTGAGCAGGCTGTGGAGAGAGGGTGAACAGGCCGTGGAGAGAGGGTAAGCAAACCATGGAGAGAGGGTGAGCAGGCCACCGAGGAGAGAGGGTGGGCATGCCGTGGAGAGAGGGTGAGCAGGCCGTGGAGAGAGGGTGGGCAGGCCGTGGAGCGAGGGTGAGCAGGCAGTGGAGAGAGGGTGAGCAGGCTGCCGAGGAGAGAGGGTGGGTAGGCCGTGGAGAGAGGGTGAGCAGGCCGCCTAGGAGAGAGGGTGGGCAGGCCGTGGAGAGAGGGTGAGCAGGCCGAGGAGAGAAGGTGGGCAGGCCGAGGAGAGAGCGTGAGCAGGCTGTGGAGAGAGGGTGGGCAGGCCGAGGAGAGAGCGTGAGCAGGTCGAGGAGAGAGGGTGTGCAGGCCGAGGAGAGAGGGTGAGCAGGAGAAGGAGAGAGGGTGTGCAGGCCGGGGAGCGAGGGTGAGCAGGATGAGGAGAGAAGGTAGGCCGTGGAGAGAGGGTGAGCAGGCAGAGGAGAGAGGGTGAGAAGGCTGAGGAGAGAGGGTGAGAAGGCTGAGGAGAGAGGGTGAGCAGGACAAGGAGAGAGGGTGTGCAGGCTGAGGAGAGAGGGTGAGCAGGCGGTGGCGAGAGGGTGGGCAGGCCGAGGAGCGAGGGTGAGCAGGCCGTGGAGAGAGGGTGAGCAGGCTGTGGAGAGAGGGTGAACAGGCCGTGGAGAGAGGGTGAGCAGGCCGTCAAGGAGAGAGGGTGGGCATGCCGTGGAGAGAGGGTAAACAGGCTGTGGAGAGAGGGCGAGTAGGCCGTGGAGAGAGGGTGGGCAGGCCGTGGAGAGAGGGTGAGCAGGCCATCAAGGAGAGAGAGTGGGCAGGCCGTGGAGAGAGGGTGAGCAGGCCGAGGAGAGAGGGTGAGCAGGCCGTGGAGAGAGGGTGAGCAGGCTGAGGAGAGGTGGAGGGTGAGCAGGCCGTGGAGAGAGGGTGAGCAGGCCGAGGAGAGAGTGTGAGCTGGCCGTGGAGAGAGGGTGAGCAGGCCGTGGAGAGAGGATGGGCAGGCCGAGGAGAGAGGGTGAGCAGGCCGAAGAGAGAGGGTGAGCAAGCCGTGGAGAGAGGGTGAACAGGTCGTGGAGAGAGGGTGAGCAAGCCGAGGAGAGAGGGTGAGCAGGCCGAGGAGAGAGGGTGAGCAGGACGAGGAGAGAGGGTGAGCAGGACAAGGAGCGAGGGTGAGCAGGCCGAGGAGAGAGGGTGAGCAGGCCGAGGAGAGAGGGTGAGCAGGACAAGGAGAGAGGGTGTGCAGGCCGAGGAGCGAGGGTGAGCAGGACGAGGAGAGAAGGTAGGCCATGGAGAGAGGGTGAGCAGGCCGAGGACAGAGGGTGAGAAGGACGAGGAGAGAAGGTAGGCCGTGGAGAGAGGGTGAGCAGGCCGAGGAGAGAGGGTGAGCAGGCCATGGAGAGAGGGTGAGCAGGCCGAGGAGAGAGGGTGAGCAGGCCGAGGAGAGAGGGTGAGCAGGCCGAAGAAAGAGGGTGAGCAGCACGAGGAGAGACGGAGGGCAGGCCGTGGAGAGAGGGTGAGCAGGCCGAGGAGAGAGAATAGGCCGAGGAGAGAGGGTGAGCAGGACGAGGAGAGAGGGTGAGCAGGCTGTGGAGAGAGGGTGAGCAGGCCGCCGAGGAGAGAGGGTGGGCAGGCCGCCATGGAGAGAGGGTGAGCAGGCCGTGGAGAGAGGGTGAGCAGGCTGCCGAGGAGAGAGGGTGGGCAGGCCGTGGAGAGAGGGTGAGCAGTTTGCCATGGAGAGAGGGTGAGCAGGCCGTGGAGAGAGGGTGAGCAGGCCGCCATGGAGAGAGGGTGAGCAGGACGAGGAGAGAGGGTGAGCAGGACGAGGAGAGAGGGTGAGCAGGACGAGGAGAGAGGGTGAGCAGGATGAGGAGAGAGGGTGAGCAGGACGTGGAGAGAGGGTGAGCAGGCCGTGGAGAGAGGGTGAGCAGGCCGTGGAGAGAGGGTGAGCAGGCTGAGGAGAGAGGGTGAGCAGGCCGAGGAGCGAGGGTGAGCAGACCGCCGAGGAGAGAGGGTGGCCAGGCCGCCATGGAGAGAGGGTGAGCAGGACGAGGAGAGAGGTTGAGCAGGCCGAGGAGCGAGGGTGAGCAGGCCGTGGAGAGAGGGTGAGCAGGACGAGGAGAGAGGGTGAGCAGGCCGAGGAGCGAGGGTGAGCAGGCCGTGGAGAGAGGGTGAGCAGGCCGAGGAGAGAGGGTGAGCAGGCTGTGTAGAGAGGGTGAGCAGGCTGTGTAGAGAGGGTGAGAAGGCCGTTCAGAAACAGAGAGAGGAAATGAAAGACACGAGAAAACAACGGTGTAAACAATGCGGCCTATTTACAACGTGACGCATCTAAGGAGATGAGTCACGTTTTAAAACCCGGCATCACATTATACCTGCGTTAGGTATAATGTATGCAGGGTGGGAGTTCCCACGCAGGAAAGCCTCATAGAAGCGACGCAGTAAAATCTACAAGATTTCACTGCGCCACTTTTAGGATGCCACTTTTAGGTCAAAACCCTAGTGATGCAGTGTGTGGGAATCGGCCTCAACACACATTGCTGAAGTTGTGTCGTGCTTGCGACATGACTCCAGCAATGCGTGACTTTTCCGCCAACAGATGCGTCAGAATTTCTGACGCATCTGTCAATCCTTGTGCCATGGTGTGCCATATTGTAAATACGGCACATCCATGGTGGCACAAGCATTTTCTACTTTAGCGCGAGGAAAGTGACGCATCTCTATAGATGCGCCACTTTCTTGTAAATCTGCCCCTCAGTTTGTGCGGATTACGTCCACTGCACGCTGTGTAAAGACACTAGAGTTGCAACAGGGCGGTACCTTGGCGCCACAGTAAATTATAGGTCTCGCCTTTCATTAAGTTAAAGCCGTTTGCTTTCAAATACAGTTTCATTAGCAAAGCAAATGGCTTTAACTTAATCAAAGGCAAGACCTATTGCATTTTTAATGCGTGTATAATAAGGATGCCCCAGCTACGTCAGGGTGTGTGGATCCTATCCTCCAGAAAGGCATGCGCTGTTGTCGCACCCTGTAGCAGACCGCCTGCACCAGCATGAATCCTGGAGGGGAGGCAGACCGTGGCCCCGGGTCAGGTGTGGACTGCGGGGGTGTATTCGGAGCGGGAGAGGACACCAAAACCGGCCAAATGGAGCACACTTAGGCGTGGCCACGAGTGGGGCCCTATGTGGTGTGTGCGTATAGTGGGAGTTGCGGAAACAGCCAATATAACGAATATACAGCAATTTGTGGAAAGCACACTGGTGAGCATAATGGGCAGAGACACTTTTTCAGACTTCTTTGTGGTGGAGCGGGCTAACCGTGCCTTGGCCCCGAAGCCGGTCCTGGGGGCCACCCCGAAGCCAATCCTGGGGGCTGCCCCGAACCCGGTCCTGGAGGCTGCCCCTCACCCAATAATTGCCAAATTTTGAAACTATAGGGACCGGGATGCTGCACTGCATAAGGCCAGAGAGATTCGGACTCTGCGCCACAAGGACATGAAGTAATCCATTTATCCTGACTTCACGCAGCAAGTGCAGGACCTTGCTGCCAGTTTGTGACAGTGAAGAGAAAGCTGCGATAGAAAAAAGCTTGAATATAGCATGATGTATCCCACTAAGCTCAGAATTGTAAATGCGGGGAAGACTCTCTTCTTTACAGATCCCAAGACAGCACTCCAGTTCCTTAAGCAAATATGAAAAGTTAAAGACAAAAAGGACCTCCCCAAAGGTAATTTGAATGAAGATGAGGACGCTCCGGACCTAGAGGAGCAATGAGGTGATGGTAACAACAGAGCTGCCCCCAACTCCCCTGCTAAGTTGGGGATATGAGATCAACGCGTGGATCTGCGCTAAGCACACTGCAAACATTGTAAGCACTCCATGGTTTTATCCTTTGCTGAGAGACGGCTGTGAAAGTGTTCACCTGGTGGGGGAGGAGAAGATTGGACCTTCTTATGCAGCTACACGGATGGATTATTGGTTAGATGGTACGGAACCATGCAGATGCTGAGCATGGACATACTTGCGTGCAATGGAGACGAGGAGGCGGGGATAGAACTCCTCTGAAGGGAGAGGACTAGATTATCCAAACTGGCCCTTGATGTTCTTAACGCTTAGGTAACAAGTGGAACCAAGCACCGTTGTTTGTGCACATTAAGTTTTTATGTATTTATTTATTTAGAAGCTTATAAAGCGCACGGCTACCCCCAACGGGGGTGTCCCGGCCCTGCAGACAGAGACATAAGAGTAAAGATGGCAGCAGCTAGACAGCAAACTATTAATACAGAAGGCAGCGACTAGGGACAGGAGAACAGCCAAGTTTTCAATTATTACGAAACTGTGATTCTGATGAAGCCAGCCTAAGCTCTAGTGGGAGGCTGTTCCAGAGTTTAGCGGTCCGTACCGTAAAGGACCTGCCTCCCCTTCTGGACCGATGAAACCGAGGGGTGGCAAGCAGACGGAGATTGTTAGCTCTGAGATTTCTAATTGAATGAACAAGTTTCAGCCTATTTTGCAGATAAACAGGGCCACGACCATTAAGGGCCCGAAAAGCAAAGACCATTGCTTTAAATTGAATACGTCGGGTCACTGGCAGCCAATGCAGCTTCCTTAAGTATGGGGAAATAGAGTGGCGGTAGGGGATGTTACCAATTAGCCTAGCAGCCGCATTCTGCACGATTTGCAGCTGATGGATCTGGTATGCTGGAGCCCCAACATACAAGCTATTTGAATAATCCAAATAAGAGGTAATCAGGCATGGACAACCGTCCTACGTGAGACAAGAGGAAGATATGGAAAAATCTTTCTGATCATGCGAAGTGTACCAAAACAGGCTGAAGTCACTTAATTAATATTGGTTTTACATGATAGGACGTTGTCAAATTGAAAGCCCAGATTACGAGCTGTTTGAGCTGGAGCAGGAGGGGGATTAAGCTCCGCCTGCCACCAAAGCGGAGGGGGGAGAGGGGACTTCTGATTAAAAAACAAGACTTCCGTCTTATCCGTATTAAGTTTAAGATTGTTAGATGTCATCCAGGAGGAGATGTTAATAAGGCAGCGACGAAAATTGGCCAAGCTGCCGTCAGAATGATCTCTAAAGGAAAATACAAGCTGACTGTCATCAGCGTAAGAGATCACTCTGACCCCCCAGTCTTCAGCCAACTTTGCCAGCGGGGTAAGGTAGATATTAAAGAATACAGGGTAAGTGCAAAGCCCTGTGGAACACCGCAAAGCAGGGGCTTTGCTTCCGATACAAAAGGCCGAAGGAAGACTTGTTGAGATCTACCCTCAAGGAACGACCTTACCCAGGCCAGGGGGGTACCCCCAATCCCAATATTGCGCAAGCGATCCAGTAATATATCATGAGACACAGTATCGAAAGCCGCGGATAGGTCAGGGAGAACTAACATAGCCTCCTTGCCCCCATCCACGCACTCTCTAATGGACTCAGCCACCTCAAGCAGCGCAGTCTCAGTGCTGAAGCCCGGTCTAAATCCAGACTGGGAATCATGCAGGAGATGATTGGATTCCAAATAATTAAGACCCCAGAGAGATAGCGTCTAAATGAAGGCTGGGATTAGGGAAGAGTGGAGATGGAGCAACATCCGCCCTCATGTGTGCACCACCTTGTATAGTTTACAGTACTTTTAAATTACCGGGAGGGACATTGGGGGATGGAGGGGGGTCGCAGAGATGCTATGCAAAGTTTGGGAATGTATAGCGTGGGTGGGATCCATAACAGGGATGGTATTGTCTATTTAGTTTTGTTAGGTAGAAGTGTGTATGTTGACAATGTGGCTACTCGTAACTACACAGCACACAAAGCACTGAGATCATGGAAAGATACAAGACAAGGAATGATTGATCCACACACAAAGCCGCAGATTAGACACCTTACATGGAATGTTAGAGGGTTGAATGACCGTAGGAGAATACGGAAGGTGATAGAATATCTCAAACGCTACAGTGTAGATGAAGACGCACCAGGAGACGCACCTGGCCCCCAATATAGATGAATTGACGTAACGTGGATTGCAAGGTCAATCAATCAATCAAAGTACTTTATTCAGCTTTTGCATAAAAAACATAAAAGTCATAGTAACATTGTAGCGGACGGATCCCGTCCATGAATATCACTGATCAATGGTATTTAATTCATTATAAAGTACATTAAAAAAGGACATAAAAAATGATCTACATAATGTATAAAAATCAAGAATGATCACACTTTCAGGACTACTTCATATATGAAATTTAGTCGCAGCTAGATCTAGGCCGAACTGCAACCTTTAAAAGACTAAAAACATGACACAAAGTGGAACCTGAAAGCATGGCTAAAAAGGTAAAAGCAGGGCGCACTTGCGTAAAATTTGCTTGTTTTAAAACGGGAATTAATAACATTTTCATCAGCAACTCATAACAACTACAAAACATTAAAAAATTAGTCAGATCCTGAGGGGATTTGCCATCGCAACCACATGGCAACAGAGTCTCGCCTTTTCTACTCCACCGCAGGTGGGTGAGGAGAAGGTGAAATAAATCAAAACGTAATCTTGTTAACCCCTTCGCTGCTGGGGTCGACCAATGGCCGGCGAGTGCACTACCTTCGTAGTGGTACGCACGTCCGTTGGGCGACGCGGCCCCGGCTACTGCGCTAAACCACCGCACCGGGGCGGAATTGCCAACACGGTTAAACGGTTAATAGAATACGGTCATGCGTATTGGGAAGCCCTAGGAGATGCGGTTCAATTGTAGGTCCGTCTTAAGAATAATATATTTACGTACACTGGGCTTCATTAACTCACGCTCTTCCCTGTTCACCAGCCGCGGTCTAAAAAAAGTCTCCTTGGCCCAAAAAAGATCTTTTCTTTCTTTGAATTCGGATTACTATAGAGATCCGCCCTACCAAGAGTCCTATATTCATCCCGGATGTATTTTATCCAAGGAATGTAGTGGGCATAGTCCAGAGCCATACAATCCCTTAGGAACTCTCTATTTAGGGCGGTACGCTTGTTCAACCAGACTTTGAGCCAATGAGAAAGGGGGCGAACCGACAACATGTCAATGTATTGCATCTGGATTTACCTCACGTGCTAGCGGGGTCCTTATCTGGGCTGACAATAAGGCAGGTGTGACGATAAAAAATGTACGCATTGACCTAAGCGGTAGATTTGTGGTGACCCGTTGTTATAAGGAATACGTAGCAGTCCTGTTTGTTGGACTCTACAGTCCTAACTATTATGACCCGCAGGTTTACCACACACTCGGCGCCTACCTGCACCAGGACCATGGCCTGCCTCAGATTTGGGGGGGGGGCTACTTTAATTGCCTCCTGGAACCTGCTAAGGATAGACCAATGGACCCGACCCCCAGACCGGCAGCGGCTGCAAAATCCATCACAGATATAATGGACTGTTTGGGAATGGTGGATATATGGAGACATTGCTTAAATACGGGTCAGGTATATGCACTATTCCACTGTACATGACATACACACTAGGATAGATTATTGGTCAATCTTTAAGAGCCTAGTCCCTAGGGTTACCCAACGTGAACCTCTCCCCCGTACATATTCGGATCACTCGCCAGTGATATTGACCATGGAGCTCTGACAATCCAGACCTCTGCCTTTACTTGGCGATTCCTACCGTACTCTCTCCTAGACTCCGCCTTTAAAGTTGAATTGAGCCAGCTAATAAGTGAGTTTTTCTCAGACAATGTAGGCTCGTGGATACATTTGCTACGGTCTGGGAAACATTCAAAGTTTATATCGGGGGATGGTTGTATCAAAGCACTCAGGGGTACTGAAATCCCTCCGGAGTAGGTGAACACTCCTAGAAAAAGAAGCATCAGAGCTAGAAACGAAACATCAACGGTTGGGAGATAAACAAACGTTAAGGTACATCTAGGTAAGACTAGTAGAGGACAATGAAATAGCAGCCTAGGAGTTTCAGCATATGGGACAGTATGCGGTAGCCAGAGCATACTGAGAAGGGGAACACCCAGGGGCAATGCTAGGGGCATTGGTGCACCCTAGGAGAGAGGTAGAGACTCTGTTGGAAGAGTTAGATGAAGATGACAAACCCCTACATGAGCCTCAACATATAGCAGAGAGATTTCGCAAATACTTTGCTGAGTGACATAGGTCTTGAATAACCCTGGATGAGGCAGCCGTGAATGACTATTTGGAGCACATTAAAATGACGTGGGAGCATCTGATGGCTCCGCTGGACCCGGAGGAGATCCGTGCAGCACTGGCAGGTATGCAACCTGGGAAAGCGCCGAGGATGGATGGCCTAACTGTGGCTTTTTCTAAAGCATATCAAGATGTCCTGATACCACACTTAGTCACGCTCTATGAAGAAATGGTACAGACCGGAATAATACCCCTTTGATGCACGAGGCTCTCAAAGTTGCAATACCTAAACCTGGCAAACCTCCCAATGCCTGCTCCTCCTGTGGGCCTTTATCGTTATTAAATGTTGACGTGAAAATATACGCTAAAGTACTTGCCAATAGGCTGGAGTTGATATTACCAAGAGTGGTGGGGCCAGAGCAGTCGGGATTTGTCCCGGGTCGGAGTCTGAATACTAATCCTAAGGACGCTGCTGGATGCACTACAGCACTTGGACCAAGAAACAGAAGCGGCCGCAGTCTTTTTGGACGCCGAAAATGCGTTTGACTCAGTCGAGTGGGTATTCATGAGAGCAACCTTGAGACGGATTGGAGTGGAAGAAGTATTTCAACAATTGGTTAGGACACTGCACAACAAACTGGTAGCACATATTCGTATTGGTGCAATAACCACGTCCCAAAGTCCGATTACAAGAGGCACCCATTAGGGCTGCCCACTATCGCCCCAGCTAATGCTCTCATAGTAGAGCTGCTGGCGTGTGCGCTCCGAGAATTTCATGGTCACAGAGGGTCGTGATCCCCCGAGCTACAGACTAGTCATATCAGCATACGCTGACAACATGTTGCTGAATGTTCGGGCACCAGGGAAGAATCTTACGCCTATATTAAGAGAAGTGGTATGATTTGGGGGTCTTTCAGGGCTAAAGGTTAACTGTGATAAGTCCATCAATTTTCCACTTACCCCATTCAAGACCCACCAGTATTGGAATTCCCCTTACGATGGACCACAGAAGCAGAACGATATTTGGGAATATAGATTCATAAAGACCCAGCAATAGTCATACTTGAGAACTACGGTAAGGCAATACAAATGTTAGAAGATGTGAACCTCTGGGTCAAACTACAACTCTGTCTCATTGGGCACATAGCTCTTATGAAAATGGTAGTCCTCCCTAGATTTCTGTTTCTGAACATACCTATTCTCCTGTCTAAAGCAATTTTTGCGACATTATGCAGTTTTCTGACAAAATTAGCATGGATGGGAAAGCAACCAAAGGTTCGGTGGGAGGTCTCACCTTATGACATGGGGGGTCTTAATGCGCCAGACCTAGAATTGTACTATAAAGTGGTGCAAAGCTCCTTCGCCTACTACTGGATTCATGGCCCACACGATCTGCCTAATCAGTGCTTGGAGAGAGACGACGCACACCCCCACACACTCCCACAGTAACCTTCAAGGCTCCAACCAGCCAAATTGGAGTCTTTGATCTACTGAACGCTACATTACATGCACGGTGGAGCTTGTGAGATAAACAAGGGGCACACGCTTGTATTCTCACATGTTAAACTAGAGCGGTGCACCTGGCTCTCGTTAGTACTGGTAACAAATATGAGAACTGCCCTGTAAACGCAAGAGGTAACAAAGATGGGAGATCTTTTTGACAAAGTAAAGGTTGGGAATTGGAGGAATATCCCTGAGCAAATCACCCGCCATCAGCTCTGACTCGATATCACTGCCATGAATTGAGAGAACTATTAGGACAAGACTTGCAAGAGCCACCAGACATGCCGGCACGTTCTGCCCTGAAACAGAAGAAGCCCCAGACAAGTTAGTAAGAGTGCTCTATGCTTACGCACAGGCAGGCGCAGACACAGTGCGATTGAAGCAAGATCGGACTAGCCGAGAGACTTCGGTAGGCCCGTAGAAGATAAGGTATGGCAGTCCTGCTGCGCTAGAACAAAGGAGGGATCTGTAAATGGGGACACCAGTTGATACACTTTAAGTACATAAACCGTGTGTATTATACGCTGGAAAGATTGTACCGATATGGCCTACAGGAATCTGCAAACTGCCTGCGATGGAGTGAGCAGGAAGAAGGGTTTATACATACTGCTTGGTACTCTCCGGCGATACTTCAATTCTGGGACGGAGTTTTCCAGGCATTGACGGCTAGAACAGCCTCACTATACAGATGGAACCAATGCTAGCTTTATTGGGATATGATAAGGACCTAGAAAAATCGGTCAGGAAGCTAGTAGCTATTGGACTACTATTAGCTAAGCGCAGAGTAGCGATGCGCTGGGCAAGGGGCGCTGCCCCAAAATTGGGGGATCGGCACTCGGACATGGCATACTGTAATGAGTAGTTGGACACTTATAATGAGCTTCAGTCTGTGCAGAACCGCCCTAGGGACTACTGGGCCCTTTATATGGCATACTTAGAGGACAAAGGCGAAAATGCAGAGGAGGAAGGGCACGCAGAGGGGCGATGCTGGACACAGGATACTAAAAGAGGATTGCAGGCTGCAGCGTGGTGGGCTATGGAATGGGGCTGCGGTAACACCAGACCCCTGCAAAGGACGAACGAATGTTTGCAGCTCAAGAATGTACGGACGACAGGTCCTGTGGGGCAGATGTGTGTGGGGATAGGGCTAACGAATGACTGTCAGCAGCAGAAAGGTATACTGAAGAGCGCCACTTACCACTGAATGCTTTCTGTATCATACAAGAACTATGTTGTGCAGTGGGACTACGAGGTGGTCAAATGTGCATGTGTGATCTTTAAAATGTTAATAAAAAAAGAATTAAAAAAAAAACAGCAGAGAGGAGTTGGACAAGAAAAGAAAGGAATCCCCTGAGAGTGTGAAACTTTTTCTGGACTATACAGCTATTTCTGATATTTCAGGAATTGCCTTAAATAAATGGAAGATCCAAACGACCTGCTTGTGGAACGGTGGAGGATGAGTGGAGCCTGCAACCTGCAACCTGCAACCAATTCTCAATTGCATTTTGTATTCATTGGACTGGTAATGGTGAGCCGCAGCACAGTGAACATGAAATGCAAAGTGCCACAGAAAGAAAGTGCTTGTGTTACTAAACAAAAAGGTTTAGGCGATCCTCTAAACCAAAACGTTTGTTGATCCTCAGTTACAATAGACACACATACAGCATTGTTCATGTGTCTTAGTAAGCATATAAGGTAGCGCAGATGGTTAAGGCATCCACTGCGGACATCTGCAGCATGCAGAGCACAGACTTGAAGCCTTTTAAGATGCAACACGTCCTCGACCCTTCTTTTATGAAGGCGTCCCCTCCGTATGATGGGGAACGCTATACAACCCGTGGAGTGGAGTATAATGGACATAAGGTGTGGATATTCTTAAAAGGATTGATGCATGTGTGTGTCTGTTTGTATTTCCAAAACGCTTGCAGGTATAATCCTATGTGCTGTTCATCCCACTAAAAGCGAACTTTGCCGCTGCATTTAGGAAGCAAACTGTGTTGTTAAATGAAACATATGGGAACCTTATTTTAGGTAGAATGAAGTCCCGCATGAACCAAGCAGAGGTAGATGAAGGGTTCCTGCCGCTCAGGCGTCGGCACCGCAGTCACTCGTAATAATGATCATTTTATCTGAGCATGGTCCTGAGAGATCGACTCTCCTTCCAAAGCGTACAGCCCCCCTCTCCATCAGCGCTAGCAGTGACGCCCAGCTCGGGTTTATGCATATGTATGGAAAGACCAGGATGCCATGAGCTCAGGTGCAAGCAAAGGCAATCACCAATTTGACTGTTGTTGGGCTGCTAATATGCGGTAATTTACAGGGTCAACGGGCCCCTCATAGCCCTGTGCCCCATGCCACTGCACCTGCTGCACCAATGGTAAAGTGCACAGAAGCATAAAGAGTCAGCAAGCACCAGCAGGAGTGTGTGATGAATGGACCAAGAAATGCAGGAGCATCTGCCGTCCGCTGGGAAAACACGAACATGGACTTCAAACAAAATATTATCTCCAAGCCTAAGACTGAAAGAGACATCTTCAATCATGAGGAGCACAAATAAATGAATGCTTGCAGTGATTAATTTGTTTTTTTTTAAACCTAAGTGCCGGTGCTCATGCCACCGCTGTTGCTGCACACGTGTAAAGCTGGCGCTGCACCATTAGTTTAGTGCCCTATTGGCTAGTTCTCCTGTTGGGGGAGTAAATCATTAGGGGCCCCTTGTACAAAGCATTTTTGCAGTGGGAAACGCCCAACCGCAAAAATGCTTTCACAAATGTACCAAATACAAATTGTGATTCAGTAAAACGCTACCTACTTGCAATTAGTGTTTGCGATTTGGTATTTAAAAGGGGCGTGCTTACGCCATTTCTTCCAATTACTGAATCTGAATGGGCTGTATGAAAGTTTTGCGACCGAATTAAGGTCAAGTTTTACTGACTCCCTGAAGGAGGTGGTAACCCATTTGCAAATAGGTACGGGACCTTTGAAGAATGGAAAACAAATATTTTTAAGGGCAGGCGGCTGTCCCACGGACCCCACTGTCTACTCTTAAAAAATTAAACGAAAAAGCTTATTTTTTTCTTTTTAAATGCATCCCATTATCCTTTAAGGAAAACGGGCGGCGTTAAAAAAAAAATAAACAGACTGCTTTATTAAAACCCAATCATAGACATTGTGGTCTGCTGACCTCAGCATGCTGCCATTTCTGTGATGGCTGTGATTTCTAATGGGTCTCAAATTGCGACCTACCTCACTAATATGCATGAGGTAGGTCTATTTGTCACTTGCTAGCAATCGCTAATGAAACTCAAAAGAGTTTCCTACATTAGGAATTCCGATTTCAAAATTGCGATTCATAGAGAATGGCAAATAGGAAATCGGTATTCCTGACGCTAGTACATCCTGCCCTAAGTCTTGTTTTATTTTGCATTCTTCGAATGAGGAAAGCAAAAAAGGGCTGGGATGAAAAAAAGAAATTAAAAAAATCAGTCTGGACACAGTACTTACTCTTTACAAGAGGTAAATCAAGTTATACCTGGCGGCACTCATAGATAAGGGGCTGCTCAGTGGGTTAGCTGCTTTGCAGTTGGTTGCGGCAGCACTCTTCACTACCGAAGCCTGAGCGCTGTGGAGCTTACAGAGTGACCAAAAAATAAATGTGCGCCCTATAGGAGGGGATCTTAAATGCACATAATGCTGACTCGAACCCATTGTAATGCAAGATACAGCAGGATTTATTTAGGAAAAGAGGTCTACATACATCTGCAATAAACACAGTTCAACTACTAACTCTTGAACATGTGTGGTAAAAGGTATGATGGGAAGGTAAAAGACCCCACGTTTCTTTCTGCAGCTCCAACGGTAATCACGCACCACAAAGAGCAAGCAGCACCTGGGCTGAAGACGGAAGCAAGTCTGTTCTGAGAGGCGAGTAGGGACTTTGGCATCTGTGAATAGGGGGCTGTGCTGAGAGCCCTAGCTGTGAGCTAAAAGTTGTTGTGACGTGTAAGTAGTAGTTTAGTGTGTGTTTTCTAGGCGGTGTGATAGCATTGCGGCTGTGCCCTCATGTAATGGCGTGAGCAAGGTGGTAAAGGAATCCTATATTCGGTTGGTACAATAGAATCAACTAGCAGTGAGAAGGACTCAGAACATTTATAAAGAAATAACACAAGGATGTGATTGGTTACTGATCATATCTCCTTACATTCTTGTACGGCTGCTCACAATCACGCTTCACAGGTGACCAGAGCTACAATTACAGAGCCCAGGTCTAGGTGGGGAAAATGACTCATTTTAATGATGCTGCCTCACTGGGGGCACATATGACTTGGCATGCTTGCGGTAGGGTCAGAAATGACTTCTCTAAATAAATGTAGCACAGGAATACCATTATGCTTGCCTTTTGAACACTTTTAGCTGGGACTTAAACATCAGTATGCCGTACATCGTGCCCTTTATATACCGAACAATGCTAATTAGTGCATGGACTTTTAAAATAATTAATCTGCAAGGCGCGGATCATGCCCGGACAGCCTCAGCTGCCTGTAAAGCCCTGCAGCCTCTATCAGACACTAATGCAGCAAACGGCATGCGAAGAGGAAACATGCTGCACAACTTGTGACCCTCGGCAATCCGATACACTGCAGTTTAAGAGGCACGCTGCAACGTTCTCCCCTCTTCCACGGTGGTATGCTGCTAGGCCCAAGATCTGCTCTCTGTGCTCCTTCACGCAAGAGATCTTTTTTTCCACGCTGCTCGCTTTTTAAAAGCAAGAGCTGAAAATGGTGCCTCAGTGATGTGTGAAGTGTATGCGCTTCGCAACGGAGTTTGTGCGCTCAGGGTTATTACACTAAATGCACACTCCCTACAGGGAACACTGGCCATTAGGAATTTATGACTATAAGCCCTCGCTAAGTTACAACATTCCAGTAAAACTTACTTTGGACATAAGATTGTTACAGTGAAAATGGATCTATCTTGTTTGTATTAATTGGTGTTGTAGAAACGCTCATTTTGAGTGAAGTTCCTGGCATAAACTGTGCAGTGATAGGGTTCAGTTCAGTGTGTATTATTTGGTGCTCTCCTGTGTGTGTTCTTTGATGCAGTACAAGGCTCCACTTCTGAGCAAAGAGCTTGGAACACACTGTGCAGTGATAAGGCTTCTCTCCTGTGTGTACAATTTGATGCCGTACAAGGGTACTCCTATCAGCAAAGCGCTTGGAACACAGAGTGCAGTGTTAAGGCCGCTCTCCTGTGTGAGTTCTTTGATGCAGTACAAGGTTCACCTTCTGAGAAAAGGTTTTGGAACACACTGTGCAGTGATGAGGCCACTCTCCTGTGTGTATGCTTTGATGCTGTACAAGGGTCGACTTACGAGAAAAGCGTTTTGAACACTCAGTGCAGTGATAACACTTCTCTCCTGTGTGTACGCTTTGATGATGTACAAGGGATCTCTTTTCATCAAAGCGCTTGGAACACACAGTGCAGTGATAAGGTTTCTCCCCCGTGTGTTTTCTTCGGTGCTTTAGTAGATTTCCCATTTGATTGAAGCTCTTCTCACACATGGTGCAGTGATAAGGCTTTTCTCCTGTGTGTATGCGTTGATGCCGAAGAAGAATTCCTTTTGAGTGAAGCTCTTGGTACATACAGTACAGTGATAAGGCCTCTCTCCTGTGTGAACGCTTTGATGAGGCCTCTCTCCTGTGTGTACGCTTTGATGAGGCCTCTCTCCTGTGTGTACGCTTTGATGAGGCCTCTCTCCTGTGTGTACACTTTGATGCCGTACAAGGCTATTCTTATGAGCGAAGCGCTTGGAACACTCTGTGCAGTGATACGGCCTCTCTCCAGTGTGTGTTCTTTGATGCTGTAAAAAAGTTGCCTTTTGAGTGAAACACTTTTTACACGTTTCGCAGGGATATGGCCTGAGGCTGGTGTGTACTTTTTTGTGCCTCCCAAGAAGTGTCTCATTGATAAATCCTTTGTCACACACATTACAAGCAAAGCGTCTCTCCCTCATGTGCATTCTGCGCCGTTTCTTGAAGTAGATATTTTGAGTTATATTCATCTTGCCTCCGAAACCTTTATGGCTTTCTTTCCCATTCATATTTTCTAGATGTGATTGTTGTTCTGCAAAATAGAAAAAACATTGAAAATTACATGAAGAAAATATTTCTTGAAAAAGCTGCATTAATATATGGAGAAGTGAACAGTTACAATTCAGGGGAAAAAAATGTAAGTTCTAGGAAAAAGAGTCACCCTTCCCTTTGAGACACAAATGGTGGCTAGTCCTCCTACATAAAGTGCGTTGAACTGGTACTGCAGCAGGAGCATGCTGGGAAATCAAGTGATTCACAAGTACCACTGTTTGACATGGAGTTTCTGGTTGGCTAGGGTAGGCACCTAAGCCAGGCAGAATCCACCACTCTAGTCAGGGTAAGCCAGATACACACCTGAGATAACCTGCGCTCACCCTCTGGTAGCTTGGCGCAGCGCAGTCAGGCTAGTTTAAAGAGGCAATGTGCAGAGCATTTGTGCAACACACTCGCGCAGCAACACAGTGAGTAAACCACAAAAGGGAATCCATGCAGGATTATGTAAAAATAAATTCTATATTGTACATCAAACAAGACCAAAATGACTTAAATCACACCGTTCGCGCAAATAATGCAGGTTTGACAGAGAAAAACACAAATTACTATGAAAACATAGGTCACAGCGCACCTGAGCTCCTATTACATTTCATACGGTAACTGTAGTGAACGTGGTTGACGTGATTGCATTTAGAAACCCAACGTACAGCGCAGGAGCACCTACTAAATGCTAAACTGTAATTGAGCTTGAGTCTTCCAGCAGTACTCCTCTATGGACGGCCCTGCGCCATTCTTGCGGTCATCTCCAGAGCAGAGACAATGCTGTACAAGAAATGCCCCTCACGCTCTTGCGAATTTGGAGCCCGTCAGGACACTCGAATCGCGTCTCTTTGCCCTAGGGAAACCAAGCCACCCGTGAAGGGGACCATTAAAGAAATGGGGTGACCCAAAAGGTTCTGGACCTGGGTGTCATACGTTATAGGAAAACAGTGGTCCAAGACCTCTATAGTTTTTTAAAATGAATTAATCAGCACAAAATCATCCAATCAACATTTATGAGCATCTACCTAAGTATGCTCTATACATTCATGTGACCATTAAGTATAGACATAGGGGCATAAAATAACATAAGCGACAGTACTATTTGGATAATAGTTTTAATCAATTATCTACTGGTAAAAGTTCATCATAATATTTACATTTATAACACATTACATATACCAAGAGGTTGCCCCAAACGGAGCGTGCAATTTAGCAAAAGGAAGTGCAGGAAGATAGTAAGTGTTTGAAAAAACAGAAGAATGATAGGAGTGATAGCAAAAAAACAATTCAAAAATACTTTTAAACAAATAGGCGAATCTACAGGTCATCCAGCCTATGTAAACCTGACCACTAACAATTATGAAACAACTCCTTATTGTCACTATTTTTACAATAAATCAATCATAGATTGTGCACATCTATACAGTGAACATAAGGGTTTGGGTATTTACAACATAGCGTCGACGTTTCGACTCGTCTTGTGGCCTCCCGGTTAATTATGCCTGGGCCATGCGAGTCTTCATCAGGACAATAGATGGGACAACCAAAGGGTATAACAGGTGACCCCAATGGGTGCAACAGGAAATTGTTCCCACACTAGGACCAGACTCTCTCAGTCCTGATAATCATGAATGAATTGGTAAGCATCAATCTACAAGTTTTTGTGCAAGCCGTATCTGATTGCGGGTGTAGGCACAGTCAACCTCTCCGACCGAGAAACGAAAAACTCTTATTTCACTTCTTGACAATCTCGCCGAGTTAAAGCAGGTTTGCCACACATCTTGCACGCAGCTACCAGCGGACAAACTATTATTTCACTTCTTTACAGTCTCGCCGAATTAAAGCAGGTTCGCAAGATGTGTGGCGAACCTGCTTTAATTCGGCGAGACTGTAAAGAAGTGAAATAATAGTTTGTCCGCTTGTAGCTCTGTGCAAGATGTGTGGCAAACCTGCTTTAACTCGGCGAGATTGTCAAGAAGTGAAATAAGAGTTTTTCGTTTCTCGGTCGGAGAGGTTGGCTGTGCCTACATCCGCAATCAGATACGGCTTGCACAAAAAACTTGGAGATTGATGCTAGCCAATTCATTCATGATTACCAGGACTGAGAGAGTCTGGTCCTAGTGTGGGAACAATTTCCTGTTGCACCCATTGGGGTCACCTGTTATACCCTTTGGTTGTCCCATCTATTGTCCTGATGAAGACTCGCATGGCCCAGGCATAATTAACCGGGAGGCCACAAGACGAGTCGAAACGTCGACGCTATGTTGTAAATACCTGAACCCTTATGTTCACTGTATAGATGTGCACAATCTATGATTGATTTATTGTAAAAATAGTGACAATAAGGAGTTGTTTCATAATTGTTAGTGGTCAGGTTTACATAGGCTGGATGACCTGTAGATTCGCCTATTTGTTTAAAAGTATTTTTGAATTGTTTTTTGGCTATCACTCCTATCATTCTTCTGTTTTTTCAAACACTTACTATCTTCCTGCACTTCCTTTTGCTAAATTGCACGCTCCGTTTGGGGCAACCTCTTGGTATATGTAATGTGTTATAAATGTAAATATTATGATGAAATTTGACCAGTAGATAATTGATTAAAACTATTATCCAAATAGTACTGTCGCTTATGTTATTTTATGCCCCTATGTCTATACTTAATGGTCACATGAATGTATAGAGCATACATAGGTAGATGCTCATAAATGTTGATTGGATGATTTTGTGCTGATTAATTCATTTTAAAAAACTATAGAGGTCTTGGACCACTGTTTTCCTAACCCGTGAAGGGGAGCAGGGTGGCTTTAACCCTCTTCTAGACCCAATCCGCCTCACAGTACCTTTGTGGGTGCAGGGTCACTGTCCTCAGGGCATCTGTAACTTGCTAACAATGTTGTCATGTCTCAGGAGTAGGACCTGACGTGGAGAGCTTCGTGCACTATACGCGTTAAAACCAGAGGGCGAGGCTGGCTGGAATGAGCCTTAGAATGCTGGCCCGGCACATGTTACAGAACGTGTCGTTGAAAGGCCTGCCTTGAAGGCTTTATGCAGCTCCTGTAGCTCTGCAGCCTTAGACGCTGGACTGTACCATCAGAGCAGTACAAGTCTTCATGGGGCTGTTCCTCGAGTCTCGCGACCAGAGGGGCCACACTAGTTTATTCTTGGTGGCATCTGATGGTGGCGATATCTTGCCAGACTCCAGGGGTGAGGGTCACAATACAATTTAGCTGCAGTGAGCACGATGCTAAAGGACGTGTTTGTTTCTCTGGTAATGCCTCCAGGCGAAACAACACTGTTCACGCTAGAGAAAAAACGCTCACCACATGCTGGTTTGTAAAACATGGAACACTTCCCTAGAATGCACAAAGGCACTCCCCTGGTCAGAGCGCTGCACTGTAGTCCCATGGTGCACTGTCATGTAATGCACAAAGTTTTACCTTGGTGCAGAAGGGAGTACTGGCGACATGCTAGCCCTTGTAAAATGTGCTCACCCAGCAGAAGTCTTGGAGAAAAGAGGCAACAAGGTCTTTGATGGCCCTAAGACCTCGAGAGAACAGGGGGCAAGCAAACAAGCCCTCGGAGAGCATTTCGGGGCACAAAAGGAGGTGGCAGGCAGCAGACAGCACTTACAGTTAGGTTGCAAATTGGTAGTCCGTCCTGCAGCCCAGCTGCAGCAGGTCAACACAACAAGGCAGTTAGTTGAAATGGTTGTTGCTCCTGGCAGCACAGCAGTCCTCATGGCAATGAGCAGTTTGTAGAGCCAACAATGTCTGGCTACAAGTCCAAAGCAGCGTCTAAAAACATGGAATCAGAGCTCCAGTACATATACTCAAAAATGTCTTTCATGAACGGGTGTTTTCAAACGAAACCTCAGAAGTGTGCAACAGTCCCTTGCAGCCCATTCCTGGCTCCAGACGATCAGTAGGGGGTAAATCAGCCCTTTGAGGGAGGGCAGGACACAACCTATTCAAATGCAAGTGTGAATCACCTCTCTCCCAGCCCAAGAAGACTATCAGCATGCAGATGAATGCAGATGTATCCCCTGTCACACCCAGCCCCTTCCATTGGGAAAGCTTGGTTGTCATGCCTCTTCCAAACATGATAGTTGCAGGGGTTTCCTCTGTGGTTGAGTGAGGGGGTCAAACAGTAACCTCAAAGAATAGTGTTCAAAACACCTTCGAGGTCGAGCTTCCCCAATGTAGAATGCTGAACAGCTTTCTTTAGAGCACTCATGAGGCGTTCTACCAGACCGTTGGCCTGGGGTCAAAGGGGAGTGCTTTTTTGATGCTTTATATTGCGGTGATTTAGAACGTTTTTGAATTCTCGACTATTAAAAGGTGGGTCGTTGTCAGATTTTAAGATTGCAGGTACAAGTCATTACACAAAGATGCCATCTAGGTTTTGAATAACCCTGCTCATGTGTAGTGGATGAAAGGTCTTCTACCAACGAAAAATGTGAGTATTGATCAACAATAACTAGAAGATGATGTCCAGTCTCTGGAGGGCCATATAAAATCAATAGCAATTCTCTCCCAAGCATGATGGGACAATTCTGACATAATCAAAGGTTGCTGACTAACTTGAGATGAAAGACAGTTGCATATGTGACAAGTCTTCAATTCTTTTTTGACCCTTTTGTCAAGATACGGAAACCAGACTCGATCACGGAGAGCTCGCTTAGTGGCAACTATTCCTTGATCTCCTTCTTTGGCAAATTCGACTACTTGTTGTCAGAGACTTGGTGAATAACAATCTGTGTACCTTGCAGAATGAGGCCTTCCTGCGTTACTGAAAGTTCATCTCTTACATTTCTGAACTTCATATACGCTGTCATTAGTGAGAGGTCTAGAATACTGGTTCCACAACTTTTAATCTTGACATGCCACTACCTTGGCTTGTGGCAGTGGCAATTTGCTCTAAAGACATGGCAGTTGGTGTACTCGATTCCACAATAAATTGGATGTAATCCTCCACTGTCTTACATGGGGTACCAGGGCATAATCAGACAGTTCCTGATCTTTCCCTGGACGATGAAGAATCGTTTAGTTGAATTCTTGTGACCTCAAACCCCACTACTCAATTTGAGGAGGCATTTTTGCTGTGGGATTGCCAAATACCATCAACAATGCTTGGGGATCAGCCACTAATGTGAAGGGCTTTCCATACACAAACACATGGAAATTATTCACAAGCCCAAACCAGTACCACACTTTCTTTCTCAGGGTGCGAGTAAGCACGTTCAGTTTGTGACTGGCTCTATTGGCATGTACCACGATATGTCTCCAGGCATTTGGCGGTCCCTTGTGCTGTGCAAGGATTGCGCCTAACCCTACAGGGCTAGCATCAACTACAACCTCTGTATAGAGTTTTGGATCGAAGTCGGGCATTTCAATGGCGCTCTCAATGGCTTGTTTGATTTTTTGGACGCTCTTCTATTGTATGTATCTAGAACAGTAATTGACCGCTCCAAGAAATGACTGTATCATAGAAATGCCTTGTGGGGGTTTTGCAGTAGACAATGGTTGCACGCTAGCTGGATCAGGTTTCATACCCCCATCACAAAAGACATGGCTGAAGAATTTCAAGCTTTTCTTGTGGAATTCACATTTGTCTTCATTCAGAGTTAAGGCTGCATCATTCAGCAAACGACATACTTGCATGAGAGTTTTGAAATGCTCTTTCTGTGCAGCCCCATAATACCAATATATCACTACAGTTAAATGCATTTACTACAGGCTATATGATAAGTCAAATGACGACTTGGAAAAGTTCTGCAGCAGAGGATACACCAAAATTCAATCGCTTGTAGCAAAACAAACCAATATGCGTAGAAAAGGTTGCAACGTATCTGGATTTTTCTTCAAGTTCCAATTAGTAAGATCCTTTATTTAGGTTGAGTCGAGAGAAGAACTCTGCGTATTCAATTCAGTTATTATATCAGCAATGTGCGAACTGTGAGGTTTCTCTCACTCAGTTGTCTTGTTGGCCTGATGCATGTCAACACTTATGCTTACAGCTCCTTCCCTGTCTCTTTTAGGCACTGTTACAATGGGAGAAAGCCATGGTGTTGGACCAATGGAGCATTCAATGATGCCATGTATAAGTAAAAAATGAAGTTTCTTTTTAACAGCTTCTTGTAAGTGAAACGCAACTCGTCTATGTTTTTTTTTTGTCAAAGTTAGGTTTATTATTATTTAAAACAGAAACATGGGGGGGGTAGCAATTAAACCAAAGCCCAAATGCAACATGGTGGAGCAAGACAAAACCCCAAATAAGCAGGACCCCTATCACACAAGCTAGCTCTCTGAAGGATACAGCTTCTGACAGAAATGGGGTATACCATGCGACCTGCCAAATGAAGAGGAGAAGTTGCAAAGGCTCAAGGCAATCGCACTCCCGTCGGCTGGTATAGTGGCCTACAGTCCAAAGGCTAAAGTGAATAGCCGCCGCATTGCGGAATGTCAATCGGAGTGCTTCCCCAAGTAGTTTCCCTTGTGGGCATTGTCGTAAAAGAAATGATAAGAAGGAACAAACACACAAACAACAAAAAAATACGGAACCCCCTCCCCACCCAAAACCCTCCCCCCTCCCCAGTGGTGGTAGCAACTTAAAAAAGACGGAGGTCAAGTACACATATTGTCAGGGATTCATAGCTGGAAGAGGTGGAGGGCTCTAACACTAGCAGGACACACTGCAGACGGAAGACCCTTGGAAAGAAAAGCGACCAATGGGCCCCAGCGGAATTCAAAGTTCTTAAAATCATCCCTAAAGATGTCAGCCATCCGCTCTAGACTCAGTAGCTTCCATAGGCGTGAATGCCAGAGGGAGGTGGCCGGCGCCTACTTCCTTTTCCACGCCGCAGCCAGGGTGAGCTTGGCCGCCCCAATGCAGAGCCACACAATCTTTTTATCTGCCTTAGTCTGATGTTCGAGACTTGGATCACGGAGACCTTGTAGGGTAGTAGCCATCGATGTAGGGATGAAGTAACCCAACATCTCTTTAATATGGGCAAGAATTTCCTCCCAGAACGGACGGATGCTGGGGCAGTCCCACCAGATATGCTGAAAGTCCCCTAGTAGCCCACATCCCCTCCAACATCTGTCAGGGAATATCTGTCTCGGCTTGGCTGGGTATAGGTACCAATCCATCATGGTTTTCATGTGCGCCTCCCTAAGTTCCAAGGAGTGATTAAACTTTGCGATATCTGACCATAAATGCGTCCACTCCTCGTCGGTGATTTCTTGTCGAAGGACTCCCTCCCACATGGACATGTATCGGGGTCTAGGAGAAATCACAGTGGAAAGTAAGAACCCGTATATGACACCCTTCATGGAGGAGGTCTTGGTGAGAAAGGCCTCAAATTTCGTGAGGGGCCGTGTAGCTGCGTCTCTCACCTGAGGAGATAGTGCCCAGTGAAGTAGTTGTGCATGATGATACCGTTCATAGTCCCCAACCCCATAGTCCCTCCTACAATTGTCAAAGGTGAGCGGATCGAAGTTATGGAAGAGATGTGTTAATGCAAGGCAGCATGCCTCCTTCCAAGCCTCAAAGAGTCCCTCTTCTAGCTCTGGGGGGAAGCTGGATTGAAGTGTTTTGGCATAAAAGGGGAGGGAAAGGTAGTCCACTTGTCATCCTTAGAAACCGAGTCCCAAACCTTCAAAGTAGTGCGGGTGGGGGTGCTGATATAAACATTTTTGGGCCTGTCGCTCTTGGGCCTCCATACCAAATCCCAGATCATCCTCCTTGCAACGCTCCGATCCATATGTAACCAGTGTTTTTCTGACTCCTGTTGTGTCCATTCTACCAATACTCGGAGTTGCGCTGCTTTGTAATACAATTGAATGTCGGGAAGCCCCACACGCTCTCCTTCCTCGGTCTGCGCAAAATAGAATGTTTGAGTTTTCCCGATCCATGAAATAATGAAGGAAATTGACTTACAATTTCACGATGAGCATTCATAGTGTAGTTCCCGATATCAGTCCCATATCAGCAGCACTATGGAAACTCAGCAAACACTAAGCTGTTCCTTGAAGTACATAAATAGGCGCATTCACCACAGTTTTCTTAAGTTTCATCAGGGCTACAAATTTTTTATTTGACTTTTGAAGGTCGTTGAGGCAGCCCATGAGTATACTTTAGTCTTTGAATTCGTAAAGTTGTGGTACCGGAGATAATTCGTGATACATCTCCAGTGGCATAATATTTATCGACGCACAGCTGTCTTCATGTTGAATTGTCTTCACTTTGGTTTTTTCTCACATTCGACTAGCCCCATATGTGCATGCCTTTTTGCAGTAAATATTAATATTGCACAATTATCATGGTCCCTTTCATTGAAAACACACACGGAGGAATTCTGTCTCGATGATTTAGACACGATTATCAACTTAATTTTGCGTCGACTTGCCTCAATTGGTGTGACCGCTTAGCCTTGTGGGAGTACGTCAAATGTCACTGATGTAGCGTTTGGTCGGCCATTTTGTCTTCACGCTGCAACACACTTACTTTTATCTTCGCGTTGCAAGTCGTCACAAAATGATTCACTTTACCACAGTCTATGCATATCTGTCAAATGGCAGAACATTTACCTTCATGTGGAAATGACAGTCCGTATCTGTAACACATTTTGTTTTTCTGTGGAGACAGGACCTTGTGTCCCTCTGCCTTGTACCTTGGCTTACTTTTCGTGCTCATGACCGACGCACTTTGGGCACCTACGGCCTCCATGTCAGTCACTTGGCGATAAGTACGCTAGTCAGCGCAAGCAGCCTTGAGGACTTGATACAAGCTCAGTTTCCATCAGCATTCGTCGTTGAAATTCTTACGACAGACATCCATTGATCACTCTGAGGAGGGTAGACTCCTTATCATAAATTAATTGAATTTACAGTTCTTTACCAAACATCCAGTCTTTCAACAAACTCATCAATGGTCTAACCTGGTCTCTGGATGACTATATATCTTTTATAATTCACATTTGGCACTGGCTTAAACTTGACATTAAAGGCCTTTTCCATTTGCTCATATGTATATTCACCTTCTTGTAAATTCTTTTTCATGGCTTCTTTCCTCCTTCACCGGATATGTTTCTCAAGATACTTTATACTCTTTTTCATCTATTGCATCTATGAAGTCTTCAAAAGTCTCTATCCATCCATCTATCGCCAATATTCAGTTTTTTTGCAATAACAAACACAGTTGGCGGTTTTATGAATGCTGCAGCCGTATATACATTGCAGGACAGTAGTGGTCTCTCAGGCACTTCCTGTGGAACTTGATCAGACAGAGCTTCTCTAGCGCCTCGTGATGTGCTGGCTTTGCGGACAGCCTTAATGACTTTTGGAGCTTGGATCTCGTCCTGGCTCTCCATCGGAGCTGTGTATGTTATGGCTGTCTAAGGAGTTGTTCTGGGCCCCTTATGTGGCAGCTTTGGTGGTGGGCCGCTTCGTCTGGGGAAACTCAGCAAACCCAACCCGACCCTCTTTCTGGGACTGCTCTCCAGCATGTTGTGAGACGATGATTTGTTGATGGTTTAGAGAAGGAGATACATATTTGTACACTACAAGTACATGAAAGCAGATAACACTGGTCGATTTTGTGCTTAAATGTTTCTTCACACACACCTGGTTAATCTCTGCTTCATAGCATGTGAATTTCAGTGTAATGTGAACTGAACTATTTCTGTGTGCTTTCCTTGTCCACCTTTAGTTTTCTTACTCCACATAGTGTAATCGTATTAATTTGCGTAAAGGCGTCATATATTCTATTAGAAGCTGTTTCGTTCAGTTCCTGTCCAGCGACATGTAGACTTTCAGTGTCGCTGTCTTTATCTTCGAGCATTTTATGCAGGCTGGCACTGTGCTGAGACTCCACCAGTGCCATCATCGATTCTGCACTTCAACTGAGGCACATGTGGCACATGGCAGTGCGCTTGACCATGGCAAACTCTACGGAAGAGCGCTTTTAGTGTACGGGCTTCGTATCCCCTATCTTGTCACCAGTTATAGCTTCCTGCCAGCCCAGGTACTCGCCAATAACCAAGCCACACACAGAGAGTAGTTGAACACATCTTGATTACACTGCGTGTACGTCAGAACTCAACATTCTACACCGGCCTTTAACTCATCTCTCCAGCGCTTACAACCTTACCGATGATATACCTTGGAAGTCACTCATGAAGGATCGATGCTACTACTGCAAGAATAAGCTTGTTAGTTGCACTGAAGAAAACAGCTATTGAATTTGGTAGACATTGCCCTCTCTACAGGGTCACCCCCAAACTGGTGCCTTCACCCTTCCTATTATTGCTGAATTTGTTTCTATTGGCCTTAGGACACCCTCTGTTCTACGCCACTGTGAACCCATGTGGTACCCTTTGTAAAAGCTCTCATGACCAACTAGGCTACCCCACTGGTACTTCCTAGCTGTCCGCGGCCAGGACCTGGCCCTAGGCCACCCAGATGCCACTGGTCTTTGCCCATCCACAGAGTGGGGGTAGTTACCCATGGCATATAGCACCCATTCTCCACTCTTCCCCCCATAAGGGCAGTTATAGACAGCCACTGATCCTCCAGCCTAGGGTCCGTACCCTCAGGCTGACCAGAAGTCACGGGCGAGGCTCTCCTCCCCCTACCTCTCTTCCTAGGGTTCAGCACTCTCCTCCTTTGAGAGGCCCCCCAGAACACAACTCTCCCACCAGTTCAGGACCTCTCTCTAGCAACTGGTCTCCAAGCCCACGGTCTAAACCCTCAGGTTGCACCGGGGTCAGAGGTGAGGGCTCCCTCCCTCTACACCCTCTTCCAGAGTTCTGCACCCTCCCAACTGGCGCGGTACCCTTAAAAACCAAGCTGGTCATGACACTGGTTACAGATGTCCCACTCTCCAGGTCAGGCAGATCCTGAACCTGTCCTCTCAACCCAGGGATCAACCCCTGCGGTTGAATACTTGCCTGGTACGCCAGGACTTCTGGGGGCGCACACAGCCTCAACCCCATGAGGGTAACACATGACTCATGTGTCGTGTGAAAGTCTGCCTGGCGCAGATCTCCCGACCCCTGTTCATCTGACAGCACGCGAAGATCCCCCAAGACAGTAGTGGTGTCACCATTGCCATTCAATGGTGACTCAGTCCTTCTGGCTTGCCCCTGACCCACTGGTTTTTCCACTGGGGAACACATCCTCCTCTCACCCCTCAATCCGGACTTCTGCACCCTCCCAACTGGAGCGGTACTACCAGACACCAGAACCACTGGAGCTCCGTTTACAGATGCTCCAGGGTCTCCTAACACTAGGAGATCCCCCTCAAATGGCTTCCTAGTACAGTCTAGGCCCTCACCCTGGTGTTCCCTTAGGGAACCCTTCAGGCCCTGAGACTGGGTTTCAGGCACCTGGGGACAAACAGTCCCACACTCACTCCTACTCCACTGAGACAGGACGTGAGCCCCTACACCCCTCCCACTACACTGGGACCTAGCTGGGCTACACTGAATCTCTTCCCCCACACAGGACGGAAAGATACCCAAGCCGCTTCTTTTGGAATCACTCTCCAATGCCTTGGAAGAACTTCGGGCGCTTACCCAGAAGTCTGCCTCCTGTGCAAGTTCCCAAGAATTAAAGGAGTCACACTCCAACAGGTGTTGCACAACCCCGGCAAACAATGACTGAGCATGTGCTCTTTGATAACCATATTGATCAGTCCCTCAAAATCATGTTCCGGGTTAACTGTCACCCAATCAACCAGTGCATCATAACATTCATCCGCAAACTCCCCCCACGACTGGTGAGACAGCTTCTTACTGCCCCTGAACTTCAACCTGTACTCCTCTTCTTGGGAACAAGGTACCATACTTTGGGAACTGGGAATGGGACTTCCTGCACTCAACTCCATATTGCTGCCAGCACTGGACCCCACCCTCACTGGTGAATCCAGAAAACCACAACTGCACTCTGGGGATAATCTACCCTCCAGAGCTAATTTCTCCCTGGCGAAGGGCCCTCTCAGCCTCCGCCTTCATCTCCTGCGCTAAGACCCTTTCAGTCTCTAGCTTTTTCTCCTCCACACCCAGCTGCGCTATCTCCTTGGCGTGCTCTAACCTGAGCTTCTCCAAAGCCAGCTGATGCTCCCTTTCTTTCCTCCTATCTACCCACTCCTCTGGGGAAAGCGATGGGGCACTGCCCCAGACACTGGACCAGCTAGAGACTCCCTATCTATGGGGTCCTCACTATCTACTAGCGTCCCTGTCCTGTCATCTTTTTCCTCCCCTTCAGACTCCACAGGGCCCCCTCAGACCCACCACCCTCTTGGCTTGCGGCCATGGCCCTCAACTCCTCATTGCGCTCATGTTCCCATTTGTCCTTTTGCCGTTGGATCAGGTTTTCCCGAAGTTTTGACGGGTGTCTGACCCACTCACTGCTATGTCTCTCTCTCACAGAACCCCACTAACTCCCACATACCGTATCTAAACAGACCATAGAAATTAAAGGCAGACTCCATTTTGGCAGGGTGCTCTGAGACACGTGCAACACAGGAGACCTAGGTGAGAGAGCTGCAACAGGGGTACGTAATTCAAAAATGACCCTTTAGGAGAAAAAAATAAAATAAAAAACTCAGAAACAATAATCCCCAAACACGTGATTATCTAAATGCAGGGTTTGTAGTGCAACCAGTTGTCGCTGTGGTACTGCGCAAACGCAAGTCCTACCTCACCGCTGACCACCAATGTTAGAAACGTGATCTATGGTTGGCTAAGGCTTGCGCCAAAGCCACGCAGAGACCACCACTCTAGTCAGGGCAAGGGAGTTACACGCCAAAGATAACCCCTGCTCACCCCCTTGGTAGCTTGGCACGAGCAGTCAGGCTTATCCCGGAGGCAATGTGTAAAGCGTTTGCACAACACACACACGCAGCAGCAACACCCTAGGCACACCACAAAAAGAACTCCACACAGGTCAGCTGTGGGAATGCACCGGCAGTCCTGGCACTCACTGTGCCTCTGGAGCCCAAAACAATGCTCTACAAGCAATGAGGACGGGCACTGTGCACATGGGAGTCCCGCCCTGGGACTCTGAAAATAAACTCTGCCCCAAATGTTGCAGTTGCCCACTGTCACGTGGGGCAACTGTATCGTAATCTTGCCAACACGGGGAATAGCACAGGCCTCTCGTTGGAGATTAGACTGGAGAAGGGCTCAAAACGTTGCAGCTGCCAGCTTCTGAAGCGCAGCTGAGAAAATGCCACAAGCACCGACAATGTGCCTCGAGCGGCACAAACACGGCAGTGCATTCAGCCCCCCTTCACTCACTGGGGGCGCACTGGCAGATTTCTGGGTCCCGTGGGTGGGGGCAGGCACCGACAACGTGCCTCGTCTCTCTCCCACCCCTGGGCCCCTCCTCACCTGGTCGGGCGGTCTCTCTCTTTTTTTGGTCCAAGGAGCGCGGGGTAGGATTGTGGTAAATAAAATATTACCCTGGCAGAATTTCTAGGCATTAACAAAGTATCATGCATCAAATGAGAGACAGGATCCGTGGTGTCCAAGTTAAATGGGCTTTATTCCAATAACTCGAGTCAAAGGGAGAATCAGTTCCATCACCACAGAGGTTCAGGAAGGGTCTTCTAACAATTATTTACTGAACATGGGTTATATACATTTTATCTTGTACATAGGACGTAGGAAGGAACGCTCGAGGCAGAGCAAGAGAAAACATGAGATAAGAACATGTGGGTGTACACTTTGATGAGTCATAGGTAGGTGATAGGTAGGTGTCATAAGTGGGTGGGTACTTAGAGGAGGAGTTTGGATAGCTAGCTGGAACTATGCCCTAATTGTGCAACTTTGAGCATGACGTGCAATTGACGTGTAACTGGGAGGAAGCTGACTTTCAACCTAGTAGAGAGATCTCTTGTGTCAAGGCGACCAGCACATCTAGTACAACTGATATCTAGAGTCAGGGGATGTATTATCTGAAGCAATAGTTGTTCATCACTAAAAGACAGAGAGGGCATATTTATTCGTTCATTGCATGAGGGCTGTGAGCTCTTCTATGGATGCAAGCACTGTGATTTACTTAAATGGAGACAGAATGGCTAGGCCCTATCTCCCTCGGACCGGTTCTGTGTACTTTTCCTCACCGGGCAGGGATGCCACTCTGTACAGCAAACAGATAACTGTTATTCATAATACTGTCTTGGCAGGCTTCTTGCTGACGTGACTGCAGCTCAGTGTGCCAAGAGTCATGAAAACATTAATTCAGAAAGTGGTTTCAGGCTCAACCACAAAAAAGGGTTCAGTACGATATTTATTTAAAAGTGCACAATGCAAAATGCAAATACATGGGCCTTCATTTTAGCTTAACGTTTGGGAGACTTGATGACTTGACTTGCAGGACATGTTTGCAGAGGCCTAGTGATTCAGGCCACTACGGGAAATGCATGGATGACATGCACATACATGTAACATAGGGTATACGTAGGGGACATCTTGGTCAGGCAAAATTTCATTTTCCTCATTCCCTCCTTGTCCCCTACTTAACCCTTCAGGATACATCTATATTCATGAGACCGTATAGTTCATCATACAGAATCATTTGTTCATCTTTAACTCTTTGTTTACGTGGATGGGGAACACAGGCAGTGGCACACAGACCGCAAATCGCCGGGCCGCACTGTAAACAGAGACAGCAACCAAATATCATAAGTAGGATCATTCCTAGGAAGGTCATAACTTTCCATCCCCATGCCGATATTACACCCCAGAACCAACTGGACCAAGTCCATGTGCCTGGATCTTGATGTATGGCATGAGCAATTTTGTGGAGCCTTGTTATTGCTTCGTACACAGATGGTGCATTATCTGGGATGAAAATGCAACAACTAGATCGGATCACGCTACAAGCTCCGCCCCTATCCGCCAAGATGACGTCTAGAACAAGACGGTTTTGAAGAACGACAAGTCTAATAGCAGACTGTTCCTGGGTCAAGTTCGCCAGGGCAGATGCAGTTATATTTACAACTGTTTCAAGAGTCCTTGTTAACCTGCATATCAGTTTACTGTTTTGGACGGGACCTATGAAGAAAAAGAATCCTTTGTTGAAATCTGTATATTGCTCCCAAGCTGTTTCAGTCTGATCGATCCCTGCAGAATCTGTCTCTCTCTTTTGTCTAACATGTTCTAGTCGTGAATCTCTATGATAATTTGATGGGGCTAGAAAAACGGGTGGCAATAAGAATGCTATATAACAAGTCCCACCCCAGTCTAAGGGCAGATGTACATAGGCTGTCTGACCGCAAATGAAATAGGTATGGCGTGATGTTTTGAAAGAAGAAAGTCCTTTATCATTAAACTCTACTACAGTGTTACACTCGCTGTGTCCCATGAGTACTGAACCTTTCTTACTAACACATAGGTCACCTTTTGCTGGCAGGACTGATATAAACGGTGGACCTGTGTTTTGCTTGGGCTGAACATTTAACATTATAAAATTAACAGATGCATTTCCCTGCTCGTACTCTTCATTCTCTAAATCGGTTCCCCTTCTTTGCTTCATTCATTACTTTATTCAGGTTTCCATATATCCAGCCACCTGGATAAGCTATGTACCTTCTATCTATTGAGGTCATTAGAGCAAACCATGCTCCACATGAACCATTGTGTGAGAACGGTAAAGGGTAGAAGGGCAGAACTCCCTTAGTTTCTTGATAAGGAGGCAGTTGGCCACATACCCAGCAATCAGTCGCATTGCTGGTCTGGTGAGAATGGTGTAACATTCGAATAAATGTATTGTTACGTAGTGCAAGTCGATATGACAATTCATGAGGAGGCAGGTCACTGAATGTGTGCTCTGCGGTGCTGTTACTGGAAGAATGTATATGTGAGGAAATGGGAAAGAAAACATGTAGCAATAAACTGATACCAATTATAACAATGCACAGAATAAAAAGAATGATCAAGGTAACTATACATCTACTGCGTAATATCTTGCAGTATTTTTCCTTCTTATCTCTCTTCTTGCTATTCTCATATGTGATCTTATACATGTCAGAAATCAAGTCTAACCGATTCACCACCGAGTGGACTTAGACAATTAAACTACGTCTGACTTACTGGATCGCTACTTAAACCTATACTCCTGCTGTGGAGTCTTTTCTAGCAAAGGTCAGTGTTCTTTATAAAAGTTCCAAAGTTCCAAATAGTCCAAAGTATCTTTTGTAGTGATGAAGGTGAGTTCGGCCTTTACGTCCTTCCACCAACTTCGGCGTCTTCCAACGTGGCTCAAGGGGACTTGAACGATCAAAATTCCGGACACAAGTATAGAATCGTCTGGTGCTTATGGCATGTTCCTTGACCTGGGTGTTGTCAGGGAAGGCGGCAGCAACCTGTGAACAACAAGAGAGTAGTGCAGAAATCAAGGAAGCCAGGTAATCTGTCAGCATGTTACTGTCAACATCAGTTATTTACTTAAGCATAGGCGTACCTCACATATTTGGCGGTCTACCGAAAACTACTTCATAAGGAGATAGGCCTGTTCTGGAATGAGCTACCATTCGCATGTAAAAGAGGGCAACCGGCAAGGCCACCATCCAATCCACGCCTTTTTCTGTACAGATCTCAGCAACATTTGTCTTAATTGTCTGATTATGTCTTTCTACAAGGCCTGCTGCTTCTGGGTGTCTTATACAATGGAACTTCCATGTATAACCTAACAGAAGAGACACTTGTTTCATTAATTCAGAGGAGAATGGCTGGCCGTTATCTGAATAGATGACACGGGGCAATATCTGGGGAAGAACTCGCGCACTAATTGCCTGGCTGTTGTCACAGCAGTATAACCTGGAACTGGATATGCTTCTGTCCATCTAGATAGTGCACACATAACTACTAAGACATCTGTCCATTTGGATATAATCCGTCTGGAGAACCTCAAAAGGGTGGTCAGGAGGATGAAATCCGCCTTGTTCCACCGGAATGCCTTTACCTGGATTGAACTGGCAACAGATCATACATGTTCGCATATTCTGTAAGCTGTCTAACATTGCTTTTTCTCCTAAGTGTGCTGGACTATGAGCTGTGTTTATGATTACTTGTACCATAGAATCTGGGAGAAACCATGTAGCTTTTCCCTTAGTCATCCAACCTTGGTCAGTCTGAACCCCTCCTTGTTCAGTCCAATTCTTTATCTCATCTGTTGTGGCATGTGTCTGTATGTCGAGTACATCTTGAGTGGGATCCCTGACTGTCATACATGTTGTCAGTAATGGTACCTCTGTCCTTGTCGTGTCTGTTGGTGTCTGGGATGTCAGTTTAGCTGTTCGGTCTGCAAATGGCTGTAGGTAAATGTATTGCTTCCAACAGGGCTTGGATAAGCTGGCCATGCTGGATTTTGGTCCCATGGGAGGTCAAGAAACCTCTCTCCCTCCATAGTACCCCGAAATCATGAACAACGCCAAAAGCGTATTGTGAGTCTGTATAAATGTTTACTTTCAAGTGCTTAGCTCTTATGCAGGCTTGTGTCAGAGCGATGAGCTCTGCTGCTTGTGCTGACAGTGTGTCTATTTCCTGTGGTCACAGCATAGGCTGCTACTAATTCTCCTGCACTCGTTCTCATGCATGATCCATCTACATAGAGTGTCAGGTCAGGGTCTGGGAGTACAATATCTGTCAGGTCTTGTTTTGGTCTTGTCACTATATTCATTACTTCCACACAGTCATGTGGTGGTGCATTTACTGTACTTGAGGGCAAAAGTGTTGCAGGATTAAGAATATTACAACGTCTGATCTCTATGTGTGGCTGAAATAATGTTTTCATATCCTGTCAGTCTCGCTACAGTCAAATGTAAAACTAAATAAAAATAAAAAAGCATAAAATGTTTACTGTGACATGGAGTCGCTAAAACTGGCGCGTGACATAATGCTCTTTTTTAATTCCTCAAATGCCAAGGTGTGTTCTTGTGTCCTAGGGAGTACAGTCAGAGTGGCTGCCTCCTGTGTAGTTAACTGTATGAGTGGTTGGCTAGATACGCATACTGGGGAATCCATTGCCTACAGTAAGAAGTGAGGCCAATAAATGCACGAACTTCCTTTTGTGTCATGGGCTGTGAAAGGTTAGTAAGTAACTGAATACGTTCTTGTGTTAGCTGTCTACAGCTGACTACCCTCCTTGGAAAGCAAGTGTGACACCACTTGCTTTTCACAGAATTGCAACTGTCAGTGATGCATTCCCGCATTCTGTGACTGATCGTGCTGTAACCATGATGTCGTCTACGTACTGCATCAGTCCTGTGTTGGCAGGCATGCGAATACTGTCTAGCCGTTTCTTTAGTGCTTGACTGTAAATACTAGGGCTCACTGTCATCAATCTAGCAAAAATAAATTATACAAAAATAAATAAATAAATAAAAATGAATTTTCAATTGAAAAGCACAATTTTTACTTCCAAAAGCTCTGCAGTTTACAAAACAATCCTACTCTAAATCTTGGGAATAGTATGACCATACTACCTACAATATGTTCTCTAAATGTATTTGAATAAAATCCAAATTATTCTAACATAGACAGAAAACTGGGAGCCTCGCTACTCCTCACTCCTTTGAGAAGCAGCCCCTCCCTCTAGAAAGATGTTCGCGCTCGGAGTTTTGAATCAACTCCAAGCCGGGCTTCACTGTGATCTAAAATTGAATGACTGCCAGATGCTGGACTCATTGCAAGAGCGAAACTCCTGCCAAGTATTCTGTTTACACGGCTGAGGGACAAACTATTCATTTGTCTGAAGTCAATGAAGCTTTTAGTGTTGACTGTAAGGAAGAACAATTTCTTTGTTTGTACACAAGTCAGAGGGGCTGGGGAGGTAACTTCGCTACGAACTCACTCCTTGCTCACCTACCCCTCCCCTCAGAGCCAGGAGCTGGCTCAGTGTCAAACATAACAAATAGGAGACAAGCCTCTCACTCGTCTCTTCTTCTCTAAAATTGGGTCGCTGCCAACGCTGAGCTCATTGAAAGAGCCAAACGTCTGCCAAGTTTCTTAAAGAGTGAGCTGCAAGCCTCCTCCCTCCACATTCGAAGGAAGCTAGTGTAAGTCGGAGCAGTAGCCCTCCCTTTACATAAACATTTCTCGGCGGCTCATCACGGAGGCTCTGAGAGCTGAGAACAGCTGCCAAGTCACTGAAGACAGAGCTCGGTCTCGTCCGCGGAAAAGAATTGGAGTATGGCCAATAATAACAAGACAGGCACGGCAAGAGGGAAAAACCCTTCCTTTACATAAACATATACTGGAAGCCAGGACCTTCAAGGTCGAAAAACACATACTGAGTAATTCAAAACATATCAGTACCCAGGTCAGAGAGCTAAGCCAACATTCTCTAATTTCACTGAAGCCAATTTAAAACGTGGTAAAAAGCATTCTAAAATCAGTAATTAATAAGGACATATTTTCTGTAACTAAGTGACATGCTAGTACTTTAAAATAATCCTGTACTGCTACTTAAAAGCTCCACTTTCTAATAAACACTTTTGTCTAACTAATTCAGCTAGAAGGCAAGACATTTGAAACACGGGCATTTGTTTAGCAGGCAAATATACACACAGAAATATGGGACAATGTGCTTCTGCACACAAGGCTATGCATTTTGTAGTTGAGAGAAAAAAAATGAATTATCATGGACTGTTGGGGTGGGACTGTTCTCTGCATACATCGATTGAAGTGTCTCCACTAAATGTTTATCTGTAACCATCTGTGTAAGCATTGCAGCCTAACTGACCTCCGAATCAGACATAATAAATCCTATTTTCCAAGGCTGGTGGACATAAATCAGGCAGCATATTAAATGAACACTGCTTTTACCGTGCAAGATATTACCTTTCTATCAGCAGCCTGTCAAAGTACATAGGTGAGCCTTGAAACTAAATGCAAATTAAACTAATGTAGGGGACACATAGCAATGCATTAAGGATGGTAGTGTATTATAGCTATCAAAAAGGGTCACGTTCATTAATTTCTCAAATAGCCATTTTCCTAAGTAAGTGTGCAAGCACTTCTATTCTACCTATTCAAAGGGCCAGATTCATAATTTTTCAAACAAAATAAATAAAAAAAAACATGTTTTCTAAATGAGTCCATTAACTGTCACAACGCTATTCTAAAGGGCAGCTTGTATTGGGAAAAATATTCTGTAGAAACATTCCTATTTAAAAAAAAAACACACGGGTGTATTATACTAATTGATAGCACATTCTCCAATGGGTCTATTCTATAATTTCTTCTCAACCGTGAAAAACATTAAAGCACTCTCCGTGTAAAAACCCTTATCTCAATAAGACTCGTTTATTTACAACTACCGACCTCTGAGTCAAACACATTAAATCAATTGTTCCAAGGCAAACCCTTTACAAATACACTTCTTTACTCTCCATGCAAGATTTTACCATTCAATCTGCAAACTGACAAAGCACATAGGCAGACCCAGAATGAAAAAGTCAAGGAAACCTTTATCTCAATTTTCAGAAATACGCCCATTGGATAACATGGCAAATCGCACCTCCACACAAAACATGCTTTTTCCACCACTTCCACAGCTCGGATCCCTTTCACATTTTGCATCACATTAGTCCAAGCTATTCCCTAAATCCTCACCAAAAAGCAACCAAATCCCTCCACTGGAACGGGTACGAATTTCCGCTCAAAAACACGCCCCCCGCAAACACCAAAAAACGCCAAAATCCCTCAACACTTTGTTAAACAGCATGTTAAAACAAATACTGCCTTCTCAATACAAGATATTAACTCTTTGGCAGCTGAAGCACAATCATTCCCCAATGACTGCAGTACATGGGAAAGTCATGAACTCATCTCTCCACGTTATCACATAACACGTACGCACATCTTCAAAACATTTTCTCTAAGCACTTGAAAGAGATCCAGCTCTCTCCTGACTAACGTAATGATAACAAGCTCTGCACAAAACATAACCACATGGCGCTATTCACAAGCCATATTTACAAGAAACTCAACATGTCACAAAAATGACACGCTATTCACGAGGCATATTTACAAGGCGCTAATTACAAGGAACTCCACAGTAAACTTATAGCTCTAACTCTAACTCTAGCTAGTTCTTCTGAGAGGACGTGATTCTTTTTCTTTGGCTTTTTCCTCTGCTTGTTTGTTTCTCTCTACTTTGTTGAATTCTTTCTCTGATCACCTATGTGACTCTTAGCGCCATAACTCAATGGCATCTTTCTGAGAGGGTCTTGACTTTTTATACATAGCATGACCAGGTGTATCTCTTGGCGGGATGTTAACTGACTCTTCTAGTATACCTTTCCTGGTCCCTATCTGACGTAACTTTGAAAACAGTGGCATGTTTGAAAATCAATACAATGAAAACACAATACACAAAAATAGACTGAAACAATCAACAATCATTCATACAAGAAACATTATAACACTAAAACAGACACAGTCTAACCTGATACATGGAATAAAACATGTACTTGAAAACAATACACTTTGTGCACTGGAATACAGTACAACCATACCGGTCCCAAAAAATGAGACACGTCTTTACCGGGCCCACGTTTAACCGTGGACCCGTCTTGACCGTTTCCACTTTTTACAGTGGACCCGTCTTGATCGTTTCCACTTTTTACAGTGGACCCGTCTTGAAACTTGATGCATTCCCCATAGTGGTACTCACCGGGAAGCAGAACTTGAAACTTGAAGGCCTCGGAAACTTGACTTGACTACGCTTGCGCCTTGGAACAGGTGGACCTCTGGAGACCTCGGACCTTGCTCTCTCACGGGCTGGGCTCTGGTTGAGACGATCCGCGTTCCTCACCGCCTCGCATGGATGCCTGGTCGCAGTCCGTCCTCCTCCTGGGCCTGAGGGAGTAGCGGGAAATCCCGATGGCGTGCGCACTTGAAGTCCGTCACAGCTGTAGAAGGGGGCAAAGACTAGACCTACAACACCGGCGAGTGGGGAAAGGGATATGTTCCTGTTCGGGCGCCAAATTATGTGGTAAATAAAATATTACCCTGGCAGAATTTCTAGGCATTAACAAACTATCATGCATCAAATGAGAGACAGGATCCGTGGTGTCCAAGTTAAATGGGCTTTATTCCAATAACTCGAGTCAAAGGGAGAATCAGTTCCATCACCACAGAGGTTCAGGAAGGGTCTTCTAACAATTATTTACTGAACATGGGTTATATACATTTTATCTTGTACATAGGACGTAGGAAGGAACGCTCGAGGCAGAGCAAGAGAAAACATGAGATAAGAACATGTGGGTGTACACTTTGATGAGTCATAGGTAGGTGATAGGTAGGTGTCATAAGTGGGTGGGTACTTAGAGGAGGAGTTTGGATAGCTAGCTGGAACTATGCCCTAATTGTGCAACTTTGAGCATGACGTGCAATTGACGTGTAACTGGGAGGAAGCTGACTTTCAACCTAGTAGAGAGATCTCTTGTGTCAAGGCGACCAGCACATCTAGTACAACTGATATCTAGAGTCAGGGGATGTATTATCTGAAGCAATAGTTGTTCATCACTAAAAGACAGAGAGGGCATATTTATTCGTTCATTGCATGAGGGCTGTGAGCTCTTCTATGGATGCAAGCACTGTGATTTACTTAAATGGAGACAGAATGGCTAGGCCCTATCTCCCTCGGACGGGTTCTGTGTACTTTTCCTCACCGGGCAGGGATGCCACTCTGTACAGCAAACAGATAACTGTTATTCATAATACTGTCTTGGCAGGCTTCTTGCTGACGTGACTGCAGCTCAGTGTGCCAAGAGTCATGAAAACATTAATTCAGAAAGTGGTTTCAGGCTCAACCACAAAAAAGGGTTCAGTATGATATTTATTTAAAAGTGCACAATGCAAAATGCAAATACATGGGCCTTCATTTTAGCTTAACGTTTGGGAGACTTGATGACTTGACTTGCAGGACATGTTTGCAGAGGCCTAGTGATTCAGGCCACTACGGGAAATGCATGGATGACATGCACATACATGTAACATAGGGTATACGTAGGGGACATCTTGGTCAGGCAAAATTTCATTTTCCTCAGGATCCCGTCTGCTTCCTTTCTCCTTTTTTCACTGAAGAGCGGGGTAGGCTCCAGTCTACTTCCGGCTTCTTGCAGAGTGCCCTGTCCACAACCAGACTGCTCTGCCTAGCTTCCAGGTCGTCGCGGGCAGCGCAGCGGCCCCTCTTGTACATCCTCTGTGTCCTCGGCAGTGGCCTCACGCGGGTGGCCAGAACCGGCAGGGTGGGCTCCCGCTTCGGTTTAAAAAAAAAAAGTACTAATACGTGGAAACAGCGGCAATGAGGGGTGGGCACCCGCTCTTTCACTAAAGATTATTGTGGGGTGGGCACCAGCCGGCAGCACACACAAATTCAGGGTGGGCTCCCGCTTCAAAAAGGAGCTCAGGGGGGAATCCCACACGCCGGGATTCCCTCCAGCCGCACGCTGCAGCAGGGCCTGCCCCTCCTCCCTTAGGCGACCCAAATACAGCGCTCACGAGGCGCTAGGCCACAAAAGTCCTCAAAAAAGGCAGAAATAAGAGAGTCCTCGGTGCTGGGGAGACCCCAGCAAAGTGCAGCCAGGCAGGCCACCACGCAGAGGCGGTTCCTACTGGCAGAGTGTGCTCCCAAAGTAAGAACAAGCACAACACTTTCATGGGGTCACAGCCCCTACATTTATAGGACAATTTCTTTTGTGTTACAGCATTGGGCTTGGGAAACAAGATGCAACTGGTTTCGGAGCACTCTGTTTACCAGGCTCCTCTTCTCTATTGTTAGGTGGGGGCTCAGTGATCAGATGTACCACAGGGGGCGGAGACAGCATTGTGGAGGGAAAGCACAGCCCTATTCAGGTCCCAGGTGCAACCCCTCCCTCCTATTTGCAGGCAGATCTCTCTATTCATCACTGGGCTGACTCACCCTGTCTCCTGGAGCCACCAACACCATCCAGCCCCTGTCACTCACAAGCCAGACATGCAATTCACACCAGGCAGGCAGACGCACAGCACACAGAAATGCCAACTTCTAAAGTGGCATTTCTCCACCAGTCACCATAATCTGCGCACACCATTGCGCAGCATTTATTCTCGGGCCTTGGGGAGCTTTCCTTCTGGCCCTGGGGGTGTTTGTGGGAATCATGTGTGTTAAAGAGGGGATCTGTGCACTGCATCTTATTGCACTGTCAGAGGTCTGTGCACTGCATCTTAATGCACTGTTAGGAATATGTGCACTGCGGTGCATTCTTACTGCACTGTGAGGGATCTGTGCACTGTGGTGCATCTTGCTGCACTGTGAGGGGTCTGTGCACTGTGGTGCATCTTGCTGCACTGTGGGAAATCTGTGCACTGCACTGCATCTTGCTGCACTGTGAGGGATCAGTGCACTGTGGTGCATCTTGCTGCACTGTGAGGGATCTGTGCACTGTGGTGCATCTTACTGCACTGTGAGGGATCTGTGCACTGTGGTGCATCTTGCTGCACTGTGAGGGATCTGTGCACTGTGGTGCATCTTGCTGCACTGTGGGAAATCTGTGCACTGCACTGCATCTTGCTGCACTGTGAGGGATCTGTGCACTGTGGTGCATCTTGCACTGTGAGGGATCTGTGCACTGTGGTGCATCTTACTGCACTGTGGGGGATATGTGCACTGTGGTGCATCTTGCTGCACTGTGAGGGATCTGTGCACTGTGGCGCATCTTGCTGCACTGTGGGGGATCTGTGCACTGTGCTGCATCTTGCTGCACTGTGAAGAATCTGTGCACTGTGGTGCATTCTTACTGCACTGTGAGGGATCTGTGCACTGTGGCGCATCTTGCTGCACTGTCGGGGATCTGTGCACTGTGCTGCATCTTGCTGCACTGTGAGGGATCTATGCACTGAGGTGCATCTTGCTGAACTGTGAGGGTTCTGTGCAATGTGGTGCATCTTGCTGCACTGTGAGGGATCTGTGCACTGTGGTGCATCTTGCTGCACTGTGAGGGATCTGTGCACTGTGTTGCATCGTGCTGCACTGTGAGGGATCTGTGCACTGTGGTGCATCTTGCTGCACTGTGGGGGATCTGTGCACTGTGGTGCATCTTACTGCACTGTGAGGGATCTGTGTACTGTGGTGCATTTTACTGCATTGTGAGGGATCTGTGCACTGTGGTGCATCTTGCTGCACTATGAGGAATCTGTGCACTGTGGTGCATCTTGCTGCACTGTGAGGGATCTGTGCACTGTGGTGCATCTTGCTGCACTGTGAGGGATCTGTGCACTGTGGTGCATCTTGCTGCACTGTGAGGGATCTGTGGACTGTGGTGCATCGTGCTGCACTGTGAGGGATCTGTGCACTGTGGTGCATCTTACTGCACTGTGAGGAATCTGTGGACTGTTGACTCATTGTCATGACACCATCCACTGAGGGAGAAATCAGTGACAGTCAAATCTGATTGTTCTGTCTTATGAAGTTATTGAGACTGTAATCTACTTGTTTGTTTATTTTATAAGTGAACCTTTGAAGGGAGTGAGCGGGTAAACAAAGGAGACAAATGTAAAACTTAATTTGGTGCGGAGTTGGAAAGTTGTTTGAATATACACAGTCCTACCAAATATAAAAAATTACCCACAGAAACAGGAAAAATAGAAAACATTGTCCAGTTTAATTCTAGCAGTTTCTTACATCTAATTAATTAAATTCAGGCTATTTCCAATTCACTCCTAAAGACTGGAGGCGGCGGTTCCGTCAGCGGCCAACAGAGGGCGCTCCTCACCTGCTGATGAAACCCACTGAGCCTCACATTGGATGAAAGGGATAAGGGTTTCCTCTTCCAGGTCAGCGGCGGCAGAGACAGCACCAGCAGCTGCGGTGACATCACTTTCGGCCTCTCCTGGTGTTTGCAGCCTGCAGCAGAGGAGGAAGGAACCATTGTCTGCCTGTGCAGTTACCTCCATCTGCAGACCCCCCCCCTCATACCCCAGATCTGCCCCTCCTACCCCCAGACCCCAGGGGGAGGAGAGAGCCTGGACATGTCTACACAAGTCTCTGCTCAGGTTGGAGATTGTCAGCACCTTCTGCTGTGTTTGTAGAAATAGACTGAATAATCCTGGAGGGAATCTCTGCAGGAGCCGGGCTGAGCTGGGCTCTTCTATCCGGGGGCCCCTGGGGCTGAGCTGGGCCCTTTTAGGGGAGCTCCTGTGGCTGTGCTGGGCTCTTCTATCCGAGGGCCCCTGGGGCTGAGCTGGGTGCTTCTATCCGGTGCCCCTGGGGGCTGAGCTGGGCTCTTCTATCTGGGGACCCCTGGGCTGACCTGGGGCCTTCTATCCGGGTGCCTCTGGGGCTGAGCTGGGCTCTTCTATCCAGGGGCCCCTGGGGCTGATCTTTGCTCTTCCATCTGGGGCCCCTGGGGCTGAGCTGGGCTCTTCTATCCTGGGGCCCCTGGGGCTGAGATGGGCTCTTCTATCCCGGGGCTCCTGGGGGGCTGAGATGGGCTCTTCACTATGGGCCCCTGGGGCTGAGCTTGGCTCTTCCATCTGGGGACCGTGGGGCTGAGCTGGGCTCTTCTATCCGGGGGCCTCTGGGGCTGAGCTGGGCTCTTCTATCCAGGGGCCCCTGGGGCTGATCTTTGCTCTTCCATCTGGGGCCCCTGGGGCTGAGCTGGGCTCTTCTATCCTGGGGCCCCTGGGGCTGAGATGGGCTCTTCTATCCCGGGGCTCCTGGGGGGCTGAGCTGGGCTCTTCACTATGGGCCCCTGGGGCTGAGCTTGGCTCTTCCATCTGGGGACCGTGGGGCTGAGCTGGGCTCTTCTATCCGGGGGCTCCTGGTGCTGAGCTGGGCTCTTCTATCCGGGTGCCCCTGGGGCTGAGCTGGGCTCTTCTATCAGGGGGTCCCTGGGGCTGAGCTGGCTCTTCTATCTGAGGCCCCTGGGGCTGAGCGGGGATCTTCTATCCGGGGCCACAGCGCTGAGCTGGGCTCTTCTATCCGGCGGCCCCTGGGGCTGAGCTGGGCTGTTCTATCCAGGGGCCCCTGGGGCTGAGCTGGGCTCTTGTATCTGGGGGCCCCTGGTGCTGAGCTGTCTCTTCTATCTGGAGGCCCCTGGGGCTGAGCTGGGCTCTTTTATCCGGGGGCCCCTGGGGCTGAGCTGGCTCTTCTATCTGGGGGCCACGGGGCTGAACTGGGCTCTTCTATCCGGGGCCCCTGTGGCTGAGCTCGACTCTTCTATCTTGGGCCTCTGGGGCTGAGCTCGGCTCTTTTATCCAGGGACCCCTGGGGCTGAGCTGGGCTCTTCTATCCAGGGGCCCCTGGGGCTGAGCTGGGCTCTTCTATCCTGGTTTACGACAAGGAAGGTGACAGAGTGCACACCAAAAGTATTCAATTTCCATCAGTGTTTCATTTATTTCTCATTTGTTGGCGTGCATGCCCGGTATCGTGGACTGCCATGCCACGTTAAGTGTAAATCACTGAAGAGAGATGGGGCGTAGTGACACCCCATTCCAGACGCACACCCTTCATTAGCGCATATCAAAGATGCCACAAATTATAACAGTTGCTCCAAAAGTTTATTTCTTTTTCATCAACCTTTTATTCCATATTTATCTGGTTTGTCCAGTCACATAAAAGACACTCCATGTTTTCATTGAACCCTATATGCTGTAGATGTGCCGATACGGGCCTCGTTCTAAAGCATGGAAGATAACATGGGTATTCCTCAATCGTTATATTCATCACCCAATGCATTTCGGGCCCTTCATGGCCCTTCGTCAGGGGTACCCTGCAAATTTTAAAACATATTTATTAGACTCTGACTTCAAATGAACTCACGTTTCTTTAAGTTTATACATAGTATACGCCGTGTAAAGTATGCATGTAAATGACTTGGGTTTATCCCATTAACAACGTTCTGCTCGCTGAATTCAAAATGCTATACCTCATTAAATATATGTTCAGTACTCCGTCATACAATTATCTATTTCTCCACCCTTTCAATGTTCAGATTCAAACCACAGCCGCAACCGTGGGAAATGAGAACACGAAGAACTCAGTACAAGACTTAAATCCCACATCTATTGTAAATCTCTCAAACAAAGAATTAACTCCACACGAAAAATCAGTTTTAGAGTTAGGCTTGAAATTTGTACCAGCAACTAATGCAGACTTGACGACCCTAAAAATTGAAGCTTTGGAATTTTGCCGCAAACTAAGGTTGAAGGCATTCTTCCATAATAAAGAAGACACTAGAGTAATGGAACCCTCGAACCTCTCCAATAAATCAACATTCATTCCTCCTACGTACACAGTACCTAGGGAAATAATAGCTTTCGAACAGGCGGTTCTTTCCTCCATCACACAGTTGGGTAAACAAAAAGTTTTCCTCAAAAGAAACATTACTAGGGAACAACAAACAGCTATAAATGACCTCCGTAACGACGAGACGATGGTCGTGAAGCCTGCCGACAAGGGGGGCGCCTTGGTTGTGTGGGCCAGAGAGAAATATATCTCAGAAGCTAACAGTCAAATAAAAAATACTGAGTGGTACAGAGAATTAAAAGAAGATCCAACTCCACAAATTCAAAAACAAATTCACATTAAACTGAATGAGGGACTTGACAAAGGAATATTAGGACCAAAGGAATTTGAATATTTGTTTAAAAAAAGACCCCGTATTCCGGTAATTTATTTTTTACCTAAAATACATAAGAACTTGATGGAGCCACCCGGAAGACCTATTGCCTCCGGGTGTGACTCAATATTGGAACCATTAGCAAAATACGTGGATGTTTTTTTAAAACCATTCATGCCTGTAGTGACATCATACCTAAAAGACACCACGGATTTCATGAATAAAATCGAAAGTGTCCCATTTGATGACAGTCATAATCTCATGGTATCCTTCGATGTCACTTCCCTTTATACCCAAATTCCTCAAGAGGAAGGACTAGAAGCCATGGAATATTTTTGGGAAACTTGACCCAAACCACAAAGAGTCCCCACTGACTACATACTAGACTTAACCAGGATAGCCCTAAAAATAAATTATTTCCGGTTTATGGATGCATTCTACGTACAGGTGAAGGGGACCGCCATGGGGTGTCCTTATGCCCCGGAAATGGCGGTCCTGTTCATGGCCCTGTATGAGGAGCGCTTCGTTTACCTGAATAATCCATACAGACAAAACATATCAACATGGTATCGCTACATTGATGACATCTGGTGTCAATGGAATGGTTCTGAAGAAATGCTTGTCCAATTCCATCAGTGGCTCAACACCAGACATCCAGATATAAAGTTTACATTGACATATAGCACAACATGTCTAACCTTTCTAGACGTAGTAGTTTTTCCGCAAGATAGCAAATTGACCACCACCCTACACCGAAAAATCACAGACAAAAACACCATTCTCCACTATAAAAGTCATCACCCCAAAAGTCTTAAAGCCAACCTCCCCTACAGCCAAATGCTGAGAATTAGAAGAAACTGCTCCAGGAAAGAGGACTTTATGGCACACTCCCAAATACTAAGTGATCAGTTGAGAATGAGAGGCTATCCAAGCAAGATGCTGAAACACTCAATGAAACGCGCATGGTACACACCGCGAGAAGAACTATTAAAGAAAAACGAGAAAAAGCCACTTGAAAGGCCTGTGTGTGTAACAACATTTGGCCCATATACAAATACATTCAAGGCAATCATTTAAAAAAATTGGCACTTGATTTCGAACTTAGAAGTTCCAATGCAAAAACCATTGTTAGCACTCAAGAAAAATAAAAGTATAGGACAATACATTGTCCGAGCGGACATGGGAATAAGCCAGGCTAAATCTGATCTACGCACTTTGTGGAAACTGAAACCCGTAGAAGGCCACCACAAATGTGGCTCTTGTGTGTCTTGTGCCAACACGATAGAAGGGGTTGCCTTTCAATTTAATGCATTGAAATGGTCTCACAAAGAATTCACTAATTGCAAAACTTGCAATGTAGGATATGCTATTATCTGCCCGTGTCCCAAATTGTATATCGGGAAAACTACCCAACAAGTAAATCAGCGAATGGCGCAACACCGATCAAGAATCAGACAAAAGGTGTTGACTGCCCCTATGGTACAACACATTATGGAGAGCAAACACACTGAGAAAGACTTTAAATGGACAGTGCTATCTGCAATTAAAATTCCCCCCCGCAGAGGAAACGTCGATACCATGCTGCTAAAAAAAGAAGCATACTTAATTCTTGAATTCAACTGTGTGGTGGATGGGATGAATGAAATGTCTGAATTACAAAGAACCACCTACTGAGTCCCCTGTCCTCAACACCGTCACGTAACAATTGGTGCCATCTATTACCTTTAACACGACTTGGTGTAAGAAAAACATAACTCAGCCATCAATATCAAGAAATAGATTCGATTTCTGAGAAACACAGTTTAATACTACAAGTTCCATCATCCTTAGCATCCCGTTTGATGGGTAAAACACTTCCGGGTGACCGTGAACAGCAATAGTTGAATCACGGAAACCAGGGAGCCGGTTAAGCGGTAGAACGGAGGATGTATTTGCCGACCCGTCAGGATTAATACGAGGTGAGAAACAAAAAGAGAATTCATACACCGTATACATCATCACCATCGTTAATGTAATGTAGTGTTAAAATAAAACCCACACCTTAACATTGCAGGCGCTCGACAGAAAAAAGACACGACAGTAAAGCGGACCCGCATCGAGAGAGAATCTTTTCCCCGTTTACAAGTAAGCATTAACCACGTAGGCAAATAGCTTTTTAACACGCGGTTGAACCAATCCCTTGATTACAATTTCGCATTAATTTCAACAGCAATATGCACCTGTGATGAAAAGAGCCACATACCGATAACGCAATCATCAGGGAGCTACCGAACCATTGATAAGTAAGTGTATTTTGGCACCCCCATAAAACAACGCGTGACTAAACTGCTTTTAAATGTTGAACGCTCCGACACACAAAAAGAAAGACATCAGCATGCCCTCTCCTAATTTTTTGCCTAGGCATTGTTGTAATTGAAGGAACTAAAGACGCCTTCCGAACGAGAGCCACAGAGAACGATTGCTCTGAAAATAAAGGTAACCCTTTATGTAAACCGCATAATTGCTCCTAAGTAACTTAGGGAATAGGAGAAGCTAAAAATCCACTTTATTTTTTGCACCGTAGGTACTTAGCTCAGCCCCGAGGAAGAACCCGGTCAACTAAGATAAGGGTTTGGAAACGCGTCGGCTGTTTGGCTGTTCCAAGGAAACTCATACCTTGGCAGCTTCAGGATTTGAATACCTAACCTCACAAATAGGGCCACTAAAGTTAACCTTTAGGAATCATAAAATTAATAAGCCCAGTGTGATTAGTCCTACAAACTTTGAATACCAAAAAGCTAGGACTACAACAAAAACAGAATCTGGTGTACCGATTTTCTGTTTAATCAACAATTTTCTGTTTAACCAACCAAAAATGTTGCAAATTCATTGAATGTTGTCATTTATGTACTCACATATAATCACTTGTATGATTGGTATTATTGATTTTTGTATTAGCTGTTCTATGTTATAGGCGTGTCAAAACCTCTGACTTAAATAGAATGTGTAACTGTATGTAAACTGAAATGAAATGTATGAATTAAATACAGGAGTCTTCGCAATCCAAAAAACGAAGCTCTATGGCTGCTTTTAAATAAAGAGCAGTCTTTTCTAAATTCGAGCCCAGGCACTCATTTTTTGTACAATGATTGATTGTCCAGCCAGGGCCCGTAGGACAAAACCCCTTTAGTTTAAGAAAATCTCATTCAGGAAGGCATCACCTGGTAGAGTAGGTCTGCGTGTCCCAAATTAGATAGTCGGTCGACCGGAGAACCATCCAAAGAGTCAGCTTGGAAAGTTCTGCCTTCTAATTGTGATGGTGAATCTTTTATACCTGAAATCACAGAACTGACCCAGTCCTGACGTACTTTCTGACGCAGGTGGCTTGACCGCATTGTCCTAGGACAGTGGGGGCGGTCGGGTGTCCTAACGGTCGGTTGGCCATGCTTGACCGCAGAACAGTGTGAGAACATCTTGTTCTGTACATTTCTAAAAATGTACATGTGTGACCAGAACTTACGCTAGGTGCTAGTTTTGCAAGAAGTTGCGGCTTATTTCGGCAAGCTAAGTTTCAAAACAAGACTTCAGTGGAAAGTCCCCGAGATGTGTCAATCTGCACCAGCTGGGTTTTGTGTACGTGTATGAGGGTGTTGGTCTCACTTCTGTGGAAAATTACTACTTCACATCAGGCCAATTTACCACGTTATTTTTCAGTGCAGTAGAAATGCATTTTTAACATTGTGGCCTAGTGCATACTATTAGCCTAAGGCATGTCTTTTTGGTCTTTGCCTTGGGTCTATAACCCCAGGATTCAGGGATTTTGAGGGATCTAATTTACTGATCATGCATAGCAAAAATTGAGGGTTTTAAGCATATTTTCAGGTTTTTTCTGATAGGCCCATACGTGACATTTTCGCTATCAAGGCAGCTAAGAAGTGCTCTTTTTGGTGATCAGATGGTAGAGCGTGATTTTAACCCTTCATCATCTCCCCCGTCTTGTTCATTTATGAACATACTCCTAACTGAGTATTTTGGCGACCCTTCCGCAAGTGGGCGTATCCAGGGCATGTCGTTAACATTACACTTAAAGGTGCCTTGGACCTGCTCTTTTTTCTTTGCTCTTTCTCCATCTGACTTAAGGAGTATTTTGACATATTCTGCATCTCGGTCATTAAGCAGACATTCATACTGGGCTGCTGTAGGGCTCTTGCTCAGGGTGTCTCTGCCTGGGGGAAGAGGGTTAGCTGTTGGTATGTCATAGTGGGTGCCAGGTGCTGCTACCTCGCTCATTTCTAATTGTACTCCCGTCCCATCCCCGGGAACTCGATCCATGTCTTCATACTTCGCTATCTGGTAGATCCCTGTGCTAGCATAATTCATCCCTACGGCCTTGGTACTTAATCTTTTAATGCAATGGCTCCCTATCTGAAAGGCGCAACACAGTATTATGAGAATCCCAGCAATCGGTAACATTAACTTCAAGATTGCTGTGAGCCATGAAGGCATCCAATCAAGATTGAACCAGGTTTGAACCAGTCTGTTGGAATAATGTCCGCAGGGGCATCTCCTTCATCTTCATCGGTTTTTTTCCTTTTTCTCCGACCAACGAGTAGAGAGGTGTGAAGATGTCTGCCCACCTGCAATGGATGATTGTTCGCAATTCCTCCAGCTTCCTGATTAAACGGAACAAGCAGGTTTACAGTACGGAACCCAACAATCTAAAGGCCAGGAACTCTTTCCGGTACAATGGACTCATCCACAGGAAAACAGTCGGTGTGGAGCCGGCAGCTGATGGGAAAGGAGTCATTGTGGTTCTGAAAAAACGAGCAGGTCAGCGCAAACCAGTCTCCGCCTATGAAAAAATCACCATTAACAAGAATGCTCGGGCTACCCTGAGCAGCCTGCGTCACATCATTCGTAAGAACAACTACAGGAAGGACCTGCGCATGGCGGCTCTCCGTCGTGCCAGTGACATCTTGAGAAGCCAGAAGCCAGAAGCCTGTGGTGGTTAAGAAGAAGCGTACCAGGGCTACCAAGACTGCATAAACTGTTTCATAGTTTATTGAATATAATAAAAAATAACAGTGATTTGTATCTATTTGTTTGTGAAGAGCTATTATGTTGAGCTGAGTGAGTTTTAAAGCTCTGCAGGGCAAAGGCCCGAAATTTATTAGGAATTTAGTTTGTAAGTACATCCCTTCACGAAATCTTCGATCAGCCCAACAAGAGCTACTGATGACTCCAGTATATAGGAAAAAGTGCCAGGGCGGTAGTAGTTTCCACTTTCTTGCCTCCTCCTTGTGGAACTCTCTGCCACTGACTCTGAAACAGAGTGAGGATCTTCTCTCTTTTAGACAGGCATTTAAAACGTTGCTTTTTAGACAAGCTTATTGCAATTAAACTGAGACATGATCTACTCTTGCTCAAATTACCCAGAGGCTGTGTTGTGTTCAAAAGTTTCGATAGCGCCATGAAGCCTGTGGGCGTACGAGCGCTGTATAAATAAAAATTAACATATCTTTTCCCAAGTTGGTCAGCTCCTCAATGGCTCTTGCTATCAATCCGTTATCCTCGTCATTTCCTGGTATGAAAGTGCAGCAGGATTTTCCTATTTGATGACACAGACCACCATCTTTGGCAGTCAGCATGTCAAGGAAGTAGCGATGTTCTAGAACCATTAGTCTCAATGGGCGCAGTTCTTCCCTGATTGCATTTAGTCCGTCTCTGGTGCTGTTGATGGCTTTCATGACCTCATAGCGCGTCACTTCCAGCCAGCGAGCATTAGCCTGAGTTTGGAACATTGGGACTGCTCCTCCGAAAAAAAGTTGGGCCTCGTTGAAACAGTGGATGCTAAGGCATTTTTGATACCTATCTCATTAAAACTTTTTACAGCAAGAAAATAGACACACCAATTGAAAGTTATTAGTGCCACTCCAACAATGATACAGAACATAAATGTGATAAGAGTACATAACTTCGCATCACAGCTGCTGTATTCCCGGAACAGCACGGGGGTGCCCTCTACTTCTTCTTCTTCTTCAGTGGACAGGAAACCGCTGTCCTCATTCAGGGGGACCATGGGCATGTTGCTTTCCTCTATCAGTCCATTGTCTATTGCTGTGGAGCCATAGGAGCGAGCCGGACGTCTCGCCGGTGGATCCATGCCTTGCGCTCAGCTATCCGGACGGCGGTTGGAGATGAATCAGTCACTGCAAAGGGACCGTCGAATTTGGGGTCATTCCACTTCCTGACGTGCCTCCGGATGAAGATCAGAGTCCCAGGGCGAATAGGTGGCAGCTCTGGATCGCTGGGGCTCTTCTCCTTCCTTTTGAACACCTGGGCAGAAAGGAACTGCGTAGCGCGCGTTAGTGTGCAGACAAAATCGTGCAGTTCAGCTTTCACAATCTCAGAGGATGACTCCCTGTCAGTTTTGGGCCTGGTGGAGGGGACAGTTACATTTATGGATCGTCCAGTGACAAGTTGGTGGGGCGTGAGGTGGTGATCCGAGCTTGGGTAGTTTCTTAATGAGTAGAGGGCAAGTGGAAGGCAGTAGAGCCATTTCTTACCGAAGGTGGCGCTGATTTTACTTATTTTATTTTTGAGCAGGCCGTTGAGGCGCTCGCAAATACCATTGCTTTGTGGATGGTAGACAGATGTTAGTTTGTGTCTGATGCCTAGCATTGTGGTCAGGGAGGAGAAGATGGCGTTTGAAAAATGACTTCCATTGTCCGTTCTTATGGTGGCGGGAATTCCAAAGCGTGAGATGACGTCAAGCAGTAGGAATGTGGCTGCTGCTTTGGCATCGCAGTGGACGCATGGTCCAGCTTCGATCCATCGCGAGAATGGGCATACTACCACGATGAGATATCGGTAATTTTGGCACCGATCGATCATGTCAACATAGTCGAGGTGGAGTTCTTTGATGGGGCCAGAGGGTTTGGGAATGGTGGAAGCAACTGTTTTGAGCGTTGGATTTGGTGAATACTGTTGGCAGATGAGGCAATTATTAACAAAGAGTTGTATTAGTTTGTGGGCATTGGGAATGAACCCATCTGCTTGCAGTGTTGTGGACATGTTATCTCGGGAGACATGTGTGGGATGGTGGAGTTGGTTCACTGCCACTTGCAGTAAGGCTTGTGGCATGACCGGTTTTCCTGACATGGTCTGTCTGTAGATAAAATCAGCAGTGTCCTGCTGTACTCCCCTCTTCCTCCATAGCTCTTTCTCTTGATGTGGTGCACTTTCTTGTATTTCTCTGAGGTGTAGTTGGGCAAGGGAATCGTATTGTTGCATGTTATCTATCTGGCAGGAAGCATCTGAGACAAGAGTGTCATTGCTGGTGCCTGTGTCATTGTTGTTGTCTGTGTGCTGCACTGGAGCTACACTGTCTTCATGTGTCGTTGTCTGTGCCGCTGGTGTCACAGCTTGGGCAAGTAATATTGGGGTGTTATACGGATCATGTTCTGTGAAGGGAGAGGGGGTCTGGCTGCAGCTTTGGCTGCCCAATCTGCCAGAGCGTTACCTCTGGAGACAAAATCCTGTCCATTCGTGTGCGCTGCACATTTGACAACCGCTACCTCGGTGGGAAGGGTGAGGGCCTCAATTAAGTCCTCCAGCAATTGTTTGTGGCATACAGGTGTCCCATCTGATTTGAGAAAGCAGCGCCTTTTCCAGCGCAGAATGCTTGAGTGTGTCGTTGTTGTGACATATGCAGAGTCTGAGTACACTGTGATGCGGTCCTCAGCCTCGAGGTGCAGAGCGGCAGTTAGTGCCACCAATTCTGCAGCCTGGGCTGAGTAGTGTGGAGGCAATGTAATTTGCTGTACGATGTCTAGGGAATCAGAGGACTCCTGCTGTTGGGCCCTGACTACTGCGGCACCTGTGTACCTAATCCCTGTTTCTTGATCAATGGTGGAGGACCCATCAACAAAATACACAGTGCTGTCCGGCAGAGGGTCCTCCTTTGCTGCTCCTGACTCGTCAGGAGAATATGTGGTACAGTCATGGGTGTCGTCATCTGAGGCTGCAATGGGATGCGCAAAGAATGTGGCAGGGTTGACTGTGTGACATTTGACAACCTTCAGGGAGGGCAGTGACAGGATGACTTCGTAACCTGACACTCTCTGTGTAGTTAATGTTGTCTTGGCTTTCTGAATTATAGCAAAGACGGCGTGCTCTGTGTACATTGTCAGCGAGGACCCCATGACGATGGGGGTGCTTTTATCCACAGCGAAGGCTGCAGCAGCGAGCGCCGGTTCGCAGGGATAATGACCTCTCATAACTGAGTCTAACAAGCCGCTGAAGTAGGCAATTGGCTTGTGGCCCATGGGGTATTTCTGCGTAAGGACAGCAGTCATGACCTGACCATTACAATGGGTGAACAGATAGAATTCTTTTGTCTAATCAGGTGTTCCTAACACTGGTGCATTTGTTATCTCATCTTTGAGCTGTTTGAAGGAAGCTGTCATTTCAGGTGTCCAATCTAGTCTGTTGCGTCTGTCTTTTGCTGCTTTGAAGGCTTTTAGCAAGGGGGCAGTTATCGTGGAGAAGTCAAAAATCCATTGGCGGACATAATTCACAAGTCCAAGGAACTTTTGCATCTCCTTCACCGTTTGGGGCTCTGGGGTGTTTCTTATGTCCTCGACTCTGTCTGGTGTCACTCTTCTCCCTGATGCTGATAGTACCTGGCCTAGATAGTGTACCTCTGTCTGGCAGTACTGAAGCTTGTTTTTGTCCACTCTATAGCCTCTGTGAGCTAGGGTGGTAAGCAAAGAGATGGTGTCTGTTCTGCACTGCTGTTCTGTGGTTCTGCATAGCAAAATGTCATTGACATATTGCAGCACGGTGCTGTCACATTGGAAGTTTGATAAGTCTTCTTTGACCACTCTGTTAAAGACGCTGGGAGAATCGCAGTACCCCATTGGGAGTCTTCGGTAAGTCATTTGTACCCCTTTGCAGAAGAACGCCAATAGGTACTGACTGTCTGGGTGAAGGGGGACGCTGAAAAATGCATTTTTCAGGTCAATCACGGAAAAGTATTGTGCAGTCGGGGGAACGTTGGTGAGGATGACGGAAAGGTCTGGGACGATGGGAAACTCTGGTACCACTATGTTGTTGATCGAACGCAGGTCATGAACCAAACACCATTGATTGGTCTTGCCTTTGCGCACAGGAAAAAGACACGTGTTGCCTGGGGATACACAGGGGTATATGACTCCCTGATCTAGCAGGGCTTGTATCGTGGGGGCAATGCCTTCCTCTGCTTCCTTAGAAAGAGGGTACTGTTTAATTCTGGGTAGAATTGCACCTTCTTTCAGTGTTATTTTAAAAGGAGTGGCAGAACGGATGAGGCCTACATCATTTGGACCAGTGGTCCACAGATGCGGCGGGACTTGTGCCAAGTCTGCTTCACGCACTGAATCATATTTCGGTGGGGCAGCGGGTGTTCTCTTTTCCACTGTCACCAAGAGGGGTACCTCATACTGATAGACGATCTCTGTTATGGGGTATTCGTCAGGATCACCAAAGAGCTGCTCATCTGAAATGTCTCTCACTTGGTGTCCGGGTTCGATGAAGATTACACAGGCCCAGGAGCGCATATTGTCATCTCCTGCTAGGAGTGCCCCGTAAGTAGGTGTAATGTGAAGAGCGAGTAGGCCTAGGATCATTCTTTTGTCCGATATCTGGTAGTGCTGGGACTGTGGGCGAAAGAGAAATTCCTTTGGGAGCTGGACAGTGCGCTGGTGCAGTTCAGGTGTGTTGGCTATAACGATGTGCACCGCGGTGGAGAACGCTTGCTCATCCACAGGGCAAGCCCTTATTTAATCCTTCAAAGAAGAGTCAACAGTGAGTGCCATCATCCGTGCTAGGGGTGTGCCTGGTATAGAACAAACCATTGTTCCGTTCTCATGGACGTGAATGGTCATGTTCAGTTTTGCCATGAGGTCTCTCCCTAAAAGGTTAACTGGAGAATGTGGCGAGTACAACAGTGGTTGCTCCAGCATCCTGTTTCCTATTTGTAGGGATACTGGCTTGGTAAAGGGGACCCTCGCTATTGCCCCAGAGAATCCCTGTGTGTCCGCTACTTGATCAGAAATAGGCAGGTGTCCGCCTGTAATGCAGGAGTACGTGGCGCCTGTGTCAATGAGGAAGCTATATGTTTTGTTATTTATAGTGACCAGGGCGGTGGGGTCATCTTCACCGCTCATGATGCATGATAAAACTGGGCACACAAGAGTTGTCTGTGGGCTGTCCTAGCGAGTGTATCCTCCTGCCTGGTATTGCAGGATGGTGCCCTGTGTGAAAGTGTTGTTGGGAGTAATCACCACTCCTCCTTGGGGTGTTGTGTTTTGGGCTTGGGACACCATTTGGTACGTGGATACTTGCTGTTGCGGCTGTATGGGAGCTTGCATTTGGTGGGACTGCATGGGTATTTGCATCTGCTGGGGCTGCATGGGGATTTGCATCTGCTGGGGCTGAATGGGGACTTGCTATGGGGCCGGCTGGGCATAGGCGTACAGCATCTGTGGCTGTTGTGAAAATGTCTGTTGTTGTTGTTGTAATTGTGGTAGTACTTGTTGCATGGGGACTTGGTGGATGGGAACCATGAGTTGCTGGCCTTGCTCTCGAAGTCTAGTACGACATTCCCTCATCATGTGACCTTGTTTGTGACAATAAAAACAAGTGCGGGCCCCTGCCTGCAGTTGGGACCTCTGTTGCCCCATTCCATTTCCTCGTCCCTGCATGCCCGTGTTTCTGTTGGAGTTATTTCTGTCATTGTTGTGATACTGTTGTTGGTCATTCCCATAAGCAGGTAGTGGTGCCACGTATTGTACGGGGGGCTGTTGCTGTATGTATTGTACTGTAGGCTGTTGCTGGGCCTGTACATACTGTACTGCTTGTTGTGGTGGGGTCTGCGAGTACTGTATGGCCGGCTGTGTTTGCTGTTGTGTCTGTGCTTGCACATATTGCATGGCAGGCTGTATGGCAGGCTGCTGCACTTGTTGCGGAGACTGGGTATTGGTGGTAAGCGCGTTTTGGGCGGCCTGTGGAAAGGTGGTAACTGCTGTCATTTGGCTGACAGGTACAGCCAACATGACAGTGTCTAGGGCGTCTATTTTCTTATTAAGCTTCTGTTGCACCAATTTTGCAGCTGCATTTTCAATAGCTAGCTGTCTACTTTTTTCCTGCTCTATTTTCTTTTTGCAGAAATGTATAATGTGGTCTTGTATTTCAGGCCATGGTGTTCCTTCCATGGCTACTACCCCATCTAATTTCTCCTGCACATCGTCTGGCAGTCCTCTTTTAACCATTTGGTAAAAGAGTCTGCTATTTCCTCCAGTGGTATTCCAAGAGTCACCTAACTCCTGGTGCCATTTTTCTTTCATTCTGGAAATAAAGTTAATCGGGTAATTTGTTTGCATTGTCAGTGACATGAGAGACCCAATATCTGGAATATCAGGGTACTTTAGCCGCAATTTAGTCCAGACTGCTGCCCTTATTTTGTCGAATTGTTCTCCATCGTACGTTGTGTCGTTCATGGTTATCAATCCTCTACTGATACTTGTGAAAATTTCTTCTGCTTCCCCTCCCATGAGGGAGATTAGCAAACTTTTCATATCCCCAACCCCTAGTTTGGTGCCTGTAGTATTTTTCTCTAGGGCCACTATCCATTTGCTAGCACCCTCCGTGAGGGGCGGGAGGTTCTTTTTAATGGCCTCCTTCTCTACATAAGACCATTTTTAATGGCCTCCTTCTCTACATAAGACCATCAGTTATATATGGGGGGGGCCTTTGCTGTTTTGTATATTAACGGCATCTGGCGGCCAATCCCTGCACCTTGAAGCTTCGGTCTTGTGGTGTCATATCGTATGGCATATTTCTGCCAAATTTTGAGACTGGCTTGCATATAGTCATAGTCCCAATCCTCATCCCCTACTCCCTGCAGTATACATTCTACTGCAGTGGCCATGTGCTGAGGTTCAAAAGACCCTTCTCTTGGCCAGGGGATCATCTGCGGGGCCAAAGATTCTGTCCATCCGGCCAGATCGTCTGTGAAGGGGTTGACAGCATAATCTGAATTCTCGCCTATTGTCACTATTTCGTTGGGGGTTAGGTCATTGTCCCGCAGGGCACATGGCCTGCTGAGGAACATGCCATTGCCTGTTTTAGCTCGAGTGTTTTGCATGGAGGCGGTGCCAGTGACCTTGTAGTTGATGTGGGCGTCGGTGCCAGGGACATCGTATACGATGTCCTCTGGTCGACCGTGTGTGCCCAACACAGTAAGCCTTTCTACCTCTGTTGTTCTTTTCCTCCTTTTCCCCCCGGGTCCTCTGTACTTTGGAATTTTTTATTATCGTAGAAAGGGTTTGTCGATTGTTTTGTCACATTTGTGGCACGTGGCTGGCTGGAGGGATCTATCAGGGCTGTGACGGATGGTGGGGTAAACGGGTCCGCTACAGGCGCAGAGTGCCGTGGTGGTATGTCAGGGGGTGTAGGCTGGACCTGTGTTGTCTCGGCAGTCGTATGTGTGTGGTCTGGCGCAGCTATCTGGCGGCAAGGGGAGGGGGACCTATGATACTGCACTTCTGGCCGTCCTTCATAATCTCTTATGTCCCGAGAGGGACTTGCACTCGGCAATGGTGTGGATGGGAAATGGGCTGTCTGCTGTTTACTATGGCCTAGTTCCCCAACCCCTCCCGTGCTTTCAAAGATGTCTGCCTGTCCGGTAGGTTGTCACGAGGTGTTCATTGCTGCTTGGGTGTTTGGTGAGTTAAAGTGGGCAATCTTGAGGGTCTCGGATAATCTGTCACTTATTTGTTCTAGCTTCAATGAGGCACGTCGGACTACCTGGGATATGTCGTCACGTTCAAGGCTATGTGGCCTTTCTCTGATGAACATGTCAGGTCGGGCATTCCCATTGGGACTGCACTCCAAGCTTTTGTTGAATTCTGTGGCCGTTCTCCAGTTGTCATAATAGACTAAATATGGTGCCGGCGGGCCCTGTAACTCTCTATCCTTATTCTGTTGTTGGACAGAGGAGAATGTGATCAGTGGTTCGCCTGTGTTTGTGCCGCAAAATGGCATGCGGTCTTGTGAGATGGCCTCCTGCTCCTGGAGTGGTGGAACATTGGTGTCTCGGAGGCTGTTCAGATCGGGGTAATGGGGGAGTGCAGGGCGAATTGAGTCTGGTGAGTGGTGAGATGACGTGCGTGAGTTGTTTGATGATGCGATGGACACATTGTCGGACACTTCCTCGTCCTCCTCAACAGGCAGGACTGTGACAGAAGTGGGTTTCAATTGTAGTGAAAACTGCGCATTTATTTGCCCTGGTAACCCTGGTATGGTGGCGTGCAGTGTTGGGCTGCCACTGGTGATAGGTGTAACAGGTGGGGGGTTGACTAGGGCTGGCACTGACGCGGGTATGGTGGCTGGCACTGTAACAGGTATTGTTGGGCCACTGCTGGTGCCGGGTGGTGTCGATGGGGCAGCACTACCTTCAGTGACATGTTGAGGGTGTTCGAGTGTGGCAAAGAGATAACTTGGGAGTTGACTGTACCCCACAGTTGCCATATTATTAGTTGTACACTGTAGGTCCAGCTCTTTATTTTCGGCGGATGCTATGGCGGTCTACATGCCATTGGCCTGGTACGGTGGGGGCGCCGAAGGGGCAGTGGGCCGGGTGGCAGTGTGTTCTGGCGTATTGTCCTCTTTAAAGATACGCCAGAGATCTAAGGTGGTCTTCCTTTTTTGTAATTTGGTGCCGGAGTATTTGGTGTTTAGGAAGGTGGTGGCGTGCTCAAGAATATTTATGTCAAAACTTCCTTCTGAGGGCCATGGATAATTCATATTTCTAGTTAACTTGTGAAGCTCCCTACAATGTTTGAGTATGCGTTGCTCCTGGCCACTAAACATTTTCAGGACATGTTGGAGCGGTGTTGCCATGATATATTTGTGTGGAAGCAAATTAGGCTCTGAAATGGGGGGTGGTGCGATCTGTGCGGTCCTAGAGGTCAGGCACGAGTTCACCTGCTACTGCCTCAAGGATGCGGTCATATATGGCGTTTTGTAATTCAGTATTCTGGGAGGGAGTGCACCCAGGGAAAAGAAGTTGGCCTCCAAAGCACGCGTCAGCTATTTTAGAGTGGTGTGGGTGCCTGGGGAAGACGCTTGACAGGACTGTCGGTCCTTCCCACCCTGCAAGGTCTAGGATAAAATATATATAGAAACCAGCAGGTGTTTGGTATATAGTGGAACTCAGTATCCTGTTTAGGGGGTACTGACAGCCGGTGTTTGGTAGATAGTGGAACTCAGTCTCCTGTTCATGGGGTACTGGTGTATTGGTGATGTGGTATGTTCTGCACAGGAGGGCGGGTGTGTCTCACCTATGTATTTCTGCCCTAGACGATGGGAAAGTTGGGGAATGCATCCTGTATGAGTTTGTCTCCTACTTCACAGAAAACAATGTGCATAAGTATTAGCCAGAAGTCCAATTCGTCAGGTCCCCAATATACACCTGTCCCTGAGAAATCAGTGAATTCGAGATTATAGCGGGCAAGGGACCGAATTATTTTACTCTGTAAAGGGTTTTGGGGCCAGGAAGAAGTGTAAGTGGTGGGTATTTCTAAGCCTGGAGATACTAGGCGGACATGTATGTGAATCCACCTGGGAGTTTTGAGTGATGATACGCTTATTATTCTTTTGTCAAATAGTGCCCGAAGTGCTTGCATTAAGCTTGCAATGAAATGAGTTGTGTCCTGTGTGAGGGTGTGCTATTTGCGTCTGTGTTTGAAGGTGTTTGATGCCGCCTCAAGGGGGCACGAAAATGCTGGTGCAATAGATAGAGTAATTTGTCTGGTGTGGCTATAATCAATGTTGAGTGCTTGAAGGATTGTGAGAAGAACCGTGCTGGTGAGTGGGGTCACGTGGATAAAACAAGACGGGCGTCTGTCCAAAATACCCACGAGGTTATCGTTTATTAGAAATATTGTGATATTATCACGAGTATTATCATTCATTCCCCTACATGAAGTGGGAACAGTGGGGTAAGTTATCGATGTTAGGTAGGGATGCAGAGCCTGCGGGATCTTGTAAATAATCGGATAACAATGCTCTTAACAGAGGTGTTGTATCGTCCTCAGACTGTGAGTGGAATGAATTGGCGTCTGAGACTGAGGGTGGGGGGGAGTCGGGAATTTCGCCCTCCAGGGGTGGGATGGACGCTGCTTCAGATGGGGCGGCTGACTGTATGGAGTCTACTGAGGACTCTTCATCAGTGATAAAAATGGGTGAGTTGGTGGGATGGTGAGGGTATCCTAGGTATTCACGGGGTAGGACGGGGCAGATAGGGTGGAAGAATTAGAGGTTTCTTCAGCGTATAGCAGGTCAGGGCGGGTAGTGTCTGGAGATGGCGGGGTGAGAGATATACCTGGGAGGGCGTTATATATGTCGTTTAAACTTGGGTGTTTTGGGTGAAGTTGATGCCTAAGAGTGCCCAGGTGGCGGTCAGTGTGTCGTGACCCTCGTCGTTAAGGAGGGCGATGTGGCCAGTGGTGGTGTTATGAACGGCTTCAGGGAACCCGTTAACAAAGTGGATATTACAATGGATGATGCGTGGTGGGGCGTTGGACATCACGGATGTAAGGGGAGGCGGAGCATGACCGGTGGGGGGGCAGAAAAGAGGGAGGCAAGGGCCAAGACAAAATACAGTTTACCCCTCCTCTTTTGACAATCAATTGCATGCGCAACTGATAGGCAAAAGAATGTACTGGGGATGGGAAAGGGCGATGCAAGGGTAGTCAGTTTGTAATTGAGAAGGAGATGCTACCTAGCAAGAGTGCAATAAGGGTAATGTCAGTGAGGATGCACCCCAGACACCGGGAGGGCTGGAGAGAGTTGTGGGGCAAGGGGGGGCAATAGGGCCAATTACACAAGAGGCAGAAGCAATGTTATCACTAGCACAAGCAAGGAGACTGATGACAGGAAGCACGAGACATAAACAGCAATGTTGTCACGAGCACACGCAATGAGACTGATGACATGAAACACGACACATAAACTAGGGACAGAAGACAAAAACAATGAAAAAAGTATTTTTAGATGGAACAATAAATGCAGAGAAGGAAAAAAGGATGCATTCTGAAAGGTGGTATTTTAAAAACGGTATTGAAAAGTCTTTGAATGTGCTAGTATATGAAAGGGAAGGACGGAAATTCTTTAGTGAAGGCAAGAGGTGGCAGGCAGCGTAGGAGCTTGATAAGGGAAGTAAGGCGTGAGGCAAGTGTGCCGATGCATAGTGGAGAGGAGGGGGGCTGGGGGAAGAGAGAGAGAGAGAAAGAGATGTAGAGAGGGATGACATTACAGCAGAGACACTTTGTTCCTGACAAATAAACAAGGGAACTTTCAAAGCCTTAACATGCTAACTTAATATCAAAATGTAATGAACACACATCTCTCATCAACCGTGCACCTTAGCCCCTTCGCCGGGTGGCAAATTCCGCCATGGTACGAGGGGGGGCAGGGCTGGGCGTAGTGCTCAGGTACCCAGGACAGCTTCCGGCCATCATAAACCATGGTGGGCGTGTGATCATGATGGCCGCTAGTCGTCCGAACTCCGCCCACTGATTAATTCTCCTGCACAGGTGGGGAAATAACTGCGTGTGGGCGGAGCGGCAATGTTCGGACGGCTCCCGGCTGTCATGAGCACACTTCTACTGTGACTCATGACGGCCGGGAGCCGTCCTATGCATGGATGTGGTTACAGAACACATGAAAAAAAAAATGAAAACCTCACAGCGTTTACAGGGTGACTAAATAATAAAGGTAATCATAATAACAACAAACCAGGCGGTCAGTTGGCATTTCTTCTGGACTTGAGGCTTTGTGTTTTTATTTAGTTAAGACACAATCTGACACACTAAAGCTCTAGCCTACAGAGGTCACTGCACACTAATGACCTCAAATTCCTCTGTTGCCGGCATCCTGGCAGCTTTGGACGGCTTCCCACAAATTTCTGAATCCACCGTATCAAGTTCCAACAGCCTCTCATGTAAGCACCACATAGATGCCAACATTTTAGGACAGGGACGTGGGAGATTTAAAATAAAAAAATCCGGAGAATGAAAATTCCCCATTGACTGCTATTGTAAAAAATGCAATTTCAGGCGGGAGACAGCTCAAATAAAGCAATTTTTGGCTTGAAAAATCGGGAGTCTCTCGCCTGAATGGGGTCTCTTGGCATGTACGGCACCAAAGAGCTTGAAAACGTCCCAGACAAGCCGTGCATGGTCGCATAAAGCCCAAGGAATAAAGTTACTCGTAACAGTGCCCTCTTCTATTAGGAATGGCACCATTCATTTTCCTTACTTTTATGTGAGTCTTTATATCAGTCTCCTATTTCGTGTACTTGGTCGAAGCAGCTTTAGAGAGGCATCCCGAGACTTAGCATCTCCATTGCCAGCGGGAGTGCTGGGAAGTACAGGCAAATGCAAGGGCCATCTTGGAATAGTTTTTTTTAAAATACATATGCTCGCTTAAGAAAAGTTTTGCAAGAATTAATTAAAAAACAACCATGGTTCTAAGATGACCTTTATTTGCAAAGCATGAAAAATCGTGACCCGACCATTTAACTACATGTTTGGTGTATTCACTCCTTTCTGTTTACATGGCAATATAAGGGCTACTTGCACTCCACACTGAACTGCTTGCTGCACCCTGGCAAGTGGTCCCATCACCTGAAAACTTTAACAAGTTCCGGGTTTTTAGCCAACAGTACTGTTCATGCATCAAGAAGGGAATTATGAGCCCCGTACCCAGTGCTTAATGGGTAAAACAATGAGTGCTGGTGCCCAAAACTCAACTCAGAAGCCCTTGTTCTGCACTATTAAATGTTAGCTCGCCGAAAACTAAAGTTGCAAAGGCTTCAACCTCGGTAATCCTCTACCAGACACCATCTTCCCCTGTATCTCATTCTTGAAGGTTTCTGCTTTTTCGTCTATGCCACAGTTCCAATGCCCCAAAGCAAAGAATGTCCACCACTCCATTTAAAACAAGCATTGAAAATGCAATAGGTCTCGCCTTTAATTAAGTTAAAGCCATTTGCTTTGCTAATGGTATTGTATAGTGTAGTATCCTTGCATCTTGTTTATATTATATACATGCTTTTTCCACGACTAGCCCAGTCTGTAGAATGCTCAAGAGATGTATATGAGACTAAAACCCATGATATATAGCAAAGCAAATGACTTTAACTTAATGGAAGGCGAGACCTATTGCATTTTTAATGCTTGTTCAATATTATATACACGCCATAGTTGCTGCTTATTTATCTTAAACAAGGAACAACCATTGACAAAGCCAATAGTATTGACTTGTTGCAGGTATGATGTTACTTGTTGTATCGTATATCTGGATGCAATGACAACCAGCAAACTACAAGTTTGAGGGCACACTATGCTAAACACAGATTGTTAGCTCATGTGTTTTTAAGCCACGCCCTTAATAACATTAGCCAAGCCCCTTTGAGAGACCCCACAGTTTTTTTCAAGTCCCTTGGCAAAACACAATTGGCTCTAGTTAAAGGCAGTGTTAGCTAAAGCTGTCAGACTCATTACAATCTGATGCACGCTACACAGCCATGCAAGTAAACTAAATATTGTATAAAACAACAGTAATGTTTAATTTATAAAAGCATGCAGCTTGATGTCCGAGCACTCAGAGCCCCTCTGCCCCACCAGCTCTTATCCTACCAGCTCCAGGCTTCTAGTCCCTGTGCACATATCTCATTTGTGCTTCTGTTTGCAGGCTCCACTGTGATAGCTCTGAGCAAACAGAGAGGTGTGAAAAAGCACAGCATCGGCTGAGGACTGGTGTTTCAGTCCCCATCCAACAAGTACTACCACAATTACAACAACAACAACAGACGTTTTCACAACAGCCACAGATGTTGTACGCCTATGCCCAGCCGGCCCCACAGCAAGTCCCCATGCAGCCCCAGCAGATGCAAATCCCCATGCAGCCCCAGCAGATGCAAATACCCATGCAGTCCCACCAAATGCAAGCTCTCAATCAGCCGCAACAGCAAGTATCCACATACCAAATGGTTTCCCAAGCCCAAAACACAACACCCCAAGGAGGAGTGGTGATTACTCGCAACAACACTTTTATACAGGGCACCATCCTGCAATACCAGGCTGGAGGATACACTCGCTAGGACAGCCCACAGACAACTCTTGTGTGCCCAGTTTTATCATGCATCATGAGCGGTGAAGATGACCCCACCGCCCTCGTCATGATAAATAACAAACATATAGCTTCCTCATTGACACAGGCGCCACGTACTCCTGCATTACAGGCGGACACCTGCCTATTTCTGATCAAGTAGCGGACACACAGGGATTCTCTGGGGCAATAGCGAGGGTCCCCTTTACCAAGCCAGTACCTCTACAAATAGGAGACCGGGTGCTGGAGCAACCACTGCTTTATTCACCGCACTCTCCAGTCAACCTTTTAGGGAGAGACCTCATGGCAAAACTGAACATGACCATTCACTTCCATGAGAACGGAACAATGGTTTGTTCTATACCAGGCACACCCCTAGCACGGATGATGGCACTCACTGTTGACTCTTCTTTGAAGGATCAAATAAGGGCTCGCCCTGTGGATGAGCAAGCGTCCTCCACCGCGGTGCACATCGTTATAGCCAACACATCTGAACTGCACCAGCCACTGTCCAGCTCCCAAAGGAATTTCTCTTTTGCCCACAGTCCCAGCACTACCAGATATCGGACAAAAGCATGATCCTAGGCCTACTCGCTCTTCACATTACACCTACTTACGGGGTATTCCTAGCAGGAGATAACAATATGCGCTCCTGGGCCTGTGTAATCTTCATCGAACCCGGACACCAAGTGAGAGACATTTCAGATTAGCAGCTCTTTGGTGATCCTGACGAATACCCCATAACAGAGATCGTCTATCAGTATGAGGTACCCCTCTCGGTGACAGTGGAAAAGAGAACACCCGCTGCCCCACCGAAATATGATTCAGTGCGTGAAGCAGACTTGGCACAAGTCCCGCCGCATCTGTGGACCACTGGTCCAAATGATGTAGGCCTCATCCGTTCTGCCACTCCTTTTAAAATAACACTGAAAGAAGGTGCATTTCTACCCAGAATTAAACAGTACCCACTTTCTAAGGAAGCAGAGGAAGGCATTGCCCCCATGATACAAGCCCTGCTAGATCAGGGAGTCATATACCCCTGTGTATCCCCAGGCAACACGTGCCTTTTTCCTGTGCGCAAAGGTAAGACCAATCAATGGCGTTTGGTTCATGACCTGCGTTTGATCAACAACATAGTGGTACCAGAGTTTCCCATCGTCCCAGACCCTTCCGTCATCCTCACCAACGTTCCCCCGAATGCACAATACTTTTCCGTGATCGACCTGAAAAATGCATTTTTCAGCGTCCCCCTTCACCCAGACAGTCAGTACCTATTGGCGTTCTGCTACAAAGGGGTACAAATGACTTACCGAAGACTCCCAATGGGGTACTGCGATTCTCCCAGCGTCTTTAACAGAGTGGTCAAACTTCCAATGTGACAGCACCGTGCTGCAATATGTCGATGACATTATGCTCTGCAGCACCACAGAACAGCAGTGCAGAACAGACACCATCTCTTTGCTTACCACCCTAGCTCACAGAGGCTATAGAGTGGCCAAAAACAAGCTTCAGTACTGCCAGACAGAGGTACACTATCTAGGCCAGATACTCTCGGCGTCAGGGAGAAGAGTGACACCAGACAGAGTCGAGGACATAAGAAACACCCCAGAGCCCCAAACGGTGAGGGAGATGCAAAAGTTCCATGGACTTGTGAATTACGTCCGCCAATGGATTTTTGACTTCTCCACAATAACTGCCCCCTTGCTCAAAGCCGTCAAAGCAGCAAAAGACAGACGCAACAGACTAGACTGGACACCTGAAATGACAGCCTCCTTCAAACAGCTCAAAGATGAGATAACAAATGCACCAGTGTTAGGAACACCTGATTACACAAAATAATTCTATCTGTTCACCCATTGTAATGGTCAGGTCATGACTGCTGTCCTTACGCAGAAATACCCCATGGGCCACAAGCCAATTGCCTACTTCAGCGGCTTGTTAGACTCAGTTATGAGAGGTCATTATCCCTGCAAACCGGCGCTCGCTGCTGCAGCCTTCGCTGTGGATAAAAACACCCCCATCGTCATGGGGTCCTCGCTGACAATGTACACAGAGCACGCCGTCTTTGCTATAATTCAGAAAGCCAAGACAACATTGACTACACAGAGAGTGTCAGGCTACGAAGTCATCCTGTCACTGCCCTCCCTGAGGGTTGTCAAATGTCACACAGTCAACCCTGCCACATTCTTTGCCCATCCCATTGCAGCCTCAGATGACGACACCCATGACTGTGCCACATATTCTCCTGACGAGTCAGGAGCAGCAAAGGAGGACCCTCTGCCGGACAGCACTGTGTATTTTGTTGATGGGTCCTCCACCATTGATCAAGAAACAGGGATTAGGTACACAGGTGCCCGAGTAGTCAGGGCCCAACAGCAGGAGTCCTCTGATTCCCTAGACATCGTACAGCAAGTTACATTGCCTCCACACTACTCAGCCCAGGCTGCAGAATTGGTGGCACTAACTGCCGCTCTGCACCTCGGGGCTGAGGACCGCATCACAGTGTACTCAGACTCTGCATATGTCACAACAACGACACACTCAAGCATTCTGCGCTGGAAAAGGTGCGGCTTTCTCAAATCAGATGGGACACCTGTATGCCACAAACAATTGCTGGAGGACTTAATTGGGGCCCTCACACTTCCCACAGAGGTAGCGGTTGTCAAATGTGCAGCGCACACGAATGGACAGGATTTTGTCTCCAAAGGTAACGCTCTGGCAGATTGGGCAGCCAAAGCTGCAGCCAGACCCCCCTCACCCTTCACAGAACATGATCCGTACAACGCCCCAATATTACTTGCCCAAGCTGTGACACCAGCGGCATAAACAACGACACATGAAGACAGTGTAGCTCCAGCGCAGCACACAGACAACAACAATGACACAGACATCAGCAAGGACACTCTTGTCTCAGATGCTTCCTGCCAGATAGATAACACGCAACAATACGATTCCCTTGCCCAACTACACCTCAGAGAAATACAAGAAAGTGCACCACATCAAGAGAAAAAGCTATGAAAGAAGAGGAGAGTACAGCAGGACACTGTTGATTTTATCTACTGACAGACCATGTCAGGAAAACCGGTCATGCCACAAGCCTTACTGCAAGTGGCACTGGACCAACTCCACCATCCCACACACGTCTCCCGAGATAACATGTCCACAACACTCCAAGCAGATTGGTTCATTCCCAATGCCCACAAACTAATACACTCTTTGTTAATAATTGCCTCATCTGCCAACAGTTTTCACCAAATCCATTGCTCAAAACAGTTGCTTCTACCATTCCCAAACCCTCTGGTCCCTTCAAAGAACTCCACCTCGACTATGTTGACATGATCTATCGGTGCCAAAATTACCGATATCTCATCGTGGTAGTATGCCCATTCTCGTGATGGATCGAAGCTGGACCATGCGTCCACTGCGATGCCAAAGCAGCAGCCACATTCCTACTGCGTGACGTCATCTCATGTTTTGGAATTCCCGCCACCATAAGAACGGACAATGGAAGTCATTTTTCAAACGCCATCTTCTCCTCCCTGACCACAATGCTAGGCATCAGACACAAACTAACATCTGCCTACCATCCACAAAGCAATGGTATTTGCGAGTGCCTCAACGGCCTGCTCAAAAATAAAATAAGTAAAATCAGCGCCACCATCGGTAGGAAATGGCTCTACTGCCTTCCACTTGCCCTCCACTCATTAAGAAACTCCCCAAGCTCGGATCACCACCTCACACCCCACCAATTTGTCACTGGACGATCCATAAATGTAACTGTCCCCTCCACTAGGCCCAAAACTGACAGTGAGTCATCCTCTGAGATTGTGAAAGCTGAACTGTACGCTTTTGTCTGCACACTAACCCGCGCTACGCAGTTCCTTTCTGCCCAGGTATCCAAAAGGAAGGAGAAGAGGCCCAGCGATCCAGAGCTGCCACCTATTCGCCCTGGGACTCTGATCTTCGTCCGGAGGCACGTCAGGAAGTGGAAAGACCCCAAATTCGACGGTCCCTTTGCTGTGACTGATTTACCTCCAACTGCCGTCCGGATAGCTGAGCGCAAGGCATGGATCCACCGGCGAGACGTCCGGCTCGCTCCTGTGCCTCCACAGCAATGGACAATGGACTGATAGAGGAAAGCGACATGCCCATGGTCCCCCTGAATGAGGACAGCGGTTTCCCGTCCACTGAAGAAGAAGAAGACGAAGAGGGCACCCCCGTGCTGTTCCGGGAATACAGCAGCTGTGATGCGAAGTTATGTACTCTTATCACATTTATGTTCTGTATCATTGTTGGAGTGGCACTAATACCTTTCAATTGGTGTGTCTATTTTCTTGCTGTAAAAAGTTTTAATGAGATAGGTAACAAAAATGCCTTAGCATCTACTGTTTCAGCCACTGAAACAGCAGACAGCAACACCCCGCACACTAGGTCCTGAACTCCCAGAAAATAGTACTGCTAGCAACACACACACTAGTGGGCAGCTTGAACTCTCACACTTCACCCCAGGGGAAAGGAATGGCTCGTGGAATACAGCTACAAACGTCACAGAACAAGTGTCCCGCCAACGCCTTTCCTGCCACCATAGAGCACGCTGATTTGCTAATCCACCTTACAGAACAAAGCCCCTTGTCCCCTGCAAGCATGCAAACAACCAGAGGGCAGGGCACAAAACATTCCAACATCTTGTAAAGATACAAGAAGGCCTAGGGCCTATGCTAGACCTCCAACTATCAGTAAGAGATCATTCAGTCCACTCTTCCCTAGTAGACAACTCCTGGTACCGGGACATGACAGCAGTAGGGAAATCAAGGACAAACGATTCCTGTTATGTATGTTCATACATCCCCCATGCAGTAGGGGCTGATAGACTAACATTTCCTAAAGAAGTCCCCCCACCCATTGTCATGTGCCTTCTGCACTTGTATCTTTGTCGCTTAGAGGGACAAATCCAGATCAATACGGTGGAATTAGAAACTGAAATTATGAATACCACAGTGTGGGACTATACCCCCATCATATACAAGATTCTCACTGGGACAGCCGCCTTAACAAAAATGATAAAGAACTGGCATCAGGATAAATACCCAAACGCGCATTATTACGAGTCAATAGTAAGGAGGGAAGGATTTGCAGTGGTATCAGTACCCCCGGCCGAATGCAACCCGACTGTAACACACGATGAAAGATTCTGTCCATGCCAGAATAGAACTGTGCTGAATATGCGAGCACAGCTTTTTGTAAAAGATAAATGGGTCCCTGTCCATACCATGTATTGCAGAGCAGCTTCCTTAGGCCCCCCTGGGCTGGAAAAACAGACTGGGTGGGAGACATTGACTGGGATGTTGAGGGGAGCTGCGAAGACATATGGAATAGGGAAGGAAAGAGATACACCTGGGATGGGGAAGGAATGACTGAGCACAAAAAAGCATTTAAACAAAAAAACCCTTCTCTTTGTTTCCTAGGTAATGGCTCTGTCTCTGTTGGGCGTAACACAGACTGTAATACCACGGTCTTCAATTTCGATATGCAGTTTGGCACCTCCGCATTAATGGACTACTACTGGGCTTGTGGAGAATGCCTATATCGCCACCTACCTCCTCAGTGGCTCGGACTGTGCTCTTTGATGACTTTGCATGAAGTACATCTGGTTGTGCCGGCATCGAATGCCTCTCACATACTGTCACACCCCATGTCAGGCAGCGTGACATTCCTCCACCGCCACCGGCGAACAGCGGAGTACTTTGCAGGTGAGGCTCTAGGTAAAGTTCCAGCCAAATTCCGCCTCTTCAACGAGGCCCAACTTTTTTTCGGAGGAGCAGTCCCAATATTCCAAACTCAGGCTAATGCTCGCTGGCTGGAAGTGACGCGCTATGAGGTCAAAAAAGCCAACAACAGCACCAGAGACGGACTAAATGCAATCAGGGAAGAACTGCGCCCATTGAGACTAATGGTTCTGGAACATCGCTACTTCCTTGACATGCTGACTGCCAAAGATGGTGGTCTGTGTCATCAAATAGGAAAATCCTGCTGCGCTTTCATACCAGGAAATGACGAGGATAACGGATCGATAGCAAGAGCCATTGAGGAGCTGCCAACTTGGGAAAAGATATGACCGATGAAGGAGATGCCCCTGCGGACATTATTCCAACAGACTGGTTCAATCTTGATTGGATGCCTTCATGGCTCACAGCAATCTTGAAGTTAATGTTACCGATTGTTGGGATTCTCATAATACTGTGTTGCGCCTTTCAGATAGGGAGCCATTGCATTAAAAGATTAAGTACCAAGGCCGTAGGGATGAATTATGCTAGCACAGGGATCTACCAGATAGCGAAGTATGAAGACATGGATCGAGTTCCCGGGGATGGGCTTGGAGTACAATTAGAAATGAGCGAGGTAGCAGCACCTGGCACCCACTATGACATACCAACAGCTCCCCCTCTTCCCCCAGGTAGAGACACCCTGAGCAAGAGCCCTACAGCAGCCCAGTATGAATGTCTGCTTAATGACCGAGATGCAGAATATGTCAAAATACTCCTTAAGTCAGATGGAGAAAGAGCGAAGAAAAAAGAGCAGGTCCAAGGCACCTTTAAGTGTTATGTTAACGACATGCCCTGGATACCCACACTGGCGGAAGGGTCGCCAAAATACTCAGTTAGGAGTATGTTCATAAATTAACAGTACGGGGGAGATGATGAAGGGTTAAAATCACGCTCTACCATCTGATCACCAAAAAGAGCACTTCTTAGCTGCCTTGATAGCGAAAATTTCACGTATGGGCCTATCAGAAAAAACCTAAAAATATGCTTAAAACCCTCAATTTTTGCTATGCATGATCAGCAAATTAGATCCCACAAAATCCCTGAATCCTGGGGTTATAGACCCAAGGCAAAGGCCAAAAAGACATGCCTTAGGCTAATAGTATGCACTAGGCCACAATGTTAAAAATGCATTTCTACTGCACTGTAAAATTACGTGGTAAATTGGCCTGATGTGAAGTAGTAATTTTCCACAGAACTGAGACCAACGCCCTCATACACGTACACAAAACCCAGCTGGTGCAGATTGACACATCTCGGGGACTTTCCACTGAAGTCTTGTTTTGAAACTTAGCTTGCCGAAATAAGCCGCAACTTCTTGCAAAACTAGCACCTAGCGTAAGTTCTGGTCACACATGTACATTTTTAGAAATGTACAGAACAAGATGTTCTCACACTGTTCTGCGGTCAAGCATGGCCAACTGACCGTTAGGACACCCGACCGCCCCCACTGTCCTAGGACAATGCGGTTAAGCCACCTGCGTCAGAAAGTACGTCAGGACAGTATCAGTTCTGTGATTTCAGGTGTAAAAGATTCACCATCACAATTAGAAGGCAGAACTTTCCAAGCTGACTCTTTGGATGGTTCTCCGGTCGACCGACTATCTGTTTTGGGACACGCAGACCTACTCTACCAGGTGATGCCTTCCTGAATGAGATTTTCTTAAACTAAAGGGGTTTTGTCCTACGGGCCCTGGCTGGACAATCAATCATTGTACAAAAAATGAGTGCCTGGGCTCGAATTTAGAAAAGACTGCTCTTTATTTAAAAGCAGCCATAGAGCTTCGTTTTTTGGATTGCGAAGACTCCTGTATTTAATTCATACATTTCATTTCAGTTTACATACATTTACACATTCTAATTAAGTCAGAGGTTTTGATACGCCTATAACATAGAACAGCTAATACAAAAATCAATAATACCAATCATACAAGTGATTATATGTGAGTACATAAATGACAACATTCAATGAATTTGCAACATTTTTGGTAGGTTAAACAGAAAATTGTTGATTAAACAGAAAATCGGTACACCAGATTCTGTTTTTGTTGTAGTCCTAGCTTTTTGGTATTCAAAGTTTGTAGGACTAATCACACTGGGCTTATTAAGTTTATGATTCCTAAAGGTTAACTTTAGTGGCCCTATTTGTGAGGTTAGGTATTCAAATTCTGAAGCCGCCAAGGTATGAGTTTCCTTGGAACAGCCAAACAGCCGACGCGTTTCCAAACCCTTATCTTAGTTGACCGGGTTCTTCCTCAGGGCTGAGCTGGGTACCTACGGTGCAAAAAATAAAGTGGATTTTTAGCTTATCCTAATCCCTAAGTTACTTAGGAGCAATTATGCGGTTTACATAAAGGGTTACCTTTATTTTCAGAGAAATCGTCCCCTGTGGTTCTCGTTCGGAAGGCGTCTTTAGTTCCTTCAATTACAACAATGCCTAGGCAAAAAATTAGGAGCGGGCATGCTGATGTCTTTCTTTTTGTGTGTCGGAGCGTTCAACATTTAAAAGCAGTTTAGTCACGCGTTGTTTTATGGGGGTGCCAAAATACACTTACTTATCAATGGTTTGGTAGCTCCCTGATGATTGCGTTATCGGTATGTGGCTCTTTTCATCACAGGTGCATATTGCTGTTGAAATTAATGCGAAATTGTAATCAAGGGATTGGTTTAACCGCGTGTTTAAAGCTATTTGCCTACGTGGTTAATGCTTACTTGTAAACGGGGAGAAGATTCTCTCTCGATGCGGGTCCGCTTTACTGTCGTGTCTTTTTTCTGTAGAGCGCCTGCAATGTTAAGGTGTGGGTTTTATTTTAACACTACATTACATTAACGGAGGTGATGATGTATACGGTGTATGAATTCTCTTTTTGTTTCTCACCTCGTATTAATCCTGACGGGTCGGCAAATACATCCTCCGTTCTACCGCTTAACCGGCTCCCTGGTTTCCATGATTCAACTATTGCTGTTCACAGTCACCCTGAAGTGTTTTACCCATCAAACGGGATGCTAAGGATGATGGAACTTGTAGTATTAAACTGTGTTTCTCAGAAATCAAATCTATTTCTAGATATTAATGGCTGAGTCGTGTTTTTCTTACACCAAGTCGTGTTAAAGGTAATAAATGGCACCAATTGTTACGTGACGGTGGTGAGGACAGGGGACTCAGTAGGTGGTTCTTTGTAATTCAGACATTTCATTCATCCCATCCACGACACAGTTGAATTTAAGAATTAAGTATGCTTCTTTTTTTAGCAGCATGGTATCGACGTTTCCTCCGCGGGGGGGGGATTTTAATTGCAGATAGCACTGTCCATTTAAAGTTTTTCTCAGTGTGTTTGCTCTCCATAAAGTGTTGTACCATAGGGGCAGTCAACACCTTATGTCTGATTCTTGATCGGTGTTGCGCCATTCGCTGATTTACTTGTTGGGTAGTTTTCCCGCTATACAATTTGGGACACGGGCAGATAATAGCATATCCTACATTGCAAGTTTTGCAATTAGTGAATTCTTTGCGAGACCATTTCAATGCATTAAATTGAAAGGCAACCCCTTCTATCGTGTTGGCTCAAGACACACAAGAGCCACATTTGTGGTGGCCTTCTACGGGTTTCAGTTTCCACAAAGTGCGTAGATCAGATTTAACCTGGCTTATTCCCATGTCCGCTCGGACAATGTATTGTCCTATACTTTTATTTTTCTTGAGTGCGAACAATGGTTTTTGCATTGGAACTTCTAAGTTCGAAATCAAGTGCCAATTTTTTTAAATGATTGCCTTGAATTTATTTGTATATGGGCCAAATGTTGTTACACACACAGGCCTTTCAATTGGCTTTTTCTCTTTTTTCTTTAATAGTTCTTCTCGCGGTGTGTACCAGGCGCGTTTCATTGAGTGTTTCAGCATCTTGCTTGGATAGCCTCTCATTCTCAACTGATCACTTAGTATTTGGGAGTGTGCCATAAAGTCCTCTTTCCTGGAGCAGTTTCTTCTAATTCTCAGCATTTGGCTGTAGGGGAGGTTGGCTTTAAGACTTTTCGGGTGATTACTTTTATAGTGGAGAATGGTGTTTTTGTCCGTGATTTTTCGGTGTAGGGTGGTGGTCAATTTGCTATCTTGCGGAAAAACTACTACATCTAGAAAGGTTAGACATGTTGTGCTATAGGTCAATGTAAACTTTATATCTGGATGTCTGGTGTTGAGCCACTGATGGAATTGGACAAGCATTTCTTCAGAACCATTCCATTGACACCAGATGTCATCAATGTAGCGATACCATGTTGATATGTTTTGTCTGTATGGATTATTCCGGTAAACAAAGTGCTCCTCATACAGGGCCATGAACAGGACCGCCATTTCCGGGGCATAAGGACACCCCATGGCGGTCCCCTTCACCTGTACGTAGAATGCATCCATATACCGGAAATAATTTATTTTTAGGGCTATCCTGGCTAAGTCTAGTATGTAGTCAGTGGGGACTCTTTGTGGTTTGGGTCGAGTTTCCAAAAAATATTCCATGGCTTCTAGTCCTTCCTCTAGAGGAATTTGGGTATAAAGGGAAGTGACATCGAAGGATACCATGAGATTATGACTGTCATCAAATGGGACACCTTCGATTTTATTCATGAAATCCGTGGAGTCTTTTAGGTATGATGTCACTTCAGGCATGAATGGTTTTAAAAAAACATCCACGTATTTTGCTAATGGTTCCAATATTGAGTCACAACCGGAGGCAATAGGTCTTCCGGGTGGCTCCATCAAGTTCTTATGTATTTTAGGTAAAAAATAAATTACCGGAATACGGGGTCTTTTTATAAACAAATATTCAAATTCCTTTGGTCCTAATATTCCTTTGTCAAGTCCCTCATTCAGTTTGATCTGAATTTGTTTTCGAATTTGTGGAGTTGGATCTTCTTTTAAATCTCTGTACCACTCAGTATTTTTTATTTGACTGTTAGTTTCTGAGATATATTTCTCTCTGGCCCAAACAACCATGGCGTCCCCCTTGTAGGCAGGCTTCACGACTATCGTCTCGTCATTACGGAGGTCATTTATAGCTGTTTGTTGTTCCCTAGTAATGTTTCTTTTGAGGAAAACTTTTTGTTTATCCAACTGTGTGATGGAGGAAAGAACCGTCTGTTCGAAAGCTGTTATTTCCTTAGGTACTGTGTACGTAGGAGGAATGAATGTTGATTTATTGGAGAGGTTCGAGGGTTCCATTACTCTAGTGTCTTCTTTATTATGGAAGAATGCCTTCAACCTTAGTTTGCGGCAAAATTCCAAAGCTTCAATTTTTAGGGTCGTCAAGTATGTATTAGTTGCTGGTACAAATTTCAAGCCTAACTCTAAAACTGATTTTTCGTGTGGAGTTAATTCTTTGTTTGAGAGATTTACAATAGATGTGGGATTTAAGTCTTGTACTGAGTTCTTCGTGTACTCATTTCCCACGGTTGCGGCTGTGGTTTGAATCTGACTCTGCCTCTGCCTTCGCCTTTCTCTAAAAAAGAGTTGCTGCGTTTAGATGGGCCCTCTCTGGGATCCGAATCACTCGCTGACTCTGATGAAGAGCTTTCTGAAAACGTTAAAAACCTATTTTTCGACCGCCCCTGATATTGGGATAGAGCTCGCCTCGATTCGATTTGTGTGTAATAATCCTCCTTTAAGTAAGGATAGACTGTCTCAATCTTGAAAGACTTGAATGAGATAGCAACTTAAACTCTCTTAATTATCTCAACTTGCTAAGTGCTTTTTCATCCATACCCAATTCTAAGCATGAGCGCAAAATCCGCTCCGATCGCGGATTTTGCGGATTTTCGGTAAATCCGCGATCCGCGAACTCTCGCGAATTTACCGAGAATCCGCAATCCGCGATCGGAGCGGATTTTGCGGTCAAAAGTTCAAGCCTAACATAATTTACGATGGCGCCGGCAAGCTACCAGCGCCATCCTCAAATGGTTACTTAATTAGCTTCGACAGGAAGCTCTAACAGATAAGATAAAGCAGGGGCTCGAGCGCCTGCTTTATTTTATCAGTTCGAGCTTCCTGTTGAAGCTAATTAAGTAACTTTTGCAGGATGGCGCTGGCAGCTTGCCGGCGCCATCGTAAATTATTTAACCGGTGGTGTCTTCATCTTGAATAAATATGAAGGGCAGGGTTCATTCGGGCACGACGGTCCTGGCACAAAAAATAAACCTCAACAGGAAACACTTGCAGATATCAATAAAGCATGTGCCCTAGTTGAAGCTTAAATGCAGTGACTCATTTGCATCTTTGACTTTCACGAGCGCAAACCCCTTTTATACACACAAGAGGCATGTGCGCTCGCATGGAAGCCCCGTCCGTTTGGCCCCGCCCACACACTCGAGGTGTGCACCGTCTTCCCGCCATTTACCCACTATGATGGACATTTCACTCAAGGGACCCCTGCGCACTTCGGCGCGATTGCATAGTAACACACACTTGGTCGCTGGAACTAGTTGAAGCGCAAATGCAGTGACTCATTCATCAGCCCAAAAAAAATCGTGAGCGTTGGGAGGCTGGGCAGATGTGCCTTCTTCCCAAATATACCATCGAAAATCCGCTGTGATGCTGGCCAGAGGCATTTGCATCTTTGACTTTGACGAGCGGAATCCCCGTGCTGTTCCTGTGACCAGGGGCTTCTGTCTCTTAATCTGCTGCTCTGATCGGTCTCTGACCTTTTATACACACAAGCGGCATCTTTGACTTTCACGAGCGCAAACCCTTTTATACACACAAGCGGCATGTGCGCTCGCATGGAAGCCCCGTCCGTTTGGCCCCGCCCACACACTCGAGGAAGCCCCGCCCCCAAATCCGCCGATCCGCATAATCCGCGGATTTTGCGGATCCACGATCCGTGAATCCGCAAATTCGTGAATCGTGGATCCGCAAAATCCGCCCATGCTTACCCAATTCCTTGCATTAGCTAAAGATATCTTTCTAGCATTAGATCTTCTAGGGTTCTTTCCCTTAGGCAGGTGCTTTTAGGCACTAGGCCTGATAGAACTGTACTTTGTATAATCAAGCTAAAAGTCTATTTTGCCTTTTTAAGAATCTTAACCGCTGGCATTTCATTCTTGCTAAAATGTTTAAACCTGCAATGATAGTTCTCTTCAGGGAGATTGCGTGAAGACAACGTATTTTCTTGAACAGGGTTTAATGTCTTCGGGACGTTTCCTGTTTAAACTGAAAGTTATCTTTTAATAGATAGTAACTTCTGTTCGCATCGCAATATTTCTTGCATACCTTCAGGCAGAGTGAAGCCAGAGCTTTTAAGAGTGTTCTTTAGCAATATACCTTATTGATATACATGTGTTTGTGTAAATAAACGTGCCACTCCAACTTGAACAGTCGTCATTTCACGTTATTGCTCTTCCTTCTCCCAGTGCCTGATTGAGACGATTATCCAGATCACAGTGAGCGTGGCCACAACCTCGAGGGGGCTTGAGAGGGCCTCTTCTCACCCTCTATCACAACCCCAGGGGCCCCCAGATAGAAGAGCCCACTCAGCCCCAAGGGCCCCCGGATAGAAGAGTATTGCTAAGCCCCTGGGGCACCCGGATAGAAGAGCCCAGCTCAGCCCCAAGGGCCCCCAGATAGAAGAGTATAGATCAGCCCCAGGGGCCCCCGGATAGAAGAGCCATGGGGTCCTGGATAGAAGAGCCCTGCTCAGCACCAGATAGCAGTGTCCAGCCCTCCCAAGGGACCCCGGAGAGAATAGACCAGCTCAGCCCCAGGGGCCCTGGATAGAAGAGCCCAGCTCAGCCCCAGGGGGCCCCGGATAGAAGAGCCCAGCTCAGCCCCAGAGGCCCCCGGATAGAAGAGCCCAGCTCAGCCCCAGAGGCCCCTGATTAGAAGAGCCCAGCTCAGCCCCAGGGGGTCCCGGATAGAAGAGCCCAGTTCAGCCCCAGGGGCCCCGGATAGAAGAGCCCAGCTCAGCCTGGCCCCCTAGAGGCCCCTGGAAAGAAGAGCCTAGCTCAGCCCCCCTAGGGCCCCAGATAGAAGAGCCCAGCTCAGCCCCAGGGGCCCCCGGATAGAAGAGCTCAGCTTAGCCACAGGAGTCCCCGGATAGAAGAGCCCAGCTGTGCCCCAGGGGCCCCGGATAACAGAGCCCAGCTCAGCCCCAGAGGCCCCAGATGGAAGAGCCCAGCTCAGCCACAGGGGCCCCCGATGGAAGAGCCCAGCTCAGCCCCAGGGGCCCTGGATAGAAGAGCCCAGCTTAGCCCCAGGACTCCCCAGATAGAAGAGCCCCACTCAGTCCCAGGGGCCCCGGATAGAAGAGCCCAGCTCAGCCACAGGGGCCCCGGATAGAAGAGGCCAGCTCAGCCCTAGGGGCCCGGATAGAAGAGCCCCACTCAGCCCCCAAATAGAAGAGCCCAGCTGTGCCCCAGGGGCCCCCGATAAAAGAGCCCAGCTCAGCCCCAGAGGCCCAAGATAGAAGAGCCCAGCTCAGCCACAGGGGCCACGGATAGAAGAGCCCAGTTCAGCCCCGTGGCCCCCAGATAGAAGAGCCAGCTCAGCCCCAGGGGCCCCCGGATAAAAGAGACCAGCTCAGCCCCAGGGGCCCCCGGACAAAAGAGCCCCGGTCAGCACCAGGGTCCCCCAGATAGAAGAGCCCAGCTCAGTTCCAGGGGCCCCGGGATAGAAGAGCCCAGCTCAGCCACAGGGGCCCCCGGATAGAATAGCTCATCTCAGCCCCAGGGATCCCCGGATAGAAGAGCCCAGCTCAGCCCTGTGGCCCCGGATACAAAAGCCCAGCTCAGCCCCAGGGGCCCCAGATAGAAGAGCCAGCTCAGCCCCAGGGACCCCCTGATAGAAGAGCCCAGCTCAGCCCCAGGGGCACCCGGATAGAAGAGCCCAGCTTAGCACCAGGAGCCCCCAGATAGAAGAGCCCAGCTCAGCCCCAGGGGCCCCCGGATAGAAGAGCCCAGCTCAGCCCCAGGGGCCGCGGATAGAAGCGCCCAGCTCAGCCCCAGGGGCCCCGGATAGAAGAGCCCACTCAGCCTCAGAGGCCCCCGGATAGAAGAGCCCAGCTCAGCCCCAGTGGCCCCCGGATAAAAGAGACCAGCTCAGCCCCAGGGGCCCCCGGACAAAAGAGCCCCGGTCAGCACCAGGGTCCCCCAGATAGAAGAGCCCAGCTCAGTTCCAGGGGCCCCTGGATAGGAGAGCCCAGCTCAGCCACAGGGGCCCCCGGATAGAATAGCTCATCTCAGCCCCAGGGATCCCCGGATAGAAGAGCCCAGCTCAGCCCTGTGGCCCCGGATACAAGAGCCCAGCTCAGCCCCAGGGGCCCCAGATAGAAGAGCCAGCTCAGCCCCAGGGACCCCCTGATAGAAGAGCCCAGCTCAGCCCCAGGGGCACCCGGATAGAAGAGCCCAGCTTAGCACCAGGAGCCCCCAGATAGAAGAGCCCAGCTCAGCCCCAGGGGCCCCGGATAGAAGATCCCTGGGGTCCTGGATAGAAGAGCCCTGCTCAGCACCAGATAGCAGTGTCCAGCCCTCCCAAGGGACCCCGGAGAGAATAGACCAGCTCAGCCCCAGGGGCCCTGGATAGAAGAGCCCAGCTCAGCCCCAGGGGGCCCCGGATAGAAGAGCCCAGCTCAGCCCCAGAGGCCCCCGGATAGAAGAGCCCAGCTCAGCCCCAGAGGCCCCTGATTAGAAGAGCCCAGCTCAGCCCCAGGGGGTCCCGGATAGAAGAGCCCAGTTCAGCCCCAGGGGCCCCGGATAGAAGAGCCCAGCTCAGCCTGGCCCCCTAGAGGCCCCTGGAAAGAAGAGCCTAGCTCAGCCCCCCTAGGGCCCCAGATAGAAGAGCCCAGCTCAGCCCCAGGGGCCCCCGGATAGAAGAGCTCAGCTTAGCCACAGGAGTCCCCGGATAGAAGAGCCCAGCTGTGCCCCAGGGCCCACGGATAACAGAGCCCAGCTCAGCCCCAGAGGCCCCAGATGGAAGAGCCCAGCTCAGCCACAGGGGCCCCCGATGGAAGAGCCCAGCTCAGCCCCAGGGGCCCTGGATAGAAGAGCCCAGCTTAGCCCCAGGACTCCCCAGATAGAAGAGCCCCGCTCAGTCCCAGGGGCCCCGGATAGAAGAGCCCAGCTCAGCCACAGGGGCCCCGGATAGAAGAGGCCAGCTCAGCCCTAGGGGCCCGGATAGAAGAGCCCCACTCAGCCCCCAAATAGAAGAGCCCAGCTGTGCCCCAGGGGCCCCCGATAAAAGAGCCCAGCTCAGCCCCAGAGGCCCAAGATAGAAGAGCCCAGCTCAGCCACAGGGGCCACGGATAGAAGAGCCCAGTTCAGCCCCGTGGCCCCCAGATAGAAGAGCCAGCTCAGCCCCAGGGGCCCCCGGATAAAAGAGACCAGCTCAGCCCCAGGGGCCCCCGGTCAAAAGAGCCCCGGTCAGCACCAGGGTCCCCCAGATAGAAGAGCCCAGCTCAGTTCCAGGGGCCCCTGGATAGAAGAGCCCAGCTCAGCCACAGGGGCCCCCGGATAGAATAGCTCATCTCAGCCCCAGGGATCCCCGGATAGAAGAGCCCAGCTCAGCCCTGTGGCCCCGGATACAAGAGCCCAGCTCAGCCCCAGGGGCCCCAGATAGAAGAGCCAACTCAGCCCCTGGGACCCCCTGATAGAAGAGCCCAGCTCAGCCCCAGGGGCACCCGGATAGAAGAGCCCAGCTTAGCACCAGGAGCTCCCAGATAGAAGAGCCCAGCTCAGCCCCAGGGGCCCCCGGATAGAAGAGCCCAGCTCAGCCCCAGGGGCCGCGGATAGAAGCGCCCAGCTCAGCCCCAGGGGCCCCGGATAGAAGAGCCCACTCAGCCTCAGAGGCCCCCGGATAGAAGAGCCCAGCTCAGCCCCAGTGGCCCCGGATAGAATAGCTCATCTCAGCCCCAGGGATCCCCGGATAGAAGAGCCCAGCTCAGCCCTGTGGCCCCGGATACAAGAGCCCAGCTCAGCCCCAGGGGCCCCAGATAGAAGAGCCAGCTCAGCCCCAGGGACCCCCTGATAGAAGAGCCCAGCTCAGCCCCAGGGGCACCCGGATAGAAGAGCCCAGCTCAGCACCAGGAGCCCCCAGATATAAGAGCCCAGCTCAGCCCCAGGGGCCCCCGGATTGAAGAGCCCAGCTCAGCCCCAGGGGCCGCGGATAGAAGGGCCCAGCTCAGCCCCAGGGGCCCCGGATAGAAGAGCCCACTCAGCCTCAGAGGCCCCTGGATAGAAGAGCCCAGCTCAGCCCCAGTGGCCCAGGATAGAAGAGCCCAGCTCAGCCCCAGGGGCCCCTGGATAGAAGAGCCCAGCTCAGCCCCAGGGGTCCCCGGATAAAAGAGCCCAGCTCAGCCCCAGAGGCCCAAGATAGAAGAGCCCAGCTCAGCCACAGGAGCCCCGGATAGAAGAGCCCAGTTCAGCCCCGTGGCCCCCAGATAGAAGAGCCAGCTCAGCCCCAGGGGCCCCGGAATGAAGAGCTCAGCTCAGCCCCAGGGGCCCCCAGATAGAAGAGCCAGCTCAGCCCCAGGGGCCCCGGATAGAAGAGCCTAGCTCAGCCCCCCAGAGGCCCCCGGATAGAAGAGCCGAGCTCAGCCCCAGGGGCCCCGGATAGAAGAGCCCAGCTCAGCCCCAGGGGCCCCAGATAGAAGAGCCCAGCTCAGCTCCCCAGAGGCCCCGGATAGAAGAGCCAAGTTCAGCCCCAGTTGCCCCCGGATAGAAGGGCACAGCTCAGCCCCTGGGGCCTCTGTATAGAAGGGCCCAGCTCAGCCCCAGGGGCCCCCGTATAGAAGAGCCCAGCTCAGCCCCACGGCCTCAGATAGAAGAGTCCAGCTCAGCCCTAGTGTTGTAATATAACGTCGATTGAGTTGAGCGTTAGCAAAAGACATCGAGTTTTGACCGTTATCTTGACATTTAGTGGCATCCATTTTGTATTCACGGCAGCCATTTTGTCTGCCACATATTGCCTCGTGTCGACCATGTGCGTTGTCCTACCTTTCTGCTCATGGCTTTTGAATCTGCCCGGCAACAGTCTAATAATAGCATCTCTGTGTTTTGCCGCTGACCGTTCGGGTCCACATCTGCTAATGGTTAGTCCTAGATTGGAATGTGTTAGCCGAGACCCCACAACTGTTAACTCCTCCCACTGATCGATTCTCCTCCTCCATATTACCTTGTATGGACATAAAATTTGCTTTTGTGCTTTGTACCGCCTTCTCTTGAGCCCCTGTGTGGGTATAAATAAACCATGTGTCCGGTAGCCCTTTGTGCTACTTCTCATAGTGCTGAAGGGTACTGTCTAAACTTTAGCACCACCTCATGAGGTGTAATAAATTCTATGTTTTGCAATTCCAGTTTCCGGGCCAACTTTTTCCTTTGGGTCTGAGGACTTTGTGCGCAGAAGGGCGAACCCCTTGCACTAGCGGGCCAGGCTGAGGCCTGTACGACAAATTGGCGCCCAACATGGGGCTCATCGGTGACTCGGATGCCCGAAGGATTGGTCGTGACGAAGGTTCGGAACTTCGCTGAGGTCACAATCGCTACCAGATAAGACCCGCGTCTTGGTATCCGAGGTGTTCCTTCCTTACATTCCGTTCCGACCATCCAGGCGGCGCCGGTCCTCGACTGAGATCTCTTCTGCGGGTCTGCCGTGCAGTGACCGTTTGGTCGAATTTGAAACTTGGCAGTTGGAACCTGGACAGCCTACGATTGGTAAGAGTTGCTTTGCGGCTCTTGCCGCCTGTTGTAGGTTTTGGCATTTTGAGGCTCCCGTATTGGTAAGGCAGTTTTAGGAACGCTTGCCCGAGCACTTTATATTTGGATAGACTTGTCTACTTTGGTTTGGTTTGGGGCCTATGTATAGCAATATATGGATTGCAATTCATATAGGCAGGTGATGCACGGAGCTTTCTCCGCCTTTTTCTATGTATAGCGCGTCGTACTAAGAAAGTACCTTAAGCGCTCTTTACCTATGGTAGTGTATATCTTGCACTATTTTTGAAGCAATGCCTGTTTGCCGCGCACTTCGAAAGATGTGCTGCTTGTTTGGTGGCGCCAGTTTACGACTTGAGGAATCACAGCCGGCTCCCCCCGAGGGGACTCCTAATCGAGATATGTATGTGAAGTTTGGTACTTCTGCCATAATGTACAGCACGTTGTGGCACAAGTACACAAAAAAGGATCATGAGTTACGTTGGCCATTGTATGGGTCGTTTGATGCACGAAAGGTTGAATATGTGGAGTTATGTTTGTTTGAGCGGAAGTCTAGACGTGATATGTTTGAGTGTTTGCGAATGTGGGAGAAAGAAGTACGACAGCAGGAGAAACGTGAGAAAGCGTTGATTGAGAAAGAACAGCGAAAGACTGTGTATGAGAAAGAGCTGGAATTACGAAAAAAGGAAACGAAAGAAATGCAGGAATGAGAGGAAAAAGAACGAAGGTTACAGATATCTGGCCAAAATCCTGTCCGGCAGCCTCTCTATCCTGTCCTTAATAAACCACAAGATGATTTTTTGTTATTAGATCGACCTCCACCTCCGTATATCGCTCCGTCTGCTCCGGCCGAGGGTGATGAGGATTCCGATTCAGAACAGCAGAAAATATTATTCTTGTTTTAGTTTCTTTTACTCTACGTTTGTATGAAAACACGCAGATTGGCTATCTGCTACGAAATACGCTATCTGCTTGTACGAGCGTTACCCTCTCCCCCTGTGGATCTATATTTTATTAATTGTGTACTTATATTCGGGATTGTGAACCCTGCTGCTGGGCTAGAGTACTCTCAGGCACCATGTCGACAAAGAAATTACGTTCTGGGAAAGTCTTAGGGGAGAAGTCAAGTATAACATCAGGATCCATTCCCCTGAGAAAAAAGCACGAAAATAGCGTACAATTGAAAGGTCAAATGCAGTTGGTACAAATTTGGGAAAAATCCGTGAATAAATCTCTAGAAGTCCCAACCATACCTGATGTAGATATAATACCACAATCACAACTGCAATCAAATGTGGAGAAATATCTCAATTGAGACCCAATGACAGAAACAAATAAGCTTCTTCAGAGTCCGTCAAATGAAGTAATTCCCCCAAAAAATACATCAAATGGAGATGATTCTGTCCCCATGTTAACAAATCTGCAAGTACTCAATCACAACACTCCTAAGGGAAGAGAAAATGTGGAGGAAGACATGGGTGATGCATCTATCTCTACTAGTATCGATCTTGAACTTTGTGGTCGCTATATGGACAAGAGATCTTTGACCCAGCTTGCGGACAGTAAAACACCAATTAGAGCAACGCCATCAGGACTGCTGCTATATAGCAGCACTCCTTCAGTCAAATCCAATGACAATCTTTCAATGCCGAGTGACTTGAAATCTCCACAATTTAATCTATCGGGGATCTGCTCTTTTACTCCATCTAGCTATCCAAAAAATGAGAAACCTATTTCTGAGTCTCTGATAGCACTTGAACAAATTCTGTCTTCTATTTTACTCTTACTTGGTAAATGTGCTGTGAGTTCTGACTGCATTCTGACTTCAGTAACCGAGATATTGAAGGCACTGTTGGCTAAAAATGTTGAGAATGTGAATACTTTACCTACTGAACCTGTTGTTCAAAATGTCGTAGAGAACACTAATGTTCTGGGGGAAAATACACCGTTGAGAATGTCCTTAAAGGTTGATATTCATAAGCCCCCTGAGACCCCTACCCCATCTTCCTTTATACAGAGAAAAGATTTAGACCTTACTGTGAAGGAAGAAAGTCTGGTAGAGGAATCACAAACGGTTGGAAATGAACTCTTTCCCATTTTTATCCAGGAAAAAAAAGAACCGGAAGGAACTTTAACGACTAATAAAACTACAAAAGTAAAACCTAAAGGGAAAAACAGGAAGTTGCTACGTAAATATAAAAAGAAAAGACCAAGGCAAATCGTTTTTCAAAATCATTTAACACCTAAAGTGCCTGATACTATAGAAAGTGGAGATAATTCGCTACCGGATATTTCCGTTAAAGAGGTAGTGGAGTGTATCACTAATAATGTATTGGTGGGTACCCCTGTTGAAGCTACTATGAATGAGATAATCCCATGTTCTGTGATAAATGCGTTTGAACCCCTGGCATTGATCGTTGAGGATACGGGAAATTTGCCGATAGTAGCAAAGGTACTTAATCCATCTGCACCCACTTTCCGGCCTCAGCCTGATGTAGCCAGGAGCTCAATTATTCAGCCAGTAAAAAGTCCTATTATATGCGTGGATACTTTGTCATTGGATTTTCTCCCGCTATTTGATCTAGACCTAAAATTGAACAGATCTTGGTTGCTTAACTGCTTTAAAGAGATTGAAAGTTTAAAACTAATTTTATCAAATGATATTGACTTGGTTCTACCAATAAGATCAGTAAATGGGCAACGAACAAGGGTAGACAAACATTTGTTTGCCCGTGAAGGGATGACACTAGAGATTCTCTAGTGCCACATCTGTGTTATGTAGCTTGACGTCGCAGGACCCTCGACGCCACCTTACGGTGCACCATAAAAACGACTAACTGTTGAACTTTGAGATAAAACAAATTGCTGTGCATTTATCCAATTCTGTTATTGTATCCACTTCAGTGTCCCAAGGATTAATAGCACGCATTAAAGATTAGCATAACTTGAAACATGAGTAATTACGAGGATATCTCTAAAAGCACAGAGGCCAGAGCCTCCACTTTTGCGTTTGAAACAAAGGATGTTGATCAAATTTACTCCCTAATCAGGGATGAACTCACACAGGAAACCACGAGCCGGTCAAAAGAGCAAAATATAAGACAACTAATCTATCTACTAAAGAGGAAAACGAATCAGCAACTTCATGCTAGCACTCTTATAAAATATCACCGGAATTCACGCATACCTAGGGGGCTAAGAATTGCACTTAAACCATCCCTTTGCAAACATTCTAAAAAATTCCAGGAGCGCTGGTACGAAATATTGAATAAATGCTCTTTAGACTTAATTCTCCTGATCATACAAGAATTATCCTCTATTCTGGAAGAATTAAGCATGGAAATTGAGGAAACACAATCTGAATTATCGAAGATGTTGACGGCAGACGAACTAAAAACCACCCTTGAGGACATCAAAAGCCAAATAGATCGACACTCCAAAGAAATCAATGAACGGAAAATCCGTAAATTTAAAAGAGATACATTGGACTACCGCCTAGGAGAAGTATATACATGGGCTGAGGTATATGCACAAAAACGCAAAAATCGTCCTTACAATTCAAACACAGCGACATCTTCCTCAGATAGTGATACTAGTCAAAGATCACGGAAACCTCAATCAATCCCGGTACCACAGGAGCAAACAACAACTGACCAACCTACTACCAGCAAAACTACAGAAACCAGTCCTTTTTTAGAACAGGGCCAAGCTCAAAAAGGAGACCCAGGAGAGGGTCAGGAAAAGGAACAGGAAAAGGACAAAGAAAGGGACCCGCCGACCACACGCAGCACGTCAGCCATAACCAAGGAGAAGGAGAAAGAGAAAAAATCCAAAAAGACTCAGCCTCAGAACATCTAGTAATTAACATCAGTGATCAAACTTTGAGCCCGTATGAGTTAAGCTTATTACAAAAAGGAACATCATTTGTCCCAACTACCACTACGAACAGTCTGGAACTTGAAGTCAGTTTTTTTAAACTGATGCGGAAACTTAGACTCAGGCATTTTTTCGATAACACGATACCGGACCGACCGAGCATCGAGAAAGATCAACTGTTAGGCCTACGACCTCACAGTACCTTTCAAGCTCCAACTAGCCACAAGACGCTAGACTTATTTGAAAATTTGGTGAAACAAGACCTCCGCAAGATTAAACACTACAAACCTAAAAGAAGAAACACCACACAAAAGGATCTCGATACCTTGCAGAAATTGGCTTTAAATGACAAAATCATATTCACAAAAGCTGATAAAGGCGGCGCGATCGTCATAATGAACATGGATATGTATAACAATAAAGTGACAGAACACATTAATGATACAAACACGTACTGTAAATTGGATCACAATCCCACACTGGAGTACTCCAAAGTTTTAAAACACATCATAGATGGCGCATACAAACAAGGTACCATTTCAGATCGGACAAAGAACTTCTTGGTTACACTCAATCCTAAGAGTCCCACATTGCGGATGACACCAAAAATACACAAGAATACCTATGACCCGCCGATGCGACCTATAGTATCGACGAGAGGGAGTCTACATGAACCGATTGGCCAACTTATTGACAGGTATCTACAGCCGACAGTACAATCGATGCAAACTTATGTCAGAGATACATCCCAGTTTTTGCAAATACTTCAACAAATCAAGTTGGATCCATCTGAAAAACTAATTATGTGTACTGCAGATGTTTGTAGTTTATACACCAGCATACCCCATGACATGGGCTTAGAGGCAATAGAGTCTGCTCTTTTAAACACAGATCTTGATCAACAATTTCAAACTTTCCTCATGGAGCTGATGTGTTTTATTCTATACCACAGCTATTTTAAGGTTAATGAAGACTGGTACCAACAACTAACAGGCATGGCTATGGGCAATTCGGCGGCACCCACGTATGCGAACATATTCATGCAGTGGTACGAAAATCAACATATCTTTTTGAACACAGAATGGTCTCGCAATCTCAAAACAATGATCAGATACATAGATGATCTTTTCATTCTTTGGTCTAACACAGAGGAGAAACTAATAACGGAACTCACCAAATTCAACAATTTGGATGCACGAATCCAACTGACATGGACCACATCAGAAATTGCAGTAAATTTCTTGGATGTAAAAGTTACCAGAACTCCAGAAGGCTTTAAAACAGATGTTTACACTAAACCAACGGACAGGAACAACATGTTGTTATATTCGAGTTTTCATCAACCCAACTTGATTAACAATCTGCCGTTTTCACAAATGACAAGAGTCAAGAGAATCACCTCAGATGAAAATGCACTAGGTGTTAAGTTAAGTGAAGTCAAAAAGAAATTTTTGGATAGAGCTTACCCTGAACCTTTACTAGAGGAATCAAAGAAAAAGGTTGATACATTGGATAGAGAGAAACTCCTAACCACCAAAACAAAATCTGAACAAACACGTACAGTGGTGGTATCTAGATATTCAACATCCAGCAGGAAATACAAACAAACCATTTTAAAACATTGGTCCATACTGAATCTTGAACCTGATTTCAAACAGTCATTTAATCAACCTCCCATCTTTGCTTACACTAGATCAAAGAATCTTGGAGAAATTCTTCAACATAAAACATCCACAACCTCAACATCTACAACTAAATTCTCTGGTACGAAACCTTGCCTTAACTGTGGAAGTTGTAACAATGTAATCCGAGGCAACATATTCTGTCATCCTTCAAAAGGTTACCCTATCAAACTAAAGGTAAATGCCACCTGTGAATCGAGCAATGTCATCTATGGGATCAGATGTCCTTGCGGCAAAATGTATGTAGGGAAGACGGAACGTCGGATTAAAGTACGTCTAACTGAACACAAGTCAAACATTCGTTTGAAAAATATGAAATCTGCATTATCCTCTCATTTTGTTGAGGAACATCATAACATCTCCCAGATCAAATTCATCATCCTTGAAACGGTCCAGAAAATAGAAGGCAGAGACAATTCTAAATACCTGTTGCAGAGAGAGAACTATTGGATACAAAATTTATCCTGCCAGAAACCTCTGGGGTTAAATGAAAGAATTGAACTTGCATGTTACCTATAATTAATTGCTCCCCTGACTGTTCCTTGTGTATACTATGTGAGTTCATACATATATTTGACACTTACACCTTACATTTCTAATATTCTTTTCCATCTTGCACATTCTACAATAGCTCTAATCATAGAACAGCTCATCTAACATCCCAATAGCGAGAAGTTCTATTCCCGACATTTCTTTCCATTCACATCTATTTTTCTTCCTTATGTCAATTTATGCATTTTCGTCAGCCTATTTCTCAACCTTTTTTCGTAACCGGCTCTTCATATCTCTTATTATGATAATTAGGATTTAAAACTACTCTCAGTGACAGGGGCGTTACTTAGATAGTAGTCGGCGGTTCGCCACCCTCGGAAAACAGTTTTTCTTTTATGGCTATGCCATGTGATTCGTCACATGACTGGAATCCAGGTTAAATAGGTGAACGCGATCGGCATTTCATTGTGCCATCGCGGAGTACGAGGAGAGAAGGACGTAATCGCGCGCCTATTCCCGAGCAAGGTTAGTTTTGAGGGACTATACAGACCACCCGTTTTTTTGATAGAATGACCTCTGCCTTATGGACTGCCCCACCAGTTGAGGCTGCTCTTGTAACATCGTTTTATCTTTAATTTGCAGAATAACACGCATTGCTAGAGACCCAGTCATGTGAGTGATAGCTTTTTTCTTTTGAGAAATTCTCTCTGTTTCTTCACTTGTACTAACCACAGCATGTGAATCACTGAACCCTTGTAGTTCACATACAGTTCACACATAGTCATATGCACATATTATGCAGATTCTGTGCAGTTAATGTTATGATTGATGTAAATAAGACTCACACAATTTTTGATGATATGATTTTATTATCTCTTGCTTTACAGTGTCTATTTCCCTGATGAAGGGCATGCTACATAATGCCCGAAATGCATTGGATGCCTTATTATGACAATGTCTGATCTACAAACGCATGAATGATATCGAATGAACAATATGAAATAATGATGATAAATTCCTCTACAAGCATAAAATAAATCCTATGAACAATTGAAACATTGGATTGAAAGTCTTCTTTGTGTGGGAAGACAAACATTTGTGTGCCCGTGAAGGGATGACACTAGAGATTCTCTAGTGCCACATCTGTGTCAACGAACAAGGGTAACATTTTATTCTAAAATAATTGCTAATCTTGTTTATCAACAGGCAGAAGTCTTCCAATGTAGAGGAATTGACGTGTTACCTTATGTTAATAGCGCTCTATGTATTCCCTCTAGAGAAAGAAATACAAAGTTGGTTTCTAAGCAGGATGATTTTTCTGCGTGCAATAAAGACCTAAAAATCTGGGTCTCTAGAGGTAAACGAATGGTCTCTCAGGTACTTTCATTACCTGACAACATAGATACTCCTCTAACAGAAGACAATCAGATGTGGAACTGGTTACCAGGGGTTTTATCAAATAATACATCGAATAACCCACGACTATTTCAACATCTTTAACACTCATTTAAAAATTGTCTCTTGGAATGCTGCCGGCCTGTATAATTGCCCAGAGAAATTTGACTTTTTGCTCTCTTTAAACGCAGATGTGCTATGTATTCAGGAAACATGGTGTAAAAATCTCCCTTACGGAGGGAAAGATTATTTTGTCCTGGAAGCTCCCGCAACCCCTTCCAAAAAAGGCCATGCAAAAGGTGGAATCGCCTGTTTGCTATCCAACTCTTTACAATGGCAATTTTCCCACTACACGGACACTAGTAATCTTTTCCAATCCATAACTATTACTAATCTAGCCTCAGTGGGTAGACGGTCTTCGTTTATAATTTTAAACGCATATATTCCCCCCGAAGACATTTTTAACATAGTTCTAAAGCGAATGTTTTCCTATGTCAAACAATTAATAGAGGTTGAACACCCCCCCTACATATTACTGGTAGGTGACTTAAATAGTAAAGTGTCTAATTTATCTTTGGACATGTTTAGAAATAAATCTAAGGAAGAAGTATTCAATATACCTCAAGCTCTCTTGCCTACTAATATAAAAACTAATAAAAGAGGTAAGATTCTCCTGGAGTAACTTAGTCAACTAGAGGGGCTCATCGTAAACGGTAGGATGCCCTCTGACACTCCCGCTAATTATACACATGGATCATTTAGGGGTGAATCTATTTTGGATCACGCAATTACGGACTACGATACATTCTCTTTTATTAAAGATATGGTGATCTCTCACTCTTCCTTGAGTGACCATAAAATGATTATCTTAACTGTCTCATTAATTCCCCCAGAAACCAACTCCTGGTCCTTAAAGAATAGAGGTCTTTCTATTAATTGTAAGTCCGGTAGATGTTTTTGGGGATCTACTAACATGAAGGACGTACAAAATATTCTTGCCCAAACTATATTAGAATTAGACCATTGGCAAGGTATGGAATTTCTACAATTTGAAAATTTCATTAAAAAAGTTACCAGGATTGCTAAGAAAACGGGAAATCCTAAAAAATTATATTTTTCTCCTAGCCCATTACTAATATTAAATAAGGAGATAAATAAACTCATTAGGAAACAATACCTTAATAAATCTGGAGAAAATGAGTGTCAGTTAGCCTTATTAAAAAGAAGGAGGGTTAGATTGAGATCTAAGCTAAAAAGAGAAAAGGAAGATTCTCTATGGATTAAGTTAAGAGAGGCTTCGACCCATAATAAACCTAGAGAATTTTGGTCCATAATAAGGAATGGATGTGGTTCAATAACTACTCCCACTCCAATCTCTATTGCTGAAGATGTCTGGACTCTATTTGTGACTACCTTATATGCACCCAATGGTGCAGTGGGGGATACATGGGATCCAGGCCCAAATAGTGAGCCTAAAGTAGAACTCCCTACCGAGAAATCCATAGCTACCGTGATAAAGAGTATGCGCTCTTCCGGAGCTATGGGTCCGGACGAACTGCCCATGTCTATAATTAAGCAAGATGCGACCACCTGAGTAGGATTCTTCTTCCAGTATTTCAAGCTTGCTTTACATCAAGAAAAGTCCCCGATTCTTGGAGGGGAAGTATATTAATCCCGTTATTTAAAAAGGGTGATCGAGAGAAGCCCTCTAATTATAGTCTAATAGCTCTATTAGACTCAATAGGAAAATTTTTAGCTAAATGTCTTTTAATGTTAATAACGGAATGGGCAGAATTAAATAATATTTTACCCATGGAACAAACCGGATTCCGTAAAGAGCATGGAACATTAGATAACTTGACATTATTGCAGGTGATTATTGACAAATATGTACGTGTTCGAGGTGGTGGCATATATGCAGCATTTATAGATTTCTCCACGGCGTTCGACAAGGTGGACCGTCCAACGTTGTGGAGAAAGCTGGCCGCATTGGGTATGCCAAGATATCTACTTGAATTAGTTAGGTCTCTACACTCGAACACATGGTGTAAGGTGCTACAAGGGGGCAAAAGGGGTCTTTCACAATCTATCCCCTCTCAGAATGGGCTAAAACAAGGGTGCATACTGGCGCCTATATTGTTTTCTTTATATACGGCCGACCTACCATCCTCTATTGCAGCTTGTGAGGGACTAGCGCCGACAATTGGAGGATCAGCTATATCGGTCCTAATGTATGCGGATGACATACTTGTTTTAGATTTGACCCCAAAGGGTCTATCTAACCGTCTACATGCATTGAACCAATTTGCTGATGCACATTACATGAAAATTAATATATCGAAAAGTAAAATCATGTGCATTTTTGGTAAGAAAAAATGTAGGTCTGGAAGTTATAATTGGTCTATTGGCGGACAAAAACTCGAGGTGGTTAAAACCTACACCTTTTTAGGCAAAATTATATCAGCAAATCTCAGTGAGAACCCTCATATTGAACATAACTCACATAAAGCGTTAGCTCATGGCACGGGGATATGTTCTTTGTACAACGCTACCGCTACTTTCTGGATGTTTTTAGAGCAAAAATTCCTGCAACTCTACTATATGGAATTGAATTAGTGGAGTTGAAACAATGGGGATTTCTGCAAAAGATGGAAGGAAAGGTATTAAGAAAAATCTCCTCTTTTAACACTGCATGTTCTATATCCTCTTGCAGGTTGGAATTCGGTCTCCGAAGTTGTTGGGTACAGGGGTTGGTTGCCCTCGTAAGATGGGTAGCCTGTTTGGCCAGAGGTAAACCCGGTACCTTAAGAGAAGCTATTAAAAAGGAACTCCTGGGCAATTTTAACGAGTTCTCGTTGTTAGTAAAAAACTTTAGAAAAGCAGTAGTTCTCCTAGAACTGGATGAAAGCACTCTATTTCTACTCTCACCCTCTGAACTTAAATCTAAACTAAAATGTACATCTTGGGAACTCTGTTATAAGTTGGATATACTTGCCCAACCTCGACAGAAAGAAAGGGAATCCCTGGTAAAAACATATATCCCAAAGTTGGCCCAACAATACCTCATCTGGAATATTCCCCATAGAGTCCGTAGATTATGGTACCTTTTAAGACATGACTTGCTTCCACTTAATATTCTCTTAGCAAAATGGTATGGGGTATCTCCAAACTGTAATTTCTGTAATAATGCTGTACAGGATCGTAATCACGTCTTGTTTATTTGTCCTGCACTGAGCCCATTGCGCCATAAATGGTTAAAACCAATCTGTTTACAATTGGGAATTGTAAATGTAAAAAAATTTTTCCATGCACTTAACTGCCCCCCAAATGAAATGTTTTGTTCCAGAATTTTTACATTTTTTAAAGGATTTTTAGATATTTATTAATGATGTATAGGGGGATGTTGTTGATTGCTGTACTCGCGGATAAGTCGTGTTTTCCTTTTGTTGTGTGTTGTCATTTACTCATTATTCATTCTGTATAATTGTGTGTTTAATTTTATGTGGCCCTCATTGAGAGCCAAAACATAATAAACGTTTTGACTTTGACTTTGAACAGCAGAAAACGCGGGACTCCTGATCTTTGCTGTCTGCAGGACGATCGGCTGACATCAGACAGGCTGCCCGTAAAGCGTTGCGTAGCACACATTCTGCTACCGATCTTTTAGCCACTATACAGAATTGGTCAGAAAAAGAGCAGATGTATTTCACTGCATCATTTGCCGATGAAGTTATTGAAATGTTTCGGAAGTGTTCCGATGTTTTAGAACCTGCTGATATTGCAGCTGATCATAAACAAATACGTGATGGTCTTCTTGTTTTTTCTCAGGCACCCGACTTCATTAGACGGCTGGTTAAAATACGAGACGAGTCGAAACAGCTGAAGGAGCAGAAAAAGGCTGCGGACGCCGTTCCACAGACTAATTCGTCCGGAGTGGCACAACGTCCTATTTTCGTGACAGATAAGATGATACCAGTTGTCATGAAACCCATGCGGGAAGCCGCGCCTTTGTATGTTCCTCCTAAAGGAGCGGGTGATAGTGATGATAAAAAATCTGTCGATTCGAAGGGCTATTTTATTTATAATTGGGTTTACACTCCTTGGAATAGAGCAGATGTAATGGCACTTAAAAATGCGTTAACTGATCCGTGTAAAAATCCAGCTGCCTTTTATGAAGAGGTCGAGGGTGATTTGAATTCTTGTGTTATGACCTTATGTGATATAGATTTGTTTTTCAGTCTCATTTTACCCCCAGACATGTGGAGGACCGTTCGTAAAATTGATGATCGCACTGTTTTAGGGGCCGAACGGAAAGAGATAGAGCACATAGATGCAGGTAGGGAGCCCGCCCAAAAACAAAATAGACTAATATTAGATCTGCCTGCAGCCATTTTAACTAAACTTAAAACGGTTATTCTCCCTAAAAAGATTGATTGGACTGTCTTAGCATCCTGTAAACAAAAGGCAGATGAATCGGTTTCTGATTTCTTCACTCGTTTTGAGGAAGCCATTCATGATTTTAGTGGTCAGTCTCTTACTGACGATACCGGAAGACATTTGTTTGTCGATAAATATGTTTCAAATGTATTACCCGGTATAGCGAGTCGGTTAAAAGCTAGTGAAAGTTCTTGGACTACGTCCTCTCCGGCCTCTGTGTTGACGATGGCTCAGTATTATGAGCGTCAGGAGGAGGAGGCGAAGGGGACGGAGGACAAGAAGTTGAAAGAGTTAAAAACGAAAGTTATGTTGGCCCAGGTGTATGGTCCGCCTTCTAGAGGTTACGATAGGGGCCCTGACAGAAATTACGATAGAGGTGGCCGAACAGCTTCCAATGCTTCTTCTGGCCGTTCGAACATAGCTCTGAATCAATGTGTATATTGCAAATAGTACGGCCATTGGGCGCGAGATTGCCCAGTGCTTCAGGCTCAGCGAGAAGCTAGGGAGCGGGCTCAAGGGAGACCCGGCTCAGGTTACTCAGCGCCTCGTGGTAATACGAATGATCGAGCCAGATCCGATACGAATTTCCGTCCACAACAAAGACAGAACACATTTGATCGGCGAAACCAATGTCATGTATCTGATTATGTCCCTTCTGGTTCGTATGATTCTGCTCATGCATAGGATTGCCTAGGATGGGGTAAGGAATCAGTTGAAGTCCCAGTAGATCAGACGGGTCCCTATGTTACAGCACATGTCCTGGGCTCTACTGATCGGTTTCTGGTCGATACAGGAGCTACACATAGCGCTTTGTCTAAACAATTGGTTCCGAGGGCTCCCCTGTCTGGCATGACTATTACTTCGATAGGTTTCGATGAAACACCTTCCCTTAGCCCATTGTCCCAGCCACTTTTATTCTCTGTTGATAAATTCGATGCTCCATGCCCATTTTTGCTTTCCCCGAAAACTCCAGATAATATTTTTGGCCTTGATATGTTAAAACATTTTAGAGCTACTATACGATGTTTTCCTGAAGGGGTGCGTGTCATTCTTAATGATAATTACATCGAATCTGATCGTATTTGTTTGATTAAAGAAGATGCTGCGTTGGCTTCCCTCCCTACATCCTTATGGGCTACCTCAGACACGGATGTGGGTCAGATGGTTATTCCTCCGATCCAGATTAGTGTCAAGGAGGGAGCTGTGTTACCTCGTTTGCCACAATATCGTATTTCACAGGAGGGAGAGGAAGCACTCATACTAATTGTACATGATTTGATACAAGTTGGGGTTCTTGAAGAGGTCCCATACAATGTTTGTAACAGCCAGATTCTTCCGATTTTGAAGAAAGATTCAGATACACGAATTTACAGGTTTATTATTAATTTGAGGGAAGTGAATAAGATTGTGATACCACAATACCCTGTGGTTTCAGACATTACGACACTTCTTACTTGACTTCTTTTCCGCTTGAATAAAGAGTGTTATCAAGATGAACATGGTTATCCACAAGCGAATGGAACTATAGGGGAGTGGGAAGAATATCGAACGGACAATGCCTCTACACCTTATGTTTTCACCCATACGAGAGACTCTACTACGAACAATGAATCTGTGATTACTGTAACACGAACCAAGGCGAACTTGTGCGTGCAAAGTACTGGACGAATTCCAGTAGGGACCAGCAAATGTGTTGTAGTGTTAAATATAGATGGAATAAACGATAGTACATTTTTAGCTTCACATAACACATATCTAGTATGTGGAAGTCATGGTTATCATAGACTACCTATAGGGTGGTCTGGTGTTTGTTATGTATCTTTTCTATTGCCACCTGTTTTTCTTGCACCTGCTTCTTATCATCGAGATTTTAAACTGTTTCAAAATATTTCTATGAATCGATATAAACGAACAATTCGAGTTGATGATATTGACCAAACAGATACTAGCCTGCAGCAATATGTAGATTTTAATTTAGGTCTGTTCCTGTTTGTAGGTGCTGCCTTAAACAGCAGGAAAATACGACGTTTAACTAGAGTAGTGGAAGCTGTCACCAATGAAACTGCTGTAGCACTTGGCAATATTACTGAGGAACTACAAATTGCTAGAATTGTAACCCTCCAGAACCGCATGGTTTTAGACGTTATGTAGAGCTGATAGAGGAGGAGCATGCAAAGTCATCGGAAGTAGTTGTTGCGTATATATACCAGATAATTTGCCTTCCGTTTATGAAGCAATTCTTAAACTGCATAAAATAGCTTCTGATATTCATGAGAAGAATGGTACTTGGACATTTGCGGGATGGTTTTGGGCTCTGATTTCTGCCTGGGGATGGAAATTATTGACTATCCTGTGTATTGCAGTTGCATTGATTTTCACCTGTTGCATATGTATACACTGTGGTCCAATGCTATGTTCTATGTGTATAACTGCTTGCATACCGTCCAGACGAAATGCCGTGAAAGCGCAACAATTAGTGGACAAAGAAGTAACCAATATAATGTGCATAGATATACGAGATGAATGCACAGATTATCCTAAAAGAGCCTATGTCTTTAGCTAACGCTAAAAGGGTCGTCTGTTGTAATATAACGTCGATTGAGTTGAGCGTTAGCAAAAGACATCGAGTTTTGACCGTTATCTTGACATTTAGCGGCATCCATTGTGTATTCACGGCAGCCATTTTGTCTGCCACATATTGCCTCGTGTCGACAATGTGCATTGTCCTGCCTTTCTGCTCATGGCTTTTGAATCTGCCCGGCAACAGTCTAATAATAGCATCTCTGTGTTTTGGCGCTGACCGTTAGGGTCCACATCTGCTAATGGTTAGCCCTAGATTGGAATGTGTTAGCCGAGACCCCACGACTGTTAACTCCTCCCACTGATCGATTCTGCTCCTCCATATTACCTTGTATGGACATAAAATGTGCTTTTGTGCTTTGTACCGCCTTCTCTTGAGCCCCTGTGTGGGTATAAATAAACCATGTGTCCTGTAGCTCCTTGTGCTACCTCTCATAGTGCCGAAGGGTACTGTCTGGGGCCGGTGGATAGAAGAGCCCAGCTCAGCCCCAGGGGCCCCGGATAGAAAAGCCCTGCTCAGCCCCAGGATCCCCGGATAGAAGAGCCCAGCTCAGCCCCAGGGCCCCTGGATAGAAGAGCCCAGCTCAGCCCCAGGGGCCCTGGATAGAAGAGCCCAGCTCCGCCCCAGGGGCCCCCAGATAGAAGAGCCCAGCTCAGCCCCAGGGGCCCCCGCATAGAAGAGCCAGCTCAGCACCAGGGGCCCCAGATAAAAGAGCCCAGCTCAGCACCAGGGGCCCCAGATAGAAGAGCCCATCTCAGCCTCCCCTGGGGCCCGTGGACAGAAGAGCCCAGCTCTGCCCCAGGGGCCCCAAGATAGAAGAGCCCAGCTCAGCTCTAGGGGCCCCCGGATAGAAGAGCCCAGCTCAGACCCAGGGTCCCCTGGATAGAGGAGCCCCGCTCCGCCCCAGGGGCCCCCAGATAGAAGAGCCGAGCTCAAGCCCAGAGGCCCCCGGATAGAAGAGCCCAGCTCAGCCCCTAGGGCCCCCGGATAGAGGAGCCCAGCTCAGCCCCAAAGGGCCCCCGTATAGAAGAGCCCAGCTCAGCCCCAGGGGCCCCTGGATAGAGGAGCCCAGCTCAGCCCCAGGGGCCCCGAATAGAAGAGCACAGCTCAGCCTCAGGGGCCCCTGGATAGAGGAGCCCAGCTCAGCTCCAGGGGCCCCTGGATAGAAAAGCCCAGCTCAGCCCAGGGGCCCCCAGATAGATGAGCCCAGCTCAGCCCCAGGGGCCCCTGGATAGAGGAGCCCCGCCTAGCCCCAGGGGCCCGTATAGAAGAGCACATCTCAGCCCCAGGGGCCACTGGATAGAGGAGCCCAGCCCAGCTCCAGGGGCCCCCGGATAGAAGAGCCCAGCTCAGCCCCAGGGGCCCCTGGATAGAGGAGCCCAGCTCAGCCCCAGGGGCCCCGGATAGAAGAGCCCAGCTCAGCCCCAGGACCCCCCGGATAGAAGAGCATAGCACAGCCCCAGGGGCCTCAGATAGAAGAGCCCAGCCCCCCAGAAGCCCCCGGATAGAAGAGCCCAGCTCAGCCCCTAGGGCCTCAGGTTGGAAGAGCCCAGCTCAGCCCCAGGGGCACCCGATAGAAGAGCCCAGCTAAGCCCCAGGGGACGCAGATAGAAGGGCCCAGCTCAGCCCCAGGGGCCCCCAGATAGTAGAGCCCAGCTCAGTCCCTTGGGCCCCCGGATAGAAGAGTATAGCTCAGCCCCAGGGGCCCCCGGATAGAAGAGCCCAGTTCAGCCCCAAGGGCCCCCGGATAAAAGAGTATAGCTCAGCCCCACGGGCCCCCGGATAGAAGAGCCATGGGGTCCTGGATAGAAGAGCCCAGCTCAGCACCGGATAGAAGAGTCCAGCCCTCCCCAGGGGCCCCCCGAGAGAATAGACCAGCTCAGCCCCAGGGGCCCTGGATAGAAGAGCCCAGCACAGCATTAAATAAAAAATAAAGTTCTTGCTTATTTCGTTTACAAGTACAATTGTAAATCCTTTTTTTAAACATTTAGTTGGTTTTTGTGGTAAGTGAGGTATCTTTAATAATGCCAAAAGTATTAAAAAAGTTAATAATCCTGGGACCCACGTTTAGAAGAGCCCAGCTCAGCCCCACAGGCCCCTGGAAATAAGAGCCCAGCTCAGCCCAAGGGGCCCCGGATAGAAGAGCCCAGCTCAGCCCCAGGATAAAAGAGCACAGCTCAGCCCCCAAGGGGCCCCCGGATAGCAGAGCCCAGATCAGCCCCGGGGGCCCCGGATAGAGGAGCCCAGCTCTGCCACAGGGGCCGCTGTATAGAGGAGCCCAGCTCAGCCCAAGGGCCCACGGATAGAAGAGCCCAGCTCAGCCTCAGGGCCCCCGGGTAGAAGAGCCCAGCACAGCCCCCAGGGCCCCCGGATAGAAGAGCCCTGCTCAGCCCCAGGACCCCCGGATAGAAGAGTCCAGCTCAGCCCAGGGCCCCCGGATAGAAGAGCCCAGCTCAGCCCAAGGGCCCGCGGATAGAAGAGCCCAGCTCAGCCCCAGGGGCCCCAGATAGAAGAGCCCAGCTCAGCCCCAGGGCCCCCCGGATAGAAGAGCCCAGCTCAGCCCCAGGGCCCATGGATGGCAGAGCCCAGCTTAGCCCCAGGAGCCCCTGGATAGCCCAGCTCAGCCCTAGGGGCCCCCGGATAGAAAGCCCAGCTCAGCCCCAGACCACAGTTCAGCCCGGCTCCTGCAGAGATTCCCTCCAGGATTATTCAGTCTATTTCTATAAACACAGCAGAAGGTGCTGACAATCTCCTACCTGAGCAGAGACCTGTGCAGACATGTCCAGGCTGTTTATTTATGCATTTTTATATAGCGCGGACTTTACCCGAAGGTGTCAGAGCGCTTCACAAAAGGAACAGAAATGGAACATAATGCGAAACATTACAAAAGCATACGTTACGTTACATAAAGTAAAAGTGACATTTGTGATCAAACAATATACATGAGGTATTAAAAATTGTGAGCAACCAAAAATACATGAGGTAGTAAAGGTAATAATGACAATTGTGAGCAAACTGAATACATGAGGTAGTAAAAATTGTGAGCAACCAAAAATACATGAGCACACAGAATACATGAGGTAGTGAGAATTGTGAGCAGCCAAAAATACATGAGGTAGTAAAAAGTGCACAGGAAGAAAAAAGTGACAAGTGTGCAGTTACAAGAGAGAACAAAGTATCATTTGAGGTGTAATACTGCAAAAGGTGCTAGACAGGCTGTCTCCTTCCCCTAGGGCTGGGGGGGGGGGGGCAGGTCTGGGGTCTGGGGGTGGTAAATCTGGGCTTTGGGGGGGGTCTGCAGATGAAGGTAACTGCACAGACAGACAGGGCTCCTTCCTCCTCTGCTGCAGGCAGCAAACACCAGGAGAGGCCAGAAGTGTTGTCACTGCAGCTGCTGGTGCTGTCTCTGCCGCCGCTGACCCGGAAGAGGAAACCCTTCTCCCTTTCAGCCAATGTGCAGCTCAGTGGGTCTCATCAGCGGGCGAGGAGCGCCCTCAGGTGGCCGCTGACGGAACCGCCGCCTCCAGTCTTTAAGAGTGAATTGGAAATAGCCTGAATTTCATTAATTATATGCAAATGTAAGAAACTGATAGAATTAAACTGGACAATGTTTTCTATTTTTCCTGTTTCTGTGGGTATTTTTTTATATTTGGTAGGACTATCTATATTCAAACAACTTTCTGACTCTGCACCAAATTAAGTTTTAAGCTCAGCCCCTAGGGCCCCCGGACAGAAGAGCCCAGCTCAGCCCCCAAGGGCCCCCGGATAGAAGAGCCCAGCTTAGCCCCAGGATCCCATGGATAGAGGAGCCCATCTCCACCCCAGGGCCCCTAGATAGAAGAGCCCAGCTCAGCCACAGAGGCCACCCGATAGAAGAGCCCAGCTCAGCCCCTAGGGCCCCCGGATAGAAGAGCTCAGCTCAGCCCCCAAGGGCCCCCAGATAGAAGAGCCAAGTTCATCCCCAGGGGCTCCTGGATAGAGGAGCCCAGCTCACCCCCCGGGGGCCCCGGATAGAAGAGCCAAGCTCAGCCCCAGGGGCCCCCAGATAGAAGAGCCCAGCTCAGCCCCAGAACCCCCTGGATAGAAGAGCCTAGCTCAGCCCCAGGGGCCCCAGATAGAAGAGCCCAGCTCAGCCCCAGGGGCCCCTTGATAGAAGAGCCCAGCTCAGCCCCAGGGGCACAGGATAGAAGAGCCCAGCTCAGCCCCAGGACCACCGGATAGAAGAGCCCAGCTCAGCCGCACAGGCCTCCGGATAGAAGAACCCAGCTCAGCTCAGGGCCCCCGGATAGAAAAGCCCAACTCAGCCCCAGGGGCCCCCGGATAGAAGTGTCCAGTTCAGCCCCAGGGTCCCCCGGATAGAAGAGCCCTGCTCAGCCCCAGGGGCCCCGGATAGAAGAGCCCAGCTCAGCCCCAGGGGCTTCCGGATAGAAGAGCCCAGCTCAGCCCCACAGGCCCCCAGATAGAAGAGCCAAGTTCAGCCCCAGAGGCCCCTAGATATAAGAGCCCAGCTCAGACCCAGGGCCCCCGGATAGAAGAGCCCAGCTCAGTCCCAGGGGTCCCCAGATAGAAGAGCCCAGCTCAGCCCCCAAGGCCCCCGGATAGAAGAGCCCAGCTCAGCCCCAGGACCCCCGGATAGAAGAGCCCAGCTCAGCCACAGGGGCCCCAGATAGAAGAGCCCAGCTCAGCCCCAGGGGCCCCAGATAGAAGGGCCCAGCTCAGCCCGGCTCCTGAAGAGATTCCCTCCAGGATTATTCAGTCTATTTCTACAAACACAGCAGAAGGTGCTGACAATCTCCTACCTGAGCGGAGACCTGTGCAGACATGTCCAGGCTCTCTCCTCCTCCTAGGGCTGGGGGGAGGGGGGCGGCAGGTCTGGGGTCTGGGGGTGGTAAATCTGGGCTTTGAGGGGGGTCTGCAGATGAAGGTAACTGCACAGACAGACAGGTCTCCTTCCTCCTCTGCTGCAGGCTGCAAACACCAGGGGAGGCCGGAAGTGATGTCACAGCAGCTGCTGATGCTGTCTCTGCCGCCGCTGACCCAGAAGAGGAAACCCTTTTCCCTTTCATCCAATGTGGAGCTCAGTGGGTTTCATCAGCAGGCGATGAATGCCCTCTGGTGGCCTCTGACGGAACCGCCGCCTCCAGTCTTCAAAAGTGAATTGGAAATGACAGCCTGAATTTCATTAAATACATAAAAATGTAAGAAAACTGCTAGAATTAAACTAGTCAACGTTTTTTTGTTTTTATATTTTTCCTGTTTCTGTGGGTAATTCTTTATATTTGATAGGGCTGTGTGTATTCAAACAACTTTCCAACGATTTGCCCCAAATTTTTTGCATTTCTCTGCATTTTTTACCCACTCACTCCCCCCAAAGTTTCACTTATAAAACAAAATAAAGTAAATTGCAGTCTCAATACATTCATGAGACAGAACAATCGGGTTTGACTCTCACAGATTTCTCCCTCAGTGGATTGTGTCATGGCAGTGAGTGACCGGTGCCGGCTCTGAGGATGAGAGGGTATTCCATCACTAACTAATGTCAGACTCCTTCATACAGGCTCTTATTAGAGGTACCACCTGCCTTTTGGTCATGTTTTAAGAATTTGCATAGGCCCGGATATTATTCTTCAATAAGACTTTGAATAAAAGTGTTTGTATTCATTTTTAACATGGCTTTGTTGTCTTTATTTACTTTAACTCTCAGTCAGGATTCATTAAGGCAGCTCTAGATCACATTTTAAAGTGATTCCTGATTATATTTGATATTATAAGTTTGCACTGATTAGAGGAAAAATGCCAGCTTTAAGTAATCTTCCTACTTTTGTAGTGGTCCGGACAAGAAAATACTGACCATGCCATTCCTATAAAAGACTGGTCAGGTGGTAACCCTCTCTCCTAGCATGAGTCACTCCTCGTCCACGCACCATCAATGTGCGGTTGAAGGAGGGCTTCGTAGCACCGTCAGGCAAGTGGCATTTGCATGTGCACTCAGCCACCCCAGTTCAGACATGGCTATATGCAAATCAGTCTTACCCTGTGCCTCATGGGAACAGTCCAGCCCGAACTGCCAAGCCATGTCTTCCCTGAACCGGAAACAAGCATGCAAGTTGCATTTGTTGCCTAGGCAGTGACATCAGATGCGACATGCACACATCAGAGCCTTCAAGTCTCACTCATCATGAGTGACACTCACACATTTAGAGGTCTGTTCTGAAGTCTCACTCACACCTAGCTGAATCTTATCACTGGGAGACGGGAGAGGGTCCTAGTACTCCATATGTGACTTTGCTCGCACTTCTACTGTGTGCAGAGTAGCCGTTTACAACTAAAGAGGGTGACACTATTCACTTCATAGAGTTCAGCAAACTCACTGTCAGACATTTTGATATCACTACATTTTCAATATTTCACCTTGCGGCTGCACAGATTATACTTTTGGTGTAATGTTAATTTAGATGTCTGCATTAATGATTTGTATGTTACCTGTGTACTCATCATACCTATAATTTCACAAATGTTTTGTAGTGTAGTTCCTATTATCCCAATAGGCTCTGCGCATTGGAATAATACCTTCAATAGTATAGGCCTAGACCAGACGTTAACTAGGTCTACTACTGTCGATATTAGACTTAAAGTTTTGGGTTTGCCAGCTTAGCTCAGAGTTCACTAGAAACTTTCTCGAATGTTCAGGAAGGAATTAACTTCCCTGATTAGACAAGAAGGGATTTAGTTTCTGACAACCATAGAACATGACAACTTTGCTCTCCCCTAATCAAGAGTGTATCTCGAGAGTCGTGTGAACAAAAGGCAATTTATTTTACTCAGTCAGTACGTGCATTCTTAGTCTCATCAGATTGTAGAGAAAAGGAAGAGACGGGCGTGTTCAATAAAAGATGTTATTTATTGATCAGTCTCTTTTCTCGTACAAGAGAAATGGATCGATATTATTGCAATACTTATAGTTAAGTAAAGTGCATACATTAAAAGCAGAAGTATAAAATAATACTGTAAAAACATTGATATGGTTTCTAAGCCATATGAAGGTTTAAAATGAATAAAATATATTACATACACGTATACATTTGACTAAACGTACTCAACTGGTGTTTCTAAATACGCCTACCCCGTGTACCTGACCTAAGCCTAATACGTGGGCGGGAATAGAAAGTTACAGTTTAAGTTAAGTTTGTTTTTGCCAAGTGACTGACTAAAGAATTCTCTGTGAGGGGTTATTCAGTTCTGTACCTGGAAGTTAGGATGAATGAGGGATGGTATCTCTCTCTCTGGTCTCGATATTCCAAGCTGCCTGCGAGGGCTGCTCGGAAACGCCGGTGCTGGATTTCTCGGCAGGAGAAAGCAGCGCGTTTCGTTCTCAGCGCGTCAGGAAGGCGGGGCTGCGCCAGCGGGGTCTGCTCTGCTCTGGGCTTCGGCAAGTATGGCTGCTCCGTCTCGTCACCACCGCGTGTGTTTGCATAGGGCAATATCGGTAATATTTATACCTTTAAGGTGCCGAGATTGACGTAAGGATGGACATAGATACGTCAATAAGGATGTCATACGACCAGGTCGTTAGCACATTCTTTTGCTGAAGTTCTCGGTGAAATCAAAACAATAGCCGCAGGGTTTTTCCCAGGTTGTCATAGGTTTGATTTGTTTAGAGAACTCCGTATGCCTTATCAGGGGCTGGAGGAATATCGCTTGTCTAATTAGATCGCAAGCGTTATGACTTAATCAGATAACACGTTCCTGTGCCGTAGTGTGGCTTCGTCAGATAACGGTATCTGCATCATGGGGGTTTGCTGCCTCATGGGCTGACTGCTAGTTAACTTGTTGGTTTGTCAACCAGAATAGGGTCAGGAATAGGGGGATTGATCCAGAACCTATAGGAATACATCACACCCACTCCACGCTAACTATGGTCATATTTACTAATCTATGCATAGTACAACATACTGTAGAGTATTGTGTATACCTTACCACCCCAAAATACATAAATGCATTTTGAAATTATCAAATATACGGAAAAAATGCAGTCATATGTATAGTATGCACTCAAGCTGTAGAATAATGCAAAAGTAATCACGCATTTGTATACATTAATGCTATTTTGTATATGAAAATTTACACATGAAATGGCTCTAAATACAGAAAAAAAGTTCGAGACCATTCCATCACAGAATATAATAATAATGAACTTCCCAGCGGGCAGCTAATGTCAATAAAGTATCCAAAAAATAGAAATTTTAGTTCTCTAAGAATAGTTTCTTACTTTAAGCAGAAGATAAGTGTCCCGAAAAATATGCAAAAATATTATGGGGCTGCTGAAAAAGTTGCTGTCCGTGAACTGGAGGGAAAATTGTTCATGTGACTCTATTATTAAAGTTGAAGGCCAAATTCAGGGAACGCCGTGTACGAGTTTGTTCAAAAGTCTCTATTTCTGCTCTGGTGAGAACATCATATCATTTAGGCTTTCGAAAAAGTTGTCAACAGCTTCCTGGGAGAGTTCCACTAACTCGGAAATAGGTGTAACCATGCATTCGTGCGCATGATTGTCTCCATTGACATTCTGATTTGGATTGCTGACCGAAGGTCGTACCTGATCGATGCTGCTTTCATCTTGTACTTCACTACCCCTTAATCGTAGTGGTGAAGCTTCCACGAATGCCGTCATCAGGATTGGTAGCCGTTGAGGGCAGCACAAAGCGTGAGCCTTGATTGGACTCAACAATGTTTCTGCATCCATTGGCGCATCCGATTGTAGCGTCAGACAGGTGTATAACACGCATTCTTCTCCGCATAGCAGGCACCTTAATACAGGTAAAACACATCGTTGCCACATTGGTCGAAATGATAGAAACCAAGTCATGTTCAGGTCTCTAAGCCGGGATAGTCCCAGGATTTTTGATATCCGGTCCCGGTATCCAATGGCTAGGATTGTTTCTTCCCTTGTCACAGGTGTTTTGTCTGTGACATGGTTTGCCATAACGAAATATAAGGACTAGGAATAGGATTCCTGCAATCAGTCCTAAAATGAGGGGAAGTCCGCCAAAAATCGAATGGACGAAATCTGGAAAAATACCCGGTATGGCTTTGAATGGTGTTAATGCCATCGAAAATACTGTCTTAAATACCTGTGAGACCCCACTGGTATCAGAAATATTTAAGATTTCATTCAGGATTTCTGCGAAATGTATGGGGGAATTAGTTGATAACAAAGAATGTATCTCTGCAGTCGTCCTTGCGACTTGGAGATCATACGTTTCTTTTGATGACGTGAGCCTTGTCGGCGTCTGAAGAAGCACTGTTTTCATTCTGCTTAAAGTATCTATTCGAATAGAAGTAATTTTCAAGTTGGGCCATGCCCTTGCCTCCCTGTCTGGAAAGGAGCTGGGGAACAGTGAGTGTCCACAGCACTTGACCTTCGGAGTCGTAGTTACGAGATAAGGAGTCCCGGGCATAAGACTACAACATCTGCGGTCTACAATTAGGATGTAACTCCCATTATAGAGTCTTTGAAAGAATGGTTCTATCTCTGTTGCAGGTGCGCCTAGCTGGTGACATGAAAGGTTATTTGAGTTCCCTTCACAGGCTCCATGTAAACTAATTCCGTTACACAGAAGTGTGCCGCTAAGTGACATCGCGCAATTATTGCCACTAAGAAACACTTTCTGTCCTTTATTACTGACACATGCATGTGAATAGGGCAGGTCCCATGTTGTTTTAATGTACCCCTTTCCCAATTTCTCGTACATGCCAGCCTGTATATATTTTTGGCAGTATTGAAACCTGAAGATTGATATTGGAATATTAATTATCCCATGTATTATCCATTCACTGACAGGTCGTTCTGACATTGTCACTGGTAATCTCTCAAGTTTCTCAATGCTCAGGATTGCATAATCAGCTCCCTTTTGTGCCATACTGATTTGTCTATCAGTAAGGTTAAAGATTTGGAATAGTGACGTTGTGTTGATTAAACGCCAAGGCACATAGTCTGAACGCAGATTTTGTAACGTCCAGCCAAGCTGTACAATAGAACGCAATTGAGACTGACCGTGTTGTAGCAACAGTAAGTCCTGCGATAATATGTTGATTGCTGAAGACACAATGCTGTCCAAAGAAAAAATTCTGGAGGACAGAGTCATTAACCCATTGTCCACTACAGAAAGTGATTTTTCCAAATTAATACGGTCAATTTCCCGTATTCTCTCTGCTGTTTCAATTTGAGTAACCTTCCAGGCCTCGTTATATGCTGCATATACAGAGGCTGCTATGAAACGTTTTTGACGCTGTTTGCGTGGTCCCATAATGAAATCACGCAAGTCAGCACCATCAGTAAGTAAAGATAGGTGTTGCTTAATTTCTGGTAGTGTGGAAGTTTGCAGCCATTGAAGGCATAATTTGCCCACACTATAGGTGGTTATTATCCCTGGGTGTTGTCTTTGAGGATATCTAGGGTCTGGCCTGGTCATTTTGAACCCCTGTGTTTTATTCAGGAATCTGTCTTGACAGTTATTAGTATCTGTGGGCCAGATCAACCACTTTTTCCAATCTGGATGTGTTCTGTTTTGATTTAATATATGGTTTACGTCTATCTCCTCATCTGTAGAGCTATTGCTGTTCATTGTTGGCTTTGGAATAGACGGTTTATTTAAATCTTTGATTTTGGCTAGGCCAAGACAGGTGGTTTGTTGAACAGTGTCATTTAAAAATATAATTTGTTCTGGGATCATGCAGGCTCTAAACAAAGATTCTATACCCTGTACTTGCCATTCTTTTGTACCCCAAACACTTTTCAATTCAACATTTTTGTCCCAATAATCAAAACCAAAAGTATTCATTTTTTCAAAGAATGAGTCTGAATATATCAATTTCGTGTTTGTTATCATGGTCTTCATCCCTGTCTTGTTTGACAATTTGAAATAAAATGTTTCAGCATTACTTATGTTAAAACCTGAAAAGTATGAATATTTGTCGTATAAGGTTCTAGAGCTTCCTTTTGGAGGGGTTGCACAATGTTCCCATTGATTATAATTTAAAACATTTCTAGGTTGTGCAGATTTATGTAGAAAATGGTTACCATAGTGGTTGTAGCAATACATACTATCATAATTTGTAGAACCCTGCAAATAATCATGTTTGGTAAATTTAGCAGAAATGTATGGGGGAATTAGTTGATAACAAAGAATGTATCTCTGCAGTCGTCCTTGCGACTTGGAGATCATACGTTTCTTTTGATGACGTGAGCCTTGTCGGCGTCTGAAGAAGCACTGTTTTCATTCTGCTTAAAGTATCTATTCGAATAGAAGTAATTTTCAAGTTGGGCCATGCCCTTGCCTCCCTGTCTGGAAAGGAGCTGGGGAACAGTGAGTGTCCACAGCACTTGACCTTCGGAGTCGTAGTTACGAGATAAGGAGTCCCGGGCATAAGACTACAACATCTGCGGTCTACAATTAGGATGTAACTCCCATTATAGAGTCTTTGAAAGAATGGTTCTATCTCTGTTGCAGGTGCGCCTAGCTGGTGACATGAAAGGTTATTTGAGTTCCCTTCACAGGCTCCATGTAAACTAATTCCGTTACACAGAAGTGTGCCGCTAAGTGACATCGCGCAATTATTGCCACTAAGAAACACTTTCTGTCCTTTATTACTGACACATGCATGTGAATAGGGCAGGTCCCATGTTGTTTTAATGTACCCCTTTCCCAATTTCTCGTACATGCCAGCCTGTATATATTTTTGGCAGTATTGAAACCTGAAGATTGATATTGGAATATTAATTATCCCATGTATTATCCATTCACTGACAGGTCGTTCTGACATTGTCACTGGTAATCTCTCAAGTTTCTCAATGCTCAGGATTGTATAATCAGCTCCCTTTTGTGCCATACTGATTTGTCTATCAGTAAGGTTAAAGATTTGGAATAGTGACGTTGTGTTGATTAAACGCCAAGGCACATAGTCTGAACGCAGATTTTGTAACGTCCAGCCAAGCTGTACAATAGAACGCAATTGAGACTGACCGTGTTGTAGCAACAGTAAGTCCTGCGATAATATGTTGATTGCTGAAGACACAATGCTGTCCAAAGAAAAAATTCTGGAGGACAGAGTCATTAACCCATTGTCCACTACAGAAAGTGATTTTTCCAAATTAATACGGTCAATTTCCCGTATTCTCTCTGCTGTTTCAATTTGAGTAACCTTCCAGGCCTCGTTATATGCTGCATATACAGAGGCTGCTATGAAACGTTTTTGACGCTGTTTGCGTGGTCCCATAATGAAATCACGCAAGTCAGCACCATCAGTAAGTAAAGATAGGTGTTGCTTAATTTCTGGTAGTGTGGAAGTTTGCAGCCATTGAAGGCATAATTTGCCCACACTATAGGTGGTTATTATCCCTGGGTGTTGTCTTTGAGGATATCTAGGGTCTGGCCTGGTCATTTTGAACCCCTGTGTTTTATTCAGGAATCTGTCTTGACAGTTATTAGTATCTGTGGGCCAGATCAACCACTTTTTCCAATCTGGATGTGTTCTGTTTTGATTTAATATATGGTTTACGTCTATCTCCTCATCTGTAGAGCTATTGCTGTTCATTGTTGGCTTTGGAATAGACGGTTTATTTAAATCTTTGATTTTGGCTAGGCCAAGACAGGTGGTTTGTTGAACAGTGTCATTTAAAAATATAATTTGTTCTGGGATCATGCAGGCTCTAAACAAAGATTCTATACCCTGTACTTGCCATTCTTTTGTACCCCAAACACTTTTCAATTCAACATTTTTGTCCCAATAATCAAAACCAAAAGTATTCATTTTTTCAAAGAATGAGTCTGAATATATCAATTTCGTGTTTGTTATCATGGTCTTCATCCCTGTCTTGTTTGACAATTTGAAATAAAATGTTTCAGCATTACTTATGTTAAAACCTGAAAAGTATGAATATTTGTCGTATAAGGTTCTAGAGCTTCCTTTTGGAGGGGTTGCACAATGTTCCCATTGATTATAATTTAAAACATTTCTAGGTTGTGCAGATTTATGTAGAAAATGGTTACCATAGTGGTTGTAGCAATACATACTATCATAATTTGTAGAACCCTGCAAATAATCATGTTTGGTAAATTTAGCAGACATTACTAAGTCAGACATCATATTATTAATGCTTTCGAAGTCCCAATCATCAGCAAATGAGTTTGGTTTTACAAAGTCACTCAATGAGATCTTAATTTGGTGTGGATATTTCAGGATTTCAACCGGACCATATATTTCGTAGTCAGTGTTGTCCCATGCTACCCCACCCGGTATAGGATTGGCTGTGAAGTTGGCTGAAGAAAGTTCTCTTTTCTCGACGTGTGAAGATGTGTGTGGTTTGAGGATCAAGTTGATTTTCTGACTTGCTGTGTCCATTTTAGCATATTTTCCCTCAATGAAGCGTCCCAAAGTTAGTACCATGATGAGCCAAAGTATGAGAATAAATGCACCAAAACCCACCCAAAATTCAATCCATGGAGAAATTAGATATGTTTCTTTCAGTTGTTTCAAAAGTTCTTTAGCTTTATCTTTAAAGGTTTTTGATGATGGCTGTGTCTTTGATTCAGTGAAACCTTCAGAGGAATCATCGAAGTTTATGAAGTAGCCGGATGCAGTTCTGTCAATTGTTCCAATTGGTTCAGGATTACTGTTTCTTGCATTTGCACTTGGTACTTCATTGTAGATTGGTGTGTCTCTGCTAAATGTTTTTATTTGGGTTTTCAGAGGTCTAAGTTCCATTGCATTGTTGCATAGTCCTTGTTGTTCTTCTGTAGGCGTTTCGAATGTAATGAGCCTCTTAGTTAGGACCTCTGTACTGGTAGCAAACCTTGGTGTTCTGCTACTTATTGGGAGTCCACTTGGCCTACTGTTTGTTATCGGCCACATGATTGTGGTTTTACCAGGTCGATGGATACAACTCGGTTCTCCTTTTTACCAGCAAGTGGCGGTAGTACAACTGATCTTGTCCCGTTGACAGACAAGACAGGAACTGCTTTTCTGTAAGAAGGCCCAAATTCCTTCTTTACCGCGATCTTTTCTCTGACTAGATCCCCGACTTTTGGAATCCAGACAGGTCTTGCTGGGACAGGTGGTGGTTCTTCAGTGGTTGTTGGCTGCTGTTTCAACTTTATGTTGCTCAGGTCTTTTCTTGTTTTGTTTAAGTCCTGCAAAATAGCCAAACGGTCTTTGATATCAAAGCTTTTTTCTTTCACCACTGAAGTCTGACTATCAAGGTCAGAGATCAACATCCTAGTTCCAAATAATAATTCGTACGGACTGAATCCCTTCAGAGAATTTCTTGGCAAGTTATTTAGACTACGTTGGACACTTATTAGATGTTTGACCCACCCAGCTCCCGAACCTAATATCCTTTCCGTTATAGATTGCTTTATGCCTTGGTTTTTTCTTTACACCATCCCGTATCCCTCAGGAAGGAAGTGAGAAGATTCCCGCTGTGCTATGCTCATTTGGCCATGTTTCCCCTCAGGCTGGAGGGCTAGAGTGAAAACAATGGTCAAACGTAGCATGCTCTTAGCGTATATGCCATTTAGACTCGCAAATCTTGTATAACAGTCCAGACGTCAGCCGAGTGCTGGTGATCTACATTATAAGTGGAAACTAGCCTGTATATGTTAATCGCAAGCCTTGCTTTTTACTCTTGATTTTTTCTGGAGTGAAACGACGAGATATTACACTGTTTCTCTCCCCACTGCGATTTCTGTTGCAGTTTGGGCAGTTTTTCACAAACATGGTGTGATGCAGACTCATGCCTGGCCACCAGTACCGTGATTGTAATTCTTCCAGAGAATCTTTTAGTTTGAGGTGTCTGAGACCCTCGCCCATGTGTGCGTCTGCGATTAACAAGTTTCTCCTGTCCATGTTTGGAATCACTCTATCCCCCACTCCAGGGATTCGAGCAAAAGGGACGGAGTTTGCATCGATTATGTATGTATAATTGAGTGGATAGTTGATCGGTAGCCCTGAGCAGTCGCCTTTTGATGACGTTTTCACCGCCAGTACTGTTTCACCGTCAATGTATTTTAATGTACGCTTTTTTCGAACTACGGGAGCCGATTTAGTGGCTGCCGCTGTGGCTGTTTCAGCCAATGAATTCCCTGCAACGTGAACGCCATCACGCTGATGACTCAGTGAATGTGTCACGTGAGTCTTTGGTAGTTCTTTTTGTAAAAGAGCTATTTGTTCCCAGAGCAGTTTCTGCTTTATTGGTGCATCTGTGTCATCTTTGTAACCGTTTTGAATCCATGTCTGCAAATCGTTGTTATATGATTTGACGCAGTAATATGAATCTGACACTATAAGTGTCGGGAATTCGCGATCCGCATTATCTAGCGCCATTTTCAATGCTATTATTTCAGTCTGTTGTTCTGAATTAGTTTCTACTGAGTGTGTTTTTGTTAATAGAGGTTTTAGTTTACCTCCGCGCCACACTTCTTTTGTAATCCCACATGTGGGGTTGTATGCTTGTTCTCCCCAAACGGGGGGTTGAGCACGTCCGTCTGTATAAATTACACAGGCGTAATGTCGTAAAGGCAGAATGTCGATCGGCAGAGGGAATGTTTTTACATATTCTAGATTTTTTAACTCTTCTAGTTCTGGGTCAAAGTAGTAGTATACTTTGTCCGTTGTGATTGAATTCACCCATTGTATCCATTCCGGATTCAATGTTGTTGTTGGTAAATTACCTGGTGTTGTTAATGCCTCAAAGGCTGATTCAGCTGTTCTGACTGTGATGTGTCTACCGTCCGCTTGATCTTTTTCTCTAGCTATCGCGGTTTGAACTGTATGAACAATTTTTTCTTTAATGCTGAATTTCTGTTCAGCTTCTGTGTACAAGTGTGATTTGAATGCAATTGGTACCTTTTCTCCCTCATTAGAGGTCAGGTATGTGAATCCGCATCTTCCTGGGATGACTCGAATCACAAGATTGCGTGTGTTATCACGTGTTTCTAATTTTGTTTTAATTAGCATGTCTGTTTGTAAGGATCTCAAAATTTCTGTGTGTATTTGAGTCCAATTAGTTCTTTTTAAATCAGGTTTTATTAGGTCATAAAGGGGTTTGACCCTTTCTGCGTAATTTGCAATGTATGTTCTTCCGAAATTTAGGAAGCCTAGAATTGACTGTAGGTTTTTTAGTGTTCTAGGTGCTTGGAGTACGGCACATTTCTCTAGGAAATTGTCAGCCAGGCTTTTGCCTTCACTTGATAATTCATATCCTAAGAACAGGATTTTCAGATGGGCAATTCTAGATTTTTTAAAGTTGAATTTGTAACCCTCTGCTGCGAACCCAAGTATTATGGTGTTGACTCTCTTCAAGTGAGTATCCAAGTCATCATCTGTTAAGTAAATGTCGTCGACATAAGATAATGCTTCATCATCATATATTTGTAGTAATTCTGTTACTCTCGCTGAGAATACTCCCGGGCTGTTTGCTTGTACCCCTGGGCTAACCGACAGAATTGTTTTTGAGTGCCATTTATTGAGAACGCAGACAAATATCTGCTCTCTGGTGCTATGTTTTGACAAAAGAATCCATTAGAGATGTCTAATGTTGTTTTGTATTTTTTGCGCACTATGTTATTCATTAGTGCAGCACTATGCGAATTTTGCACTGCAAAAGTTTTGCAACATGAGTTAAGGTGTCGGTAATCCAAAACTAGACGATATGAATTGTCTGGTTTGGAGACCGGAAACAAAGGGTTGTTCATTTGTGAGGTGCAAGTTTCAATCACCCCCTGGTATTCTAGCTGATCTAGGATTTCTTTTACCTGTTTTTTAGCTTCTTGCTTAATTGGGTACTGTCTCTGTACAGTAGGTTGTGATTTTAACTGGATTTTGTGAGGAGGAGAGTCCTCATCCCATCCTACGTGATTTTTATATAAAGCAGGAGCTTGAGCCACTGCCCACTTTCTAGCAAGTGTGTATTTTTTATGAATTGGGATATGATTTGAGAAGGCAGGCATAATTATTTCTTCGCCATGAGGGCACTCCCTGACAAACTCTGGTGGCCAGTCTTTTTCAGCTAGAAGGATGTCATAGCCCTTGGAGAGATTATCCCAAAATAGTCCCCTTATTTTTCTAGTCTTATCCCCCTCTATACGTAATGTTATTTCATATATTTTGTGAGGTTTGCTAACTCTGGTGAGTGCAGTTTCCACTTGAAGATATTCATTCGTGTCCACTGTCTCCAGATGAGTCATAAGGACTTTGCGAGCTATGCTCACTTCTGCTGCGCTGTCTAGCATTGTCTGAGCCCATTCTCCGTTTTTCAGTTGTGTCCTCAGTATTCTCGGCATTGTTAACTACCTTGATACTGGCTACCTTCTTTTTTGGAAATTGTAATTTCTTTTTTAGCTGAGCAGGTTCCTTGTCTTTGGACTTGGCGTGCTCTTCTCTTTGTTCTGATCGTCCTCTTCTTTCCGATTTCTGCGAGGAAGTCTGAAAAGATTGAGAGGGACGCGTATCAATGTCTTGATATCTATCAGGCTTTTTTATATTATCCCTATTTCTAAGGTTATTTCTTTTCCCAGAGGGGTCACTTTGGGGTGACCTGTGTCTTTGGTTCGGAGATTTTTCTCTTCGCCTAGGAGACCTTCCTCTGGACTGGAATTTCTTTTCTTTAGGATTGGATTGTTTGTTTCCATCCCAGCTCTTTTTCTGTGATGTTGAGTTATTATTAAAAAATATTTTTTCAGGACTTTCAATCAGTTGTGGTTTTACTGGTATTCCACCTAAACTATCTCTACCTAGTTCCTCATAGGATTTTTCTATGATTCTGGCAATTTCAGCTGATTGGTCTGCTATATCTGTCTCCTTCAACCTCTGGCGGATCGCCACGTTTGCTGCTTCTCCCATTATGTTGGCTAATAATATAGCCGAGACCTGCTTGAAGTCTTTCAGTAATTTCATACCAAGAGGTAAAGCGGGTTCTGGACCATATTCGCCTTGAATTTGTTTTAGCACATCTGGTATTACCGAAATGGATGGAACACCGTGCGTTTTTGTGTAGATGGAAGCAAAGACTGTACCCCAAGTGTCACAGTCCTCAATGTGTGGTGCGATTCCCATTGGAAGACAGATAGTCAGAATCCTGTGTTTTTCTAACGGGGTGGTGTCTGGAAACACCGCCTCTATTTGGGTTATTTTTTGTGCCAGCCAGAATGGTATTTGTTCCCGTTTAGCCGGTACTTTACCTAGGCAGGATTGTATGTTCTGTGGTGTAATTTTATTTGTGTTCCCCTGGTGAGGGGTCAGCTGTGGAATTTTAATCGCTGGCTGAATTGTTGAAGTCCGCATCACATATTAGACTAATTGTCTATGTACTTTTATTAATTGTTTTATCTGTGTTAGAAGATCTGCTGCAGACATCCTATCGATGTCTGGATGTGGTGTGTATCCGGCTAGGACCGGCCACGTTGCTCCTGGTCTTCCTAAAGGACCGAGCCTGGTGATGTGATTATTATGTTTTAGGGCGCCATCAAATAAGAGCAGATGCTCTTGAAATTTGAGTGGTACTTCCACCTCCTCGAAAGGAGTGTATATGTCAGGAGGTTCCTCTATTTTGTAATAGTGGAAGTACTTTGTTATAGGATTTGCTGCTGGAAAATGTATCCATGAATAGTATACCTCTGTCTGCCGATATTCGTGTGCCTCAATTACGAATATGACTGTACCACCTCTAGGTGTCAGTCCATTTTCTATAAGTTTTATGGTTATAGATTTTCTTTTGATGACCGGGATGAGTATTATATCCTGGTCTGCTTCCTGCATGGTAGCATCAGCTGCTGCGAGTTCAGTTGCTATTCTAACTGCCTCTCTTTCATCATCACTCTCTACCATTTTTCCGACAGGAAGGTTATTCTGTTTGTTTGCAGATCAGGTTTCTTATGGAAACAAAGAGTAGATGCACAATATTTTGGAACAGTGTATCCTTCAACGTTGACTAAACCAAGAACCATACATAGGAGTTCCCTCCTGCGAGGTTTTGGAGGATATAACCTTTCACTCACTCCAGATGTCTTTGGAGTATTATGTGGAAAAAGGGGTCTGAGTGAGAAAGCACGACTGAGTTACTCTAAATGTCTTACGTTAGTTTTATCGCCCTTTCCAAACACGTTGGGCGCCATGTAGTGTAGTTCCTATTATCCCAATAGGCTCTGCGCATTGGAATAATACCTTCAATAGTATAGGCCTAGACCAGACGTTAACTAGGTCTACTACTGTCGATATTAGACTTAAAGTTTTGGGTTTGCCAGCTTAGCTCAGAGTTCACTAGAAACTTTCTCGAATGTTCAGGAAGGAATTAACTTCCCTGATTAGACAAGAAGGGATTTAGTTTCTGACAACCATAGAACATGACAACTTTGCTCTCCCCTAATCAAGAGTGTATCTCGAGAGTCGTGTGAACAAAAGGCAATTTATTTTACTCAGTCAGTACGTGCATTCTTAGTCTCATCAGATTGTAGAGAAAAGGAAGAGACGGGCGTGTTCAATAAAAGATGTTATTTATTGATCAGTCTCTTTTCTTGTACAAGAGAAATGGATCGATATTATTGCAATACTTATAGTTAAGTAAAGTGCATACATTAAAAGCAGAAGTATAAAATAATACTGTAAAAACATTGATATGGTTTCTAAGCCATATGAAGGTTTAAAATGAATAAAATATATTACATACACGTATACATTTGACTAAACGTACTCAACTGGTGTTTCTAAATACGCCTACCCCGTGTACCTGACCTAAGCCTAATACGTGGGCGGGAATAGAAAGTTACAGTTTAAGTTAAGTTTGTTTTTGCCAAGTGACTGACTAAAGAATTCTCTGTGAGGGGTTATTCAGTTCTGTACCTGGAAGTTAGGATGAATGAGGGATGGTATCTCTCTCTCTGGTCTCGATATTCCAAGCTGCCTGCGAGGGCTGCTCGGAAACGCCGGTGCTGGATTTCTCGGCAGGAGAAAGCAGCGCGTCTCGTTCTCAGCGCGTCAGGAAGGCGTGGTAAATAAATAAATAATACCCTATTTTTGACTAGACTTATAGCATAACAGATAGCTCAATAAAATAAGAGTCAAGATTCGAGGTAGTAGGAGTTTCTGCAGGTTTATTACAGCATAAGGACAGGATCAGGACAACCTGCATAGGAACAGAATGACAGGGCCCAGCAGGACAACTGGGGCCTAACAGGGGAAAAGAGGCCCAGCAGCTGCTGGGGCTTGGTCTGGGATGAGCGCGCTAACATTCAATAACAAAACACAGGCATATATACATAGCGCAAACACATAGCATTACATTGCAGTAGGCGTAGCAGTGGGTGGAGCAGAAGGCGTGACGCGTAGCAGTCGCGAAAGATAACAGTAAAAGAGGTGTAACTGGGCGTATACATAGACATGTGATGCAAATGTAACAATATATGTCATGAATGGGCGGAAACATAGGAGGGGGCTACCTAAGGAGCCGGGACCTCTAACCTAATGGTGCGCGAAAACTGGCAATGACGTGTTACTAGGAGAAGCTGGGGGCTATGAACTCTGTGCTAGGAGCAGAGACTAGAGTCTGGAGGGTCGGAGCGACATGTACCTAAACCCTATCTGGTATCTGATGTTTAGGGAACATGTTGATATAAACTAGAAGTCATGAGGGGAAAAGCTAACTTGACTCTAAGTCTGGACCATGCATTATTCTACATGAAATGCGTGATGAAGAATATTAAATGACCATTAATACAGTATTTCTCTAACATGGAGACGAGAAGGCTAGACAATGACGGAAACTATTGATGCAATTCAGTAGCTTAGGAATGCAGAGAGGAGGACTGAACTGATAGCTGGAACTATAACATACTTTTGGCAGACTCAGAGGCAGAACCAAGCTACACCGGGCACTGCGAGGCAGGAAGTAAGTGAAGGGTCGAGGATACAGGTGGGGGCTGTATTGCTCCTCAACGAGGCTTTCAGGAGACAGGAGCTGAATCCGTGGTCCGGGCCCTTTTGAGGCCTGGAAACGGGGACTTTATAATGGAATAACGTGCACACTGGGAAACGTGGCAGCATTACTTTACATAGGCCTGATATTCGTAGTATTCACGAGGACTGGAAACTAACATACTAGAGGTGGACACAACCATAATTGCGTCATTAATCGGACATGGGGAATAACATATGCATATTGGTCATGCACACATAACATATGATGGATGAAGAGTAGGGACACAGAACATGGCAAAATTTACTTTTCCACATTCCCTCCTTGTCACTACGTTTCCATCAGGAAACATCAATTTTCATGATACCATCTATCATTTCATACAGTATCATTTGCTCGTCTCGAATTGTCTTGGAACGGGATTTAGAACGGGGCTTGGGACTAGGAATACAAGAGGTAGCACACATGCTGCAAATCGCAGGGCCACATTGTATACAGAGGCAGCAGCTAAATATGATCGCTACTGCAATACCTAGAAAGGACAGGACTTTCCATCCCCATGCGGAAATTATATTCCAGAACCAACCGGACCATGTCCAGGTGCCTGGATCTTGATGTAACAGATGGGCAATTTTATGGAGTCTGGTTATAGCTGAATAAACAGACGGCGCGTTATTTGGAATGAAAATGCAGCAACTAGATCCGATGACTCTACAGGCCCCGCCCCTATCGGCCAGTATGACGTCAAGGACGAGACGATTTTGCAAAACGACAAATCTCATAGCAGATTGTTCTTCGGTTAGGTTACCTAGAGCAGAGGCAGTCTCATTTACTACAGCTTCAAGGGTTCTTGTTAACCTACGGATCAGTTTACTATTCTGGACAGGTCCTACAAAGAAGAAGAAACCTTTATTGAAATCTGTATACTGTTTTAGAGTAGTTTCAGTATAATCGACAATTGGGGACTCCCTTCTATGTCTAATGTGTACTAGATGTGTGTTTCTGTGATAATCAGATGGGGCTAGGAAAACAGGTGGCAGTAGGAAAGCAATGTAACAGGTTCCCTCCCAATCGAGGGGCAGACGGACATATGCAGTTTGACCACAAATAAAATAAGAGTGACGTGAAGCTTTGAAAACAGATTTCCCACTGTCACTATACTTGATAACAGTAGTACATACACTATGACCTATATGTACAGAACCATAACTACGGACACATAATTCGCCTTTGACAGGTAGTACTGAAATAGCAGGTAAGTCTGGAGTAGTATCAGACTGAACATTCAGGACCATGAAATTCGACGAATAATTACCTAAATTATAAACTTCATTTTCTAGATCTAAACCTGTTCTGTGGGGGAGACCTTGCTTGTCTGGAAAACATGTACTGTTAAGAAAAGACATATCTGTTGAGGATGACGTTAACGTGGACCATGCTCCACACGAACCATTGTGTGAGAATGGATAAGGAAAGAGTGGCAGAACTCCCTTCGGTGTCTGGAAAGGGGGGAGTCGACCACACACCCAACAATTTGTGGCATTGCTGGTCTGGTGTGAGTAATGTAACATACGGATAAATGTGTTGTTGCGCATAGCGAGGTGGTAAGAATATTCGTGAGGAGGCAGATCACTAAACGTGTGCTCTACTGTAGCATTAGCAGACATATTTACATGAGGAACTGGAAAACACAGGAAAAGTGCGTAACTAGTGCAGGAAATCATTATGCTGAGAAATAATATGAAACTCAGAAAAACGATACATTGAAGTGAACTTCGACTGACTCTCTCACTATGGGGGTCTATTTTATACATGTCAGAAACAGTCTAACCGTTTCACCTAGGGGAGGACTTATACAATCAAACTGACTGACTTATTTTACTAGACCTTAATTTGAGCTTATACTCCTGCTGCGGAGTTTTCTCTAACAAGGGAGGGGCTGTAATAATGTCTTGTGCGGGACAGTCCTTTAAAACAATGTTCTGGCAACCTTTCGAATCCTGGCAATCCTTGGAAATGTTCTTGGAGACTGATTTCAATGGATTGAAAAGTTTTACATGAGAAAGGTGGACCCACCCCTTCCTGCCTTCCAACTTGACGGCAGTTCGGGTGGTCAAGAGGACCTGGCGTGGCTCCTTCCAACGTGGTTCCAGCGGACTTGATCTGTCAAAATTTCTGATCATCACAAGGGAGCCTGGAACGATCTCGTGCGGTGCCACCTCGGTATTGTCTGGAAATGCGGCGGCAACCTGTGAACGACATGAGTTGAGGGCAGACATCAAGGAAGCTAGGTAATCTGTCAGCATATTACATGAAACATCGGTAATACTTCGGGGTCTAGGAGTACCCCACATGTTAGGGGGGCGGCCGAATACGACCTCATACGGGGACAGACCTGATCTGGAATGTGCGACCATGCGCATATAAAATAAAGCGACTGGCAGAGCTATTAACCAGTCCACACCTTTGTCTTTACAGACTTTTGCAATACGGATTTTCAGAGTCTGATTATGTCTCTCTACGAGACCGGCTGCTTCAGGATGGCGTACACAATGGAACTTCCACTGGTACCCTAACAAAAGGGAAACGTGCTTCATTAACTCTGAGGAGAATGGCTGACCGTTATCAGAATATACGACTCTAGGGAGTCCGTATCTAGGGAAAAATTCACGAACCAACTGCTTGGCAGTGGTCGCGGCTGTGTAATCTGGGACTGGATATGCTTCTGTCCACCTGGACAAAGCGCATACAACTACAAGGACATACTTGAAACCTCGACATCGCTCCATCTGAATATAATCCATCTGGAGGACCTCAAAAGGGTGGTCAGGGGGCTGGAAACCACCTTGTTCCACCGGGACACTTTTACCTGGATTAAACTGACAACATATCATACAGGTACGGACTTTCTGCTTGGCTGCAGCTCGTAAATGCTTATTGAACCAAATGTTCTGGATACTGTCTAACATTGCCTTTTCTCCTAAATGGGCTGGACTATGTGCGGTATTGATAATGACTTGAACCATAGAATCGGGGAGAAACCATGTGGCTCTACCCTTCGTTAACCATCCTTGATCTGTCTGGACCCCTCCTTGTTCAGACCATTTCTTGATTTCTTCGGGAGTAGCATGTAACTGGATATCTATGACATCTTGTGTAGGGTCCTTAACTGTCATGCATGTAATCGGATCTGGAGTATGTGTCATGTTAACTGGAATGTCTGGAGTCTGTGCTGTAAGCTTGGCTGTGCGGTCTGCTAGATCATTACCTTGGGAAATAATGTCAGTAACTTTCGTATGTGCTTTACACTTCATGATAGCAATAGATGTCGGTAAATGTATGGCATCTAACAGAGCTTGAATAAGGAGACCGTGCTGAATCTTGGTTCCATGAGAAGTCATGAAACCTCTCTCCTGCCAGAGCACTCCGAAGTCGTGCACAACTCCGAATGCGTAACGTGAATCTGTGTAAACATTAACCTTCAGGTTCTTGGCATGTATACAGGCTTGTGTCAGAGCGACTAGCTCTGCTGCTTGAGCGGACAGGGTGTCAATACGGTGTGTTTCAATAACTTCAGTGTCAGTAGTCACTGCATACGCGGCGACTAGTTCTCCTGTACTAGTTCTCATACATGAACCATCCACATAAAGTGTCAGGTCAGGATCTGGTAACGGAATGTCTGTCAGGTCTTGTCTTGGCTTTGTCGTAATGTTAACTACTTCCACACAATCATGTGGGTCTGGATTTGAATTAACTGGTGGTAACAGTGTAGCAGGATTCAGAACGTTGCAGCGTCTAATTTCTATGTGTGGCTGGAACAGTGTCAATTCATAACCTGTTAAACGTGCAATTGTCAAGTGCTGAGTTTGTGTTCGGTTTAAAAGAACTTCTACTGAATGTGGGACTTGTACTATCAGGGAATGTCCTAAAACTATGGAATCACTTTGTCTGATAGCTAGTGCTGTGGCTGCAACTGACTTGAGGCACGCAGGCAACGCCTGGGCGACTGGATCTAATGTGCTCGAAAAATAAGCACAGGGCTTGTATTGTCCTGCTTGATCTTGTGTGAGAACAGACAATGCTGTACCTTCGCGTTCAGTAACAAAAAGTGTGAAAGGCTTACTATAGTTCGGCGTGGCTAGAACTGGAGCTTGACATAGGGCTTTCTTTAACTCATTGAAACTAAGTGTATGTTCAGATGTCCAAGGGAGGACAGTCGATACGGCTGCCTCCTGTGTCGTTAACTGTATCAGTGGCTTGGCTAGAAATGCATACTGGGGAATCCATTGTCTACAATAAGAAGTAAGGCCGATAAAGGCACGTACCTCCTTCTGGGTTCTGGGCTGGGGAAGACTCGCTATTAACTGGATACGGTCTGGTGTCAACTGCCTACCCCTCTTGGACAGCAAGTGTCCTAAGTATACCACTTGCTGGACACAGAATTGAAGCTTCGAAGGAGACACCTTGTGCCCCATCTCGGCAAGGAAATACAGAACTGTAAGTGATGCTCGCTCGCAAGCACGTTCAGAACGGGCTGTGATCAGTAGATCATCGACATACTGGAGCAGGGCAGTGTCAGTTGGCATGTGAATATTGTCTAGTTGTCTCTTGAGTGCTTGACTGTAAATACTAGGGCTTTCTGTAAAACCTTGAGGAGCGCGTGTGAACATATAGCTCCTTCCATTTAAACAAAATCCGAAAAGAAACTGGCTGTCTGGATGAATTGGAACACTAAAAAATGCATTCTTGAGGTCTATGACAGTGAAAAACATGGCTTCGGAATCAATGGCTGTTAACAGGGAAGAGATATCTGGGACAACTGGGTACTGAGGAATAATACATTTATTAAGCTCTCGTAAATCAATCACTAATCGATATACTGGGGGTGCATTTGGATCAGTACGTTTCATGACTGGAATGATCGGAGAATTACATATATTGGAGTCAGTTTCTACAACTACTCCTTGAGCCATGAGCTCGTCAATAATTTTGGATAAGGCTGCTACAGCCTCAGGTGGCAATCTGTACTGCCTGATTCGTGGTAACACTACACCTGGCTTGAGAGTCACACGATGGGGTGTGATTTGCATGTAACCTACATCAGTTGGACCTTGCGCCCATAAATGCTGTGGAACATTAGACAATCTTGAATCAAAATCTCGTAATACATAGTGACCTTTAAAGTCACGTAGGAACAGACGTATTCCCTCTGGGGAACAACAAATAACTGCACCTAATTCTTTCAGTGTCTTAATGCCTAACAGATTTTCTGGACATGACTTAGTAAGTAACAGATCAGTAGTACGGGACAATGGACCTACTTCTAGAGTGACTGGCTTTGATATTTCATTAACTATTGGTTTTCCTGAAAATCCAAGGGAAACATTTCTTGAGCCTGAGAGCGGAGCCCCTGGAACTTCGGCATGACTAATTGTGGTCCTACTTGCCCCTGTATCGATCAGAAACTTTCTATCTTTCCCTAATACTTGACTGTGAACATAGGGACCTTCTTGATCTACAGGTATCTCGATGAGAGGCAAGCCTACCTCCCTCTCTAGGCTGTTTCATGAATATGACTGGTACTCTGGATACTCAGACTGTGCATACTGGTACATCTGTGATGTGACATGCTGTGTTGCAGCAATAGGCTGCGGTGCGGAAACTGTCTGTTGTGTATTCTGTAGCTGAGGAGTCTGTGAAACTTGTTCTTGTCTCGGCGGACGTGGTCTTTCTTTAGTCTTACCAGTAGCTATGTTGTGTTTCAGAACTGCACACTCGTTTATAAAATGACCTGGCTGTTTACAATAATTGCAGTTCCCTTTAACGGGAGCTGCAGGATGACTGGCTTGATTCGGACCCCTCTTCTGACTGTCTTGAGGAACAGATTGTGCAACTAGCACTTTCATTTTTGTGTCTTTCATACGTTTTCTCTCGTGTTCTTGCTCTTCTCTGATTCTATTCTGGTGGTACTGGAGCATCTGGAGCATCTGGGACGGAGTATTTGCTTGCCAGGTGCTTTCGACTTTCAAGACTCGATTTTTAATTTGTGGACTTGAATTCTCGACTAATTTGGTAACGAAAAGATGAGGGTATGACTCACTACTTGTCTTGAGACCACTGTTAATACTGAAACATTTTTCAAATCTAGAATAAAAATCACTAATGTCTTCATCTTGTTTCTGTTTACAGGCTGAGATTGCATCCCAGTCTTCTTTCCTAGTTGTCAATAATCTGGGTAAAACTTGAATCAGTAATTCTGGTAATTCTTTACATTTATCTCCAAGACCGGTACCTGGTACTCGTGCCTTGTCTTCAGCTTCTAGAGCTGCCCAATCGATCTTTTTCTCTCCCACCTCCCATTCTTTTTCCTTTAACTTTTCATACACCCCTGCGGGTAACAGGACCTTTAACATTTTAATAATATCTGGGTAAGTGTATTCTCCCATACGGAGCATGTCTTTTAATTCTCTATGGAACCCTGCTGGATCTTTGTCATGACAGGGAATTAATTTCTTCATTTCAAGAAGTTCCATCTTTGAAATCGGAGTGTATACAAACACTCGTTGCATTACGCCACCCGCCCCTTGGACTGGGTGGACTTCTCGTAACGGATTCTGTCTGTCTATGTAGAATGGTTTACTTTCTGGGGGTGAGACATGAACAAAATGCGGGTTCAGGAACGTTCTATACTTGTGGCGCTGTTCTAGAATGACACTTATTAAATCGGTACCTAGACCTCTCCATCTATACTGGAGTAACTCGTTCAGGACATCGTGCAACGGGCCTGGATCAGAATGTTGACCCTCATACAGAGTAATGAGGTGCTGGATCATATACCTACCCACCAGTCGTTGCTCGGCTGGGGGCAGTTTCAGAAACATTTGTGCCACTATTTCGTCTGGAAAAGTGGTAGAATCAGTAATCCATTGGACTGCTGATCGGGCTAGTTCTTGTTCATGCATGGTACTTAATTCACTGTAACCGACTCGTGATTTCAGAATGTGATCGGTAGCTTGAAATACTTGTTCTAGAGAACCTTGTTCTGGTGCTGGATGAAAAATAGACTTGGGTTCTAGACGTAAATGGCGATCTGGAAATCTAGATTTTCCTACATATGCTATTCTGGCGGGATTCTCGTCTTCCTCTTCAGGGTCAGAGATACTTTCTTTCTCGCTTACTTGTGCTGCTTTACGCTGGTCGTGTAACCTTACTATTTCTTTACGGATTTTCTTGTACATACTCTCCATGGCACTGACGGTCTTGTGCTTACCCTCGGCTATATTATCACTCCACCTTGTCAGGATTCTCATTTCGGCGGGATCTTTAGACGGGTAATCTTGTTCTCTTATTAGACAATTGATCAGGAACTTTAATATCATGAGCTGAATCTCGGCTTTCCTTTGAGACATAATCTCGCCAATACTTTCTGGATCATCCCCTGTACGGATGAAACGATATATTCTGTCTAGATCTTCTTTCATATTCGGTAAGGTGACCAGATACTCGGTCACTCTCCTTACACGTACGGAATATAAAACCATATTATATTCGCCTGGGACTGGATCATAGACACATTCGCCAAGGGCTTGTCTGATTTCTGTGACAGACTTATTACTTTTAGGAGTACGCTGTGATGCTTGAGCATGTAATTCGAGTGCTGATAAACGCTTGTGTGGCGGCGGGGTTTGAGGAGTAGCTCCTCCTGCGGCCCCTAAACTGGAGTCGTCTACTGAGGCTCTACGTCCTGGCAGAGTGGGAAATGGAACTGTAGGCTGGACCGGGGGTACCGTAACAGGTACTCCGGTGTCTGGAGGAGCGGGAAGTGCCTGATTTACAGGGACTAGCGGAGCGCGAACAGGATTTGCATATTCGGGGACTGTGTCGTCCAGATAGGACGAAATAAAAATATCAGCTGCGGTCGGTTTGTGACGTAGTTTGGTCGGAACTAATGGTGGCGGGAAATTACTGGATGCTTCTGGGGTCGCTTTTGGCAAACCTTCGGCAAGAAGAGGATACATACCCTTAATAAGGGCATGCCTCTGTCTGTCTGACTGTTCGGCTTTGACTTGTTCACCTATCTCGATTAATTCTCTTTCTTGGGCTCGTTCTTGGGATTCTCTACTTAATTCTGACTTTCTGACTTCCTTTTCCGTTCTTCTATGCGCTTCTTTACGCCATAACTCGATGGCATCTTTCTGTGACTGTCTGGCTTTCTTTTTCCATAATGCTTCTTCTACTCGCATGATACATTCGGCATCCCATGTACCCGATACGGGCCATCTATACTTTTCTTCTAACTGTTTGGTGTACTCTACCCATAAATCTAGATACAATATGGCACTTATGCCATGTTTCTGATACATAAAGTGACCTGGACTGTCCCTAGGCGGGACAGGAACTGCTTCCTCTAACAGACCCTTTCTAGTTTTTAACTGACGTAACTTGGAAAATATAGGCATGACTGAACTGTAATCTGGACAAAATACGATACACAATAAAAACACGAAATCACATCGCACTCATACCACAACAGTAAATTACATGAAGAACATTATAAATAACAGTTCGAACAGAATATTACCTGGAATACTGAGAACAGAAATAGAACAGATTTTCTCGAGAACAGAACAGACTAGAATTACTGGATGCACTGCTGTAACAGTACGGAACATACCGGTCCCATAAAGGGACACATCAGGACCCGTATCCACCTAGGTGAACACTTCGTTTGTGAGTCTGGGCACCACCAACCCACGGACCAGGAGTCAATTTAAATTGGTCCTGTCTAGATACTACCCCCGCAATGGTACTCACCGGGCAGCACGGAACGGAAAACCTCGAACGGGACTGGACGACGGACGACGAACTTCGGACTTCGGACTTCAGTTACAGGTGGGCCTCCGGATACCTCGGACCTTGGACTCTCGGCTTGGGCTCTGGTCGGGACTCGCCGCGTTCCTCCACCGTCTCGTTCGGATGCTGGACCGCCTCCTCCGTCTCCTCCGTGGGCCTGAGGGATACTTGAGCAGAAATATCTGCCACTGCGCAGAAGAGTTCCGTCACGACTGCAGAGGGTCAGGGGGTCGGCGTGGCTTCACCGACGCGTGGGGAAAGGGCAAGTCCCTGTTCGGGCGCCATTATGTGGTAAATAAATAAATAATACCCTATTTTTGACTAGACTTATAGCATAACAGATAGCTCAATAAAATAAGAGTCAAGATTCGAGGTAGTAGGAGTTTCTGCAGGTTTATTACAGCATAAGGACAGGATCAGGACAACCTGCATAGGAACAGAATGACAGGGCCCAGCAGGACAACTGGGGCCTAACAGGGGAAAAGAGGCCCAGCAGCTGCTGGGGCTTGGTCTGGGATGAGCGCGCTAACATTCAATAACAAAACACAGGCATATATACATAGCGCAAACACATAGCATTACATTGCAGTAGGCGTAGCAGTGGGTGGAGCAGAAGGCGTGACGCGTAGCAGTCGCGAAAGATAACAGTAAAAGAGGTGTAACTGGGCGTATACATAGACATGTGATGCAAATGTAACAGAATATGTCATGAATGGGCGGAAACATAGGAGGGGGCTACCTAAGGAGCCGGGACCTCTAACCTAATGGTGCGCGAAAACTGGCAATGACGTGTTACTAGGAGAAGCTGGGGGCTATGAACTCTGTGCTAGGAGCAGAGACTAGAGTCTGGAGGGTCGGAGCGACATGTACCTAAACCCTATCTGGTATCTGATGTTTAGGGAACATGTTGATATAAACTAGAAGTCATGAGGGGAAAAGCTAACTTGACTCTAAGTCTGGACCATGCATTATTCTACATGAAATGCGTGATGAAGAATATTAAATGACCATTAATACAGTATTTCTCTAACATGGAGACGAGAAGGCTAGACAATGACGGAAACTATTGATGCAATTCAGTAGCTTAGGAATGCAGAGAGGAGGACTGAACTGATAGCTGGAACTATAACATACTTTTGGCAGACTCAGAGGCAGAACCAAGCTACACCGGGCACTGCGAGGCAGGAAGTAAGTGAAGGGTCGAGGATACAGGTGGGGGCTGTATTGCTCCTCAACGAGGCTTTCAGGAGACAGGAGCTGAATCCGTGGTCCGGGCCCTTTTGAGGCCTGGAAACGGGGACTTTATAATGGAATAACGTGCACACTGGGAAACGTGGCAACATTACTTTACATAGGCCTGATATTCGTAGTATTCACGAGGACTGGAAACTAACATACTAGAGGTGGACACAACCATAATTGCGTCATTAATCGGACATGGGGAATAACATATGCATATTGGTCATGCACACATAACATATGATGGATGAAGAGTAGGGACACAGAACATGGCAAAATTTACTTTTCCACATTCCCTCCTTGTCACTACGTTTCCATCAGGAAACATCAATTTTCATGATACCATCTATCATTTCATACAGTATCATTTGCTCGTCTCGAATTGTCTTGGAACGGGATTTAGAACGGGGCTTGGGACTAGGAATACAAGAGGTAGCACACATGCTGCAAATCGCAGGGCCACATTGTATACAGAGGCAGCAGCTACATATGATCGCTACTGCAATACCTAGAAAGGACAGGACTTTCCATCCCCATGCGGAAATTATATTCCAGAACCAACCGGACCATGTCCAGGTGCCTGGATCTTGATGTAACAGATGGGCAATTTTATGGAGTCTGGTTATAGCTGAATAAACAGACGGCGCGTTATTTGGAATGAAAATGCAGCAACTAGATCCGATGACTCTACAGGCCCCGCCCCTATCGGCCAGTATGACGTCAAGGACGAGACGATTTTGCAAAACGACAAATCTCATAGCAGATTGTTCTTCGGTTAGGTTACCTAGAGCAGAGGCAGTCTCATTTACTACAGCTTCAAGGGTTCTTGTTAACCTACGGATCAGTTTACTATTCTGGACAGGTCCTACAAAGAAGAAGAAACCTTTATTGAAATCTGTATACTGTTCTAGAGTAGTTTCAGTATAATCGACAATTGGGGACTCCCTTCTATGTCTAATGTGTACTAGATGTGTGTTTCTGTAATAATCAGATGGGGCTAGGAAAACAGGTGGCAGTAGGAAAGCAATGTAACAGGTTCCCTCCCAATCGAGGGGCAGACGGACATATGCAGTTTGACCACAAATAAAATAAGAGTGACGTGAAGCTTTGAAAACAGATTTCCCACTGTCACTATACTTGATAACAGTAGTACATACACTATGACCTATATGTACAGAACCATAACTACGGACACATAATTCGCCTTTGACAGGTAGTACTGAAATAGCAGGTAAGTCTGGAGTAGTATCAGACTGAACATTCAGGACCATGAAATTCGACGAATAATTACCTAAATTATAAACTTCATTTTCTAGATCTAAACCTGTTCTGTGGGGGAGACCTTGCTTGTCTGGAAAACATGTACTGTTAAGAAAAGACATATCTGTTGAGGATGACGTTAACGTGGACCATGCTCCACACGAACCATTGTGTGAGAATGGATAAGGAAAGAGTGGCAGAACTCCCTTCGGTGTCTGGAAAGGGGGGAGTCGACCACACACCCAACAATTTGTGGCATTGCTGGTCTGGTGTGAGTAATGTAACATACGGATAAATGTGTTGTTGCGCATAGCGAGGCGGTAAGAATATTCGTGAGGAGGCAGATCACTAAACGTGTGCTCTACTGTAGCATTAGCAGACATATTTACATGAGGAACTGGAAAACACAGGAAAAGTGCGTAACTAGTGCAGGAAATCATTATGCTGAGAAATAATATGAAACTCAGAAAAACGATACATTGAAGTGAACTTCGACTGACTCTCTCACTATGGGGGTCTATTTTATACATGTCAGAAACAGTCTAACCGTTTCACCTAGGGGAGGACTTATACAATCAAACTGACTGACTTATTTTACTAGACCTTAATTTGAGCTTATACTCCTGCTGCGGAGTTTTCTCTAACAAGGGAGGGGCTGTAATAATGTCTTGTGCGGGACAGTCCTTTAAAACAATGTTCTGGCAACCTTTCGAATCCTGGCAATCCTTGGAAATGTTCTTGGAGACTGATTTCAATGGATTGAAAAGTTTTACATGAGAAAGGTGGACCCACCCCTTCCTGCCTTCCAACTTGACGGCAGTTCGGGTGGTCAAGAGGACCTGGCGTGGCTCCTTCCAACGTGGTTCCAGCGGACTTGATCTGTCAAAATTTCTGATCATCACAAGGGAGCCTGGAACGATCTCGTGCGGTGCCACCTCGGTATTGTCTGGAAATGCGGCGGCAACCTGTGAACGACATGAGTTGAGGGCAGACATCAAGGAAGCTAGGTAATCTGTCAGCATATTACATGAAACATCGGTAATACTTCGGGGTCTAGGAGTACCCCACATGTTAGGGGGGCGGCCGAATACGACCTCATACGGGGACAGACCTGATCTGGAATGTGCGACCATGCGCATATAAAATAAAGCGACTGGCAGAGCTATTAACCAGTCCACACCTTTGTCTTTACAGACTTTTGCAATACGGATTTTCAGAGTCTGATTATGTCTCTCTACGAGACCGGCTGCTTCAGGATGGCGTACACAATGGAACTTCCACTGGTACCCTAACAAAAGGGAAACGTGCTTCATTAACTCTGAGGAGAATGGCTGACCGTTATCAGAATATACGACTCTAGGGAGTCCGTATCTAGGGAAAAATTCACGAACCAACTGCTTGGCAGTGGTCGCGGCTGTGTAATCTGGGACTGGATATGCTTCTGTCCACCTGGACAAAGCGCATACAACTACAAGGACATACTTGAAACCTCGACATCGCTCCATCTGAATATAATCCATCTGGAGGACCTCAAAAGGGTGGTCAGGGGGCTGGAAACCACCTTGTTCCACCGGGACACTTTTACCTGGATTAAACTGACAACATATCATACAGGTACGGACTTTCTGCTTGGCTGCAGCTCGTAAATGCTTATTGAACCAAATGTTCTGGATACTGTCTAACATTGCCTTTTCTCCTAAATGGGCTGGACTATGTGCGGTATTGATAATGACTTGAACCATAGAATCGGGGAGAAACCATGTGGCTCTACCCTTCGTTAACCATCCTTGATCTGTCTGGACCCCTCCTTGTTCAGACCATTTCTTGATTTCTTCGGGAGTAGCATGTAACTGGATATCTATGACATCTTGTGTAGGGTCCTTAACTGTCATGCATGTAATCGGATCTGGAGTATGTGTCATGTTAACTGGAATGTCTGGAGTCTGTGCTGTAAGCTTGGCTGTGCGGTCTGCTAGATCATTACCTTGGGAAATAATGTCAGTAACTTTCGTATGTGCTTTACACTTCATGATAGCAATAGATGTCGGTAAATGTATGGCATCTAACAGAGCTTGAATAAGGAGACCGTGCTGAATCTTGGTTCCATGAGAAGTCATGAAACCTCTCTCCTGCCAGAGCACTCCGAAGTCGTGTACAACTCCGAATGCGTAACGTGAATCTGTGTAAACATTAACCTTCAGGTTCTTGGCATGTATACAGGCTTGTGTCAGAGCGACTAGCTCTGCTGCTTGAGCGGACAGGGTGTCAATACGGTGTGTTTCAATAACTTCAGTGTCAGTAGTCACTGCATACGCGGCGACTAGTTCTCCTGTACTAGTTCTCATACATGAACCATCCACATAAAGTGTCAGGTCAGGATCTGGTAACGGAATGTCTGTCAGGTCTTGTCTTGGCTTTGTCGTAATGTTAACTACTTCCACACAATCATGTGGGTCTGGATTTGAATTAACTGGTGGTAACAGTGTAGCAGGATTCAGAACGTTGCAGCGTCTAATTTCTATGTGTGGCTGGAACAGTGTCAATTCATAACCTGTTAAACGTGCAATTGTCAAGTGCTGAGTTTGTGTTCGGTTTAAAAGAACTTCTACTGAATGTGGGACTTGTACTATCAGGGAATGTCCTAAAACTATGGAATCACTTTGTCTGATAGCTAGTGCTGTGGCTGCAACTGACTTGAGGCACGCAGGCAACGCCTGGGCGACTGGATCTAATGTGCTCGAAAAATAAGCACAGGGCTTGTATTGTCCTGCTTGATCTTGTGTGAGAACAGACAATGCTGTACCTTCGCGTTCAGTAACAAAAAGTGTGAAAGGCTTACTATAGTTCGGCGTGGCTAGAACTGGAGCTTGACATAGGGCTTTCTTTAACTCATTGAAACTAAGTGTATGTTCAGATGTCCAAGGGAGGACAGTCGATACGGCTGCCTCCTGTGTCGTTAACTGTATCAGTGGCTTGGCTAGAAATGCATACTGGGGAATCCATTGTCTACAATAAGAAGTAAGGCCGATAAAGGCACGTACCTCCTTCTGGGTTCTGGGCTGGGGAAGACTCGCTATTAACTGGATACGGTCTGGTGTCAACTGCCTACCCCTCTTGGACAGCAAGTGTCCTAAGTATACCACTTGCTGGACACAGAATTGAAGCTTCGAAGGAGACACCTTGTGCCCCATCTCGGCAAGGAAATACAGAACTGTAAGTGATGCTCGCTCGCAAGCACGTTCAGAACGGGCTGTGATCAGTAGATCATCGACATACTGGAGCAGGGCAGTGTCAGTTGGCATGTGAATATTGTCTAGTTGTCTCTTGAGTGCTTGACTGTAAATACTAGGGCTTTCTGTAAAACCTTGAGGAGCGCGTGTGAACATATAGCTCCTTCCATTTAAACAAAATCCGAAAAGAAACTGGCTGTCTGGATGAATTGGAACACTAAAAAATGCATTCTTGAGGTCTATGACAGTGAAAAACATGGCTTCGGAATCAATGGCTGTTAACAGGGAAGAGATATCTGGGACAACTGGGTACTGAGGAATAATACATTTATTAAGCTCTCGTAAATCAATCACTAATCGATATACTGGGGGTGCATTTGGATCAGTACGTTTCATGACTGGAATGATCGGAGAATTACATATATTGGAGTCAGTTTCTACAACTACTCCTTGAGCCATGAGCTCGTCAATAATTTTGGATAAGGCTGCTACAGCCTCAGGTGGCAATCTGTACTGCCTGATTCGTGGTAACACTACACCTGGCTTGAGAGTCACACGATGGGGTGTGATTTGCATGTAACCTACATCAGTTGGACCTTGCGCCCATAAATGCTGTGGAACATTAGACAATCTTGAATCAAAATCTCGTAATACATAGTGACCTTTAAAGTCACGTAGGAACAGACGTATTCCCTCTGGGGAACAACAAATAACTGCACCTAATTCTTTCAGTGTCTTAATGCCTAACAGATTTTCTGGACATGACTTAGTAAGTAACAGATCAGTAGTACGGGACAATGGACCTACTTCTAGAGTGACTGGCTTTGATATTTCATTAACTATTGGTTTTCCTGAAAATCCAAGGGAAACATTTCTTGAGCCTGAGAGCGGAGCCCCTGGAACTTCGGCATGACTAATTGTGGTCCTACTTGCCCCTGTATCGATCAGAAACTTTCTATCTTTCCCTAATACTTGACTGTGAACATAGGGACCTTCTTGATCTACAGGTATCTCGATGAGAGGCAAGCCTACCTCCCTCTCTAGGCTGTTTCATGAATATGACTGGTACTCTGGATACTCAGACTGTGCATACTGGTACATCTGTGATGTGACATGCTGTGTTGCAGCAATAGGCTGCGGTGCGGAAACTGTCTGTTGTGTATTCTGTAGCTGAGGAGTCTGTGAAACTTGTTCTTGTCTCGGCGGACGTGGTCTTTCTTTAGTCTTACCAGTAGCTATGTTGTGTTTCAGAACTGCACACTCGTTTATAAAATGACCTGGCTGTTTACAATAATTGCAGTTCCCTTTAACGGGAGCTGCAGGATGACTGGCTTGATTCGGACCCCTCTTCTGACTGTCTTGAGGAACAGATTGTGCAACTAGCACTTTCATTTTTGTGTCTTTCATACGTTTTCTCTCGTGTTCTTGCTCTTCTCTGATTCTATTCTGGTGGTACTGGAGCATCTGGAGCATCTGGGACGGAGTATTTGCTTGCCAGGTGCTTTCGACTTTCAAGACTCGATTTTTAATTTGTGGACTTGAATTCTCGACTAATTTGGTAACGAAAAGATGAGGGTATGACTCACTACTTGTCTTGAGACCACTGTTAATACTGAAACATTTTTCAAATCTAGAATAAAAATCACTAATGTCTTCATCTTGTTTCTGTTTACAGGCTGAGATTGCATCCCAGTCTTCTTTCCTAGTTGTCAATAATCTGGGTAAAACTTGAATCAGTAATTCTGGTAATTCTTTACATTTATCTCCAAGACCGGTACCTGGTACTCGTGCCTTGTCTTCAGCTTCTAGAGCTGCCCAATCGATCTTTTTCTCTCCCACCTCCCATTCTTTTTCCTTTAACTTTTCATACACCCCTGCGGGTAACAGGACCTTTAACATTTTAATAATATCTGGGTAAGTGTATTCTCCCATACGGAGCATGTCTTTTAATTCTCTATGGAACCCTGCTGGATCTTTGTCATGACAGGGAATTAATTTCTTCATTTCAAGAAGTTCCATCTTTAAAATCGGAGTGTATACAAACACTCGTTGCATTACGCCACCCGCCCCTTGGACTGGGTGGACTTCTCGTAACGGATTCTGTCTGTCTATGTAGAATGGTTTACTTTCTGGGGGTGAGACATGAACAAAATGCGGGTTCAGGAACGTTCTATACTTGTGGCGCTGTTCTAGAATGACACTTATTAAATCGGTACCTAGACCTCTCCATCTATACTGGAGTAACTCGTTCAGGACATCGTGCAACGGGCCTGGATCAGAATGTTGACCCTCATACAGAGTAATGAGGTGCTGGATCATATACATACCCACCAGTCGTTGCTCGGCTGGGGGCAGTTTCAGAAACATTTGTGCCACTATTTCGTCTGGAAAAGTGGTAGAATCAGTAATCCATCGGACTGCTGATCGGGCTAGTTCTTGTTCATGCATGGTACTTAATTCACTGTAACCGACTCGTGATTTCAGAATGTGATCGGTAGCTTGAAATACTTGTTCTAGAGAACCTTGTTCTGGTGCTGGATGAAAAATAGACTTGGGTTCTAGACGTAAATGGCGATCTGGAAATCTAGATTTTCCTACATATGCTATTCTGGCGGGATTCTCGTCTTCCTCTTCAGGGTCAGAGATACTTTCTTTCTCGCTTACTTGTGCTGCTTTACGCTGGTCGTGTAACCTTACTATTTCTTTACGGATTTTCTTGTACATACTCTCCATGGCACTGACGGTCTTGTGCTTACCCTCGGCTATATTATCACTCCACCTTGTCAGGATTCTCATTTCGGCGGGATCTTTAGACGGGTAATCTTGTTCTCTTATTAGACAATTGATCAGGAACTTTAATATCATGAGCTGAATCTCGGCTTTCCTTTGAGACATAATCTCGCCAATACTTTCTGGATCATCCCCTGTACGGATGAAACGATATATTCTGTCTAGATCTTCTTTCATATTCGGTAAGGTGACCAGATACTCGGTCACTCTCCTTACACGTACGGAATATAAAACCATATTATATTCGCCTGGGACTGGATCATAGACACATTCGCCAAGGGCTTGTCTGATTTCTGTGACAGACTTATTACTTTTAGGAGTACGCTGTGATGCTTGAGCATGTAATTCGAGTGCTGATAAACGCTTGTGTGGCGGCGGGGTTTGAGGAGTAGCTCCTCCTGCGGCCCCTAAACTGGAGTCGTCTACTGAGGCTCTACGTCCTGGCAGAGTGGGAAATGGAACTGTAGGCTGGACCGGGGGTACCGTAACAGGTACTCCGGTGTCTGGAGGAGCGGGAAGTGCCTGATTTACAGGGACTAGCGGAGCGCGAACAGGATTTGCATATTCGGGGACTGTGTCGTCCAGATAGGACGAAATAAAAATATCAGCTGCGGTCGGTTTGTGACGTAGTTTGGTCGGAACTAATGGTGGCGGGAAATTACTGGATGCTTCTGGGGTCGCTTTTGGCAAACCTTCGGCAAGAAGAGGATACATACCCTTAATAAGGGCATGCCTCTGTCTGTCTGACTGTTCGGCTTTGACTTGTTCACCTATCTCGATTAATTCTCTTTCTTGGGCTCGTTCTTGGGATTCTCTACTTAATTCTGACTTTCTGACTTCCTTTTCCGTTCTTCTATGCGCTTCTTTACGCCATAACTCGATGGCATCTTTCTGTGACTGTCTGGCTTTCTTTTTCCATAATGCTTCTTCTACTCGCATGATACATTCGGCATCCCATGTACCCGATACGGGCCATCTATACTTTTCTTCTAACTGTTTGGTGTACTCTACCCATAAATCTAGATACAATATGGCGCTTATGCCATGTTTCTGATACATAAAGTGACCTGGACTGTCCCTAGGCGGGACAGGAACTGCTTCCTCTAACAGACCCTTTCTAGTTTTTAACTGACGTAACTTGGAAAATATAGGCATGACTGAACTGTAATCTGGACAAAATACGATACACAATAAAAACACGAAATCACATCGCACTCATACCACAACAGTAAATTACATGAAGAACATTATAAATAACAGTTCGAACAGAATATTACCTGGAATACTGAGAACAGAAATAGAACAGATTTTCTCGAGAACAGAACAGACTAGAATTACTGGATGCACTGCTGTAACAGTACGGAACATACCGGTCCCATAAAGGGACACATCAGGACCCGTATCCACCTAGGTGAACACTTCGTTTGTGAGTCTGGGCACCACCAACCCACGGACCAGGAGTCAATTTAAATTGGTCCTGTCTAGATACTACCCCCGCAATGGTACTCACCGGGCAGCACGGAACGGAAAACCTCGAACGGGACTGGACGACGGACGACGAACTTCGGACTTCGGACTTCAGTTACAGGTGGGCCTCCGGATACCTCGGACCTTGGACTCTCGGCTTGGGCTCTGGTCGGGACTCGCCGCGTTCCTCCACCGTCTCGTTCGGATGCTGGACCGCCTCCTCCGTCTCCTCCGTGGGCCTGAGGGATACTTGAGCAGAAATATCTGCCACTGCGCAGAAGAGTTCCGTCACGACTGCAGAGGGTCAGGGGGTCGGCGTGGCTTCACCGACGCGTGGGGAAAGGGCAAGTCCCTGTTCGGGCGCCATTATGTGGTAAATAAATAAATAATACCCTATTTTTGACTAGACTTATAGCATAACAGATAGCTCAATAAAATAAGAGTCAAGATTCGAGGTAGTAGGAGTTTCTGCAGGTTTATTACAGCATAAGGACAGGATCAGGACAACCTGCATAGGAACAGAATGACAGGGCCCAGCAGGACAACTGGGGCCTAACAGGGGAAAAGAGGCCCAGCAGCTGCTGGGGCTTGGTCTGGGATGAGCGCGCTAACATTCAATAACAAAACACAGGCATATATACATAGCGCAAACACATAGCATTACATTGCAGTAGGCGTAGCAGTGGGTGGAGCAGAAGGCGTGACGCGTAGCAGTCGCGAAAGATAACAGTAAAAGAGGTGTAACTGGGCGTATACATAGACATGTGATGCAAATGTAACAGAATATGTCATGAATGGGCGGAAACATAGGAGGGGGCTACCTAAGGAGCCGGGACCTCTAACCTAATGGTGCGCGAAAACTGGCAATGACGTGTTACTAGGAGAAGCTGGGGGCTATGAACTCTGTGCTAGGAGCAGAGACTAGAGTCTGGAGGGTCGGAGCGACATGTACCTAAACCCTATCTGGTATCTGATGTTTAGGGAACATGTTGATATAAACTAGAAGTCATGAGGGGAAAAGCTAACTTGACTCTAAGTCTGGACCATGCATTATTCTACATGAAATGCGTGATGAAGAATATTAAATGACCATTAATACAGTATTTCTCTAACATGGAGACGAGAAGGCTAGACAATGACGGAAACTATTGATGCAATTCAGTAGCTTAGGAATGCAGAGAGGAGGACTGAACTGATAGCTGGAACTATAACATACTTTTGGCAGACTCAGAGGCAGAACCAAGCTACACCGGGCACTGCGAGGCAGGAAGTAAGTGAAGGGTCGAGGATACAGGTGGGGGCTGTATTGCTCCTCAACGAGGCTTTCAGGAGACAGGAGCTGAATCCGTGGTCCGGGCCCTTTTGAGGCCTGGAAACGGGGACTTTATAATGGAATAACGTGCACACTGGGAAACGTGGCAACATTACTTTACATAGGCCTGATATTCGTAGTATTCACGAGGACTGGAAACTAACATACTAGAGGTGGACACAACCATAATTGCGTCATTAATCGGACATGGGGAATAACATATGCATATTGGTCATGCACACATAACATATGATGGATGAAGAGTAGGGACACAGAACATGGCAAAATTTACTTTTCCACAAATAGTATACCTCTGTCTGCCGATATTCGTGTGCCTCAATTACGAATATGACTGTACCACCTCTAGGTGTCAGTCCATTTTCTATAAGTTTTATGGTTATAGATTTTCTTTTGATGACCGGGATGAGTATTATATCCTGGTCTGCTTCCTGCATGGTAGCATCAGCTGCTGCGAGTTCAGTTGCTATTCTAACTGCCTCTCTTTCATCATCACTCTCTACCATTTTTCCGACAGGAAGGTTATTCTGTTTGTTTGCAGATCAGGTTTCTTATGGAAACAAAGAGTAGATGCACAATATTTTGGAACAGTGTATCCTTCAACGTTGACTAAACCAAGAACCATACATAGGAGTTCCCTCCTGCGAGGTTTTGGAGGATATAACCTTTCACTCACTCCAGATGTCTTTGGAGTATTATGTGGAAAAAGGGGTCTGAGTGAGAAAGCACGACTGAGTTACTCTAAATGTCTTACGTTAGTTTTATCGCCCTTTCCAAACACGTTGGGCGCCATGTAGTGTAGTTCCTATTATCCCAATAGGCTCTGCGCATTGGAATAATACCTTCAATAGTATAGGCCTAGACCAGACGTTAACTAGGTCTACTACTGTCGATATTAGACTTAAAGTTTTGGGTTTGCCAGCTTAGCTCAGAGTTCACTAGAAACTTTCTCGAATGTTCAGGAAGGAATTAACTTCCCTGATTAGACAAGAAGGGATTTAGTTTCTGACAACCATAGAACATGACAACTTTGCTCTCCCCTAATCAAGAGTGTATCTCGAGAGTCGTGTGAACAAAAGGCAATTTATTTTACTCAGTCAGTACGTGCATTCTTAGTCTCATCAGATTGTAGAGAAAAGGAAGAGACGGGCGTGTTCAATAAAAGATGTTATTTATTGATCAGTCTCTTTTCTTGTACAAGAGAAATGGATCGATATTATTGCAATACTTATAGTTAAGTAAAGTGCATACATTAAAAGCAGAAGTATAAAATAATACTGTAAAAACATTGATATGGTTTCTAAGCCATATGAAGGTTTAAAATGAATAAAATATATTACATACACGTATACATTTGACTAAACGTACTCAACTGGTGTTTCTAAATACGCCTACCCCGTGTACCTGACCTAAGCCTAATACGTGGGCGGGAATAGAAAGTTACAGTTTAAGTTAAGTTTGTTTTTGCCAAGTGACTGACTAAAGAATTCTCTGTGAGGGGTTATTCAGTTCTGTACCTGGAAGTTAGGATGAATGAGGGATGGTATCTCTCTCTCTGGTCTCGATATTCCAAGCTGCCTGCGAGGGCTGCTCGGAAACGCCGGTGCTGGATTTCTCGGCAGGAGAAAGCAGCGCGTCTCGTTCTCAGCGCGTCAGGAAGGCGGGGCTGCACCAGCGGGGTCTGCTCTGCTCTGGGCTTCGGCAAGTATGGCTGCTCCGTCTCGTCACCACCGCGTGTGTTTGCATAGGGCAATATCGGTAATATTTATACCTTTAAGGTGCCGAGATTGACGTAAGGATGGACATAGATACGTCAATAAGGATGTCATACGACCAGGTCGTTAGCACATTCTTTTGCTGAAGTTCTCGGTGAAATCAAAACAATGGCCGCAGGGTTTTTCCCAGGTTGTCATAGGTTTGATTTGTTTAGAGAACTCCGTATGCCTTATCAGGGGCTGGAGGAATATCGCTTGTCTAATTAGATCGCAAGCGTTATGACTTAATCAGATAACGCGTTCCTGTGCCGTAGTGTGGCTTCGTCAGATAACGGTATCTGCATCATGGGGGTTAGCTGCCTCATGGGCTGACTGCTAGTTAACTTGTTGGTTTGTCAACCAGAATAGGGTCAGGAATAGGGGGATTGATCCAGAACCTATAGGAATACATCACAGTTTCTTCCTCTGACATTATTAACGTCACATGTTATGTTACATCACTTCCTGTGAGGTCATCACTAAAATAGTTTGTTTTGGCTCCGAAAAATCTCAAAACCTTGACCTCTGTGAAGCCCATACATGTGCTCTCATCTGGAGTAAGGGGGAGGAGCATGCTCTTCGCTCAGAGATAAAAGCGCCTGGAAGCAGTGCAGGCGCTACCCTGACACGTTCCTGCCAAGGTATACTATCAGCATTCAGACCAGAAGAGTGCTGATCTCTCCAAAAAGAAATGACATGTTTGTTTCAATTTATTTGCACTTCACGTCAGTGTTGTTCAACTTTACAATGCTCACAAAGTGGTTCCTCGCTTGAGTCCCTACGAGTACCTTCTGTCTCCTGACTTTCACACTGTGCTGTTTCTGCTTGAAATTGTCCTTGGAAGAGCAAACTGTTTTTACAGAGAGAGAAGTCAAAAGTGGTTAAAGGCGCTGTCTATGTTTCTGCTGATTCCTGCATTTGACTGAAGTGAGTTACAAATTCTGTGCCTGGTTGGGTTCACTAAGAGAAGCCCTTCAAAATGTACATTGATGCTCTCAGTGCCTTGGCTAAGATCTGGAGGACAGACCTCTGCTCCACTGGGCTGTGTCTGGCACACAAGATATTGCCTTTGAACCTCCTTCAGTTGACACTGACACATACAGGGGATTCAAAGGGCGTCTGATGAAATATCTTCATCCCACAAAGAACACTACATAAACCAAGGAGGCATCAAATAATCTAGCACACCTTAAGTCATTGGGGTAGAGGTTACTTGTGCTGCAGACAGTCTTCCCCATACCCAGGGGTTCTGGGGAAATAACACACATGTGGCAACAGACACCATTATGAAAGGACTGACTTCATGTTCAGCTTTTCTGCACAATACAAAGCCCCTGAAAGAGAAAGAAAAGGGACTCTTCATTCAAAGTGCATCCATCCTTTTGCTTGCTTGTTTTTTTTCCACTTTTTGCCATTGAGATTCACATGTGATTATTACATATTATTTGGGGTGACTGATGCTTCTAGGATGGAAATATAGGGTGGGGGTGTTAGGGGGATGGATTTTAGTTTAGATTCTTCAGGGTTTCATTTTCTTTGTGTTGTACATGATCACTTTGATTCAAATGACTAACAAATTGTTGTCAGACGGTGAGATGGGATATAGTATAAAGTCATGGACTGATAATAGTTTGAAAACTAAAATTAAGAGGGGGCAGTTATGTTGTTTGTTGATCATCCCACCCCTGATATCCTGTTACTTCAAGAGACTCATTTACTAGGTACAAAGTGTGTGTTCCTGGGTAGTACACAGACACCCGTGTCTATCATGCAGTATTTACTCAGTGGTCCACAGAGGTCACCATTCTCCATTCGCTTCCGTAGGTCCTTCCCATTTTCAGTACAGACAGTTCATGTAGATGACATAGGTATGTTATGTTATGTTAAAAACATTTGTTAAGGGCACGTTCACCGGACCGTGTCTTGGCGCTGGGTAGTGAGTACGTTTGCCTAGTTATCATACGACTGGGAGAACAACCAGGTCTTCAGCAGTTTCCTGAGTAGAGCAAAGGAGGTAATGAACCTCATCTCCACGGGGAGCGAATTCCAGAACTGAGGGGCTAAAGCCATAAATCTGTAACCTCCATGCTTCATGCGTTTAAAAGTGGGAGTGACCAACATATTCAGATGGGCAGATCGCAGGTTACGAGAGGAGGCATAACGTAAAATCTGCGAGGAGATGAAGGCTGGACTGTTGCCGTGAAAAGCCTGGCAGCTTGATTCTGGACCAGCTGAAGGCGTCGTAGTTGGTAAGCCGGGATGACTAGATAAAGTGAGTTGGCATAGTCCAATAGGGAGAGGATCAATGCCAAGGTAACTAGTGTCAGGGCGTCCCTGGACGAAAATCTGCTAATCTTCTTTATTCTCCGCAGTTGAAACAAACCAGCAGAGACCACCGAGCCGATCTGAGCCTTCATGGACAAATCGTTGCTTGTCACTATGCCCAGGCTTTTGGCTGAACAAACCAGTAAAGGAGGGTTGCCCAGGAGAGAAGGCCAAAAGTTGGAGTTCCATGGATTAGCAAACCCACCAGTCAGGATAAACTCAGTTTTATCGGGGTTGAGCATCAATTGATTTTCGTTCATCCATTCACTTATGAAAATCATGGTACCTTGAAAGTGAGACACAGAAGATGGTGAGAGATTGATGTCGAAAACCAATTGAAGATCATCAGCATAATTATATGTTCCTTTCTCGCAGGAGGAGATTAAAGGAAGTAGATACAGTTTAAAAAGGAGCGGAGAAAGGGAGGAGCCCTGGGGAACCCCGCAGGTCAATTCCATCTTGTTAGAAGACGTACCGCTTGAAACCAGTTGCTGAGGAAGGAGGAGAGGCACTTCAGAACCATACCCTGGATCCCGGCATTACTGACACGGTCAATCAGGATGTTATGATCGACCGTGTTGAATGCTGTTGACAGATCCAGGAGTACCAGGGCCTGGGTGAGGCCCCTATCCGCACCCCTCTAAGTTAATCCAAAACTGTCAAGATGACTGACTCTGTAGAATGGGTGGGTCGAATCCCAGCCTGATGGGAGTCCAGAACATGGGACTGTTCGACAAAGGATCTAAGTTGGTTCGACACATGGGCCTCTGGGACCTTACCCAGGTAGGGCAGCAAGGAGATAGAGGGATAGTTACTAAGAATAGATGGATCCACGCCAGGTTTCTTTCAAATAGGGATGAATTCCACACTTTTAAGAAGGTCGGAGACAATGCCAAACTTATGTGAGTTGTTAAGAGAAAGTGGGGGATCCGGGCATATGGTAAAAACTTCCTGAAGAACGTGACAGCAATCAGTAGGGGAACCTGAGCCAACCTTTTTAAGTAGGCCCAGAAAAGTCTCCTGGGAAATTGGGGGAATCAGACCCAACTGAGTTGGGAGTCCTATAAATGTTGGGAGCATCTGTAAAAGAAGTGGAGGTAGGAATACTGGCCTTGATGGCAACGATTTTCTCCATAAAATATGAGTTGAGAGAATCACAAATGGACTGTGAGGGGGGCGGTTTCAATGTGACTCTATCTGGTTTGGAAAGCTATAGAGAAGATTTCTTTAGACTTATTTGCTAAATTAAGAATCTTCTTGGATAAATAATCTGCCTTAGTTTGAAGAATTGCATTTTTATATTCTTTCAGCAAGGTAGAATAGTTTGTCTTTTCTTCTGCAAGATAATGCTATCTCCATCTGTGTTCTGCTTGTCTCAACGCCAGCTTCTTAATTTTTAGATCATCAGCAAACCATGGCTGCGCTTCGTGGGGTCTCAAAATCTTGGTAGTCTAAAGAGGGGCTACGCAGTCACATGTGGATTCAAGCCACATCTTAATGCTCTCTGCCTGGGTTTGAAACGACTCCAGTACAGACAGGGCCGTAGCGGTTAAAAGTGAGCAGAGGCGATCAATATTAGCCCTTCTCCAATTTCTGGACGTGCAGTTCTTTGGAACATCAGAGAAGAATGAATGTGATAATATGATGATCCGACCAAGTGCAAGGGGAGATATGTCATTCTCTCCAGATGGCTTTCCGATGATATACCAGCCCAACTAACCCTCTGACATCGACAATGGGAGTTGAAGAGTATGTGGTTGTTGAATTCTAGGTGGCTGTTAGATAATACTCTCGTCAAAAATCTGATAATAAGATCATAGACTATTTTGACATTATTGCATGTTCTGTATCCGCAGCAGTTACAGTTTGGGAAGTATTCAAGGTAGTGACTAGTGGAAATATCAAGGCTCAGATTAGGCATAACTGAAAATTGGAAGAGGGGTTGTTAGATCTGGCAGCCTTAGCATGGGTTTCCCCTAAATATTTTACCTTTGCCTCCTGTGTTTTACTGTGTGTTGGATTTTGTTTTTGCTGGTCTAGATGCTTTGGGCAACTGCTGTTCAGTGCCCAAGTGCAAGTGTTCCCTCTGTAAAATATTACCATGGATTAGTGTTTCCATATTTTGTTTACCGTTAAGTCTCTAGTACAGTGCACTGTGTATACCCAGGGCCTGTAAACCAAATGCTGCTAGTGGGCTTGCAGTACTGATTGTACCATCCACACATGCAGCCTTGCAAAAGTGTTTCAGGCCTACCATTGCAGTGCCTGTGTGCAGTCTAGTACTGCTACATCGACCCCGCAAGTGAATCCACTTGCCAGGCCCTAACCTTCCCTTTTCTTATTAGTGAGTCACCCCTAAGGTAGGACCAAGGTACCCCTGTGGGCAGGGTGCAATGCATGTGAAATGTAGGACATGGTCAGATGTGTGTGGCCTGTACCAATAGTGAAGTACTGCCAATTTCGTTTTTTACTATTGAAAGGTTATCTGTCCCGTGGGATAGAATAGGGAGTTTACTTATAACACTTTATAAGTATACGCGCCCATGGAAACAAGATGGGAACCTAGAGGTTGGTATGCCTAAACATAGAATAAAGAGATGCATCTTTTAGTAAGAATGATTTTTATAAACTGGGTTTGAAAATACCACTTTTAGAAAGTGGATATTTTCTTTCTTAACCATCGTTGTGCCACTACTAGGGTTATGTATTGACTGTCTGGCTTTGGAGTGACAGGGGTTGGGTATGTGTATTCTGTTCAGACAGCCACTTGGAGGGGTGGTGGGTGAGGCGTGTCCTGCCTTTCCAGGGTGAGTCAGGGCTAGGGTGAATAGACCTGGGCTGCATTCAGAGTAGGGGGAGGAGATTCCTTTCACACCTGAATGGGCCTCGTCTGCCTTGGACAATGCTATCTCCACCTCCTGCCAGGAAGCTGCACCAGAGAGGACAGAACTGGTTTGGGCTGGGCAAAGAGTTTCTCTGCCACCAGAGAACAAAGGATTTTGTTTTAGAAGAAGTGGGACCCAGGCCCCAGACATTTAGATCATTTCTGGAACTCAAGAGGACCTGTGCCAAGAGAAGAGCTGAGAAGATCTGAAGGAGAACTACTGCCCCTTTGCTGTGAGCTGTCTGGGGTTGGTCTGCAGTAGCGGTTTCTGCCAAGGCGAGGATAAAGACTTTGATGTGTGCTGCGTCTTCTGCTTGAGGAAGATCTCCAAGGGCTTGAAGCAGAGCTTGCTTCCTGTTTTGAAGTCTCAGGGATACACAGATGACACCACCAGCTCTTCTGAACTTCCTTGCTGGGAGTTCTGAGCTGCCATAGGTAGCCAAGGGATACCTATGGCTGTACTGGGCCTCTGGAGGTTGTTTTGCCAATGGGAGCTAGAAAAGTTACGCAACTTCAAGAAACGTGACGCATCCGCACCTGTTACTGACAAATCGCTGAAGAAACCGTCAGAGCGGCTGCCCACGACTTGGGAAAGCACCACACGCCGAATCCCATGCTTCAATCTCTGAAGTCAGAGATAACCACACTGATTCCGATGCAGGCCCTGCTGTGTGGCTGCAAGAACCAATGCATCATGGGACCGCAGCTCAAGAAAGCAACGCAGTGTCGTCGCCGCTGCCACAGCGAGAACTGATGCATGCCCGAACCTCATGCATCGCATGTGGGCGCCACGCCTGGAAGAACGCCCGGGCCGCACAGTAAGAAACTGATGCATCACCTCCCCTTCAGTAAGGAACCAAGGCATCATCGCCAAAGCATAAGGAACCAACGCTTTACCTTCCCTGCAATAGTTTTTGCTTGTGCGCGTGAAGCACCAAAGGTACTTTATGTGAAAAGTGTTGCATCTGCAATTTGCTTTGATCAGAACTTTTTCTATCTTTTGAGTGTCATAATTTTATTACTGTATTGTGGATTTGTGTTATTTTGGTCTTGTTTGGTTTCAATAAAGATTACATATTTTTCTAAACTGGTGTGGTGTCTATTTGTAGTGTTGTCACTTGATTACTGTATGTGTTCACAAATGCTTTACACACTGTCTCTGAGATAAGCCTGTCTGCACGTGCCAAGCGACCAAAGGTGTGAGCAGGGATTATTTTAGAAGCTTATCCCCCTTACCCTGACTAGGAAGAAGGCTTCCTACTTGGACAAAGGTGCAAACGGTTGCCAACTAGAGACCCCCATTTCTAACTGGGAAAGTACTGACCTAGACCAGATTAGTCCACTAGAAAAGCGGGAGGTGAATGCACATCATACCGACACCGCTCAACTCCTTCAACATCCAAGAACCACACTAAAGTAGAAAATCCACATTATTGGATGGACAGGTTAGTTGAATTCACAAAGCAGAATATATGAATTGGGTGACAAGGCTGGGAAACTTTATACTGGCTTCCAAACAAAGGCCAATTCTCAAAAATTGTCTCATCGATTTTACTCTCAGGATCAATTACAAATGGTGAACACAGATATTACAGAGACACATTCGCCCACTACTACAAGATATTATATTCTTGTGTACATCCCCCTCCTGCTGAACTTCAGAATCCCATCCTAAGAGCTCTTTCGGTGTGGGCACTGTCAAGGGTTGCCCCAGGTCCCAAAGGGTATCCTATTCAATTGTTCAAGGCATTTGCCTCCCTGGTTTTTCCGCATTTAAAGTTGATGTTTGAAGAGGCCTTTGAGAATTGCATGTTTTCTTACTTCTTGCGAGGGGCAGTTATTTCAGTTACTCCGAAGTTGCATACGCCCCACAACTCTGTACCTCCTATAGTTCAATTTCAGCAATTAATAATATAAAAACTAAAGCCCAAACAAAAGTGCTAGCCATGAGATTACATAATGTCATCTGAACCCCAGTGCACGATGATCAAAATGGCTTTATGCAGAATAAGAGCACTCGTCATTGCTTCCGGCACCTCCACGTTATACCCTCCCATGTACACAATTTCCGCAGCCCAGCGGCCCTAATTTTGCTAGAAATATAGAAGACTTTTGACTTGATAGAGTGGCCATTTGTGCGAACTGCACTACCAAAATGAATTTTGGGCCACATTTCATTTGTTTTGTCAATACCCTTTATACCTCCCCTTGGGCACAAGTGAGATTAAATGGCACATTATTGGTCCCACTCTCGACATAGAAGGACACCAGACAATGTTACCCTCTCACGCCCCTATTGTCCGCCCTTATTATTGAGCCTCTGGTGGAGTGGATCCGCTTAAATCCACGGGTCAGGTATCTGGACTGGGGAGACAATCATAAGGATAGAATGTTGCTTTACGCAGATGACACACTTTACGTGGATGACATACTGCTTTACATTCCAGACCCTGACATTACTACACATAGATTAATAGAGATCCTTCAGGTTTATGGAGATGCTTCTGGGTTACAGGTAAATTGGGGGAAATCCATTTATGTGCAAGTTAAAGGGGACATGCTGTCATGCCAGGTTACTGCTGACCTTCAGGTGATTGGCGAACCATTTTCAATATCTGGTGATAGAAATTACCCACTCACAGAGCAGGAGTTGAGAGCAGACTATTTGCCCACCTAGGTTGTTGCAGAAGCGAGATTTTTTGGCCTGGCTATCTATGCCTCTCTCATTAGCGAGATGTGGGCCCTGTTTAAAATGATAGCTCACCCCGTTTTCTGTATACTCATCAATATTATCTCAGTAAAAGAGAGGGGCCCTTTGAAACCAAAGAGATAGGGCACCAAGTAGACCATAGTCAAGAAATAAAGATCCCCTTTGGCAAACTCAATCACTTCACTCCCACACGTATATCAAAAAACAATATCACCAAAACATAACTGGGAATAAAAATGAGTTCTTACTATACTCAGTGTGGGCCAAATTTTCTTCAACAATTTATTATAAATTCATTAAAAAAACAGTACAAACAATGTCAATCTTTAAAACAACAATTTGCTGTATATAATAAAAAAAGAGCACACAAAACATTTAATTAAACAATTCACATAAAATTCCCAATCAAAAAAACCTTTTCATTAGACAAACACAGCGGGAGAACATATTAGACAGTTATGTCATGTAATTAAACCATCACTAGTCTATAACAGATAATTTGTTAAAAAGTCGGAATATCTCATATGCTCAGTTATCTCCGACTAACAAAATGTCCCAAAGATCTAGTGTAAAAGATCATTTGTAAAGTATCAACGCGTTTCGGCGGCTACTAATATTTGACAGCCACCTTCTTCAGGAAATACGATATCTCCCAGCCACAATTTGTTATCTTAGTTGTCTACAAATGAGCACTTCTGGCAAATCTCAAAGGTGTTTACAAAATCCAGAGATGAAGGTGTCCATATACATCCCTTCTATCCACTCCATGGGGATCTGTCTCTGCTGTACAGCCAACCCCTTATACATGAAAGAAAGACAGGTCCAGCACCTTCAAAATGATTAAAACCTGAGTGTAACACCCCGAAAAAGGGTTGCAGTTGGAGATAGCTCTTGGTTCCAATGATTTCACTGTTTTAGTTGACCACCTATATCTCTCCGTTCGAACACTCTTGCCTTTATATTTCAGCAATATGACAGGGTATTAACCTCTGTAGTTTTGAAGGTGCATGAGCCGTTTGAAGCCAAGATTATATCATATATAGGCAAAGGCATTTTTCCTGATTCAAACAGTCCCTGCTTGACTGCAGTTTTCTCCTGGAAGGATCAGCACCAACTAATGTGCAATGCCGACAAGACTGAAATTCTCTTTCAACTCCTAACTGGTCGTCATGCTGGCCAGAATAAGCACCACTTGCGCTTCCTCAAACAGGAGTACCTAGAAACCTAGAGTTCAAATTTGACAACAAGCTTTCGATTCAATCTCAAGTCAGGTCCATGGTAGGGATCTGCTATGTTACACTCTATGCAGTAAAGACGTTTTTGTCCCTTCTGTCTGGTCCCACCAAGAAAACTTTTATCCAGGCCTTGATTACATCTAGCCTGGATTGTGCTAATGTTCTTTATCTTGGCCTATTGAACTATGCCATCCAGAGACTCCAAGTGGTCCAGAATGCTGCAGCACGACTACTTCTTAATCAGCGATTGGTAATTTGGGCTTCTACGCACCTGCATGTGCTGTACTGGCTGCCTGTGAGGAAACAAACTGTGTTCAAGGAGCTAGTACTGATCCATAGAACCTTCCACCCGATAGGCTCGAGATATCTGACCACAAGAATTCATATGTACTGCCCTGCAAGGAAGCTCTGGTCTTCCAATAAGTCACTAGCTTTGGTTCCAGGAATTTACTGGGGGAGGGCAGGTGTCATTCGTTCTCTTTTCTTGGTTCCTTGAAGTGGAACAAACTTCTTCAGAACCTTCGTCTTGAAAGTTCAGAGCAGATACTTTTAAGAAAAACTCAACACATGGCTCAGCGACCCATGACCCTGTTGCCAGGCAGGTCGCTCCCACGCCACATAGCTCCACCGGACTGTGCCCGTTGCTCCAGGACAGCTGCTGCCTAGTTCGAGGCCCGCCTCCACCTGCAGGCTACCACCCGCGCCTCATCCCTGGAGGCCAGTGGTAGGCCTTAGGTTTGCTTTTTTCCGCTTCTGTATCGTTTTTGCCCGTTTTATTGTGCCTGTTTTTGGGCCTTAGGTTTGCTTTTACCCGCTTTTGCCTGGCTTTTACCTGCTTATTGTGCTTGTTTTCTGTGCCCCTATGGTTGTCTAAATATTGTAATTATTGTTCTTGTACTTTTCTCGCTGTCCCTTTGTGCCCGCTTTGCCTTGTGTACCCTCACCGGTCCTGCTTCCCGCCGCTGCACCCCCGGCGGCCTGCCCCCCCACTCCCATTAGTCCGCTCCCCCCTCCCAGCTGAACCTCCCCCCACCTCCCCTACTTATGGCGGCCGCTGAGTGGCAGTGAGAGCGACCCTTGACCCTTTTGCCAGGCAGGTCGCTCCCACGCCATGTAGCTCCACTGGGCAGCCCCCGTGCTCCAGCTCAGCTGCAGCCTAGTTCAAGGCCCACCTCCTCCCGCAGGCTACCATCTGTGCCTCATCCCTGGTGGCCAGTGGTAGGCCTTAGGTTTGCTTTTTCAGCTTCTGTACTCGTTCATTGCCTGTTTTATTGTGCCTGTTCTGTGCCTTAGGTTTGCTTTTACCTGCTTATGCCTTGCTGTTGCCCGCTTATTGTGCTCATTTTCTGGGCCCCTATGGTTGTCTAAATATTGTATTTATTGTTCTTGTATTGCCCTTGTTGTCCCTTTGTGTCTGCTTTGCCTTGTGTACCCTCACTGGTCCCGGTTCCTGCCGCGGTCCCCCCTGCAGCCCCGTCCCTTGCTTCCATTAGTCCGCTCCCCCCTCCCAGCTCATCCTCCCTCCCAACTCCCCTACTTATGGCGGGCGATGCGCGGACGCGCACAGAGGGTGCGCCGCTGGCGTGCCAAAGGCATGCCTAAGGCAAGCCCATCTGCGCCTGTCCGCGCCTGGACTGCGCCAGTGCCAGAACCCCTGGACCCCGCAAACACCACAATGCCCGACTGCGCTACGATGCCAGCACCCTCCATGCACTCAACCCCGGACGAGAACACGCCTGCTACCGGGCCACCCCGAAGTGCACCCAAGGACCCTTTACCTGCTGGAACTGCAGCTTCACCAGCATCCGCCCTGCCAAACCTCCGCCCAGGAAAGAACCCAACTTCCTCAGATGCATCCTCCTCAATACCCGCTCTCCCCGCAAACACGCGGACTTCCTCGACTCAATCTACCCAGACGTCGCCTTCCTGACGGACACTTTGCTGAACCCAGCCTCAGCTCCCGACATCGCCATTGCCATCCCCGAAGGCTACAAGATCACCCGCAGGGACCGCACCAAAGGAGTAGGAAGAAGAATCGCTATCGTCCACAAGAACACCCTCAGAGTTTCGGCCAACACCGATGACACCCTCAGCATCGCCGACCACCTGCACTTCCAGATCCACACCAAACCCAACACCACCCTCAGAGGAACCCTCGTCTACAGACCTCCTAAATCCCGACCGTAGTTCAGCGACTCCATTGTCGACTTCATCAGCACACACGCCCTCCCCTCTACGGACTATATCCTTCTCGGGGACCTGAACTTCCACCTCGAGAACAACAATGACACCAATTCCACCACCCTGATCGACAACCTAGCCAACCTTCGACTCAGACAGCTCGTGACAACACCTACCCATGCCACCGGCCACAGGCATGACCCCATCTTCACCGCAAGCCCCCACATTTCCTTCAACCACACGATGAACACCACTGGACTGACCATCACTGCATCCACCTCACCTTCAGGAAGCCCAACCACGAACCACCGCACCCAACAGATGCCATGACGCTGCTGGGGAAAAGTCACCGAAGACCAGCTAACTGTCACACTCGCCCAGAGCCCACCCGCCGACCCCACTGACCCTGACACCACCACCCGCAACCTCAGACAGTGGATCGACGACTGCGCCAACACCCTCGCCCCACTCAAGAAATCCTCCAACAATCAAACCAGCAAGAAAGCCAGCTAGTTCACCAAAGACCTCCAGGCCTCCAAGCAAACCTGTTTAAAACTGGAGAAGAAATGGCTCAGTGAACGAACACCGGACAACTACGCACCCCACAAAAACGCCACCCGCAGACACCATCACCTCATCAGATCAACCAAAAGAGCCTCCTTCAAAGGCTGACTAGACAACAACGCACACAACAGCAAAGAGCTCTTCAACATTGTGAACGAACTCTCCAACCCCAGCTCCAACACTAACGACATCCTACCTTCACAAGACCTGTGTGACTCGCTTGCCACATTCTTCCACCGCAAGATCGCAGACATCCATGGCAGCTTCAATGCCACGACCACCCGACACCCACTGAGACAGCCACCCCCACGATCACAATCCGCACCAACCGCCTTCTCTCCTGGACAAACATCAACGAAGGCGATACTATCAAGACCATGAACACCATCCACTCGGGATCTCCATCAGACCTATGCCCACGCAACATCTTCAACAAAGCCAGCACCGCCATCGCACCTCACCTACGGAAAGCCATCAACATCTCCTTCGAGACTGCTACCTTCCCGGAAGCATGCCGAGAGCAACCCCTTACTCAAGAAACCCAAGGCAGACCCAAAGGACCCCAAGAACTTCCGACCTGTCTCGCTGCTCCCGTTCCCGGCGAAGGTCATCGAAAAGACAGTCAACGAACAACTGACCCGCTACCTCGAGGATAACAGCATCCTGCACCCGTCCCAGTCCAGGTTCCGCAGCTACAACAGTACCGAGACTGCAATCATCGCCGCCACCGATGACATCAGGATCCTGCTAGACAACAGAGAAACCGTGGCCCTCATACTCCTGGACCTGTCAGCTGCCTTCGACACGATCTGCCACCGCACACTACGTACACGCCTCCACGACGCCGGGATCCAAGAGAAGAAGTTTAAGGAAACAGGGAACCTGGGGTTGTGACATATGTAAGGAAAACAATGGTTCAGGGGTGGCCTGATTAGGTCCAAAAAAGCTAAAGAAATTACTTAAACTTGATATTAAATCAGTCTGGGAGCAGAACATGTAGGGCAACATGTGAAAATGTAATCAGTTCGTATTTTCAACATGTAGATACACGTTCAGGTACTCACATAAGTGATGGAGTGCATATCGTGACTTGAGTGAGAAAAGTGAAGGTAGACGAAATATCACATAAAAAACAAGGGGTAATCCACAAAAATATATACAATGGAGGGAATTTTTCCTTGGGGGGGTCGACGACGTTTCGATCTTTAGTTAGTAAAGATCATCATCAGGACAGTGTGAGCATCCTGAAACTGGAGTAAGGTAAGTTTAAATTAACTCTTAGCCCTATTCCAAGTTTTCTTCGCATAGTGACTTAGTGCTCCAAGTGGCATGATAGGCATAGTCGGCATGCACATTGTTCACATATTTAATTAATTAAAAGGTAACCAGGCAGTCGTGGTTGGGGCGCGCAGGGTGCATTCTGGATGCTAGTAACTGTGATCTAAGGAGGCGGCTACAGAGTTAATAGATGCTGCTGAACTTACTTCCTTTTGAGACCCAGTTAATGGGAAGGAGAGTGTAGGAGACATTCAATTCAGAAAGTCATGGCTGCAGCTTGGCATGAGTTAGGGTTCAGTCAAGGGAGATATCTATTATGTGGGAAAATTACAAGGCGTCATTTTTGCTCTCCCGAGAGGTGCTAGCTAATCTGAAGTTAAGAGAAAGGAGTCTTACAGCTAGAGTGATCAGACCCTCTTAGATCATATCCACAACGCTTATGTAGTTCAAGGATTGGACTGATCCCTTGTAATAATTTGTGCAACACACAACTACCATAAATTGACTCACAAGTAAGCATTGTGGAGACTGTTTCCACTTCTTATTTATTTCTCGTATATAGACACTGATTGATTCCCTTGTCTTAGATCGCACGGTTCTTTGTTATATTTGTGCAAGGGGCTCTGAGCCCAGTTCAAACCAGTTCTGGGGGGCATGCTGCAAGTGCACAACAACATCCATTGTCAGTGTGAGCCTTGGCTCCAGACACACCACAGGGGAGCGGAATCAGCACTGTGGAAGGCAGACACAGCCCTATTCAGGTACAGGTGCTACTCCTCCCACCACTCCAAATGCAGATCAGGCCTATTCAGCCTAGTGCTGACTCATCCAGACTCCTGAAGCCACTGCACCTCCCCAGCCCCTGTCATTCCAAAGCCAGACAGTCAATCCACAACCAGGCAGAGACACACAGGATGGTTGGACAAGTAAATAGCCACTTTCTGAAAGTGGTATTTTCAAACACACGATTTAAAAACCATCTTTACTAAAAGATATGTTATTAAATCTTGAGTTCAGGGATACTAAACTCCATTTTTCTATCTTATCCCTATGGGAAGATATGCTTGTAAAATGTTACAAATCATTCCCCATTCTGTCCCATGGGCAAGGTAGCCTTTCAATAGTGAAAAACAAAATTGGCAGAATTTGACTATCAGGACATGTTACACACACCAGCACATGTCCTACCTTTTACATATACTGCATCCTGCCCAGGGGGGTTCCTTGGGCCTACCATAGGGGTGTCCTATGTGTAAGAAGAGGAAAGGGTAGGGCCTGACAAGTGGTTGCACTTGCCAAGTTGACATGGCAGTTAACAAACTGCGCAAAGGCACTGCGTTGGCAGACCTGAGACCTCTTTATAGGACTACTCATGTGGGTGGCACAATCAGCACTGCAAGCCCACTAGTAGCATTTGATTTACCAGCCCTGGCGCACTCAATGTAGTTTACTAGGGACCCACTGGTAAAATAGATATGCCAATCAGGGAGAACCAATCACAACATCAATTCACACAGAGAGCACTTGCACTTTGACACTGAACAGCAGTGGCAAAGTGCCTAAAGCCTCTGAGCCAGCACAGCTTCAAAATACAGGAGGTAGAGGCAAAAAGTCAGGGAAAGCCACGCCAAGGTTGTCAGGTCTGACACTGGTCATTAGCTGTATCAAATTCAAGGCATTCATCTTCGCCTACACAGCCCTGGAGCAGAAAGCTCCTCAGTATCTGAGATGAAGACTCGGCCTATTGTCAGGGCAGACCCTGCGGTCCAATTCACTGAAGCCCCTGAAAACCCTCAGGGTTCGTAGAACCAGGAGTTGTGGAAGAACCTTTGCCTTACTAACAGCGAAATGCTGGAACTCGCTTCAACTGCTCTCTGGCTTTCACCATCAGAAATGGTCTTTAGGAAAGGTTTGAAGACTCATGTGTTTTTGTGATGTCCTGCTGCTAACACCAGGACGCTTCCTTGTGAGCAGCAGCACGGTTTACAAATGCCTGTATATTGTATTGTACCTATTGTCTACAAGGAATTTAGATTCTAATAGTTCTCTATAAAAGTCTCACCCGAGATATTACTTGCGAGCAAAGTTTTCTAAATGGGAAATGGTCCTTCGGCAGCAAACCCATCGAGGGACCCCAGCATCTCAGCAAGTGGCTGCCTTTTACCCCCAGCCAAGAGTGAGTGGCTGCCTCTCTACACAGACCACAGGGAGAGACTGCCTCTTCACACAGCCCACAGTGAGTGACTGCCTCTCCACAAATCTCACAGTGAGTGACTACCTCTCCATACAGCCCACAGTAAGTGACTGCCTCTCCACACAGCCCACAGTAAGTAGTGGCTTCTACACACAGCTCACAGTGAATGACTGCTTCTATATACAGCCCACAGTGAGTGACTGCCTCTCCACACAGCCCACAGTGAGTGACTGCCTCTCCACACAGCCCACAATGAGTGACTGCTTCTATATACAGCCCACAGTGAGAGACTGCCTCTCCACACAGCCCACAGTGAGTGACTGCTTCTATATACAGCCCACAGTGAGAAACTGTCTCTCCACACAGTCCCCAATGTTTACCTGCTTGCCACATTGTCCACAGTGAGTGGCTGCCTCTCCACAAAGCCCACAGTGAGTGGTAGCTTTTACCCACACTCGACAGTGAGTGCTTGCCTCTCCACAGAGCCTACAGAGTTTACCTGCTTGCCACACAGCCCACAGTGAGTGACTGCCCCTCCACACAGCCCACAGTGAGTGGTAGCTTTTACCCACAGTCGACAGTGAGTGCTTGCCTCTCCACAGAGCCTACAGAGTTTACCTGCTTGCCACACAGCCCACAGTGAGTGACTGCCTCTCCACACAGCCCACAGTGAGTGGTAGCTTTTACCCACAGTCGACAGTGAGTGCTTGCCTCTCCACAGAGCCTACAGAGTTTACCTGCTTGCCACACAGCCCACAGTGAGTGACTGCCTCTCCACACAGCCCACAGTGAGTGGTTCTTTTACCCACAGTCGACAGTGAGTGCTTGCCTCTCCACAGAGCCTACAGAGTTTACCTGCTTGCCACACAGCCCACAGTGAGTGACTGCCTCTCCACATTGTCCACAGTGAGTGGCTGCCTCTACACAGTGTCCACAGTGAGTGGCTGCCTCTCCACAGTGTCCACAGTGAGTGGCGTCTTCTACCCACCAGCCCAGTTAGTGCCTTTCCTCTTGCCACCTTGAGTTCTTTCTTTGACTATGATACACTTAAATTCATACAGAAGGATAATCTGTTAACTCTAAATATATATTTATTACGATGCATTAGATAGATGGGAGACCGGCGCACTGGACAATACTGCCTTCCCCAGCAACGCTCTTGAACAGCGCGGCCAAGGGCTGGCCTGTCTGCGCCCGTCAGAGTCCGGAAGAGGCTGGTCTGGGCCACCCCTCTAACCCCTGTGATCTGGGGCGTCATTTTAAGGTACTTTATTAAGTTACTTAATGTATTCTTTGCTCTGTTTTTGGTCCGTGCAATCTGTCAGCGGTGAACATTTCTTGCTGTGCAAGCCTGTGGGGGAGGTTTCTTTTTAAGTCTCATTATTTATCCGGCAAGGCACTACACCCTGATCACTTTGCATAATTGCAAAGTTCTCTGCAAAGGTTCCTTAAAACACAGTTGATTAAAATGAATGGGAAAAAGGAAGCAAAGCACGGGCCCGCCAGGAGGGGGCAGCACAGTTACTCCTCTGGACATGTTTCTAGCCAGGAAGGCAAACGTTTTGTCAAACAAAAGTTGCACTAACTCAAAGGAGGCTCTTGCTGGAATTAGTAAATCATCCTCAGACCTTATTGCCCCCTATTGACTCTTTGCAAATGGAAAATGATGGCAAGAGGGTACCCATGGCGATTAATGCTTTTGGTATTGATCTGCCATTTGGAGTGGATGGAAACTAAGTTGAAGTCACTTCTTTCACTGAACCACCGATTAAAAGGACGAGAGGAGGAGGGGAAAAAAACTCTGCAGATACCCAAGAAGGCTGTTGGTCCAGTTGCTTTACACCAGGAGGACTTGAGTCTGTTTGTGTCTGAGTTGTTACCCAGAATTGAAGATATGTTAAAAAAAATGTTGGTACCTATTAATCTGCAGTTCACTAAGGTAGAAGCTTTGCTTCATCAGGCCCCTGAGTTGCACTCTCGTCATTTACTCAGCAACTTGGGAGCAGCGACTGGGGAGGTGGCGGATGGTGCAGGGAAACACAGTGTGTTGGAACGGCGTCGTCGGCCCCCTCAACAAGTGGCTGCCAGCCCAAGGATGCCAAAAGTAGTTCGCAGTCAGGTCTAGGAAATAAATACCCCCCAACAGAAGGGCATACGCTCACAAAGGCGACTGGGAAAATCACAATAAATGGGGCAGTGGTGGGCAGTCCCATTGAGATTGCGGCTGCCCTCAGCCGGGGGCCACTTCAGAGAATGGCTACCCCTTAGTTACATTTGGGCACTTCCTCACCCCCACTCACTTCTGCGGGATTCCAGGAGGAGTCCAAAACCTGCAGCAATATATTCTCCAAACAAAAATGTTGTGTTGTGTATTTATTCATGCATGCCTATTCTGCTGTGGTGTGGGTGGGGTCTTGCACCAATAAAGGAACTATGCTAGATGCTCATAAGGTTGACCCTCATAACAACTCTCGGTCCGATTTGCAGGGCCCAAATTCCCCCAGCCATCCTCAGAAGGTAGAAGGGAGCACTGATATATCACATCTGCCTCCAGAGTCAATCCCCGTAGTGGCCGTTCTGAGCGGGGCTCCCTCAGTTAAGCAGGATACCAGGGAGTCTACGATAGACCAGCTACACGAAGTGACCCACTGGCTGGACAATTCGTTAATAAATGGTTTCCATTCATCACCTCATGTCATCATGGTCAGAAGAGTGGGATGGGTCGGATCCTCCACAAAGAAAGATAGGGAGGGCGACTGCATTGTGGTTAACTTTATGTACCCGATACATATAAAAACCATGATTCACAGGGTACGCAGACGAGATTTTAAAACTGGAATTAAGATGTTCTTGCTTCACTTTTATTTTAAGTTATCCTTCATGGGTACCACGTCACAGAACCCAGAGCAAAAACATCAGTTTCCAACCAGTAAGGTCAATACATTGCTCAAATATGAACTCAGTTGAGTGTACTTTTAATGTTGTGATGGCTATGATGAAACTTTATAGGTACCAATGTATCAAAACGGTCAATTATGTGTGTCTTTAATGCAATGTCTGAGATATTATGAGCCTGTTTAATAAAACGATGTTTAAAAAAAACATGAACTCAGCTATCCCCCTTGCAAATAGATTTGCTCCACTGAGGGATTTAGATAGTATTGATTGACAACTGGCCTCGACTGGGGTTGGGGAGGTTACAGGGTGACTAATAAACACTCCCTTAACATCTGTCCCCACCCAACCAGACCCATTGAATCTTAGAATTATATCCTGGAATATTGCGGGACTAAGGGCTAAAAAACATGTGGAGGCGTGGCTTGTAATAATAAGGTGCAGTCATATTGTTACCCTACAAGAAACATGGGATACATCGGACTCTTTTGTCCTGAATGGTTTTGCCCCTTTTTATAAAATACAAAACAACAACGGTCCCATGCATACAAAATATATGAGAAACAATAAATATAGACAAAATCAATTCTATATTTGGAGCGACATGTCCAGCCGGACAGAGGTCTTCAATTATTTACTCAATTGAAAGTTAGATATACAAGGGGAATACCTTCAACAATCAACAGTGTGGGGCACAAGCCTGTACCCAGACACAATCAGATCAGTACAGAAGGTTAACAAGAGACAAGACAGGGATTATAAGGCAAAAGCAGTGATTTCTGTAATCATTTCAATGTATAAAGCAAGCACCATTACATATACATAACATATAAATCAGGTTTAGTATAAGGTGCACAACAAGTCGACAGCGTTTCGGTCCCACTACTTGGTTATGGGGACCATCATCAGGACACTTATTAAATGCCTTAATGTTTTAAGACTCTAATGACGAGGAGAGTTTGCCCCGATCTGCTAGGGCTGCGAGCTGTGGTAAATGGACGCCTAGTTGAAGGCGGAGCCACCCGGAAACGGGACCATTTCGGAATTGCCGCGTTACAGTTAGTGTCAATGCGCGGTACCAGGGAGTTACCGTATCAGTCGGCTGTAAGTTCTGCTTCCTGGTTTCTCATTATTATTCCTTTTTATAAAATGGCTTCCCCTTCCACCATAGGACGTGCAAAGGGAGGCTGGCTTATTTTTTTATTTTTTATTTATTAACTTATAAAGTGTCCATAATTACAAAGTACTGGATTCAAGATAGCCTTGCTGATGAGGATTATGAATCCGAAACCGGTCCCAGGATGCTTGTTTCCGGTCCACGGAAGACATACCTTGGCAGTTCGGGCTGGACTGTTTCCATGAGGCACAGGGTCAGACTGATATGTATATGGCCATGTCTGAACTGGGGTGGTGAAGTGAACTAAAGAATTGTGATGGATTAAACCCAGATCAGTTGACTGGGGGTGAGTGTTCGATTTGCTCAAACGCTCCGTCCATCATCCCCTTTGGTATCGCTTTTTTCACCCTCAGTTGGCAGGGTATGCCCAGACGTGAGTCCCTTGCTCACTCTGCCACTGGATTCAAGATAGCCTGGCTGATGAGCATTATGAATCCGATACTGGTACCAGGTTTCTTGTTTCCGGTCCAGGGAAGACATGGCTTGTCAGTTCGGGCTGGACTGTTCCCATGAGGCACAGGGTCAGACTGATTTGCATATGACCATGTCTGAACTGTGGTGGTGGAGTGAGCTAAAGAATGGTGATGGATTAAACCCAGATCAGTTGACTGGGGGTCAGTGTTTGATTTGCTCAAACGCTCCGTCCATCATCCCCTTCGGTATCGCTTTGTTCACCCTAATTTGGCAGAGTATGCGCAGAAGTGGGTCCCTTGCTCACTCTACCACTGGATTCAAGATAGCCGACTGATGAGGATTATGAATCCCAAACCGGTCCCAGGATGCTTGTTTCCCGTCCAGGGAAGACATGGCTTGGCAGTTTGGGCTGGACGGTTCCCATGAGGCACAGGGTCAGACTGATTTGCATATGGCCATGTCTGAACTGGGATAGTGGAGTGAGCTAAAGAATGGTGATGCATTAAACCCAGGTAAGTTGACTGGGAGTGAGTGTTTGATTTGCTCAAACGTTCTGTCCATCATCCCATTTGGTATCGCTTTGTTCACCTTAAGTTGGCAGGGTACGCCCAGAAGTGGGTCCCTTGCTCACTCAGGGTGAGGCAGGGCTAGTTCACGCGGCGCTGAAGGGCATAAATTGAAACAGTCCCTCTACGCGCTAGCGTACGCGTTTGTGGACGCGCCATTCCGCACCAAAGGAGCGCCTAAGGAGAGCCCGTCTGTGCCCGTCCGGGCCAGGACTGGGCTAGGGGCTATACCCATGGATCCTATCCTTCATACCAGCGTAAGTTACAGTGGAGATTTCCTCAGAACACTTAGAGGAAGGGCTAGGGATACTTGCCCTGGGGATATTTTCCTTGAGGAGGTAGCGATCCCATGTCCCCACTGCAAGTCCCCCAACCCCAGGAGCTGCAACACAGATAGTCTTTCCCTTGCCCTGATTAATTGTCGCTCTCTTCCAAGGCACACCACTGAAATAAATTTGCTCCTGGATGAACGAGATTTCGATGTTCTATTCTTAACGGAGACATGGCTGACTGATGACTCAGACCCACACTTAGTGCAAGCGCTACCACCGAAGTACTCGATTGCTAGACAGGACCGTATGTCCGGTAGAGGAGGAGGGGTGGCGATTATTTATAAAAACAACCTCAGATGTAGAACCTCGGAGAGTCCACTTACGGACTGTGAAAGTATTGGTTTTTCTATATCCTTCTCACCCACCTGCACCTTTTCTGGGATCCTGGTTTATAGACCCCCAGGCGACTCCCATGATTTTTGCAATAACCTTTTAGATAAGATCTCTCTCCTTATCAGTAGTACCCCTAATTTTACTATCTTGGGCGACCTCAATGTTCACCTAGATGAAGTCAATGCCATGCCAACGCAATGCCTGGTGGAGACTCTGAGAGTGGTGCACCTGGAACAAATTGTGGACAGTCCCACTCATACAGGTGGACACCTATTAGACCACATCTTTACTAACCTTGGAAATATAGCATGCACTAAGCCCACCTTTGTACCATGGTCAGAACATGCACTACTGTCCTTCTTGTGGTCCCCAGTAATACAGACCCACAAGGCCTCCATTCAAAAAAAGGTTAGTCGAGTATGGTCCAGATTACCCACTGAAAAATGGGAGGCAGCCCTCAAAAGCTGTTCGCCCCCACCCCATGAGGACCCGGTTGCAGCTAATGAAGCTTTTGATCAGTGGATCAACTCCACGCTTGATCCTATTCTCCCAAAAAAAGAGCTACGGCATAGAGAGGGCCCCAATAAACAACCATGGTATTCCAGGGAACTCAAGGAACACAAACAACTGTGTAAACGTGCGGAAAGGAAGTGGAGAAAGAACTACGCAGTTGCTGCGAAAAATGAATATAGGTCAACTCTTAGATCCTATAAAACTCTAATAAAATCCACACAAGCCGCATATTATCAGAGCAAAATTACGGAAGCAGCTAACGCCCCCAGGGAAATTTTTAAAATCTTTCAATCCCTGGCAACTACACCCAGGACTATTAGTCCTATTCAGAATCCACAGAAACACTGTGATGAGTTAGCTATCTTTTTCGCATCTAAGGTGTCAAACATCTATTCCGGTTTTGCATCAGTGACAGACATCCCAGATAATTGGAAGAGAGAAAAAAAGGAGGACCCGGATACGGACTCTAACCCATCAGTAGATCTCAAAGCCTTTCCTTCATTGGATCTGGCTGAAGTGGATAGTCTCCTTAGTAAGCTTAAATCTGGCTCCCCGTTAGACGCTGCTCCCCCGGCAGTTCTTAAACAGGTATCAGGGACAGTATGCCCTGTGATAACGCAGATCATCAACGCGTCTCTGGCCTCCGGTGTAGTGCCCCCCAAATGGAAGAAGGCCAAGGTCAGAGCTTTGCTTAAGAAACCTAGCTTAGACCCGGAAGACCTGGCCAACTATAGGCCTATTTCACTATTACCAACTATCAGCAAAATAGCTGAAAAATATGTGAATCAGGTCCTTTCTTCCTTTATTGAATCCACGGAAGGATTGCACCCCACCCAGACCGGGTTTAGAGCAAAACAGGGAACGGAGACAGCCCTGGTAGCAGTAGTGGAGGCAGTTAGGGGTATAGTGGATGCAGGAGGCTGTGCTGCGGTGGTCCTGTTGGACCTCAGCGCAGCCTTCGATACAGTAAACCACTCTCTTCTGCTGCATCGGCTGCATCTTACAGGAGTCTCTGGACTGGCGATCAATTGGCTCCATTCTTTCTTATCAGACAGAAGCTTCTCTGTCTTTGAGGGAGAGGTGTCATCCAGCCAGCTGCAACTGAATCACGGCGTTCCCCAGGGCTCTTCCCTCAGCCCAACTCTGTTTAATATCTATATGAGACCTTTGGCTGAGGTGGTTCTTCCCTGGGGAATCCAACTCGTTACCTACGCCGATGACACGCAGCTGGTGGTTTCCTTGGTGAGGAACGATGTTTCAAATCAGGGGATCAACAATCTGACCCCGTGTCTCACCAAGGTTCTGGAATGGATGACTTCCTCCTTTTTAAAGTTAAATGGGGCCAAAACGGACATCATGCTCCTAGGTTATAAGGCCCCAATTAATCTTGATCCTTGGTGGCCTCACTGCCTAGGACCTCCCCCAGCACCCAAGACTCATATAAAGAGCTTAGGGATCTGGCTAGATTCCTCTCTAGGATTTCAATACCAAGCAAAAAAGGTAGCCGGAACCTGCTATGGGCTGCTGAGAGTCTTAAAAAAAGTGCTAGACCTTCTGCCATTCGAAGCCAGAAGACTGCTAGTCCAGTCATTGAGTATGTCACGGCTGGATTATGCAAATGCCGTCTACATGGGGGCCCCAGTCGGCACCATAAAAATTCTGCAATCGGTACAGAATTGTGCTGCTCGTCTACTTATGAAAGTCCCTAAAAGATGTTCAGCAAAAGCCGCACTTCAATCCTTGCACTGGCTATCCATTAAGGGAAGGATAACTTTTAAGACCATGTGCATGGCGCATAAATCCATCCATGGTGCTGGCCCGCCTATCCTGGATCCCCTTTTTCATCGCCACCAATCAGTGAGATCTCTGAGATCCAACCAGCGGAACCTGCTGGTAGTTCCCAGGATGAAGCTGGCCCGGATGGGTGGCCGTCGACTCTCGGTGCATGCAGCTAAAGAATGGAACGCACTCCCTGATGTCATTAGGCATGAGTTAAACAACCTTGCTTTCAGGAAGCGCCTAAAGACGCACCTTTTCCAATAGTTTCTTTATTTTCCTTTGTCTTACAGCGCTGGGATGCTCAAGAGTAGCCATGCGCTATAGAAGAAGGTATTCATTCATTCATTCATTCACTCTACAACTGGATACAAGATAGCCTGGCTGTTGATGATTATGAATCCGAAACCGGTCCCAGGATACTTGTTTCCGGTCCAGGGAAGACATGGCTTGGCAGTTCGGGCTGGACTGATCCCATGAGGCACAGGGTCAGACTGATTTGCATATGGCCGTGTCTGAACTTGGGTGGTGGAGTGAGCTAAAGAATCGTGACGGATTAAACCCAGATCAGTTGACTGGGGTTGAGTGTTTGATTTGTTCAAACACTCCGTCCATCATCCCCTTTGGTATCGCTTTGTTCACCCTAAGTTGGCAGGGTATGCCCAGACGTGGGTCCCTTGCTCACTCTACCACTGGATTCAGGATAGCCTGGCTGATGAGGATTATGAATCCGAAACCGGTCCCAGGATGCATGTTTCCGGTCCAGGGAAGACATGGCTTGGCAGTTTGGGCTGGACTGTTCCCATGAGGCACAGGGTCAGACTGATTTTCATATGGCCATGTCTGAACTGGGGTGGTGGAGTGAGCTAAAGAATGGTGCCGGATTAAACCCAGATCAGTTGACTGGGGGTGAGTGTTTGATTTGCTCAAACGCTCCGTCCATCATTCCCTTTGGTATCGCTTTGTTCACCCTAAGTTGTCAGGGTATGCCCAGACGTGGGTCCCTTGCTCACTCTACCACTGGATTCAAGATAGCCTGGCTGATGAGGATTATGAATCCGAAACCGGTCCCAGGATGCTTGTTTCCGGTCCAGGGAAGACATGGCTTGGCAGTTCGGGCTGGACTGTTCCCATGATGCATAGAGTCATACTAATTTGCATATGGCCATGTCTGAACTGGGGTGGTGGAGTGAGCTAAAGAATGGTGATGGATTAAACCCAGATCAGTTGACTGGGGGTGAGTGTTTGATTTGCTCAAACGCTCCGTCCATCATTCCCTTTGGTATCGCTTTGTTCACCCTAAGTTGTCAGGGTATGCCCAGACGTGGGTCCCTTGCTCACTCTACCACTGGATTCAAGATAGCCTGGCTGATGAGGATTATGAATCCGAAACCGGTCCCAGGATGCTTGTTTCCGGTCCAGGGAAGACATGGCTTGGCAGTTCGGCTGGAATGTTCCCATGAGGCACAGGGTCAGACTGATTTGCATATAGCCATGTCTGAACTGGGGTGGTGGAGTGAGCTAAAGAATGGTGATGGATTAAACCCAGATCAGTTGACTGGGGGTAAGTGTTTGATTTGCTCAAACGCTCCGTCCATCATCTCCTTTGGAATCACATAGATTGTCATAAGTAACACTGTTAGCACTCTAGTTGTTCTTTAGAACACTCTGGGAGGCAGCAGTAGAACACTTTATATCCGCTGACATTCACTGCACCTGCTGGAAGTACACGATTTAATGAAAATGTCAGACTTTATTCTCACATGGCTGAGAAAGACAGTGTGGATATACAGGAAACAGGCTCTCATTTTAGCTTTTGGAACACCTTCTATAACCCCGGCGAGAAAATCATGAGAGAGTTGTTTTCTCTTAAACATGATTAAAATCAGCTTAGAACAGACAACAAATGATTTATATTGTAACAGTTAGCATCCTTTAATTTCACAGGGTAAAATCACCTTAAAACAGACAATTCCTAAAATTAGTGTGGTACCATCCACAAATCATTTATATTGTAACTGTTGCCATCTTTCCATTTCAATTGGCTCCATGTCCAAGAGTCCTGTATCAGCTGCCACGGCATGTTGTCCATGTTGTGTCCAGCCTGTATAGGGGGGTTCCTTTCGGGTGTGCCCACTCTGCCCCTTACATATTTTTTAGGTTGAGCATCAGCGCATGCGCTGTCTGCAAGACCTGCTGTAATCATGACAAGGAGTGTGATCCCACCTGGCTGCTTGCCATTGGTTACTCCTCCATCACTCTTCTTTGTTGGCTTCTGATTGGTTGGCACTCGTGTAACATCACTTGCGGTTTTCTCTCAGGAGCACCTGCCAACTACAGTTTTGTTACGCTGTAGTTGTATATATGCTCCTTTGGGGACTACTGCTTTTATATCCACACCCGTATTACTTTTCTCCACACGGGCGCCGCGCTTCATGTTTCAGCAGGGCGCCCGGTTCTGCTTATTTTGTTTATTGTTACGGTCCGCAAGTTGCCTCCGTGCAAGGCAGTCATTCCCGTTCCTAATCTCATCAAATGGTAACTTGATGTTTCAACAATAAATAACAGTGTTATATAAGCCATACAAAGCGTAGGATGGGAGAGGTGAGCAGGAGCTTGCTGCCGGTACTGAAGCATTCATGGCACAGGGCTGTACGAAGCAGACCGAGACAAAGGCAGCGCAAAGCCAGCATTCTGTAATTTTCAGCACCCCCTCTGCCCCCTTCCTTGCATGTGTGCAGAACACCAAAATCCAACTGCCCTTGCACTTCAGGCACAGTAACACACACGCAATGTGTACCATGCAAACTCTAGTAATCTGTACACAAGCTTTCTTGCAGACAGTTGCCTATTTAGTGCCACACACAACCACGCAAAGTCATTCATGCCCAGGCCTCTCTCATACAAATCATCACGTGTGTCCTTTTACACTCCCATCACCATCGCAGCTAAAATTGTTGCCACAAAACAACACAAAAGAAACAGTGGAGGTGGTTGCGACTGCAATTGCATCCTGAATAACAACTGACTTCTCATCACCACCGTAGTGACAGTGATGCTTTTATTATTTGTTAATTTTTTTTATAGCGCAGACTTTACCCGAAGGTGTCGGAGCGCTTCACAATAGGAACAGTAATGATACATGAGGAGAAAATTACAAGTGAACAAATTACAAAAGCAAACGTTAAGTTACATGAGGCAAAAGTGACAATTGTGAGCAAACAAAATACAAGAGGTAGCAAACGGTACATTACAGGAGGAAAAAGAGACAGGTGTGCAAGTTACAAAAGCGTACACAGTACATATAGAGGTATAATACTGCAATAAATGGCAGACACTCCAACACAAGAACAAACATTACGTAGGCATTGGTGGCACTTGTGCAAGTATCTAAAGCAAACAAAATGGAAGAGGTAGCAAACAGTGTGTTACCAGAAAAAAGTGACGTGTGCATGTTACAAAAGAGTACCAAACACAGGTAGAAGGCTAATACTGACTTGGCTACTCTATTATTAGAGCCGCTTACTTCATTATGGAATGCCTCCTTACAATTAGGCCAATTCCCCTCGGCTTGGAAAGAAGCCTTGCTGGTGCCTATCCTGAAGAAAACAGATGCGGACCCTACACAATTCTGTAATTATCGGCCTATTTCCCTCCTTCCGAAACCAGCGAAGGTCCTGGAGAAGGCCGTCCAACTTCAACTTGCAGAATATCTCCAGACTAATTCCCTACTCCATGACTCCCAGTCCGGTTTCCGTGCGGGCTTCAGCACGGAAACGGCATTACTAGAGGTATCTGAGACTGTTCGAGAGTGTGTGGATAAGGGCGAGGAGGCCATGTTGGTACTCCTCGACTTGTCCGCCACTTTCGATACAGTGTCTCATCAAATACTTCTAGATCGACTGGAGCAGATTGGACTGAGCGGCTCGGCACTACGGTGGATCACTTCTTTCCTTCAGGGTCGATCTCAGAGAGTTCTTCTCAGACCTTTTAAATCGGAGTGCAAACCTCTTACCTGTGGAGTCCCGCAGGGCTCGGCCTTGAGTCCTTTATTCTTTAATGTCTACCTTGCACCGTTGGCCAGGGTAGTGGAGGCATGCGGAGTCAGAGTGATTTCCTATGCTGATGATACTCAGCTGATATTCTCCTTTAGAGATCACTCTGACTCCAGCCTCTCTAGTTTCCGCCACTGTTTGGGCGAGATCTGCTCTTGGATGGCCCTGAACCATCTCCGTCTTAACACTGACAAGACGGAAGTCCTGTTTTTTAATCAAAAAAAGACAATACCCCCCTCACTTTGGTGGCCTACGGTTCTCAACCCCCCCCCAATTCCGGTGCATTCTGCTCGTAATCTGGGTTTCCAGTTTGATGATACGCTCTCCTGCAGCCCACAAATTAATAAAGTTACTGCCGCATGCTTTGGAAAATTAAAAATGATGAGAAAAATCTTTCCATTTCTGCCTATGGACGTGCGCAGAACAGTTACCCAGGCCTTAATAACCTCTCATTTGGATTACGCCAACAGTCTGTATGCGGGGGCCCCATTGTACCAAATTGAACGCCTTCAAGTAGTCCAAAATGCGGCAGCAAGACTGATTGGCAATATCCCTTTCCGACACCCGATCTCAATGTTTCGCAAACAGCTCCATTGGCTTCCTATAGCCTGCCGCATTAAGTTTAAAATTCTCACTCTTGCGTTCCGTGCTCTGAACGGATCCGGACCTGAATACTTGAGAAAGAGATTGACATTATAGCACTCAGTAAGAGACCTACGTTCTAACAGTCTTCGTCTTATGGTGGTGCCACGCTTCCGCCGCGCCCGAATGGGTGGCAGAGCCTTTGCTGTCCTTGCTGCAAAACATTGGAACAGCCTTCCCTTAGACCTCAGATTTGCCCCTTCTGAAGCACTGTTCCGTAGACGCTTGAAAACTTGGCTATTCTCTTCTATTTAGACAGGCCCTTCTTTCTTTTCTGCTGACTGTTTTAGCGCCGGGACACCCCCGATGGGGGTAGCTGTGCGCTCTACAAGAATCATAAATAAATAAATAAATAAATACTGCAATAAATGGCAGACACTCAAACCACAAGAACACACTGGGAAGGCACTTCCATAGTCATGAAGAGTAGAGTTTTCTATAATGGAAGGTTTTCCTTCAGATAATAGAGAGGGCGTGAATTAAATTTGGAAGTGTCCTTGAAGGATGAGAACTTTGAAGGTCCGTTTTGAAGGCCTCGGGGGAGGTGGTGGTCCGGAGCTGAGGCGGAGGTGAGTTCCAGATTCTCACTGCGTTGCCTGAAAAGGATTGGGCCATCGATCTTTCCTTCTTGAAAGTGGGAGGTTCAAGCAGTAAACTTTCCGCATTACTAGAGCCTCCAGAGAGTTTCCTCCATCCCTCATTTCTCCACACAAATCCCATCAACACCCATGGTGACTAACCGTCCCTACCTTTTAACGGACTCTTCATAAGAATGCCTTTAAACGGAGCCTGTTGGACTTGGTCCATTTCCCCCCAAAAATTTTCGCCTTTCACCCCCCTAATTTAGGATGGCTCCTCCATGGTAGAAAGTTATATAGGCCATGTGTGGTGTGAGATGGCTAGTAGATGTAATGAAATGGTGTGCACTTATTTTCCCCCATTGTAAAAATGCACCCTGGTGAAATGTCGCATTTAAAATGGATGCCATGGTTGTGCGTTGTGCCGTCTGCCTGCAGTGGGTTGGCGGTCTAGTGTTCTTTTACCATTGCAGAAATGTCACTATTAAAACGGTCGCCATTTCTGTCTGCTTATGCCGGCTGACTGAGGTGGGTTAGCGGTCTAGTGTTTGAAGTGACAAGGTGCTCTACACTTCCCCCAGTGACAGTGAGGCTGGAACTGCCAGGGACCTTCTAGAAGCTTCCAGCCTTTCTGGTATAGGTAGAGCAGTAGAGTTGTCATGTGCAGAGACAGAGCTGGGACAGGAATGTGAGGGGACCTGTTGCCAGGGGATACCGCCACTTGGGCCTGTGTGCTGGACCCTGCACCCATCTGGAACCCCCCTACTGTCCACAGGGCTAGGGGAAGCCCCACTGCAGGAGTTTAGGCTGCTGTTCAGGATGAGGGCCACGCTGCAGTGGAGATGGTGAAAGCCTACCGCCCTGTTTTGATAACGCCCCCACTAACTGCTGACCTGGCCCAGTAGTGCCTACTGCTCTGTCTCCCAGGCCCATGAGGAAGGAGGGCCCCCATAGGTCCCTGAAGCTGCCGGGACCTTGCGCCACGCAAGCGCTGCGCAGAGAAGCGCCTAGAAGGGAAGGAGCATCTTGGACTGGACCCCCCAGGAGGTGAGGAGTGTTACCCTGGGGCTTGCTGCTGGGACTGTCCACCCCCCCTTTCGCTGTGTGCCTGGAAGCGCTGGCCTGCAGGAGACTGCTTGTGTCCCCAGAGCGCTGTGACCAAGACTGACCTGCTGATTGCCTGCTAAGCGCTACAATCTGGAAGCGCTGTAACTGCTAAGCGCTGTGTTGCATGATCCTACAGCGCTGTATGAGGAAGATTGTGCCCTTAGGGAGTTGTGGCTGGGAGAGTGTCTGTCTGTTGTGCCCCTGTCAAGCGCTATACTGCCTGGGACTGGAAGAAGCATTGAGCCTCCAATCGCTGGGGCTTGAGAAGCTGTCTGCCCCCTAAGCGCCACAATCTTGAAGCTGTGTGTTAAGCACTGTATTGCCCTGGGAACTGCTGCTGGCCCAAGCGCTGTGAGTGCTGCTGTGTACTCTAAGCGCTGTATCCGGAGGACTGAGACCCCAAAGCGCTGTGCCGCCTGGAAGCGCTGTGGGGCCCCGGAGAACTGTTTATTGTGGAAGCGCTGTGCCCCTTTGAAGCGCTACTGGCTCACCTGTAGCCCTGGTACCCAATTCTGAATAGCGCTGTTGCTTTTCACGGCCGCCACTCCCCGGGAGAACTGTAGTTGGGCCCTGTTTACTCTGGTTGATTTTGTGAGGCCCCCCCAAGCTAAAGGAAGGGGAAGAGGGGATTACAGGCCATACAGGTTCCGGGCCTAGTGTTTTCATGTTACCTGTTCAGGCATGATGCACACTTGCGCCTAATGTTTATTGTATGCTGAATATCCTGCGAAAGGTTTCATGCCCCCTGGTAGATGTGTTTCCTGCCCCATAATTTAGGCCTGCTCCGCCCTATGCCAGGTGTTGATGCTAGGTGCGTGAGGTTCTTTTCGCAGGGGATGCTGGTGCAAGGTATGCTGGGTTGTCATACCTAATGTGTTATGTTAAGCTTAATGCCTGCTGCCGAGGATTAATGCCTGTGTTTGCCCTGCAATATTGACCCTGTGTTTCATGCCAATGATATAATTTTTATTTCAGCTGGACACTAATGGACTTCCTTAACCCTTTTTCTTACTTCTCCCATTTTTCCTTGTATATAATCCCCCTGGTATACTTTGCTCTGGCGCCAGTTGGCGCCCCAGTGTGATTACTAATATTATTCTGTTTTACCTTTGCAGGTTGGAGATAATACGAAACGTATTCTTTTACTTCCAACCCAGTGTCGTGTCTCTTTTGTGGTGTGCCTGGTGTGTCGTCCGTGGGTACTGCGTGGATGTTTCACACATGTCCTCAGGAGTTTGGCCTGCCCACTCTGCTCCATGCTACCCCCTGTAGAATTGGTAACCCCATTTCTAACAGTGTTTCATACATGAACTAAACTTAAACAGAGGAAAAGGCAAAGTTAATAAACCATGGATGAGCCACACAGCTGAATTAGATTCACCTACAGAAAATGGTAATGGTTCTAATTTTTTTATATGCAATAGAGAATATGACGCATCCTTCATAGAAATGAACTGTTGTTTTTCTGTTAAATTAAACGGTAAAAATACTGACGAAATATTAATGTAGTCCCAAGGCACTTTCCCAGATTTTAAAGTTTGTAAGGTCCATGCAAACTGCATGATGGATCGCAATTGATTTTGACCATGGAACAAAACAGAAACATTATCTTACACAATATCCACAACAGATGAAACAATATTATCCAAGGTGTAAATCCTGGAAGAGAGTGTGTTAATGCTATTATCAATGAGAGCAAGCACTTTTTCCAAATTAGCTTGGTCTATTGCTCTTAAACAGGAAGCAGCCTCAACCTGCGACAGTTTCCAAACTTCATTGTAAATCGCACATATATATATCTTTTAGATCTTCCACTCACAGGACCCTTAACAAAATCAGTTAAATTAACATTGTCGGTGAACAAAGATAAATGATGTTTAACAGACGAAAGGGTGGAATGTTTCAGCCAATTTTGACATCTTTTCCCCACTGACTAGGTGGTAACTGAATGGGAAGTTTCAAAAAGGGATAAGTTCTGTCCTGTGTGAGGCCAGGGGCTAAACCCAGAAAGCCATGTTGACAAGAATCAGAACTTGTTGGCCACAACAGCCAACCCTCAGGATCCAGGGACGAAATGTTAAAGGAGGAATTTGAAATGAAAGATTGTAATTCATCAAGGGATCTATCAGTATGATTGTTCCAATTAGGGTAAGCATGCAGATTAGGAATTTTAGGGGTATTCATGTGTTTTGAAGTGGCCAAACTAAGACAAGTTGTTTGTGAGATCGTACTATTTAAAAACAACATGTGGCGGAGAATAAGACATGCTCGGTTTAAAGCTTCTGTGCCCTGCATTTGCCAAGGTCTAGAACCCCAAACAGATTTAAGATCTATGGTATCTTTTCCATAGCTTGTAGCCTTCCACTGCTAACTGATCCATAAAGGATTTGGAATACAACAATTTTGAGTGAGTAAGTCTCACTTTCGAATTAGATTTGTAATTTAATTTAAAATAAAATGAGCTCGGGTTAGACCGATCAAAGTCAGTAAAATATGTGAATTTATTCAAAAGGGTATTTGAGCTGCCTTCTATGGGAGTAGGACAATGTTCCCATTGGGTGTAATTAACCACATTTCTAAATGTGTTAACCTTATGCAGAAAGTGATGGCCATAGTGATGGTAACAGAACAAGTTGGCGTAGTTTGCGGAGTCTAAATATAAATCCTCAGCATCCAAGGCGGCATAATATTTCAAATCAGAAAAGAGAGCTTCAATGGCTTGGACATCCCAATCATCAGAACGTATGTTTTGTTTCACAACATCTCCCATTGAAACACGAAGTACATTAGGAATATTAACCACCTCTGTGGGTCCATGAATTTGAAATTTTACAGCATCTCATACAATCCCATCTAGCACGGGCTAGGCTGTGATGTTGACAAAAGTCTGTTCTCTTTTTATGATGTTTGATGAGGAGTGTGGGGCCAAAGTTCCATCAATTAATCAGATTTTTGATTGTTCAGTTATATAGTGTCCATTTACCAGACGAAAAAATACCATCACAAATCCAATCCAAAAAAAAAGGAGATGAGAACCAACCAGATGTAAGTCCAAGGTGGAACCAAAAAATGTCTTTTAAAACAAGTACCAAAAATAGAAAACCTCAACGGTACACTCGATGTTATAGAGTCAGAGTCAAAGGATAAATGTGACTGGTCAGCTGGACTTGTCTACACGCCAGGCAATGACAAATCCGTGGGATATGTATACTCAGTATCTTCATGTGGATCGCCAGCTGGCGAATTTAATAATGGATTAGTGACTGTGGACATCTCTATAGCAAGGTCAGGGATGTTGGTGTTAGCAGAGGCCAAAACAAAATTTCTCAGCAGTGGTGGACAAGAGACAGCAGGAGTCATACTAAGAAGAATCGGCCACTCGTTGTAGTTTGACATTGTCAATGGAGTCGTACCTGTTTCCCTTGCGACCAGGAAGTGGTGGTAAAATGACTGTTCTTGTGCCCTGCATGCCAAACACTGGAACGGGTGCATGATACGAGGGGCTGAACTCCTTCTTGTTCTCCATGTTCTCACAGACCAGGTCACCGACTCGGGGTAGCCAGCTAACTACCGGAATCTACCGGAATCTGAAGAGCAGCTTGAGCTCCATATGTGGAGTCTCTTGTAGGTTCTGTAACACAGCAGAATGATTATCTACGTCAAAGGGTACAGCTGTCGTCGCCATGTCTAGACCATCAAGGTCCGGGACAAACATTTTTATGCCAAAGAGCATTTAGTGCACGTAGTACCTAAAACCCTAGCTGTCAAAGATTGCTTTAAGTCACGGTTCATTCTCTCCACAACAGAATTGCCCTCAGGCCGGTATGGAGACAAAAATTTCACCTGCACCCCCAAAGACCCCATGGCTTCCTTGTACACCTTAGAGGTGAACGCTGGACCTGATCAGAATGGAAGGTGCCACATGCAAAAATTCCCACAAAGACATGCAAATCTCTGATGACAGTTCGAGCATCAGCACTCCTTTGTGGCCAAACGCAGAGAAAACGTGTGCATGAATCCACTGCATCTAAGATATACTTATACGCAGTATCAGCAGAAAAAGGTCAGCAGTGATCTAAATAAACACAACCAAGTGGTCTATTAGATATGTACAGCAGAGTTTGTGGCGGCCGTGCAGCAGTTGAAGGTTTAATCTGCTGACATACATAACAAGAAAGGACATATTCACAAGTTTATTTATATAATCCACGCCACCAGTAACGCTGCTGTAAGATAAAGACATACGCTGAAACGTCGGCATGAACCGAGGCTATGGCTTCGTGAGCGACAAGGGCAGCCTGCGGTCCGTGTCGGGAATCAGCCTGTCACCAACGTTGTTAATTCTCACATAGGGAACTTTATCAGGACTTAAATGATAAGAGTATTTAGAAGGGAAACCCTTAGGGTAATTATCACCGATCTCTGTAGCAGCTATAGCTGCCAAGATGTCATCATCATTCTTACTGTTGGACCTTGTAACTGCTTCTACTACATATGTTGCTACTGCGGTCTATGCTGCTTCACCAGCAAGACTGTTGCCAACAGCGTGTACTCCTACACGCTGGTGACCAAGAGTATAAATTACATTTACGAGAGGCAGACGTTCTTTATTTCTGCGACTCAAACCCATAGCATCTTGTGCTTAATTGTGCCACCTTTGGAATCACGATAGTCATTCTGAGTCCAAAAGAATACATTTTTATTGAAGGATTGAACACAGTAATAAGAGTCACTCACAATTAAAGTAGTCACACGAGGGTTAGCAAACCTCAATGCAAACACTAGAGCACAGTTTGAGGAAGGTGTCTCAGGGCAAGCTTTGTTTTTTAGTCTATTATGGAAAAATTCCAATCACACGATGGTTCATTTTTTTGTTTTAATAAAGGTGTTAAAATATTCGTGATAGTACGTAGGAGAACAGCTAACACTTGTTTCACCCCTTACATGGCCATCCGGCTTGGGGTTTCCCAGGGCGTTACGAATCAGGTTGAAGAGGTATATCTGGTCGTTCTTTTCTGTAGATAAATAGGGATTCCCTGATTTTGGTGTAATGCCGGTACCAGTCGTCTCGTGCGATTGGAATTTTTCCATAATAGACTATAAAAAACAAAGCTTACCCTGACACACCTTTCTCAAACTTTGCTATAATAGGGGGTTAGGGGTTTCCCCATGCCGAGGGCAAGCTTGACAAAAAAGAGTTACCATTGCTCAATAAACGGCTAGTAAGGGATTGGGACCTTTTACCCCTCATTTTCACTAACCCAAACACTAGAGCACGTAGCTCTGCCAACTGGGCGGTACAGTCCCCCAATGTCTGCGTGTGCACGACATCGGGCTTGAAATCTCCATTCACCATGGTACCAGCCACGATTGCGCAGGCCACTGAATAAGAGTGCTTAGATTCTATCGCCGGTTGCGCCGAACCGTCAGTGTTAATGATACAATGGTAATCCTCAAGCGTGCGCAAGAACAGAGGAGCAGGATGAACAAACTCATACTGTAAAAACTCCTGAGTTTGCAATGAGGGGTCAAAGATAAATGTGATATCCGGAGATGTCAACAAAGTTGCCCATTGTATCCAATTAGGATATAAAACTTTAGAATTTGGTACACTGGCTTTCATCACTGCTTCAAATGCAGTATAAGGTGTAACATACAACATGTGTTTTCCTTGTGACTGGGCTCTCTCTTTAAGAATCGAAATCTGTACAGCTGTCAAGACGTTCTCGACAGAAGAAAATCGCACTGTGTCTCCTTCATTAAACGTCAAGTATGTGAAACCCACGGCACCAGGCACAATTCTTATTACCAGGTTAGTGTGGTTATCATGAGTACTTAGATTCAAGAAGATCAGACTGCAAAAATTGCAAAATAGCTGAATGTTCAGGTAGCCAGCATGACTTGGTAAAAGTTGGTTGTATCAAAGCATATAGAGGTTTGATACGCTGGGCATAATCGGGAATATAAGTACGCCCGAAATTCAAAAATCCCAGCAAGGATTGTAGTTTTTTCAGAGTTGTAGGAGACCATAAACATGCGCATTTCTCCAGGAAGTGAGGTGCAAGAACTCCACCTTCATTGTTGAGCCCAGGAAAAACACTGTGAACTCCGCAATGTCTGACTTTGCAAAGATAAATTTATAACCGAAGTCCGCAAACATAACTATGATGCGGTCAATGCGACACAGATGCGGCCATAATTCGTCGTCTATTAGATAAATATCATCAATGTACGAGTACGCATTAGGATCAATGCCATCTAAGAAAGGGACGACAAGTGCGGCAAAAAAACCTGGGCTGTTTATATAGCCCATGGCCAATCTTTTAAATTGTTTTTGTTTGCCGCCACAAGTGAGCGCTGTCCATTGACTACTAACGGAGGACAGGTTATGATTAAAAAAGCCATTTGAAATGTCTCGTGTGATCTTAAATCTTTTTCGCATCAGACTGTTAACGAGAGCTGATCTGTGGGTGTTCTGTACCGCACATGTACGACAATGTGAATTTAAATGTCGATAATCCAAAACCAGAAAACACAAGAATATGTCTACACCCAATTAATTTCCAAAAACTTATTTTAGATCATAGGAGAAACACAAACTTATTGAGTTTGACCCGGTATATTTATTTATACCTGTCTATTTAAAAAAAAAAATCATTCTTCTTTTGAAAGTTTCGCAAAAAAGGAAAAAACTGTACATTCAATACATTTAAATTCCAACATCTAACTATTTACAAACAAAATATTTACAATTCATATACACAATTATCATACATTCCACAAAAAAATCACTATACAAACACAAACAATTGAAATTTTCAAAAAAGTTAATCTGAATTCATAAAGAATGAAGAGACAAAGTCAAAAGGAAGGAGCACGTCCCAAAATAAGGATGACTTTTACAACCAGCCATAGCTAGTTCAAATGCTTAGTGATATCGATTGCTCCCTCAGATGTGCCGACGCGTTTCTAGTCCGAGGAAACCAGTTCCCAGACTGTCATCAGGGCTTTGTCACTTTTCTGTGTAAAATGCAGAAAAACAATAACGTTTTAATTATCTAGATTGAAGCCTCTATTCTTCCTGGTATTGCACTAAACGATCTAAAATATGTACCTGTTGGTCTCTGATGTCCTGGCCTCTCACGGTATCGTCAGGCTCAGGGAAAACTTTTTTTATGAATCTTTGTATTCAAGGAAGTGGCTCAAGCTGTGAAACAGGACATTTTATGTTGACTGCCTGTGATAGAAGGAAAAAGTCTGAGTTTCTCCACTCATTTATGTACACGAAGCAGGGAGGAGGAAGAAGATACAATCTTACTCATTCCTACCTCTGTTCCAGGGTCAGAGTCTTAATAGTGGCAAGTGGATCGCCTGTGCTTCTGTTTTCAAAAGCAGGTTCTGATAAAAGAAATTGTAACAATATTGGACCCATAATCTTGTGTACCCAACACCAGCATCGTTTGTTGCCACCAGTTTGCTATATAACGTACCTTTGTCAATGCGTGAGCAGGACGGGTCCTCTCTCTATTGCGCTTGACCGGTGGCCATCTTGGAAACATCTGCACTTCAAACTCTTTTTTTATTTTTTATTAGGCTGGGGGTTATGGGACACGTAGTTTCTAGCAACTGAAGGGGCCGTTCCTAATACGTGTTTTGATGCAATTTGTAAATAAAGCGACATTTGGAGTCGGAATGAGTAAAACATCAGAGACCAACAGGTACATATTTTAGATCGTTTAGTGCAATACCAGAAAGAATAGAAGCTTCAAGCTAGATAATTAAAACTTTATTGTTTTTCTGCATTTTACACAGAAAAGTGACAAACCCCTGATGACTGTCTGGGAACTGGTTTCCTCGGACTAGAAACGCGCCAGCACATCTGAGGGAGCAATCAATATCACTAAGCGTTTGAACTAGCTCTGGCTGGTTGTAAAAGTCATCCTTATTTTAGGACGTGCTCCTTCCTTTTGACTTTGTCTCTTCATTTTTTATGAATACAGATTAACTTTATTGAAAATTTCAATTGTTTGTGTTTGTATAGTGAATTTTTTGTGGAATGTATGATAATTGTGTAAATGAATTGTAAATATTTTGTTTGTAAATAGTTAGATGTTGGAATTTTAATGTATTGAATGCACAGTTTTCTCCTTTTTTGCGAAACTTTCAAAAGAAGAATGCATTTTTTTTTCAAAATAGACAGGTATAAATAAAAATACCGGGTCAAACTCAATACGTTTGTGTTTCTCCTATGATTTGAAATAAGTTTTTGGAAATTAATTGGGTGTAGACGTATTCTTGTGTTTTCTAGTTTATTACGATCCACTCTACCCCATACCCTACATGGACCTAACTCCTTTCTTTCACAAAGATAATCCAAAACCAGGCAGTACGACCCATCAGGTTTGGTACCAGTGAAATGAGGATTATTCATGGGTGACACACATATCTCAATCACACCTTGATATTCTAATAGTTCAAGGAATTCTGCAATGGGGGTTTTAGCGAATCGCCGCATGAGATAGCAGGGTGGTGGCTGTGGCATAAACCGCAATGGAATCTCGTGTCTGGGGGAAAGTTTATCCCACCCGACTTGAGTATGGTACAACGCAGGCGCAAGCACCAGAGCACACTCTTCTGCAAAGTTCTGCGGACTGATCCTTGGGCACGGTGTGCGGAAAACTGGAGAGGGTGACCTCTTCCCCTCTTAGAGCGGCCAAAATGAAAAGCGGGGGCCAGTCTGACTCAGCTAACAGAATGTCATATGTAGAGGTCAGATGTTCCCAAAAAATACCTTTTATTACACGTTGGATATCACCTTCTATTAAAAGAACTATATCATATAGTCTGTCAGGGGGAGACACCCTACTGTCAGCAGTTTCCATTGCGATAAAAGTGTCAGTTGCTGTCGCCTTCAGATATGGACGCAGTGCTTGCCGCACTATTGTAACCTCCGCTGCGCTGTTGAGCAGCGTTAATGCCCATGTCAGGATCCGACGCTGTGTTCTCACTATCCGTGGCATACCTTACGGTTAACGCAGCAACTTTCTTTCTCTGAAAATGAGGGCGTTAACGTGGCAAGTCTTCCTGCTTGCCTTTACCATCAGAGGGGCGGTGCTGCTCACCTCCTTGTGGGGCACCCCAACCCGTGCCGTGTTCTCCTCCACCAGCTAGCGCACGATGTTTCCTGTGAAGAACGAGGAGAACGTTGCTCAGGAACCTGAAATCTATCAGGAGACCTAATTCTTGCGTGGTCGCACAAATCATAAGTGCGCTCAGTAGATGCTGGCATTGGCGACGCCAGACGCGAACCTGTTTTTTATTGCTGCTTCCCCTGATTTTTATTCTTCCAATTCTGTTTTGGAAAATTTGGATGGTCGTCTTTAGTAGACTTTGCTATCGGAGTCTGCGGTTGAGTTGCCGTTTTAGCAAAAGGTTTAACACCCAAACTATTGCGGCCAATGGTCTTATAAGCCTCCGCAATAATTCATGGTAACGTTTGGGGTTTGTGGACGTCTTGGACAAGGCGCAAAGCATTCGACACCTGAAAGTTAACCGCATCTCCCTTAACATTACAAAAGATGAGATCAGCAACTACGTCAAACACTCCAACGAGCCTCATTCTCAACTCAACAGCCGCCTCCGCACTGTGCTCATCCGATGCTTGATCACAGTGGGCAAGACAATCATAGACGGCGTGCAGAAACACTTTGCATAATCTGCTCCAAATACTTTACACAAATCTCACAATCTGTTACCTCTGGCAATAAGTCTTTCTGCGAACTAATTGTGAGAATCCTGTGTTTTTCCACAGGAGTGGTATTAGGAAACACTGCTTCCAATTGGTCAAATTTCTCAGCAAGCCAATAAGGCATATCGTACTTAGTTTGAGGGTGCTTGCCCATTACCGAATTAACCGAATTAACCATGACTGGACCAATCTACATCCCGGCCGGTCCAACTTGTTCCGCTGCAAGAAACATATTGAACTAAAGCCCTATGTACCCCAACAAAAGAGGTATAAAGTTGACACAAGTCATCGATCGGGGCATTGAGATAATGTGGATATGGTGTGAAACCGGCTAAGACTGGCCAAGTGGCCCCAGGAATTGACAAGGGGCCTAACCGAACTGGAGTTACGGTGTGGGGGAGGGTGCCATACAACCAAACACGATGCTGCCATGCCGAAATTGGAATCTCTTGTGTCCTATATGGAGTACAGTTCACAGGAATCACAGTGTGAGTGTATGTATGAAACGTATCCTCATCCGCATTTATTGCAGGAAAAGTGACCCAAGAGTAGAAACGCTCAAAGGGGAACGCCGAATCAGCACTCACCACAAAGATAACAGACATACCATCCTCTGGTACTCCAAACTGCGTCAGATGATGCCGGAGCGCTGCCCAACTATGCTGAGCTATGTCAATATCACCCATGAGGACATAGAGAAGAAAAACAATTTATATAAATTGCAGTACAACAAAGGGTAGTAATTCAAAATGTGAACCTTTTCATAAATCTCATGCTTGAATTAACCTATAACACATTTGCCTAGGTAGGTTAATCGTCACGCCTGTTAACCGGAAAAGGTGTTGAGGGTATTGTGGACAGATACGAGCACTAATCAAGACTTTGGGCGCCATGTTGCAGGAATTCTGCTCATGCACAGAACTATGCGCAGGAAACCAGGACCTCAGTGTATTGTGGTGTACCAAAAATCCACCTCAGTGCCCAGAACCCCGATCCAACTAGCATCAGTGTCTCATTCGTTCTCCGTACTACAGCAAAGCTACCAATGAACAAGTGACTTTGGGACCTCTCAGGATTGGTGGAAATCAAGAACACTCTTTTGTTTTTATTCTCATAAATGTCCACAACGTGAGCAATCAGAGACACTGTATAGTTTAAAATGTTTATTTCAACTACGTGCTCTAAGATGCAGTATCTTTATTAACATAAGTAAAAAGATGCATAAAATCAATACAATCAACATTGTTACAATTCCATAAAATACAAAGGGAGAAATCATATTATAATGATAGTGGAACCAGGTCTATAGCGCCTTGGGTACCACCCTCCCCTTGCTAGGAGCTAGGTATTATAATAATAGAAGATCTCTAGGTTAAAACCGGGAACCCCATACCTCCAAAGTCAGGTGAAGTGAATCACATCCCAGATCAGCACAGCTCTTTGTTGATTGAAAGGTTTTTCCCAAGTTCTAGACTCATGCATGCAGTGCAATATTAAAAGCACCTGAGTTTCAGAAATGAGCAGCTGTGTTTGTGTTGTGTCTAGAGCGTGGGCCGATCAACCTGCATCAACAGCATACATTGTTATTTTAACCTTGAACACTTTGTGCAGACTTGAGGTCGCAGTGTGAGTTTAGAGATATGAAAAACAGACCATTCTCATGTGAAGGAAAAGCAAGCAGTTTGTCTTTATAAAAACAGAGACGTAGTGTCATGTGCAAAAGCAGCAAAATGGCTTTTTCGCAACTAACTCATTTATGCTAATATAGCAATGTGTGCAGGCAGAATCGTATTCATCCCTACACTTTTATAGGTAGCATGAACAGGAACACTAGGATGTTTTTCTTTGTAACTCTTCATCGGCAAATAAAAACCACCAGTGTTTCTTTTCTTTTATTCCACATTGTGCTAGTCTCCCAGTGGATTTCCTGTTATATCACATTTTTTCTATGTGTACTGAAGTGAACAATCACTGGGAACAGACACTTTTATTATTCTACAAATCTTTCGTTTTCTTCATTTATTCTAGTCGAGTCTTCATTCATCTGGTATTTAAATATCCCACATAATTATATATTTGTTCCTATAATTCCTTCATGTCACAATAACTGCACTGTTCTGCTCCTGTCTATGTCCTCAGATGAGTCAATATTATGGTTAATGTTCTTAAGTTCTTTTTGAATTCACTGCATCTCTAGGATTATTTCTATGTGAGTTAAATGAAGGTGTGTGTTCGCTGAGGCTATGTAGGATCAAAAGCTTGTCACACTTTTAGTGCAATTGTAAGGTTTACCCCAGGTGTGTTCGTAATTGACAAAATCACTTCTGACATTCATGGCAATGCCCATTTTTACTCTGTGTGTGTTAGTTGATGTATCCGTAGGTTTAATAACTGACAGAAGATATTCACACATTCACTGCACCTGAAAGGATTTTTCTCTGTGTGCATTAACTGATGAATCCTTAATGCGGAAGATTTCCTAAAGGTACTTCTACACTCTCTACAGTTGTACGGTATTTACAGAGTGTGTGTAAGCTGATGTCTACATAGGCTTGATAATTGACTACATTGCTTCAAACATTCATTGCACTTGAAGGCTTTTCTTCTGTGTGTGTTCGCTGATGCCTGCTTAGGAGTGATAATGTACTACAGCTTTTCAAGCATTCATGGCATTTAAAAGATTTGTTTCCCCTTTGTGAGCTCGCTGATGATTTCTTAATGCTAAAGAGTAAGTAAAACTACTGCCACATTCACTGCAATGGTAGGGTTTTTCCCCAGTGTGTATTCGCTGATGTCTCCGGAGGCTTGTTAACTGACTGAAGCTCTTTACACATTCACTGCACTGGTATGGTTTTTCCCCTGTGTGTATTCGCTGATGTCCCCGGAGGCTTGTTAACTGACTGAAGCTCTTTACACATTCACTGCACTGGTATGGTTTTTCCCCTGTGTGTATTCTCTGATGTGCGTGGAGCTGTGAAATTCGACTGAAGCTCTTTACACATTCACTGCACTGGTATGGTTTTTCCCCTGTGTGTATTCTCTGATGTGCGTGGAGCTGTGGAATTTGACTGAAGCTCTTTACACATTCCTTGCAATGGTATGGTTTTTCCCCTGTGTGGGTTTGCTGATGTGTTTGGAGTTCTTGTAACCGGCAGAAGCTCTTTACGCATTCCTTGCAATGGTATGGTTTTTCCCCTGTGTGTATTTTCTGATGTCTGTGGAGGTTTGAAATGTGACTGAAACTCTTCACACATTCACTGCAATGGTATGGTTTTTCCCCTGTGTGTGTTCGCTGATGTGTTTGGAGGTGTGATAACCGACTGAAGCTCTGCACACATTCCTTGCAATGGTATTGTTTTTCCCCTGTGTGTATTCTCTGATGCCTTTGGAGGTCTGATAACTGACTGAAGCTCTTCACACATTCATTGCAATGGTATGGTTTTTCCCCCGTGTGTGTTCGCTGATGGTTTTGGAGGTTTGTTAACCGACTGAAGCTCTTCACACATTCAGTGCAATGGTATGGTTTTTCCCCTGTGTGTGTTCGCTGATGTGTTTGGAGATGTGATAACCGACTGAAGCTCTTCACACATTCACTGCACTGGTATGGTTTTTCCCCTGTGTGGGTTCGCTGATGTGTTTGGAGTTCTTGTAACAGGCAGAAGCTCTTTACACATTCCTTGCAATGGTATGGTTTTTCCCCTGTGTGTATTTTCTGATGTCTGTGGAGGTTTGAAATGTGACTGAAACTCTTCACACATTCACTGCAATGGTATGGTTTTTCCCCCGTGTGTGTTTGCTGATGTCTTTGGAGGACTGCTAACCGACTGAAGCTCTTCACACATTCAGTGCAATGGTATGGTTTTTCCCCTGTGTGTGTTCGATGATGTCTTTGGAGGAGTGATAACCGACTGAAGCTCTGCACACATTCCTTGCAATGGTATTGTTTTTCCCCTGTGTGTATTCTCTGATGTCTGTGGAGGTTTGATAACAGACTGAAGCTCTTCACACATTCATTGCAATGGTATGGTTTTTCCCCAGTGTGTGTTCTTTGATGTCTTCGGAGGTCTGTTAACAGACTGAAGCTCTTCACACATTCAGTGCAATGGTATGTTTTTTTCCCTGTTTGTATTCGCTGATTCTCTTTTATGGTTTCTAACTGGCTAAAGTACTTGACATATTCAGTGCAATTGCCAGATTTTTCTCCTAACCGTGTTTCCTGAAGGGTCAGCATAGTTAATAAACCACTTGCGTTATTTTCACATTCCCTGTATGTGTGTGATAATTTGGACGCTTGATTTCCGATTTAACAATAAAATACAAGATTCACTAAATACCTGCCACATTCATAATATCAGTAAGGCTTCCTTGAGAGTGATTGCATCTTTAGATTGGATAATGGCTTCGCCTGCATGCGGGTAAAGCTTAATCTTCCTTCCAGTAGGTGCAAATGGGACAATACTCTGTACTTCAGAGAGCAGAACTCCGCATTCCTTTAGCCTTCAGTTGTTTGGCTCCACTTCGTTGTGCTTTTCCCTGGTGTTTGGCTAGAAAGAGTTAACACTACACTGAGAGCACTGAATGGTGGTTTGTTACCAGTTTAGATAGTGAAGCACTGCTCTAGCCATATCATGATGGTGAAGCGGCTCGTAATGTGTACAGCTACTCCAAAGAGTGTCCCGGGGCAAAGCACAGGTCAGAAAAGAAAGTTAATCAGGTTGTTTCAAACATGGGCAAAAAGCCAAGTTTTCAACCTTTTTTTAAACATGATCATGTTGCTAACAGCTCAAAGCTGAAGAGGGAGTTTGTTCCAAGCTATGGATCCCAAATAGACACGAGACCTTCCTCCAACTCTCATACCGGCCTCATGATCAAATCTGGTGTTGGACGCTTGTTTATACAGCAGGTGGTTTGTCAGTTTTGTTGCCTTGGTTTTGTTGAGGTCATTTCTTCGTCTTGGGGTGTCGAGGTGCAGATCTCAGACTCAGACACTCATTGAATTGCCTTTGACTGCTTCTTCCTGGATCTGTCCTCTGCCTCTGATTGCACTGATGTTTTTGGAGGTCCTTATTTTTGATAATTTTTGCAGGTTTGATGTGTTATCTTCATTATTCATCATCAATCCGTGCATTTAAGGCTTATTTTCTGTTGGATGTAAAGAAATGTAATATTACTAAATGCAAATGTAATACAATGTGAATACACAATATTTAACCAGCTGGATAAAACATCTCTTCTCTACCATATTTGAAATTTAGTAAGGAACATTTCACCATACATGGATATTTCATTAAAACTGTGGTTGAACATGTCACATCTTATTTACTTCTGAAAAGGCAGCGATTTACCATTGTTCAGAGGAAATTACTAAGCAAAGGGCAGCTACAGAGCACTCATGTGCTACAGGTACAGTTTTGGATAGATACACATGGATAAGATTTCATTTAAACAGAACAGATTGTGGAAAAAGAGAGGAATCAGGAAGCGCTGCCGTTTATTTCAGTTTCAGGAAGTATCTACCTTAGGTAGCTCTTCAGGAAGTGTATAACAAAGGTAACTCTTCAGGAAGTGTATAACAAAGGTAACTCTTTATGAACTGTATAACAAAGGTAACTCTTCAGGAAGTATATATGACAAAGGTAACTCCGGACATCTTTTTCCACAATGCTTTCCTGTTCACACTAGATCAGCTCAAATGCCAACTGCCGCCTTTACCTTGCTTGTTACTAAAGACAGGGGTCCCTGTTTACACAGGGCGGTCACTCCTTGACCACAAGGGAGATGTCTTCAGTCTTCTAGTCGGTATAGAATGTCGAAGGTCCAAGAGTTTCATTTCAGAGTTTTGTTCCAGGATAATCGAAAGTCCTGGGGACACAGCACCTATCTTTATACTAAGAAAATGGGCTGGATTACCTACTAGGTCCCTCCTATGGGTGCACCTGGGAAGGGGGTGGTTACACCCCTTACCCTTTGTCCAGTATCGCGCCAGAGCGGGGCTGGAGTGCCCCAGCAACTGGTTTGAACCGGGCTATGCATGGAGCATCTTGTGTGCCCCAGGCAGTGTCTGGAAAAGCATTGTTCCATTTAACCCACACTGCCCCAATACACTACAGGCTGTCTGGGGAGGTCCAAGCACCTCCCTCGACAGGAAACTCATTGTCCAGGCCTCCCTTGCTGGAGTTTCATCCAGCATCAGGAGGTCAGACTCGTGTCTGTGGCAGCAGCATCCATTTTGTGATGCTGAAGCTCTGTTTAACTCTAACCGGGTAAAGCAGTAACATACATGTCTTTTCCCTCTAGAAGGGTGGAATGCTACCCCCGCCGCCGGAATTGGTGGGAGGGGGTATTATTCCAAAGTGTTTGACACCTTACACCACATGTTTTGATAAAGCCACACCAAAGTTAGCATTTAACGCGAGGATTATAATGCACTTAAGAATATATGGTATGGCTATATCATAGAACAGCTATAAGGACATGGTTCTGAAAGCTGCAGAGGGGCTCAGCTCATGCTAGGGCACCCTCTCACATAAAACTAAGCACTCTGCCTTGAGGATTGTCGAGGCCTACCATGGGAGTGACTTATAGGTTTATATGTGTCTATATATAAAGGTAGATATAGGTATACTATATCTAAGTAAGGGGTGATTACACCTCCTTAGTCAAGCTGAGTGATCAACCTGTGGTGTCAGTTTGGATGGCCAGCCAGGGGTGGCATAATACATGCTTCAGCCCATGGTAGGCCTTGGATGCACCTATGCCCTGGGTACCTATGGTACACTACACAGGGGCTCACAGAGGTGACCCAATCCCCAATCTGGTATGTACCTAAAGTACATGGAGTCCATTTTATAGGGAGAGCAGAGAGCCTGGAGCCCTGAATAGCAGGATCCCAGGCCAACTAAGTCAAAAACCAGCAAAACGCAAGGCAAAAAGTTGGGGTAACCATATAGTCAGATATCCACCTTCCTACACCCAGTATCTTCTCAGTGTTGGAAATTATCAATTCTATTAACAGCACAATATTAACTCACCACTCCTGTGGCTTGCAGTCATAAGGCTATTATGAACGGACTATGTTGTGTGCCAGAATGCCTATGAATAGTTTAGCAAGAATGTTTGGGAGGGAGATTGGTCTCATGTTGAGCAGGCCTAGGGGTTTTGCCAGGGCCTGTGAATAACTGTTATTACTGTTTCTCTCTTGGTGTCAGTGGGCTTGTCTGTGTCCTCAGATCTTTCAACAATGTTTGAAAACAAAACTAGTCAGATGATAGCTGCCAAGTGTACATGTTTTGCATGTGTAGAATCACACACTAGTAACTGTAGTGCATGCATGATTCACCTTGTCAGTTTGTGAGCAAGTGAGCATTCACAGACCCCAATCTGACTTTTTCTGACACTGGAAACAGTTACAGTTTCACTTCAACAAAATGCTGGAGCAACTCTCTTTCCAGGGTAGGAAGAGAAATGGATCACCCTCTAAACGTGGTGGCGAGTAGTGCTATACGGTTCATAGCACCATTTATCCGGGGAAAACTGGGGAAATGGTACAATGCACTGGGAAAATGGCATGTGATGACAATGTGACATGACATTCCCACTACATCTGCTTTTACACTTTTTTTGAGCTGTCTGTGTTCAGTTTTTCAAGGCCCAGGGTTTACTTTCAAGTCAAGAGATAGTGCAGGATTAGACTAATTATAATGTCATAGATACCAACAAATGCCTTTAACACGTATGCCTTTACCATGCAATGCCTTAAACACGTATGCCTTTACCACGTAACACCTTTACCATGCATATGCCTTGACCATGCATAATGAAGGATTTACAAAAATGGCCCTGCCAGTAAAGGGTGGGTGCCCTTGAGCCTATACAGGGCACCCACATGATCAATGTTGAGGGCGCCCAAAGTCCCCATGACGCCAGCGGGACCCAGTATTGTTCCTACCCGTAGGGAGCAGCTTAAAATACTGTGCTCTACGGGCAGGAACAATTTTTTCATGTGCTTCTCTGCCCGCTTTATAAGCTGTGCATTGTGTGGAGTGTAAGTTATAGTTAGCCCAGGTAACTCTAACTGCTCAGTTTCTACGGTTTTGAGTATGTAAAATCTAAACCTAAGTAAACGTCTCTGTAACCTTTGTTTTTTTCTGTGTATTTCTAAGGTTTTTGATGCTATTTCCTACCTATAACGGCTCTGTAAACTATGTTTTTTTCAGTGAAAATATCTCTCTATCTCTCTCTCTCTCTCTCTGTCTCTCTCTCTCATATATATATACTGAGGATGACATTAGCGTGGACTGCATCGACCAGAATGCCGTGTGGCCACGCCCATTGGGGGCAGGTATGAAGTTTAAGGAACGGTCTGCGCTGCTTATGCTTCCCCTTGTCTGTCAAAAGCCACTGAGGAAGGGAGTTCACCTCCTGAAACGCGTCTGGCCTAGTTTGACACTGCCTTCTTGAACAACGCTCTGCTGGCATGCTGTGAATAAATACTTAAAGCGCCACGAAGGTCTCCGTGTGGTTCTTCCAATGTTGGGTTCTGCAATGGATGGATGTGTGTGTATATATACATAATTTATGACTTATTATTATTAGAGACAACTCTATAAGGCCTTGTAGAATGCATTATTTATAGATTGTAAATAATTGTTGTGACAGAATAACTTACTACCATGAATGAGGAAATGATATCATCATCTCGCACGCAGCACTTTAAGAGTACTTCAAAGGAATGGAAGAAAAACAAAATGGCGATTGTTTTGAGCCATAGTTTGTAAATGTAATGTAAATGTCTAGTGTTTAATGAACACAAAGAAAGGTACTACCACTGATCACTTTTTATGAATTTACTAGACCCCTGGGACTCTATGGCTTTAAAAATAAAATAATTTAGATAACCTACCTGCTGTCGTGCCGTGACTTCTGCTGGGAAAAGAAAAGTGGCGAGAGGTATCAAAGGAATCTATGGTGCGTGGACTGGGACGGACATCACAGGCACTCACGAAGGAGGAGAGGCGATCTGGGAACAATTCCAGTCATTTGAAGAATCGGAACAAGATGATCGACGCCTCTATCATCTGCCATGTTTAAACGCATCCGAACAAACTAGAGAAAACGGATGCCTGGAGTCTGAGCGGCAAAGACCCAGCGGTGAGTGAGCGAGGCGGGTGGTGGGTGGTGTCTGTGCAACTCAGTAGCGCGGGGGAAGTGGCGTATGAGGAGCGGGGGCCCGCGGCTGCCTACTCGATCACAAACCGCCAGGAAGAGTAGCCGAGCATTGTGTCATCGCGAAAGGGGCAAAGAAAATAAGACGCTTTCCAAAAGACGAATGATACGAGACAACACATTGCGTTCTCGACTCCTAAATTACAGGCAAAAACTGTCTCTGCAAGAAACCCGGAAGAAGCTAAATGAGAGGGATTGAGCATTAAAGAAACAGTATGGTATATCGTGATTCCTCGAACGTGGGGAGTAAGAGGAGCAGCAGGTCAATGGGATTCTGAACTAATCTGGGAGCAGACGACCGAATCCTGAAATAAAACAAATAAAACACCAAAGCAATTACAGACAAGAAACTGTGAAAATTATAACCTCATTTACAAAGATGGCAGATAAAACCAGGAATCGCCAACTAAGGGCGAGTGAACTACTCAATGACGATGAAACAACTCCCTCAACTAGCAAAAATACAAGAGGAACAGCAGGAGGAAAAGGAAAAGAAAAAGATAACAGAACAATAGTAAATGTCCTAAGAGAATTACAACAAAACGGGATCTTGGAAATTAACAAATGGTGAGAAAAAAACGACATTGGAAAAATATATAGAGCTAAAAGAGTCCCTAGAGTGCTACGGATACTCATCATGCCCACATTGAACGATGTAGACCCGGATTTGATAAAATTATGGCAACAGGACACCAATGAGTGTTCATTTAAACTCATGAGGACATTAATCATACATGCTGAGAGGAAATTGGAGAAAATTACGACCATAATCCAATCACTGGAACAAGAGTTAGCGAAAATCCCGGTATCTGAAGAAAACAAGGAATTAATTGAAAATATGGAGAAAAAATTGAACAAACATGAGACGGAGGTAGAGAAACGAAAAGCAAACAAATTCACGAGGGACCAAATGGATATACACGTTTGCCCGCAAGTACGACACTCTAAGAAGTAGAGTTGTGATGGACAAGTGCGCTGGAACAGTAAATACCGATACAATAGACATTTCAGAAATCAGCTCAGCTGATGAGGACACAGTAACAACTTCAATGGATTTTCGCGGGGAGATACAATTGGCGCAAATGATATCGCGACAAAGAGGAAGAGGCAGAATCAACACGCGGGGGAGAGGACAACCAAAACCAAAGAGAAGAAAACAAAAGCAAAAATAATCCTTAAAAAAAGCGGAATAAATCAAGATAAAAATTTGGTCCTGAACATATCCGACAAACAACTAACGGATGTTCAAATCAAACGATGGAATCGAGGACTTTCCTACTGCCCCAACAAGGATATGGATATCCCCAATGTACGGATTGATCTCTACAAGTTTTGTAGGAAAATTAAACTTAAAAAATACTTTGCGGAGAAGAAACCTCAACCTAATGCCTGTCAATCAGAAGAAACAAATCCATCCTTAATTGCCCAAAAAGATCTACCAGCACTCAGAGCATTAACATCTATGAGAGAGGATGAATCATCAAGCATAGAGACAAGTCAAGATTCGTTCACATCAGATATTGACTTCTGTAACACTATTGGACTGACAACAAACATAGGAGGTGAAAGTGGACTAAGAAAACAGTCCAGGTTCTGTCCACAGATGCCACCCGGGAATAAAATTGACCTATTCCATGAAATAATGTTAGAAGAAGTTACCAAGATGTCAAGCAGATCCATCGCTAATAAGAACATGGATTGGAATAATAACAACTATAAAAAACGTGGAGCCTCTCGCCAAAAGAATATCAGGCAAGAACTCAAAAACTATCCTACAATAATAATCAAATCCTCAGATAAAGGAGGAAACATTGTGGTCCAACATGTTACCGATTATATAAATGAGGCAAGTGCGACAGTTGGAGAATCAAGATCATTATGAGCTATCGGCCAACAACCCGACGGAAGAATGGACGAATGAATACCATACACACTTGCTGGGGTGGCAAGAAAGAGTCCTAATTGATTTTGATGAATATTGCTACTTGAAAACAGACAATCCGATCATAGCTACTATCTACTTTCTGCCGAAAGTTCATAAATCAATTGAGAGACCACCTGCTAGACCGATAATGAGTTCCATAGGATCGCTTTTGGAAACAGCCTCAAGATTCATTGACATCTTCCTCGTGAATTACGTAACAATGCTCCCTTCGTATCTGAGAGATACCATGGACTTTCTAAACAAAATATCTAAAATTGAGTGGAACCCGGGATACTTGATGACCACAATAGATGTAACATCACTCTACACCCCGATACGTCATGAAGACGGAATAAGAGCCATCAAGAAATTTCTGGAAAAAAGATCGATCAGTCACCTTGAACACTCAGCCATGCTAATCGACATGTTGACCTACTGTCTTGAACATAATATTTTCCCCTTACTTGGTAGCCTGTATTTACAAAAACAAGGCAAGGCGATGGGGACATCTTTCGCCCTAACTTATGCAAACTTAATGATGGCGCTCTGGGAAATCAAAGTCGTGGAGGAAGAAAACAAAAATCACTCGAAAATAAAAACATGGTGTCGTTTTATTCGTCATATGGGACGGAAGTCGCGAAGACTTACATAATTTCATCGACTCTCTGGAAGAAAATGAATACAACCTCCATTTCACATCATCTATATCAGAGAACAGTATAATTTTTCTAGATGTGGAGGTCTTCATTAAAAACAAGAGACTGTGTACTAATATGCATCGGAAACAGAAATCCTGTAATAGGATTCTTCATGCTAACAGTGGCCATCCAGTGAAACTAAAATGGAGTATACCTTACGGTCAGATGCTTAGAGCTAAAATAAATTGTTCAGAGATGGAGGACTTGAAACTGGAAATCGAGGGGATGAGTAGTCGATTTCTGGAAAGAGGATATCCTTTGGAAGTAATCCTAACGGCAAAATCTAGGATGAACCTGAAACAACGATCGGACCTCTTAATCCCTGCGGCGGATGCAGCCAGGACGACACATGAGAACACAACAGAAACAGAGGGTACAACACGTTTGATCATGGATTTCAACAACCAAAGTAAGGAGCTGACGAAGGTGATAAGGAAGAACTGGGAGATTCTGTTACTGGATGAAACCTAACATCTTTTCCAACTATAACATATAGAAAAACAGCATCTCTACGCGATATCCTAACTCAGAGTCACCTGGAAATCCAACCACCAAAAAAGACAACATGGCTGACGACACCAGGTTTTTGGAAATGCTCCAAGTGTAAAGCTTGCGAACAGGGTTCTAACATCACAGAATACAAATTACAGAATGGGAGAACTAAGAAAATTAAGGATAACATCACGTGTGAACCAAAATTTGTGATCTACAGGTTGACATGTCCTTGTGGAAAGTACTACATAGGGAGTACCATTAACAAATTAAAATTATGGATTCTGCAACATCTCCGTGCAATAAAAAACAAAGACCCAAACTACCCAATGGCCAAACATTTTCATGAATTCCATCAAAACGTTTGCAGTAAATTGAAATATTCTGGGATTAGAATCATAAAACCATTAGAAAGAGGAGGCGATCGTACATTGAAACTTCAGAAAATGGAGTCTAGGATGATTTTGGGGATGGGTACAGAATACCCACATGGACATAACCTGGATGCTGAACTGTATGTACATTTGTAAATAAGATCACAATATCAAGGACTGTGTAAATAAACCCGAACAGTCTCAGCTCAAAAATCTGAAATAGAATGACCTTTTGTATATAGCTGTGTATAGGGTATAAATAGAATTTCTTTCCTCCCTGGAAATCTGTAGACAAGTGCATATGTGCAGGAGATATCCTCATGAAAAGACCAGACATGGGAAACCCGAAAAGTGGATATAAACTCTGGGTACACAACTTGTATATTAGATTCTAATGGAAATAATCTGAATTAACTGTATATAGAATTAACCATAAGAAGTGGAATGTGGGACCTGGTACTTTACCATGAGGGCCACAATATAGCAGCATCTCAGATAAACCAAACATTGGAGGATTAAGGACATGTATATGAGAATATATCTACCATAGAATTCAATACAACCGAATGGTCTTGGAAAGAATGGGTTTCCGCAATGAGATGTATTACGACAACATAATGACTAGAAATTATAAATAATTGTAAATAACAGGGTTGTAAATATGTAGAAAATGAGTAGTAAGTCACGTTATGTCCATCTCAAGAAAAAGTACTTTACAATGAAATGTATACATAATTTATGTTACATATTTATTATTATTAGAGACAACTCTATAAGGCCTTGTAGAATTAATTATTTATAGATTGTAAATAATTGTTGTGACAGAATAACTTACTGCCATGAATGAGGAAATGATATCATCATCTCGCACGCAGCACTTTAGGAGTACTTCACAGGAATGGAAGAAAAACAAAATGGCGATTATATTGAGCCATAGTTTGTAAATGAGGTTAACAGTCTAGTGTTTAATGAACACAAAGAAGGGTACTAACACTGAGCACTTTTTATAAATTTACTAGACGCCTGGGACTCTATGGTCCAGTTGAAGGCTAATTGTAGCCGAAACGGGTAGGCTGTCCTATTCTTGCACGTTTTTGCACATGGTGTTTATAAAATAAAAATAATTTAGATAACCTATCTGCTGTCGTGCCGTGACTTACGCTGGGAAAAGAAAGGTGGTGAGAGGTATCGAAGGAATATATATATATATATCATGTGAACAAGGCTCCGTTGAGCCGAAACGTCTTTGACTTTTTTCTGCTATTAAAACTACAGCACCTAACTGGTCCGTGTCCGTGTACTGCTTGCCGGCTGGTGAGACTCCAGAGTGCATCAGGAAGCGGAGTGAGTAATATATATATATATATATATATATATTCACTGAAAAAAACATAGGTTTCAGGCCTGATATAGTTAGGAATTAGCATTTAAAAAACCTTAGAAATTCACTGAAAAAAACATAGGTTTTAGGAGTGTTATAGTTAGCTGGACATTTCACTCGTACAAAAGCATTGAAATTCCTCCGATATAGTTAGTTGTACTCACTGTATCTCGTGCGCCCCCAATCCACTGCTGATGATGTCACATATTACATCATTCATGACATGGTCAGTGACATCACTGATGACATCTCAAATGACATCACTGATGACATCATCCGTGAATGTGGTTAGCTTCATTATTTAAATATGTATTATATATATATAGCAATTTGCATTGAAGAATGAGTGGATATATAAATATAAATATCTGGATGGAGGATTTAGTAGCAGTGTGATTGACTGTTTACTTGAATAATTTAAAGTGTCTCACTACATATATTTGATAGTGACTAAACTGTGTGAACATCTGTATCACTTTGTCAGTTGTTGTGTAAACTGCTTCTCCAGTTGGTAACTAGCTATTTGAAACTCTATATTAGTTATTGATTAGTTTACTGTGTATTTGTATGGGAGAGTGAATGTGTATGTGGTTCAGTGGGGGGTGTGTGACTGCCCAAAGATGTGTGAATAGTTGATTCAGTAGGTATATGAATTTAAAACTACATGTTATAACAGTTGTTTGGGTGAGTGAATATCTTTATGGGTGTGGTGATGAGCAAATATATCTCTCAATGGTACATGTCCAACAAAGTAAAAAAAGTCAGTGTATGTGTCAGTTGTTGTTCATAAATAAGTATACATAAGACTCAGTGATTGTATGCGTGACTGTATGGATAACTGTATACTTGTAATAGTGATTTTATAACAAACTAAGTATGAGTTACTATCTATACGAATAGATAAAGTGGTATTTTTATTAGTGTGTAGCTGAGTAAATGTAAGTTTGATCCATTGTTTGCATAAGTGAGTAGGATGACTTCATAAGTGTCTAGGATGTGTGCTGGTGTGTAATGTCGAGATAGGGTATAAGTATATTTGATAGTGTTTGATCATTGACTGCATGTATGAGTGAATCTATAGGTAAATGGTTAAATGTGTATATAGATCTAGGAATCAGTGAGTGGGTTTTTAGAAACTTGTATTGGTGTGTCAATGGTTTCAAATATGGTACTCTGTAATTTACAGTGTATGATGAAAGGTTATACTAGTGTATGATGAAGTGTATCTGATTGTCACGTGGATGATGTCATCAGTGATGTCATTTGAGATGTCATCAGTGATGTCACTGACCATGTAATCAATTATGTAATATGTGACATCATCAGCAGTGGATAGCGGGCGCGCAAGATATAGTGAGTACAACTAATTATATCGGAAGAATTTCAATGGTTTTGTACGAGTGAAATATCCAGCTAACTATAACACCCCTAAAACATATGTTTTTTTCAGTGAATTTTAAGGTTTTTTAAATGCTAATTCCTAACTATATCAGGCCTGAAACCTATAGCTTTTTCAGTGAATTTCGAAGGTTTTGTAAATGACAATTTTTAAATGTATTAATTGTTATATTTTATTTTATACTGATTTACTACATTTTTTAAACAATTTATTTTTAGATATTTTTTTTTAAAGCATTATAATTACATTTTACATTACATTACAAAATATACTTTCTTAGAATGAATTACTTTAGTTTAAATACTTTGCAAATAGGCAATAGACTTTTAAGTACAGTAGTTACAGTTGTTGCAATGGGCAATACAATTTCATACACAATGCAACATTGACCTCAATGTGAATTTCTAGTTAAATGCAATTAGTTAATTTATGGATTACTTTTCTAACCACTGGACTGGATCCTAGATTCAGTCCTTGGACATCTCCTGTAAACGGGCGAGTAAAAGTGTTTTAGTTACAGTAGTGATTTTTAAGGAATATTATTGTATTTTAAAAGTTGACACAAATATTTTCACATAGAATCACCAATGTTATCCTATAGCAGGAAATTCCTTCAGCAGGTAAGTAGTGCTATCGTCACTTTTTCTTACTCGGTGATGGATCCTGGATCCAGCACTGGTGCATCTCCTGTAAACAGTTGAAAGAATGCGTTTACGTCATGCAGGTAATTTTTAAGGAATATTTTTAGTTTGTGAAAATAGACATTAGAAACTTTTCTGGTGAAAACCAGACAATGGATTCTTATGGAAGGAAATACAAGTTACTGGTAAGTACGGTTAGAATTACTTTTCAGGGTCAGTGCTGGGCTAAAAGATGTAGCACTGGGTTCTCTCCTGATAACAGGTGAGTAAATTAGAATGTGTTGTTCGGATGATTTTAGGTGAAGATTTTAAAGTTGCAAAACTCCACACTTAGAAGAATTTCCAAGTGAAACCAGTCAATGTTAGCCTATCGAAGGAAATTCAAGTTACTGGTAAGTATGGTTAGAATTACCTTTGAGGATCAGTACTTGGATCAAAGATGCAGCACTGAGGTCTCTCCTGACAACAGGTGAGTAAATCGGAATTCGTAGTACATCCAGTAAGCGCCACAGAGCTGCGTAGCAGAGAGATGTAAAAAGGGGCACGGCATGCACCACCTCTCTGCAACGCAGCGCAGTAGCGCTTCCTGGAAGCACCTGGTGGACTACTTGGCCCCCATGGTCCCTCAGGTTTGAAGTTGAATTTTTTCCCCAACTTAAAACGCTCCTCAGGGCACACATCACGTTAGGCCCCGTCCCCTCGCTTCACCACCGTGTAAACGCACCCTGTCACTGTTCTACGTTGAGAGATTAAGTCCCCGTCAATCCTAAGGATCCCTAGGGTCAAACTAGACCACTAGGTACCTCCAGTAAGCACTACAGAGATGCGTTGCAGAGAGGTGTAAAAAGGGGCGTGGCCTCTGAACACCTGTCTGCAACGCAGCTCCCTGGCGCATACTGGAGATACCTGTTGGGCTATTTGGAGACTGCCAGTAGGTAATATATATATATATATATATATATATATATATATATATATATATATATATATATATATATATATATATATATTTGAGTATTACACGTTTTGTGATATAGTGCCTCAATTCACCTGGTAATTCCTAATTTCTCCCAAATGTACACACAGAAAAGTTGGCAGTTTTTAGCATTAAAGTAAATAGATTCTCTGTATTTCTCGATTTCATGTTTCCCATAGAAACCAAAGAGGCTACTTGTGTAATGAGGGCATAAGAGGGTACACCGTGGCCGACCTCCGGACGGCCCTGGGGCTTGTCTTTATGGCTGCTCCCCCTTCGAGTCGCTATGGTTCGCAAGTAAACTTCCCCAAGGAACTGGGCTCTTAACGCCTTAATATTATGTACTTGCAGCACATACAGGAGATCACCATATCTAGTTAAGTTGTCCAAACATCATGACAAGACCTAGAATACAGGCACCTGTAATGCACCGAGCAGCCTCCTGTACTTAGCTGTGTTCACATTCAGTCCTGTTAGGCACTGCCATGCTCCCCGATGGAACTTCCCGCCACTGACGGGGCTGATAATCATTTCCAACTCTAAAACAGGTGTATTTCACGAGTAGAACAATATCCAACGAGTCTTTACTCTTCCATACAGCATCCCTCTCGCAAATAACGTTCTCCAGCACGGCTAGGTGACAGCAGTAGCCAGTGTTTCAGGGGCTCTAGTCCAAGAAAGAAATTCCCTCTTTGGCCCATGTTAAACTGTGAAATACAGCAATATTTAAAGTCCCGTGGGCCCTGGTGCCACTGCACCTGCTGCACTAGTGAAAGCTACGCCTGAAGTTTACGCATTGTGTTTGAAAGTAGATGTGGAGGATAAACAATCTGTGTTTGTGAGAAAAATAATGATTTACAAGTACAGTTTTTACACTGAAAATCCTATCCTAATAATTGACTGTGAATACATAGAACATTGGGTGTGCTAATGTAATTTATTGTGTGTTTTAATGTATAGGGCAGGCATAGGGAATACCTCATTAAAAGAGGTTTTCTATCTTCTAAGGAAGAGGTTAAGCACATTGATAGCCCTCCACGACACCGGCCCAGCGTACCTCAACAGACGACTCAGCTTCTACACCCCCACCCGCAAGCTCCGCTCTGCCGACCTCGCCCTCGCCGCTGTCCCCCGCATTCGAAGACCAACAGCCGGAGACAGATCCTTCTCCCACCTCGCCGCCAAGACCTGGAACATCCTCCCCACCAACCTACGGCAGACCCAAGACCTACTGGCATTCAGAAGACTACTCAAGACCTGGCTCTTTGATCAGTAGCAGCATCCCCCCCACCAGCGCCTTGAGACCCTCATGGGTATCTAGTGCTCTTTACAAGTGTCCTGATTGATTGCTTGATAAAGACAGAAAAGAGTGCTCCCACAAAAAAATACACATACAAAGAGATGCACAGACCCACAAACACACACCAAACATGAACATACAGACACCTAACTACCCACAATGGTGCACACAAACACATAAATACAAATAGAAACAAACGAACACCCACAAACAGATTTTCAAATAGACGCACACAAACATGCACACATAAACAAACACACAGGCTAAAAGACACTCACATGTAAACCAGCACCCACCTCATTGACACTGAAGTAAATAAGTAATAATGAGACACTGGCAGGCAGGAGCGTTGCTTGGTCAGTAAGATTCGAGGGGGTGAGCTGTAGATTTTCCATGAATGGAGCTGAGTTGTAATGTGCATGAGAGGGCCTAACGAGGCAATGGAAAGGAGACACGTGCGGAGTGAGAGAAAACACGTTATTTTGTAATACAACCAACATTGTTAAAGACTTTCAAAACAGAAAGGGAAAAGTGTGTGTCGATAAAAATTCCTGTTGAAATATGACCGACATCTCACCATACCCGACTAAAAGCACCTGTGCCCAACTATTTAGCTGAAAATACATTTTACATTTACTGCTGGCATGGCAGAGTATAACACCGAATAGGGAATGAAGTAGAAATTCAAGTACTAGGGTCTCTACAGAAGCACAGAGGATGGGTGCCTAACCTGGCCTGGTGCTCTAGGGGGGCCGTTCCCACTAAATCTGCAGCCTGATCTTGCTTGGCCAGGGATTAGGGATGGCCACGCGATAACTTAAGACACCCAGTGGGTCGGTAACAGGCAGGAAGTTCTGATACCAGCTATTTTTAGCCCATTGAGCAGACAAGAAGACCATGTTCCAAAAGGGGCTACTTCCCACTAAATTAGTATTCAAGGATCACAGACATGATCACATCTGTCCACAACAGCCCCTCAGAGATCACTGAACAGTGCAGGGGGGTGAAACTTTTAAATGTGTATTTAAAGGAAATTGGCTGAAACTCCGTGGAGATCGCAATAATCTGTCACAACGACAAGAACTCCCAAATCTCCATTTTAAACGAAATTTTAAATAATTGATGTATGGAAGTATGTTGTAGCCCAACCGTGTAAAAATGCTACTAATGATTTTACGTGTTTATATAAATATGCAGTAGTACTATTATAAATGTCATTGGTTTAATGGTTTTTGTTTTTAAAAGACTGATCACTTAAATAAATAAGTCTATACAGAAGGACAGAGCACAGAGGTCGCCGTCACCAGCCATTGTTCCTCCTGAAGCCCTTGTGATCCGTATTCAATGGGCGGGAAGCGCCGTGGGGTAACAAGATGGAAACAAGGAACAGCAGTACAGATACGAGAGAGAAGGAAAGCCAAGGAAGAAAAAGTGCGAGGGAAGGAAGAAAAAGAAGGAGAGATCCTTACATTTCCCTCACGGCACTTAAGCAAATGGCCTGAGCACTGATCTCATCCTGGTTAGACTACTGAAATGCGCTCCACCTGGCTATCAACAAGACTGTAATAGCCAAACTGCAGCTGGTCCAAAATGCGGCGGCAAGATTGATTTTTGATATTCCTAAATCTCAATCAGTTTTGGCAGAGATTCTGAAGCTCAATTGGCTACCTGTGACAAACCTGTAACCTTCAAACTTTATGCATCGTTCACAAGGCACTGCATAACATGGGGCATGGAGATATTAAAGACATGTTTCAATGATATATTCTCTCCAGACAGCTTCAATCCTCAAGTCAAAATCTTGTAATTGTTCCTAAATACCAAAAGCAAGTTGGGGAGTCCAGAGCCTTTTCCGTGGCCGTATTCAAGCTATGGAACCATTCCATCTCCTGTCTTCAGGCTCACACCCCATTTCGTAAGGCCTTAACCCGTTCGTTGCGTGAGTCGGCCAACAGCTGTCGCGAGTACTACCTCCGTAGTGCTGCTCACGTCCGTTGGCCGACACAGCCCCGCCCGCGCATAGAAACATCCGCACCGCGTCGGATTCTACGGCGCGCTAAGGGGGTTAAAAACCTGACTTTTTATTCTGTCATGGATGCTTTCGGGGCTTGAGACCATGGAATTTCTATTTCCATCTTCTTTTCCTTCTTTAGGGATAATTGCTGTCAGCGCCTTAACACCTTTGGGCATTTGTTTGCGCTCTATAAATCCTTTTCATTTCCTATTACGTTAGAGAGACGTCAAGACGAACAGGAAAATGTAAAGTGAAGGGGTGAACGAGGAACACCATGAGAACGCCAGTCGTAAACAATAGCTTGTTTTCTGGTCCCATTATCTTTTCTTCCTGCCCTTCAATAGAAGGGCAAGAAGAAAAGATAATGGGACCAGAAATGGGGGCAGTGACAAAAATGCCAGTCTTATTAGCTGCCATAAAGAACTTAAAAAGCATTGTGTGTTCAGAATGGGAGGATATGTAAACTGAGCTCTCTGTGTGTTGTTGTTGCAGTAATTAAAATCATTTCAGAAGTTGTTATTATTATTGTTAATGTATATTTAATATTGCGTACACTAGGTCTCGAAGGAAGAATCAAAGCGCTAAGTTGTTCTCTCCTCCTGGAAACCACTGAAGGCTTCCAGGAGCACACAACAAACCATGCTCAGTCTCATGCCCCGTTGTGAGCAGCACTCTTCGATAAACGGCAACAAAAGCAATGCAAGCACCATCCAAGCTAAGAGGCGATTGTAGCACCGTTGTGAGTGGAGGAATGTCTTTGTCAAATCAGTACACGCGCCGCCGCCACCCTTGGCCCGGATCGCACCCGTTGAGTGAAAGCACTGGATAATGCTTGCGCGATACAGTACCTTGCAGGGACTGAAGAATGCATGGCTCAGCAGTCTGTCTGCAAAAACCCTTAAGAGGCATGCAAGACTCAGCAATCAGAGCACAAATATATCTAAAGGATGCATGGCTCAGCAGTCTGTCTGCAAAAACCCTTAAGAGGCATGCATAACTCAGCAATCAGAGCACAAATATATCTGAAGGATGCATGGCTCAGCATTCTGTCTGCAAAAACACTAAAGAGGCATGCATGATTCAGCAATCAGAGCACAAATATATCTGAAGGATGCATGGCTCAGCAGTCTGTCTGCAAAACCCCTTAAGAGGCAAGCATGACTCAGCAATCAGAACACAAATATATCTGAAGGATGGATGGCTCAGCAGTCTGTCTGCAAAAACCCTTAAGAGGCATGCATAACCCAGCAATTAGAGGACAAATACATCTGAACAATCAGACCCCCCAGGATATAGCGGCATGGATTAGCAAATTTAGCGGCACAAAAATGGAAATTTAGCGGCACAAATATGGAAATTTAGCTGCAATTTTGCGGCATTTTATGTGGCCATTTTTCCTACAACAAACACAGATATCTTAGTTTTTTTAGTTATTTAACAACATGAAGCTATGTATATTTGGTTTCATTACAATGTAGACACTTTGGGGCAGATTTACAAGCCGCTTGCGCTGTTTTTACGCCGCCGTTGCGTCACTTTTGTGACACAGCGGCGGCGCAAAAGATGCACCATGGTGCGAGGTATTTACAACGTGACGCATCTCCCAGATGCGTCACGTTGCAAAGCCCTGCGCCAGAAGAGGCGTACCATTTCAGGTCAGTTTGTGTCTTGCAATAGCCTTAGAGCTTGGTGCCACTGTACCTGCTGCACTAATGATGGCTATACCGATCGCCCCTTTTATTAGTAAGTACTTTAAATAATACAGTGTATTTTGAACACGACCTGATATCCCACCGGATGCCCGTTCGACAGACCTAAACACTAGAGAAAGAGCAGTCAAAACCGCCAAGTGGTCACTTGTTAAACAGTAGCGAACTGCATGTTGGTACTTGTAGTTTCGTTGCAAAATGTCAGCCTGCAAATCGTCTCCGATTTAAAAGCGGGGACTGGTTGAAGTTGACACCCATGACATGGGGCCACTTGACGCCCGGGTTAAATTTCTCGCCTCTAGGATTTTTTCCATGGCTCACTCCCAGGGGGAAATGGTCTGCAATAGTTGAGCTCAACCCTCTGACTTCATCCCTGGTCCAGCGCGCCTCTGCAGATACCCCGTCCCGTGTGCGCCTCAGCTCACTCGGCTGAGTGGTCCTGTCTGTTTATCTTGAGGGACAGACATCTCTGCACGGCGCTCCGTCTCCAAGCCCGCGAATAGGGTGACCAACTGGCATTGGTGCAAATTCAGGACGGTGAGTGTAAAAATTCAGGACAAAGTGTCAAAATTCAGGACACGAGCTCAAAATTCAGTACAAAACTTCAGGACAATAGGTACGTTTTACAGACACATCAGAGGTTGCGTATTAGTATATAAGTAAACCCAACCATTTCCAAACATATTCAACCGTTTGCAAACCTATCCATCATGTATCCTTCCATCTATCATTTCACTCATCCATCCCTTCATCCATCCCCTCATCCATCTTTTCACTCATCTGCATTATCCATCCACCCTTTCACCCTATCCATCTGTACACTTATCCATCCACTCTTCATCCCATCCATCCATTCACTCATCCATTCAGCCATTTACCCTTTCACCAATCCAGCCATCCTTTCACTTACTAATCCTTCCACCCATCCACTATTTTAGTCATCCATCCATCCTCCCTTTCTCTCTCCATCGACCATTTCACTTAGCCATCCTTCCTTCCATCCATCCTTTCACCCACCCATCATCCATCCATCTGTCCTTCCCCTCATCATCCATCCTTCCCCTCATCACCCATCCATCCTTTTCCCTCATCATCCATCCATCCTTTTCCCTCATCATCCATCCATCCATCTACCCACCCACTCTTCATCCACCCATCCTTCCCCTCATCATCCATCCATCCTTCCCCTCATCATCCATCCATCCTTTCACCCACCCCCTCATCATCCATCCATTCCCTCATCATCCATCCATCCACCCTTCCCCTCATCATCCATCCTTTCACCTACCCCCTCATCAACCATCCATCCATCCCCTCATCATCCATCCATCCATCCATCCTTCCCCTCATCATCCATCCTTCCCCTCATCATCCATCCATCCATCCTTTCACCCACCCATCCATCCTTCCCCTCTATCCATCCCCTCATCCATCCATCCTTCCTCTCATCCATCCTTCCCCTCATCCATCCATCCTTCCCCTCATCCATCCTTCCTTTCATCCATCATCCATCCTTCCCCTCACCCATCCATCCATCCATCCTTCCCCTCATCCATCCATCCTTCCCCTCCATCCATCCATCCATCCTTCTCCTCATCCATCATCCTTCCCCTCATCCATCTTTCCCCTCATCCATCATCCAGCTACCCTTCCACCCATACATCCAGCTATTTACATTTTCTCTCCATCCTTCCCCTCTCATCAATCCATCCATCCTCTCTCATTATCCATTTATTCAATCTTTCATTCATCCATCCATTCACCCTTTCACTAATTCATCCAGCCATTCACCCATCCCTTCACTTACTTACTCGCCGACCTTTCCATATTAATTTTGAGCTGAGCCCTTTTGAGAAGAGGCCCATCAAGAACTTCACCCTCGCTGCAGGGGCCGTTCCAGGACTGGGACAGAAGCCACCCAGGGCGGAGACAGGATCCACCACAGGGGGGGACAAGAGCCATCACAGGTGTAGGTGGACTGGAGCCACAACATGGGGGGACAGGAGCCATCACAGGCGGGGGGTGGACAGGAGCCATTACTGAGGGGAGGGCAGGAGCCATCACAGGAGAGGGAACAGGATCCACCAGGGTGGGCACAGGGGTGGGCATGCAGTATTCTAGTATCATCTTGGGCTCCTCGCCCCCTCCTGCCCAAGGCAACGAGAAGACAGGCTCTCTGTCCAAAATGCCATCCCCCACTGTGATGTACAGTACTTACAGGAGATACTCTAAGAGAACTGATTGACTGATTGTCCTCCATACTTTGTTAATCAGTGTGGGTGCGATTGTGCCATTTCTTTATTTTCTTACATTATAGACTGCATGTTTGAAGAACCGAGGTTTGCTTACACTTTAGTGACAGTAATTACGCTCTGTGAAGAGAACGACGTGCTGCCTCGGTGTAATCAGGGGTGTAATCTGGCCGAGTCTAGGATGTTTGGGGCCCTGGGTAGAAATGGAATGTGTGAGCCCCCCTCTAAATAGCAGAGACATGACACATTCAGGGCTGTTTGCATGTGAATAGATGTCGCTGCTCCTGAACCTGCAGCCCCTCCCTCTCAGTCACCTTCGAAGCACCTCTTAACAGGTCATCAAGGGCTAGAGGTGTGAGGGTTGCCATCCCGCTGTGCCTCTCCAATGCTGCTGAGTATCTGAGGAGCTTTGGTGCAGCATCGGAGTGAAGAAGGGAGGTGGGGCGATAGCCACATAAAGCAGACCCCCCAGGATATAGCGAAAAATGCCGCGATTTCTACAAAAATGCCGATTTCGCGGGCATTTTTGTAAAAATCGCGGCATTTTTTTTAAAAGTGCCGATTTTGCGGCAAATCGCGAAATCGCGATATCCTGGAGGGTCTGAACAATGCATGGCTCAGCAGTCTGTCTGCAAAAACCCTTAAGAGGCATGCATGACTCTGCAATCAGAGCACAAATACATCTGAAGAATGCATTGCTCAGCAATATGTCTGCAAAAACCCTTAATAGGCATGCATGACCCTGCAATCAGAGCACAAATAGATCTGAAGCATGCATTGCTCAGCAGTATGTCTGCAAAAAACCCTTAAGAGGCATGCATGACCCTGCAATCAGAGCACAAATAGATCTGAAGAATGCATGGGTCAGCAGTATGTCTGCAAAATCCCTAAAGAGGCATGCATGACTGCAATCGGAGCACAAATAAATCTGAAGAATGCATGGCTCAGCAGCCTGTCTGCAAAAATCCTTAAGAGGCATGCATGATTCAGCAATCAGAGCACACATATATCTGAAGGATGCATGGCTCAGCAGTCTGTCTGCAAAAACCCTTAAGAGGCATGCAAGACTCAGCAATCAGAGCACAAATGTATCTAAAGGATGCATGGCTCAGCAGTCTGTTTGCAAAAAACCTTAAGAGGCAAGCATGACTCAGCAATCAGAACACAAATATATCTGAAGGATGGATGGCTCAGGAGTCTGTCTGCAAAAACCCTTAAGAGGCATGCATAACCCAGCAATTAGAGGACAAATACATCTGAACAATGCATGGCTCAGCAGTCTGTCTGCAAAAACCCTAAAGAGGCATGCATGACTCTGCAATCTGAGCACAAATACATCTGAAGAATGCATTGCTCAGCAGTATGTCTGCAAAAACCCTTAAGAGGCATGCATGACCCTGCAATCAGAGCACAAATAAATCTGAAGAATGCATGGGTCAGCAGTATGTCTGCAAAAACCTTAAAGAGGCATGCATGACTGCAATCAGAGCACAAATAAATCTGAAGAATGCATGGCTCAGCAGCCTGTCTCCAAAAATCCTTAAGAGGCATGCATGATTCAGCAATCAGAGCACAAATATATCCGAAGGATGCATGCCTGAGCAGTCTGTCTGCAAAAACCCTAAACAGGCATGCATGACTCAGCAATCAGAGCACACATATATCTGAAGGATGCATGGCTAAGCAGTCTGTCTGCAAAAACCCTTAAGAGACATGCATGACTCAGCAATCAGAACACAAATATATCTGAAGGATGGATGGCTCAGCAGACTGTCTGCAACAACCCTTGTCAAAATGATAGACTCTTTCAAAAGCAAGGGAGCCCAGGCTATGATTGTGCAACAGTCAAAACTCAAGGTCCTGGCTAAAGGGAGGTTTTTCATTTTTACAATTGTCCACGAAGCCCAGTCCTTCCTGGAAGGATTAGGAAGATAGCCCAGCAGATCTCCAGCTGTATCATACTCCTAGCAGATTCAAGAGTTTAGTCTATATCAGCTCTGATCGACATGGGGGGGGGGTTGTGCATAACAGGAAGCACAAAAGGATGCAATGCAATGGCATCCAACAAGAAGAAACAGAAGGAAAGGACGGACATGGAACACGGGGGACCCGTCCAACTGAGGGGGGAGGAGGGGGGTCCGGGGTGGTGAAGGGAGGTGTTGCAAGTGAAAAAACGAGAGTTCAAACGCAATATGTTTTTCGACATTTCTATGACTACAGTACGAGCAATGTTATTCTTTTTTTTTTCTTTTTTTTTCTTTTCATATATCTTTCTTTTTTTTTCTATATCCAGCACAAATAATATTTTGCACTCGCCACTTTTGCCCGTATGGATCATGATAAGTTGTCAAGTTTCTTTAAGTATACTTGCTTATTTTGCACTAGAGGGCTCAATCCTTCAATTCAGTGCTGCTATTTGTATCAGCCTGCTGATTAATTGCATATTTGCACAGACAATGGTAATTTATTCTTATCCAATGATCTTTCATATTTATGCAGTATATCTCTAAATTTATACATAGGGGAAAATTGCACAATGTGCTGTCTATCTGCATGCTTTGCACAATGAATGGAAGCTCTATCCAAACAGCATCACTTTACATTTTTGCTGCTCGTTTGCATATTTGCACATTGCAATTTAGATTTTTTATGAATGTTTCCGTCAATATCTGCTGCTACTATTATACTATTATGTATTACCTATCGGTTATATACGTCGTTGTTGTTGTTTATATATTTATAGATTTGCATACTTGCACACTTCCTGAGGGCCTCATCCATCATCTCGAGTATGCCCGTTTGCAGATTTGCACACCTAATCTCAGATTCTCTAGGAATATTTCTATGAATATTTGCTGCTATTATGCTACTGGCCTATATTGTTATATACATATATATTACCTATTGGTTATATTTGTTGCTGCTGCTGTTGTTTGTTTATTTGCAAATTTGCACACTTGCACATTGTCTGAGGGCCACGTTCAATATCTCGTATATGTTTGCTTGCATATTCCCACATTTAAATCCAGTCTCTTCACGAATGCTCCTGTGAATATCCGCTGCTATTATGTTATGGGTCTAGACTGCTATATATATATATATATTATTTATTGATTATATGTGTTGTTGCTTCTCGAACATGAAATAATAAGGTGATATGTATTTTTTTAAACGTTAATGGATTGAATAATGTTCGTAAAAGGAATGCTATTGAGTGCTGGCTGAAAACCTTTCACCAGATGTCATCTATTTGCAAGAAACCCATCATAAAAACTATGCAGAGTCAGCTAAACTCTTCAAAAGCTGGGTGGGCTATAACATATCTGCCCCTGCTGGGATGGCTCAGAGAGGAGTTTCAATATTAATAGGGAGACATGTAGGGTTTAATCTTGAAGGGACTTGCACGGACATCAGAGGTAGATGGGCAGTTGTACACGGTAAATTAAATAACGTCAGTGTTATTCTTGCTACAGTTTATGCACCAATTTTTGATGACCCTCAAGTCATTCTACAAGTAAAACAGGCAATAACTGGTCTGCCCGGGCCAATAATCTGGGGGGGGAGATTTTAATCTATTACAAAACCCGCGATTGGATTCGACTAAGAAAGATCGTCGACAGAATAAACCCCAAGTTGCCTTAGCAGTCCAAAGTTGTAAAATAGATCTTGATCTTATTGACCACTGGCGAAAGTTAAATCCTTGGAAAACAAGTAGGAGAGTAAGGAGTTGTGTCCGTGAACGTCGGACGGGAAATACTCCTGATTCCCTGGTCAAGGATCAAAAGAACAAAATGGAGGAGTACTACCCGATGAGGGTATGTGAAGGCTCTTGTCTGAACTCAGGAAGAATTGTTCCTTTGTTAGGAAACCCCTCACTCACCACCTAGTGGTGACTTGCTTCATCATCGGGGCCCACCCAAGTGGCCTAGCGTCACTTGGGTGTGCTTCAACACCTGCAACTGCAGTGGAGCTGGTAGTGAAGTGTGGGGTGCAAACAAAAAAGAATGTGAGTGTTAAAAATTGTCCTGGTATTCTTTTGTATAGAGTTTTAATAAAAAAGATACTGGACAAAATTAAAAGATAAGGTTGAGATAGTAGTGGGGAAGTTACGGCCCACTTATCTCTGTTTTATGTGTTGGTCGACATGTTTCTACCATAAGGGGAAAATCCCCGGTATTCCTCAGGACCAAAACAAGGAAGTGGGTGGTATGTGCCCCCTAAAAGACACACCCAGACCTAAATCCTTGGACAGCCAGAAGAAAAATCAGCTTCTGGGACGCACACCTAAAATAGAGGGTGCTTTAAAACCTGTGGGGAAGGAAAAGAAAAGAATAAAATAATTACTATCCTGTTACGTAGTGCAGTGCTAGAGTGCAGGATTCGTGCAATTATTCTGGCTTCCCACAGTGGTGTTTGACATAGTGCCTTCATCGAAGCAGAGCGTGTCTACATGTGTTGTGCAAACGTGCTCTTAGCTATGGAGATAAAATATCTATGGGATAAGGTCTGATTGTAGCCTTAGTGCGTGCTATATAGGGAAGAGACATGCTGGCATCAAAGTCAGGGGTGCACTATGTAGGAGTGCTCATATTGTGTACCGCCGTGGATTGAATAATGTGCCAGCTAGGTAACATTTAATTACTTTTGTATGACCTGATCATGGTTTGTGGTCAACAGAAAAAGACAAACTGGACTGACAAACATACACAACATAGAGTGATTCACAACTAAAGATATGGCAGACTGATGGAAACAGGGCTTACAATGCTGTAGCTCAACTCGAGCTGCATCAGGCAGGAGGGGGGCGCTATGCCGGTAACAACATAGTCTAAGGAGAAAAAGATATGTTGATAGTAAGGGGGGGGGGTTCCCTGTTAGGCACTGGCGATGACCTCCGTTGTTGGTCCTGTCTGTAAGGAAAGAAAACAATAACTTACAGTTGTCAGGGCGAAATCAGGCGGTTCACCTACTTCCCCGTGCTCGCTGCTCGGTAGGAATGAGTCAGCGTGGGCGTGGTGTTTAAAAGGCGTATGGTCGCTTCCGGTGGAGCCAGGGAGAGTATGGGAGCCTGTGAGGGACAAGGGTAGGCATGGTTACTCGCAGAAGCCGCGCATGCGTGGTAGCGCGAGGCTTACTGCTGGTGGTGGGCGAGGGAATCGCTCGGCACCGTAATAAGAGTGTTCACGGGGTTGGCAAGGCAACGGCAAAGCGCTGCGCCTGTGCAGAAGAAATGTAAACACTGGTGGCCCGGGTGTGCGTCCCAGAAGCTGATTTTTCTTCTGGCTGTCCAAGGATTTAGGTCTGGGTGTGTCTTTTAGGGGGCACATACCACCCACTTCCTTGTTTTGGTCCTGAGGAATACCGGGGATTTTCCCCTTATGGTAGAAACATGTCGACCAACACATAAAACAGAGATAAGTGGGCCGTAACTTCCCCACTACTATCTCAACCTTATCTTTTAATTTTGTCCAGTATCTTTTTTATTAAAACTCTATACAAAAGAATACCAGGACAATTTTTAACACTCACATTCTTTTTTGTTTGCACCCCACACTTCACTACCAGCTCCACTGCAGTTGCAGGTGTTGAAGCACACCCAAGTGACGCTAGGCCACTTGGGTGGGCCCCGATGATGAAGCAAGTCACCACTAGGTGGTGAGTGAGGGGTTTCCTAACAAAGGAACAATTCTTCCTGAGTTCAGACAAGAGCCTTCACATACCCTCATCGGGTAGTACTCCTCCATTTTGTTCTTTTGAAAGTTAAATCCTATCAAGCGCGAGTATTTATGCCACTCAGCAAAATACAATTCAGCGTCAAGGTTAGATTTTTTTCTGTCATCCCATTATTTAGTATTATACAACTATGCCCATCTACCTAATGCTTTCTCAGACCATGCAGCTCTTTGTATGGAGGTCAATCTGGGGAATTATGAAGCTAGACCTAAAAATAGATGGTTTTTCAATAAACTTAATCTCCTTGACCAACAATGGTGCACAGATATTAACGAAAGGATTGAGCAATTCTTTACACAGAATAGAGGTTCAGCCCCATTAAATATAATCTGGGATGCTTTTAAAGCCACTCTTCGTGGAATAATTACATCTAAAGAAATCCCTAAGCTGAGGGCAAAAAGGGAGGAGAAAATCAAACTCCAAACTTAACTTTCACAGGCAGCCCAAGAGCATTTTAGTGTCAGATCTAAGATCTCTGGTCAAGTTCAAGTTCAAGTTCAGAGATTTATATAGCGCATTTACTTGTCGAATATCCAAGTTTTTAGTTGTTTTCTGAAGGAGAGGTGGTTCTGAGTAAGGCGGAGGTGGGTGGGGACAGAATTCCAGGTCTTGGCCGCTAGATAGGAGAAGGATCTGCCCCCCATGGTGGATTTACGGATGCGTGGGATAGCGGCGAGGGCTTGATTGGATGATCGTAGTTGGCGGGTGGGGGTGTAGAAGGTTAGTCTTGTGTTGAGGCATTCGGGTCCAAGGTCGTAGAGGGCTTTGTGTGCGTGGGTGAGGAGACGAAACGTTATTCTTTTGTTGACGGGGAGCCAGTGGAGGTCTTTCAGGTGACCAGAAATGTGAGCCTGACGAGGAATGTCCAGTATGATTCTGGCTGAAGCGTTTTGGATGCGTTGGAGTTTTTTCTGTAGTTTGGCTGTGGTTCCGGCGTAAAGGGTGTTTCCGTAATCTAGACGGCTGGTGACCAGGGCGTGTGTGACCGTCTTTCTAGTTTCGGTGGGGATCCAACGGAAGACTTTTTTGAGCATGCGTAGGATGTTGAAGCAGGATGATGAGACGGCGTTGACTTGTCTGGACATCGAGAGAGAGGGGTCTAGGATGATGCCCAGGTTGCGTGCGTGATCCGTAGGTGTGGGTGCGGTTCCCAGGGCAGGTGGCCACCAAGAGTTGTCCCAGGCAGAGGGGGATGAGCCTAAGATGAGGACTTCCGTTTTGTCCGAGTTTAGTTTTAAATAGCTGTTCTTCATCCACTCGGCTACGTCTTTCATTCCTTCGTGAAGGTTGGTTTTGGCGGTGTTTGGGTCTTTGGTGAGGGAGAGGATTAGCTGGGTGTCGTCTGCGTAGGAGATGATGTTGAGGTTGTGTTGGCGTGCGATGGATGCTAGGGGGCTCATGTATACGTTGAAGAGGGTGGGGCTGAGTGATTATCCTTGTGGTACGCCGCAGATGACTTCGGTGGCCTCTGATCTGAAAGGGGGAAGGCGGACTCTCTGCGTTCTTCCGGCGAGGAACGAGATGATCCATTCCAATGCTTTTCCTTGTATTCCGACGTTGTTGAGACGTTGTATGAGGGTGCTGTGGCAGACTGTGTCGAAGGCTGCGGAGAGGTCAAGTAGGATGAGGGAAACCGTTTCTCCGTTGTCCAGTAGTTTTCTAATGTCGTCTGTTGCTGCGATGAGGGCTGTTTCGGTGCTGTGTTTGGTTCGGAAGCCGGACTGTGAGGAGTTAAGGGATTTGTTGGATTCAAGGAAGGCGGCGAGCTGACTGTTCACGGCTTTCTCTATGACTTTGGCGGGGAATGGGAGGAGCGAGATGGGGCGGTAGTTCTTAAGTTCAGTGGGGTCTGCTGTGGGTTTCTTCAGAAGGGCGCTGAGTTCGGCATGTTTCCAGCTTTCCGGGAAGATAGCAGAGTTGAAGGAGCAGTTGATGACATCGCGGAGATGGGGTGCGATGATGGAGTCTGCTTTGTTGAAAATGTGGTGGGGACAAGGGTCGGTTGGCGATCCTGAGTGGATGGAGTTCATCAGGCGGATGGTGTCTTCAGTGGTGATTGTGTTCCAGGCGCAGAGGTTGTTAGAGTGCGGTTGGTTTTTGAAGCTGTTATGTATGTCGGCGATTTTGTTGTAGAAAAATGAGGATAGAGAGTCGCAGAGCTCTTGGGAGGGAGTGATGTTGTTGGAGCCGGCGTTGGGGTTGGTAAATTCTTTGACGATGTTGAATAGTTCCTTGCTGTTTTGGGCGTTGTTGTTAAGTCGATCCTTGAATGCTGATTTCTTGGAGGATCGGATGAGTTGGTGGTGTTTGCGGGTGGCGTTCTTGAGGGAGGCCATGTTGTCGATGGTTGGGTTTTTTCTCCAGGCTTTCTCGAGGGTGCGACAGAGCTTCTTGGATTTCTTAAGGTCGTCGTTGAACCAGGGGGCTTTTTTGTTGCCTTGCTTGATTTGATGGTTTTTCAGGGGTGCTAGTTCGTCAGCGCTGTGGGTGATCCAATGTGTGAGGTTGGAGGCTGCTTGGTTTGGGTCCGATGATTTGGCAGGGGGCTTTTGGTGAAGCGATGTGAGAAGTTGGTCGGTGGTAATTTTGTTCCAGTTTATTCGGGGGATAGGTTGTGGGTGGTTGTGGGTCGAGGTCTTTTTGTAGTTGAAGTGGACGCAGCTGTGGTCTGTCCAATGGAGAGTAGTGGTGTGATCGAAGGAGATGTGCTTGCTGGAGGTGAAGATTGGGTCGAGCGTGTGTCCGGCAAGATGGGTGGGGGTGTCAACAAGTTGTTTGAGTCAGAGATTGGCCAGGTTGTCTAGAAGGTTGGCGGTGTTGCTATCGTTCTTCTTTTCCAGGTGGAAGTTTAGGTCTCCCAGTAGGATGTAGTTTTCGGAGGGGAGGGCATGTGGGCTGATAAAGTCAGTGATATCTTCGCTAAATTGTGTGCGTGGTCCTGGTGTTCTGTAGATGAGGGTGCCTCTGAGTGTGGTCTTGGGGTCGGTGTGGATCTGGAAGTGAAGGTGTTCGGTGGCTGCGAGGTGATCGTCGGAACTGGTTGTGATGCGGATAGTGTTCTTATGGACAATGGCGATGCCTCTTCCTGTTTGGTTGGTGCGGTCCTTCCGGATGATCTTGTAGCCGTCCGGTATGGCTATGGCGATGACTGGAGCTGAAGAGGCGTTCATCCAGGTTTCTGTGAGGAAGGCGACGTCCGGAGATGTGGTGTCGAGGAGATTCCAGAGTTCAATGGAGTGTTTGTGGATCGAGCGGGTGTTGAGGAGGATACATTTCAGGTAGTTGTTGTCGGGGCACTGTTTGGAGTTAGCGCGTTTGGTGTGGGTTGTGATACATTCGAATTTGCAGGAGTGGCAGGTGAAGGGTCCATGGGTGTGTCCTGGGGCGGCTTGGTATCATTGTGGTGACCGGCCGGGGTTTAGAGCTGAGAGGGTTGCTGCGTCATATGTAATGCGGGCGGGATGTGTTTTGTGGGGGCCAGGGGGTCTGGCGCTGGGCGCGGTCCAGGCGCGGACGGGCGTAGACGGGCTTACCTTTGGCGCACCTTTGGCGCGCATGGGGCGCGACCGCTGCGCGTTAATGCTGCGCGCAAAGGCCTCTGTCATAAGTGGATAGTGGAGGGGGAGGGGCGAGGGAGGAGCAGCTGGGAGGCGGGGCGGAGGGCCGGGCTACGATTCACAACAACAACAAAATGGCTGGAAATGAAAAACGAAACAGGGCAAAGTTGTAATGGGCAGAGGCACAATCGGGCACAGAAGAGTTATCGAGCAGTGCGATCAGTGGGGTGCAATGTGCTTCACTGATCGTACCAGGCAGCTCCTAATGATAATAGTATGGGCAATGAGAGCACAACAATGCAGCGCTAAGATCTCGGAAAGCAGGCACAAGCAATTTACAATAATACAATTTAAATCCAGGCAGAGCGAGCGATGCGATGCGCAAATCAGCTGATGGCAGACAGTAACAATACAGCGTAATAGCGCTACGATACCAGGGTCCAGGGAGCGTGGGGAGCGGCCGCCTCTGAGAGACTCAGGAGGGTCACAGAGCAGGCAGGGATGGCACGAAACTACCACTATCTGTGGGAGGGAGGAGCAGCTGGGAGGCGGGGCGGAGGGCCGGGCTACGATCCACAACAACAACAAAATGGCTGGAAATGAAAAACGAAACAGGGCGAAGTTGTAATGGGCAGAGGCACAATCGGGCACAGAAGAGTTATCGAGCAGTGCGATCAGTGGGGTGCAATGTGCTTCACTGATCGTACCAGGCAGCTCCTAACGATAATAGTATGAGCAATGAGAGCACAACAATGCAGCGCTAAGATCTCGGAAAGCAGGCACAAGCAATTTACAATAATACAATTTAAATCCAGGCAGAGCGAGCGATGCGATGCGCAAATCAGCTGATGGCAGACAGTAACAATGCAGCGTAATAGCGCTACGATACCAGGGTCCAGGGAGCGTGGGGAGCGACCACCTCTGAGCGACTCAGGAGGGTCACAAACTTAACGTGGCAAAAAGCAAAATGAAGAACTTTTACTATGATTTAGGCGAGACAAATAGCAACCTACATGCACAAAAAACATATGAAGAGAGTGAATATACAGGAAAGCTTTTGGCCTGGCAATCTAAAGAAAAGCAGGTCCACCATAGAATAGATCAGCTATTAGACCCTACTACTAAAATACAAGTTAACACCACCACCTCCATTGGCGAACTGTTTTTAAAACACTATGAGGGAATTTATCAAGTATCTGAGGGGGCTACATCTGACTCTATCTTGGAATTTTTAGAGCAACTTGAAATACCTAAATTAGACCCTGAGGGCAATAATTATCTTACTCGAGATTTCACATTATTGGAACTAGAGGAAGTGATAGAGTCTTTCCCCAATGGTAAGGCCAACGGTGAGGATGGCCTTCCCATCAAATTTTTTAAAACATTTGAGGGAACACTACGCAAAGAACTTCTGAAATTAGTTAATAACTTACTCCAAGGAGGTCCCCCACCGGATTCCTTCCATATAGCGGTGGTGGTCAGTATTTTAAAAAAAGGAAAGGACAAGGAAAATATAAATTCATACCGCCCGATTAGCCTTCTGAATACAGATTATAAAATTTTTACAAAACTTTTAGCAAACCGATTAAATAAAATAATAGGATCCCTGGTAGCTCACGATCAGTGCGGTTTTATTGCAGGCAGACACCTTCATTCCAAAACTACATTTTTATTGGAGGCACTAGATTATTTTAAAACTAATAAGGTGAAGGCTCAAATTTGGTTTTTAGATGCGGAGAAAGCCTTCGATCTAGTCTCTTGGGATTGCCTGTTTCCAATTTTACGTAGTTTTAATTTCCCGAATGTTTTTATTTTTCTTCTACGACAATTGTATGTGAATTCTAGGGCACAAATTATCATTAATAATACACATATTGGGTCCTGTAAAGTCACTAGAGGTACGCGACAGGGATGTCCCCTGTCGCCAATTTTATTTGCATTATTTATCGAACCTCTCGCAATTGCCATCAGCAATATTAAAGCTGACACAGCCCCAATATTAGGAATGACAAATATAAAACTGTATGCAGATGATATTGCCCTTTTTATAGATTCTAAACCCTCTAGTCAACGGAGGATTTTAAAAATCTTCTCTGATTTTCAAAAGCTAGGGGGTTATAAAATTAATGTAAACGAAACGGAAATTATTCTGGTTAACTGCACTATAGACACTTTAGCTCCGGAATTCAGGCGGATATATAACACGAATCCAAAAAGATATCTTGGAATATTTGTATCGGATAGTCTAGATGACCTTTTTGCACTACATTTTTTACCTTTATTAAAAAAGGTGGGCTCACTTTTAGACCGTTGGAATTTGTTACCCCTGTCTATTATAGGGCGGGCATCGCTAATTCGGATGTCGGTATTACCCCTTTTTAATTTCCTTTTTTGTGCAATTCCCTGCGCAATCCAGGCCTCTTATTTTAAAAAAGTAGAAGCTCTGATTTCTCATTTCCTATGGGCAAAAAAATCTCCTAGACTTGCACTGAGCACTTTGTATTTATCATCTACACAAGGAGGGCTGTCCCTCCCAAATATTAGAGAATATTATTTTGCGTCTTTTGCACATTATAGTCACAGGTTTTCTGTTTTAGATTTCCATGAGTCGGATGATTTTTTTATTAAAAGGATGCTGTTGGAATTGAAAATCTATGACCCAGTGAGAATCACTAAAGATCCAAAAAAAGTACGCTATAAATCCCTGCAGTGGATCTTTAAGGTGAAAACTCAGTTTTTTAAATTCTACGGATTACCTAATTTTAGCAGCAAGACAAATTTAATGAATTTTAGCTTGGGAGACGCTGGATGTATGGACAAATATATATTAACTATTTGGAAGGAGAATGGCTTTGAGAAAATTGAAGACTTCCTGTTGAGCAACAGATGGAAATCCTGGGATGAAATCAATAGTCAGTTAATCCATTCGCACTGCATGCTGAACTGGTCCTTTATCAGGATAAATCCAAAACTTAGAGAACTCCCTATAGGAAATCTATTCATGAAAGAAAATATTTCCACTATCCTTAACAACAAAACACAAAAGAAAATGAGTATTTGGATTAAAACACTAAGAGAAGGTAAAGATCAGGACCTTTACAGCAAGATTACTGAAAGATGGAAAAAGAGGGAAGATATTACAATTAATCAATAGGTATGGGACAAAATAAATAAATTTAATAAAACCATTTTTCGAGGAGCAAATTTTAAACGTATGCAATTCTTTAACAAATGGTTGATATATAGAACTCCGTCCTTTTTGCATAATATTTTCCCCCAAGTAGCCGACAAATGCTTCCAATGTGAAGGAAAAGGCACGTGGAAACACATTGTTTGGGAATGCCCCAAAATCCAGGTATTATGGAAGGAAATAGAAAAATATCTCTCAATTGTCCTTAAAACTAATATTGTACTGGATGAATTAATTTCCGTCCTAGGTTGCTCTTCTATTCATACCCAATATGATGAGTCCCTTTTTATAGCTTCTTTAATAGCTAAATCCCTTACATTACAGTCCTGGAAAACAGATCTTGTTCCATCCTTCCAAGCATGGAAGATAAAATTACTCCGAATCCAGGATAGGGAAAGAAAATACGCTCTAAGATCAGGGGCTCTGAAAAAATATGATACATTTTGGAGTGGGTTTGATCTTTAAATTTGCCTTGCTACTATTTAATCGGATTTAAAATTGGCTTATTAAGTTCGTTATGTATATGCACGATGCACTTTACAAATCTAGCTATGAAAAATTAACTGAGAATTCTCACAGGGAATTTAAAGGCTTTATATTGTTTCAATTCTAACAAAATCTTTTGAATATTAGTGAACGTTGATTACCTGCTTGCTCTTACACAATGTTGCACTTTATAATTTAAATGTTATAACGAAAAACTGTATGGTTGTTTTCAATATTCTTTGCTTTTAGATTGTATTAATTGGATTTCAAATATGTCATGTCTCTTGTACTGTATTGTTATATTTGAACTCTCAATAAAAAAAATTAAAAAAAATAAAAATAAAAAGAACAACCCTTAAGAGGTATGCATGACTTAGCAATCAGAGCACAAATATATCTGAACAATGCATGGCTCAGCAGTCTGTCTGAAAAAACCCTTAAAAGGCATGCAAAACTCAGCAATTAGAGCAGAAATAAATCTGAAGAATGCATGGCTCAGCAGTGTCCACTATCACACTGTTGCGACACATGCAGGCAGGAGGACTCTAGCATCACAAATATACTCTATGTAGGAAGAATGAGAGGCGATTTCTGTCCGTGCACGCACACACTTATGCTGGGCAAAGGACGTGCACGGCTCGTCTGTGTGCACACAACTGCGGTGTAGAGGATACAAATATAGCAAGCATAGCTCAACAGTCTTGTGCACAACTGCGCTGTACTGGATCCATACAAGATGTATGTGGGGGTGTTGTGTGTGTGTGTGTGTGTGTGTGTGACTAGCACACGGGTTGAAAGCAGGATGGCGCAACAGTGTGCACAATTGTACTGTATTGTAGTGCACAACTGCACTGTACAGCAAACCAAGTAGGAGTTAATAGTGTGCAGAACTGCACCATATAGGAAGCATGCAAGGCGTAACTGTTTATACTCCGCAGCACAGCACACTATATAAAGCATGTATGGTACTAAAGTGTGTGTATAATTGTACTGTGTAAAAAGAAAGCATGGCTCAGCAGTATGCAAAAATTATTTTCACACTAAGCATTTAAGACCTAACACTATGCTCAACTGCACCTTAAACGAAGCTTGCAAGGCAAGAGAGATTGCTGCACGGTTGGCTATAGGATGCATTGAGGGCACAGCTCAGCAGTGTGCACAACTGCACAGTATCATAAGAATACCTGGTTAAGAAAGGCGCATCAGAAGGCGTGCACAATTGTGCCATATAGAAATTATTCACGGCTCATCAGTGTGGGCACAATTGAAACGAAGATGAAGCACGCGTGGTTCAGCAGTGTGCACAACTACTCAATATACGAAGCATGTTTGGCTCAGCAGTGATTGCCCCATTATAGTGCGTAGAAGTATGCAAGTTCAGCCGTGAGCGTCTGACTGGAAGCATGCAATGCTCAGCAGAGAGGTTACAATAGTGGTGTATAGGGATGCATGGCTCGCCACGGCGCTAAATTGCACTCAAGGAACCATGTATTGCTCAGCAGTGTGTACTACAGCAAAGTAAAGTGAGCATGCAAGGTACTGCAGTGTGCACAAGGGTACAGTAAATGAAATGAGCTTGACTTTTATAACAAATAATCAAACAAATATTGAGAGAACACACGGTTTAGTAATGCATGCATGATTAAGTAGCTCCTGCTGGTTATAGCAGAAGTGTCACAGCCAACCGTGTGTGACTACCCAGATCCTAGATGCCTAGGAAACATGCACTGCTCAGTACTTCATTTCGTTCCTGTGTGTCTCAGCACAAAGATTAGGTGTGGGATGCTAACCTCTGTTTTTTGTGGGAGGTGCATGCACCGCTATGTGGCCCACGTTGTCGGTTCGGTTGCTAGAAAGCATACACTGCACTCCTGTCAGTTCGCTGACCCTGTCCACGCAGGGATTTACTTTGCACTCGGACAGCGGATCTAACAGAGCAGAGAGGTCACTGCAAGCCCTAAAAGCAGCAAGCACCTTTCACCTCTGTTCACATGCACCACAAACAAGTACTTCCCAATAAGCACATGGCTATTGAGAGTGCCAGCCCCAGTGCCCTATCCGTGCTCTGGCATAAGCACATGCAGACCCAGATGCAAAGTGCAACAATTACCTGGGGGCTCCCATGCAGCTCAGCATGTAGAGGGGGCCCAGGGGCTGAAGCATGGCTGAAGCGGGGCTGTCCGCTGATCATGGAGGAGAGCGCTGCAAGGTGCTGCAGCGAGACGGTCATGCTGCTAAATCTTTTTCTTTTTAATTATTTAAAGACTAATCAATGGATTTGCACCAAATTACAAAATGAGAACTTTCTGGAACAAGCTCTAGCTTGCTGCCAAATTTGGTGTAATATTGTTCAGCGGTCCGGGCTGTGGTCATTTCTAAAACCTTATGGGAAATTGCATGGGGAAAAGGCAATTTGGGACCATCCTTTTTCTCGGCCTCTACTGATGAATGACCCCAAAGCTTTCCAGACAGCAGCTGAATTGAATAGTAAACTAGCTTTAAAACTTTTGTAGACTCGTCAAATGAAGCCAAAGTTATTAGCAAAACAATAAATAATTTCTACGGAAACTAGGTCCTAACTATAACTACCTACTGGTGACAGCTAGTGTTTTATATATACATACATTGTGCGCATTGTCTCGCACACGGGGGTCCGGCGACACATAGAAGGGATCTAACCTGCAGTGACTAAGGTGTGTTAGGTATTTACATATACGCCACGCAGTTTATGCAATACACATGGCCTATACTGCATTAAAGAAACGCGAAGCACCGGCTCATAGAATCTTTAAATCGAAGTCAGCTGTGAGACGAGACGGCGTCGCCGATGTAAGTAATGCCGAAGGCCCAACCGGCACTTTGAAAAAACGAGGAATTGCACTGGAAAAAATTAGGAAAAGGGAAATCAGTCAATGGTGGGAAGCCACATCACTTCAAAATTACCTGGATGTAAACAGAATAACGAGAGACCTGAGAAACTTTATAATCCCCACAATGGCAAATCCTAGACCTGAGCTACTGAAGGATTAGACAGAAAATACTTAGAATCCAGATCAAGAGTGCATGGATAGAGCATACGGATTTAACAACTAAAATCAAGGGCATAATCAATGAATTTGAGAAAGAAATAGATCAGGAAGGCATTAAGAAAATACTTAAGCCAATTGAAGAACACCTCAAGACCCATGAAAAGGATGTAATAGAGCGCAAACAACGTAAATTCCTTTGAGATGAACTGATTACGCAGCAGTAAGGATTGTGATATTTGCCCAAAACTTTGATAAAGCCCACCAACAAATTGCTAAAGATAGCAATGGAGCAGAGACAAATAGTTTCTTACCTGTCGGTGAAGTTTTGCAGCTTGAAGATCTTTCTGGATTCACTATGCTGTGCATTATTCCGCGGTCTAGTGGTTGGGTCCGGCATCGTAGTCTTTTCTTTCTTCTTTTTTTTTTTTCGTAGCCCAGGTGGGAGTCGACGTCCCACCTTTTGGTGTACTTCCTGTGATGTCGGCATGCTTCCTGCGGAAGCTCCCACCTTTGGGCGCCATCTTCGGATTCTTATTTCTTGTATTTGTGTTCTGCTTGTGAATCCTTTGGCAATGTTTTCTAGTTTTTCCTCCAAGTAAAGGATTTTTTCCGCTTTGTCTATTTAGGTGTCTGTTTGTATATTGTCCTTTTTATTTCCACCTTCTTCTCCTGCCTCATCTTTCTGGCGGAGGTGGGTGGTGAATCCAGAAAGATCTTCAAGCTGCAAAACTACACCGACAGGTAAGAAACTATTCATTTTGCCGAGTGAATCTTTCTGGATTCACTATGCTGTGCATAGGCTTTGTAGCGGTTTGTTATGTTTGTGGCGGCTGCGTGGAAGATGAGCATTTGTTGTTGAATATATGTTTAAGCACCTTCTGTCCAACTTGTGCTTCATTGTTCATTTGTATATCCACACAGTAGTGCTTAGTGAACGTGTGCACTGAAGCCCATGTTGCCGCCAGGCATATGTCTTGAATGGGTGTGTTATCCAGGAAGGCTATTGTTGCTCCCTTCTTCCTGGTAGAGTGGGCTTGTGCCCCCTCTGCTAGTTCTTGGCCTGCCTGTATGTGGCAGAATAGTATAATTTCTGCGATCCATCGTGCGATGGTTCCCTTTGTTACTGGTCTACCCAGGAAACTGCTTGTAAAGGACACAAATAACTGATTTGTTTTCCTGTGCTCCTTAGTTCTTTCCATGTAATGCATTACTGCTCTTCTAGCATCCAGAGTGTGCAGTGCCTCTCTGCGCTTGTGGACAGTTTCTGAAAGAAGCTTGGTATTTATACTGTTTGGTTCATGTGGAACCTAGACACCACCTTTGGCATAAAGTGTGGGTCAGTTCTCATTACCACCCTCTTATTGTGTATTTGAATGTAGGATTCCTGCAGTGTCAACGCTTGCAGTTCGCTTACCCTGCGCAGCGAGGTGATAGCCACCAGAAAGGTTGTCTTCAATGCCAGCATTTGTAGGGAGGCCTTATGGATGGGTTCAAAGGGCACTTTCACAAGCTCTGTTAGGACTAAATTAAGGTTCCATGCCGGTAGCGGCATCCTCTTAGGTAGTGCAATCCTTTTTGCCCCTTCCAGGAATCTCTTTACTACTTGTGATTTAAAGAAGCTATTTCTTATCTCCCCTCTTGTGTAGGCTACTATCGCTGCTAGGTGTACTCTTAGCGAGGAAGAACTTAGTTTTGCTTTCAGCAGGTGCGTGAGGTATCTTAGCACTGTTGATTCCCTTATCTTTTTGTGTAGTTTCTTCTTGATGCACCATTGTGTGAACCTCTTCCATTTTGCCACATAGCACCTTCGTGTGGTAGGTCTCCTTGCCTCTCGTAGCACCCGCAGGGTGCTCTCAGGTAACGTTAGGTGTGCAAACTCTATGTCTTCAGGAGCCATGCCGCTAGGCTGAGGCTCTCTGGCTCTGGGTTCAGTACTTCTCCGGTTTGCATGTAGAGTAAGTCTTTTCTTTTCCCGAACTTGCGGGGTGGTCCCTGTGCCATTTCCATTATTTGTGAGTACCAGGTCTGCCTTGGCCACTGTGGTGCCACCATGATCAGTGACATGTTGCTGGTTCTGCAATTGTTGAGTACCCTGTGTATCAGTGGTATCGGGGGAAAAGCGTAGGCAAATGTTTTCGACCAGCTTATCCATAGGGCAGTCCCCTGGGATCGTTCCCCTGGTTACCTGGATGCGAAGTGTCGGTATTGGGCATTCTCGTGTGTTGCAAATAGGTCTAAGGTCGGTGTTCCCCATCTCCTGAATAGCCTTTGCGTTTCCTGTGCATTGAGCTTCCACTCGTGGGATGCTGAAGTCTGTCTGCTGAGCCAGTCTGCTTCCACATTGTCCTTCCCTGGTAGGCTTATGGCTAGCAGGTCTATTTTGAGTGATATGGCCCATCTCCATATTTCCTGCGCTAGGTTGGATAGTGCGACGGATTGTGTTCCTCCCTGTTTGTGATGTAGAACATCTTGGTTGTGTTATCTGTTTATATCAACACTCTCTGGTTGTACAGTTGTTTCTGGAATGCCTTTAGGGCGAGGAACACGGTCTTCAGTTCCAGGTAGTTGATGTGTCTGACCGCATCTGCTGGAGTCCACAGACCCCTCACTTTGAGTTTGTTCATGTGTGCTCCCCATCCCATCTGGGATGCGTCTGTGGTGATGGTCACTGTTGGGGTTTGTGGTGTTAAAGGCTTCCCTTTTGTTATGGTCTCCCTGTTCCACCACATACTCTCCTCCTGGGATGTATGATGTTACAACGCATACTTTTACAACGCCTACCTTTACATCGCAAGTTTTACAACGCATACCATTACAACGCATAATGCTTTTAGGCGCTGGATAGTGAATAGTTTAATTTACTATTCCAACTCCAGTCCCCGTGGATAGTAGGGAAGGTGTTGGATAGTACATTAAACCTATTCCCTATCCTAGAGCGCCCCCCAGCGCTATGCGTTGTAATGGTTTGCGTTGTAAAAGTTGCGTTGTAAAGGTTGTATACCCTCCTCCTGCACTGCGTGCGTTACAACCACTAGATCTTCCCAACTTCCTGTAGCTTGTGACCATTGTTGTTGGACTCATGTGGAGCTGAATATTGGGGACCAGGTGTATGCAGGACGCCATCATCCCCATGATCTTGCTCGCTGTCCTCACTGTCAGAGCTCGCCCCTTCTGGTAGTGGCGTGTCTCCTTCAGCAGAGCCAGTGTTCTCTTGTCACTGGGGAACACCTTGTGCTGTATGGTGTTGATCTGTGCCCCCAGGAAGATCTTCACTTGCTCTGGTTTCATTGAGGATTTCCCCCAGTGTATGGAGAAACCCAGGTCTGTCAGTGTTTCTGTGACCCGCTGTGCGTGTTCCTTGCATGTCCAGTGTGAACTTGCTTTTATTAGCCAGTCGTCGAGGTAAGGGTATACATGAACCCCTGCCCTGCGCAGGTACGCTGCCACGGCTGCGAGACATTTGGTGAACACCCTTGGTGCGGACCTTAGTCCGAAGGCTAGGGCTGTGAACTGGTAGTGTTCTTTGTTGATGGTAAATCTTAGTAGATGTTTGTGCTGCCTGTTCATGGGAATCTGCAGGTAGGCATCTTTGAGGTCTATGGTGGACATGAATTCTCCGTCCCTTATCTGAGGAATGACCTCTTGTAGGGATGTCATTTTGAATTTTTGTGTCTTTATGTATTTGTTTAGGAACCTTATGTGAAGGATGGGTCTTAGCGTTTCGTCCACCTTTGGAACTAGGAAATAGTTTGAGTACACTCCATTGTTCCTTTCTCTGAATGGAACTGGTTTGTTAGCCTCCTTTCGGAGGAGTTCTTGTGATTCCTCTAGGAGTAACGCTAGTTCTTTTCCTGAATGTGCCTTCCTTTTTGGTTTTCTGTTTGGGGGTTTCTTTTCCAGTTCAATGCAGTATCCAAACTGTTTGATGTTGAGTATCCATTTGTCTGTAGTTATCTTCTTCCACTCCCGGAAGAAGTGTCTTAGTCCGCCTCCTACTGGTGTTACATGTTCGTCGATGTTTGGTCCATGTAACCCCCTCTTGTTGACCTTGTTGCGCCTCACCCTCGGAGGGGTTGTGTGGGTGGGCACGCTTTGCGTGGCTGAGTCACTTTGAGGTGGGTTGTTTGCCCACTCTTCTTGTTTGCCCTCATCAATTCGCCCTCCCACGAAAGGACTGGCCCTGAAGTTGGTACTGCCAGGCTTGCTTTTGCTGTCCCTGCTGTGATTGATTGCCGCCTTGGTGTGCCTGCTGGAATGTCTGGTGAGATGTTCCTGGCTGGTTTCTTCCCCTTCCGTTTGGTCTCCGTGTCGGGGTACCCCTTCTCATCCCTTTGAATTGTAAGGCCCCCATGGACCTTGGAGTTTTATTTTCTTTGTTGAGCTGGGTGAATTTCTCATCCACCGGTGCCCCGAACAGTGTCTCTCCATTGAACGGGGTGCTCAGAATGTTGTTTTGTACTTCTGGCGTCGGGTCCTTCTCCTTCGAAGTCGAGCGGTCCTTTTTGGGGACGTGCTTCGACGACCTTGGCTTTTCGACGGTCTTCGCTGCCTGGGAGTCCTTTTCGAAGCATCCGCTGGGCTGTTTGTCCTTGGATGCAGCTGCGGCTGTCGAGATTTTCGGCGCCAGTGCTCCCTTCGAGGACTTAGACTCTGTTTTTCGAGAGCCTAACTCGGGCTTTCGAGAGCCTGTCGGGGTTTAGGGGTCCAATACAAAAGGGGATGATGGACGGAGCGTTTGAACAAATCAAACACTCACCCCCAGTCAACTGATCTGGGTTTAATCCATCACCATTCTTTAGTTCACTCAGCCACCCCAGTTCAGACATGGCTATATGCAAATCAGTCTGACCCTGTACCTCGTGGGAACAGTCCAGCCCGAACTGCCAAGTCATGTCTTCCCTGGACCGGAAACAAGCATCCTGGGACCGGTTTCGGATTCATAATCCTCATCAGCCAGGCTATCTTGAATCCAGTGGCCAAGTGAACAAGGGACTCACGTCTGAGCATACCCTGCCACACTTGGCCACTGGATTCAAGATAGCCTGGCTGATGAGGATTATGAATCCGAAACCGGTCCCAGGATGCTTGTTTCCGGTCCAGGGAAGACATGGCTTGGCAGTTCGGGCTGGACTGTTCCCATAAGGCACAGGGTCAGACTGATTTGCATATGGCCATGTCTGAACTGGGGTGGCTGAGTGAGCTAAAGAATGGTGATGGATTAAACCCAGATCAGTTGACTGGGGGTGAGTGTTTGATTTGCTCAAACGCTCCGTCCATCATCCCCTTTTGTATTGCTTTGTTCGCCCTAAGGATTTATTTATTTAAGTTTGTTAGGAAGGTGAAATTATACAAAATACATGCATTATGTCCAAACAGGGAAACAATTGATGTGACAACAACTACCAATTTTCCTCAGACTGCCCTTACAATACGAGACCTTGAGATATTACAAAGACTACACAGTTTAGAAGGAATAGAAGAGACCACAATCATATCTAGTAATTCCAATGACTCTCTAGATCCCACTAATATTGACTATATTAACAACATCCTTGATATCGACACAGGGGGTACTGAGGCAACGAATTTTAGAATGCCATCTAGATCCATACCCCAACTACCCCAAGACAATATTGACGTATTCTCAGACACAGTTGCAGAGGACATTTTGAAACTAAGAAGAGAACACTTGAAACAGAGTAACTTGAACAAGAGATAATGGAACACATTAACTGAGTTGCAGAAAGATCAGACAATAGTCATCAAACCCTCCGGCAAGGGGGGAAACATAGTGATAATGTGTAGAGAGAACTATGTAAAAGAGGGACACAGACAGGTGAGGAATAGCACCTGTTACGTTAGAACTGACAGGGAATATTTACAAAATGTAATTACACACTATAAAGAAAGACTACTGGAGTGACATGAACACCAACTACTCATTTGGGATGAACTACAGTTCCTATAAAATGAAACACCTACCAACTCCACACTCTACCAGTTACCAAAGGTACTTAAGCATGCACTAAACCCACCAGGTCGTCCCATTGTTTCCTCAAAAAATAGTATTTTTGAAAATACCTCAATCTATGTAGATCATTTTCTGGTGCCATATGTACAGAATTTGGATTCCTACATTAGAGATACGCAAGACTTCATCCAAAAATCCAATAATCTGTGTTGGGACAAGGAATGTTGGCTAGAGTGCTTAGACGTGGAAAGTCTGTACACTAGTATTAGGCATCCAGATGGAATGAATGCCTGTAAATACTTTCTCAGAATGAGAGATGCTAAGGTACTACAACACACACAGATGATCATGTAAATGATCGAAACTTGTCTGAAGGAGAACATTTTCCTCTTTGAAAATACATTCTATAAGCAAATACAAGGAACAGCCATGGGGACATGCTTCGCCCCCAACTATTCCAATCTTTTGGTGGGCTGGTGGGAGGAGCCCGTCCTATGGAATCAAGATCAGAATAGATTAATTGATCAAATAAGTGTGTGGCTCAGGTATATTGATGACGTCTTCCTCGTTTGGGAGGGGAGCGAGGAAGACCTTAAAATCTTTTTATCTGTCATCAATAACAAAATCAATCTGAGATTCACCATGAATTACAGCCAGGAAACAGTGGATTTCCTTGATATCAAAGTTTCACTCAAAAATGGCACACTCCAGGACTGATCTCTATAGGAAATAAACTGCTGGCAAATCGATCCTCCTTTCGGATCTATCATCCACCAAGCTACTGCTGGAGTATCCCCTATAGCAAGTTTTGTCAGAGCCCAAAAAAACAATAGCACCAATTAAGGCTATAGGAGAACCAAACAGGACAGATCGCCTTAGTGCCAGAAAGTATCCTATGAAAAGCCTATAAAAGCTAGCATAAGAGCTGATGAAAAATCGAGAGATGAACTTTTACAAGGAAAACCATACATATCAAGGGAACCTGACAAAGAACCGATTCGATTTATCACCAAGTTTACATGTCAGCCAAACAACTTATGCAAGATCTTAAAGAGTAGATGGGCCTTGAGAACGGAGATCGGCAAATACACCCAACATCACTTTTAAGAGAAATGTTTCCATAAAAGACGTTAGTACACAGCCATCTCACAAGTAACAGATAAACTTGGTTGCAACAGAGTTGAGGTTTCAGAAAATGCGGTCACTGCAAAGCTTGCAAATTGAGCCCTAACATCTATGAGATTACCCTAGACAGGATTAGGAAGAAATACTGTATCACTAAACCAATCACATGTGAAACAGACTATGTAATATATGTAATCATCTGCCCATGTGACAGATGGTATACTGGGTCGACTACCTTTCCCATACAAAAGCGTATACTCGAACATTGGCGTGCCATCACAAATGCAGACATGAGCTACAGCACAGCACGACACTTCTGGGAACACCATGATGGAGACTGGACCAAAGCCAGATTGTTTGGCATCAATACTGTTTTAAAACACCCTAGGGGTGGCAACAGAACTACTGCAGTACGCAGAATGAAATCTAGGTACATATTAGAAGCAGGAAGTCTCGCTCCACAAGGTATGAACAAGGGCGAAGAGCTTTACACAAACTTGTAAATTAGAAGCTCCTATGTGTAACTCATTTTTCTTTTCTTTTGATGATATTTCTAACTGTCACAAATGTATATATTTCTTTCTGAGGACATATCACATTCATCATCGATATTATTTTCTCCTCTTATAATGGTTTTCCAAGATGAAACACAAAGAAGACTGTACTTAGTTTGTACTCACGTTACGCTGGTATACTAAATTGTTCTTTTTCTCACTTATAAATATTTGGAAGCTTCCATGCACATCTGCTGGTAGCGTTAAGGAGACTATAGAAGGCGACCCCCATGTGGCAACACCTTTTTTTATTGACTGAGGTGGAAGTACGATTTAGTTTTATTTGGGTACTATACCCTTAAGCACAGCAGCATTTGTTTGTCAATTTTGAATTAGTGCACTAGACTCTAACAAGAAATTGTTTATCAAAATAAAAATATAATTCAGAAATAAGCCAAACATTGCTGAACAGCTGTCATAGAAACTGTACTATACCTAATATATGTTGGCTGAAGTCAATATTATTGGTAAAACTTAGTTTACAAAATAAAAGCTTTTGTTCGCCATTGATAAATTTTTTGTTGACAAAGAGTTGAGGAGGAATGACAGAATGTGAAGTATTTTGTTTATGTTTACTTGAACGCGTTTTTGCACGTTGTATAAATGCAATGAACATAGAGAAAAATGGGTTATGTGAAAAAGTTCGTCAGATCGAAACGCGCCAGTTTCGTTTAACAAATAAATACCAGTGGTAAAATACTACTGCGTTGGTGTGGCTGTTTTCTCAGGAGTGACAGGCAAGGCGGAATACATGTGGAGTATACATATATATATTCACTGAAAAAACTACAGGTTACAGGGACGTTAGAGTTAGGTTCAGATTTCACTGGGTCAAAACATAGAAATTCAACTGGTATAGTTACCTGAGCTAACTATAACTTATGCCTCTGCAATGCACTGCTTATGACCTCACATATTGCATCACTCATGACATGGTCAGTGACATCGCTAATGACAACATCCACAGAACCACTCACACACCGACTCCTACCCCATAGAACCTGTCATACACCCAATCCCAGCCCCACATAACCCCTCACATACCCATTCACAGACCCATACCAATACTCACACAACCAATGACTCATCCAAAGAGCCACTTACAAATCCACTCACTTACACAGCCACTTACATACCCACTAACTCACCCATACTGAGGTTCTGGACTTTCTAGAGTCCAGAGGTGTCAGGGAAACAACACCCAAAAGACCCCTGAGTTCCTTCCTGTCTCGGTGCACAAATAAACAGAGACACAGGCTTCTCGATGGTGGCGTCAGAGACCAAGGTTTATTTACTGCAGGGATACAGAAGGCACAGGAACCACACAAAGGCAGATTCTAGGAGACTGTTCGAATTGTACAAAGTGCGTCGCTCCTTATATACATGGAAAATGACTTTAGGCAATATTGTTAAAATATCTTCCATGCCTAGCCCGGTATCCCAAACAAAACAATAAACATATACCAACGATAATTATTTGCAAGTTTCCAGTGTTCGGTCAAGTCTTCATGTCAGTTTTCTATTCATAGATCGATCCGCCTCATCGTAAAAAATGTTTCCTCCCCATAGTAAAAGCCCGGAAGGAAAGGAGCAGAGCCAGGTGTAGAAGATAGAAAAGCAGGATAAGAGATGCTTGTGGGTCATAAAACGGGCACGGCTACTGTCTTCGGCCTCCTAATCGTGATCAGGCCAACAAACACGAGAACCAGTATAACAGGACTGGCTTCAGGCAAGGGAGGCAGCTTCTGCCAAGTCACGCAGCATCAGCCTTCCTGAACTAAAGCCTATGTGTCCCTAACAAGGTGATTCAGCTGGGGTCAACATTCGTCCATTGACTATGTGAGGGCAAGAGACAAAATGGACGCCGTATCTAAAATGGATGGCGTGTGTGTTCAACAGAATGCCCTATTTCTCAGTGTATCCGTGCTAGTAGCACAGCGAAAACACTGCCACATACACAATGGATTATTTACGGTTCACTGGTACCAAAATCGTGTCAGTACTACGATACCGAAAACACGGGTTCGGATCGCTACAGAACCTCAGACCGTCCTTTTGCACTTACGTAGGCAATAACTCACTCTATGTCAGAGTCTATCTCTATATTCATTAAGTCACTGATATGGTGCTGGAGCATCATTCTATCTCGTAACGTCTCTCCCGAAACAGGCGGCCTTCTTATGCATGTTGCGGCACAGGGGCCACATAAGGCAGGACCACACTGAACAACGAGACAGCATGAGAATAGGAACACCAACACAACACCAATGACCATCAGAACCTTCCATCCCCATGCAGATAACAGATTCCAAAGCCATCCCATCAGCGACCAATCACCTTTATCTACGTGAATAGAGTCAGCGATCTTGTGTAACTTAGAAATGGCCTTGTACACTGTTGGAGCATTATTAGGAATAAAAACACAGCAACTCGATTGGATCATCTTACATACTCCACCTCGATCTGCAAGTATTACGTAAAGAACCATACGGTTCTGCAACGTCATGAGGCGATCCGCCAGGAGCTCAGCTGTCAGGTTACTAAGGGCACCGGCAGTTTCAGTAATAGTGGATTCAACTACCCGTGTTAGTTGACGCAAGTTCCTACTATTGGCCATGGGCCCCCAGAACGGAAGGAAACCCTTAATAAAATCTCCTGCTTCTTGGCCAGCAGTATCTTCTTTGTCGAAGACACCTCTCACAACTCTAGTCTTGTGATAATCCGGTGCAGCAGTGTATGTCGGAGGTAACAGTCGGGCAATATAACAGGAGCCTGAAAAGTCAGCCGGCAGCCATGTATATGCTCTGTCTTGGCAGACAAAATAGGTACCCTTAGCAGCTAAGAATGCAGGGGAAAACTGTGCTGGAAAAACGTACGTTTCAGTACAGTCACTCTTCCCTAGCCGAGCTCTCGGGTTCCTCCCATTCCCTTGCAAACAGACTTGACCTTGGTGGGGTACGACCCAAATCGGAGTCGAGCTCTTATGCTTGTTCTCACCCAAACTAATGCCATACTCCGTAGCATTCCAACCCATATAAACTCGCAACTCATCCTTGGGAATAAACGGAGTGTCATTGACATCACTAACCATGTCAGTAATTCCCTTTACCAAGGCTATATTAGCAGAGTTATACCTAGTGGAACGCGGAGGTCGCGGGGGATAGGTCTCAAGAGCATAAACGAACATGATCTGAAATGCCCAAAATGATCCATTATAACTAAAGGGCAGAACCAGATAGGGGATACCCTTGTCCATGGTATGTGGTATCAGACCGCACACCCAGCAGTTCGTTGTATTTACTACCAGTTGGTGTTGGTGCAAGAGCTGAATGAAAGTGTTATTTATAAACTCAGAGCGTCGAGCTTGCTCATGTGCAGGAAAAGGGTGAAAAGAATGAAGAGAAACAATAGTCGGAGAAACAGAAACATTGGGAGGTACTGTAGGTGTAACCGGTGCAAAAATTAACTGGATACCGAAAACAATTCCGCCCAACCAAAGTTATTAAAACAGTCAAAAATGTCAGAGCACATTGCATTATGAAACATTTGCTATGCAGAATTTTATACAATTTTGTCTTGCGAGTATTGATAACGTTAACTCGTCGCAGTTCAGGAAGCTCCATCTTCTACAGCCGTTCGCAATCGGATGATTTGTACCTGTTAAAAAATGCCTCTGTCTACCCTGGGAGTTCCCAAAATAAACAGAAGAAACCGACCTTGTGTCTGGTCCCCTGCAAGTTAAACTAGGCACACGTTACGACCCTACGGCAACCCAGATGGCAAGGTAAAGAAAACAAAAAATTCATGAGCAAAACTTCCTGACTGAAAAGAATATGGTAAGATCAATCAGTTTTCAAATAGACAAGTACTTATGCAATGTTATTGGTTCATAGAATGAGAACGCAAGTTGTAACGGAATTTTTCAGGTTGTGGCAAATGTTCACTTTGTGCAGTGCTCTGTTCAGGGTTCAAAGAAACAGTTCCTGGTGCGGTGTCAGAGTTCTGTGTTTCAGTTTGTCTGTCCGTTGTATACTCTGCATCGCTGAAAGGGACAAGCCTAGGAACAGGTTCGGTCTCGGAAACACCAATTCCCTGTCTAACCCAACTGTCATAGGGGAGTGGGAGAGGCACACGCTTCGTATGGGTAGCGTGCACCCAATTTTTCCTGCCGGCTAGGCGTACAGCAGTTTTTGTGGCCAGGAGCACTTGAAAAGGACCAACAAATCTTGGCTGAAGGTTTCGGGTTCGTCCAAAATTCCTTACGAGAACTAAGTCCCCGGGTTTCAGTGCGTGTCCTGGACCCTCTGGCGGCTTAGGCAAGGTTTCAAATACCTGTTGATGAATAAGACTCAATTTAGCAGTCAGGTCAAAAAGGTAATCAATCAACATTGGATATTCGATCCGATTGAATTCCTTGGGCCTCGGAACTCCCCAAACATTAGCAGGGCGACCAAACACAATCTCATATGGGCTAAGCCCTACTCGAGAGTATACAGTCGCTCTGGTAGACAGTAAGGCCAAAGGCAGTGCATCTGGCCAAGATAAACCAGTGGAAGCTTGGATTTTAGCAAGTTTCAGCTTCAAGGTACCATTGTACCCCTCAACCAAACCTGCTGACTGTGGATGATTCGCACTGTGGAATTTTTGCTTAAAATCCCAAACCTGCACACACACTTTGCATAACTTTCCCTATGAACTCACTTCCATTGTCCGACCATACAATCCGTGGCATGCCGTACCTAGGGAAATATTCTTTGAGGAGGATTTTGGCAGTGGACAGGGCAGTGTATCCTTTAACGGATAAGCTTCAATCCATCTCGAAAATGCACAGACTACCACTAGGACATATTTGAGGTTGTTACACCTGTCCATGTGGATAAAATCTAACTGGATCACTTCAAAGGGACAAGAAGGGGGAGCAAAATGACCAGCTGGGGTTGGGGTTCCCTTGCCAGGATTATGCATCAGGCATACCATGCAATTTTTCACCACTATCTCCGCACACTTAGCAATCCCATCATTCTTCCATACGGAAGCTAACATCTTACTGATACCTTTCGTACTGATGTGCGCTATTCCATGAGCCATCGTAACCACCTCAAGTACATACGCATCAGGCAACATCCATCGCTGATGCTCTGACAAATCAATCCAACATCCATTCGAATCCAATTTACCCATTTTCTCCTTCCATGCATTCCTCTCACTTTCAGTAGCTTCATTCTGGATTGCCTTTACACTTTCAATCGTATTCTCGTACATCCCTGATTCAGCAATCCATCTTGCAGACATTGCAACATACATTCGACTCATCATATTCTTGGCCGTCTCCTTAGCGACCTCATCTGCGAACGCATTCCCACGACCAACGTCATCCGTAACCTTTCGATGGGCACTGCATTTCACAATCGCAACTTCCTTTGGTAAGGTCAGAGATTCCAACAGGTCATTGACTAATTGTCCATGTTGGATCTTAGTCCCATGGGACGTAAAGAAACCTCTTTCCTTCCACAAACGACCGAAACTGTGTGCTACGCCGAAGGCATATTGACTATCAGTAAACACATTCACTCTCTTTCCCTCAGGTAAAACACACGCTCTCGTCAATGCAATTAATTCTGCAGCTTGGGCAGAATTCTGACTCACTCTTGCAGTCTCAACAATCGTGCTCAAAGTCGTAACTGCGTACGCACTAGTCACATCACCATTCTGGAGTTTAAAACAAGATCCGTCCACATACAAAATACCATCTGGATCTAGTAATGGAGTATCTTTTAAATCAATCCCTCCTTTTGTCTCTTCCTCAGTTCTGAAGCAACAATCATGGGGTTCCAAATCACTCGACTCCTGAGTAGTCGGCAACAGTGTTGCTGGATTCAATATGCTGCATCGCTTAATCTGAATGTGACTTGCCAAAAGCGTCAGCTCATAGCCTGATAGTCTAGCACTGGTGAGGTGCTGAGTTTTCGTTCGATTCATGAGTGTATCCACGGCATGTGGAACCATGACTACTAACATATTGTTCATGACCAATCCAGCAGACTGTCGAATGGACACTGCAGCTGCTGCTGTAGCTCTCAAACAACTTGGCAATGCTCTGGCTACCGGATCTAATGTCGATGAGAAATACGCACAAGGTCGTTGCTTGTCACCGAATTGTTGTGTCAAAACACTCAACGCGCAACCCTCTCTTTCGTGGACATATAGTGTAAACGGCTTACTATAGTCAGGAGTACCCAACACAGGAACTGAACACAACGCATCACACAAATCAGAGAAGCTCTGCTGACATTCATCAGACCATGGCAAAGGACTCGGAACACCTTTTCCAGTCAGAGCCACCAATGGTTTTGCCATAAGAGAAAAATTTGGGATCCATTGTCTGCAATATGACGTAATACCCAAAAACGCACGCACTTCTCTCTGTGTGCTTGGTACAGTCATCTGCGAAGTTGCTTTAATTCTCTCTGGGGTCAACCTTCTTCCCTCTTTTGACAAAAGATGACCTAAATAGGTCACTTCTTGGCAACAATATTGCAGTTTAGAAGGTGACACCTTGTGATGTAAGTCTGATAAATGATGCAGCAAAGAAATTGTAGCTGTTTTGCACGTTTCCTCGTCATCAGCAGCCACTAAGAGATCGTCTACATATTGGATAAGAGCAGCACCAGGAGGAAGTACAAAAGTATCTAAATGACTTTTTAATGCTTGGCTGTAAATCGAAGGGCTCTCACAATAGCCTTGTGGAGCTCGTTTGAATCTGAAGCTACGACCACCTAAGGAGAAACCAAAAATATCCCTACTGTCTTCGGCTATCGGAATGCTGAAGAAGGCATTCTTCAAGTCAATCACTGAAAACCACGTAGCTGAAGCAGGAATTAATGTCAGTAATGCAGTGATATCCGGGACCACAGGAAATTGCGGAACCACAATTTTATTAACCTCTCTAAGGTCAATCACTAATCTGTAGACTGGAGGTTTGGAAGGATCAGTGCGTTTCAAAATCGGCAAAACAGGACTGTTGCATACATTTCATCTAGTTTCTTCTATCACATCTTTCTGTATCAAGTCCTGCACGATCAGTAAAAGCGCACATTCACCTTAATTTGAAATCCGATACTGTGGGATTCGTGGAAATCTAACATTCGCCTTCAAACTCACCACATAAGGAGGAATTTCCAAAAGCCCTACATCGTTAGGACCAGTTGCCCAAAGAGTATCAGGGAGAGAACGCAGCTCCGGTGGGAGCTTATCCATTGACAAATACATTGGAGAGATCACTCTCTTACCCAACGTGAGCTGTACTCCTGAAGGAGAGCAGTACAATGTCGCATGCAGGCGTTTTAACAGATCTAGACCAAGCAGATTCTCATTACAACCAGTCGTTGGAATAAGGGGTGCTTTTAGATGACATGGTCCAACAGAAATGGACAAAGGACCAGAAACAGGGTTGTGAACAGGGGCGCCTGAGAATCCTACCGAAATGTTGGTTAAGCCAGAAAAAGGTGCACCAGGGAGTTTCGCATGCATAATTGAACTTTTTGCCGCACCAGTATCCAACAGAAACGGTTCAATCACACCTGATGTAGCTACTGCGACATAAGGTCCACTCTGATCGACTGGAACTGATACTACTCCCTCTCTTTGCCTATGGCTGACCTAGTACTCACTTTGCTGTACTTCTCCATTACCCTCATAATAATCTTCAACATGGTATTGTTGAGATCTACCCGATGGCACATTCTGCTGATCAAAATAATTAGAGGAACGATCAGTCTGTGGAGGCACAGCACCGCGTCCTCTGCCTCTAGGAGCTTGCATGAAACTACCACGGCCTCTCGGAGCGGGGACACCACTAGTTTGTGGATGCAGAACTGGACACTCATTCTTATAATGACCCTCCTTTTTACAATAGGCACACTGATTCCATCCTAACTGTTGTCGTGGAATACCATAATCAAACCTTTGGGACATTCCTTGCTGGAACTGTGGCTGTTGCTGAAACTGGGGTCGCTGCTATGAATCTGACTGATTTGAGCGAGGCGGATACGCCTGTTGCAAAAGAACTTTAGTTTTCAAGTCTTTCGTCTTCTTCTCTGACTTTTCCTTCTCTTCTTTTTCTCTATTTTCGTAATACTGAGCAGTTGCAAGTATCTGTGCTGTCGTCAATACCGCCCATGCACTCTCAGAATCCTTAAACTTATTACTTAATTCAGGCAATAAATTAAACACAAACTTGTCGACAAACAATCTCTGGCCTCCCTCAGTACTCATATCTTGACCACTGTGGTCTACGAAAGTCTCTTCAAATCTGGTGAAGAAATCAGAGACACTTTCATCCTTCTTTTGCTTGCATGCTGATAATTTATCCCAGTTGACACGTATCGCCGGCATCAGAGTTTTCATCAGATTGATTATTCTGCCAGGCAAAGCAGCGATCAGGGGCTCAGTTTTAGCACCACCAATTTGTTGTGCATCTGCCGCTACAATAGCTGGCCAATCACCTCCTAAGGCAATTTGATGATCCTCATGGCGAATTTTGGCCCAAATAGGCTGTGGCACTACATTGCCGAAAAGCATCTCAATGTCTGCCAAATTCATGACACAAGCTTGAACTGTCTGGGTCAACTCTTTATAATAACCAGCAGGATTCTTACGCGGGTCTGGCAATGTCTGTTTTACTGCTAAAACTTCAGCCCGTTTCCACGGAATGTGTATCCACACTCTCTGAAACTGTGCTGGAGCTGCTTGAATACCAAGATTCGCATTAGTTTGAACTGCTTCGCGCCATAACGGCGGAACTTCCCTCATCGGATACTGACCTCGCTTCTTCCTAGTAATCGGAGAACCATCTGAGTCCCTTGGTGATCGAAGAGGAGAATCAGACCTGTATGCTAAAATCAGTTCTATCGCTTCCTTTACGTCCGGACCCACTATCATTCCTGCAGCGAATCTTTGCTGAGTATATATCAAATCAGCGGGAACTGAATCCAAGTAATCATCATCCCATTCCTCACGCAAAAGGGAACACATCACATCAAATACGTATCGCTGAGTTGGTTCATTCCATTGCATAAACGTATCCAACACCTTTTGTGCATCGTATTTCACAGTTTTCGAAACCCACCTAAGAGCTGTCGAACCTAACATTTCTCGTTCCTGGGGACCAGGAAGCTGACTACGTCTCTGTGTAGAGTCAGAAACGGGGGTCTTAATTAAAGACCTGTAAAAAGGGGTTAAAATATTAGTTACAGAGTCAGTTATTTTCCGACGAACAGAAAGCGGAGTCAGAATGTTTACAGAGGTCGGGGACAAGAAAGCTGGAGCAGATGAAATTGTAAGGGTAGGAGTAGTGGGCAAAGTAGTTTGCGAAACGACAGGCACAGGCGGAATAGGCAACCCAGGAAGAGGGGGTGCTGGAGGAACATTAACCACAGGAAGGACAGGAGCTTGGGTCAAAAGAGGAGGAACAACTATTCCAGGCTGACCAACAGCCGGTTGTACAACAGGTGGCAACTGTGGTGCCGTAACACCCTGTGCATACGGTGGAGGTGATCTCAAAAGATAAGACAACAGGGGATCCTTTTCGGGGTCCTCTGCTGGCTTAGCAGGACACGATGGCAAGGCAGGGTAGCACTTGTCAATCGCCAAATTATGCTCTCTATTCGCTACCTCTATTGCTTTTTCAGTCTCGTTGACATGCAACTGCCTAGCAGACTGCATTAAAGTCAAACCTTTCTCTTTCTGTTCCTTTTTCATTTTTCTTATTTCTCTCTGTCTGGCTTCCTTACGCCAAAAACGAAAAGAATCAAACATTGCCGGCCGGGCTTTCTTCTTAAATAATTTCTTTTCCAGGTTATCTAGAATTTCAGTTTCGAAGCTACCATGTGGTGGCCAACTAAGGACACCATCTTTCCTGGTGTATCGGACCCACACTTCATTGTAAGTGATAGGACCCACACCATGTTTACAGTAGAGCTCATACGTTGGAGTTCCAATCGGAGGAACCGGACACGAGTCCTCCAACCGGGAATCCCTGTTGCAACTTAACCAGGACAGGAAACAATTACTACGACTAGCCATTACAAACTAAGGACAATATTCTAACCAAATGTGCAAAGAACTTAGGCCTACCAAGAGCATCCAAATGAACCAATACCAAAAACCAAAGATTATCTTTGACAAGAGCAACCAGTGATAATCTACAAAAGCAACCAAGAGTATCCAAAACAAGCGTATCCAGAAAACAAAAGGATTATCCGTACAACAGCAACCAATGATAAATCCTTACAAGAGCAACCAAGAGCAACCAAGAGCAACCAAACTGGGTGCGACCCACTTAATACTTAACTGAAATGTCGAAGACGTCACCAAGGAGAACCCGTCTACGTCTCGCCGTACTAAGGTCTGCACCTGAGGTCCAAGACAGGGCGACAGTCAGGGCAGCGGTCCTCTGTAGCCGTCTGGGAACGGGAACCCTCGTGGAAGAGATCGTCGGGCCACTTTTACGACATGCAGGGATCGATGAAGCGAGGTACCTCCCTCTGGAATCTTCACACGAAGCTCCTCGAAATCTTCAGGCTTTGGACCGGTACCAGTTGACGTCGCCCCGTGTTGGGCGCCAAATGAGGTTCTGGACTTTCTAGAGTCCAGAGGTGTCAGGGAAATAACACCCAAAAGACCCCTGAGTTCCTTCCTGTCTCGGTGCACAAATAAACAGAGACACGGGCTTCTCGATGGTGGCGTCAGAGACCAAGGTTTATTTACTGCAGGGATACAGAAGTCACAGGAACCACACAAAGGCAGATTCTAGGAGACTGTTCGAATTGTACAAAGTGGGTCGCTCCTTATATACATGGAAAATGACTTTAGGCAACATTGTTAAAATATCTTCCATGCCTAGCCCGGTATCCCAAACAAAACAATAAACATATACCAACGATAATTATTTGCAAGTTTCCAGTATTCGATCAAGTCTTCATGTCAGTTTTCTATTCATAGATCGATCCGCCTCATCGTAAAAAATGTTTCCTCCCCATAGTAAAAGCCCGGAAGGAAAGGAGCAGAGCCAGGTGTTGAAGATAGAAAAGCAGGATAAGAGATGCTTGTGGGTCATAAAACGGGCACGGCTACTGTCTTCGGCCTCCTAATCGTGATCAGGCCAACGAACATGAGAACCAGTATAACAGGACTGGCTTCAGGCAAGGGAGGCAGCTTCTGCCAAGTCACGCAGCATCAGCCTTCCTGAACTAAAGCCTACGTGTCCCTAACAAGGTGATTCAGCTGGGGTCAACGTTCGTCCATTGACTATGTGAGGGCAAGAGACAAAATGGACGCCGTATCTAAAATGGATGCCGTGTGTGTTCAACAGAATGCCCTATTTCTCAGTGTATCCGTGCTAGTAGCACAGCGAAAACACTGCCACATACACAATGGATTATTTATGGTTCACTGGTACCAAAATCGTGTCAGTACTACGATACCGAAAACACGGGTTCGGATCGCTACAGAACCTCAATACAGCCACTCATACACCCACTCACTCACCAATACAACCACTCACATATACATACACACAGACACACACCCACTCCTACCCATAGAACCTCTCAGACACCCAATCCCAACCCCACATAACCCCTCACATACCCATTCACAGACCCATACCAGTACTCACACAACCAATGACTACTCCAAAGAGCGACTCACAAATCCACTTACTCACACAGCCACTTACATACCCACTAAGTCACTCATACAGCCACTCATGCACCCACTCAGTCACCAATACAACCACTCGCAATAACATACAGACAGATACTTCCACACCCACTCCTATCCCATAGAACCTCTCATACACCCAATCCCAACCCCACATAACCCCTCACATACCCATTCACAGACCCTTGCCAGCACTCACACAATCAGTGACTTATCCAAAGAGCCACTCACAAATCCACTCACGCAGATAGATACAGCACATTCCTGCCCTTTCGCTATCACGCAGTGCAGCTAGGTGACTTGCTGAGCTGCGCTGTGTGCCCCTAAGTGTAGTTAAGGAAGCGCAGTATGGACAGATTTATCACACTGAAGAGTAAAGAGCAGTGCAGCGTGCCCAGCGTTTCTCTTTTTTAATCGCCCCTCGGACTGTAGTAAAAAGTAATTCTATTTGCAGACCACAGATGGGCTCTAAACACCCTGCACAGAATAGTCAAAGGCAGAGCAGTCCGCACAGATGTCCTCTTTTATTTTAAATCCCCCTCACAGTGTAATAAAAAGCAGTGCAGTGTGTGGACATTAGCTTTCCTGTCAACAGCCCTCTCAGAGCAAGGAAAGGCAATGCAATATACAGATTTTCTCGGTTCTCAGAGATTATTAGTAAGCTGAGCACAAATTTCTCACAAAGTAGCAAAAAGTAGTGCCGTTTTCACAGGCATCTTCAAAGTGCAGTAAAAAGCAAAGCAATGTGCACCGATTTCTCACAGTGCAGGGGGCACAGACTACTCATAGTGCAGTACAATGCATGGTAGCAAGCACAGATCGCTCATAGTGCAAATAGCCGTGCAGCATGCACTGATTCCACAAAGTGCAGTATGATGCAGGGCAGTGTGCACAGATCGCTCATAGTGCAAATAGCCATGCAGCATGCACTGATTCCACACAGTGCAGTACGATGCAGGGCAGTGTGCACAGATTTCTTATAGTGCAGTAAAAAGTAGTACAGTGTGACAGGTTCCTTATAGTGCAGTAAGATGCAGTGCAAAGTGCACAGATTTCTCATAGTGGAGTATGATGCAGTGCAGTGTGACAGGTTTCTCATAGTGCAGTAAGATGAAGTGCAGTGTGACAGGTTTCTTATAGTGCAGTAAGATGCAGTGCAGTGTGACAGGTTTCTCATAGTGCAGTATGATGCAGTGCAGTGTGCACAGATTTCTCATAGTGGAGTATGATGCAGTGCAGTGTGACAGGTTTCTTATAGTGCAGTAAGATGCAGTGCAGTGTGCACAGATTTCTCATAGTGCAGTATGATGCAGTGCAGTGTGACAGGTTTCTCATAGTGCAGTAAGATGCAGTTCAGTGTGACAGGTTTCTCATAGTGCAGTAAGATGCAGTGCAGTGTGACAGGTTTCTTATAGTGCAGTATGATGCAGTGCAGTGTGCACAGATTTCTTATAGTGCAGTAAGATGCAGTGCAGTGTGACAGGTTTCTCATAGTGCAGTAAGATGCAGTGCAGTGTGCATAAATTCACCCTTAAACACACATAATGACCACAAAAGTCTCAAGTGCCTGAAGGAAAGCCCCTTCACCCTCCCAGAGGTCCCCAGGTAGAAGAACCCAGCTCAGTCCACCCCCTTCAGTGATTTCTCATAGTGGGGTAAGACAAAGTGCAGTGACACCGATTCCTTATAGTGCAGCAAGGTGCAGTGCAGTGTGCACAGATTTCACACAGTGGAGTTAGATACAGTGTAGGGCACTGACATAGACTGGTCATATTGCAATAAGATGCAGTGCACTTCACAGACTCCTCATAATGCAATCAGATGCAGTGCAGTGTGCACAGATTTCTCACAGTGCAGTAAATAGCATTGCAGTACTCCAAATTCCTCATAGTGCTGTAAGGTGCACTGTGGTGTGCACAGATTCCTCATAGTGCAGTAAGAGGCGGTGAAGCGTTCACAGGTTTCTCAGAGTGTACTACGTTACAGTGCAGTGTGAACAGACTTCTCAGAGTGGAATAAGACGCAGCACAGTGCGCACAGATTTCTCATAGAACACTAAACTGAAGTGCAGTGTGCATAGATTACTCATTGCAGTACAATGCAGTGCAGTGTGCACAGATGTCTCACAGTGCAGTGGCACACACTTCTCGTAGTGCTGTAAGATGCAGTACAGTGTGCACAATTTCCTCATAGTGCTGTAAGATGCAGTGACGTGTGCACAGATTTCTTATAGTAGTAAGATGCAGTGTGCACATATTTCTCACTGTAGTAAGGTGCAGTGCGCATATAATCCTCACAGTACAGTAAGAAACAATGCAGTGTGCATAGATTATTCATAGTGCAGTAAGATGCAGTGCAGCATGTACAGACTGCTCATAGTGCAGTATATACAGTGCAGCGTGCAGAGATTTCTTACAGTGTTGTATGATGCAGGGCTGCGTGGACAGATTTCTCACATTACAGTAAGATGCAGTGTAGAGTGCAAAGATTCTTCACAGTAGCACATATTCCTCATGCAGTAAAATGCAGTGCCGCATGCAGTGATTTCCATTGTGCAGAGGTAGGTTGTGCAGAGATTACTCATAGTGCCGTCAGATGCAGTGCAGCGTGCACAGATTCCTCACAGTGCAGTATGATGCAGTGCACAGATCCCCTCTTCAACAAAAAATTATGCCCACAAACACCCCCAGGGCAGGAATGAAAGCCCCCCAGGCCCCCCGGATAGAAGAGCCCAGCTCAGCCCCCGAGGCCCCCAGATAGAAGAGCCCAGCTCAGCCCCAGGGGCCCCAGATAGAAGGGGCCAGCTAAGCCCCAGGGGCCCTGGATAGAAGAGCCCAGTTCAGCCCCAGGAGCCCCGATAGAAGAGCCCAGCTCAGCCCCAGGGGACCCGGATAGAAGAGCTCGACTCAGTCCCAGGGCCCCCGATAGAAAAGCCCAGCTCAGCCCCAGAGGCCCCAGAAAGAAGAGCCCAGCTCAGCCCCAGCGGCCCCCGGATAGAAGAGCCCAGCTCAGCCCCAGAGGCCCCCGGATAGAAGAGCCCAGCTCAGCACCAGGGCCCCCAGATATAAGAGCCCAGCTCAGCCCCAGGGGCCCACGGATAGAAGAGCCCAGCTCAGCCCCAATGGCCCCCGGATAAAAGAGCCCCGCTTAGCCCCAGGGCCCCCAGATAGAAGAGCCCAGCTCAGCCCCAGGGGCCCCAAGATAGAAGAACTCAGCTCAGCCCCAGAGGCCCTCGGATAGAAGAGCCCAGCTCAGCACCAGGGCCCCGATATAGAAGAGCCCAGCTCAGCCCCAGGGGCCCCCGGATAGAAGAGCCCAGCTCAGCCCCAAGGGCTCCCGGATAGAAGAGTATAGCTTAGCCCCAGGGGCCCCGGAAAAAAGAGACCAGACCCCCCCAGAGGCCCCCAGATAGAAGAGCCCAGCTCAGCCCCCAGGCCCCCCGGATAGAAGAGTATAGCTCAGCCCCAGGGGCCCCCGGATAGAAGAGCCCAGCTCAGCCCCAAGGGCCCCCAGATAGAAGAGTATAGCTCAGACCCAGGGGCCCCCGGATAGAAGAGCCCAGCTCAGCCCCAAGGGCCCCCGGATAGAAGAGCCCAACTCAACCCCAGGGGCCCCCAAATAGAAGAGCCCAGTTCAGCCCCAAGGGCCCCCAGATAGAAGAGTATAGCTCAGCCGCAGGGGCCCCCGAATAGAAGAGCCCAGCTCAGCCCCAAGGGCACCCGGATAGAAGAGTATAGCTCAGCCCCAGGGGCCCCCAGATAGAAGAGCCCAGCTCAGCCCCAAGGGCCCCCGGATAGAAGAGTATAGCTCAGCCCCAGGGGCCCCCGGTTAGAAGAGCCCAAGGGTCCTGGGTAGAAGAGCCCAGCTCAGCACCGGATAGAATAGTCCAGCCCTCCCCAGGTGCCCCCGGAGAGAATAGACCAGCTCAGCCCCAGGGGCCCTGGATAGAAGAGCCCAGCACAGCCCCCCCTGGGGCCCGCGGATAGAAGAGTCCAGCTCAGCCCCAGGGCCTCGGATAGAAGAGCCCAGACCCCCCCAGAGGCCCCCAGATAGAAGAGCCCAGCTCAGCCCCCAGGCCCCCCGGATAGAAGAGTATAGCTCAGCCCCAGGGGCCCCGGGATAGAAGAGCCCAGCTCAGCCCCAAGGGCCCCCAGATAGAAGAGTATAGCTCAGACCCAGGGGCCCCCGGATAGAAGAGCCCAGCTCAGCCCCAAGGGCCCCCGGATAGAAGAGCCCAACTCAACCCCAGGGGCCCCCAGATAGAAGAGCCCAGTTCAGCCCCAAGGGCCCCCGGATAGAAGAGTATAGCTCAGCCGCAGGGGCCCCCGAATAGAAGAGCCCAGCTCAGCGCCAAGGGCACCCGGATAGAAGAGTATAGCTCAGCCCCAGGGGCCCCCAGATAGAAGAGCCCAGCTCAGCCCCAAGGGCCCCCGGATAGAAGAGTATAGCTCAGCCACAGGGGCCCCCGGTTAGAAGAGCCCAAGGGTCCTGGGTAGAAGAGCCCAGCTCAGCACCGGATAGAATAGTCCAGCCCTCCCCAGGTGCCCCCGGAGAGAATAGACCAGCTCAGCCCCAGGGGCCCTGGATAGAAGAGCCCAGCACAGCCCCCCCTGGGGCCCGCGGATAGAAGAGTCCAGCTCAGCCCCAGGGGCCCCGGGATAGAAGAGCCCAGCTCAGCCTCGGGGCCCCCGGATAGAAGAGACCAGCACAGCCCCGAGGCCCCCAGATAGAAGAGCCCAGCTCAGCCCCAGGGCCCCCAGATAAAAGAGCCCAGCTCAGCCCCAGGGCGACTGATGGAAGAGCCCAGCTCAGTCCCAGGGGCCCTGGATAGAAGCGCCCAGCTCAGCCACAGGGCCTCGGATAGAAGAGCCCAGCTCAGCCCCAGAGGCCCCCGGACAGAAGAGCCCAGCTCAGCCCCAGGGGCCCCGGATAGAAAAGCCCAGTTCAGCCCCAGGGGCCCTGGATAGAAGAGACCAGCTCAGCCCCAGGGGTCCCCAGACATAAGAGCCCAGCTCAGCCCCAGGGGCCCCGGGATAGAAGAGCCCAGCTCAGTCCCAGGGCCCTGGATGGAAGAGCCCAGCTCAGCCCCAGGGGCCCCGGATAGAAGCGCCCAGCTCAGCCCCAGGGGCCCCGAATAGATGAGCCCAGCTCAGCCCCAGGGGGCCCTGGATAGAAAATCCCAGCTCAGCCCCAGGGCCCCGGAAAGAAGAGCCCAGCTCAGCCCCAGGGGCCACAGGATAGAAGAGCCCAGTTCAGCCCCAAGGGCCCCCGGATAGAAGAGCCCACCTCAGCCCCAGGGCCCCCGATAGAAAAGCCCAGCTCAGCCCCAGGGGCCCCAAAAAGAAGAGCCCAGCTAAGCCCCAGGGGCCCCCGGATAGAAGAGCCCAGCTCAGCCCAAGATGCCCCCGGATAGAAGAGCCCAGCTCAGCACCAGGGCCCCCAGATATAAGAGCCCAGCTCAGCCCCAGGGGCCCGCGGATAGAAGAGCCCTGCTCAGCCCCAATTTCACCCGGATCAAAGAGCCCCGCTCAGCCCCAGGGGCCCCAGATAGAAAAGCCCTGCTCAGCCCCTGAGGCCCCCGGATAGAATAGACTAGCTCAGCACAAGGGGCCCTGGATAGAAGTGTGCAGCTCTCCCCAGGGCCCCCCGGATAGAATAGAATACCTCAGCCCCAGGGGCCCCCGGATAGAATAGCGCAGCTCAGCCCCAGAGGCCCCCAGATAGAAGAGCCCAGCTCAGCACCAGGGCCCCCAGATAGAAGAGCCCAGCTCAGCCCCAGGGGCCCCTGGATAGAAGAGCCCAGCTCGGCCCCAAGTTCCCCCGGATAGAAGAGTATAGCACAGCCCCAGGGGCCCCAGATAGAAGAGCTCAACCCCCCAGAGGCCCGTGGATAGAAGAGCCCAGCTCAGCCCCTAGGGCCCCTGGATAGAAGAGCACAGTTCAGCCCCAGGGGCCCCGGATAGAAGAGTGTAGCTCAGCCAAAGGGGCCCCGGATAGAAGAGCCCACGGGCCCTGGATAGAAGTGCCCAGCTCATCTCCGGATAGAAGAGCCCAGCCCTCCCCAGGAGCCATCGGATAGAATAGACCAGCTCAGTTCCAGGGGCCCCGGATAGAAGAGCACATCTCAGCACCAGGGGCCCCCAGATAGAAGAGCCCAGCTCAGCCCCAGGGCCCCCAGATAGAAGAGCCCAGCTCAGCCCCAGGGGCCCCCAGATAGAAGAGCTCAGCTCAGCCCCAGAGGCCCCCGGATAGAAGAGCCCAGCTCAGCACCAGGGCCCGAGATAAAAGAGCCCAGCTCAGCCCCAGGTGCCCCCAGATAGAAGAGCCCAGCTCAGCCCCAAGGGCCCCGGATAGAAGAGTATAGCTTAGCCCCAGAGCCCCGGATAGAAGAGCCCAGACCCCCCCAGAGGCCCCCAGATAGAAGAGCCCAGCTCAGCCCCCAGGGCTCCCGGATAGAAGAGCCCAGCTCAGCACCGGGGGCCCCCGATCATAGAGCCCAGCTCATCCCCAGGGGCCCCCAGATAGAAGAGCCCAGGTCAACCCCAGGGGCCCCCAGATAGAAGAGCCCAGCTCAGCACCAGGGCCCCGATATAGAAGAGCCCAGCTCAGCCCCAGGGGCCCCCGGATAGAAGAGCCCAGCTCAGCCCCAAGGGCTCCCGGATAGAAGAGTATAGCTTAGCCCCAGGGGCCCCGGAAAAAAGAGACCAGACCCCCCCAGAGGCCCCCAGATAGAAGAGCCCAGCTCAGCCCCCAGGCCCCCCGGATAGAAGAGTATAGCTCAGCCCCAGGGGCCCCCGGATAGAAGAGCCCAGCTCAGCCCCAAGGGCCCCCAGATAGAAGAGTATAGCTCAGACCCAGGGGCCCCCGGATAGAAGAGCCCAGCTCAGCCCCAAGGGCCCCCGGATAGAAGAGCCCAACTCAACCCCAGGGGCCCCCAAATAGAAGAGCCCAGTTCAGCCCCAAGGGCCCCCAGATAGAAGAGTATAGCTCAGCCGCAGGGGCCCCCGAATAGAAGAGCCCAGCTCAGCCCCAAGGGCACCCGGATAGAAGAGTATAGCTCAGCCCCAGGGGCCCCCAGATAGAAGAGCCCAGCTCAGCCCCAAGGGCCCCCGGATAGAAGAGTATAGCTCAGCCCCAGGGGCCCCCGGTTAGAAGAGCCCAAGGGTCCTGGGTAGAAGAGCCCAGCTCAGCACCGGATAGAATAGTCCAGCCCTCCCCAGGTGCCCCCGGAGAGAATAGACCAGCTCAGCCCCAGGGGCCCTGGATAGAAGAGCCCAGCACAGCCCCCCCTGGGGCCCGCGGATAGAAGAGTCCAGCTCAGCCCCAGGGCCTCGGATAGAAGAGCCCAGACCCCCCCAGAGGCCCCCAGATAGAAGAGCCCAGCTCAGCCCCCAGGCCCCCCGGATAGAAGAGTATAGCTCAGCCCCAGGGGCCCCGGGATAGAAGAGCCCAGCTCAGCCCCAAGGGCCCCCAGATAGAAGAGTATAGCTCAGACCCAGGGGCCCCCGGATAGAAGAGCCCAGCTCAGCCCCAAGGGCCCCCGGATAGAAGAGCCCAACTCAACCCCAGGGGCCCCCAGATAGAAGAGCCCAGTTCAGCCCCAAGGGCCCCCGGATAGAAGAGTATAGCTCAGCCGCAGGGGCCCCCGAATAGAAGAGCCCAGCTCAGCCCCAAGGGCACCCGGATAGAAGAGTATAGCTCAGCCCCAGGGGCCCCCAGATAGAAGAGCCCAGCTCAGCCCCAAGGGCCCCCGGATAGAAGAGTATAGCTCAGCCACAGGGGCCCCCGGTTAGAAGAGCCCAAGGGTCCTGGGTAGAAGAGCCCAGCTCAGCACCGGATAGAATAGTCCAGCCCTCCCCAGGTGCCCCCGGAGAGAATAGACCAGCTCAGCCCCAGGGGCCCTGGATAGAAGAGCCCAGCACAGCCCCCCCTGGGGCCCGCGGATAGAAGAGTCCAGCTCAGCCCCAGGGGCCCCGGGATAGAAGAGCCCAGCTCAGCCTCGGGGCCCCCGGATAGAAGAGACCAGCACAGCCCCGAGGCCCCCAGATAGAAGAGCCCAGCTCAGCCCCAGGGCCCCCAGATAGAAGAGCCCAGCTCAGCCCCAGGGCGACTGATGGAAGAGCCCAGCTCAGTCCCAGGGGCCCTGGATAGAAGCGCCCAGCTCAGCCACAGGGCCTCGGATAGAAGAGCCCAGCTCAGCCCCAGAGGCCCCCGGACAGAAGAGCCCAGCTCAGCCCCAGGGGCCCCGGATAGAAAAGCCCAGTTCAGCCCCAGGGGCCCTGGATAGAAGAGACCAGCTCAGCCCCAGGGGTCCCCAGACATAAGAGCCCAGCTCAGCCCCAGGGGCCCCGGGATAGAAGAGCCCAGCTCAGTCCCAGGGCCCTGGATGGAAGAGCCCAGCTCAGCCCCAGGGGCCCCGGATAGAAGCGCCCAGCTCAGCCCCAGGGGCCCCGAATAGATGAGCCCAGCTCAGCCCCAGGGGGCCCTGGATAGAAAATCCCAGCTCAGCCCCAGGGCCCCGGAAAGAAGAGCCCAGCTCAGCCCCAGGGGCCACAGGATAGAAGAGCCCAGTTCAGCCCCAAGGGCCCCCGGATAGAAGAGCCCACCTCAGCCCCAGGGCCCCCGATAGAAAAGCCCAGCTCAGCCCCAGGGGCCCCAAAAAGAAGAGCCCAGCTAAGCCCCAGGGGCCCCCGGATAGAAGAGCCCAGCTCAGCCCAAGATGCCCCCGGATAGAAGAGCCCAGCTCAGCACCAGGGCCCCCAGATATAAGAGCCCAGCTCAGCCCCAGGGGCCCGCGGATAGAAGAGCCCTGCTCAGCCCCAATTTCACCCGGATCAAAGAGCCCCGCTCAGCCCCAGGGGCCCCAGATAGAAAAGCCCTGCTCAGCCCCTGAGGCCCCCGGATAGAATAGACTAGCTCAGCACAAGGGGCCCTGGATAGAAGTGTGCAGCTCTCCCCAGGGCCCCCCGGATAGAATAGAATACCTCAGCCCCAGGGGCCCCCGGATAGAATAGCGCAGCTCAGCCCCAGAGGCCCCCAGATAGAAGAGCCCAGCTCAGCACCAGGGCCCCCAGATAGAAGAGCCCAGCTCAGCCCCAGGGGCCCCTGGATAGAAGAGCCCAGCTCGGCCCCAAGTTCCCCCGGATAGAAGAGTATAGCACAGCCCCAGGGGCCCCAGATAGAAGAGCTCAACCCCCCAGAGGCCCGTGGATAGAAGAGCCCAGCTCAGCCCCTAGGGCCCCTGGATAGAAGAGCACAGTTCAGCCCCAGGGGCCCCGGATAGAAGAGTGTAGCTCAGCCAAAGGGGCCCCGGATAGAAGAGCCCACGGGCCCTGGATAGAAGTGCCCAGCTCATCTCCGGATAGAAGAGCCCAGCCCTCCCCAGGAGCCATCGGATAGAATAGACCAGCTCAGTTCCAGGGGCCCCGGATAGAAGAGCACATCTCAGCACCAGGGGCCCCCAGATAGAAGAGCCCAGCTCAGCCCCAGGGCCCCCAGATAGAAGAGCCCAGCTCAGCCCCAGGGGCCCCCAGATAGAAGAGCTCAGCTCAGCCCCAGAGGCCCCCGGATAGAAGAGCCCAGCTCAGCACCAGGGCCCGAGATAAAAGAGCCCAGCTCAGCCCCAGGTGCCCCCAGATAGAAGAGCCCAGCTCAGCCCCAAGGGCCCCGGATAGAAGAGTATAGCTTAGCCCCAGAGCCCCGGATAGAAGAGCCCAGACCCCCCCAGAGGCCCCCAGATAGAAGAGCCCAGCTCAGCCCCCAGGGCTCCCGGATAGAAGAGCCCAGCTCAGCACCGGGGGCCCCCGATCATAGAGCCCAGCTCATCCCCAGGGGCCCCCAGATAGAAGAGCCCAGGTCAACCCCAGGGGCCCCCAGATAGAAGAGCCCAGCTCAGCCCCAAGGGCCCCCGGATAGAAGAGTATAGCTCAGCCCCAGGGCCCCCGGATAGAAGAGCCAAGCTCAGCCCCAAGGGCTCCCGGATAGAAGAGTATAGCTCAGCCCCAGGGGCCCCCGGATAGAAGAGCCCTGGGGTCCTGGATAGAAAAGCCCAGCTCAGCACCAGATAGCAGAGTCCATCCCTCCCCAGGGGCCCCCGGAGAGAATAGACCAGCTCAGCCCCTCAGGGGCACCCAGATAGAAGAGCCCAGCTCAGCCCCCCCCTGGAGCCTGAGGATAGAAGAGTTCAGCTCAGCCCCAGGGGCCCCTGGATAGAAGAGACCAGCTCAGCCCAAGGGGCCCCGGATAGAAGAGCCCAGCACAGGCCGAGGATAAAAGAGCCCAGCTCAGCCCCCAAGGGGCCCCCGGACAGAAGAGCCCAGCTCAGCCCCAGGGGCCCGGGATAGAAGAGCCCAGTTCATCCCCAGGGGCCGCCGTATAGAAGAGCCCAGCTCAGCCCAAGGGGCCCCGGATAGAAGCACCCAACTGAGCCTCAGGGCCCCCGGATATGAGAGGCCAGCACAACCCCCAGGGCCCCCAGATAGAAGAGCCCAGCTCAGGCCCAGGGCCCCCGGATAGAAGAGCCCAGCTTAGCCCCAGGGCCCCCAGATAGGAGAGCCCAGCTCAGCCCCAGGATAGAAGAGCCCAGCACAGCTCCGAGGCCCCTGGATAGAAGAGCCCAGCTCAGCCCCAGGGCCCTCAGATAGAAGAGCCCAGCTCAGCCCCAGGGCCACGGATGGAAGAGCCCAGCTCAGTCCCAGGGGCCCTGGATAGAAGCGCCCAGCTCAGCCCCAGGGCCTCGGATAGAAGAGCCCAGCTCAGCCCCAGAGGCCCCCGGATAGAAGAGCCCAGCTCAGCCCCAGGGGCCCCGGATAGAAAAGCCCAGTTCAGCCCCAGGGGACCTGGATAGAAGAGCCCAGCTTAGCCCCAGGGGCCCCCAGACATAAGAGCCCAGCTCAGCCCCAGGGGCCCCCGAATAGAAGAGCCCAGCTCAGCCCCAGGTCCCCGGATGGAAGAGCCCAGCTCAGCCCCAGGGGCCCCTGATAGAAGCGCCCAACTCAGCCCCAGGGGCCCCGGATAGAAGAGCCCAGCTCAGCCCCAGGGGGCCCCCGGATAGAAAATCCCAGCTCAACCCCAGGGCCCCGGAAAGAAGAGCCCAGCTCAGCCCCAGGGCCCCCAGATAGAAGAGCCCAGCTCAGCCCCATGGGACCCCGGATAGAAGAGTCCAGCTCAGCCCCAGGGCCCCGGATGGAAGAGCCCAACTCAGCCCCAGGAGCCCCAGATAGAAGAGCCAAGCTCTGCCCCAGGGGCCCTGGATAGAAGAGCCCAGCTCAGCCCCAGGGGCCCCCGGATAGATGAGCCAAGCTCAGCCCCTGGGCACCCAGATAGAAGAGCCCAGCTCAGCCCAGGGGCCCCTGGATAGAAGAGCCCAGCTCAGCCCCCAGGGGCCCCAGATAGAAGAACACAGCTCAGCCCCAGGGGCCCCCGGATAGATGAGCCCAGCTCAGCCCCATGGGCCCCTGATAGAAGAGCCCAGCTCAGCCCCAGAGGCCCCCGTATAGAAGAACCCAGCTCAGCCCCAGGGGCCCCAGATAGAAGAGCAAAGCTCAGCCCCAGGGCCACGGATGGAAGAGCCCAGCTCCGTCCCAGGGGCCCCAAATAGAAGCGCCCAGCTCAGCCCCAGGGCCACGGATGGAAGAGCCCAGCTCAGTCCCAGGGGCCCCGGATAGAAGCGCCCAGCTCAGCCCCAGGGCCCCATATAGAAGAGCCTAGCTCAGCCCCAGAGGCCCCCGGATAGAAGAGCCCAGCTCAGCCCCAGGGGCCCCGGATTGAAAAGCCCAGTTCAGCCCCAGGGGCCCTGGATAGAACAGCCCAGCTCAGCCCCAGGGGCCCCCAGATATAAGTGCCCATCTCAGTCCCAGGGGCCCCAGATAGAAGAGCCCAGCTCAGCCCCAGGGGCCCCCGGATAGAAGATCCCAGCTCAGCCCCAGTGCCCCGGAAAGAAGAGCCTAGCTCAGCCCCAGGGCCCCCAGATAGAAGAGCCCAGCTCAGCCCCAGGGGCCACCGGATAGAAGAGCCCAGCTCTGCCCCTGGGCCCCGGATGGAAGAGCCCATCTCAGCCCCAGGGGCCGCGGATAAAAGCGCCCAGCTCAGCCCCAGGGGCCCCGGATAGAAGAGCCCACTCAGCCTCAGAGGCCCCCGGATAGAAGAGCCCAGCTCAGCCCCAGCGGCCCAGGATAGAAGAGCCCAGCTCAGCCCCAGGGGCCCCTGGATAGAAGAGCCCAGCTCAGCCCCAGGGGTCTCCGGATAGAAGAGCCCAGCTCAGCCCCTGGGGCCCATAGTGAAGAGCCCAGCTCAGCCCCCCAGGGGCCCCGGAATAGAAGAGCCCAGGTCAGCCCCAGAGCCCCCCAGATAGTAGGACCCAGCTCAGCCCAGGGGTCCCTAGATAGAAGAGCCCAGCTCAGCCCCCAGGGGCCCCGGATAGAAGCACCCAGCTCAGCCCCAGAGTCCCCCGGATAGATGATACCAGCTCAGCCCCAGGGGCCCCAGATAGAAGAGCCCCGCTGAGCCCCAGGGGCCCTGGATTGAAGAGCCCAGCTCAGCCCCAGAGGCTACCAGTGTGGTTCTGAAAATTCTGGACTCGAGAATAAAACTTCGTCATAACATGACTAATTTGGTATCAAAAGACCGAGAATGGCTAGTACGCTATGTACAAGCATTTTCGTCGTATTTGAGTGACGATTTCACCTCAAAATCGTCATTTGCGTCCTGAACCCTTGGCTTCCATTTTGTGTACGGCAGACATTTTGTGGGTTGCCCTCACATAGGCAGACAAATTAAACAAAATTCGATTCCAAAGGACACATACACCTTAATTGACTTTCCTGTGACCTGGGCAAGTTGGAACCATTGCCCCAGGCCGAACCTGTTTGGTCAGTTCCTCTCCCAGTGGCCGAACGAGATAGCATCAAGGCACAACAGGCCGTAAACCCTTTTCATCGCACACACACCCTGCCGAATCTTGCTCACACCTGTCCCTGCTCTTTTCTCTCTCACTTGCTTTATGATGGGGAGGTGCCCGTTTTTATTGGGGGTCCACCGATATCTGATGGAAATATTAGGCCTTGCCGGGTAATTTGTTATGGGATGGACAAACTGAAATGTGGGCTTGTCATCATGACTCTGCTTTTCCTTTGTAGTGGAAACATTCGAATGGTATACTAAAATGTTAGGAATGTTTGCCTAAAGCACAATATTTCGTATAAAAAGAGAAGCCTGACTTTGTAAATTGGAGCAGTCTCCTGAGAATATACATCCCGTGTTGTTTTACTTCTAGGACCTGTTACTTGGTTGCAGCCAATAAAATCGATCCTTGACTTCACCTAGAAGCCTCTGAGTTTCTGTGGTCTGAATCAGGAAAGTACTCGAGGTCTTTGGGTGTACCCTGACACCACTGGGTTACAGGTCCGGTACCGGTTCTGAAAAACCCAGTACCTCAGTTGGCGCCCAACGTGGGGCGATACCAGCGGTACCGGTCTAGCCAGAGGTTCGTGAGGAGCTTCGTGTGAAAATTCTGGAGGAAGGCCGCCACTTCATCGACCCCTGCATGTCGACGTGGTCCGAAAGTCTTTGCTGCGAGGTTCCCCGCTTCCCGACGGCTACAAAGGACTGCTGCCCTGGCTATCGCCCTGATTTGGACCTTTGAAGTTTGGTAGAGCGAAACGATAAGACGAGTCTTCTGGTGACGTCATCGATATCTCAGTTAAGTATAAGTGGAGCGTCTTCCAGTCCTTTATTGGTCTTAGTTTTGGGTATCCCCTTGGGATCACTTTGTTTGGAACTTGCAAGTGCCAAAACCGAAGGACTCGTGTATTCACGAGAGATATCGTAATCGATAATCCTTTGAAGTTTGAAGCTAGACTAGAGAGCGAAGATGCCTGGTCTTAGCAGACTTGGAAATTTGTTTTGTCTTGGTTGTAATAATAGGGATTCCCGATTGGAGGTCTCGTGTCCGGTTCCTCCGATTGGAACTCCAACATATGAATTGTATGTGAAACATGGAGTAGGCCCCATCACATACAATGAAGTGTGGATCAAATACACCTGAAAAGATGGTGTTTTAAAATGGCCCCAATATGGTAGCTTTGACACAGAAATCCTAGATAACCTTGAAGTTAAACTTTTTAAGAAGAAAGCCCGGCCGGCAATGTTTGACTCTTACCGCCTATGGCGTAAGAAAGCCAAACAGAAGGAAATTAAATTAGAGAAGAAAAATAAGAGAGAAAGGGGTATTTCGATAATGCAAGCTTCTATGCAGTTTAAAGACAATGAAGAAGAACAGATGAGTGAGCAGTTGCACAGGCAACGTAAAATGGTAATAGATAAATGCTATCCAGTTTTGCCGCCTCTTCAGCAAGATGCAGCAAAAGAGCTTGAAAAAGATCCGTTAATGGCGCATTTGTTAAGTTCGCCTCCCCCCATGCGCAAAATGCTACGGCACCTCCGCAACCTTTAGTTGCGCAACCTGTGATTGCATTGCCTCCTGCTCCTCCACAGCACCCACCAGCTACTCTTCAGTTGGCTCCTGCTCCTCCGGTGCAGCCTCCTCAAGGGCCACCGACTTTTACATCTGCTCTGCCTTTACTTCCTACAACTTTGACTACTATATCGACTACCACTCCTGGTATTTCTCCTGACACTGCCTCTGCATCTGCCTCGTCTCACCCTGCCTTCCCTCTTGTCTTTTCATCGACTTCTCCTTCTGTTCGTCAGAGAGTGGCTAGAAATGTCGCTAATTTTTTGCATCCTCTCTTTGGTGCAACGAGTGTAACTCCTGACACAGAACGCAAGCAGTTGCGTAGTCAACTGCCTGATTCTAGGGAGAAGGAAACGTTGAATTATTTGGCACATAAATGGGTTGCTGACACAGAAAGATATGATTTAAAATGTGTTATGGATGTCTTCACCCAGTGGGAAGCATCAAAGCAGAGATACGTTTTTGAGAAAATGTGTGTTTTTCTATGTGAAGATTTAGAGGAAAATGATTTAGACTCTAATCCTCCTGAGTTGAGCCATGTACGGTTTGAGTTTTCAAAAGGCGCAATTGTGGGTTCAGATGTTAAGAAAGCAGTTGCGACGTTGTTGTCGCTTAGGACTGAAGGTGTTTCTAGGTCGTTGTTTGAGTCTGATTCTTCTGGTAAGAAGAAGGTAAGACAATATCCCATGAGAGATGTTCCTCCAGTATGGAAGGAAGCAGTAGCAGCTGGTCCTGGTAATGTTCCACCACCTGTGCCAGCACATTTTCAGCGTGTATGTTCCTTGGAAGCGAGCTGAAGTTTTGGCCCTTAAGCAAACATTGCCTGATCCCCGTAAAAATCCCGCAGGGTATTACAAAGAGTTGTCACAGACTGCTGGGTCATGTATCATGAATTTAGCGGATATAGACATGTTGTTTGGGAATGTTGTTCCACAGCCTTTGTGGGGAAAGATTCGTCATGCAGATCATGATCAGGAGTTAGGTGACACATGGGCTAATATTGCTGCTGCAGATGACCGACAAGTTGGTGGTGCTAAGCCTGAGCCTTTAGTAGCAGACCTCCCTGGTAGGATTATTAATTACATGAAAACTATGATGCCTGCCATGCGAGTAAATTGGGATAAATTGTCTGCGTGTAAGCAGAAGAAAGATGAAACGGTGTCAGATTTCTTCACCAGGTTTGAAGAAACGTTTGTCGACCACAGTGGTCAAGATATGAGCACAGAAGGTGGTCAGCGACTGTTTGTCGATAAATTTGTGCACAATCTGCTTCCAGAGTTGTGTAAGAAGTTAAAAGATTCAGAGAGTTCTTGGGCAGTTTCCTCTTCAGCACAGATATTGGCTACTGCACAGTACTACGAAAATCGAGACAAAGACGAGAAAGATAGAGCAGAAAAGAAAACTAAAGAGTTGAAAACAAAGGTTTTGTTACAGCAAGCATATCCGCCACGTGGTGGACAAAATAGTGGTGCTCAGAGTAACTATCAGAATAATTATCAGCAGCCTCAACAGTATCAGAGGAACTCGCAAAGAGTCGAGTATACTCAACCACGTGTCCCTGTAGGCCCCAATCAATGTTCATATTGTAAGGAAGATGGTCATTTCAAGTATAGTTGCCTTATCTTGTTACAGCGCGCAAATGGTGTTTCTGGCTCAAGAGGTCGAGGTGTTCAACAAGCACATAGAGGTAGAGGGCGTGGAAATTTCCCCCAGAACACACAGTCTCTTCCACCTCAAAATTCGATGGATAGGTTCGATCAGCAGAATAACGCATCTGGTAGGACAGCTCAGTACTATGCTGATGATTACTATGCAGAAGATGAGCATATGGAGGGTAATGATTGCTAGGACAGCCATAGACAAAGAGAGGGAGTTGTTTCAGTTCCAGTAGATCAGAGTGGACCATAGGTTGAGGTGATTACATCAGGTGTGTCAGAGCCTTTTCTGTTGGATACTGGTGCTACAAAGAGTTCTATTATGCACTCCAAACTCCCTGGCGCACCTTTGTCTGGCGAAACGAATGTATCAGTAGGTTTTTCTGGCGCCCCGGTTAGAAATCCGATTTCTGACCCTTTGTCTCTTTCTGTTGGTCCTTGTGAATTCGAAGCACCCCTTATTCTGACAACAGGTTGTGGTGAAAACTTGACAGGATTGGATCTGTTAAAAAGATTGTATGCGACTTTGTACTGTTCTCCTTCAGGAGCACAACTTAATTTAGGTAAGAAAGTGGTTTCTCCAATGTATTTGTCAAGGGATAAACTTCCAACAGAATTGTCGTTTCTTCCTGATATTCTTTGGGCTACTGGTCCTAATGATGTGGGTCTTTTAGAAATACCACCATAGATTGTAACATTGAAAGCTAATGTTAAAATGCCACGAATTCCCCAATACAAAATCTCTAGTGAAGGTGAAAAAGCTTGGCTAGCGATCATTTACGATCTGATTGAAAAAGATGTGATTGAAGAAACAAGAGGCAACGTTTGCAATAGTCCTGTTCTGCCTGTTTTAAAACGAACTGATCCCTCTCAGCCACCTGTGTACAGATTTGTGATTGATCTTAGAGAGGTGAATAAAATAGTTGTGCCACAATTTCCAGTTGTCCCCGACATTACTGCCCTATTGACTATGATTCCAGCTTCTGCAACCTAGTTTTCGGTGATTGACTTGAAGAATGCTTTCTTCAGCATCCCGATTGCTGAGGAGAGCAGGGACATTTTTGGCTTCAGTTTAGGAGGACGCAGCTTCCGCTTTAAACGCGCTCCCCAGGGCTACTGTGAAAGTCCATCAATATATAGTCAAGCTCTAAAGACACAGCTTGACACAATTGTTTTACCTGATGGTGCTACTCTTGTACAGTACGCTGATGATTTGCTTGTCGCTGCAGATACTGAGGAAATCTGTAAAGAAGCCACGTTTTCATTGTTGCGTCATCTGTGTGATTTGCATCACAAGGTGTCACTTTCCAAATTGCAATATTGTCGACAAGAAGTGACCTACTTAGGTCATCTCTTATTGAAGGAGGGAAGGAAACTGACCCCAGAGAGAATTCAGGCAATAGCGAAATTGAGTGTGCCAAGAACACAGAGAGAAGTGCGTGCTTTCTTGGGCATTACATCATATTGCAGGCAATTAATACCAAATTTTTCGTTATTAGCCAAACCTTTGGTGGCATTAACGTGTAAAGATACACCCAATCCCGTTCCTTGGTCTGAAGAGTGTCAGAAAAGTTTTTCTGAATTGCGCACAGCATTATGTTCGGCTCCTGTGTTAGGTACCCCCAACTACAGTAAGCCCTTTACATTGTATGTCCATGAGAAAGAAGGTTGCGCATTGTCCGTGTTGACACAGTTGTTTGGAGACAAGCAGCGTCCATGTGCATATTTTTCGTTGACTTTGGATCCGGTAGCTAAAGCATTGCCAAGTTGTTTAAGAGCCACAGCGGCAGCAGCTGTTTCTATTCGACAGTCTGCTGGTCTAGGAATGAATAATACGCTAGTTGTGATGGTCCCACATGCAGTAGACACGTTGTTGAACAGAACCAAGACACAGCACTTAACTAGTGCTCGATTGTCAGGTTACGAATTAACATTGTTAGCAAGTCATGTGCACATAAAAAGATGTAACACGTTAAACCCAGCTACGTTGTTACCAATTGTAGAGGAATTAGATGCTTCAGAACAGCATGATTGTTTTCTTAGAACAGAAGAAGAAACAAAAGGGAGAATAGACCTCCAGGACACTCCTCTTGCTAAATGTGATGGTATCTTATGGGTGGATGGTTCATGCTTCAAGCTTCCGAATGGTGACACGACTGCAGCATATGCTGTCACGACTTTGCGTACAATTGTTGAAGCTGCACGTATTCCACATAATTCAGCTCAAGCAGCAGAATTGATTGCACTCACGAGAGCATGTGTGTTGTCAAAAGGAATGAAAGTGACCATCTACACCGATAGTCAGTATGCGTTTGATGTGGCTCACAGTTTTGGACGATTGTGGAAAGAACGTGGGTTCCTGACTTCGCATGGAGCTAAGATTCAGCATGGTCAGTTGGTGAATGAGCTTCTTGAATCACTGACCTTGCCTCTGCAAGTGGTGATTGTGAAATGTAGTGCTCACAAGAAGGTGACTGATGATGTTGGTCGTGGAAATGCATTTGCTGACGAAATTGCGAAAGAAACTGCAAGGAATGTGATGAGCCGAATGTATGTTGCAGGCCCTGCAAGATGGGTTGGTGATGTTGGAATGTGTGAAGACACAATAGAGATTGTGAAATCTATTCAAGCTGAGGCTACAGAGAAAGAGTTGAACATGTGGAGAGAAAGTACGGGTAGATTGGATGCAAATGGTTGTTGGGTTGAATTGTCAGAGCATCAGAGATGGTTGTTACCCGATGCATATGTGCTTGCAGTGGTTACAATGGCTCATGGAATGGCTCATATCAGCGTGAAAGGGATTTGCAAGTTGTTGGCTCCAGTATGGCAAAATTCAGGAATTCCCAAGTGTGCAGAGAATGTCGTCAAGAATTGCATGGTATGTCTGAAACACAATCCTGGTAGGGGAACCCCAACTCCAGCTGGTCATTTTGCACCTCCTACGTATCCGTTTGAGGTTTTGCAGCCAGATTTCATCCACATGGAGAGGTGCAACAACTTAAAATATGTACTCGTTGTTGTTTGCGCCTTCTCAAGATGGGTAGAAGCATATCCCCTAAAAGACAACACTGCCTTATCCACAGCTAAAGCCCTTGTGAAAGAGTTCTTCCCCAGATTCGGAATGCCTAGAATGGTCTGGAGTGACAATGGAAGTGAATTTGTGGGTCGTGTGATGAAGAAAGTATGTGAAGGGCTAGGCATTCAGCAAAAGTTCCACGCTGCAAATCACCCCCAATCAGCTGGACTAGTAGAATGTTACAATGGCACGCTTAAGTTAAAATTGGCCAAAATTCAAGCGAGCACAGGTCTTAAATGGCTCTACCCTTAGCACTCCTATCAACCAGAATGACTATGCATTTGCGAGTGGGACTTAGTCCATTTGAGATAGTTTTCGGCCGCCCGGCCAACATATGGGGAGTGCCAAGGCCCACAAAGTTCAGTGAAATCGAACACCCTGTTTTGCTTGATTATTTGTACGAATTGACGGCTAAATTGCGTGTTTTGCATCAACAGGTCCATGACACCCTGCCTCCGGTCTCTGAGACTCCAGGTCACGCCATCGACCCTGGATCCTGGGTTCTCGTGAAAAACTTCCAGCGAACCAAGAACGATCAGCCCAGGTGGACCGGACCGCACCTTGTCCTTCTTTCCACAAGATCAGCTGTTCGAGTGGAGGGGAAGAAAAACTGGATCCACTGGATCCACTGCAAACGGATCCCTCTGCCTCTGCCGTATGACCAGTGGGTCCAGAAGGGTGTCGCCGACTCAGAGACTGAAACTGTGCCACGTTTTCTGCCTTTCAGTGATGCACGTGTAAAAGGAACACTTACTGAACAAGAGAGTGATGAAATTTTGCAACCAGCTGTATCACCGTCAATTCGATTGGACACTACAGAACCTGAACTCCTTTTCAAAGACCAAACAGTACCTGGGAAAAAGCGCTATAATTTGAGGCCGAGACCTATGGACAAATAACATTCTTTTTTATCCTGCTATTTTTGAAATTGCAGCTCTCCCATCTGAGAAACTTGCTTATTTTTTGTTTTTCGAACCACCATCCGGGTTCCGCTGCTAGGGCCGCGATTGCCCAAAGTATTTCGGGTGCAGCTGACGACGTTAGGTCGGCAGTTCTGGTTGGTCTAAGGGAGTTGCCCTGGACTGACAGATTGTAAGCAGGGGAAAACCCAATCAACCCTTGTAGGCTTGGGCACTGTATAGTTAAGGTCAAGGTGTGCTACAAGGGATTTTATTTAAACAGATATTTAACTTAGTCGTGAGTTGTACTAAAGTAACACACTCAAAAGAAACCACAGGATATCAAGTTTGATTCTGTATTTGAAATAGATCAATGGAAGGGTAAACCAATAGAACACACAGAGATGAAAGTTTCAAAGAATATATATTTACTCAAATAATCAGGAAGACAGAAATATGAAATGAATCAAGCAATAGTTATGAACAGAGGTAGACAATAGTTTCACTGCAATTCATAACAGAAAATGAGTTGATGTTTTTCTGTTATGAATTGCAGTGAAACTATTGTCTACCTCTGTTCATAACTATTGCTTGATTTATTTCATATTTCTGTCTTCCTGATTATTTGAGTAAATATATATTCTTTGAAACTTTCATCTCTGTGTGTTCTATTGGTTTACCCTTCCATTGATCTATTTCAAATACAGAATCAAACTTGATATCCTGTGGTTTCTTTTGAGTGTGTTACTTTAGTACAACTCACGACTAAGTTAAATATCTGTTTAAATAAAATCCCTTGTAGCACACCTTGACCTTAACTGGACTGACAGAAGCATTCCTTAGCAGAAACAACCTCCCATTGCGGGCAGCACTTTAAAGAGGATGGAGTTTTCCGAGATGGAGAGACCTGCCAAAAGAGTGAACTTTAAAACCAGGATCTTTAAAATAATGACAAAGAAAAGCTTTTTGATATTGTGCATTTTTATGTTATTCAGTGTGATGATATTTTTAATAAGGTATGTTTTATTCTCTTTTCAAGTAACATTTGCACCCACTACATCGCCTATACCTCCTCCTTCCACTGTTTCCTCACATTCTTTTCAACCCCTTCCTGAACACGAATCAACTAGGAGATTAGAGTTTATTAATAACTCCTTTGTTCAGCTTTTGCATCAACACCAACTTGTAATGAACACGACTAACTGTTGGGTGTGTGGTCTTATGCCTCACACCACGGATAAAGATATCCCTTATCTGGTCCTGCCTTTCAGCCACAATGGTTCTGTGTGGGCATACAGAACGATGTTCATCTATGCTCGTGAAGTCCACCCCCTACGTTCTGTAAAAGACAATCCTAAGAATAGTGCTCTAGTTAAGGGTATAGTTGACATGATTAAGGAAGATATTTCTAATGAAACTACCCCCGAAGATGAGACACTTGCCTATATAGGATGGAACGTGACCGGATATGGAGCTACTCTGAGTAAGAAACAGCAAGCTAAGAGAACTTCCCCGATTTGGATTGTACCCCATCAGGGTCACCTGTGTCTGCAAGGTACTGGCAAGAATCCCAGAGCTCAGTTAGTGAAGAGTGTCTGTACTGAAACGTATGTTTTTGGGTCCCAGACTTCCCCTGCGTTTTTAGCAGCTAAGGGTACATATTTCATCTGCCATGATAGAGCCTATACATGGTTGCCCCCTGACTTTTCGGGCTCATGTTTCGTTTCGTTCCTGTTGCCTCCCACCTACACAGCAGCGGCAGATTACCACAATACAAGGATAGTTAGAGGTGTCTTGAGTAAAGAAGACACTGCAGGACAAGAATTTGGGGACTTCGCAAAGGGTTTTCTGCCGTTCTGGGGACCCATGGTTACAGCAGGAACATAAGGCAATTGACAAGGGTGGTTGAGTCCACCGTAATTGAAACTGCTGGTGCCCTTAGTAACTTGACTGCTGAGCTCCAGTCGGATCGTCTTATAACCCTTCAGAACAGGGTCGCATTAGATGTCATACTTACAGACCGAGGTGGGGTATGTAGATTGATCCAATCGAGTTGCTGTGTTTTCATTCCAGATAACGCTCCAACAGTGTACCAGGCCATCTCCAAACTGCATAAGATATCCGAATCTATTCATGTGGCTAAAGGAGATTGGTCATTAATGGGGTGGTTCTGGGAACTGATATCCGGCTGGGGATGGAAAATTCTGATGGTCATTGGGATGGTCTTAGCCATTCTCTTCCTGTTCTGTCTGTGCATGCAGTGTGCTCCTGCAATATGTGGCCTCTGTGCTACATCATGTGCAAGGAAACCTGTATCAAGAGACGAGCTAAGTACTAGGATGATGTTACAGCAGCATCTCAATGACTTTAGGAATATAGACCTGGACTCAGATTAGCATGAGATTAGGTTAAATTGCCTATGTAAGGGCAAAAGGAGGGTTTGTGGTTCTGAAAATTCTGGACTCGAGAATAAAACTTCGTCATAACATGACGAATTTGGTATCAAAAGACCGAGAATGGCTAGTACGCTATGTACAAGCATTTTCATCGTATTTGAGTGACGATTTCACCTCGAAATGGTCATTTGCGTCCTGAACCCTTGGCTTCCATTTTGTGTACGGCAGCCATTTTGTGGGTTGCCCTCACATAGGCAGACGAATTAAACCAAATTCGATTCCAAAGGACACATACACCTTAATTGACTTTCCTGTGACCTGGGCAAGTTGGAACCATTGCCCCAGGCCGAACCTGTTTGGTCAGTTCCTCTCCCAGTGGCCGAACGAGATAGCATCAAGGCACAACAGGCCATAAACCCTTTTCATCGCACACACACCCTGCCGAATCTTGCTCACACCTGTCCCTGCTCTTTTCTCTCTCACTTGCTTTATGATGGGGAGGTGCCCGTTTTCATTGGGGATCCACCGATATCTGATGGAAATATTGGGCCTTGCCGGGTAATTTGTTATGGGATGGACAAACTGAAATGTGGGCTTGTCATCATGACTCTGCTTTTCCTTTGTAGTGGAAACATTCGAATGGTATACTAAAATGTTAGGAATGTTTGCCTAAAGCACAATATTTCGTATAAAAAGAGAAGCCTGACTTTGTAAATTGGAGCAGTCTCCTGAGAATATACATCCCGTGTTGTTGTACTGTAACAGTATTTACATGTTAGTCTTCTGTCAATCATAATTATTTTACCATTATGCAATCTTTTGAACTCTGATACCGACCCCACGATTGTGCTTTCAAATTGCATCATAATCATACCACACATCCAGTTCGTTACACACACATTGTGGCAATTTAGCTAGAGTCAAGACACTGAGGACAGATCTACCCGCTATCTAGCACATCGAATAACATTTAGCACATTCAGAACATAAGCGAAATACAGTCTAATAAGAAGTGGGTACTCGACATTCCAAGATGGCGGCACTAGTTTTTACTAGTTTTTGTTTTGTTTTTCTCAACACCATAGTTACTTTTGAGTAAAACTTAGCACTTCCTTTTTTTGGATAGGTCGTGATAGTCACCAGAAGAATAACGTGAGTAGGACGCACTGCTCGACTAACAATGAAGAGCGGCTGTTTTTAGACAACTGTTAATCTAAATACGCTTGGATTACAGCATTTAAATAAGTGTTCATCGGACACTGCAAAATGGCGGGGCTAGTTTTTTGATACGTTAAACAGTCACATAGACGAAAAGTGCATCGTCTATGTTTACTAAACGAGAGGGCAAAACACAAACGCGAGCATGGCGCCAGCATAACGTTTATCCAACAAAGCGGATTAACCGAGGGCGACTTCTTTTGAGCGATAACGGAGCAGAATACAGGTATGTCTCTAATTTTAGAGCTACCCTTATTAGAGTCGGCAGATGGGTACGACATAACATTCATGTTGTTATGCGTTTGTCAACAGGTCGACAGATAACAACAGAGCAGGTACGCTTCCTTAAAAATATTACAACACGGACACGTGTATAATGTGTTACGAATTTTAAGCGTTCTTTCATGCCTCCGCAGGTTTTTCACATAAAGAAGATCAGGTAGGAAATCCTAACATTTGCACACAGCGATATTTCCTTATATTCAATTGACAGTTGAATCAACTCAAGGGATTTTCTCATGTATTTTTCCTTACAGCCTCATGAGCTTCAGGCAATACTCAATAATAGGTAAGCCCAGAGTATTGAGTAGCACTTAAATTAATTATCTGCGCACATATCTTTAAATTAACACGTAGTACCGTGGTTATTTTGCAGCTGACACACCATAAAACATATTATTAACAAGGTATGAGACATCATTATTTATTTTGTTACCTCCCTGACATCCATAAAAGATAGAATATTGACACAATCTATGTCCATTTACTTTCCAGATCAGCCCCTGATGAAGGTACCAGTGGGTACCGAAATGCATTGGGCAAGGAGTGAAAGCATCTGATTTTTGACAAATTGTTACAATATCAGTATAATGCTATTGAATAATGTATTGCGATTACATGAAGTTGGAAAATGTAAACTGATTATATGACTAATGTTATGTTGAAGAAATCAAGGAAACAGATTATGAAAATAAATAATCAACGAATAATTGTGAAAATTGTGTAAAAGGTTAAACACTTAAGGTGTGGGATTAACACCAAGTGCACAGTGCGCAACTGGATGAGTCTGTTACTCATCGTAACTAAACAAATACTAAAATGTTAGGAATGTTTGCCTAAAGCACAATATTTCGTATAAAAAGAGAAGCCTGACTTTGTAAATTGGAGCAGTCTCCTGAGAATATACATCCCGTGTTGTTGTACTTCTAGGACCTGTTACTTGGTTGCAGCCAATAAAATCGATCCTTGACTTCACCTAGAAGACTCTGAGTTTCTGTGGTCTGAATCAGGAAAGTACTCGAGGTCTTTGGGTGTACCCTGACACCACTGGGTTACCGGTCCGGTACCGGTTCTGAAAAACCCAGTACCTCGCCAGATAGAAGAGCCCAGCTCAGCCCCAGGGGACCCCGGATAGAAGAGCCCAGCTCAGCCCCAGAGGCCCCCGGATAGAAGAGCCCAGCTCAGCCCCAGAGGCCCCCGATTAGAAGAGCCCAGCTCAGCCCCAGGGGGCCCCGGATAGAAGAGCCCAGCTCAGCCCGGCCCCCTGGATAGAAGAGCCTAGCTCAGCGCCCTAGGGCCCCAGATAGAAGAGCCCAGCTCAGCCCCAAGGACCCCCGGATAGAAGAGAACAGCTTAGCCCCAGGAGTCCCCGGATAGAAGAGCCCAGCTCAGCCCCAGGGGCCCCAGATAGAAGAGCCCACCTCAGCCCCAGGGGCCCAGATAGAAGAGCCCCGCTCAGCCCCCAGATAGAAGAGCCCAGCTGTGCCCCAGGGGCCCTGGATAAAAAAGCCCAGCTCAGCCCCACAGGCCCCAGATGGAAGAGCCCAGCTCAGCCACAGGGGCCCCAGATGGAAGAGCCCAGTTCAGCCCCATGGCCCCCAGATAGAGGACCCCAGCTCAGCCCCAGGGGCCCTGGATAGAAGAGCCTAGCTTAGCCCCAGGACTCCCCGGATAGAAGAGCCCCGCTCAGCCCCAGGGGCCCCGGATAGAAGAGCCCAGCTCAGCCACAGGGGCCCCGGATAGAAGAGCCCAGCTCAGCCCTAGGGGCCCGGATAGAAGAGCCCCACTCAGCCCCCGGATAGAAGAGCCCAGCTGTGCCCCAGGGGCCCCCCGATAAAAGAGCCCAGCTCAGCCCCAGAGGCCCAAGATAGAATATCCCAGCTCAGCCACAGGGGCCCCGCATAGAAGAGCCCAGTTCAGCCCCGTGGCCCCCAGATAGAAGAGCCCAGCTCAGCCCCAGGGGCCCTGGATAGAAGAGCCAGCTCAGCCCCAGCGGCCACCGGATAAAAGAGCCCAGCTCAGCCCCAGGGGCCCCCGGACCGAAGAGCCCAGCTCAGCCCCAGGGGCCCCCAGATAGAAGCGCCCAGCTCAGCCCCAGGGGCCCCGGGATAGAAGAGCCCAGCTCAGCCACAGGGGCCCCCGGATAGAAGAGCCCATCTCAGCCACAGGGCCCCCCGATAGAAGAGCCCAGCTTAGTCCTGTGGCCCCGGATAGAAGAGCCCAGCTCAGCCCCCGGGGCCCCAGATAGAAGAGTATAGCTCAGCCCCAGGGACCCCCTGATAGAAGAGCCCAGCTCAGCCCCAGGGGCACCCGGATAGAAGAGCCCAGCTCAGCACCAGGAGCCCCCGGATAGAAGAGCCCAACTCAGCCCCAGGGGCCTCTGGATAGAAAAGCCCAGCTCAGCCGCAGAGGCCCCCAGATAGAAGAGCCCAGCTCAGCCCCAGGGGCCCCAGATGGAAGAGCCAAGCTCAGCCCCAGGGGCCCATAGTGAAGAGCCCAGCTCAGCCCCCCAGAAGCCCTGGGATAGAAGAGCCCATCTCAGCCCCAGGGGCCCCTGGATAGAAGAGCCCAGCTCAGCCGCAGGGGCCCCAGATGGAAGAGCAAAGCTCAGCCCCAGGGGCCCCTGGATAGAGGAGCCCAGCTCAGCCACAGAGGCCTCCGGATAGAAGGCCCCAGGTCAGTCCAGGGGTTCCCAGATAGAGGAGCCCAGCTCAGCCCCCAGGGGCCCCGGATAGAAGCACCCAGCTCAGCCCCAGGGGCCCCGGATAGAAGAGCCCAGCTCAGCCCCAGGGGCCGCCGGATAGAAGAGCATAGCTCAGCCCCAGGGACTCCCGGATAGAAGAGCCCAGCTCAGCCCCAGGGCCCCCAGATAGAAGAGCCCAGCCCAGCCACAGGGGCTCCCCTAGAAGGGCCCAGCTCAGCCCCAGGGGCCCCGGAAAGAAGAGCCCAGCTCAGCTCGGCTCCTGCAGAGATTCCCTCCAGGATTATTCAGTCTATTTCTACAAACACAGCAGAAGGTGCTGACAATCTCCTACCTGAGCAGAGACTTGTGTAGACATGTCCAGGCTCTCTCCTCCCCCTGGGTCTGGGGGTGGGAGGTGCAGATCTGGGGTCTGAGGGGGGGTCTGCAGATGGAGGTAACTGCACAGAGAGACAATGGTTCCTTCCTCCTCTGCTGCAGGCTGCAAACACCAGGAGAGGCCGGAAGTGATGTCACCACAGCTGCTGGTGCTGTCTCTGTCGCCGCTGACCCGGAAGAGGAAACCCTTATCCCTTTCATCCAATGTGCAGCTCAGTGAGTTTCAGCAGCAGGCGAGGAACGCCCTCTGTTGGCTGCTGACGGAACCGCCGCCTCCAGTCTTTAGGAGTGAATTAGAAATTGCCTGAATTTTATTAATGATATGTAAGAAACTGCTAGAATTAAATTGGACAATGTTTTCTATTTTTCCTGTTTCTGAGGGTAATTTTTTATATTTGGTAGGACTGTGTGTATTCAAACAACTTTCCGACTCCGCACCAAATTAAGTTTTACATTTGTCTCCTTTGTTTACCCGCTCACTCCCTTCAAAGGTTAACTTATAAAATAAACAAACAAGTAGATTACAGTCTCAATAACTTCATAAGACAGAACAATCAGATTTGACTGTCACAGATTTCTCCCTCAGTGGATGGTGTCATGACAATGAGTGAACAGTCCACAGATTCCTCACAGTGAAGCAAGATGCACCACAGTGCAAAGATCCCTTGTAGTGCAGCAAGATGCACCACAGTGCACAGATCCCTCACTGTGCAGCAAGATGCACCACAGTGCACAGATCCCTCACAGTGCAGCAAGATGCACCACAGTGCACAGATCCCTCACAGTGCACCAAGATGCACCACAGTGCACAGATCCCTCACAGTTCAGCAAGATGCACCACAGTGCACAGATCCCTCACAGTGCAGCAAGATGCACCACAGTGCACAGATCCCTCACAGTGCAGCAAGATGCACCACAGTGCACAGATCCCTCACAGTTCAGCAAGATGCACCACAGTGCACAGATCCCTCACAGTGCAGCAAGATGCACCACAGTGCACAGATCCCTCACAGTTCAGCAAGATGCACCACAGTGCACAGATCCCTCACAGTGCAGCACAATGCAACACAGTGCACAGATCCCACACAGTGCAGCAAGATGCACCACAGTGCACAGATCCCTCAGAGTGCAGCAAGATGCACAACAGTGCACAGATCCCTCACAGTACAGCACAATGCAACATAGTGCACAGATCCCTCACAGTGCAGCACGATGCACAACAGTGCACAGATCCCTCACAGTGCAGCAAGATGCACCACAGTGCACAGATCCCACACAGTGCAGCAAGATGCACCACAGTGCACAGATCCCTCAGAGTGCAGCAAGATGCACCACAGTGCACAGATCCCTTGCAGTGCAGCAAGATGAACCACAGTGCACAGATCCCTCACAATGCAGTAAGATGCACCACAGTGCACAGATCCCTCACAGTGCAGCAAGATGCACCACAGTGCACAGATCCCTCACAGTGCAGCAAGATCCACCACAGTGCACAGATCCCTCAGAGTGCAGCAAGATGTACCACAGTGCACAGATCCCTCACAGTGCAGCAAGATGCAGTGCATTGCACAGATTTCCCACAGTGCAGCAAGATGCACCACAGTGCACAGATCCCTCAAGGTAAGTAAGAATGCACCGCAGTGCACATATTCCTAACAGTGCATTAAGATGCAGCGCACAGACCTCTAATAGTGCAATAAGATGCAGTGCACAGATCCCCTCTTTAACCCACATGATTCCCACAAACACCCCCAGGGCCAGAAGGAAAACCCCCCAGGGCCCCCGGATAGAAGAGCCCAGCTCAGCTAGTTCTTCTATCCAGGAGCCCCTGGATAGAAGAACCCAGCTCAGCCCCAGGGGTCCCCGGATAGAAGAGCCCTGCTCAGCACCAGGGGCCCTGGATAGAAGAGCCCAGCTCAGCCCCCCCCTGGGGCCGGTGGATAGAAGAGCCCAGCTCAGCCCCAGGGGCCCCCGGAAAGAAGAGCCCTGCTCAGCCCCAGGATCCCCGGATAGAAGAGCCCAGCTCAGCCCCAGGCCCCCTGGATAGAAGAGCCCAGCTCAGCGCCAGGGGCCCTGGATAGAAGAGCCCAGCTCCGCCCCAGGGGCCCCAAGATAGAAGAGCCCAGCACAGCCCCCAGGGCCCCCGGATAGAAGAGCCCAGCTCAGCCACAGGGGCCCCTGGATAGAGGAGCCCAGCTCAAGCCCAGGGGCCCCGGATTGAAGAGCCCAGCTCAGCCCCAGGGGCCCCCAGATAGAAGAGCCCAGCTCAGGCCCAGAGGCCCCCGGATAGAAGAGCCCAGCTCAGCCCCTATGGCCGCCGGATAGAAGAGCCCAGCTCAGCCCCAGAGGGCCCCCGGATAGAAGAGCCCAGCTCAGCCCCAGGGGCCCCTGGAAAGAGCCCCGCTCAGCTCCAGGGGCCCTGGGTAGAAGAGCACAGCTCAGATCCAGGGGCCCTGGATAGAAGAGCCCAGCTCAGCCCCAGCGGCCCCCAGATAGATGAGCCCAGATCAGCTCCAGGGGCCCCTGGATAGAGGAGCCCGACTTAGCCCCAGAGGCCCCGGATAGAAGAGCACAGCTCAGCCCCAGGGATAGAAGAGCATAGCACAGCCCCAGGGGCCTCTGATAGAAGAGCCCAGCACCCCAGAAGCCCCCGGATAGAAGAGCCCAGCTCAGCCCCTAGGGCCTCAGGAAATAAGAGCCCCGCTCAGCCCCAGGGGCCCCCGATAGAAGAGCCCAGCTCAGACCCAGGGGACGCAGATAGAAGGGCCCAGCTCAGCCCCAGGGGCCCCCAGATAGTAGAGCCCAGCTCAGTCCCATGGGCCCCTGGATAGAAGAATATAGCTCAGCCCCAGGGGCCCCCGGATAGAAGAGCCCAGTTCAGCCCCAAGGGCCCCCAGATAGAAGAGTATAGCTCAGCCCCACAGGCCCCCGGATAGAAGAGCCCAGAGGTCCTGGATAGAAGAGCCCAGCTCAGCACCGGATAGAAGATTCCAGCCCTCCCCAGTGGCCCCCGGAGAGAATAGACCAGCTCAGCCCCAGGGGCCCTGGATAGAAGAGCCCAGCACAGCCCCCCTGGGACCCACGGATAGAAGAGCCCAGCTCAGCCCCACGGGCCCCTGGATAGAAGAGCCCAGCTCAGCCCAAGGGGCCCCAGATAGAAGAGCCCAGCTCAGCCCCAGGATAAAAGAGCCCAGCTCGGCCCCCAAGGGGCCCCCGGATAGCAGAGCCCAGCTCAGCCCCAGGGGCTCCTGGATAGAGGAGCCCAGCTCTGCCACAGGGGCAGCTGTATAGAGGAGCCCAGCTCAGCCCAAGGGCCCACGGATAGAAGAGCCCAGCTCAGCCTCAGGGCCCCCGGATAGAAGAGCCCAGCACAGCCCCCAGGGCCCCCGGATAGAAGAGCCCAGCTCAGCCCCAGGGGCCCCGGATAGAAGAGCCCTGCTCAGCCCCAGGACCCCCGGATAGAAGAGTCCAGCTCAGCCCAGGGTCCCCGGATAGAAGATCCCAGCTCAGCTCAAGGGCCTGCGGATAGAAGACCCCAGCTCAGCCCCAGGGGCATCGGATAGAAGAGCCCAGCTCAGCCCCAGGGGCATCGGATAGAAGAGCCCAGCTCAGCCCCGGGATAAAAGAGCCCAGCTCAGCCCCCAAGGGGCCCCCGGATAGCAGAGCCCAGCTCAGCCCCAGGGTCCCCGGATAGAGGAGCCCAGCTCTGCCACAGGGGCCGCTGTATAGAGGAGCCCAGCTCAGCCCAAGGGCCCATGGATAGAAGAGCCCAGCTCAGCCTCAGGGCCCCCGGATAGAAGAGCTCAGCACAGCCCCCAGGGCCCCCGGATAGAAGAGCCCAGCTCAGCCCCAGGGGCCCCGGATAGAAGAGCCCTGCTCAGCCCCAGGACCCCCGGATAGAAGAGTCCAGCTCAGCCCAGGGTCCCCGGATAGAAGAGCCCAGCTCAGCCCAAGGGCCCGCGGATAGAAGAGCCCAGCTCAGCCCCAGGGGCCCCGGATAGAAGAGCCCAGCTCAGCCCCAGGGCCCCCGGATAGAAGAGCCCAGCTCAGCCCCAGGGCCCATGGATGGCAGAGCCCAGCTTAGCCCCAGGAGCCCCCGGATGGAAGAGCCCAGCTCAGCCCTAGGGGCCCCCGGATAGAAGAGCCCAGCTCAGCCCCAGGGGCCCCGGATAGAAGAGTCCAGCTCAGCCCAGGGTCCCCGGATAGAAGAGCCCAGCTCAGCCCAAGGGCCCGCGGATAGAAGAGCCCAGCTCAGCCCCAGGGGCCCCGGATAGAAGAGCCCAGCTCAGCCCCAGGGCCCCTGGATAGAAGAGCCCAGCTCAGCCCCAGGGCCCATGGATGGCAGAGCCCAGCTTAGCCCCAGGAGCCCCCGGATAGAAGAGCCCAGCTCAGCCCTAGGGGCCCCCGGATAGAAGAGCCCAGCTCAGCCCCAGAGGCCCCGGATAGAAGAGCCCAGCTCAGCCCAGGAGGCACCCGGATGGAAGAGCCCTGCTCAGCCCCAGGAGCCCCGGATAGAAGAGCCCAGCTCAGCCCCAGGGGCCCCCGATAGAAGAGCCCAGCTCAGCTCGGCTCCTGCAGAGATTCCCTCCAGTATTATTCAGTCTATTTCTACAAACACAGCAGAAGGTGCTGACAATCTCCTACCTGAGAAGAGACCTGTGCAGACATGTCCAGGCTCTCTCCTACCCCTAGGGCTGGGGGAGGGCAGGTCTGGGGTCTGGGGTGGTAAATCTGGGGTTTGAGGGGGGTCTGCAGATGAAGGTAACTGCACAGACAGACAGGGCTCCTTCTTCCTCTGCTGCAGGCTGCAAACACCAGGAGAGGCCAGAAGTGTTGTCACCGCACCTGCTGGTGCTGTCTCTGCCGCCGCTGACCCGGAAGAGGAAACACTTCTCCCTTTCAGCCAATGTGCAGCTCAGTGGGACTCATCAGCGGGCGAGGAGCGCCCTCAGGTGGCCGCTGACGGAACCGCCGCCTCCAGTCTTTAAGAGTGAATTGGAAATAGCCTGAATTTCATTAATTATATGCAAATGTAAGAAACTGCTAGAATTACACTGGACAATGTTTTCTATTTTTCCTTTTTCTGTGGGTAATTTTTTATATTTGGTAGGACTGTCTATATTCAAACAACTTTCTGACTCTGCACCAAATTAAGTTTTAAGCTCAGCCCCTAGGGCACCCGGACAGAAGAGCCCAGCTCAGCCCCCAAGGGCCCCCGGATGGGAGAGCCCAGCTTAGCCCCAGGATCCCATGGATAGAGGAGCCCATTTCCACCCCAGGGCCCCTAGATAGAAGAGCCCAGCTCAGCCACAGAGCCCACCGGATAGAAGAGCCCAGCTCAGCCCCTAGGGCCCCCGGATAAAAGAGCCCAGCTCAACCCCAAAGGTCCCCCAGATAGAAGAGCCCAGTTCATCCCCAGGGGCTCCTGGATAGAGGAGCCCAGCTCAGCCCCCGGGGGTCCCGGATAGAATAGCACAGCTCAGCCCCAGGGGCCCCCGGATAGAAGAGCCCAGATCAGCCCCAGGGGCCCCCGGATAGGAGAGCCCCGCTCAGCCCCAGGGGCCCCTGGATAGAAGAGACCAGCTCAGCCCCAGGGGCCCCTGGATAGAAGAGCCCAGCTCAGCCCCAGGACCACCGGATAGAAGAGCCCAGCTCAGCCGCACAGGCCTCCGGATAGAAGAACCCAGCTCAGCTCCAGGGCCCCTGGATAGAAAAGCCCAACTCAGCCCCAGGGGCTCCAGATAGAAGAGCCCAGCTCAGGCCCAGGGGCCCCCGGATAGAAGAGCCCAGCTCAGCCCCAGAGGCCCCCGGATAGAAGAGCCCAACTCATCCCCGGGGGCCCCAGATAGAAGAGCCCAGCTCAGCCCCAGGGCCCCCGGATAGAAGAGCCCAGCTCAGTCCAAGGAGCCCCAGATAGAAGAGCCCAGCTCAGCCCCAGGGGCCCCGGATAGAAGAGCCCAGCTCAGCCCCAGGACCCCCAGATAGAAGAGACCAGCTCAGCCACAGGGGCCCCAGATAGAAGAGCCCAGCTCAGCCCCAGGGGCCCCAGATAGAAGGGCCTAGCTCAGCCCGGCTCCTGCAGAGATTCCATCCAGGATTATTCAGTCTATTTCTACAAACACAGCAGAAGGTGCTGACAATCTCCTACCTGAGCGGAGACCTGTGCAGACATGTCCAGGCTCTCTTCTCCTCCTGGGACTGGGGGGGCAGATCTGGGGTCTGGGGGGGCAGATCTGGGGTTTGAGGGGGGTCTGCAGATGAAGGTAACTGCACAGACAGACAGGGCTCCTTCCTCCTCTGCTGCAGGCTGCAAACACCAGGAGAGGCCGGAATTGATGTCACCGCAGCTGCTGGTGCTGTCTCTCCCGCCGCAGACCCGGAAGAGGAAACCCTTCTCCCTTTCATCCAATGTGGAGCCCAGTGGGTTTCATCAGCAGGCGATGATCGCCCTCTGGTGGCCTCTGACAGAACCGCCGCCTCAAGTCTTCAAAAGTGAATTGGAAATGACAGCCTGACTTTCATTAAATACATAAAAATGTAAGAAAACTGCTAGAATTAAACTAGTCAACGTTTTTCTGTTTTTCTATTTTTCCTGTTTCTGTGGGTAATTCTTTATATTTGATAGGGCTGTGTGTATTCAAACAACTTTCCAACGATTTGCCCCAAATTAAGTTTTGCATTTCTCTGCATTTTTTACCCACTCACTCCCCCCAAAGTTTCACTTATAAAACAAAATAAAGTAAATTGCAGTCTCAATACATTCATGAGACAGAACAATCGGGTTTGACTCTCACAGATTTCTCCTTCAGTGGATTGTGTCATGGCAGTGAGTGACTGGTGCCGGCTCTGAGGATGAGATGGTATTCCATCACTAACTAATGTCAGACTCCTTCATACAGGCTCTTATTAGAGGTACCACCTGCCTTTTGGTCATGTTTTAAGATTTTGCAAAGGCCCGGATATTATTCTTCAATAAGACTTTGAATAAAAGTGTTTGTATTCATTTTTAACATGCCATTCCTATAAAAGACTGGTCAGGTGGTAACCCTCTCTCATAGCTTGAGTCACTCCTCGTCCACACACTATCAATGTGCGGTTGAAGGAGGACTTCGTAGCACCGTCAGGCAAGTTGCATTTGTTGCCTGGGCAGTGACATCAGATGCGACATGCACACATCAGAGCCTTCAAGTCTCACTCATCATGAGTGACACTCACACATTTAGAGGTCTGTGCTGAAGTTTCACCCACACCTAGCTGAATCTTATCACTGGGAGACGGGAGAGGGTCCTAGTACTCCATATGTGACTTTGCTCGCACTTCTACTGTGTGCAGAGTAGCCGCTTACAACTAAAGAGGGAGACACTATTCACTTCATAGAGTTCAGCAAACCCACTGTCAGACATTTTGATATCACTACATTTTCAATATTTCACCTTGCGGCTGCACAGATTATACTTTTGGTGTAATATCAATTTAGATGTCTGCATTAATGATTTGTATGTTACCTGTGTACTCATCATTCCTATAATTTCACTAATGTCTCTTCTTCTGACATTATCAAATTCAAATGTTATGTGAAATCACTTCCTGTGAGGCCATCAATAGGATAGTTTGTTTTGGCTCCTAAGAATCTCAAAACCTTGAGCTATGTGAAGCCCATACATGAGCGCTCATCTGGACTAAGGGGGAGGAGCATGCTCTTAGCTCAGAGATGAAAGTGTCTGGAAGCAGTGCAGGCGCTATACTATCAGCATTCAGACTAGAGGAGTGCTGATCTCTGCAAAAAGAAATGAAATGTTTGTTTCAGTTTAATTGCACTTCATGTCAGTGTTGTTCAACTCTACAATGGTCACAAAGTGGTTCCTCGCTTGAGTTCCTATGAGTACCTTCAGTCTCCTGATTTTCACACTGTGCTGTTTCTCCGATTAAATTGCCCTCGAAAGAGCATACCGTCTTTTCTGAGAGAGAAGTCAAACGTATGTTTCCTGGAGAAAGTGGTTAAAGCCTTTGTCTGTTTCTGCTGATTCTTGGATTTGACTAAAGTGAGTCAAATTCTGTGCCGAGGTGGGTTCACTATGAGAAGCCCTTCAAAATGTACATTGACGCTGTATGAATCTGGCTTTGTATATGGTATGCTTACTAGGTGGTCATTCCATGCACAGAGATCAGGGGTTCCCCAAAAGTGTACAGGGCTCAATGTAAAACCCAAAGTGTAACAGAAGAAAAGGGTTTTTAAGGGTTAGGGGATAGGTCGCTCTGCAAAATTAACGCTAAGTTGTTTCAAGTTTCTGCAGTATCAAGTGTTGGCGCGAATGAGCGAGGGGATAAGCCCTATAACCCCTCATGGTGAGTCTGTTCACTGAACAAACTTTACGAACATCAAACAAGTGCCCATTGCACACAACCAGAGAGTAAATATTATTCAATATCTCTAAAACATATCAAACATGAGCAGGAAGTAAGCAAATAATTGTAAAATAAGCTGTCAGAGAAAACATATCTTCTTTAATTTCTTGTGTATCCAGCCGACACGTGTTTCGTCGCATTAGAAATGCGACTCATCAGGGCTGGGGAAGATACAAAATAGAACATAGTGGAGCATTTGTGTTTTCGTAGTTGAATTCACAGCGTATTAATCAAATAATGTGACTTGGTAATAGTGAGAACAACCAATTTTCAGCGTACAGAGTGAAGGATTGTGTATTCATACAAATTAGTTCGATTTAAGACGTGACACAAGTGTCTAGTTCTATCAGTATTATTCCGCTGATCATTAGAGAAGATTGAGAACCGTGGAAACCAACGTATGACGTCCTACAAGTGAGAGTGTGAGTATCGTGATTTCAAGAATTCGAGTGAGCGAGGGACGTATTGCAATGTGGAAATTAAAAAGCCAATGATAGTGATGGTGTTGAGACTGTTTGTTCTAAGATGAACAGATGTGATAGTATGAAGTGGTCTTGAGAAACCAGTCTGGTTAATAGCCACTGTATCTTTGTGACGAATATTTATGTAAGTGACTCTTCACTCCATGCTGCTAATTTCGAGTGATAGCTAGTGCGTGATTTTTAAAAAAATATTTGAATCATACCTGTAACCTTCGAGTGAGTGAAAGGAAGGTCTAAAATATAAATAGAAACGAAAAGGACAAAGAACAGGAAAACAAGATGTAATGTGCTATAACTACGGTAAGGTGAGTAAACGAGCATCGTATGTCTAGGTGAAAGACAGCGGGCTATAAAAAATATATATAAAGAGAGAGAGGCTCACCGCTTAGCCGGTGATATTTCCAACCCGGCCGGGCTCAGGACCAAGGAAGTGTAGATAAACTTTGATTCTGGTGTGAAGCTAAATGATACAAGGGGAGGGGTAAGAGGGGTAGTTAGCGTCTGAAAAAAGAGCTGTGAGAATAGAGTGGAGTGTCGAAACCTACTAAAAAGCCAGCTCACCACGTAGCAAAAAGCCTGGGTAGGTAGTTGCATATCTGATCCGGACTGTGGGTATGACCGGATAATGTTGTTAAAAGCTGGCTTGGGAAGGAGCTCAGATAAAGCTGAGGGTATAAAGGGAAGACAAGGAAACAAAGGCATCAGAGAGAGGTAGGCTTGGAGGAAATCCAGAGAGCTGTGTGAAAACAAAATGTCAGGCACCAGTTACCCGGTGTGCCTGACACAGTGTAAGGAAAGGGTTTACCTCGTGTTAAGAATGTAAACCCAGAGGGATCCGCCGGAGGTCAGTGTGAGGGTGGGTAGAGCGGGTATGATCTCATCAGAGATTTGTTCCTGAAAAGGATTTAAAAAGAGCATTTCTGTACATGCTAAGCAGGTGTCGTCAAATACAACAATCACCATAAAGATCGGGGCGTAATGGATCTAATGCCCGTACGAGCTCCTACCAGCCATTTAGCGTAGAGAAGCGTAGGAGTAGAACCGCTTCCGAGAAAGGCGAGATCCCGTGTTCCTGGAAGGACACGTGATCACAACCCGGAAACATATTTTAGGAGTATGTGACCGGGCACCCGTATGTAAAGGGCTAGAACGTGAAACCCTCTAGCACGGGTGCGTTCCAGGGCAGAACCCATGGTTGCAAGAGCCCGCCAACTGTGTCGTCAAAGCAAAGAACAGCTAGAGAGTACGAAATAACCCATGTGCATAATTGGAAAGCCCGTAAGCGGCATTGTGAGTGGATGCTCATAAAAGGAATCTAATTATGTGGAAAGAAAGTGAAAGTATATATGAGTAATAAAAGTGGGCTAGAAGAGAGGGAAATAAAGGGAGAAGAGAGGTGAGTGATATGGGTATTGCAAAATAAGGAACGGAATGGCGAACTTAATGGATAAACACTAATTAGTGTTTGTGTGTCATGCATGGATCATGAGATATGCTCTGCTTAATGATTATGGTATTGGGCAGAGCTGATGACATACCTCTTTACCTTATCTTAATTACGTAAGTAGAGATATTATTGACCATTGGTGTGACTGTTGTGTCAATGCAGTCAGTTAGTTCTAGTTTAAAACGTAGGTCGGATACAACCATTACAAAAACATATGTGTCATATATGTAAACATTGTCAGCATGAAAAGATAAAAGGGAAATGGGCAACACATGTGCCTGGTAGTTGACAACGATACTAGATGAAGGTTAAGGCACTGGCAGAACATTGTAAAACCAAAACAATTCACATATTCAGATGGATGGCTTATTACAAGTGAATGGGTTAAGTTCGCCATTCCGTATTCTGAATGGTCACTTATTGCATTTTCATTATTCTTCAACGTTGTATTATACCTCACTGTTTAATCTGTAGACACATTGAATTAGGCATGTATATCTCTTTGATGCATTTTATTCAATTATTGTTAATGTTGCTATACTCTGTGGCTAGCTTCAATTACAGAAGCGATTTCTTTTTACCTACTATGTAAAAGGCACTAAATAATATGTACCAGTCATATGAGTATATTTAACAATTTCGATTGCATGGGTCTCTCGGCATGCCACTACACAATCATACCATTGGATATGGTACACAGCAAGCACCTCGTCTTCTTATCTCACGTTCCGTTCCTTATTTGGCAATACCCATATCACTCACCTCTCTTCTCCCTTTATTTCCCTCTCTTCTAGCCCACTTTTATTACTCATATATACTTTCACTTTCTTTCCACATAATTAGATTCCTTTTATGAGCATCCACTCACAATGCCGCTTACGGGCTTTCCAATTATGCACATGGGTTATTTCGTACTCTCTAGCTGTTCTTTGCTTTGACGACACAGTAGGCGGGCTCTTGCAACCATGGGTTCTGCCCTGGAACGCACCCGTGCGAGAGGGTTTCACCTTCGAGCCCTTTACATACGGGTCCACGGTCACATACTCCTGAAATATGTTTCCGGGTTGAGATCACGTGTCCTTCAAGGAACACGGGATCTCGCCTTACTCGGAAGCGGTTCTACTCCTACCCTTCTCTACGCTAAACAGCTGGTAAGAGCTCGTACGGGCATTAGATCCATTACGCCCCGATCTTTATGGTGATTGTTGTATTTGAAGACACCTGCTTAGCATGAACAGAAATGCTCTTTTTAAATCCTTTTCAGGAACAAATCTCTGATGAGAGCATAACCGCTCTACCCACCCTCACACTGACCTCCGGCGGATCCCTCTGGCTTTACATTCTTAACACGAGGTAAACCCTTTCCTTACACTGTGTCAGGCACACCGGGTAACTGGTGCCTGACCTTTTGTTTTCACACAGCTCTCTGGATTTCCTCCAAGCCTACCTCTCTCTGATGCCTTTGTTTCCTTGTCTTCCCTTTATACCCTCAGCTTTATCTGAGCTCCTTCCCAAGCCAGCTTTTAACAACATTATCCGGTCATACCCACAGTCCGGATCAGATCTGCAACTACCTACCTAGGCTTTTTGCTACGTGGTGAGCTGGCTTTTTAGTAGGTTTCGACACTCCACTCTATTCTCACAGCTCTTTTTTCAGACGCTAACTACCCCTCTTACCCCTCCCCTTGTATCGTTTAGCTTCACACCAGAATCAAAGTTTATCTACATTTCCTTGGTCCTGAGCCCGGCCGGGTTGGAAATATCACTGGCTAAGCGGTGAGCCTCTCTCTCTTTATATCTATTTTTTATAGCCCGCTGTCTTTCACCTAGACATACGATGCTCGTTTGCGCACCTTACCGTAGTTATAGCACTTTACATCTTGTTTTCCTGTTCTTTGTCCTTTTCTTTTCTATTTCTATTTTAGACCTTCCTTTCACTCACTCGAAGGTTACAGGTATGATTCAAATATTTTTTTAAAAATCACGCACTAGCTATCACTCGAAATTAGCAGCATGGAGTGAAGAGTCACTTACATAAATATTCGTCACAAAGATACAGTGGCTATTAACCAGACTGGTTTCTCAAGACCACTTCGTACTATCACATCTGTTCATCTTAGAACAAACAGTCTCGACACCATCACTATCTTTGGCTTTTTAATTTCCACATTGCAATACGTCCCTCGCTCACTCGAATTCTTGAAATCATGATACTCACACTCTCACTTGTAGGACGACATACGTTGGTTTCCACGGTTCTCAATCTTCTCTAATGGTCAGCGGAATAATACTGATAGAACTAGACACTAGTGTCACGTCTTAAATCGAACTAATTTGTATGAATACACAATGCTTCACTCTGTACGCTGAAAATTGGTTGTTCTCACTATTACCAAGTCACGTTATTTGATTAATACGCTGTGAATTCAACTACGAAAACACAAATGCGCCACTATGTTCTATTTTGTATCTTCCCCAGCCCTGATGAGTCGCATTGCTATGCGACGAAACACGTGTCGGCTGGATACACAAGAAATTAAAGAAGATTGTCTTTAATACTATGTTTTCTCTGACAGCTTATGTTACAATTATTTGCTTACTTCCTGCTCATGTTTGATATGTTTTAGAGATATTGAATAATATTTACTCTCTGGTTGTGTGCAATGGGCACTTGTTTGATGTAAAACCCAAAGTGCTCTATTAGTGGGAGTGTGGGCGAGCAGCCTTAGGCCTCACACAGAGGAGTGGAAGACATTTATTGCACAACATTGACCAATAACGGACACACGGCTCGATAAGGAGATCCACACCACTTTTGGAAAAATATACATTGTTTGTATTTTATTTTAAGACCAAGATCTTTGCAAAAAGGTAAGTACATTTTTAAATAAAAATACTTTTTGCTTTTAAAAGTTGGCATTTAGAATATGTTTGAAGCAGTTCAATGTTCCTTATGGTGAAAACAATAATGCAGTTTAACAGGTAAGTGCCACACTTACAAATCCAGTATTCGGGCCAAAAGGTCAGCAAGGAGCACGGGTTAGGTGAGTACCAAAACTGCACCACTAGCAGCACAGGGGCGGCTGAGTGCAGAGGTCAGAGTCAGAGTTCGGCCTAATGCTTTTCAGTAGAGACAGAGGGTGCCTGGAGCCACGATGCTTGCAGGTAAGTGGATCAGTTGCAGAGGCTAAGCTTTGGGGGTTAGCACAAGCACAGGGGGGGCCCCAAGCAGCACCAAGCATACACCACCAGGGGCAGAGGGGCAGCTGGATGCTAAATCAGCGCTCGGTGCCCAATGCTTTTGAATGGAGTTTGGAGCTTTTGACAAACAGGATGCAGGCATTTCACTGGAGGTTGCAAGAGGGAGACCAACTACAGGAGAGGTAAGTAGTGAGGCAGGGTGTGGTAGGGGCACAACTGGTTCAGCTCACCAAGGCCCAGGGGCTTCGGGTGCAGGGGTGCCTTTCAACTTCCAAGTCTTCTTACCTGAGTCAGTCACGGTCAGGCAGAGCCTCTGGATTCTGTCTGCAGGCATCGTCATGGAGGTCAGGAGCGGTCAGCGAACACTGGATTTGAGGTCTAAATCACCACAGAGAATTCACTGGGCAGGTGGGACCCTCAGACTCGGGCCGGGGGCGTCGGATGCAGGGATTGTGGTTCTAGCTCGATCCAGAGCCCTTGGAGTTCTTTTTTTCTGGACAGATCCACTCTCCACGGGAGATTGGAGTCTTCTTCAAAGGCAGCAGTCCACCCAGGGTTTTCAGAGCTCACCGGCTGCAAGACAGGTTGCAGGTTCGCAGAAGCTGTAGACAGGCTAGTAGGGATGGGGCCAAGAGAGTCTCCGTATTCAGTCTTCTCTGCAGGGACGTCTTCTTTCTTCTTAGGACATCGCAGATCGAATTTCCAGGACTGGTAGAGCCACCTAAAAACAAAATTATGGGGCATTTTAAGGGAGTAGCAGGTAGGGCCAATTGGCACCTTGCCTGGGTTGACTACACCATCTATTATGCCACCCTCCTGTGGGAGTGTGCACAGACCTAACCCTGATTGGCGGGTCTACCCATCTTCAAGATGGTGAGGACTGAAAGATGTGCTTCACCTTGCCTACCCCACCTGAGGGGTGGATTGGCAGAGGTGGGCACATCCCTTATTCTCCTAAGTTTTCCACCAGTTTTCCCATATGAAGTGGGGGTGTAAACCGGAGGCTGCCATCTTCTGTTAGCAGCAGAGGCACAGGATTGCATATTACAAAGGCGGCAGGCCTTTGAAGCTTCCCCTTTGAGCACCGGCCCATCCTGGGGGAGGAGGTGTGACACCTTCACCCAGGATGTGCATTGTTTCTGGTCCAAGAGAGAAGGGGCTCTCCACCCAGGGGTCCAGAAACATGTCTGGTGGTGGCTAAATGCCTACAGCCGGTCAGAAACCACACCAGGATTGGTAGGTTTTCAGCAGGCACCTCTGAGGTGCCCTCTGAGTACATGGTATAATAAATCTCACAGTGGCATTGGTGTGGATATATTGAAAGGAGTAGTTTGGTACCAAACACCCCTGTGTTCAGGGAAGCAATCATGGTGCTGTGGAAATCGAGCTGTCGAGTTTCCAGCCCATGTACTCTGTTTGGCTTCACTGGCACTTACAATATTAAAGAATGGACCCTAATATTGTAGGGGCGTATCTGCTCATGCAGATATGTCCTCACCTGTGGTATAGCATACCCTGCCTTAGGGCTGTGAGATCGGCTAGAGCAGTGACTTACCTATACCTCCAGGCAGTGTTGCCTGGCACGGCACCCAGGTAGAGTGCCATGTCAACCTTGTTGTTTTCTCTCTCACAGGGGCATGCAATCTGCCAGGGCAGTGACATGGTCCCACTGAGGAGGGTACGAGGGGATCCTCTTCAACTCCCAGGCCCTGGGTACCCAGGGTACCATTTACTAGGGACTTACAGGGGGGCAGATATACCAATTGTGGATATGTTTTGGGAAAAAGCACTGGCACTGGAGACCCTGTGCACTACAATTGAAACCACATCAAAACCAGGCAGCAAAAAACAGGGGATAACCATGTCAAACGAGGCACTTTCTCACAGATGCTCTTAGTGTTACAAATGGGCGTGAAGGAGAGGACCTCTGCTCCACTGTGCTGGGTCAAGATATTTCCTTTGAAATTTTTTCAGCTGACACATCCGGGGGATTGAAAGGGCGTCTGATGAAATATCTTCATCCCGCAAAGTACACTACAAAAACCGAGGAGGCATCAAAGAATCTAGCACACCTTAAGTCATTGGGGGTAGAAGTTGCTCCTGCTGCAGACCGACTTCACCAAACCCAGGGTTCGTGGGAAATAACATGCATGTGGCAACAGAGACCATTATGAAACCACTGACTTCATGTTCAGCTTTTCTGCACAATACAAAGCCCCTGGAAGAGAAAAGAAAAGGGACTCTTCATTCAAAGTACATCAATCCTTTTACTTGCTTGTTTCTATTTTCACTTTTTGCCATTGAGTTTCACAGTTGATTATTACATATGATTTGGGGAGACTGATGCTTCTAGGATGGAAATATAGGGTGGGGATGTTAGGGGGATGGATTTTAGTTTAGATTATTTAAGGTTTCATTTTATTTGGGTTACCGAGCACATGCTCCCGCGAGTTGTACAGGATCACTTTGATTCGAATGACTAACAAATTGTTGTCAGACGGTGAGATGGGATATAGTATAAAGTCATGGAATGATAATAGTTTGAAAACTAAAATTAAGAGGGGGCCGTTATGTTGTTTGTTGAACATCACACCCCTGATATCCTGTTACTTCAAGAAACTCATTTACTAGGTACAAACTAGTGTGTGTTCTTGGGCAGGATGTATACACCATGTCAATCATCCAGGATTTACTCAGTGGTTCAGATTGGTCGCCATTCTCCATTCGCCTCTGTAGGTCCTTCTCATTTTCAGTACAGATAGTTTATGTAGACGACAAAGGTAAACATGTCATTCTCTCCAGTGGGTTCTCCGATCATTCACCGGACCTATAAACCACCTGACATCGACAATGGGAGTTGAAGGGTAAATGGTGTTTGATTGTTAGATGATACTCTTGTGAAACATCTGCGGAATAAGATCATAGATTATTTTTACATTATTGCGGGTTCAGTCTCCTCAGCAGTTACAGCTTGGGAAGCATTCAAGGTAGTGACTAGAGGAAATACCATGGCTCAGGTTAGGCGTAAGCTCAAAAATTAGAAGAGTGAGAATACTGACCTAGAAGACCAAATTATTCAGGTAGAAAAGAGGGAGGTGAACGCAGACCATACCAAAGCAGCTCAACTCCTTCAATATCCGAGAACCACACTAAAGCAGAAGATTCATATTACTGGATGGACAGGTTAGTTATATTCACAAAGTATGAAGTCGGTGACCAGGCTGGGAATTTTTGTACTGGCTTCCAAACAAAGGCCATATGTCAAGAATTGTCCCTTCGATTTTATCCACTGAGGGTCAAGTACAGATATTACAGAGACATTCACCCATTACTACGAAATGTTATATTTTTGTGTACATCCCCCTCCTGCTAAACTTCAAAATCCCACCATAAGAGATCTTTCAGTGTGGGCACTGTCAAGGGGGGACCCTGGTCCCAAGAGGTGTACTATTAAATTCTTCAAGAAATGTGCCTTTCTGGTTATTCTGCATTTAAAGTTGTTGTTTCAAAGGGCCTTGTGAATTGAACGCTTTCTGACTTCTTGTGAGGGGTGGTTATTTCAGTTACTCTGAAGCCGCATAAACCCCCACAACTCAGTGCCTTCTATAATTCGATTTCAGTAATTAATAATATCGAAACTAAAGCCTGTACAAACGTAAGAGCCTTGAGATTACATAATGTCATTCGAACACTACCTGATGATGATCAAAATGGATTTAAGCCTAATAAGAGCACTCACAATTGTTTCCGGCACCTCCACATTATACCCTCACATGTGCACGATTTCCACAGCCCAACTGCCCTACTTTTGCTATATATATAGAAGAAGTTTGACATGGTACATTGGCCTTTTATGCTAATTGTACTATAACAAGGATTTTGGGCCTTGTTTCATTTGTTTTGTCAAAACCCTTTATACCTCCCCTTGGGCACAAGTGAGATTAAATAATCCATTATTGGCCCCACTCTCGACATAGAAAGACACCAGACTTGGTTATCCTCTCACACCCCTATTGCTCGCCCTTATCATTGAGCCTCTGGTGGAGTGGTTCCACTTAGATGCACAGGTCAGGGATCTGGCCTGGGGAGACAATCATAAGGATAGAATTATGCTTTACGCGGATGACACACTTTACGCAGATTACATACTTCTACACATTCCAGGCTGAGTGTGAGAAGTTGGACTGGTATATGCTGTCCATAGTTAAAGTGGGCACCTTGCACCAGTCCAAACGACCCTTATGATGTATGAGGTCAAAGATAACCTTTATGAAAGCTATCCTGTTGGTAGCTATGGAGAGCAGCCTTCAGGCTAAATCTTGAAGGAGTGTAAAGCAGCTTGTTTTACCAGATCACAACCTCCTGAGTAATCAAATGAAAGGAGAACCACACAAGTGTTATTTATTACTAAACGCTCTCTACTAACCTCTATACTAGATTAGAGCAGAAAACACACACTACTTAATCAATAGAACAACAGTAAATAGCACAATACACAGCAGGCTCCAGGGGGAGACCGAACCATATACTAAAAAATGGGATAACAACAATGACTTCACAAGACACAGTGTCTAGAGCACATAGAATCACTGGGACCCCAATGAACCACCCAAAGGAGTGACACAGGGACCCCACAGAGGGCGGGGGCAGTGTGGGAACACAGACGCAGGCTCCGTAAGCTTCTATGGGGAAAGTCGCGGTTGGAAAATTACAGTTCAAGGTTACTTTGGAGAGGACTTCAAGCAAACCCTTTGGAATATACAAGGTTCTAAGGCCAGCACCCTTGTGATTATCGAGGTACACGTGTTACCTATCCCAGAGGAGCCTGGTGCATAGGGGTCACATGGTGTCGGAAACCCTTGTCATTTTCAATTGTGTGGTGCTGCCGGGAAGATGAAAACTGTCTGGTGGAATCCAAGCCTAGATCTGAGGTGAGAAGAACCTGAAAGCAGAGGTCACAGAGTCTGGGTCACTTCAGGGTGACCAGGGGCTCGATAGGCAAATGTCCACCGATGCCGGGAGCTTAGGGTGTGAAGATAGGATGCTTGACTCTGCAGCCATGGGGAACAGGAGACGTTGATGATGACTAAAGTCTGGAGGTTAGCTGTTGAGTGCTGAGGGGTCAGTGTCCCGATTGAACATGAACAAGCCTTTGCAAAGGCAACCCACGATGTCAGAGGAAACAGGTTACGGTGAGAACCAGCAAGGTCCTGGGGACTCTCCAAACTATGGGGAGTCAGGGCATGGTTGGAGCAACCAGGGAAGCCCTAGGCAAATCAAAGTGACCCTCCCTAGGACCCACAGGCCAACAGACCAGGGATCGCAAAGGGAATCACAAAGCACCAGCCCACAGAGCACTCGTGGAGTGGAGGCTAGAGATCTTCAGTGGACATACTGCTCAGGTTTTTGACTATAAGTAGTCGAATGCACAGCCTCAGGGATTGCAAAAAAGCATATGCTGCTGAAAAAATACTCAGTGCACAGGGGTTCGGGTTGCACGGACCCCACGAGGGATACGGGTCTAAGGATTGCTGAGAGAGCAGATCAACCTCAGAGATGCTCGGGAACCCACCTCCTGTGTTGCAGAAATCTTCAGAGTCCTCAGGAGCTCGGGGGATGCAAACCGGTCAGATGCTTTTAGGTGCCTGCTGATGCAGGGGAGTAACTCCTTTACTCCAAGGGAGATTCTTCTATCGTCCAGCGAAGTGTAGACCATTGAAGTACTTGGTTTCTGCTTGCAGAGTAGAGTCTAGGTAAAATCCAAAGTACTGTAGTCAGGTTTCCCACTTTATAGCCAGGGAAGGCATTGGACTAACTCTAGGGAGCCTCCTAGGGGAGGGTTAGGACAGAGGGGTGGCTACACCCATGCCCTTTGTCCAGTTTCACGCCAGAGCAGGAGCAAATGGCTGCTGCAACCGGTTTGAGCTGGACTAAGCATGGGAACACCAAATGTGCCCCCAGTGCAGACTTTCTGGCACTCTAAGAGTGCATCCACCCAGCCCCAATACACTAAAGACTGTTTGGGAGATGGTCACACCTCCCTGTGACAGGAAACGTATTGTCAGGCTTGGCTCAGCAGCAGGAGGGCAGACTCGTGTCTGTGGCTGGTATCATCCATTTTGTGATGTCCAGGTCGAAAAAGCTGGTACCGGGTGCACCGGTGTTTCACATAAGTCCCTCTAGAAGGGTGGAATCATGCCTCCCCCGCAGGAGGTAGGATTCCAAGGTGTTTTGTGATGTATTCCTATAGGTTCTGTATCGATCCCCCTATTCCTGACCCTATTCTGGTTAACGAGTTAACTAGCAGCCATCCCATGATGCAGAAACCGTTATCTGATTACGCCAGACCACGGCACAGGAGCGGGTTATCTGATTAGGTCATAACGCTTGCCATCTAATTAGGCAAGCAATATTCCTCCAGCCCCTGATAAGGCATACGGAGTTCTCAAAACAAATCAAACCTATGACAACCTGGGAAAAACCCTGCGGCCATTGTTTTGATTCCACCGAGAACTTCAGTAAAAGAATGCGCTAACGACCAGCTCGTATGACATCCTTATTGACGTATCTATGTCCATCCTTACGTCAATCTCGGCACCTTACAGGTATAAATATTACCGATATTGCCTTTAAGCAAACACACGCGGTGGTGACGAGATCGGAGCAGCGAGACTTCCCGAAGCCCAGCAGAGAGCGAAGCCCACTAGCTGCCCCGCCTTCCTGACGCGCTGAGAACGAGACGCTGCCTTTCTCCTGCCGAGAAATCCAGCTCCGGCGCTTCCGAGCAGCCCTTGCAGGCAGCCTGGAATATCGAGACCAAAGATGAGAGATACCATCCCTCAATCATCCTAGATTCAAGGTACGGAACTGAATAACCCCTTGCAGAGAATTCTTGAATCAGTCACTTGGCAAAACAAACTTAACGTAAACTACTACTTTCCATCCCCGCCCACGTATTAGGCTTAGGTCAGGTACACCGGGGTAGGCGTGGTTAGAAGCACCAGTTGAGTACGATTAGTTAAATGTATATGTGTATGTATCTATTCTGTCCATTTTAAATAACGTATGGCTTAGAAACCATATCAATGTTTTTACAGTATTATTTTATACTTCTGCTTTTATTGTATGCACTTTACTTAACCATAAGTATTGCAATAATATCGATTAATTTCTCTTGTACGAGAAAAGAGACTGATCAATAAATAACATCTTTTATTGAACACGCCCGTCTCTTCCTTTTCTCTACAATCTGGTGAAACTAAGAATGCACGTACTGACTGAGTAAAATAAGTTGTCTTTTGTTTTCACACGACTCTAGAGATACACTCTTGATTAGGGGAGAGCAAAGTTGTCATGTTCTATGGTTGTCAGAAACTAAATCCCTTCTTGTCTATCCAGGGAGGTTCAACTCCTCCTTGTCTATTCGAGAAAGTTTCTAGTGAACTCTGAGCTAGCTGGCAAACCCAAAACTTTAAGTCTAATATCGACAGTAGAAGACCTAGTTAACGTCTGGTCTAGGTCTATACTATTGGCGGTATTATTCCAATGCGCAGAGCCTATTGGGATAATAGGAACTACACTACAGTTTGATACCAAACACAACATGTTTCTAAGCAGCCGTTTTAAAGTACGCTGCCTAGCGCATCGTCCGCTCCTCATCAGCTAAGCTGGTAAAACTGTCTAGATTTAAAAGAGCTAAATCAGTAGGAAGGGCCTTTAGTATTGCAGCGGCACTGGCCTGGAATAAACTCCCAACTGAACTCAGGCAGATGGAGAACTTGCTGCAGTTCAGGAAGAAGTTGAAGACATGGCTCTATCCTACCAAAAGCAGTAAGTACGTTCTGTGAATACCAAAAGTAGTACGTTTAGGATTTTGTCTTAAGTTAGTTCTGTGAATCGAGCCCACAGGATTAAAGCGCTTACCTCTCTTAAAAGATTTGGATCGATCTAACAGATCTGATTAGGACACGTGTGTGGTCCATAATCAGCAAGAAAGGTAATTTAGAAATTCACCTTTAACTGGTCCCTAAAAACTCCCAAAATTAAGTTAGTTCTGTGAATCGGGCCCTGTGTCACTCTTCTCTCACAAATGTGAGTCCCTAAATAGGGTGACAACCTGATTAAGTAATATATGAAAGCTCTAGACCTATATGTTCTTCCATCTGCAAGTTTGGCTTTCCCCGATACTGTTGCCTCCCTGAAATCCTCCCTGAAATCCTGGAATCAGCTTTGCTGTTTGTTAATCACATTTTGAACAAACTGCTGAATGCTTCACGGAAGTCTGCTGTTCTTCTGAAGGGGTGAAAACAGTCCCTCCTGGTACCACTGTTAACAAAACTAATGCTGACCCCAAAACTCTTAGGAAATTCAGACCACTTTCAATTCTTCCCACAGTAGCCAAAACGCTGGAAAAGGTGGCTAATAGACAGCTTTCCCTTTTTCTGGAATCAAACTCCCTTTTCCATGATACGCAGTGTACGGGGTACAGTACAGAGTTGGCCTAACTGGAGGTCGCTGAATTTATCAAGTCTAATATGGTTCAGGGTGCATCGGCTACGGTTGTAGAATTGGATTTCTCATCAGCGTTTGACATGGTCTCGCATTCTATCCTGCGGCAAAGGCTGTTGAAGATTAGAACTCCAGGGAAAGCTCTGTCTTGGCTTAAATCATATCTTGAGGACAGATCTAAGGCTGTTTTCCTTGCTCATTTTACTTCGGGTCCAAAGACCCTTAAATATGGATTCCCTCAGGGCTGTCCCTCACTCTTTTCAATGTGTATTTGGGGCCCTGGCTAACTTTGTCGAAGCCTGGGGCTTGAAAGTGATTTCCTGTGCTTATGACGCTCAGCACCTTCTGTCCCACCAGGATGAGGCTTCTGATGCCTTCAGTTCTTCTAAGAATTGCCTGAAAGCAGTGGGCAATTGGATAGGTGAGAGCTTCCCTAAACTGAAATACAAAAAAAATTAAATTCTTCTCTTTAGCTCTAAAAAGCCCCCCAATTCACTCAATTGGTGGCCCCTCTTGTGTGAGAAACCAGGGTTCAAACCCTTCTTTGGGAAAAGTTTTTTTAACAACGTTTTTTAACCACTCACGTGAATTGTATTGTTTATCTATTGTGTTTTTAATTTGTATTAATAACGAAATACATTTTGATACCATTTTGGTAATTTTGCAGTCACATTTGCAATGGGTGTGTCTGTGGAATGAGGGAAGAGTTTTTACTTTAACTTTGATGTGGTTGTATAAGGGTGCGAACTTAGATGAGTGTTTGTGATAGTAAGCCCAGGGGATGGATTATTTTACACTGTTGTGTTGATACCCAGTCCCTTGGATGGTTGGGCCACTCCCTTCAAAATATAAGGTCAAATTTGACCCCACCTTCTCTTTTGAACTGCACGTGAAAGCCGTCTCGGCTAGCTGCTTTGCTACCTTGAACTCCCTCAGGAGGATATTGCATCTGGTTCTGGTGGTGCCACAGAAGACCATTCTTCATGCCCTGGTTACCTCAATGTGAATATTCTAAATCTGGGCTCACCAACCTACTTACTGCAAACGCTGCAGATCACCCAAAATGCAACAGCGCCTTATTCTTAAGGTGCCCATGCATCAGTCCGTTTCTGGTCATCTTTGTTGCTGCACTGGTTACCGGTCATTAGGCATATCAAATTCAATTATATCACAAGTAAATAACACCTTGCACTACGAACGTCTGAACAGCAGCCCAGTGAAAAAGATCAGTGAAGACATTCTCCAGATCACCCAAGAGGGTCTGGAAAATGGAGTCATTAGTGAAAATGAATTCCTGTTCCTCAATAACAAGGAGCCATGCACCCCGGTATAGTATACTCTACCCAAAGTGCATAAAGATGCAGAGGAACTCCCAGGAAGGCCCATCCTGTCAAGCTGTGGCTCCATTCTGGAAACCCTATGGAAATATGTTTTTTTCCGTAAAGGACCTTGTTGGTGACACTATGACCTACGTCAAAGACACCACCCACCTTATCAATCTGATTGAATCACAAGCCTTCACTCCAAACACAGAACTCCTTGCCACTCTTGACATAGAGTCCCTGTATCCAAACATTCCACAACAAAAGGATATAGATGTAATCAAGAAACATCTAAATAACCGTCCAGTGCCCCATCACGTACCCACTGAATTTATAACTAGTCTGCTTGAGATTGCACTCAGTAGGAACTACTTCCTGTTTAAAGACACATACTTCCGACAGTGCAAAGGCACTTCAATGGGGGCAATTTTTGCTGCAATCTTTGCTATTCTGTTTGTGGATGACTTGGAATCCAACATCATTCTCAATGACACGAATCCACACGTTGACAAGATCCGTCGTTGGCGCAGGTACATAGACGATGTCCTCATGATTTGGGGCGGTGACCAGAATGCATTAAAAGAGTTCTGTGCTTGGCTCAACATAAGCCAGCCGGACCTAAAATTCACATTCAGCTATGATGCACACCAGGTAGACTATCTGGATGTAACTATCAAGTGCTGGGATGGCCAGTTATACACTACTTTATTCAGAAAGCCCACCAAACGTAACACCCTGCTTGAATATGAATACCACAGTGCGCACCCCAGGGAAGCCAGAGATGGCCTTCCATGTGGGCAATTTCTGAGGATCAGGCGCAACTGCAAATTCAAGGAAAACTTTTTTCATGAGGCAGAGATCCTCTTTAAGAAATTAACATCCAGGGGCTACCCCAGGAAACTGGTGAAACGCGATATGAAAAGAGTGTGGTATGCCCACCGGGAACACCTACTCCAACTACGTGATAAGAAGTAACTAACTAGGATCACCTGTGTCACCACTTTCAGCACAGTGAGCAATAAACTGACGAAACTAGTGAGAAAACATTGGTCTGTACTGGACCCACTCGAACTAAGTACAGGAACCCCCTTTTTCTCTTTTAAAAGAGGGCACAAGCTTAAAGATCACTTGGTTGGGGTGTCCATCCCAGTCAGAAAAAATAACACTATTGCGGCTTGTTTCAATCTGCCACCAATCGTTGGACACTACAAATGTAATCTCTGCATGGCTTGCGACTCCAGAAACAACACAAATGTTTTTGAATATGATAACTGTAAGCATGTTCTTAAGTCATTTACCAACTACAATTTCAAAAATGTAATCTACTGCATCAAGTGTCCGTGCCAACTATACTACATCGGTCGGACTACACAGCAGATCAAGACCTGAATCTCACAAAACAGAAGCCAGATCCATTGTAAAGTACTCACGGCGCCAATGGTGGAACATCTTTTGGCCCAGGGACATTCAGAAACAGATTTCACCTGGCAGGTGATAGACAGCCTGGTACCCAGCACAAGTGGCGGTAACCAACAATCCATACTCAATCATCTAGAATGCAAATGGATCTATAACTGCAAGACAATTGAAAAAGGACTGAACACTCTTGATGAGTGGAATACCTGTGTTTGATACCATGCCACCAAGGTCCCTTGAACCAGTTGTCCTCCTCATAGGTCTAAACTGATGAGCCTTTTGTCACCCACTATGCTAACCTTGTACAGAAATGACTAATGTTACTTTTTGTGTTAACCATATCTACATATCAAGAAATCTCAAAACTTACAAAGCGGTGCTGGAATTCGCTACGCATCCCTTATGTGTTTGTACTTTTCCTAGACTGAATGTGCACTGTAGCCAATGTATCCTTACAGCTAGGGGGCTATTTCTGTATATCTACACTTGCCTTACCTATGGAACCCTTAGGCTCATCATGCGCACTGTAAATATCAGCACATACTTTGGATACCTGACTAAGCACAACTGAGCGTTAAAGGGCTACTCTCAAGCCCTATTGTTGAAAATATGCACATTATAATTATTAGCACGTATACCCTGTTGTAACTTGTAATTTTTAATAACCAACAAGGGGTTGCAGGAAATACTAGCTAGCTATTACCTACTGATCCCAAAATATGTATTGCCAGATTAAATACCTTATTGATTAGGGGCTCATTTTAAGTCCGCAATTGAATTTAAATGTCAACGCTAAAGTAGAATTACGGCACGTAATAAGGGCTATTCCCAAGCCCGAAATGTAAGTAAGTATACTGAACTCATAGCATTAATGATTAGACATGTCATCCTGGAAACGAGGGAACCATTAGCCATGCGCAAATGGGTAGTGTCTCTCCTGCATCTTACGCATGCACCTCCAACACGCAGGCGCGTTTTAGCAGTCGCTACAGCGACGTGATCATAACTTCTTGTGCAGGCGCGTAGGATCAAATGCGCCCGGAAGCCATTATTACCTTGGGCCCCTCTCCCCCGCCCACTGATGCAGCAACAGCATTCAGCGCGACTGCCGCGTGGAGCAGGAATCTATCCCCGGCCCAGAACACGACGATTTAGTAAGAGTCCCTGCCTGCCCCGCAGACCCTGCTGCTTGTACATGACCTCCTTGTAATTCCTGCCACTTTAATCACAGATCCAGATCTCAGACGTGAATCAGAGACTGTATTGGTAATTACGCTTATGCCCTATTTGAGCCCACGCTTTCACTAACAGTCAGCCCCCCAAGGCGGATAGTGTTTTATGTAACCATAAAAATGTTAGAGGACCTAAAGAAGGGTGTACCAACGAGGATATCTTAATTGAAAATATCTATAACTTGTTTTTAGGGCTCGACTTGAACAATTCCCCAAAACCCTCTTTAAATATGGGTATACTCTGCAAAGTATACTCAAGTAAGCATGGCTCAAAATTTTAACTGTAATTTACAGCCTTTCATAAATTAGTACTGTGTTCTATATTGTTTGATTAATCTCTTGTAGACTATGACCTCTAAATACTCACCTGGAAACATTAATTGATGTAGAGGACCCTCTACTCCAACTGAGTTGCAAGTAAGAAGCCACTATGTACCGCTAAGACCCAGACTAGAATCCCTATTTATGGACAATTGGGTTCGATTTTTGATGTTTTGCCTTACTCGCCCCAGATCCTTCCATACTCGAGTGCTACATTAACCAGGCTTCGAAGAGACTGAACCTACATAGAGTGCGCCAGACACTCCTCCTCTTCCTTTACCTGCTCCCTTAATTAGTAAGTGTAGGTATGCGACACAGCATGTAATGTAAAGGTCACCCTGGTATCATTACCCCAATTACTTAGGCACGCATTAGCTCTAATCCCTTCCCGCACTTGGGATGTTTTATGCAAAAAACTGTGAACTAAACTAAAAGCATGCCAACTGTTATTACTCTGGCACTGGGAGCACAAAGGCACTGTATTAATTAAGTGTCCAGTAGGGCACAGTGCTAACATAAACAATTTTTTTCTCCAGTTTCGGACTGCTCACCCTGTCCTGATGATGATCTTGACTAAGTAAAGATTGAAACGCCGTCAACCCCCCAATGAAAATCCCCCTATTTTATATATCGTTGGGGATTTCTTGTTGTTGTCTTTGTGATATTTAGTGTATCTTCACTCTCACTTAGTCACGTTACGCATTTTTTTCACTCATGTGAGCACCTGAACGTACCTGTGTAATGCCAACTGGCAACCATAATGATTAAAAGTACACATGTTGCCCTACATACTGTGCTCCCTAATTTATTCAATATCTAGATAAAATAACTTTTTCTTTGTATCTTTGGACCTAATTAGGCCATCCCTGAACCATTGTTCTTTTTATATACATTACAACCCCAGGTTCGCTTAACAGGGTACCCTTGTTTTGCCTAACAAATTCAAGGCATTAATCTTCGCCTACAGAGCCCTGGAGCAGAAAGGTCCGCAGTATCTGAGACGAAGACTCAGGATCTATTGTCAGGGCAGATCCTGAGGTCCAATTCACTAAAGCCCTTGAATACCCTCAGCGTTCGTAGTTCCAGGAGTGGTGGGTGACCATTTGCCTCACTAACAGCGAAACTATGGAACTTTAACTGCGTCCTGGCTTTCACCATCAGAAATGGTCTAAAAGAACTGACGTCAGCGTGCAGGTGGGGCATCTTAAGTAGACACTGCGATGTCATCCCGGCGCCTACGACACAGTACACGAAGTCGACCGACGCCACCTACCGAAGCGCAGGGGTACTGCTAAGAAAAAAATTCTCTGGATCCAGTCTGAAACCTGGGGGTAATTTTAAGGTAAGGAATCTATAACTAATAGTCTCTTCCAGATACGAGCATCCTGGGACCAGTTTCAGGGTAACACCCCGCATCAACCAGGCTCGCTTGAATCCAGTGGCAAAGTAAGCAATGGGCCCCATGTCTCGGCGTACCCTGCCAACTTACGGCAAACAAAGCAAACACAAGGAGATGATGGACAGACGGCTGAAACTTTTCAGAAACTCACCCCCAGTCACAGATCTGGGTTGAATCCATCATCGTTCTTTAGCTCATTTCGCCACCATAGTTCAGGCCCAGCCATATGCAAACCAGTCTTGACCATGTGCCTCATGGGAACAGTCCAGACCGAACTGCCAAGTCAGGTCTCAACTGGACCGGAAACAGGCATCCTGGGATTCAAGCTAGCCTGGCTGATATGGGGTGTTACCCCGAAACCGGTCCCAGTTGCTTGTTTACGGTCCAGGGAACACCTGGCTTGGCGAGCGTTGGATCAATGCAAGGACGAGGTTGCATTCACTGGCATTTTTATGAAAAGTGCAGGCTTGTTATAAAACTGGCGATTTTTTTCGCACATAGCTAAATCCTGAAGGGTCAGAATGTCAATGCTCCCAAATATAATGATGCCCTGCGGGAAACAGTGGCCCAAACTCTGTCGGCGAACACAAGCTATTCAGGATAGATGTGTTGCAGCAGTCAGTACTATGTTGTGACTTGGACATAGCCTATTGCTTTGGTCAGGCGATTGGCATGCGTGTGAAACTTCGGTGCATTGCCTGGATTAGGTCTATATGCTTTATTTATTTATTTTATTTATTTGTTGGGTTTATAGAGCGCGACAGCTACCCGATAAGGGTTTCCCGGCGCTAAGAGAATACTAGACCACAAAAGCAGGAGCGAGAGACTCAGGGGAGAGGCATGAGCAAATTACTGGTTGAAAAGCCAGGTCTTGATGGCTTTGCGGAAGTGGGTATAGTGGGTTTCCTGGCGTAGGTGTTGCGGAAGGGAATTCCAGAGCTTGGGGCCCAGAATGGAGAAAGATCTACCCCCCATCCTCACTAGACGTATTCTGGGAACTGAAAAAAGGCCTTGAGATGAGGATCGCAGGCAGCGAGCCGGCGTGTAGGCTTGAACGAGGGCTTGCAGGTATCTAGGTGCATTGCCCCATTTGATTTTGTGCATTAGGCTAAGGGTTTTGAATTTAACCCTATTTTCAATTCGTAGCCAGTGGAGCGTTTTAAGGTGACCGGACATATGTTCCCTCCTGTGGCACTTGCAAAGCAGTCTAGCTGCGGCGTTCTGCACCAGTTGACGGCGTCGCATGACTGCTTTAGAAGCCCCTAGGTAGAGGACGTTACCGTAGTCCAAGCGGGAGGTGATTAATGCGTTGACCACTGATTGTTGAGTGTCATCTGGTAACATCCATATAATTTTCCTGAGCCACCTCAGGATGGTGAAGCAGGTGGATGTCAGATTGGTGACTTGGGGTTCCATAGTAAGGCCGTTGTCGATGATGATGCCTAGGTTTCGTACTTTTTGTGACGGGATGGGTAGGGAGCCCATTTCAGTTGGCCAATGTCTTGGGTTCCAGAGGTTGTGATTAGGGCCCAGTATTAGGACCTCCGTTTTGCTGCCGTTAATTTTGAGCATGTTTTCTCTCATCCAGTGGCAATGCTCCTAAGGCCAGACTGCAGGAGGGAGGAGGAGTCGTGGTCTCCGTTGGAGAGTAAAAATACAATTTGAGAATCGTCGGCGTAAGTGAACATGTTGAGGCCTGCTGCTTCGGCGATCTGAGCTAGCGGGGTAACATATAAGTTAAAAAGCAGGGGGCTCAGTACCGATCCCTGAGGGACACCATAGGGGGATTGGTGGACATTTGAGGCCACGGTACTAGAGGTGACTTGAAACGTCCTGAGCGTCAGAAAAGATGATATCCAGTCCAGTGCTTTGCCCCTAATTCCCATGGTGGAGAGCGATTTTAACAAAATGTGGTGAGAGATGGTGTCGAACGCTGCGCTGAGGTCGAGTAAAATCAGCGCAGCGGAATCACCTCTATCGACTAGGAGGCGGAGATTTTCCATGACCCCGAGCAGTGTCGTCTCAGTGGAAAAGCCGGGCGGAAACCCGATTGGGAGGGGTGAAGTATGTTGTTTACCTCCGTGAAACTGGCAAGGTGTCCGTGGACGTGTTTCTCCAAGATTTTGGAGAATGCAGGTAGGAGGGATATAGGACGGAAATTGGCCAGCACTTTCGGATCCGCCGATGGTTTCTTGAGAAGTAGTGACACCTTGGCATGTTTCCACAAGGCTGGGACCTTTGCTGTGGAGAGGGACAAATTCAAAGTTTGGCAGGGTCCAGGAGTCTCAGTACAGAGATTGGGAGGGGGTCGCTAGGAGAGCCAGATTTTACTTTACCTAAGATGACTCGAAGACCCTGAACATTTATCTCGGGCCAGAATGTTAATGGCACGTAGGGTGGGTTTTGCGCAGGGGAAATGGCCTCCCCCTTTGGATCGAGGTCCAGGACAGTTTCTTCTTGTATCTGGTGCTGTTTTACAATGTCCTGGTAGATGGTCTCAATCTTTTTAGTAAAGAACTGCGCCAATTCTTCACATTGGGCATTATTCAATGGAGGGGGTTTGGCTGATGTATTTGAGCCCGCTAATTCTTTTACGAGATTAAAAAGAGTTTTGGATTTGTTTGTGGCTTCTGAGATTGCTTTCGCCACGTAGTTGGTTCTTGCCATGGAGCAAGCTTTATGATAGAGCTTCAGTTCGTTTCGGTAGGTCAGGCAGGCTGTAGGAGAGTAGTCTGTCCTCCAGAGTCGTTCCAGGCGTTTACACTTGGATTTCGCTGCCTTCAGTTCCACGTTGTACCATTATGCAGGAGGGTTATGGTTTGTGATTTTTTTACGAGTCAAGGGAAGGCAGGTGTCTAAGGCTCCTAATAGCCATTTATTAATTTTAGTAGCTACAATGTCTATGTCCTTGGTGTCAAATAAATCATCCAGGGGTGCCGAGTCTAGGACGGACATAAGGTGGTTTATGTCCAGTTTCTTTCAGTTTCTGTTGCCGGACTGTCCTGTCCTGCTGGAGGGACAGGAGTTTATGTGGTCAGACACGCTGAAATTTATAAGGAAATGATCAGACCAGTGTAGGGGCAAGGCTGGGTGGCAGAGTGACAGTGGAAGACTGGAAAAAATAGGGTCCAGAAAGTGTCCTCTTTTGTGTGTGGCCCCCGAGTTCCACAAAGTGAGATTCATGGCAGCAAGATCGTGGATTAGGTTTGACCCTGGTTTATTTAGCTGGTCGTCAAAATGTATATTTAGGTCGCCTAAGATGGACATATTGCTGTAGTTTATCCGGACCGAGGCGACCCAGTCCACTAGTTGGGTTGCCCAGGGTTGAGGAGGGCCGGGTGGTCGGTAAATCAGGAGACCCGTGAAGGTAAAGTTCGGGTGTAGTTGAAGTTTAAATAGGGCCATCTCACAGGCATTCAAGGAGACTGGTTCCAGGGTACATTGCACCGATTTTTTGAAGATAACAGCTATGCCACCCCCAACACCAATGGCTCGGTCTATTCTGGCTATGGCATAAGTAGAAGGGAGGGCTTCCGCTATGTCTGGGCCTGAGCTGGCGTGCAGCCACGTCTCCGTGAGAAATAGGGCGTCCAGAGAGTTGTCGGAAAAGAGGTCGAATATGTTTCTTTTATTTTTGCTGAGGGATCTACAGTTCAGGCTTCCTAGAAGCCACGTGTGTGCCGGCTTACGGTTTGCGACAGTGGGCCGACAGAGCTGAGGAACATCAAGTTGGAATTTGCAGGACGTACACGAGATGGAATTGTGCCTATCATTTGGTAGGAGCTCACATTTTTGTTTGATAGGGTGTCGCATGGAGAGTAGTAGTTCAGGCGTATAAACCCTAGGTATTGTGGTGTAGCCTCCTGGGGTTTCGGGCCCTGGGCCCGGCCTGGTGTGGACGGGCGCAGACGGGCTTTCCTTTGGGGCGCCTTCGGCTGACGGCGCACCCGCTGTGCTCGTCCGCTGCGCGTCCGGTAAATGCACATTGATATAGGGAGGAGAGAGGCGTGGCCTCAGGAAGTGGACGTGGCCCAGGGGTTGAGCGCGCGATTGCGGCGATGCTGTTCCCTACCTGCAACAGCGCTAAGATCCGCTGTGCGAGGGACTTTGTATCAGCTTTCTGGGGTAAAGTGCTCAAGGGTGAGTGAAACGTGGTTTTAAAAACACAGAAAATGCAAATATAATTTTAAACACAAACAGCAAGCAGACTCTCCCGGCTTCCGCCTCAGGAGTAGTTCGGTAATTTTGGCGCGCTAGTGAGTCAGCGCGACTTATGAAGGCTAGGATTGAGTGGGCGTGGCCTCAGGTAGTGGGCGTGGCCCGGGGGTTGAGCGTGCGATTGCGGCGATGTTGTTCCCTACCTGCAACAGCACTAAGATCCGCTGTGCGAGGGACTTTGTATCAGCTTTCTGGGGGAAAGTGCTCAAGGGTGAGTGAAATGTGGTTTTAAAAACACAGAAAATGCAAATGTAATTTTAAACACAAACAGCGAGCAGTCTCTCCCAGCTTTCGCCTCAGGAGTGGTTCGGTAATTTTGGCGCGCTAGTGAGTCAGCGCGACTTATGAAGGCTAGGATTGAGTGGGCGAGGCCTCAGGAAGTGGGCGTGGCCCGGGGGTTGAGCACGCGATTGCGGCGATGTTGTTCCCTACCTACAACAGCGCTAAGATCCGCTGTGTGAAGGACTTTGTATCAGCTTTCTGGGGGAAAGTGCTCAAGGGTGAGTGAAACGTGGTTTTAGAAACACAGAAAATGCAAATATAATTTTAAACACAAACAGCGAGCAGACTCTCCCGGCTTCCGCCTCAGGAGTGGTTCGGTAATTTTGGCGCGCTAGGGAGTCAGCGCGACTTATGAAGGCTAGGATTGAGTGGGCGTGGCCTCAGGAAGTGGGCGTGGCCCGGGGGTTGAGCGCGCGATTGCGGCAATGTTGTTCCCTACCTGCAACAGCGCTAAGATCCGCTATGCGAGTGACTTTGTATCAGCTTTCTGGGGGAAAGGGCTCAAGGGTGAGTGAAACGTGGTTTTAAAAACACAGAAAATGCAAATATAATTTTAAACACAAACAGCGAGCAGACTCTCCCGGCTTCCGCCTCAGGAGTGGTTCGGTAATTTATGCTTCTCTAAAGATACCCAAGCATCGTTAATGGAAAAGCTATTAGATGGCTCTCGTCTTTTAAGCAAGAAAGCAGACTAGGCCCCAGACAGATTCCTTGGATCTGTCTGCCTCCGCCACGCAATTTCATCACAAATCTCGTCCCCTTTTGGCTACAGTAGGGTTTTTCAACACTGCCAGCACCAGACCCTGCTGCAAACCCAGCAGGTCTGCCAGTTCTTTCATGGCCATGGCACACAAAGGCAAAGTCCAGGACATCATGCCACTGCGTGACCTGCCTCTACAACTGGTGCAGCCTCAAAACCTCTTTGTGTCCTTCCAGACAATGACTCACCCATTTGTAGGCAGTATCCAACATAGTCTCCAGTGAATTAGATTATGCCAGTGGCAGACCCATCTCCCTATTCCCCCCAGACTTAACAGTGGCGACGGATGTATCACTTCTGGGATGGGAAGGCCATATGGGAGACAGATTAGGGAACCCTCATCCCCAGCAGAGACTCAACTCCACATCAAGCTGTTGGAGTTGCTAGCATTTCACTTGGCGGTGGAGGTCTTCCTGCCCACCATCACAGGAGGGCGGGTGCAGCTTCTCACAGACAAGGCAGTCAATGACGATGGTCTCATCAGGAAGTGTCAGACTTGAACTTGTTTGACAGCGAGCCGAGGATTCACTGGCTCCCAGGTACGCTGCCCCGAGATACAGAAGAATCCTTACTGCGTTGTATTGAATATAGTGTGAGAAGCATATGGGAGAGACGGTGATCTACCGTCCTGATGAGTCCACGGTAATTAACTGGAATGGTTGAAACATTGACTAAACAGGGACTATTTCATATAAATTAGGTCTTCTAAGAATCGCCTTTGCTTAACTTGTATTGTACATAAGCAATGTACAGCCCTGTTTTTGTGAACAAAATGTGGATCTGACTATTTTATCATCATATCACTTTCATCTTGAGCACTGCGCAGTCATCACTCAACGATTTATATATACACTTGCTGCTGAGAATACAATTATAATTTTTGGAAATGAAAAGGCCTCATCTGAATTCTAATCATGATAAAAATGGTGAATTAATATCTGCCCAGGGCCTGTATATGTGATACAGACCTCTGAGATAATGAACTCATAGACCCCTGTAGTTGTTCACAGTGCGCATGGGAAGTGCTTCTATGCATCTACGCTTGCCAAGTTCAAGTTCAAATACTTTATTTGGTTAATTGACAGTAACCATAAAAGCATACAACATGAAATTTCATTTACAAAGAAGTAATATGCATAATTTACCATGTAAAACAATATTCAACAAAAAGAGACAGTTAAAATTAATCCATGCCAATTGAATTCCGCAATATAAAAACATGTTTTAAAAATTCTGAGACTGTTGCAACCGTTAAAACTGTATCTAATCTCTGTAGTTCTAAAAACGCTGGGCGGCATCGATTTAAATTCATTTCCTTAAGCATAGGGATGATAAGTTTCCTGCGAGGCAATGTATAAAATATACAGAAAAATAATACGTGGATATCAGACTGGGCTGAAGAATCATCACATGGGCACAGAATTAAATCATGAGACCAAGAATTTGTAACAGGGAAAGTCAAGAGTCTAAAAACAATGTTTAATCTAAAACGCGTCAGGATAAACCTCTCATAATTAGTCATATATAAGGTTAAATATGGCTGCAGTTCGTCCCTAGACGATATCAGTTGTTGTAGAGAAACTGTCTTTTTCTTTACTTCCTCTTTTATTCTTTTCTCCTGAAGATCTTCCATACAGTTTTTTCAATGCTTTTCTGGGTATGTTAACCATTGTGAGAGGATCATCGTAGTATTGGTTGCAATCAATTTCAGCTAGGAAAGATTTAACATAATCGAGCCACTTGATCCTACTCACTTTTTCTAATTTTAAGACATCCCATAGAATAGCGCGATTTAGGACACACTCATTAGTAGTCCATACCCTATGCCAGAGGAGGATAGGCTGTATTCTAATTGTGTCTGTGATCTGCGGCCGAGCTCTGCATGACAAATAAAAGTCGAGACACTATCAGGAACAGGTAAAATGTGTCTCAAAAACATATTTTCGGCCAATTGAATTGTTTTTATACTGGCATATCCCCAGAGGCCTGATCCATAAAGAACAACTGATATACAAGTAGCATTATAAATAGTTAAAATTTCCCTAATTGGTTTTCCCCCCATTTTTTTAATACATTTTTTTAAAGCCAATATTGTTTTTGAGAACAAGAGTGTTCTCGCTTTTACGGCACTTGTCCATGTGCCAGTCTCATGGAACAGGATACCTAAATAAGGAACGGTAGGGGTAGATTCCAAGGGAGTATCATGTATGTAAATATTTTTCCTTCTTTGCTTACCTCCTGTACCACAGTTCATGGAAAACGTTTTTGTACAATTAATTTTTAGACCCAGGTTTGACATAATTTTATTAAATGATGTTGTGAGGTTCTGTAACGCCAGGGGCGTCCGAGTCATTAAAACCGCGTCGTCTGCGTACAGGAGTGCAGGGACAGATCTCTTACCAACCATGGGCATATCCCTGCACTCCTGCAGCAGACGCTGCTCGAGACCATTTATATAGATCAAAAACAGAAACGGGGCCAGGACGCACCCTTGGCGTACCCCATGGCCTATCCCAAAGGATCTTGTACATTCTCCACCCTTCCCATAACGGACAGATGCTGTGGCCCCTGAGTATAGTTCCCTTAAGAAGCAAATAATAGTTTTTTCCACCCCTAACCTTTCTTATAATGCCCAAAGTTTACTATGGGACATGCAGTCAAATGCCGATGTAAGATTGACAAACGTAAAATATAAGCGTTCCCCCTTAACCCTGGTATATTTTTGGTGCAAAATAAATAAATTTAATCCTTGTTCAACTGTGCCTATTCCCTTCTGAAAACCGTATTGCAGGTCACTTATTATCCCGTTTTCTTCTGCCCAGTTTTGAAGTCTTGCTAAAATAATTCTACCAAGGATCTTTATGGATGAGTCCAAAAGGGAAATGGGTCGGTAGGATGCACAATTTTGCCTATCTCCCGCTTTAAATATTGGCACAATTACCGAGGTGAACCAGGAGGCATTTAGTCCCCTCTCCAGAGCGGCATTAAAAAGCTGTGCCAGCATAGGCCCCCAAATCTCGCTATTTTCCTTAAACAAATTCAAATTTAAAAAATTCTTTATTTCGGCCAATTTGGCCATAAAAGAGTACAAGATAAAAAGGAAAGGGGAAGAAAGGGGAACGGAGGGAAGGTAACATTTAAAAATCATTTATATACACATGACAGTATTTACATACAGGCCGAAATACCCACTCATCTATGCCTCATTAAAATTGATTAAAATAGCATCAATTAAAATAGCATCAAATTCAGCACACTTGCTTCTAAGCTTTAAAGCTAGCAATTCATTTCTATTAACTTGCGTCTCTTACACCACATGGCTAGCAAAAATTTTGAGAGTGCAAAAACAATAGGGCTCAGTGTACAGGTTTTAAAAATTCTAAAAGCATCCAAGCAATGTTTAAACCCCAGGTTTCTGCACACTGGTAACAACCAATATTTTCTTGATTTTGTATATGCTGGACAAAAAAGAGGACATGAAGTGCATCTTCTGAGTCACAACTGCAGCCCGGGCAGGACTTGTTATCCGAGGCAGTCCATTTAGATGTAAAGGCCCTTAGGGGTAAAGTGCCATGTCGCCATTAAACAAGTCTGCTGGTATCCCATCTGGGCCTGGGGCTTTTCCGCTCTTAGTTGTTTTGAGACTCGCCATGACTTCTTCCATGGTTACGACCAATTTCGAATCCGGTGCCCTTTTTTCCCTAATTATGGGGAGCAGTAATTGGTGCGTACCATGTGGGTCACTATAGAGTTTGGAAAAATGGTCGACCCAAACATCCTCAGAAATCGCTTTTTCTATGCGAGCTTTAGTGTTATCATAAAGAAAGGAGGCATTTACCGCCTTCCAGAACGCAGATGGGTCTTTAGATAGCGACACTTCACAGAGGGCATCCCAGGCCTCCCGTTTTATAATATTTTCCTGTTTTTCAATGCATTGTTATATTTTTTCCTTAAGCCTCTCACCAATGACAGGTCTCAAGGGTTCCCATGTAGTGTGTTTTAAAGGTCGGGGAGGGCCTTAGTGCATGAAGTATCAAACCATCTCCTATTACCTTTTACCGCTTTTTTGGACTCAACCCATAAGCTATCCCTGATAGCAGACGCTATATAGTTAAAATGTTCAATAATACGCTCACTGTCTGTGTGCTCATCCAGACAGATTATAAAACTTTCTAGACATTTAATCACCAGATTCCTTGTAAATCTTTCTTGGGTCACCTTACTCCATTTAAGTGTGTAGCCGTTTTGCCTCCCAAGCATCACATCAGGGACTATCTGGCTAGAGGACCCTTCACCATCTAGCTCCTGAAATGGATTTTCAATCTCTATTGTTAGTGGCCGGTGGTCACTCATTGGCAAATCAAGAGTCTTGAATCTTTTAATTTGCCGACCATACCTATTTACGGATATAATGAAGTCAATAACAGACAATGCTCCCCTGCCAATAAATGTCGGGACAAAGGGGGATGAAGTTTGAGCAATTTCATTAGCATATCCCAGATCATAGGTAAACAGTATTTCATTTAAGAGGTCCCCACACAGAGTGTTCAAAATGGGTAAGACTATTGTCTTGTTCAAGCAATCAGACCACCAATGCTTTTGCAAAGAGCACAATTAAAATCTCCCCCCCAAAATAATTATTACTTCTTTCTTATTGGTGCCAATTTCATGTTTTAGGTCATCCCTCAGCGTTTTTATAGTAATAACAATATCGCTATTCGGGATGTTATTATAAAAATTTATAATAATAAAACTAACCGCCTTCTTAACATCTATCCTTACCAGCTGATACTTTTTGAGAGTAACTGTACTCTCTCATACTTAAGCTGGTTAGAAAGATGCATGCTCAGTCCACCCTTTGCCCTCCTATATCTTCCCCCCGAAGCCGGTGTAAACAGGGTTTTATATCCATTTATATGAACTGGCTCTGTTAACCAGGTTTCCTGTAAGGCCAAGATATCATATTTATTTACTGCATTTTCCCAGATAGGGTTTTTAATTTTCGATTTGAGTCCTGCCACGTTCCAAAACATAAAGTTACAATGTTCCTTTTTTTCGATGGTACTATTGGGTCTTGTGGAAGACATAGCCCCATCTGTTGGCTCAGCCCTTAACAGATTACCCATTTTAATCCTTTCGGCCTGACATTCGTGCCCTCCAGGGTCTCCCTGGAGGGTTACTTTAACATCTCTATTATTCATTTTACATTCCCCTTTGTTAATACTAAAACTCTCTGGGGACATGGGGACTACACAGTTAGTAGCTGTCTTTCCTTCACACAGTACAATTTCTTCATTATTCGACTTAATTAAATCACTGTCCTGTGGTGTAGGGTACATAAAAATAACAGCATTGTCCCTAGGAAGTCAGTCTACCAGTTCAAGGCCTGAAAGTAAGTCAAACCGATTATATATTGGTATATTATAACTACCTGGTACAAGACCTGTGCTGCCACCGAAATGGTTGTTTTCTAATCGAGGATTTACAGATCGCAGGTATGGTGCTCTGGGGTAGAAATCACCTAATTCCCAGGTTACTATAGAGCTAACTCCTATTTGGGGTTGGCAGCTTCGGAGGTAAGGGATAACATGTTTGTCCCTAAAATTTAGTATGATCAAGTCACCTGCTATATCTTTTGGCATGTGTCCTAGCCATCCCACCCTTCTGGCATTCAAAATGTTCCCATCAATATTAGGTGGGAGAGGTCTGTTTTTACTTAACCAAAAGGCTACTTTATTTTTTAATTCCTGTTGTCCTTCAGTTTTCCCATTTATGAGCTCAGGAACCCCCGAGAGGATACTCACATAAGGTGCCGCCTCCGGACGTAAATCAATACGGTTTATTCTTCTGTTTACCCTGCCCGGTTACCACCCGTCCTATCTAGGTTGATACTTTTTTTAATCTGCCCTACCTAAGGTGCAACATTCTTGGTTATTGTAGGTTTTTGGATTGATTTTGAATCCTGGGTATTTAGGGAAGATGTTTCCAGGGCTACCGGTTGATTTGAAGCAATATTCCCTGGCCCAATGCTTTTGGCCACAGTGGTTTCAATTGGCTTCTTAGTTTGCTTGTTTTCTGTCATTTTCTTAATGAGTATGGCGTTTGCCTTTGTGATTTCCTCTATACTCCCCACCTTTTCCCCTATTCTCTTCACCCGTTCTACCAATGGAAGTAATAAAGATTTAACCAAATGTTCAATCTGGGCGAGTAGGTCTGATGGTGGGGTAGATATGGGGACTCGTGGTATTGGACAAACCTTTGGTGATGTAAGGGGGCTGTTTGTTGCCGTTGGGGGACTTGAATACAATTTTTGTTGTTTCGCTAATCTCCCCCTATGTTTGGGACCTTTACGCTTCCTTTTAGCTAAAGGAACCTGAGCATGTGTAGGAGGTTTCATATTGTCTTTAATAGGTGAGCTGAGAGCAGTACTCGGAAGACTTAAGTCTGATATAAATTGTACATTGGGTTCAGCCCCTGTGTTTCCCGTGGTTAACTCACAACTTAGATCCCTGGTTGGCCCATAGTCTCCTTCTAGTGGGGTACATGAAATATTGCTAATCTCATTTCCATCCCCTAATGCAGATGGAGGTTGCGAGGATTCGATTAACACCAGGGAAGATTGTTTATTAGATGTACTTTCTACAGATAGGCGTTGTTCAGCTCTCACTATTTCACGTTCAATAGCAGATGTTGCCTTGTTAAGTAGTGGTCTATTGTCCCCTTGAGCGATCCCCCCTGAGAGATGATAGTTTTAGGGACCCCTTTAGTAGTCATAATACGAGTGATGTTTCTATATATGGCCAAGTAACAGAACAGGACACACAGGAAACCCACCTAGCCGGTGTGTAGTCCAGTAAGCAAGAACCACACAATAAGCTATCGTGTCCATATATAATTAACTTACTCAGTTTTTCTCAATGTCCACAGTCAAATGGGGTGGCCCAGCCAGGCCTCTTTTGGCCTCTGAGGGCCACAGAGGGCCCGCCCTTTGCCCGGGCTTAGCCCGGCTAGTCCCGTGCGCGTCCCGCGAGGCTGGAGGCGTTCCTCAGCTTTCAAGCGCTCCGGGCTCTGCGATGACGTCAGGCGTGCGCCGTGACCGCCGGGGCACCTCGGGATTGTAGTCCCTGCCCTTGCGGCGTTCGTCTGGCCGGTTGCACTGCCGTTCTGTTTTGCAGATGTAAGGGGCACTGGGAAGGCAGTCCAGTCCCCACACAACAGTATTCACCCAAGGAGCATCGTGGAATTCAGCCAGCTAACCAGGTAAGGTTCCCAATGAGCGCTCGGCGCTTCTCAGCTTTCAAGAGGTCCGGGCGCTGCAATGACGTCAGGCGTGCGCCGTGGCCGCCGGGGCACCTGGGGATTGTAGTCCCTGCCCTCGCGGCGTTCGTCTGGCCGGTTGCACTGCCGTTCCGTTTTGCAGATGAAACGGGCACTGGGCAGGCAGTCCGGTCCCCCCACAACAGTATTCACCCAAGGAGCCTTGTGGAATTCAGCCAGCTAACCAGGTAAGGTACCCAATGAGCGCTCGGCGCTCCTCAGCTTTCAAGCGCTCCCGGCGCTGCGATGACGTCAGGCGTGCGCCGTGGCCGCCGGGGCATCTGGGGATTGTAGTCCCTGCCCTCGCGGCGTTCGTCTGGCCGGTTACACTGCCGTTCTGTTTTGCAGATGTAAGGGGCACTGGGAAGGCAGTCCAGTCCCCACACAACAGTATTCACCCAAGGAGCATCTTGGAATTCAGCCAGCTAAGCAGGTAAGGTTCCCAATGAGCGCTCGGCGCTTCTCAGCTTTCAAGCGGTCCGGGCGCTGCGATGACGTCAGGCGTGCGCCGTGGCCGCCGGGGCACCTGGGGATGTAGTCCCTGCCCTCGCGGCGTTCGTCTGGCCGCTTGCACTGCCGTTCCGTTTTGCAGATGAAACGGGCACTGGGAAGGCAGTCCGGTTCCCCCACAACAGTATTCACCCAAGGAGCCTCGTGGAATTCAGCCAGCTAACCAGGTAAGGTTCCCAATGAGCGCTCAGCGCTCCTCAGCTTTCAAGCGCTCCCGGCGCTGCGATGACGTCAGGCGTGCGCCGTGGCCGCCGGGGTACCTGGGGATTGTAGTCCCTGCACTCGTGGCGTTCGTCTGGCCGGTTGCACTGCCGTTCCATTTTGCAGATGAAACGGGCACTGGGAAGTCAGTCCGGTCCCCCCACAACAGTATTCACCCAAGGAGCCTCGTGGAATTCAGCCAGCTAACCAGGTAAGGTTCTACGTTTGTCACTTCTGGAGCAGAAAGACATCGACACTGAGCTGCATGATATCTCCTACTGTGTGCAGCAGGACTACTTTAAGGTTTGAGGATCCAGTCTGGCGTGTGGGGAATATTCACACGGTTAGGAATCTGCAGGTAAAGGAATATCCACCAGAAAGAGCGTTATCGAAGGCAAGTAACTGGTTTGTTATGTTTTCCTGCTGTCGTATATTATCTCATTCTGGGTGGTGAACTCTGCTCGCGGAGTTATCCGTACTCCTCGGAGCTCGCATAGTTCCTAAAAACTCTGCTCCAAGGAGCGTAGCGAGGCTTTTTTCTACACTCGCGCTCTTCAACGTCATGTGCCTGAGCAGGGAAAATCCACCTCGTAATGAGATTTTTCCTTGCTTGCGCTCGCCGTAGTCTAGTTGGTGAGCAAAATCAACCTCCTGGGGCGATTTCTCAAAGCAGGTCGTCTGATTTCTCAATGTGAGTGGTCACGGCAGGTCACAACCACTCGCGTTGAGAACACTTCTTTCGCATTGAAGAAGCAGCTGCACCCTTATGCGCTGAACATGGTGCCATTCGCGATTATTTTTACAGGGCGGGACAAACACCAGGAGATCAAAATCACCACAAACGGCATGACCCTTACGCACTCCGCTGCTTGCTGAACTAAGCGTAGACCGTCAGAGTTTTTTTGCCACTGTGCGGCGTTCCTCATTGAGGAACTCCGCATAGGCTTAATCTTATCATGAAAATATAGATATCAGTCATATGTTTAGAAACAAGGTTGAGTAGAAACCTTTTGGGTGGAGTAAAATTTAAGTCATTATTCTTGTGATTTTTTGGCAATTATTTGTTTTTTGCAAGCACTAACACTTCTCTGTGTAAAGTAAAGACCTTGAGAGTTTTGTAACTTTCAGATACTCAAATTGTGGATTCAATTGCAATTAAAAATATTTCCAGGCCTGAAATTTCTTTGGAGGTTGCATGCGGGCAGCCTAAGTTATCCTGCAAGAGTTTCTTGATGAATCCTATTGCAACTACAATATGTGCTCTCTCATGTAAAGTCAGATTGTTAGAAGCTTTTCTGCAACTAAAGATACGCCTTACTTTTCACCTTATGTGGATGCATTTCTCATGTTTAGTGAGATCTCCTTTCTGAGTAAAACGTTTCTGGCTTTCCCCTCCTGTATAAGGCTTTAGTCCAGTGTGAATTCTCTCATGTGAAATGACATTGTATTCAAGACTAAACCTATCTGACATTCAGAACACACAAAAGGCTTTTTTCCCCCGTGTGAGTTCGCTCATGTCAAGTGAGAAGTAATTTGTGACCAAAACTTTGCTTGCATTTCAAGCACTCATAAGGTTTTTCCCCAGAGTGGGATCTCTCATGAAGCATAACACTGTCTTTCAGATTCAAGCTGTTATGGCATAAGGATTTTCTCCAGTGTGGAGTTTCTCATGGTGAGATAGCGTTTTTGTTAGACCTGGCACCTTGGCGTGAGTTTCCCTTCCACTTTTTGCTGTTGTGCCTCCAATGTTTTGATGGTGTCTGCTACTCAGGGCACTGCGCCACGGCCAACCCGTGCCGCAGTGCAAGTGCTCCCTACTGTAAAGTGTACATGTGATTGATGTCCATGATTGGTTCATTGGATTTACTGTTAGTCCCTAGTAAGGTGCACTAGGAGTGCCAGGGCTTGTGAATGCCAATACTGCTAGTGGGCCTGCAGCGCTGGTTGCGCCACCCACAGAAGCAGCCTTAAAATGTGTCTAGGGTCTGCCATTGCAGAACCTGCGTGCAGTCTGGTACTGTCACCCTGGCTGGGCAAGTGCACACACTTGCCAGCCCCTGAACCTTCCCTTAACTTCATATTAGTCACCCCTATAGTAGGCCTGAGGGCAGGGTGCATTGTAGTGTAAGGTAGAACATGCCCTGATGTGTGTGGCATGTTCTAATAGTGAATTACTACCAAATTCGTTTTTCACTATTGTAAGGCTACCTGTTCCCTTCTAGGCCAGATGGGCTGCTGGAATTATTACACTCTATAATCCCAGCAGGCTCAGGGAACATGGTAGAAATTCGTGTTTAGTATGCCTGAACTCAGAATAATAAAATACTGCTTTTAGTAAAGTTTATTTTAATATCCTGTGTTTGCAAATGCTACTTTTAGAAAGTTAGCATTTGCTTGCCTAACCATTTCAGCCCGCCTCTGCTTGGATGTGGATCTGACTGTCTGGTGTGTGTGAGTGACAGGGCTGGGAGTTGACAGGTAGTGATTAGCAGGAGGACCCCTTAATGGGTGGTGGGAGTTTCCCCTGAATGATGCATCAGGCTGTGCCCCTGCCACCACAATGCTGGCTCCGCCCTCCTGGGGAGCGACTGATGACTCAGCCTGCACCTGGCCCAGGAAGGACCGAAGCTTGTAAACAAAGTGCTCAGGCCACTCCTGCCCTCTCAATGCCGGCTCCGCCCCCCTGGGGAGCGGCTGATGTGCCTGCCCTCACACTGAATGCAGAAGTCATAAGTACCCACAACAAGTACTCAGAGACTGGAGCAGTTATGCAGAGGCCCCCCTGGCTTGCTAGAACAAAAGAAACTGGGTATAAAAGTAGGAGCCCTGCTCCTTGTAAATTAGATCCTGTTTGTGCCACAAGAGAAACTCTGCCCGAAGAGAAGGACCTGGAAGGACTACAAGGAGGGGTGCTGACTCTGGCCTGTGTCTGGTGCCTTGCTGCCAAAGGAGAGGAAAGAAAAGACTACCAAAGACTTTTGCTTATTTGAACTTTGTGCCAAACTCTGCGGAAAGATCTCCAAGGGCTTGCCTGTGAACTTGCCCCCTGACCAGCGCTCCAGGAACAGTGAGCGCTACCCCCCTGAAGAAAAGCTGCTGCTGGCGTGGGCTGTGTGTCTCTACAGCGCCAAGGAAAGGAGAGTTGAGAGCGCTGTGCCTGCCGCCACGCTCTCTAAACAATTTGTGCAGCTGTGCCCCTTCCCCGACCACCGTGACTGTGGCCTGTTCGTGTGCCAGCCGCAAAGTAAGGATCAGCCCCGCGCTGGTTCGAGCGCCGTGACTGTCCGCGCTGAGCCGCCCTTGCAACGGAAAGGGAGGACCTGCCCGGTCCAAGCATCGCCGCCTGTGTGACCCCCGAGGTACAGGCTGCTCCGCAAAGACCGGCACTGCCAAGATTGTGCCCCTCGTGACTTGGGCGCTGAGACCCCCTGGCCCCCGCAGCTGGAAGTGACTCGCTGCGGAGCCGTGCCTGAATTGTGCCCCGCGCTCCGTGGAGTGCACCCCCCTCAGCCCCGCCTGCCTGCAGCTTCCCCCCTTCAGTGCGAGTGAGCCGGACTCCGGAGAATCCTGCCCCGCATCTGCACCGTCATCCCGGGTGCCCTGTTACCTGCGCTGAGACTCGCAGGCCGCCGCACCCTCCAGGAAGACAACGCGACGCGGGACAGATCCCCGGACAGCCGTCCGCTCCAAGACTTACCAGCAAGCCAAGGTACTGTGTTCTTTGACCTCGCGGTGTGAGCATCCTACGTCCTGAGCTCGCACCGCGCTCCCGGCTTCCCAGCGCGAGCCGCCCCTGAAACCAAGGCTCGCACTGTGCCAGATCGACGAGGCCCACGCGGGAAGCGTGAGCTTTAGCCGGCCGGGCCCGTTCTCCTCTCTGAGACGAGCGGAGACAGCGGAACACGCATTGAGGCGCTACAAGACACTAAACCTTGCTGGAACCTGGGCAGAAGGCCCAAAAGATTGCTTATTGCTGAGAAAGAACTGTGACATTGATAAAAGAGTAACTGGAACCTGCTTTCAAAAAGTAACCAAGACTGTATTTACAAGCCTGCTTGAGATTTATATAAAGAGATATATTTTCACAAATACAGTTTGGTGTCATTGTGTGGTGGGTTGGTTGTGATGGTGTAATATTGCAGATGTTTAACCCTACATGCCCCAGAGATTAGCCTAAGACTGCTTAAGCCACACTACCTAGAGGGTAAGCAGAGGTTGTCTTGAAGGTAACCCTCAGCCCTGACGAGGAAGAGAGAGGCCCTGCTTGTCGCCAGTGTTGCACTGCGCCAACCAGAGACTCCCCCTTCCTACATTGGTGGCAGCGGTGAGGATTCACGAATTTACATTTGCAGTGTTTTACCTTAGCTACTGACCATTGCATAGTGATTACAGTCCAGTAACTTAGCCACAGACTTTTTGATTTTTTTAATTTTGCTAAAGAAGAAGATCCCTAGTGTTGCAAACATGCCTGGCACAAACAGCATTGATGGAGGAGAGTCCATAGCCTCTAGTGCGCAGGGGCTAGAATGGGACGCATCAAAGCTGGATGACTACACAAAGAAGCAGTTGAGTTATTTTTGCAGGAAACTCAAGGTTCCACACGCAGGATGCAGAAACAAACCTGAGTTCTACAAGGCCATGAGAGCCTGGATTGAATCTAGGAAGGCCCCTGAGGATCAGAATGCACCTGTGGATCCTGTGGGTCTGGAAAAACCAGACAGCGTTCTTAGCTTTGGCAGAGGCCTGTCGCCAGAGGAGCTGGCAGACAGACAGGCAACCAGGGATCATGAGATCAAGATGGCCGAATTGAATTTGAAGGGCCAAATGGAGCTTGAAAGCAAAAAAATGGCTCTGGAAGAAAGAAAACTCCAGTTTGAGTTTGATATGAAAATGAGGGAGATGAGTCTAAAAGAGAAAGCCTTGGATCGTCCTCCCTCTGGTGGCAGCACAACGCCGGTGCAGGTAGAGTCAAGAGTGCACATCCCCAAAGATGTAGTTAAAGAGTTCTTTAAGGGGGATGACAAAGGACAGTGGTTTAGGGCATATGAGGTAGCCATGCTTTCCCACCGGGTCCCTGAGAAGGATTGGGGAGCGGGGTTATGGGGAAGGTTCCTTAGCGAAGGAAGGGACACCCTGCTAGATTTGCCCACTGAAGACCAGAGATCCTATCCCCATATGAAAGAAGCTTTAATGACCAGGTATGGGCTTACCCCTGAAATGTATAGGCAGAAGTTTAGGGGGTGTAATAAGCGGCCTGGGAATACGTATGTGGAGTTTGTGACTTTTTTTTGCAGAGCACTGGATGGTTGGGTGAAGGGTAACAAAGTGAATGATTTTCAAGGTCTCTTTGATTTAATTGCATGGGAGCACTTGTCTGATCAATGTTTTCCTGAGTTACGCCAGCACCTGATTGATAGCAAGTTGTCCAACCCGAGGAAACTTGCTGAGGAGGCGGACCGCTGGCTCAGCACCAGGGTCCACAAGGGTCCAGTGGGAGACTCCGCCAAGGGTGGGCAGGGTCCCCAGCAGAAGAGTGGGGGGGACAAGGGAAAACAGAAAGGGTTCCAAAAAGGCCCCCAAAGTAATCCCCAAGGGGACCAGCAGAAAGGTTCTCAGCCTCCCCCACCCCCTAAGCAGAATGGGGCCCCGACAGGTCGACCTGTTCCAAAGGGGCCCTTCAATTGTTACAAATGTGGTGACCCGGGGCACATAGCCAGTGACCCCAAGTGTCGCCTGTTTGGAAAACCAGCACCCACTGGTGCTCCGCCCCGACAAGTGACCAGTGTTCACTTAGGAGAAGAAGTGATGGTCCCGGGGGGTGGAGATCCTGTTCAGATGACCCTAGTCTCACTAGGAGACAGTGAGATGGTCCCTACAAGCTACCTGCCCTCTAACACTAAAAAATATGGGCAGGTGGTTACCATCAATGGTAAGAAAGCTGAGGCTCTTAGAGACACAGGAGCCAGTGTGACTGCAGTGAGGCATCACCTGGTGTCTCAGGAGCAGGTTGTACCCCATGCCTACTGTAGGGTTGTCAACGCTGACAATTCAGAGAGTCAGTGTCCGATGGCTCAAGTTCCCTTCGAGTGGGGGGGGGTCTCTGGTACTCTGCAGGTCTGTGTGAGGAAAACCATGCCTGTTGACTGTTTGCTAGGGAATGACTTGGAGGACTCCCCTTGGGAAAAGGTGGAGAAAACGACTCACCTGAAGATGGTGGGTCTACCTGACTGGGCGTGCGTGACCACCCGGTCAATGGCAGCCAGTAGGGGTGATCAAGAGGTCCTGGGGCCTGACGGAGAGGCCCAGGAACCGGCCTTAGGGAGAAGGCGCAGGGTGCGCGAGAAACCGGCCCCTGAAGTTCCCACGGTCCAGGAGGAAGCAGACCTTGAGGGGGATGCCCTGGAGCCTACTGGGGAACAGATTGCCGAACTGGGGGACCTGCCTGAGCTGACCCATTGGCAGCAAGAAGGAGGCCCCTCCAGGGAGGAATTCTGCAGGGAGCAGAAAGAATGCCCTTCTCTCGTGGGTATGCGGCAGCAGGCTGCAGACCAGGCCAATGGTGTTCAGGCCAAAACACATTATGTGTACTGGGAGAATGACCTCCTGTACTCAGAGCCTAAGGCTGCTGAACCTGGGTCAGCCCGTGTGCTGGTGGTACCCCAGAAGTTCAGAGCCTTCCTACTGGGACTGGCTCATGATGTGCCTTTAGCAGGACATTTGGGGATGGACAAGACCTATGACAGGCTTGTCACCCACTTCTACTGGCCCCAAATGCACAAGAGCTCAGATGCTCATTGTAGGACCTGTCCAACTTGCCAGGCAAGTGGGAAGAGCGGAGGGAAGAACAAGGCTCCCCTCCAACCCTTCCCTGTGGTCAGTACGCCATTCCAACGAGTGGGTATTGATATTGTTGGGCCTCTGGACCCCAAGACAGCCATGGGCAACAGGTTCATCCTGGTCTTGGTGGATCATGCCACCCGGTACCCTGAAGCCATCCCTCTGAGGACAGTGACGGCCCCCGTGGTGGGGCGTGCACTAATGGGAATTTTCTCCAGAGTGGGGTTCCCTCTAGAGGTGGTGAGCGACAGAGGGACCAACTTCATATCCAAGTATATGAAGTCCCTTTGGCAAGAGTGTGGTGTAACCTACAAGTTCACCACACCTTACCATCCCCAAGGAAATGGGTTGGTTGAAAGATTCAACCGAACCCTGAAGGGCATGATCATGGGCCTGGAAGGTCCGATGAGGCGTAAGTGGGACGTCCTCTTACCATGCCTGCTCTTTGCATACCGCGAGGTGCCTCAGAAGTCTCTAGGGTTCAGCCCCTTTGAGCTGCTGTATGGTCACCCCGTGAGAGGACCACTGAGTTTGGTAAAGGAAGGCTGGGAGCAATCTCCCAGGAAACCTCCCCAGAATGTATATAGCTACATGCTGGCCTTCAGAAACCAAACCAGGCGCTTCAGACAACTTGCTGAGGCAAATCTGGAAGCTAGCCAGGAGGAGATGAAGCGGTGGTACGACCAGAATGCCACTCTGGTAGAGCTTCAGCCTGGACAGGAGGTGTATGTCTTGGCCCCAGTGGAACCCTGTGCACTTCAGGATAAGTGGACAGGCCCATTTGAGGTTGTAGAGCGCAAGAGCTCAGTGACATACTTGGTGGACATGAAGACGCCCAGGAATCCTTTAAGGGTCTTACATGTCAACCGCCTCAAGCCCCACTTGAAGAGGTCCGAAGTGGGCATGCTGTTGGCCACTGATGATGGAATGGAAGAGGAGTCTGAGCCTCTTCCTGACCTCTTAGTGGCCTGTGAGAAGGATGGGTCAGTGGATGGAGTTAACCTCTCACCCACCCTGACCCCTGAGCAACAGGAAGACTGCCGCCAGTTGTTGGGGCAGTTTCCAGACCTGTTCTCCCTGGTTCCTAGTGTCACAGATTGGTGCGTCCATGATGTGGACACAGGGGACAGCTTACCTGTGAAGCACAAGGCTTACAGGGTAACTGACAGGGTACGGGCCTGCATCAAGGAGGAGGTCTCCAAGATGCTTGCTCTTAGGGTGGTTGAGTCTTCCAGCAGTCCTTGGTCCAGCCCCGTGGTCTTGGTCCCAAAGGCTGCTGCGCCGGGAGCCACACCTGAACTCCGGTTCTGTGTGGACTACAGAGGACTCAATTCAGTCACCAAGACTGACGCGCACCCTATCCCCAGAGCTGATGAGCTCATTGATCGGCTAGGGGCTGCCCGGTTCCTCAGCACGTTTGATTTAACGTCTGGGTACTGGCAGATCGCCTTGACCGATGGGGCAAAGGAGAGGTCAGCATTCTCCACACCAGATGGGCATTTCCAGTTCCGGGTTATGCCATTTGGGATGAAGAATGCCCCTGCCACCTTTCAGAGGTTGGTCAACCAGGTGTTGGTTGGGCTGGATGAGTTCAGTGCCGCCTACCTGGATGACATCGCAGTGTTCAGTGGCACCTGGCCAGAACACCTGCGGCACCTCTGGGAAGTGTTGATGGCGCTGCGCAAGGCAGGCCTCACAATCAAGGCAAGCAAGTGCCAGATTGGGCAGGGTTCCGTGGTGTACTTGGGACACCAAGTGGGGAGTGGCAAGGTGGCACCCTTGCAACCCAAAATTGAGACCATCCTGGCTTGGGAACCCCCCAAGACCCAGACAGCAGTGAGAGCCTTCCTGGGGCTCACTGGGTATTACAGGAGGTTTGTCAAGGGCTATGGCACTATTGTGACCCCCTTGACAGAACTGACTTCTAAGAAGCAGCCCAGGAATGTGATTTGGACTGACACCTGTCAGAAGGCTTTTGACACCCTGAAGACTGCCATGTGCACGGCGCCCGTGCTCCTGGCTCCTGATTTCTCCAAGGAATTCATAGTGCAAACAGACGCTTCAGAGCATGGTGTAGGGGCTGTTCTCTCACAGATGACTGAGGAGGGCTGGGACCAACCCGTAGCCTTCATCAGTAGGAGGTTACTTCCACGGGAAAGTAGGTGGAGTGCAATAGAGCGAGAAGCATTTGCTGTGGTCTGGGCGCTGAAGAAGCTAAGACCCTACTTGTTTGGGTCTCACTTCCGGGTTCAGACGGACCACAGGCCCCTCAGATGGTTGATGCAAATGAGGGGTGAGAACCCAAAACTGTTGAGGTGGTCCATCTCCCTACAGGGTATGGACTTCACGGTGGAACACCGCCCTGGCACAGATCACGCCAACGCTGATGGTCTGTCCAGATTTTTCCGCCTTAGTGATGAGGAACTCCCTGGGGAAGGGTAGTTCTCCCCACATTTCAGCTGGAGGGGACACGTGTTAGACCTGGCACCTTGGCGTGAGTTTCCCTTCCACTTTTTGCTGTTGTGCCTCCAATGTTTTGATGGTGTCTGCTACTCAGGGCACTGCGCCACGGCCAACCCGTGCCGCAGTGCAAGTGCTCCCTACTGTAAAGTGTACATGTGATTGATGTCCATGATTGGTTCATTGGATTTACTGTTAGTCCCTAGTAAGGTGCACTAGGAGTGCCAGGGCTTGTGAATGCCAATACTGCTAGTGGGCCTGCAGCGCTGGTTGCGCCACCCACAGAAGCAGCCTTAAAATGTGTCTAGGGTCTGCCATTGCAGAACCTGCGTGCAGTCTGGTACTGTCACCCTGGCTGGGCAAGTGCACACACTTGCCAGCCCCTGAACCTTCCCTTAACTTCATATTAGTCACCCCTATAGTAGGCCTGAGGGCAGGGTGCATTGTAGTGTAAGGTAGAACATGCCCTGATGTGTGTGGCATGTTCTAATAGTGAATTACTACCAAATTCGTTTTTCACTATTGTAAGGCTACCTGTTCCCTTCTAGGCCAGATGGGCTGCTGGAATTATTACACTCTATAATCCCAGCAGGCTCAGGGAACATGGTAGAAATTCGTGTTTAGTATGCCTGAACTCAGAATAATAAAATACTGCTTTTAGTAAAGTTTATTTTAATATCCTGTGTTTGCAAATGCTACTTTTAGAAAGTTAGCATTTGCTTGCCTAACCATTTCAGCCCGCCTCTGCTTGGATGTGGATCTGACTGTCTGGTGTGTGTGAGTGACAGGGCTGGGAGTTGACAGGTAGTGATTAGCAGGAGGACCCCTTAATGGGTGGTGGGAGTTTCCCCTGAATGATGCATCAGGCTGTGCCCCTGCCACCACAATGCTGGCTCCGCCCTCCTGGGGAGCGACTGATGACTCAGCCTGCACCTGGCCCAGGAAGGACCGAAGCTTGTAAACAAAGTGCTCAGGCCACTCCTGCCCTCTCAATGCCGGCTCCGCCCCCCTGGGGAGCGGCTGATGTGCCTGCCCTCACACTGAATGCAGAAGTCATAAGTACCCACAACAAGTACTCAGAGACTGGAGCAGTTATGCAGAGGCCCCCCTGGCTTGCTAGAACAAAAGAAACTGGGTATAAAAGTAGGAGCCCTGCTCCTTGTAAATTAGATCCTGTTTGTGCCACAAGAGAAACTCTGCCCGAAGAGAAGGACCTGGAAGGACTACAAGGAGGGGTGCTGACTCTGGCCTGTGTCTGGTGCCTTGCTGCCAAAGGAGAGGAAAGAAAAGACTACCAAAGACTTTTGCTTATTTGAACTTTGTGCCAAACTCTGCGGAAAGATCTCCAAGGGCTTGCCTGTGAACTTGCCCCCTGACCAGCGCTCCAGGAACAGTGAGCGCTACCCCCCTGAAGAAAAGCTGCTGCTGGCGTGGGCTGTGTGTCTCTACAGCGCCAAGGAAAGGAGAGTTGAGAGCGCTGTGCCTGCCGCCACGCTCTCTAAACAATTTGTGCAGCTGTGCCCCTTCCCCGACCACCGTGACTGTGGCCTGTTCGTGTGCCAGCCGCAAAGTAAGGATCAGCCCCGCGCTGGTTCGAGCGCCGTGACTGTCCGCGCTGAGCCGCCCTTGCAACGGAAAGGGAGGACCTGCCCGGTCCAAGCATCGCCGCCTGTGTGACCCCCGAGGTACAGGCTGCTCCGCAAAGACCGGCACTGCCAAGATTGTGCCCCTCGTGACTTGGGCGCTGAGACCCCCTGGCCCCCGCAGCTGGAAGTGACTCGCTGCGGAGCCGTGCCTGAATTGTGCCCCGCGCTCCGTGGAGTGCACCCCCCTCAGCCCCGCCTGCCTGCAGCTTCCCCCCTTCAGTGCGAGTGAGCCGGACTCCGGAGAATCCTGCCCCGCATCTGCACCGTCATCCCGGGTGCCCTGTTACCTGCGCTGAGACTCGCAGGCCGCCGCACCCTCCAGGAAGACAACGCGACGCGGGACAGATCCCCGGACAGCCGTCCGCTCCAAGACTTACCAGCAAGCCAAGGTACTGTGTTCTTTGACCTCGCGGTGTGAGCATCCTACGTCCTGAGCTCGCACCGCGCTCCCGGCTTCCCAGCGCGAGCCGCCCCTGAAACCAAGGCTCGCACTGTGCCAGATCGACGAGGCCCACGCGGGAAGCGTGAGCTTTAGCCGGCCGGGCCCGTTCTCCTCTCTGAGACGAGCGGAGACAGCGGAACACGCATTGAGGCGCTACAAGACACTAAACCTTGCTGGAACCTGGGCAGAAGGCCCAAAAGATTGCTTATTGCTGAGAAAGAACTGTGACATTGATAAAAGAGTAACTGGAACCTGCTTTCAAAAAGTAACCAAGACTGTATTTACAAGCCTGCTTGAGATTTATATAAAGAGATATATTTTCACAAATACAGTTTGGTGTCATTGTGTGGTGGGTTGGTTGTGATGGTGTAATATTGCAGATGTTTAACCCTACATGCCCCAGAGATTAGCCTAAGACTGCTTAAGCCACACTACCTAGAGGGTAAGCAGAGGTTGTCTTGAAGGTAACCCTCAGCCCTGACGAGGAAGAGAGAGGCCCTGCTTGTCGCCAGTGTTGCACTGCGCCAACCAGAGACTCCCCCTTCCTACAGTTTTCCTCTGCAGCTTTTCTGGCATTCAGAGCACTCATACGGTCAGTATGGAGTCGCTTATGGTTAGTGAGGCTGTGCCTATCAAATAGGAATTACGGGCATTCAAAGTGTTGGTAATGTTTTTTCCCTGTGTGCGTCTGCTCATGTAGAGTGAGATTGAGTTTAAATTTTATGCTTTTCTGGCATTCGGAGAACTGAATTATTTTGATGGTGTGTTTTCTTATGGCGCTTGTAACCATCACTACCTCTGAATCTTTTCTGACATTTAGAACACTGATACATTTTTTTCTCCAGTGTGGATTCTCACATGTTCAGTGAGATGAGATTTATGGCTGAAACATTTTTGGCATTCGGAGCACTGATAAGGTTTTTCCCCAGTGTGAATTCTTATATGCCTAGTGTGACTGCTTTTTACACTGAAACATTTCTGGCATTCAGAGCACTGATAAGGTTTTTCCCCAGTGTGGGTTCTTATATGATAAGTGAGATACTTTTTGTTAATGAAAGATTTCTGGCATTCAGAGCACTGATAAGGTTTTTCCCTAGTGTGGGTTCTTATATGATGAGTGAGATACTTTTTGTCAATGAAAGATTTCTGGCATTCAGAGCACTTATAAGGTTTTTCCCCAGTGTGGCTTCTTATATGAAGATTGAGATTGTTTTTTTGACTGAAACATTTGTGGCATTCAGTGCACTGATAAGGTTTTTCCCCAGTGTGGGTTCTTATATGCAGCGTGAGATAGTTTTTTTTACTGAAACATTTGTCACATTCAGTGCACTGATAAAGTTTAAAACAAGTGTGGGTTATTGCATGTCGAGAAAGACTTTGTTTGTCTCTGAAACATTTCTGGCATTCAGAGCACTGATAAGGTTTTTCCCCAGTGTGGGTTATTGCATGTCGAGAAAGACTTTCTTTGTAACAAAACCTTTCCTGGCATTCACAGCACTGATAAGGTTTTTCCCCAGTGTGGGTTCTTATATGATGAGTGAGACTCTTTTTGTAAATGAAAGATTTCTGGCATTCAGAGCACTGATAAGGTTTTTCCCCAGTGTGGGTTCTTATATGCTGAGTGAGACTTGTTTTATGAATGAAACATATCTGGCATTCAGAGCACTTATAAGGTTTTTCCCCAGAGTGGGTTCTTATATGATGATTGAGACTGTTTTTATGATTGAAACATTTCTGGCATTCAGAGCACTGATAAGGTTTTTCTCCAGTGTGGGTTCTTATATGCTGAGTGAGACAGATTTTTTCACTGAAACATTTGTGGCATTCAGTGCACTGATAAGGTTTTTCCCCAGTGTGGATTATTGCATGTCGAGAAAGACTTTGTTTGTCTCTGAAACATTTTTGGCATTCAGAGCACTGATAAGGTTTTTTCCCAGTGTGGGTTGTTGCATGTCGAGAAAGACTTTCTTTGTTACAAAACCTTTTCTGGCATTCAGAGCACTGATAAGGTTTTTCCCCAGTGTGGATTCTTGTATGTACAGTGAGTTTGCCTTTGCAACTGAAACATTTCTGGCATTCAGAGCACTGAAAAGGTTTATCCCCAGTGTGGGTTCTTCTATGCTGAGTGAGACTGGATTTTTGACTGAAACATTTCTGGCATTCAGAGCACTGGTGAGGTTTATCCCTAGTGTGGGTTCTTCTATGCAGAGTGAGATTGGTTCTGTAAATGAAAGATTTCTGGCATTTAGAGCACTGATAAGGTTTTTCCCCAGTGTGGGTCCTTGTATGTATAGTAAGTCTTCTTTTGTCACTGAAACATTTCTGGCATTCAGCGCACTGATAAGGTTTTTCCACAGAGTGGGTTAATGCATGTCGATAAAGACTCGGTTTGATACTAAACCTTTTCTGGCATTCAGAGCACTGATAAGGTTTTTCTCCAGTGTGGATTCTCATATGCTCAGTGAGATAAGATTTACGCCTGAAACTTTTTTTGCATACTTTGCACGGAGAGTGGTTTCCCCCAGTGTGGATTCTCATATGCTCAGTGAGATAAGATTTACGCTTGAAACTTTTTTGGCATACATTGCACTGAGAGTGGTTTCCCCCAGTATGCATTCTGTCAAATTCTGTGAGGTACGATTTATGGCTGTATCTTTTTTGGCACAAGTAACTTTTTTCCCCAACTTCGGTTATTTTGCCCTGATTGAGGCGGCTTTGAACACTGAATTTGCTCTCAGTCCGTGTTTTTAAAAGGTGTATTCCTAGAGTTAATATCTCTACATTTAGTTTTCTCTTGCTTATATACCACGGTAAGAGTGAACCTGATTTTAGAGTCAGGCTTGTTTAGATAATGTTCAGCATTTATCTCTAAAATAAATTGTGTGTAATCTTCTTAACACTTGAATTGAGAAAAATATGTCTGGAAGCAGCCCTGTAACACCACTTGAAATTGTTCTAGCAGATAATAGTCTTTTGGTTATAGCCTCTCCGGAAGCAAATTATTTTGTGACTGAAGTTTTTCTCCAATCTATTTGTATAGATTTTTAGCAATGCAGCAATACGGTGTTGGTCTGATATTTAATGATTGAACTGATAAGTACCTTTTTGCACTGACGTAAAGGCAGTAACTGAGAGAGTTGAGTTAGAATGTGCACAGTACTATTGTGGCTCACCAGTCGCAGAACATCAGTTCCTTTTACCCTTTCTATGTTTGGTGTAAGGTTAAGGTTTGTAGTTCTGAAGACGAGGATTTATTTACATTACCTATAGCGCCACGGTGCTCATGTAATCCATTTTTATATTTAACAGTTTTACATATCACTCATGCACAGCAGATAATGTTGAGGCGATTTACATAGAATTACAGAACACTACACAATAAAAAGGAAACAATTTGAGATGGTCATGAACACAATAAAGTGGTGAATTTTTAAGGTTTTCCCAAGAGTGAGCAGAGTGGGTCTTGCTTTTCTATCCAGAGGTAGATAGTCTCAAACCTGCGTAACAACAAAGGTGATTTTCCAATCTTTCGGCTGTTAACGTGTCAGCTTCAGAGTCTTCTTTCAGTGACTTTTCTTTGATGGTATGCAGAAGATACCTTTTGTTATACCTTTCTTTTATGCAGTGTGTGCTTCCTCTCTAGAATTACATGATGCTTTAGATGAACGTTATTCTGTCATGCTGAGGCAATTTGTCTTTCTGATAATATTTCAGATAAGGATGCTGAAGTGGTCTTTCTACATTATTTCTGATGCTGTGTGCACAGATATGGCTTTGCTCTGGGTTAATGAAATGCAAAATTAGAGACTTCACTTAAAGGTATAGTACTTTCCTCGCCACACCTAGATTTTTGTAAATTGTTTATACAGACAATGCTGGATTTCCTTCAGTTTTTCAAAATAATCCTTCTTATGGCACTGACATTCAGTTGCATAGTGCTAAATCTTGCTTTCTTCGTCCGTAATTTCAATTACCTATAGTATTAAAATTAAATAGTTAATACATGTACATTTCCAAAAATATAATTTACAAGCCAAATCAATGCAGAATTTTTGAAAATGTTGAGCTGTTTTTCAGACAGAGCAGAGTGTAGAATGGTAGCATGAGAGTACTTAGCTGTAGGAGTGAGGATTTGTAGAATTTTCAACATTTTATTAAGCTCAGAAAGGATACATGTACCCTATGGACTTGTGACATAGAATCCCAAAGGCAGAAATTAAAGTCATATGGACTGGCACCAAACAGATATTTAAGAAAGTATACTATTAATTAACTTGTAATGTAGATTTCTGGGACGGGAATTACTCGTCCACGGACAACAGGTGTTTTCCCCTGCCCTAAGTGACCACCTACTTGTATCTGGTATCCTGACTTTTGAGCTCTGGCCTCTGCCGCACGCAAATCTATTGTGTATTGCGAGGACTATGCCTAGACGTATCCCTCAACTATGGTCCAGAGTATGAATCAAGGCCAATTAAATTAAGGCGTACTTTCATGTGTTCATTTTATTCCACCTGATTATCAGTTGTTAGGTTTTTCTGCACCTGGACTTACTGGGTGCTTTTCTGCACAATTTTTTTCCAGACAGAAAAATTAGATTGCAAAGACGCATACGACTCTGGGTGCATCAGAAGCAGCCAAGACTTATGCTGTTGTTTTTACTAACTGGGGGAAACACACAATTCTTCCCTCTGTTGGTGTTTTAAGTCGTTGTCGGCCTGTGATTCGGCATTGAGTGCAGAGCGTACCGAGTAGAGCTGAGGGGCCGAGCAGGAGTTCATGAGCAAGCGGAGCGGAGGCTGGGACGACTGCCCGGGTTTGTTTTGTGACCAGTTCCCGCTACCGAAAGTTTCTCCCGCTTCACCCACGTCCTGTTATACGGGCGCTTTAAGTTCTACAGATCTGCTGTGGGGGCAGGAACGGCCACTTCCAGCACCACGGTGCTAAGGCGCTGCCTGTGCTGCTCGTGCGGCAGCCGCTGCAGGGGTCAAAGGAGCCTTGGCCTGAGGTGCTGCTGGTGCGGTGGCTGCAGCAGGGCACAGAGGAGAACAGAGGAGCACAGAGGGCACAGAGGAGCCTTGGCCTGCCATCTGATTTTATGTATTTACTAAGCATTGAGCAGAGCACAGCTGAGCGGAGGAGTGGAGGGAAGTGCCCACATCTGCCGTCTGTAGTGCGACTGGCTCCTGAAGGATTGCCAGCATTCTCCCTTGTACTCTTGTCAGCGATGAATAGCAACGAACAAGAAATGAACAGTGAGTGGTGAGTGACAAGTGGCAAGAGGTGTGTGGCGTGTGGTGAGTAGTTAAGGTTGATCGGTCCATAAGTCGCTGAGCCATTGGAGTCTGTAATAAGTCTGTAAAACAAAATCTGAGAAATTATGCAAAGGGGAAAGTGACAGTAGACTTTGCCCCTGTTGAAGCACCCCTCGACCCCTGAATTACTCTGGATGCCTAGACTACTGCCCTACCCGCAGCCCGGCTATTAATCAATTGATTAATTAATTAAATAAGTAACCAGCAGTACCGGCGGATTCTGTACCGAGGTGTGCCTTGGGGGTGCCTTTCCCTTGGAGGTGTTTGGAGGTGTTTTTGTCCTATCAAAGCACCCTTTGGTCTTGTCACTGGCCCGTTTGATTCTCTGAAAGAAGCAAGACTTCTTCACCTTAGAGGGTGTATTATGAGGTCAGGAAGGGAGCGGCCACCTTTCCCTCCTATCAAAAGGAAAAGAAAAATACAACAAACAGTAATATTACATAAGTTTAAAATAAAACAGGCAAGTGACATACAGTCCTTTAAATCATCTACGGTCCATACATTTGGGAAACTGGGAAAATCCCCGTCAAAGTTTGATTTTATGAAAGATCCAACTGGTGCTATGCTAACATTGCTAACTGACCCATGTGATCTTCAAACTCCAAATAAACCACTGAGTAGAACAAATATTACATCCCCTAAGCAAGGAGTAAGTGAACCAGGCCACCCTAAGTCTGAAGATGAAGTCGAACAAATGTCAAATTCAACTAAGGACCAAGTCAACCATTGGGGTCAAATAACGGACCTAGAGATGTTAACTATTCCACTTACTGATCGTTCACAACAAGAGGACCCAAAATGCACAAATCTAACAATGGGAGATACTCAGCAATTACTACCAACTAAGAAGCCAGAGCCAATAGAAGTGCAAGTAAAAATCAGAAAAGCTAATGGTATAGGGTAACCATCTAATTTGGGCCAAATAAATCAACGAGAGCAAGAAGCTCCAAATGAACTAAATGGTGGGGTGAAAATCATAGGGGAAGCCAATACCCCACTGAAATCGGATCTTACTCCGTCTAAAAAAAAATTCACTTAAAAAACAGGACCAGCCGAAATGTAATCAAATTAACGGATCTCAAATTAATAAGGACGAATACAACAGCAACCCAGAAACTCTGCAGCGTTGGAGTACTCCGTATCAAAAAGAAGTTTTGAATAGTAGTCCACAATTCATTCATTCTTGTGACGAGGGACATGATTTTCAAGGGCCACAAAAAGAGAAGTATAAGGACCTATCATTCATAAATGGGCAACAACATAGCCCAGGTACTCAGGTACCAGGAAGTGTGAATGCGGGAGTAATTTGGGATATATTCTTCAAAACCTCTCAATTAAATCTGGAAGCTTTAACATATCAGTCCAACAAAAAGGAGGACCAAATAGATCTCTTGAGCGCTACGGCATCCTCTGTTACCGGAATTGAGAAGAGGATAACTGTACCAACATCCTGGCAGGGTGAAATAATTATACCTGTGTTCAAGAAAGGCGATCGATCTCAGCCGGGTAATTATAGGCCTATAAGCCTTATTAACACCATTCAAAAGGTAGTGGGTCGTCTAGTTGTAAACAGGCTCCTTGACTGGGCCAAGGAGAACAACGCCCTGTCCCAATTCCAAGCAGGATTTAGAAGATGTACTAGTACAGTTGACCAGGTGTTCCGCTTCACCTTGCTCCAGTGGAGGACTGTGTTGCTAGGAGGGGGCAGCCTGTACGGGCTGCCTTCGACCTAGTTCCTAGGTCCAAACTGTGGCTGGTGCTGAGGAACCAGGGTGTACCAGAAGAACTGCTGACCGTGATAATGAGGCTCCACAAAGCCAATTTTGCTAAGATCCAGTGAGGGGGACAGGGAATGGTGACAGCAGATTTTCCAGTTGAGCGCGGCGTCCGCCAAGGGTGCACGATGGCGCCCACACTGTTTACATTATATATCCAAGGGGTTGTTGCTCGTATGTTGTCTTCGAATGTGGATGCTCCCTCGTTAACTGGCACAAAAATTCCTATTTTAATGTTCGCAAACGACACGTTGATTTTATCTAAGACGCCGAGTGGTCTACAGCGTGCTTTGTCTATTTTCGACCAATTCTGTGGGGAACATGGTCTAGAAGTCAACGTGACCAAAACAAAACTTATGATTTTTAACCCTCACCGTAGCTTTAAATCCAAGCTAACTATGAATGGACGTCCATTGGAGGAAGTGGAAGCCTTTACATATCTGGGAATCCGTGTATCTAATGATCTTAGATGGTCCCAGCATATAGACATTGCTTCACTGAGGCATAGGCAATTGGCTGGTGCTCTTGGTCTGGAACATAGAAAATCTTTGACTAGACCAATTAAGCCAGCATTGCAGGTGTATGAAGCTAAGGCTCTCGGCTCTGCACTATATGGTGCTGAGCTGTGGGGATTTGAGAAGGTAGTGGCCCTTCAAACCTCGGAAAACAAGTTTTTCCGGGCCATCACTGGTGTCCCCAAGAGTACCCCGCTTGTGCCTCTCAGGTATGATTTGGGCAGAAAAGCGGTTGGTGACTTGGTTAGGCTTCGCCCGATCTTGTATTGGCGAAGACTCTGGACTACGCCTGAGCTATCACATTATGCTGAGGGCTTCCTAGACGTCATCAAAAGGGACGAGTTTCACAACATCAGATGGCTTAAAACCCTCTGTCTAAACTTGAGCGAACTTGGTCTCCAGGCGCTGTGGAAAAATCCAGCGGGTACCCCCTTCCCAACAATAAAAGCCATAAAAGAAATCTTCTGGGAGAAGGTTGCTGTCCGAACCTGGAGTAGGTCTAGTGCAGTGTCAATGGCTGGAGGATTTTTAGAAGCTAAGTTATATCCGTGCCTTGAACCGTACTGGGACGATATTACAAGGCCAGGCGACAGGAAGCTCCTCTTCCAACTAAGAGCAGGTGCGCTTCCACTTAGATCACTGATGGGAAGGTGGGGTGGTGGAGTACATGTTAGCTGTCCTGTTTGTGGTGCTTCCAAAGAAACAGTTGGCCATTTTTTATTCTCTTGTATGGCGTATTCTGATCCAAGACGCATCTGGTTAGCAAAAGCATGCAAAAATCTGGGTACCTCAAGTAGTACCGTTGCCTTACGAATCATTCGCACAAGCACTTTAATGCCTTTAGTGATAGCTATAGCCAAGTATCTTGGATGGGCGTGGTCTATCAGACAGAGAATATTGGCTACTTGACTGTGTTTTTTCTAATTAGTCGGTCTGCATTTTTATATTGTCATTTTATCTAACACTTTTTATCTTTGTAAACTTTTTTATCTGTACTTATTTTAACACACTTTTTTGCACAGAATTTTGCATTGTAAATGCATTTAAAGTGTATTAGATTATCAAGTGTTAAATCTTAAATGAAAGTCTTACTTTTTAACTGTAATGATGAAATTGATTGTCAATTTTTGTCTTGTGTACTTGCTTTAATGAGTACATCGAATAAAGCATTATTTTATTTGATTTGAGAAGAAGATAACAAGGCAAAATAATCTAATAGTAAGGGCACAATCTCAGCCAATATCTACGTATGCAGAGTGTACTTGTGTCCCACTAATTAACAAACTAGCTACCATTCTGGATATTTAAAAAACAATAATGGACGATGTAAAAGTGAATTTTCCTAATGTGGGAATTCAAACCATCAAGACCGACTGGCCCTCTAAAGGTACAATAAAATGTAAAGACAATACTGTTTTTGTTAAAGAAAAAATAGATGATAAAACAAAAGATCAAGAAGTGATAAATCTATGCTCGACACAATCAACATTGACAGACGCAGCTCCGGACGTTCATCTATCAAAAAGACAGAGGAAAAAACAACGGAAAGCAAGAAATAAAGCTTCTAAAAGTATACAAAATACAAATGCATCAGATAGTGAGATTGAACACTGGAAATAACCATGACCAAATATCATATTGTGAAGGTGAGGGTTAACAAATGTCTCCAACAAAACCCTTTTACCCTCTATGTAATAAGGATCTATCGGAAGTACAAGCAGTTATGAAAAATAAATGCCTAAACAATCAAGCTGATAGTATAAAAATGATAGAGAATGGGAAAATGCAGTCCTTTGAAATGCTGCAAGTGGAGGAAAGTAATAAACAGGTGGAAAGTAAGCCATCACAATTGGAAACAAATAGAGCAAAGAGGGAGAGTATCAGAGGGGATGAAACGAATAGAGATTTGTTAAGTGGTGCAGGTAATTTTTATGCCGGAATATAAATCTAGGGGTAATAATGAAACAACTTGCAAACATCCGGACCCAACATAAGATGGCAGGAGTATGTAAAGCATGCGCATCCACAGCATACATGCCTCGAACAGAGGATTAATGGCCCCAAATCCCTGCTGTGGTTTCTTGTCATGTTGTGGCTGAGTGTGCCATGTGATGTGGCAGGCTATAGTGTTTGGTGTGATTTGGTTATTTTTGACAAGGTGGAGTGCTGAACGGTTAGGCAAATTTTGATTTTCTTTGTTTTTGGGATCGTGTGATATAGTGCGGTACCTACCGTATGATGTAAGTAAATAAATTACATCGCTAATATACCATAAGGATGTGGGGTGAGTGTTATTAGGGCCGAAGCCTTGCTGATTATATGTAGAATAACAGGTCTGGGAGGTCTCTACTGACTAGAGCAGGTTAGCAGCTGCACAGGCCTTGAGTATTGATCATATTGAGGTAATATATTTGACAGGCACTGGTGACTGGAGCTGGCTAGCAACAACGCTAGCCTCCGGTATTCATTACAGGCAGGGTAACAGTACATGTCAATATTGACTGGAACTGGTTGGCAGTAGAGTTGACCTCTGGCTTTGAATATTTGCAGGATTTAAGGTACAAGGGTCACTACTGACTGGAGTTACTTAGCAGGATAATAGGTCTCAGGGGGCCAATACTGACTGAAGCTGGTTAGTATGATCACTAGTTCCAAGGTGCTACTAATGACTCAAGTTGGCTAGAATTATAACACTTCCCAGGGGCCAGTACTAACAGGAGCTGGCTAGTAGGCTTACATACAGGCCCAAGGGGCCACTACTGACTGGAGCTGGCTAAAAGAAGAACAGGCCGAAGGGTGGTGGGGTGCGAGTGGCACCAGTGACCGGAGTTGGCTAGAAGCATTGACAACATTTGGTATTGATTAAATGCAGGATTCCAGGTCACAGGAGGCACTGCTGAATACAGCTGGATAGCAGCAGTGGTGGCCTCTAGGAAGAAGGAGTTGAGAAAGCATAACTGGATATACTGGTTTATTTAATACTGATAATTGTTTACACATCATACACATCAATGCCACAACGTGCATTGATAATTACATTACCAAATTACAATATTCTTATATTAATTTGATGTGTCTGTTCGCCTTAATATGCCTGCAAAGTTATATGATTCTATTAGGGCCCAGAACTATTTTATTTATTGATGTCCAGGTGCACACTTTCCTGCATCTTGTAGTAAATTGAACATTGACAAACAGAAGTGTTATTTCCAGAAACAGTGAATTCTGCAGCTTGTCTGTGTATCTTTTATCTGCACCTCACGGACTCCTCACATTCCTCTCAAGAGAAGATCCTGCCTCCTACTCATTACTGTTGTTTCAGTAACTGTTTCTATCACGTGTTCATGTTTCATTGACTTGTATTAGGAGAAAAGTGTATACAAATTTATTGTGTAGCATTAGCATTATATACTCCAACTTGCTATAGGGTGGATGCTCTCGTCCATTGCAAAGACAATTGTCACTTGTTAGTTTACTTGGCCTTTTGCTATTTTTGCATTAAATTTATGATAGATTTGTTGGCCTCCCGGTATGTTGTGTTTTATTTTACATAGCACAAGAGATGCTGAGGAAAATGACAGTCCAGTATACACATTCTTCATATAAATCAACTCACAGTATACTGTTCTGGAGGTTCAGTCCCACAGACATTATCTCTAACTGAACGCTGGCACCCTAGGAAGCATGTGCTTTTCAAACCAGGTGCCGTCTGATGCGAAGTCTTCGCTATTGGATAAGTCAATATGTCCTGAATTTTAGGAGGGTTAGCGTATCTAGTGCATTCTGTTAGACAGCGCTCACCTGTGGTAGTAAGATGGTAATAGGCACCTTATCACCTATGCACGGTGCAGGGCTTTGAGTTACAGAGCTCCTCACGCTGTGGAGAAGATTGGGTCACATTTACCCATTTTCCCATATTTGGTCCTGATGAAATGCCAACAGATTGCTCCATGACTACACAAGTCATGAAAAACGTTGACCTGAAGTATAGACCCCAGCTTACCAGCAGGTCCATAGGTGATCGACACTTTCACACAGTGATAGGGGCCATTAGTTCCTCAATTTCTCTGCCACTGTTTTTAATCTCACCATGGACCAGGAAGATCACATTAACTATATTGTGGCAACTGGTCGATAGTTGATCTTATATTCAGACTTCACCAATCTCACATCTTATGACACAACATCCTCTGTCCTACTATGATCATCCGGCAAACTTAATAAAAGATCTGCAAGAAAGTGCCCTCTGGTGGTGCCCGCCAGGCATTGTAGCGCTGGCCTGGTGAGGATTATAGCCCAATGATGAAGCATGTCACCTTCAGGTGAGTGAACGCAACTTGTCTTAAAAGCACATGCTTCCTAGGGTGTCTGCGTTCAGTTACAGATAATGTCGCTGGGACTGAACCTCCGAAAACAGTATACAGTGATTTGACTGTTTTATGTTGATGCTACAAGCTCCTTACCTGTGCGAGTTATCGGGAACGATGCAGGGGCAGACCCAAACCAGCCACATGTGGAGATCAATGAAAAATACTGAAGATTTAACAGAGCTTCCAAGCTGGTGACCATTACTTAATTGACCTTCAAAATAAAAGACACGTTTTTAGAATTCTGGTGACTCATGACCATAAAAAACAAAGGTTATAAATTCAATGTTGTTTCAAATACTTAAAAAATGGAACTGAAGGTGCAGAATCGGATGTTGCCCCAGGTCATGCATGACACCTTCCACCACTATTGCTTATGGGACTTGTAGTTTTGTTTTTCTCATTAAAGGATGGGCTCTAAAGTCCCAGTGTTCTAAGTGATGTTGGTCAAAATCAGAGGCCTGACGGAGGATGAAGCATGACATGGCTCTGCTTAGCAGTGAGATGACTGACAGTTCCCCAGCCCTTCCATTCTTTGACCTACAGAGGCTCGTTGGCCATTCATATTTTTTTGCAACGACAAAGAAACTTTTATTGCAGCTTCTGTCAACTGAAGAGATAAAACCCTTGGGCATGTTTAATTAACTACTGACAAACATGAACAATCAAGAACATGAGTTTCTGGAAAACTATCAAGCACCCAATCAGAATCAGCCACCCTTCACACCCAGGAATTCTTGAGGCTTCGGAGAGGGTGAATTGCACGTGGTATAAGAGGAATACTACATCGACTCAAAGTTCACTTCTCAGGGATGTACTGAGATGCCAGCTTCATGGCACACTTAGCCAGCTCTTCACCTCCTCCTCCCCAAACTGTTGACCAGCTATCAGGGCAAATGAGCCTGCAGCAAAGCCTCGCTGGCTTGGTTCCACACCGGACCAGGCAAGGTGGTCAACTCCATACTCCTCCAGGACAGCATGCTCTCTGGTCGAGCCAGTCCTAACCCCACATGAATGTTCCCCCTCACAACTATTTTAATGGTCCTAAGTTATGTTGCAGCTAAATGATTGAGTCAAAAATTGAAAGGTTTTACTATGAAGTGCTGAAAGAGAAATCATGAAGTTTTTCAATATTTTGGAGTCTGCCACAGTACACAGGACCATTATTTCTCTACAGCAGCAAATCATATATGTGCCCTGTATAAAGCACGTTTGAATGAAACATGGAATGCATTGCAGCCAACAATCTATGCAACATCATAGCAGAGTGCAAGATAACTTGTGTTATTATTCCAGCAGAACGAAATGCCATTCCTAATGTGTACGTCATTTTAAAGACAAACCCAGAAAAATGTATGGTCAGTGTTGTTCCTCTGCCAGTTAAAAGACAATCTCCATTAATGTGTCAGGAAATAAAATACTATGAGAAATCCTACTCTATGGCAGGGTGCTGCCTGCCACTATATTGCAGGTTACTTCCAACATAATCTGATTTATACATACATACTCCAGGGTGCTGCCAGCAATCGGGTCTGCACACAGCAGTCTGGAGCCACTCAGGAAGGAGGTAAGCTCTTCATTTCATCTTAAGCCCTTAGGTTACATTCACAGCCTGATAGGTCCGGAGAACTTTATCCACGCTCTAACTGCGCCGAGCAGATAGACGTAGCACATCATAGGCTGTGTTGTGTGCTGGGTGATGCCTGGCATCTTATTATCGTTGGCGGGAGGATGAAGCTCTGATAGGAGCTGCTACAAGAAGAGCAGAGAAACAGGACCACAGATCGCCACAGAGCGACAACAGCCCTGAAGCTGAAGAAAGAACTCTGGAACAGCAAAACTCCTCCACCCTGGAGATTCTCCAGGATAAGCAAATGATGGTAATGAAATGCAAACTGCAGCATTAAGGTCACACACTACAACATCTTTCCCTTTAAACAGAATATAACAGCCTACAATAAAAAACTAACCAAAAAGCAACAAAATACGAAAATGCATTTCCAAATGCTGCAAAAGAGAAACAGTTAATACAAATTAATAATATTAAACTTTGTTGGTACCTTAGTAATGTGCTTACTTCTTGGCTTCACTCCATCTGCAGCAATAACGCTCTGAAAGGAGAAATTACTGCTGTGAGTCTCAGAGTCTTCAGTATTACTAGTCTCAGTCACGAAGACTGCGGTTTCGGAAGATAACTTTCTCTTATTTGGCTTTATAGTTCCACCAGTCACGCCATCGCTTTTAGCAGACACGCTACTGTCAGCAGCATCATAACTTCAGGCAGATCAGCAAAGCGGATATCACCACTCACATTGGGTGAACAGACTCGAATCTGCAACATACATCCACTCTGTTGTCAAATTTGCTTGGGGCTGTCAAAATGCTGCAATATATTCGCCACACTTTACTGACTACCTTGTTTTAAAAAGTTATGACATTAAAGCGTAATTCTTGGTTCGTCTGCAAGCTGAAGTTTTTTAGAGATTCTATTGCCACACAATACTCATCCCATATTTCAATCTGTCCACATGGTGCTTCAACCCTGGTAGGTTATCTACTGTCTGTTTTGCAGATAATGTTAGATAGTTTCTGTAAGAAACTGAATTATTATTTGCGGTAGATGTGGAACAATCACAACCGTTGTCAGAGTGAACTTTCAAAGCCATTCAATTAACCTAGGATCAACCCCCTGGTACCTAAGCACCAAACAGGCAGGCTTAACTTAAGGTAATAAGTAAAATATGTATGCAGAAACCAAAAAAGTAAAAGTCAAAATGCAAAACAATAAAAAAAAACGAAATAGAAAAATAAAGTAAAGTGTATTGAACAAAATGACACTAAAATGACGAAATCCAATAAGGGGAATGAGATATGAACTGTAACGCTGTAAAAATCACAAGGTGCCAATGGGTGAGGGGCCCAGGCATGGATTCGTCTCTCTGGAGCTGACTGCCAAGTCAGAGGACACCGGAGGCCACGGCCTGCAAGCACATAATGCAGGAATTAGCCGCAGTGGTACTAGAAAACATCTAGTGCTCCAGGCTCAGATAGGGCTGCTGGCCTACAGGGGGATTCACAGCAAGTTCGGGCGCAAAGTGCTTAGAGTATTGATAACAAGCAGCAGATGCCCAGCAGGGCAATAGCAGACGGTCGAAGACAGCATGGCCTGCACGAGACTGAAAGGGAGTGACACCTAGGGCCCTCACCATCAAGCAACAGCGTAGTGGAGCTCAGCGGGAGGACAACCCGGTGACAGCCACCCACTAGAGCTGGGACCCCCACGACAAGGCATGCGGGTCTGGTGATGTGGTAAGAGATATAGCAGCCATGTCCTCTGTGAGAAGCAAGAAGGATCAGAATCTAAAAAAGATGCTGACCAAGCTCCTGATGACCGGCAGCGGAGAAGGGAGGCTCTCCCCAATGACACAAATCAGCCAAGATGTGGACACCTCTGAAGCACCAGTTACCCACGCCTTTTTAGAGTCTCTATTCAGTGCATTACAAGGCGACTTGCAGACGCTGAAAAGGGAAATAGCGGGGGAGATGAAGGAGATAACCAATGGAGGCCACACGTTCCCAAACAGCATCAATGTCCCGCCTTTTGATAAGGCGGGACGTCGATGCCGTTGGGGACCGTTTGGCCTCCATCGAGGATCAGGAGCAAGCCCAGGAAAAGGAGGTGGAGCATCTACAGCAAGAGATAGCCCGGCTCAAGGCTCAACAGATCGATCTCCAGGCACACAGAGAAGACCTGGAGAATCGGTCTCGGCGAAACAACATCCGTGTTAAGGGAGTTCCACCTAAAGAAGAAGGGCCAGACATCACACAATACCTGCAGGGTCTCTTCAGGAGCATACTGGGTGCCCTCACCGGATATTTTGGCTTACATTTCAGGCTTTCAACTAAAAGAGTGTATGCTACGTGCTGCCAGGGACAAGCAACCACTAAGATATTAGGACCACCACATAGCTTTGTACCAGGACCTGGCTCTTATACCCCTTCAAAAGTGTAGGGAGTTCCGAGTAGCAACTCTGCGTCTTCGAAATCAAGGAATACCGTATTCTTTGCAGGACACTTGCCAGGTGCTGGGCATTGAGAATCCAATCCAGGAGGAGACAGAGGGCCCACAGACCAAAACTCCTCGAGAAAGATGGCATAAGGTCTACGGGAGGCGTAGCACAGAGCGAGCAACGAGACCGGACCCCAAGACCATGGCACGAGAAATTCTGGCAGTGCTGGAGACATTGTCGAAAGAGACATTCCCCTATGATCACACCGTGAACGACTGAGGGACAGATACGTGACATTTGCATGGCTGGGTGGGCGGCGAAGAAATCTGCTGGGAGCGTAGAGACACGGGGAGTGTAGAGACACGGGGAACAGGTCACACACGTTCCCAACTATTCCGACTTCCAAGGACGTGCACGCATGAAAGGCGGGCCCTCGACAATTTGAGGTTAATGGGTTTCTACGTTGGAGTTAGGGAGGGGAGGGTGGAGAACTGGTATACAGGTTAAAGACGTTGAAGAGAGGATCAAAGGGCAATGGAGGCCGGGCAGACGTTGGGGGCTCAGAAGGAAAAGGGATCACAGGGACCCAAATACAGGCTAAAGCTGGTGCACTCACTATGACACACTATTTCCCAGCCCACACTGAAAATTCTCAATCTCAATGTGAGAGGTCTCAACAATCCCAATATCCTACCTGGATAACATGGAGGCAGATGTGTGCCTCCTCCAGGAGACAAAGCTCCTCTCCAAAGATTTGCATAGAATGAGTTCACAACTCTTTCCTCAGCAGTTCTTTTCATCTACCCTGGATAAGAAGGCGGGTGTCTATTTTAGTAGCCAAACGTTTTAAGGGGACAGTGGGGGAAAAGGTGGCCGAAATCAAAGAGGTTGATGGGAGCAGGGCCATCGATAGTGTAGGTGTTGGTATGAGTATTTTAGATGCGAAATTGTGTCACAAACTACCAGTTACTGCTCCCGCAATCAGCCTTCACCTGATATACGATCAATCCAGGGGCTGCCTCAATTGCCTTTAGATAGAAACGGGTCCTCCCCCCGCCCCCCTGTACCAATAACCATTTCAAATACCAACCCCACCAGGGATGGTGCTAATAGGTTAAACAGGCCCAGGGGATCGAATCAGAACAGGTTGTCTAGTACCTCGTGCATTAATGTTCCTGCCGCCCCAAGTATGAATGGCTAATCAGGATGTCCTGAGACTGCCGCCCACTGCTTGCCCTTATGTGTTGGTACTGGCAGGAGTACCTACTTTAAAGAGGGATCAACATGAGTCATGGGGCCAGCTACGCCTTAAATGTGCAGACTGGCTATCAAGGCATAGAAGCTTCCGTGCTACAGCGCCAAGACGCCTCGGCATAAGAGCGCTTTAAAAATAATTCAGTCAGTCAATCCATGTATCCGAAATAAAGGATATTATTATGGCACGCAGGGTTGGGTGAGTCAGTGCATCTACAAAAAATATCGAAGGGGACAGTATTCTAATTAACTTTCGCAGACCTTCTTTGGTGAGACACCTACTCAGGGGTTGCAAATTCATAACACCTAATAGCACTAACATATGCGCACTACCCCTTGGTTATTTCTACAAACCAAGTCATGCTCCTTTCACCAACAATTCCTCTTGAATTACTATCTCTAATAGGTTCCAGGCCTTGTCTGGATTACAGACACAAGACTGATATCAACTTTTGGGCAAAATACTGATCCTGCTATTAGGTTACCTCATGCCCTGCCAGTAACTGAGTGTACTATTCCCACAACCCACTTATCCCTCCTATGCAAACGAAGGCCTCAGCAAGTTCAGACTTCCGTATCTTAAGCTGGAATGTTGCAAGGTTGTACTCTAAACTTCACCAGCCAGATTGGGTACAACTTATTAAAGACCAAGATATCCTTTTATTTCAGTTAACATGGGCCACTCAAGAATTGCATATTGAGGGGTTTGAATGCCATAATATCCTAGCAACAACCCTCAAGCAGGGGGGGGGGGCCTTCATCAATCTGGGTCAATATTAAGACAGGGGGATGCATAAAAAATGTAAATACAGATAACAATAATTTTCTAGGCATATTATTTAATAGGGGAATTTCCTTTTGGATAATTTATTTTTATAACATTGATTTTCATTCTGTTCCAAATATGCATTTTATAAATGTGATTAATTTTATTGCATCTATTGGAAAATCCAAAGACTCTTTCAAGTCAGTAGGAATCTGCCTGGGGCGATTTTAATGCTAAGCTATCTTACTCATGGTCAAGCGATTATTCACACAGCAGCAGACAAACATGCAATAGGGGTAGAGAGCTAATGGACCATTTGAACACCTTTAACTTAATTAATGTTATGGAAATTGATGCAACTACAAAAGATAATGCACCCCCTGAACCGACATTCAGAGGAAGGGGCTGTTCATCTACAATTGATAATGTTTTTTATCTCCCCCGCTTTTGAAGCAAGCTTGCTTAAAGAAGAAATTATGGGTACAATCTTTAGGGACCATAACCCAATACAAGTAACGTTATGGATGTCTCCAGTTCCAACGCCTCAGACAGAATATGGTGCTGGAGATATATCACCATCCACAGATAACCGCAGACTGGTATGGCGATGCATTAATAACGCAGACCGATTCAGTTCTATGGTTAGGGGAAACATGAATCTTATTAAAATCTGCTTAGAGGCCCTGTTCCACACCCAGTGGCTATCAGCGCCTTTACCGAACTCAGTGGAGCAATTAAATCCTTGCTGTCTAAACCCATTTGTACAGTAGTCTGCGAACCTAGATGGCTATCCAATTTATCTGAACAAGAGGCTCAGATAAGATGTTTATGTATTTGTAAAGTGCATAGCTGCCCTTAGGCTTCCCAGCGCTAAGAGAAACATAACTACGGTGGACTAAGTCAGGTTGCCTCTGATCTGGAGTTTTTAGGGAAAGAGCAATGTTTTGAGTCTTTTCCTGAATGCTAATTTGTTGGTTATCATGCGCCTGTCCCTGGGTAGTGTGTTCTACATTTTAGGAACCAAGTGCTTGAAGGACCTTCCTCCCCATCTTGCTCTTTTTATTCTGCCCTGTTGCATAAGAAGATCCTCTGATGACCTTAGGGTCCTACTCGTGTTTCTCCTAACCAGACTTAACACCCCGCTGGCATCAGTGCGGCCCTCGGTCACATTATAGACCAAACTTTGCGGCCCCGGGAAAATGTGAGTAGCCGTGATCTAGATCAACAAAAGGTGGGAGTAGTTAGACACGAGGACGAAACAGAAGCATGCATCTCTAAAAGGCACAATCAGGAACCAATGAAAACAAGCATTGGCATAGCCAATAGGTCTCGCCTTTGGGACCTTATAAGTGTTTCGCCATGCAACAATTGATGCTGTTGCACCAAGGATATTGTGCTGGATAACTAAACACTTATAAGGTCCCAGAGGCGAGACCTACTGGCGATGCCAATGATTGTTTACCTGATGGGCATTGGCTGACCGCTGCCTGGTCACTGAGGCCCTGGTGAGGTTGAGTCATATTAGGGGGAGTTTTAGCCTCATCAGATGATGCTGTGCAGGCCCAGGTACAATGAGGCGCAGTCGGTGCTGCCTGGGAGTGCGTTCTTTCACTTTCGATTGACCCCCTTCACTCTGGTGAGAGCCACAAACGGGATTCAAGTCGATCTTCTCATCACAGACTTTTCAGGTGAAACAAATGTCAATGTTTGCTGAGGCCTTGAAAAGAATGACCCAACTACAGCAGTGAGGGCCAATGAGCATTGTTGATACAAAATAATCATCGATCGATGCAACAACAAATGAATCCCGGAGCAGGCTCGAGACCCTCCCAGCAGCAGACAGTCTTTGTATCTCTTGACCTCACCTGGGGTTTCATGCGGGTACTGAGGTCCCTGCTGAGACTGAGGCCAGGACACCATGAGCGCGGGGTTAACTGCGCATGCGCTGAGGACAGACACTGCCTCCTACAGCGGAGCGCGAGTTAAGGAAGGCTTTGAATTAACCAACTGCGCATGCGCTGGGGGAGACCGCGCTGTTAAGACAATCCAACTCCAGAAGTCGTTGCAAGAAAGATTTCTTTAATTAATTCACAACACAGGCCCCGACAGCACGGAGAGCAGTGAAGGGCTCCACGTCAGAGCCACCACAGGTGGGACGGGGTCCGAGCAGGGACACAAAGAAGCACAAGAATGACAGTGTCCGCGCGGGGACACGATGAATGGAGACAACAACCGCCTCCCGCCGCGGAGCGCGAGGCGCCTCGCGCCACAGCACAGGGTGAGACGTTATTTCAGTGCAAGGCTCCTCGGTTCGGCTCCTCTGTGGGGCGCGTCTTTGCTCTGCGCAGGCGCAGTGAGACCGAGTGCTTACACTCTGCGCATGCGCAGTGAGACTGAGAACCGTCTGTCCAGGGCACTTCACAATTTGTACCCCGTGCAAGATCCTAGCTCTGCGTTACGAGTAGTGTCTTTGCTCAGCACATGCGCAGCAGTGACGCGCGGTCCTGCGCGTGCGCTGCTGTGAGACGCTATGTTTTGTTCGCTCGCGCGCTTGTGGCTCGTGGTAGTGGCGTGAGCGCGCGCGTCACTCGGCGGTGAATAACACACCGGGCACCACTCCTCACAGGCAGCCGGTGCCCCCGGGGAGTCCCCCCTCCCCCTCCTCCCGCAGCCCCCACTGACCGGTGCTCAAGGAGAGGTGAGGGGACCTCAAAGCGCCCAACCATGTGTGTGTGAGGTAGTAATATTTTTTATTGGCTTTTATGTTTTTAAAAAAAATATTTTGTTGTTTATGAAGAACTAAAGAGAGACCGTGACATCGCCATAGTCAAACCATTCCTTATAATCCCGTCCCCGTGGGTGTGTTCGTGGTGATCCTGGTGTCTGATTCTGGTGTTTGTATGGGCCTCGCGCACTCCGGCCGTTCTGCCACATCCAGCCCGTGAGAGCCACAAACAAGGCTCAGCTGCACGGCGCGTGAGCCTGGCTACAGCAGTCCCCGCTTCCAAGCTCCATTGGCGTGATATTTACCTTCTACTATGTATGTGGTGCACTTTACAAGTGAATGAATGATTGAGCACACATGCCAACATTTCAAGAGAGCAAAGTGGGAGATAAAAAAAAAAATCTGGAGAATGGGGCCTTGAATCGGGTTACTGGCATGTCTGGGCTTTGTATGGGGTCACTGGCATGTATGAGGTTACTGGCTTGTATGGGGTCACTGGCATGTATGGGGTCACTGGCATGTATGGGCTTTGTATGGGGTCACTGGCATGTATGGGGTTACTGACATGTCTGGGCTTTGGAAGTGGCTGCTGCAGATCGGACATTTAAAACGCAAATGCACGTTTTTTTCTTACCTTTCAGAAGCATGAAGCATACTGGCAGGCAGAGAGGGTGATGCAAGTGTTGGGCACTGGCCTGGCAGAGAGAGGGGGATGCAAGGGTTGGGCACTGGCCTGGCAGAGAGAGGGGGATGCAAGGGTTGGGCACTGGCCTGACAGGCAGAGAGGGTGATGCAAGTGTTGGGCACTGGCCTGGCAGAGAGAGGGGGATGCAAGAGGTGGGCACTGGCCTGGCAGAGAGAGGGGGATGCAAGTGTTGTGCACTGGCCTGGCAGAGAGAGGGGGATGCAAGTGTTTGGCACTGGCCTGCCAGAGAGAGGGGGATGCAAGGGTTGGCCACTGGCCTGGCAGAGAGAGGGGGATGCAAGTGTTGTGCACTGGCCTGGCAGAGAGAGGGTGATGCAAGGGTTGTGCACTGGCCTGGCAGAGAGAGGGGGATGCAAGTGTTGTGCACTGACCTGGCAGAGAGAGGGTGATGCAAGTGTTGTGCACCGGCCTGGCAGAGAGAGGGTGATGCAAGTGTTGTGCACTGGCCTGGCAGAGAGAGGGTGATGCAAGTGTTGTGCACTGGCCTGGCAGGTTGTTGGCAGTGCATGCACCCCCCCTCCTCCCACCCCAGTGGCGTAACGAGACTTGAGGGGGCCCCCCTGCAAAGAACATAGGGGGGCCCTACACGTTGGGCCCAGTCAGGAGCTCTCAAGCCTGGGGTCTGCTGCACATGCGCAGTGCCGGCAGCGGCTACCCCGCAGGAGCTAATGTTATGCCACTGCACAGAGACAGATTCTCGTATTTTAGATCCACCTTCAATATTATTAATTTTCATAAATGCTTTAGATCAGGGGTCCTTGTAATGTGGTATTTTTGCCACATACTTTTTAGCAAAATCCCTTGGGGCATGCCATAAATCTTCCTTGACTTTGTCTTTCAGTCTCATCTAGATTTTACCAATGTTTCTGGTGGAACGTGCTTCAAAATGCAGTGTTTAATCCTACTTTGGCTCTAACGTTCTTGGGAACCCCAAACCTTACTTTAAAACATTGATTAAATCATATTTCTTTTCACAAGATTCCCAGTTTAAGTGTGCACCTAAAAAAGTATTTGCGATTGCCCTAGAATGCCACTAAGGGACAGTAGGACACAAAATCTTCTGTAATATTGCAGTGTGTGTGGAGTGATCGTTCTTCTCTCCACGCGCAGCACGATGGCTCTTCCAGTCTGGATGCTGCGGTCTCCCTTCCACTGGATGTTTCTAACTTGAGTCTAAGACCACATCTCCTTTGCTCTCCGGCCCTTTTATTCTCTATCCTCCTACGCCTCACCCCCCTGGTTTCATATCACACCCAAACCTTTTCCTCCATTCCCAACTTCACCCTTCCTCGCCACCTCCAGCCCAAAACCAGGCTACGTCACACCCATCGGAACTGGAAGTCCCTTCAGTCTCTGCAATCCGAAGTAATCTTATCCTCATAGACACCCCTCGTCTCTCCCCACCTTCTACCGTCTCTCTGACTGAGGGCAGAGGAAGGAGAGAGAAAGAATGAGGGTAAAAGAAGGAGAGAAGGAATGAGGGCAATTTAGTTACTGAAAGCCCCAGCTATGCTGTAATAGGCATCACACATTGCATGTGGCTGCAAAGCAAATGGAGAGGCGGCGAGGCGCTTTCGGAGCACAGTACACGCAGGTGAATTGTCAGTTGCACAAAACTGCATATACAATAACTATTTCCTCAAACCAGAAATTGCCAACCTCCAATGATTGACACCCATGCCTCATGCAAAATTAACCACTACGTCTCATGCATGCAGATTTAACCACCTGTTTAACATCAGACTGCTTAATTAGTTGTATGTATGTACATAATTCTGAATGCATCTCTATATACCTTACAGAGGGTCTGGAGACCGTGCCGGCTTTAGGGTGGTGCGACCGGTGCCACTTCACTGGGTGCATAGGGGAGGGGGCGCCAAAACCCTGGATCTTTGATTTCCACAACGTTGATCCTCGAGGAAATAAAAGACGGACACAAGCGTTCATGTCATCTTGGATGAAATAGCTTTAGTGTCTGCCCGCGTCCCACAATTGCTGTGCCCTTACAAAATCAAAGAGCACCTGCTTAATTCAAGCTGTGCCCCTTTCCATGATAATATTAGCAGTGACACGCAAAGGTAGCTATGCTCTGGACACTGCATTAAAGGTCAGTTTGGTCCCATGAATTAGCCCTACTCCCATCAGAGTGTTTATGTGACATCCAACACCTTGCTTGAATTCCATTTCTATAATTCTCAAATGGAAGCTCGAAAAAGGCTTTCTTGAAAGTTACATTTTAGTTGGCGCAGTTTTCAGAGGTTATGCAGGCTGTGCATTAAAGCTACAAAAAAGTCAAATTGAAGTTACATAACTGTACAAAAAGTTTAAAGTATTTTGTCTTGATGGATGATGTGTAACAGTGACATCAAGTTTTGGCCTCCACTGATTTAGAAAATATTTAATAAAATGTGACCTCCCACAGCGCCAATAAAATGTGCTTCCTGAGGATTATTTTTACTATCCTCAAACAGTAGAATACAAAATTGCCCTCATAAAAATTGACAGAAATCACTGATATTACTAATAAATGGAAGATGCTACTGTCACAAAAAGTTTAAGCCAGTAGAAATTTCATTTGCTTTTGCTCACTATAAAGTAGCGCAGAGGTTTAATGTGCCTGCTGCAAAGAACAGGTACCCTGCAGATCTCAGAACTGTATTTTATTTGGATAGCTCAGTGGGTCACTGCATGTGTCAGAGAGATTCTTCTGTTACTTGCTGCTCATAAGTTGCAATTCTAGTATAGCTCAGAGAGCTATGATCTGTCCTCCAAGAGTTTAGATGCTTTCAGACTGCGTGATATAGGTTAGAATATCATTTTTTCCCCTAGTCTTTCATTATACTAATGTAGCTAAACATTGGTTTGTTTGGGGAGAAATGTATTCTTACTACTACTAAAGCCAACCCTGTGGTGCATTTTAAATTGTGAATTTATGCTTTTCCAGACCAAACTCTTAAAATATACTGGCTACTGGTTCCGATGTCCTGCGACTCCTTCACAATATAATCCCCATTGTCTTATGTAACATTTCCCGTAACGCCGATTCACATTGTTTCTGTAGAATGTGTGTGTGTTTGATGTATAGTGCTCTTACACTCCTCATTGGTATGAATAGCACTATAAAGCAAATGAAATGCATGTGAGAGACAGGAGCTATAGAGAGACGGGGCCCTGTTTGAGTGTGGTAGTGAGGACATCCGTGTAGAGTGAGGTTATTGGGGGCGCCTAAAATGCCTAGCTCTAAACCCGGCACTGGCTGGTGAAGGATTTCAAACTACTGTCATAATATTATAAATCCAATACCAAAAATAATTTACACACACAGACTTGGTGGCCTCTAGAAGCTGCTAACTAACCTTCGTGCGCCAGTACATGGGGTGGGAAGAAGGGCTGCGGAGATCAGCAGATACGATGCTTTTATTTTTACAAATTGGGCTGATTCAAGCACTGTTGCTCTTTGGGTGGACGGCTTTTAACACCTCCTTTGCAGTAAAACTCCCAAAGTTCCACCAGTAGTTGGTGTGAAATCCGAGCAGTGATCAATGCTGTGATGCCGCTAATAAGGAGGTGTTCTTTTACTGGGTTACATATCACAGAAGTGGCCGAGATTTTGAAATGTATGCCATAACTGAAAGCCTGCTGGGAGCGATCCATTCCGACGAGCGTGCGCATTACCAATAACATAAGGCAATTGTGGGGCTCAGGCTCACAGTAGCAATTGCTCGAATCTCGCACCCTGGGGTCCCTGAATACAGCAGCCCCCACTGCACGACATGTGACTGTGGTATCATGACTGCTAGTTAATTTTACTCGTCTCACCTGTGACCTGCAGCTTCGGTTTCAGGAGCAGGCTGCTTTGCGCCGCACATGTGCAGTTTACATTGAACATGACTCAATATAGTCACACCCTGGCCTCCGCCCCGCCCTGAAGACCCCGCAGTGGCGCGCACTGCTGCACTGCACCACGTGTAAAGACTCATGTGACTTTCATGGCGCACATCGCTTGTACGTGTGCGCAGGAGCGTAACTGTAAAACAAACTGGTCCCAAATCCAGTCAATGAGCGTACTCGGCTGAGGGGGCCCCTTGGAGCTAGGGGCCCCCTCACTGCAGGGGCCTTTATTACACCCATGGTGCAGCATCATTTAATTTATGGTGACTTGGAGGGCGCGTGCGCACCATTTAGGCTTGCTGCTGGCTCCTCTGAGACTGCCCCCCCGCAATGCAGGGGCTGCGAGGGCCTGTGTTACGCCCCTGTCCCACCCCCCTGTGGCAGCCCGGCCTGAAACAGCCCTCCCCGCCCCAGTACTTCGCAGGTCTTTAAAAGACGATTCCCTTGTTAATGGCGCATTGTTGGTTTTTTCCCCCCTTCGAGAACCCCTGCATCGCCACTCTTTGCTGGAAGAATTAGAGCTTTTAACAATACCAAGCCCTGTGAGCTGAAACCCCGAGGAATCGGGTTTTTGCTGTAGGAATCGGGAGGCGGTAGACTAGCCTTCAAATCTGTAGTCTCACGCCTGAATCGGGAGGGTTGGCATGTCTGGATTGAGTGATTAGGTGGGTCAAGAGAAGTAAAGACAGGTCAATAATGTTTATTGTCACAAAGAGAAATGGCAGTCTTAAAATAATCGGCAGGAGGGGAATTCCTCCTTTCGGAACTAGGGCCCTCACGCACCCAGCCAGCTAGGTGCCATGCTTCATCATTTGGGCCTGCTCCTCGTTGGGTTGGTGCTGTAATACCTGACGGGCCCCCAAAGAGGGACTCTTAGGTGGTGATCTTTTGTTCTTTGCCGTTTGGTGCAGTGGAGGTAAGGGACCTATAAAGTGTAGATGTGGTGTAATGGAAAATGATTAAAACAGGTTGGGTAGTCCAAAGAATGACTTTGTAGGAGAGTAGGGTCTGCTATCCTATTGTCACCCCAAATTTTTGCTTTTTGCTTCACTGGTTTTCGACTACTGAGGCTGTGGGCCTGCTGATCAGACCCCCAGCCTGCTGTTCTCTCACTAAATTACTGACACATGTGCTATAGGCACATACCAATTGGAAATGGACTCCTTGTCAGCCCCTGTATAATGCACTATAGGTGCCCAGGGCATAGGGGCCACCAAGGCCTACCAGGGGCTGCAGCATATCTTTTGCCACCCCTGGCTGGTTCTTAAATTGACACAACTGGCTGATCACTCAGCTGGGGTAAGGTGGTGTAATCACCCCTTGCTTAGATATAGTATACCTATATCTAAACCTATATCTGGACACATGTAAACCTGTGAGCCACTCCTATGGAAGGCCTCATCAATCCTGGAGGCAGAGTGCGTGGTTTTATGTGAGACGGAGCTCTAGCATGAGCTGAGCCTGTCTGCAGCTGTCGGGAACAACTCCCTAAGCTGTTTCAGGATAATGCCATACCATATACTCTTAAGTGCCTTATAATCCTCGCGGTTAAATAGCAACTTTGGTTTGGCTTTATCAAAACATGTCGTGTAAGGTGTCATACGATTTGGAATACTATCCCCTCGCCAGTTCTGGCGACGGGGATAGCATTCCACCCCTCTAGAGGGGTAAGACATGTTGCTTTACTTAAATGCGGGTAATTTCTCCAAAGACCTTAGATCCACAAAATGGATGCCTCTGCCACAGACAAATGTCTGGACCCCTGCAGTTGACCGAAACTCAACCAAATGGGTCCTGGACAAAGGGTTTCCTGTCACAGGAGGGTGTCACCGCCCTCCAGACAGGAGATAGTGGATTGTAGCAGGGAGGTTTGAAAGAAACCAGACACTGCTTGGGGCGCACAAGGCTGCCCCTTGCATAATCCGGCCAAACCGGTTCTGGGGCACTCCAGCCCTCGTGCCAGGGCGGCCTGGATCAAAGGAAGGGGGTGTATCCACCCACTTCCTGGGTCCCACCCATAGGGGGGGACCTAGCAGGTAATCACGCCCCCCAGATTCGAATAAGAGTGGGAGCAGTGCCAATGCACATCAGATTTCCTGGAAGAAACATTTGAAACGAAATTCTGGACCCTTCGCCCTCCATCTCAACGTGGAAGCCCGAAGAATCTCCCTTGTGGTCAAGGAGTGACCACCCTGCAGCAGCAGGCACCATCCAGCCCTCGACGTCTACTTAGTTGCAGTTCCCGCCGGAACTCGAGCAACTGAGATCGACGAGATCAAGCCTGTCTGCCTTCCAACAGCCCGATCCACAGTCCCTGCAAAGCTGAGACCCGTGGAGGCGACCGGAAGCGTGGGGCACGCCATCTTGAATTGACCACGAGACGCTGACCGTGCAGCCCACGAGTGACCCTCGAAGCTGTGTACCGGGGTTTGAGAAGCCCCCACCCTGAGCTACTCCTGAGCCGAAGTTCAGCCCTCCACACTCGACGAGTGCTGCGTGGGGCCCTTCTGCTCCATTTGGCTCAACGCGTTGGCCCGGTCACTTGCCAGCCGGCTAGTGGTCCCTGTGCCGACGAAACTACGAAGAAGACTCGTGAATCTGGTTGCTCCAGATCCACACCAGCTCCCCTGAAAAGGAGCCCCGACTCTGACCTCCCTGGTCCGAGTGAGAAGCAATCTTCCGATCCCGCGTGGATTGCTCTTGCCAAGTGTTGTTTGCTCCAAACTTGAAGCCGACTGCACCGACGGTGAGAGCCTGCGTGGGTCAGATCGTGACCTGCTCCTGGACGTCGCAGATGCCCCAGAGCCCACGTGACAGCGGAGAGAAGCTCCTCGACGACCACCTGATTGCGCCCGACATTGCCTGGTTCCGTCCTGGTTCCACCCTGGTCACTGCTGAGTGACCCAGACTCTGTCCCCTCTGCTTTCAGGTACCCTTCGACTTGAGTCCACCCTTGGACTCCACCGGACACTTCATCTTTAACCCGCCTGCAGCCCTTTCAGCTTCAAGCACCAAGAGCCTGCGTGTCAGAACCCGACGCCACTTCGACCCTGTGCACCCACTTCCTGTGGGTGAGGTAACTTTGCTCCGCCGGTGTTCCCACACTGGTGCACACCTCTAGGGTCTGTGTGTTAAGTTTTGTTCCTCTAGGTTCAGCGGAAGTGTCCTTTAACTTTAACTTTACAACTTTTACGCACCATTGGTTAACATTGGTGCGTGCGTGCGCTTTCCGCACATCTCCCGAATCCCGAGGGCCATTCCCGACTTCAGCATTGCTTGTCCTGACTGCTCCCAGCGATTCCCTAGGCCCTAGGCCTAACCACTGCTCGAGTGGCATCTCTTATACCACTTGTTTAGTATATGGTTTGAGTGGCCCCCTGCCCTCATCCATAATTGTGCAACTTTGTATGTTTAAACAGTGCTTTTGATTTAACGCTTGTGCCCCTTTATTCATAAAGAATACTGGGGATTGTTTTTAGTAATAAATACATATATTTTTATAATATATACTTGTGTGGTGTCCTTTCATTTGGTATTACAGGATTGTATGTGGTAAAACAGCTCGCTTAACACGACCTCTTAAGTTAAGCCTTTAGGCTGCTTAGTCCATGCTACCCCTAGGATAGCTTGTCTAATAAGGTTGACTTACAACCAGACACCATAAGGGATTGTTTGGTCTGATAACAGGTGGTTCCAGAATTGGAAACATCACCTATCAGGCCAACTTCTCACATTGGTGAGCAGCGGTGCGGATTTGAGCTTGCTGTTGTTTTACCATTGCAATCTTTGTATCAAATTGAAAGATCACATCAAGTACCTCTAGGTACATATAAATCAAAAGCTTAGCATATTAAGTTCTACTGAACTTAGTAGTTGTAGATTAAAGGGATTAGCACACCCTGACTACAACTCACTAGCAAGGTACAGTAGGAAAACACTTAGTGTAGGTAAGTGCACCACTTACACCTCACTAGTAGTCATGTCTGACACAGGAAAAGCCTCAGGGTCTACTCCTGTGACAGTTGACCTTACCCAGGCAACTTTCAGCTACGACAAACTAACCCGAAAGGACTTGGTTGCCTTGTGCAAATCAAGAGGGTTAAAAAGGGGCAGAAGCCCCACCTGCCAAATCCTGGTAGCCATCCTAGAGCAGGATGACTTAGAAAGGGCAAAGGAAGCTTCCCTAGAAACAGGAAATGGAGGGAACCCCCCTGTAACTGACCCCCCTCAGGAGGAAGATGAGGAAGAAGAAGAGGAGGAGGAGGACTCAGAAGTTGAGGACTTAGAAGATCAGGATCAGAGGGGTAGCCAGGTTCCAGTTGCCAGGCTTAGCCAGGCCAACTTGGACCTACTGGGGAATGGAGAGGGCCAGCACCTCCCCAGAACCCACCATGGTATTCTCCCAGGCAACAGAAGAGTGAGATCTCCCTCAGGGGACTCTCATATTTCTAGTGCCTCCAGAGAATCAGAGAGAGGCATGACTGCTTCTCAGAAAGCTGAGCATAGGGCTAGAATGAGGGCTGTCAAACTCCAAATAGAGAGAGAGGAAGTAGCCCTGAGTCAAGCTAGACTTACCTTAGCTCAAGCTAAACTTGCCTTGGCAAGAGAGCAGAAATTAAGTGGCTTAGATGCCACTGGTGGCAGCAATTTTCCAAGAGAAAAAGACAGGGGATATGACAATAGAAACCTGACAAAAATTGTGGCCCCCTTTAAAGAAGGGGATGACATCCACAAATTGATGACTGCTCTTGAGAGAGCCTGCATGGTACAGCAGGTTCCTGAGGAACAGTGGGCTGCAATTTTATGGTACTCCTTTTCTGAGAAAGGGAGGGACAGGCTCCTCACAGTTAGACCTGAGGATGCCAAAAACTACTCTGTTTTGAAGAGTGCTCTTATTGAAGGGTTTGGCCTAACCACTGAGCAATACAGGTTGTTGTTCAGAGACACCCAAAAAGCACAGACTCAAGACTGGACTGATTTCGTTGAGTGTGCCACTAAGGCTTTGGAGGGTTGGTTGCAGGGAAGTAAAGTTTCAGACTATACAGGATTGTACAATCTTATGATGAGAGAACAGATCCTTAATAACTGCACAAACCAGCTGTTGCATCAATACCTTATTGACTCTGATCTGACCTCTCCCCAAGAATTGGGAAAGAAGGCAGACAAATGGGTCAGAACAAGGATTAAGCAGAAACCCCAGAACCAAGGTGGTGACCAGAAGAAAACAGACCAGAAGGGTGGTAATCAGAATCAGAAAGATAAAGAAAAAGACCAGAAGTCTTCAGGCCCCCAAACTAATAGTAAGGAGGGTGGTTCCCAAAATGGAAACAAGAAGAAGAAGAACAAAGGTCCCAAGACACCTTGGTGTAATACCTGCAAATCAGTTTCACACTGGGGCAGTGAGTGCACCAAGGCAAATCCAGTCTCCACCACTCCAGCTCCTAAAGCAACTGCAACCCCAAGTACAGTAAGCAGTGGTGGAACACAGTCCAAGGGTGTAGCTGGGTTGACCCTGGGTATTGAAGTAGGATCTGGCCTAGTCAGAATCCCTACACAGGCAGTTCTCCTGTATGATGTGGACATTGAGTTGCCCACTGCAGTAAGCCCCAGTAACCTGGGCAAATACAGGCAGACTCCCTTAATTAATGAGAAACTGGCTCAAGCCTACAGGGACACATGTGCCAGTGTCACAATGGTGACACCTGACTTTGTGGACCCTGGACAGATTGTACTAGGCGAGAGCTACCTAGTGACCAATGCAAGCAACTCCACTACTTCCCATAGTGTGGCAGTTGTGAACTTCTCCTGGGGAGGGGTTGATGGCCTAAAGAAAGTTGTGGTGAGTGCAGACCTACCAGTAGACTGTCTGTTAGGCAATGATCTGGAAAGCTCAGCATGGTCAGACGTGGAGTACAGGACTCATGCAGAAATTCTAGGGATTTCAGAGCATGTCCTTGTCATGACAAGGGCTCAGGCTAAGAAGTGCCTTCCTGAACCAGTGGTGGATCTTGGAACAATAGACCAACCACAACCCAAGAGAAGGAGCAAGAGAGGAAAGGCTGAGCCTTCCACCTTGCCCCAGGTTGAGGATCAAGTTTCAGAGGAAACTGATTCTGCAGTCCAAGAGGAGACTGTCTCTGAGGAGCTTGAACCTGACCAGGTTGAGTTTCTGGGGACAGGGGGACCCTCAAGGGCAGACCTGAGGCAGGCTCAATTAGATTGCCCTTCCCTTGAACCCCTCAGACAGCAGGCTGCTGCTGAGGCTGCTGGGGATGCCCAAGGTACCCATACTGTGTATTGGGATGATGGACTCCTTTACTCAGAGGCTAGAGACCCCAAGCCTGGCATGACCAGGAGGTTGGTTATACCTCTGCAGTTTAGGGGGTTCCTTCTTACCTTGGCCCATGATATTCCCCTTGCAGGACACTTAGGCCAGAACAAGACGTGGGACAGGCTTGTTTCACACTTTCACTGGCCTCACATGTCAGAAAATGTCAAGGAGTTTTGTCGCTCCTGTGTCACTTGCCAAGCCAGTGGTAAGTCAGGTGGCACAACAAAGGCCCCCCTAATACCACTACCTGTGGTGGGGGTCCCCTTTGAGAGAGTTGGAATTGATATTGTGGGTCCAATGGACCCCCAAACAGCATCTGGGAACAGATTTATACTGGTGGTAGTGGATCATGCCACCAGGTATCCAGAGGCTATTCCCCTAAGGACCACCACAGCACCTGTGGTGGCAAAGGCCCTCATTGCAGTTTTCTCAAGAGTGGGCTTTCCTAAGGAGGTACTATCAGATAGAGGCACGAATTTTATGTCTAGCTATCTGAAAGCAATGTGGAAGGAATGTGGAGTAAACTATAAGTTTACCACCCCATATCATCCACAGTGCAATGGGCTTGTGGAGAGATTTAACAAGACCCTTAAAGGCATGATAAAAGGATTACCAGAGAAGCTCAGGCGGAAATGGGACATTCTTTTACCCTGCCTGCTCTTTGCTTACAGAGAGGTCCCACAGAAGGGGGTTGGCTACAGCCCTTTTGAACTTTTGTTTGGCCACCCTGTGAGAGGTCCATTGTGTTTGGTGAAAGAAGGATGGGAGTTACCTCTCAAACAACCCAAACTAGACATAGTGGACTATGTACTTGGTCTCCGCTCCAGGATGGCTGAGTACATGGAAAGAGCATCCAAAAACCTGGAGGCCAGCCAAGAATTACAGAAAGCTTGGCATGACCAAAAGGCTGTGCTGGTAGAGTTCCAACCAGGACAGAAGGTGTGGGTACTGGAGCCAGTGGCTCCAGCAGCACTCCAAGACAAATGGAGTGGACCCTATCCTATTATTGAGAAGAAGGGAGAAGTCACCTACTTGGTGGACTTTGGAACACCCAGGAGCCCTCACAGGGTAATCCATGTGAATCGCTTGAAAGCATTTGTGGACAGGGAGGACATGAGCTTGCTCATGGCCACAGATGGGGATCAGGAGGAAGAGAGTGACCCTCTCCCAGACCTGCTTTCTCAGAACCCTGATGATGGTTCAGTTGATGGAGTAGCCTTGGCAGGCAGCCTCACTGACCAGCAACAGGTGGACTGCAGACAAGTTTTGCAGGCCCACAGGCATTTGTTTTCACTCACACCCAGCCAGACTGACTGGTGTACCCATGTAGTGGACACTGGTGACAGTCTGCCTGTGAAGAATAAGATCTACAGGCAACCTGACCATGTCAGGGATTGCATCAAGGCTGAGGTGCAAAAGATGTTGGAGCTTGGAGTGATTGAGCCATCAGAGAGCCCATGGGCCACCCCAGTAGTCCTGGTGCCAAAACCTCATACCCAAGATGGAAAGAGAGAAATGAGGTTTTGCGTGGATTACAGGGGTCTCAATGCTGTCACTAGGACAGATGCTCACCCCATTCCAAGAGCAGATGAGCTCATTGACAGATTGGCTTCTGCCAAGTTTCTGAGCACATTCGATCTGACAGCTGGCTACTGGCAAATCAGACTAGCTGAGGAGTCAAAAGCCAAGACAGCATTCTCTACCCCTAGTGGACATTATCAGTTTGTGGTAATGCCCTTTGGTTTGAAGAATGCACCTGCCACTTTCCAAAGGTTGGTGAACCAAGTCCTTACTGGGTTGGATGACTTTTGCGCAGCATATCTAGATGATATTGCTGTCTTTAGCTCCACCTGGGAGGATCACCTGATCCACCTGAAGAGAGTTTTGGAGGCCCTGCAGAAAGCAGGCCTAACTATCAAGGCCACTAAGTGCCAGATAGGGCAGAGTAAGGTTGTATACCTGGGCCACCTAGTAGGTGGAGGCCAGGTTCAGCCACTGGAGAGCAAAATCCAGGCCATACAGGACTGGGCTCCTCCAGTTACCCAGACACAAGTCAGAGCCTTCTTGGGCCTGACTGGGTATTACAGGAAGTTTGTGAAGAACTATGGGTCTATAGTGACACCATTAAATGACTTGACATCCAAGAAGATGCCAAAAAAGGTTCAGTGGACAGTTAGCTGTCAGAAGGCATTTGATGACCTGAAGAAGGCCATGTGCTCTGCACCTATCCTGAAGAGTCCTGACTACTCCAAACAGTTCATTGTACAGACAGATGCTTCTGAGTTGGGGGTGGGAGCTGTGCTCTCACAACTTAATCAAGATGGTCAAGACCAGCCTATTGCTTTCATTAGCAGGAGGCTGACTCCCAGAGAGAAACGTTGGTCAGCCATTGAGAGGGAGGCCTTTGCTGTGGTTTGGGCATTAAAGAAGTTGAGGTCCTACTTGTTTGGAACTCACTTCCTGGTGCAGACAGACCATAAGCCCCTCTTATGGCTTAATCAGATGAAGGGTGAAAATCCCAAACTGCTCAGGTGGTCCATTTCCCTACAGGGGATGGACTTTACAGTGGAGCACCGCCCAGGGACTGACCATGGTAATGCAGATGGTCTCTCCCGGTACTTCCACTTAGAACATGAAGACTTATCTGGTCAAGGTTAGTTTAATGTCCCTGCGTTTGGGGGGGGGTTGTGTAGGAGAGTAGGGTCTGCTATCCTATGGTCACCCCAAATTTTTGCTTTTTGCTTCACTGGTTTTCGACTACTGAGGCTGTGGGCCTGCTGATCAGACCCCCAGCCTGCTGTTCTCTCACTAAATTACTGACACATGTGCTATAGGCACATACCAATTGGAAATGGACTCCTTGTCAGCCCCTGTATAATGCACTATAGGTGCCCAGGGCATAGGGGCCACCAAGGCCTACCAGGGGCTGCAGCATATCTTTTGCCACCCCTGGCTGGTTCTTAAATTGACACAACTGGCTGATCACTCAGCTGGGGTAAGGTGGTGTAATCACCCCTTGCTTAGATATAGTATACCTATATCTAAACCTATATCTGGACACATGTAAACCTGTGAGCCACTCCTATGGAAGGCCTCATCAATCCTGGAGGCAGAGTGCGTGGTTTTATGTGAGATGGAGCTCTAGCATGAGCTGAGCCTGTCTGCAGCTGTCGGGAACAACTCCCTAAGCTGTTTCAGGATAATGCCATACCATATACTCTTAAGTGCCTTATAATCCTCGCGGTTAAATAGCAACTTTGGTTTGGCTTTATCAAAACATGTCGTGTAAGGTGTCATACGATTTGGAATACTATCCCCTCGCCAGTTCTGGCGACGGGGATAGCATTCCACCCCTCTAGAGGGGTAAGACATGGTGCTTTACTTAAATGCGGGTAATTTCTCCAAAGACCTTAGATCCACAAAATGGATGCCTCTGCCACAGACAAATGTCTGGACCCCTGCAGTTGACCGAAACTCAACCAAATGGGTCCTGGACAAAGGGTTTCCTGTCACAGGAGGGTGTCACCGCCCTCCAGACAGGAGATAGTGGATTGTAGCAGGGAGGTTTGAAAGAAACCAGACACTGCTTGGGGCGCACAAGGCTGCCCCTTGCATAATCCGGCCAAACCGGTTCTGGGGCACTCCAGCCCTCGTGCCAGGGCGGCCTGGATCAAAGGAAGGGGGTGTATCCACCCACTTCCTGGGTCCCACCCATAGGGGGGGACCTAGCAGGTAATCACGCCCCCCAGATTCGAATAAGAGTGGGAGCAGTGCCAATGCACATCAGATTTCCTGGAAGAAACATTTGAAACGAAATTCTGGACCCTTCGCCCTCCATCTCAACGTGGAAGCCCGAAGAATCTCCCTTGTGGTCAAGGAGTGACCACCCTGCAGCAGCAGGCACCATCCAGCCCTCGACGTCTACTTAGTTGCAGTTCCCGCCGGAACTCGAGCGACTGAGATCGACGAGATCAAGCCTGCCTGCCTTCCAACAGCCCGATCCACAGTCCCTGCAAAGCTGAGACCCGTGGAGGCGACCGGAAGCGTGGGGCACGCCATCTTGAATTGACCACGAGACGCTGACCGTGCAGCCCACGAGTGACCCTCGAAGCTGTGCACCGGGGTTTGAGAAGCCCCCACCCTGAGCTACTCCTGAGCCGAAGTTCAGCCCTCCACACTCGACGAGTGCTGCGTGGGGCCCTTCTGCTCCATTTGGCTCAACGCGTTGGCCCGGTCACTTGCCAGCCGGCTAGTGGTCCCTGTGCCGACGAAACTACGAAGAAGACTCGTGAATCTGGTTGCTCCAGATCCACACCAGCTCCCCTGAAAAGGAGCCCCGACTCTGACCTCCCTGGTCCGAGTGAGAAGCAATCTTCCGATCCCGCGTGGATTGCTCTTGCCAAGTGTTGTTTGCTCCAAACTTGAAGCCGACTGCACCTACGGTGAGAGCCTGCGTGGGACAGATCGTGACCTGCTCCTGGACGTCGCAGATGCCCCAGAGCCCACGTGACAGCGGAGAGAAGCTTCTCGACGACCACCTGATTGCGCCCGACATTGCCTGGTTCCGTCCTGGTTCCACCCTGGTCACTGCTGAGTGACCCAGACTCTGTCCCCTCTGCTTTCAGGTACCCTTCGACTTGAGTCCACCCTTGGACTCCACCGGACACTTCATCTTTAACCCGCCTGCAGCCCTTTCAGCTTCAAGCACCAAGAGCCTGCGTGTCAGAACCCGACACCACTTCGACCCTGTGCACCCACTTCCTGTGGGTGAGGTAACTTTGCTCCGCCGGTGTTCCCACACTGGTGCACACCTCTAGGGTCTGTGTGTTAAGTTTTGTTCCTCTAGGTTCAGCGGAAGTGTCCTTTAACTTTAACTTTACAACTTTTACGCACCATTGGTTAACATTGGTGCGTGCGTGCGCTTTCCGCACATCTCCCGAATCCCGAGGGCCATTCCCGACTTCAGCATTGCTTGTCCTGACTGCTCCCAGCGAATCCCTAGGCCCTAGGCCTAACCACTGCTCGAGTGGCATCTCTTATACCACTTGTTTAGTATATGGTTTGAGTGGCCCCCTGCCCTCATCCATAATTGTGCAACTTTGTATGTTTAAACAGTGCTTTTGATTTAACGCTTGTGCCCCTTTATTCATAAAGAATACTGGGGATTGTTTTTAGTAATAAATACATATATTTTTATAATATATACTTGTGTGGTGTCCTTTCATTTGTTATTACAGGATTGTATGTGGTAAAACAGCTCGCTTAACACGACCTCTTAAGTTAAGCCTTTAGGCTGCTTAGTCCATGCTACCCCTAGGATAGCTTGTCTAATAAGGTTGACTTACAACCAGACACCATAAGGGATTGTTTGGTCTGATAACAGGTGGTTCCAGAATTGGAAACATCACCTATCAGGCCAACTTCTCACAGACTTTTATTGAGGTTGGCTCCCCACCTGGTTAAAAGGAAGAGTGGCGACTATCTGAACTAATGGTTTGGGATAACTGCGCTCTACACTTAAGGGGTCGACATGTTTAAAGTCCACATTTGTAAAGCGCACAATCACCCGTAAGGGTCTCTAGGCGCTGGGGGCCGTCGGGAAGATTAAGCGAGCTATTGCCCAGAGTCACATGGTGCTGGGCTAACCTGATGCCTCATAGTCTGGAGGATCATTGACAATTCTCCAGGACCTAGTGAAAAACAATCAGTTCGTATGTTACATGCATATTGTGCTGTGTGTTATGTAGTTGGCTCCTCATAAGCAATGCATTATGTTGCTGTTCTCGTTGAGTCCTTTGTCGGTTGTGCCTAGACATAGGATCGGTTTCTGCTTCAAAGCGCAATAGTATGGAATCAGTGCAACATCCTTTTACGTGTTTTAGGACCGTCCATTTTATGTCTTGTGTCCCATGTCTTTTTTTTCTTCGTAATGTTGTACCATGGGTGCATTCTGGACTTTGCATTTAATTCTTGATCTGTGTTGAGTGATCCTCTTTTTTACTGCCTGAGTTGTTTTACCCACGTATGCAAGCAGTCATAGGCATATTACACAATATATTACGTTGGTACTATTGTAATTTGTGAATTCTTCATGTATGATACTTTTGCCTCTGTATTCAAATTTATCTCCTTCGATGGTACTCAAGCATGAGATGCAATTTCCACATTGGTGGTGTCCTTTAATGGGAGGTAGTGCTAGCATGGTCTGTATGGAAACTTTTGGTCTCTTCACCTGTGTATTGGCACGTACCAGTTTGTCTTCGATGTTTTTGCCAGCTGACAGCTGTCAGGGTCCTCTGTTGGTTGCTGTCTTAATTCACAGAGTTTACCTTGGGTTGGAAACAAAAGTCTGATCCGAGAGATGTAATGAGCCAGATCACTTTTGTTTGCCATGGTGGTACTGTCTGCCACCTGGGATGTATCTGTGAACAAGTTACGGTTAGCTGCTGTACAGATGAGGAGGAGAGTTCCCCGTGGGTCAGATCAGTGTCTCAGGAGAGTGTAGATAGAGGTATCCAACTGAGTTCAAAGGGGCACAGAACTGATGAGTGCCTCTGAAGTAGAGGGCCACTGTCCATGTTCTTTCACCTAAGCATGTAATCAGATGTGGTATTGATATATAGGCAATCAACGTAGCATCAGTTTGGTACATTCATGATTGATTTAATGCCTTCGATCTGTCGCAGGGTTTCTGTACTCACACAGAACTGTGCACAGAGGAGTGGAACCTCGGCAAATTAGGGTGTCCCAAAACTTACCTTAGCAACCAACTCACCCCTTACCGAGCTAGCTACAGTGTCTCATTGGACATATCAAACTTCCAATGTTTAGACAAACCAGAACATGAACTTACAGTACCTCAGGGTACGTGGGACTCATGAACACTCTTTCGTTATATTATCATTACAAACCAGAACATGGAGTAAAGAAGACACATGTGCATTTGAAATGTTTATTTACTAATGCCGTCTTCTCAGGCGCAGTATCTTAGATAATACAAGTATACTTATTATCAGTAGCAAAATTATCAGCATAGTTACTAAGACATAAAAAGCGAATGGTGACAGCATGTTAACATGCTGTAATGAATAAGAGTTAACAACACTTATATCTCACCCTCCCTAACACATATATTATATTATTAGCTAAGAAGGTCTCTTTTGGTTGTTTTAGGGCGGGCCCATACCTTAGTGTCCTAGCATGAAGGAATCACATCAGCATACACCAGCTCTCTCTGCATGTGCACCGCATCAAGTGTGTTAACAATTCTCGTGCAAAGCAATATCAATCCCGCCTCAAGCCCAAGTTGGCAAAGGCTGCACTTGTGTTATGACTATGAAGGCGTGGAGATCAGACCTCATAACAATACCATATCGTGTTGCTCCTGAAACTTCAGCACTCTCCGTGCAGACATGGTTTATTAAACAAAACGGATATCAGAGCAATAACATATTATTCTCACATACACCACGGCAAACCACTAGGTTGAAAGCTAAGTCAACAATTAAGGGTCGTGTGCAGAAGTTGCAAGAAAGGAAAAATGGCGTTTAAATCTCAAATGTACCTATGCTAACTTAACACGATATAAGGATATATAGGAGCTATACAACACCCCCCCATGATCCGAGAACGGACTAAATAAGATAACAGAAGTGCCATCACATGAGAGCAGAATCCAACAATAAACGAGCATGAATAAAAATTCAATTATAAAAACTAATGCTAAAAAATAGCCCACAAGTATAATGTGGCTCAAGCCAATAGGCAAGCAAAAATAAAATGTCTTGACCAAAAGTCAATAAAATCAAGGAAATGCTATCAATCAGCATGTCAAATTGAGGCAGTGTTTATGATAAGACTGTATATGAAAAGTAAGCTGCAACAGCCTCCAGGAGGAAGTCACTGTCCTCATCCGAAAACAGTTCAGCCATCCAATTTAAAAGATGAAAGGAACATACGTGATCTCCCAGCACCGGATCCTCTATAACCATCAGAGGACAGCTCGGTGGGTTTTCAAGAAAACTTCGTTCCAAGAAATTTTGCGCTGCCGACAACACATCCCAGGGACCCATTAGTCCATGTGCCACCGCCAAGGCCATAATCCTTTCGTCAGAACAAACCAACTCGTGAGCAATGATAGGACTCATCAGTTGATCAAAATCGACGTCAGAAGAAATTGGTCCGCAGAGACACAAATCAATGGCCCAAAGGAAATCACAGGTCAGGCAGCGAAATACAGGCTGGACACAGGTGAAATAGGAGAACCGAAAAGATAATCCAAACGCCGTGCTTAGAGTCGCCAACGGCAGTGTGCCATAATAATCAAGCATGCGGTCGCGAAACCGCGTCAGTAGCAGTTGAGCGTGGTCTTGCACAGGAAGGGCATCCATATTTAAAAAGGCAGAAAACCACCAAAGCGCCAGCCGCTAATGCAAGTAAAAACGGGAACCCTCCAAATAAGGATGAAAAAATAGAATGGAAGAAGGCAGGGATGACTCCAAAAATCTTCTCAAAGGAAGTCACGAGACCACCGCTAACAACTTTAAAAAAATGTGCTAGGCCCGTTGTGGAGGATGCGTTAAAGATAGAACGAACCATGGCTCCGAAATGCAAAGGCAAATCAGTATTTAAAAGAGCCTGAACCTCCGTACGGGTGTTAGCAATGTGAAGCACGAAAGTTTCACGGGCCGAGCTCAAGGCCACCTCTTTCTGGGACAATAGAGCTCTTATTCTAGCCATGCCGCTGAATTCTGCTCCCAAGGTCGGTATCTGTGGCCAAATGGAAGACTCCCTATGTTCACGTGTGGGAGGATAAAGAACATTTCTGCAGCAAATAACTCGCTCACTTACTGTTACTATGAAAGCTATACCTTTAATTAACCCACAACAGTTTTCATTATTGAGCATTAAATAACTACCATTCTCTAACAATTTAAACGTGGGGATGATAGCAGGAACTGGCGTGCCCTGTAAAATGCAAGCCATATTCGGTCGGTCCTTGTTACATGAACCGTGTAACTGTATGTGTCTGCACATTAAAGAATGATCTGGCGTCTCAGTACACTCATCCCCTGTTAGATAAACCTCCTGTTCATCCTTGAAACATCTGTATGTGTATGGGAGTGACCAGACCTCATGAAGAAAACCGCTACCCAAGGGTTCAAAACGACCTATTGGCACATATTTCATACAATTTGAAAACTTATATTAAGCAAAAGGCAGTGTTATTAAACCGTGGATAAGCCACGTAGCAGCAGTGGCTTCTGCCACAGAAAAAGGTAAAGATTCCAACCTTTCAATATGTAGCATAGAAAAGGAAGCATCACGCATTGAAAGCAAGCGTTGTTTGTCTGTCAAATTAAACGGTGCAAATAAAGAGGAAACGTTCATGTATCCCCAGGGAACTTTACCCATTTTCAGAGTCTGAAGTGTCCATGCAAACTGCATGATTGACCGTAATTGATTTTGACCATGGTATAATACTGACACTTCATCATGCACAATATCAACAACAGACGACACAATATTATCTAATGTGTAAATTCTAGAGGAAAGCACGTTAATGCTATTGTCAACAACTGCAAGCACTTTCCCAAGATTCGCCTGATCAATAGCCCTAAGGCGTGAAGCAGCCTCAATCTGTGACAGTTTCCAAATTTCATTGTAAACCCCATATAACCACCTTTTCGACCTGCCACTAGCTGGGCCTTTAATGAAATCATTCAAATCCACGTCTGCATTCAGTTTGGAAAGGTGATACTTAACCGCAGGTAAAGTTGAATGTTTCAGCCAAGCTTGACACAACTTGCCCACAGAGTAAGAGGTGACAGTATGACTCAAATCAAACCGGGGATCAGATCTAACAGTCTTAAAACCGTCAGTTATATTTAAAAATCTTTTTTGGCAAGAATCAGCACTACGGTGCCAAAGCAGCCAACCCTTGGGATTCATACTGGAAATGTTAAAGGAGGAATTAAGAAGCAGAGCCTGTATATCTTTAATGGACAATTGAGTAAAATTACTCCAATCCTCATATTCCTCCAACTCCGGGAAAGACGGGGTGTTTAACCTTTTAGATGTAGCCAATCCAAAGCATGTGGTCTGGGAAATGGTTTCATTTAAAAACAACATATGATTCGGGATGAGACATGCACGGTGCAAAGCCTCAGTGCCTCGTACCTGCCAGGCCCTTGAACCCCAAACCGATTTAAGGTCTATTGTTTCCTTCCATAACTCATAGCCCCCAGTAACTAATTGATCTAGGAAGGCCTTCGAATACAACAATTTTGTATCGGTAAGTCTAACCTTGGACAGTGGCTGTTTGTGAAATTTAAAATAAAAGGACTCGGGATTGGACTGGTTAAAGTCAGTGAAATAAGTATACTTTTTAAGAAACGTTTCCGAACTCCCTTGTGTAGGTGCCGGGCAATGTTCCCACTGAGTAAAATTAACAGCATCCCTTCGGGAAGATGTTTTGTGTAAGAAGTGATTGCCATAATGTTGGTAACAGAACAATTCACCATAATTAGCAGATTCTAAATATAAATCCTCAGCATCAAAAGCAGCATAGTATTTCAAATCAGAAAACAAACTTTCCACAGCATTAACATCCCAATCATCAGAACGAATGTTTTGTTTCACCACATCCCCCATATTCACTCTAAGTACATTAGGAACATTAACGACTTCCGTTGGGCCATGAATTTGAAAACGAACTGCATCCCACGCGATTCCATCCAGAACAGGCCATGCTGTGATGTTAACCAAAGTCAAGTCTCTTTTTAATCTGTGTGTAGAATGTGAAGAGGAAAGTGGGGCCAAAGTTCCATTTAAATGAGTAATGCAAGTTCTCTCCTCGACATAGTGTCCATTCATAATTCGAAAAAAATAAAACACAAAACCAATAGACATAAAAAGGTAAACCGAAAAAAGGACCAGCCAAATGTATGTCCAAGGAGGTATCAAAAAATGTTTTTTAAACAGGCTAGCATATACTGCAATTTGAGAGGGTTTTTTCGAGGCAAGGGAAGCAGAGTCAAATGAAAATCTGGATTCCGTGGCTAAACGAGCTTGCAGGTCAGGCATGGACAAATCAGTGGGGTATGTATAGTCCAACTCATCAACGTTAGTTCCGGGTAAATTATTTAATAATGGACTGGAAACAGCAGGTAATTCGATGGCCACTTCAGGTTCAATATTAGAAGCAGTGGGCATAATTGAATTCCTCACAATTGAAGGACAGGAAACAGCTGGTGTCATGCTAAGAAGAATCGGCCACTCTGTGTATCTTGACATTGTCAATAGAAATAAACCTGTTTTCCTTACGACCTGGAAGTGGTGGTAAAATGACTGTTCTTGTGCCCTTCACTCCAAGCACTGGGACTGGAGCTCGATAGGAGGGACCAAACTCTTTCTTGTTGTCGATCTTCTCTCGAACCAGTTCTCCAACTTGGGGTAGCCAGCCAACTACCGGGATCTGCAACGCATCATCCGATGTGGAGGGCAAATGTTCCTTTGCAAGACTGTCTCTGGTCTTTTGTAGATTCTGTAAAACATTGCAATGTTCATCTGCGTCAAAGGAAGTGGCGCGAACCACAGAGTCTAGACCGTCAAGGTCAGGGACGTACATCTTGATGCCAAAGAGCATTTCGTATGGGGTCCGCCCACCCAGAGACCTTCTAGGGAGATTATTAAGAGCACGCTGCACGCCATAGAGGTGAGCCAGCCAGTTTCTGCCAGTGCCTATAACTCGGGCTGTCAAAGATTGCTTTAAATCACGGTTCATTCGTTCAACTACACTATTACCCTCAGGTCTGTAGGGTGACGAAAACTTGACTTGGACCCCCATCGAAGTCATGGCATCCTTATACGCCTTAGAGGCGAAAGCCGGACCCTGATCCGAATGGAAGGTACCACAGGCAAAAATCCCTATAAAGATACGCAAATCTCTAATGACAGTCCGTGAATCAGCGCTGCGATGTGGCCATACCCACACAAAGCGTGTGCATGAGTCAACTGCTACTAAGATGTACTTATATGCAGTATCAGATGAAAAAGGACCGCAGTGATCTAAATAAACACAACCTAGCGGTTTATTAGAAATGTACAACTGAGTCTGTGGCGGACGCGTAGCAGTTGAAGGTTTAATCTGCTGGCATATGTCACAAAGAAGGACATAATCACGCGTCTGTTTGTACAGTCCCCGCCACCAGAAACGTAGTTGTAATTGCGTTACAGTGGCCGAGACGCCCGCATGCGCAGACGCCACACCTTCATGAGCCGCTGTAATCAAGTCTGCTCTGCGATCCGAGTTGGGAATCAGCCGTTCCCCAACATCAGGAATTGTCACAAAAGGAACCTTTTCGGGACTTAAGTGGTATTTGTACTTCGAAGGGAATCCCGCAGGATGTTTACTTCCCTTCTCAGAGGCAGCAATCGCTGCCAAGATGTCGCTATCAATCTTGGTTTTAGACCTAGTAACTGCTGCAACTAAGTATGTAGATACTGCTGATTTCGCTGCTTCATCAGCAAGCGAGTTGCCAACAGCGTGTACTCCTACGCGCTGATGACCGAGAGTATGAATAACAAAAACGAGTGGCAACTTAGCCTTAAGCTCTGCCACTCGAACCCAGATCATTTTATGTTTTATTGTGCTACCCTTGGAATCATGAAAATCATTTTGAATCCAAAAGAACAAGTTTTCATTGTAAGACTGGACACAGTAGTAAGAATCACTTACAATCAGAGTAGTAACACTTGGATCTGCGTACTCTAACGCCAGTAATAGAGCACGAAGCTCTGCCAATTGTGCGGTGCAATCGCCCAGGGGCAACGTGTGCACTTCCCTGGAAATGAACTCATCATTCAACATAGCACCGACCACAATGGCGCATGCGGAAACGTAGGCATGTTTAGAGCCATGCGCAACCTGCGCCGACCCATCAGTGTAAATGATGCAATGGAAGTCCTCCAAAGGTCGCATAGCCAGAGGAGCAGGATGAACGAATTCATACTGCAAGTACTCTTGCGACCGTAAGGAGGCGTCAAAAATAAACATGACATCCGTGGATGACAATGACGCAGCCCACTGAATCCACCGAGGGTGCAAAGCTTTTGAATTTGGTACACTGGCTTTCGTGACTGCCTCCAAGTGAGGACAGGGTGTTACCACTAGCATGCGTTTCCCCTGAGACAGTGCTCGTTCCTTAAGAATTGCCATCTGTACAGCAGTTAAAACCTTTTCCACTGTGGGAAACCGCAACTCAGCCGAAGTGTACAAGTGTGACTTGTAAGCAATAGGTACTGTGTCACCTTCATTAAAAGTGAGGTATGTGAAACCCACCGTCCCAGGAATTATTCTTATTACCAGGTTGGTGTGGTTATCACGAGTCAGTAAATATTTAGAAGCGAGCAGATCAGCCTGCAAGGATTGCAAAATGGCTGAATGCTCAGGCAGCCAGCATGATTTTGAGAAAGTTGGTTGTATCAAAGCATACAAAGGCTTGATACGCTGGGCATATTCCGGAATGTAAGTTCTGCCGAAATTCAAAAAACCCAGCAAAGACTGTAATTTTTTCAGTGTTGTAGGAGCGCGCAATTGAGCGCATTTCTCCAAGAAGTGAGGAGCCAAACCTCTACCTTCATTGTTCAGCTCATAGCCGAGGAACAACACCGTGTGTTCTGCAATGTGCGATTTTGCAAAATTAAATTTGTAACCCATATCAGCAAAGGTACAAATTATGGAATTCACTCGACACAGATGCATCCAAATCTCGTCGTCTGTGAGATAAATATCATCCACATAAGAACATGCATCTGGATCGATTCCCTCCAACAGAGTGACTATTCTGGAGGTGAAGACTCCAGGACTATTTTTGTAGCCCATTGGGAGTCGCCGGAAGCGTTTTTGCACCCCAGCGGACGTAAAACTTGTCCACTGGGAGCTAAAGTCATCCAGTCTGTGGGCATAAAAACCATTGGAAATGTCAAGCGTTGTCTTGAAACGCTTACGCACTAGACTATCCACTAGGGCAGAGCCGTGAGTATTCTGTACTGCACAGTTACGGCAATGCGAGTTCAAATGCCGGTAATCCAATTCCAAACGATATGACCCGTCAGGTTTGGTCACAGTAAAAAGGGGATTATTCATTGGTGACACACACGTTTCAATAACTCCCTGATATTCCAATTGTTCAAGGATTTCTGCGACGGCTGCTTTAGCTTCACGCCGTATGGGATATTGAGGCTGAGGCTGCGGCTCAGACCGCAAAGGAATTTCGTGGCAAGGGGACAATTTGTCCCAACCACATTGGTTGCGGTAGAGAGCCGGTGCAAGAGCCCGAGCCCACTCTTCTGCAAAATGCTGCGCATGCTCAGTCGAGACAGTGTGCGCGAAACTTGGAAGGATCACCTCCTCCCCTCGCGGCGCTGCGAGCACAAAAGGTGGGGGCCAGTCAGCCTCGGAAAGCAAAATGTCGTACGTAGACGAAAGGTTCTCCCAAAACACCCCTCTGACAGTACGCTGTATGTCACCTTCAATTAACAGGACAATTTCAAAAAGTCTTTCAGGGGGAGCTAATCTCGTATCGGCTGTTTCTATTACAACAAACACTTCAGTCGCTGTCACCCTCAGTAGTGGACGGAGCGCCTCTCTGACTATGGTAATCTCCGCCGCGCTGTCCAGCAAGGTCAGAGCCCACGTCAGATTCCGAAGCCGCGTTCTCACTATCTGTGGCATATCTATGCGCTGTTAAGGCTGCGACTTTCTTTTTCGCAAACTGCGGACGCTTAGGCGTAGAATCCTCCTGCTTCACTGCGCCGTCCGTCTGGCGGGACTGACCACGTCCTTGTTGGCCACCACGTCCACGTCCACCCCCTCCTCCTCCACCGGTCTTCGGGGCCGATGTTTCCTGAAAGGAACGAGGAGAGCGTTGATCAGAACCCTGAAATCGATCAGGTGATTTAATCATCGCGCGATCGCGCAAATCATAAACTTTTTCTGTCGGCGCAGGTGCTTGTAATGCAGGAAAAGAATCTTGAGTCTGTGTATTCTTCTTCCCCTGTGTCTGTTTCTTAGGCCAATTTTGTTTTTTGGACTTGGGCTGGACATCTGTCACTGCAGATTGTCCCTGTGGTTGTTTTTTCTCCTTTACTGGAAAATATTTCAGACCTCTACTTGTGCGGCCAATTGTCTTATAAGCGGCCACCACAATCTTTGCTAACTGGCGGGGTTTGTCGGCATCGGGCAGAGCAGCCAAAGCATTCGACACCTGAAAGTTAACTGCATCTCCTTTAACATTGGAGAGAATGAGATCACTTACAATCTCAAAAGAACCACACAGGCGCATACCCAATTCAACCGCTGCCTCTGGACCGTGATCATTCTGAACACGTCGAATGATTTCAGGCAGGGCAGTCATAGACGGGGTGCCGAAGCACCTCGTATAAACTGCCGCAAATGTTTTTCCCCAGCTTTCACAGTCAACAAGTTCAGGAGTTATATCCTTCGGTAGAGTAATCGTTAACATTCTATGTTTATCAGCAGGAGTAGAATTCGGAAAAACCGCCTCCAGTTGATCAAACTTCTCTGCTAGCCAGAATGGGAAGTCATCGTTGTCAACTGGACGCGCACCAAAAACCGAATTAACCATCACTGGATTGAGACGCATTCCGCCTCGATCCACGGGAGCGGCCGCACCCCCCTGGGGACCACCAGGAAGATGTCGACCGATGTATTGCACTAAAGCACGAATCACGGAAATGGAAACAACATGTAGCCTGCGAATTTCTGCTAGGGTACAAGCCCCGTGATTCGGGTGCGGGGTAAAGCCACCCAACGCAGGCCAATTCGTACCTGGAATTGAGAGCGGACCTAACCTCGCTGCGGACAAAGAGTGGGGGAGGGCGCCATCAAACCAAACTCGATGCTGCCAATGATCAATAGGTATTTCCAATGCCCTGTACGGCGTATACTCAGCCGGGACATCCGAGGCGGTGTAGGAGTGGAACAAACCAGAATTAGCGTCCACAGCCGGAAACGTAACCCAAGAGTAAAACAACTCGTAAGGAAACGCCGGATCTGCACATACCACGAAAATCACAGCCATCCCATCTACTGGGACCTGGTACGTCTGAAGATGGTTGCGTACCGCTACGCGACTATGCTGCGCAATGGCAACCGCCGCCATGACAACACTGGAAACAGGAAAACACAAAGAATACTTTGTAGCACAACTGGGTAGTAATTCAAAGAAACCGTTTAAGAAAGAATCAAGCTTGAATAAAGACCTATTTCAAAAAATAGGTAGGTTTCACCGACACCCCGCTTTCCGGAAACGGATGTGAAGGGGTTAAGGCATGAACGATAAACTACTCGAGTGTCATGATATAAGACCACCGAAACCGTTGGGCGCCATGTCGCAGGGTTTCTGTACTCACACAGAACTGTGCACAGAGGAGTGGAACCTCGGCAAATTAGGGTGTCCCAAAACTTACCTTAGCAACCAACTCACCCCTTACCGAGCTAGCTACAGTGTCTCATTGGACATATCAAACTTCCAATGTTTAGACAAACCAGAACATGAACTTACAGTACCTCAGGGTACGTGGGACTCATGAACACTCTTTCGTTATATTATCATTACAAACCAGAACATGGAGTAAAGAAGACACATGTGCATTTGAAATGTTTATTTACTAATGCCGTCTTCTCAGGCGCAGTATCTTAGATAATACAAGTATACTTATTATCAGTAGCAAAATTATCAGCATAGTTACTAAGACATAAAAAGCGAATGGTGACAGCATGTTAACATGCTGTAATGAATAAGAGTTAACAACACTTATATCTCACCCTCCCTAACACATATATTATATTATTAGCTAAGAAGGTCTCTTTTGGTTGTTTTAGGGCGGGCCCATACCTTAGTGTCCTAGCATGAAGGAATCACATCAGCATACACCAGCTCTCTCTGCATGTGCACCGCATCAAGTGTGTTAACAATTCTCGTGCAAAGCAATATCAATCCCGCCTCAAGCCCAAGTTGGCAAAGGCTGCACTTGTGTTATGACTATGAAGGCGTGGAGATCAGACCTCATAACAATACCATATCGTGTTGCTCCTGAAACTTCAGCACTCTCCGTGCAGACATGGTTTATTAAACAAAACTGATATCAGAGCAATAACATATTATTCTCACATACACCACGGCAAACCACTAGGTTGAAAGCTAAGTCAACAATTAAGGGTCGTGTGCAGAAGTTGCAAGAAAGGAAAAATGGCGTTTAAATCTCAAATGTACCTATGCTAACTTAACACGATATAAGGATATATAGGAGCTATACAACAGATCCATATTGAAATAGTCTTATTGAGGAACACCAAGTCGCTTATTCTTATTAAGAGATGCAATATCAATAAGCTGGTAATCACCATCGCATCCAGTCAGATAAAATCGTGAAAGGATTATTGCTTTTGATAAGTACTAGCGTGTAGTCTCGTCGGGTATGCTTGGTGATTGCCTATATATCTATCCTACATTTGATTACGGAAATAGCACCTTGATGAGCTTCCCTGCACCTGCTTCACTAATGATTGCTGCTCCTGTGTGGGCATAGGGTAGGCTTCAGTGAGCTCTTACCCCTTCTTCAGCCCTGGTGCCACTGTGCCTGCTGCACTAACAATAGATGTGCCCATGTGCTGTGTAGTGTTCAACCTACAAGGATACAGAACACTAAAAAGGCCTTTGCTGCAACTGTCCAGCTGACCAGTGGCATGGACTGGACTGGTCCTGGCTGTTGGTCCTTGACTGAGCCTATATGAGGCTCTACCCTGAGGTCCTGGGGGGCTATAGAAGTGCACTCCTATTATGGAAGAAGACTTAAAGGACTAAAGTCAAAAGGTAAAATCTTTGACCAGCACGAACCTGGTTGGTGTATCCGACCTGACTTTCATCGTGGTCACCATCAATTTATGCCTCGGTCTTCCGCAACAATGGAGTATCATTGGCACCTTGTGATTCTTGGCACTATCGCTGCTTGAAGCGTTACATTTCATATCTCGGATTCCGCTTATTGGGTTTTGTCATTTTAGTGTTATTTTGTTCATTACATTTTACATTATTTTTCTATTTCGTTTTTTTATTTTTATTGTTTTGCATTTTGACTTTTACTGTTTTGGTTTCTGCATACATATTTTACATATTGTCCTATGTTAAGCCTGCCTGTTCCGTGCCTTAGGTACCAGGGGGTTGACTCCAGGTTACTTTTAATGGCGTTGAGAATTCACTCTGACAGGGGTTGGGATTTTTCCTCTTTCACCACAAATAATAATTCAATTTCTTGCAGAAACTAGCAGAGAGTTTTTAGAAATTATCTGCAAATAGGCAGTTGATAACCTACCAGGGTTGAAGCACTTGGAATATGGGACGAGTACCGTGCGGGAACAGAACCTCTACAAAATTCAGTTTAGAGATAAACCAAGCTTCACGTTTGAACGTCACAACTTTTTAAAACAAATATATTGCAGCTCTTTGCATTTTGACAGCCCCAAGCAAATTTGAGAACAGAAGGGATGTATGTAGCAGAGACGAGTTTGTGTTTAACTGTTTATCTAAGAATTTGCAGGAGAGATTACTGAGCTGCAGGAACCCAACTCTCCCCGAGAGGTGAACATTCCTTAAAGCATAGAGCGCTACACGCTTCCATCTAGAACACTGACCTCTGGGGAGGGCGCATCACCAGTGAGTCGCATTCTTGGGACTGCTCTGGGTTGTTCTGTGAACTCCAAAGACCAAACAAAAAGAAACTGGGCTGAGAAAGGTCATCAGGGCAGTTGTTACAGGTGTGGGTTTAAGGCACACGTTTGAAGTAATGGGAAATGCCCGGATCAAGGACAGTGATGCAGTGTTGGGGCATTTTCAAGCAGTATGAGTGTATGCACTACTGTAAAAGTCTGCACAATTGATGTTAATGAGGAAGAATGTCCCCAGAGGGAATAACTTAGTTTTAGCAATTGATTCCATAGTTCGTTCCACCTTCCTACGACAGGTAATGTGTCCCTTGTGTATGGTTCATGCTGGTACGGTGTTGTTAAATGGAATGGCGGATTCAGGACTACCCATCAAGATTTTGTGTGATGTAGCCTTTGATAAAACTAGAGCTGTGAGAAACAGCTGACCAGCTCCAGTATAAATCACCACACCTTAGGTGAGCAGGATATCGATATATACTGGATTACTTTGTTAGTCTGCTGGAATGATTGGGTAAAAAGATTCACTCAAAAATGTATGTATCTATCAATGGAAGGTAAGGGATGGGATGGCAGAATCAGACTAAGTTGGTTTTGCTATGAGGCCGGTTCCTGATAATCCAGCGGTGTTGAGTGACATGCCTGTATCGAATGTAGATTTTGATGCCAATGACATTAAGAATACTTTACTACATTCTCCTGATGTTTACTGAGTGGGAGCAGTGAATGGGTTGAGCATTGTATCAAACTTAAAGCTCAGGCAGTACCTCTCATTCATAGAGTGCGCTCTGTTTTTCTGAGGGTACAGAGTGAGCTTACTGAACTCTTACATGATTTATGATACCAATTCCTCTGAATGGTTTTGCCAGTTTTTATTGTCCAGAAGAGGGCTGGGGGCATGCATCTTTTAAAGTTCACAGACCACAGGCCTTTGCTTTGAACCCTTAATGGTGTCAGTAAGGCCCCTGTAAGGTTGCTAAGGCTGTTTTTAAAATTACAACTTTGGCATCAAATTAGTACTCAGAGACCGACACTACAGGGCTGGCTGCTTATCTAGAAAGCCACTTTTAGGTAGTTTGGGTGACGAGGATTTGGATGTTGATGAATGTTTGTGGTAGCGGTGTTGGACGCTGTCCATGATGCTTCTTGTGCTGACCCAGGAGAGGTGCCAGTTAACAAGGACTTCACAGATGGTCTCCCCTGGGACTGGTGCTTAAGTGCTGAGGTGTTTGGGTTTGCTCGAGTGGCAGCAGAGCTAGCTGTGACTCTGGGTATGGTTATGAGACCCGATTCTTTTGTTCTGCTTGGTAAGCTGAGACGTACTTGTTGAATATTCACCCAGTGTGAGTGGTGAGATCCGCATTGCAGGTCTGCCTGAAGTTGTGAGGCGGCTGACAGTGGCGTGTCTGCTAAAAGCGATGGCATGACTGGTGGATCTATGAAGACAAATAAGAGAAAGTTGTCTTCCGACATCACAGTCTTCGTGACTGAGACCAGTAATACTGAAGACTCTGAGACTCACAGCAGTAATTTCTCCTTTCAGAGCGTTATTGCTGCAGATGGAGTGAAGCCAAGAAGTAAGCACATTACTAAGGTACCAACAACGTTTAATATTTTTTCAATTGTATTAACTGTTTCTCTTTTGCAGCATTTGGAAATGCATTTTCTGGTTTTGTTGCTTTTTGTTTCGTTTTTTACGGGCTCGGCGACGTCACCACTTCGTCAGAAGTGGGGAGGAGCTGCGAGTAGTGAGTAGAGTAGTGAGTAGAGTAGTGAGTAGAGTAGTGAGTGCAGAGTAGTGAGTAGTGAGTAGAGTAGTGAGTAGTGAGTAGAGTAGTGAGTAGAGTAGTGAGTAGTGAGTAGAGTACTGAGTAGAGTAGTGAGTAGAGTACTGAGTAGTGAGTAGAGTACTGAGTAGTGAGTAGTGAGTAGAGTACTGAGTAGTGAGTAGAGTAGTGAGTAGTGAGTAGAGTAGTGAGTAGAGTAGTGAGTAGTGAGTAGAGTAGTGAGTAGAGTACTGAGTAGTGAGTAGAGTAGTGAGTAGAGTAGTGAGTAGAGTAGTGAGTAGTGAGTAGAGTAGTGAGTAGAGTAGTGAGTAGAGTAGTGAGTAGAGTAGTGAGTAGAGTAGTGAGTGCAGAGTCGTGAGTAGTGAGTAGAGTAGTGAGTAGAGTAGTGAGTAGAGTAGTGAGTGGAGTACTGAGTAGTGAGTGGAGTACTGAGTAGTGAGTAGAGTAGTGAGTAGTGAGTGCAGAGTAGTGAGTGCAGAGTAGTGAGTAGTGAGTGCAGAGTAGTGAGTAGTGAGTGCAGAGTAGTGAGTGCAGAGTAGTGAGTGCAGAGTAGTGAGTGCAGAGTAGTGAGTGCAAAGTAGTGAGTGCAGAGTAGTGAGTAGAGTAGTGAGTAGTGAGTAGAGTAGTGAGTAGAGTACTGAGTAGAGTACTGAGTAGTGAGTAGAGTAGTGATTGCAGAGTAGTGAGTAGAGTAGTGAGTAGAATAGTGAGTAGAGTAGTGAGTAGTGAGTAGAGTAGTGAGTGTAGAGTAGTGAGTAGAGTAGTGAGTAGTGAAGTGAGTGCAGAGTAGTGAGTAGTGAGTAGAGTAGTGAGTAGTGAGTGTAGTGAGTAGAGTAGTGAGTAGAGTAGTGAGTAGAGTAGTGAGTAGAGTAGTGAGTAGAGTAGTGAGTAGAATAGTGAGTAGAGTAGTGAGTAGTGAGTAGTGAGTAGAGTAGTGAGTAGTGCAGTGAGTGCAGAGTAGTGAAGTGAGTGCAGAGTAGTGAGTAGTGAGTGCAGAGTAGTGAGTAGTGAGTAGAGGAGTAGAGTAGTGAGTAGAGTAGTGAGTAGAGTAGAGTAGTGAGTAGAGTAGTGAGTGCAGAGTAGTGAGTGCAGAGTAGTGAGTGCAGCGTAGTGAGTGCAGAGTAGTGAGTGCAGAGTAGTGAGTGCAGAGTAGTGAGTGCAGAGTAGTGAGTAGAGTAGTGAGTAGAGTAGTGAGTAGAGTAGTGAGTAGAGTAGTGAGTAGTGAGTGCAGAGTAGTGAGTAGAGTAGTGAGTAGAGTAGTGAGTGCAGAGTGAGTGTGCAGAGTAGTGAGTAGTGAGTGCAGAGTAGTGAGTGCAGAGTAGTGAGTAGTGAGTGCAGAGTAGTGAGTAGTGAGTGCAGAGTAGTGAGTGCAGAGTAGTGAGTGCAGAGTAGTGAGTGCAGAGTAGTGAGTGCAGAGTAGTGAGTGCAGAGTAGTGAGTGCAGAGTAGTGAGTGCAAAGTAGTGAGTAGTGAGTGCAGAGTAGTGAGTAGTGAGTGCAGAGTAGTGAGTGCAGAGTAGTGAGTGCAGAGTAGTGAGTGCAGAGTAGTGAGTGCAGAGTAGTGAGTAGTGAGCAGAGTAGTGAGTAGTGAGCAGAGTAGTGAGTGCAGAGTAGTGAGTGCAGAGTAGTGAGTGCAGAGTAGTGAGTGCAGAGTAGTGAGTGCAGAGTAGTGAGTGCAGAGTAGTGAGTGCAGAGTAGTGAGTGCAGAGTAGTGAGTAGAGTAGTGCGTAGAGTAGTGAGTAGAGTCTTGAGTGCAGAGTGAGTGTGCAGAGTAGTGAGTGCAGAGTAGTGAGTGCAGAGTAGTGAGTGCAGAGTAGTGAGTAGTGAGTGCAGAGTAGTGAGTAGTGAGTGCAGAGTAGTGAGTGCAGAGTAGTGAGTGCAGAGTAGTGAGTGCAGAGTAGTGAGTGCAAAGTAGTGAGTGCAGAGTAGTGAGTAGAGTAGTGAGTAGTGAGTAGAGTAGTGAGTGCAGAGTAGTGAGTAGTGAGTAGAGTAGTGAGTAGAGTAGTGAGTAGTGAGTGCAGAGTAGTGAGTAGAGTAGTGAGTAGAGTAGTGAGTGCAGAGATGTGAGTAGAGTAGTGAGTAGAGTAGTGAGTAGTGAGTGCAGAGTAGTGAGTAGAGTAGTGAGTGCAGAGTAGTGAGTAGTGAGTGCAGAGTAGTGAGTAGAGTAGTGAGTATAGTGAGTAGAGTAGTGAGTAGAGTAGTGAGTAGAGTAGTGAGTAGTGAGTGCAGAGTAGTGAGTAGAGTAGTGAGTGCAGAGTAGTGAGTAGTGAGTGCAGAGTAGTGAGTAGAGTAGTGAGTATAGTGAGTAGAGTAGTGAGTAGAGTAGTGAGTAGTGAGTAGAGTAGTGAGTGCTGAGTAGTGAGTAGAGTAGTGAGTGCAGAGTAGTGAGTAGAGTAGTGATTGCAGAGTAGTGATTGCAGAGTAGTGAGTGCAAAGTAGTGAGTGCAGAGTAGTGAGTGCAAAGTAGTGAGTAGAGTAGTGAGTAGTGAGTAGAGTAGTGAGTGCAGAGTAGTGAGTAGTGAGTAGAGTAGTGAGTAGAGTAGTGAGTAGTGAGTGCAGAGTAGTGAGTAGTGAGTAGAGTAGTGAGTAGAGTAGTGAGTAGAGTAGTGAGTAGAGTAGTGAGTAGAGTAGTGAGTAGAGTAGTGAGTAGTGAGTGCAGAGTAGTGAGTAGAGTAGTGAGTAGAGTAGTGAGTAGAGTAGTGAGTAGTGAGTGCAGAGTAGTGAGTAGAGTAGTGAGTATAGTGAGTAGAGTAGTGAGTAGAGTAGTGAGTAGAGTAGAGTAGTGAGTAGTGAGTAGAGTAGTGAGTAGTGAGTGCTGAGTAGTGAGTAGAGTAGTGAGTGCAGAGTAGTGAGTAGAGTAGTGAGTAGTGAGAAGAGTAGTGAGTAGAGTAGTGAGTAGAGTAGTGAGTGCAGAGTAGTGAGTAGTGAGTAGAGTAGTGAGGTGAGTAGTGAGTGCAGAGTAGTGAGTAGAGTAGTGAGGTGAGTAGAGTAGTGAGTAAAGTAGTGAGTGCAGAGTAGTGAGTAGAGTAGTGAGGTGAGTAGAGTAGTGAGTAAAGTAGTGAGTGCAGAGTAGTGAGTAGAGTAGTGAGTAGAGTAGTGATTAGAAAGTAGTGAGTAGTGAATAGAGTAGTGAGTAGAGTAGTGAGTAGAGTAGTGAGTAGAGTAGTGAGTAGTGAGCAGAGTAGTGAGTAGTGAGTGCAGAGCAGTGAGTAGAGCAGTGAGTAGAGTAGTGAGTAGTGAGTAGAGTAGTGAGTAGAGTAGTGAGTAGTGAGTGCAGAGTAGTGAGTAGAGTAGTGAGTAGAGTAGTGAGTAGAGTAGTGAGTAGAGTAGAGTAGTGAGTAGGACATCACAGGCAGCAGCTGTGCAAGCTTCTTACACTCACAAGGAGACCACAGGCAGCTGAGGTGCAAGCTTCTCCCACTCACAAGAAGGACATCACAAACAGCAGCGGTGCAAGCTTCTCACACTCACAAGAACGACATCACAGGCAGCAGCAGTGCAAGCTTCTTACACTCACAAGGAGACCACAGCCAGCAGAGGTGCAAGCTTCTCACACTGGCAAGAACGACATCACAAGCAGCAGTGGTGCAAGCTTCCCTCACACACTCACAGCAGGTACTGTGCCAAGGCAGCAGCAGCAACAGAGCAAGAGTCCCTTACAAAGAACAGGCACAATACAGAGATGCACAATGCAATCTTCTCATACTCACAGGCAGCAGCGGTGCAAGCTTCTCACACTCACAAGAAGGACATCACAGGCAGCAGCTGTGCAAGCTTCTTACACTCACAAGGAGACCACAGGCAGCTGAGGTGCAAGCTTCTCCCACTCACAAGAAGGACATCACAAGCAGCAGCGGTGCAAGCTTCTCACACTCACAAGAACGACATCACAGGCAGCAGCAGTGCAAGCTTCTTACACTCACAAGGAGACCACAGGCAGCAGAGGTGCAAGCTTCTCACACCCACAAGAAGGACATCACAAGCAGCAGTGGTGCAAGCTTCCCTTACACACTCACAGCAGGTACTGTGCCAAGGCAGCAGCAGCAACAGAGCAAGAGTCCCTTACAAAGAACAGGAACAGCACAGAGATGCACAATGCAATCTTCTCATACTCACAGGCAGCAGCGGTGCAAGCTTCTCACACTCACAAGAAGGACATCACAGGCAGCAGCTGTGCAAGCTTCTTACACTCACAAGGAGACCACAGGCAGCTGAGGTGCAAGCTTCTCCCACTCACAAGAAGGACATCACAAGCAGCAGCGGTGCAAGCTTCTTACACTCACAAGAACGACATCACAGGCAGCAGCAGTGCAAGCTTCTAACACTCACAAGGAGACCACAGGCAGCAGAGGTGCAAGCTTCTCACACTCGCAAGAACTACATCACAAGCAGCAGTGGTGCAAGCTTCCCTTGCACACTCACAGCAGGTACTGTGCCAAGGCAGCAGCAGCAACAGAGCAAGAGTCCCTTACAAAGAACAGGCACAGCACAGAGATGCACAATGCGATCTTCTCATACTCACAGGCAGCAGCGGTGCAAGCTTCTCACACGAAGGACATCACAGGCAGCAGCTGTGCAAGCTTCTTACACTCACAAGGAGACCACAGGCAGCTGAGGTGCAAGCTTCTCCCACTCACAAGAAGGACATCACAAGCAGCAGCGGTGCAAGCTTCTCACACTCATAAGATCGACATCACAGGCAGCAGCAGTGCAAGCTTCTTACACTCACAAGGAGACCACAGGCAGCAGAGGTGCAAGCTTCTCACACTCACAAGAAGGACATCACAGACAGTAACGGTGCAATATTCTCACACTCACAAGGAGATCACTGGCAGTACACACCACATGAACACACTCCATAACACATAGCAACAATACATTGGCATTTACAATGCCATAAGCTCAAACTCAAATAAATCCGAGCCCGATTGCATTTCTAATGCTTGTTCTTGTAGGCTGTTATATTCTGTTTAAAGGGAACGATGCTGTAGTGTGTGATCTTAATGCTGCAGTTTGCATTTCATTACCATCATTTGCTTACCCTGGAGAATCTCCAGGGTGGAGGAGGTTTGCTGTTCCAGAGTTCTTTCTTCAGCTTCTGGGCAGTTGTCACTCTGTGGCGATCCGTGGTCCTGGTTCTCTGCTCTCCTTGTAGTAGCTCTTATCAGAGCTTCATCCATCCGCCAACAATAATAAGATGCCAGGCATCACCCAGCACACAACACAGACTATGATGTGCTAAGTCTATCTGCTCGGCGCAGTTAAAGTGTGGATAAAGTTCTCCGGACCCATCTGGCTGTGAATGTAACCTATGGGCTTAAGATGAAATGAGGAGCTTACCTCCTTCCAGAGTGGCTCCAGACTGCTGTGTGCAGACCCGATAGCTGGCAGTACCCTGGAGTATGTATGTATAAATCAGATTATGTTGGAAGTAACCTGCAATAGAGTGGCAGGCAGCACCCTGCCATAGAGTGGGATTTCCTGGGTGTGAAGGGCGGCTGATTCCAATTGGGTGCTTGATAGTTTTCCAGAAACTCATGTTCTTGATTGTTCATGTAGTTAATGAAACATGCCCAGGCGTTTTATCTCTTCAGTTGACAGAAGCTGCAATAAAAGTTTCTTTGTCGTTGCAAAAAAATATGAACGGCAGACGATCCTCTGTCTGTCAAAGAATGGAAGGGCTGGGGAACTGTCAGTCATCTCACTGCTAAGCAGAGCAGTGTCATGCTTCATCCTCCATCAGGCCTCTGATTTTGACCAACATCGCTTAGAACACTGGGACTTTAGAGCCCATCCTTTTAATGAGAAAAACAAAACTACAAGTCCCATAAGCAATAGTGGTGGATGGTGTCACACATGACCTGGTGCAACATCCGATTCAACATATCCAGTTTCATTTTATAAGTATTTGACACAATATTGAATTGATAACATTTGTTTTTTATGGTTATGAGTCACCAGAATACTAAAAACGTGTCTTTTATTTTGAAGGTCAATTAAGTAATGGTCACCAGCTTGGAAGCTCTGTTAATTCTTCAGTATTTGTCATTGATCTCCACATGTGGCTGGTTTGAGTCTGCCCCCTGCATTGTTCCCGATAACTCGCACAGGTAAGGAGCTTGTAGCAGCAACATGATAACCCCATACTCGTCTGTAAGAAGTGCGCTCAGAGGCAGGCATCCAATCATTTTTGTGAAACAAGTAAGGGCCAATATCTGCTATGTACATTTGTTAAAATAAAACACAATCATATCACAGTATACTGTTCCGAAGGTTCAGTCCCAGAGTCATTATCTGTAACTCAACGCAGACACCCTAGGAAGCATGTGCTTTTAAGACAAGTTGCGTTCACTCACCTGAAGGTGACATGCTTCATCATTGGGCTATACTCCTCACCAGGCCGGCGCTACAATGCCTGGCGGGCACCACAAGAGGGCACTTTGTCGGAGATCTTTTAATAAGTACGCCGGTTAAGCATAATAGGACAGAGGATGTTGTGTCGTAAGATGTGAGATTGGTGAAAGTCTGAATATAAGACCAACTATCGACCAGTTGCCACAATATAGTTAATGTGACCTTCCTGGTCCATGTTGAGATTAAAAACAGCGGCAGAGAAATTGAGGAACTAATGGCCCCTATCACTGTGTGAAAGTATCGATCACCTATGGACCTGCTGGTAAGCTGGGGTCTATACTTCAGGTCAACTTTTTTCATGCTTTGTGTAGTCATGGAGCAATCTGTTGGCATTTCATCAGGACCAAACGGAAAAATGTGACTTAATCTTCTCCACAGTGTGAGGAGCTCTGTATCTCAAAGCCCTGCACCGTGCATAGGTGTTAAGGTGCCTATTAACTTCTTACTACCACAGGTGAGCACTGTCTAACAGAGTGCACTAGATAAGTAACCCTCCTAAAATTCAGGACAAACTGACTTATCCAATAGCGAGGACAGCGTATCAGAGGGCAACTGGTTGGAAAAGCACATGCTTCCTAGTGTGCCTGTGTTCAGTTAGAGATAATGTCTATGGGACTGAACCTCCAGAACAGTATACTGTGAGTTGAATTATATGAAGAATGTGTATACTGGACTGCCATTTTCCTCAGCATCTCTTGTACTATGTAAAATAAAACACAACACACCGGGAGGCCAACACATCTATCATACATTTAATGCAAAAATAGCAAAAGGCCAAGCAAACTAACAAGTGACAATTGTCTTTGCAATGGACGAGAGCATCCACCCTAAAGCAAGTTGGAGTATATAATGCTAATGCTACACAATGTATTTTTATACACTTTTCTCCTAATACAAGTCAATGAAACCTGAACACATGATAGAAACAGTTACTGAAACGACACTAATGAGTAGGAGGCAGGATCTTCTCTCGAGAGGAATGTGAGGAGTCTGTGAGGTGCAGATAAAAGATACACAGACAAGCTGCAGAATTCACTGTTTCTGGAAATAACACTTCTGTTTGTCAATGTTCAATTTACTACAAGATGCAGGAAAGTGTGCAGATGGACATCACTAAATAAAAGGGTTCTGGGCCCTAATAGAATCATGTAACTTTTCAGGTTATCATTCTAGCCAACTTGAGTCATTAGTAGCACCTTGGGACTAGTGATCATACTAACCAGCTTCAGTCAGTATTGGCTCCCTGAGACCTATTATCCTGCTAAGTAACTCCAGTCAGTAGTGATCCCTGTACCTTAAATCCTGCAAATATTCAAAACCAGAGGTCAACTCTACTCCAACCAGTTCCAGTCAATATTGACATGTATTGTTACCCTGCCTGTAATGAATACCAGAGGCTAGCGTTGTTGCTAGCCAGCTCCAGTCACCAGTGCCCGTCACATATTATCCTCAATAGGATCAATGCCCAAGGCCTGTGCAGCTGCTATCCTGCCCTAGTCAGTAGTTACCTCCCAGACCTGTTATTCTACATATAATCAGCAAGGCTTCGGCCCTAATAGCACTCACCCCACATCCTTATGGTATATTAGCAATGTAATTTACTTACATCATACGGTAGGTACCGCACTATTTCACACGATCCCAAAAACAAAGAAAATCAAAATTTGCCTAATTGTTCAGCACGCCACTTTGTCAAAAGTGACCAAATCACACCAAGCACTATAGCCTGCCACATCACATGGCACACTCAGCTACAACATGGCAAGATACCACGGCAGGGATTTGGGGCCATTCATCCTCTTTTCGAGGCTTGTGTGCTGTAGATGCACATGCTTTACATACTCCTGCCATCTTGTGTTGGGTCCGGATGTTTGCAAGTTGTTTTCCTTTGAAGAAGTCTTTCCAGTCACGAGGTAAGGTGACTCTACCTTTCGGTGATAGTGCGCATGGGCATCGACTGCATTGTTAGATTGTTTTTTACCCCAAACGGGTTTGGATGTGTATTGCTGCACTCCAAAACCGCTCTTCGGGTTCCCCTCAGTGCGCAGTCCACTCTACCCTCAACTGTATTGTTTCAGTACACGTTTCCCTGTTCTCCGCGTTTCAAATCAATTGGCAAACTCTCCATTTTTGATAGAAAACCTCGTGGGCAACCGTCGGGCCTTGCTGCGTAGGGCCAGCCATCTGCAAATGGAACGGACTCCATTCTATTTCTGTCCTGGACATTATCCCGGCAGTCTTGCTTTGCCGTGAGGGGAACGGCCGACGATCAGCTACTCCCAACGACAGCCCAGCCGTGAGGGGAACAGCCAGCATACAGTACTCCACTGCCGTGAGGGGAACGGCCACAGCGGGACTACATTCCCCAGCAGCCCCGGCACCCCGGCGCTCCCTTGACGCTCCTGCTGCGCTCGCAAGTGCCTAACAGCGCAGAACATCTCCTGCGTCGCGGGACGCGCGCGGGCTTGCGCCGGGCTGAGCCCGGGCAGAGGGCGAGCCGTCTGTGGCCATCCGGGGCCGATGGAGGCCGGACTGGGCCATATCCCTAACAACCGTTTAAACTGACTATAACCATCAATATTACTGTAAGAGGAATTCTGTGGGGGTTTGCTGATATACTAGTGAAAGTCATCTATAGGCTTCATGGGGAAACGCAAAGCAATGGAGGGGGGAAATGGACCTGGTTATCCCGCGAAGTTCCGCAAGGGGAAGAAAACATCAAAGAAGTCTGGTCAGTCAGCCGGAAATAGTGTAATGGACCATATTGATGCTCTTGTGGATGAGTGCAGGGATATCCTTGTGGCTGATCAAGGAGGTACTAGCGAGATTGCCACGAGTGATAAGGGAGGGGCTCCCTTAAAGCAAGTAAATGATCCCGTTGCACTCCCAACAACAATTCCAGATATGTTTAAGGCAAAAAGGAAACTTAAGGATAGCACGATCAATCAAACTGGGGATTGTTTAACTCCATCTAACAAGTCTCTCAGTAATGATGATCTGACTATCCGCCTTGACCCCGAGAGCGAAAACCCGCTACCGCCACCTGTTTCCCAGGTACTTCTTGGTAACAGGTTTGCGGTTCTGGCTGAAATCCACAACGAGTTCCCTGCCCCCTTAATTACTGATAATAGCAGGGACAAGGCAATACCCATGGAAGTTGGTGCTCTGACTAACCTTGGTATTCTATTACGGGATAAAATAGAGTCGCTGAGGGCGTTGATCATTAACTTAACCTCCATGGTCAATGACAAATGTGAGGGGTTAATAAGATCCACATCTAATGTTATACCTGCAGCACGAAATGTCTTCCCCATAAAAACTCACGAAGCAAGTAAATTATCCCTAGTTAAAAACCTGAATAAGCGCAGTGACCAGAATACCGGGAAAGCCGCTGGTTTTAGTCCTGGCCCTCCACCCCCGAAAGATAGGAAGGAAGGGTTTCCTACCCAAGCTCCGGTAAGAGAGGGAAGTAGATAAGAGTCAAGGCAAAAAACGATTGGCCTAGCTAGTCTGCAAGCAAAACCATCAGGGGTGGCTGTGGGCCCGACAATTGTAGAGGCCAATAACCTCCGGAACAAGGGGAACACCCTCTCTAATAAAGCTAGCTATAAAAGGAACACAATAAATATGACCAATGTTCCTAAACTAAGGTTGCTGAAGTTTGGTACCAGCGAGCACCCAGATTCTCTAACCAACAAAGCCATTCATTGGCTACGCTATGTCAGAGGATGTCGCTCGGTAATTAGGGAGGATATCTTGGAGGCAAAAAGGTTAAGTTTCCCGAATTTCACATATGACTCAATAGAGTTAACTCTGAAATCTGCATTCCTTGCTGACAACCTGTTTACATTGGAGTTCAGATCTAGTGCTCCATTTAAATCACAGATCCAATTAAGGAAAACATGTCCTCATACTCTGTCGCCCATTTCAAATACCACAGGAAAAGTAAATGCGAGGAATTGTTCTGGGTTAGACAACAATGATTGACATACAGCGGTACTATTGATGGCAGACAGTGGGAATGTGGTGGTCCCGAAAGGTGGGGAATGTATGGAAGCCTCAGTAACAACAAAGGCAGCAGGGATTGTATTATGGGATGTTGCCTCACCACTGAGCCTCAATCTAGAGGGTGATACCAGGAGTAGGGTTGGTTTTAAAACCAATTCATATGAAGGGATGTCATGTGTATTAGATCAAGGTCAGTCTAAAGATACCCCTGTAATTATTACATCAAAGCTGCCTGATTGTAACAAGGATGGTTTGGGGAAGTTAGTTTCATGAAACATTGCAGGGTTGCGTTCCAAGCAAGATTCCCAGGATTGGTTAAGCTTTGTTAACAGTTTTGATATGTGCATGTTCCAGGAGACATGGCTATGTGAACCATCTTTTGCCCAGGGATACTTAAACTACTCTGTGCCTGCATCCAAGGGTAGAAAGGGGAGACCTATGGGTGGCCTAACCATTTGGGTCCGCCAGAGTCTTCCGGTAACTGTCAAGGTCATAGACACCAGAAACAGGGACATTCAACTAATCAGAGTATACTCAGGTATTCTAGGTCATCTCGATATCTACAATGTTTATGTTAGGGGTAGCAGGGGTGGGAGGTCAGAGGTTTTAGCGGCCTTGGGTTCCCTCCTTGACACCCATTCCCAAGATAACAACATTGTGATTGCTGGTGACCTGAACCGAACCTTTGAACCCTTGGCAATTGACGATGACTTCCTTGGGGACGAAGAGGATAGGGAATGGGGAGTCCCTAAATTAGAGTTGAAATCAGTTTCCCGTTGATCCGAGGATGTTATCTGTCTGAATGCCATATGCTACAAAAATGGTCTGAGGGCATTAAATGGGTGGACTCTGAGCGATAAGGGTGGGGCCAGTACATTTGACAATGGGCGGCATAGAAGTGGAATTGATTATGTTTTATGTAGTTTAAAGATATGGTCCCTGGTTTGCGACATAGAGGTTAAATGGCGGATTGAGAGTGACCACAACCCGCTGTGCGTAGAGCACAAATGGTGGACCTCTACCAACGTGGTCACTAATACTGAGGGTGCCTTTCCGCCTCCGATTGTCCCTTCAAACGACAAGCGTAGGTTAAGATGGGCACACGTTGTGACTAACCAACAGGCTATTGCTAGCATTAACATTGAAGCTGAGAAAGCAATATTGGCCATTGAACAAATTAATTTGTCCAATCCTGGATCAAGCAGTGTGGCTGTAATCCATGATACCCTCTTCTGTGCCATCAAGAATCATTTTTTAAAACCTTTGAAAAGCAAGGGAGAGGGACCCCGTAAGCAGGCAAAATGGTATAACACCCAATGTAGGAAGGGCCGTCTAGCTCTAGGAATTGCTATCAAAGGGAGGCAACCTATGGCTATTCGATCTGCTAGAAAGGAATATAAGGATAGTGTAACAAAGGCAAAGAAAGCATGGGACGAGCTCCACTGGTTAGAACTAAAAGCAGCTAGCGATAAGAAAGATTCCAGGTATTTTTGGAACATCGTAATGTGGGGCAGAGAGGGACTACCCGAACCCCCTAATAACAATGTCCCAGAGGAGGAGTGGGTCAAATATTTCAAGCCCCAGTATGCTGAGACTCAGCATGCCACTGTGGTGGTCGACTTAAGTCCCGCTTACTATAAAGATGACTCTTTTAGTATTAAAGAAATAATGACGGCCCTTAGCACAGTGTCCAGTGGCAGAGCCCCAGGATTAGATGGTGTACCAGCTGACGTCTTTATTAACGATAAGGAGCGATGGTGCAAGTATATTCATCTTCTTACCAACGCAATCGCTCGGGGTACAACCATACCAACATCCTGGCAGTGTGCAGTAATAATACCTGTGTTTAAGAAAGGGGACCGATCCCAGCCGGGCAACTACAGGCCCATAAGCCTTATTGACACCATTCAAAAGGTAGTTAGGCGTCTAGTTGTAAATAGGCTCCTTGACTGGGCCGAGGAGAACAACGCCCTGTCCCCATTTCAAGCAGGATTTCGAAGGTCTACTAGCACGATGGACCAGGTGTTCCGCTTCACCTTACTACAGTGGAGGACTGTGTTGCTGGGTGGGGGCAGCCTGTACGCGGCTTTTGTCGATTTGCGGGCTGCCTTCGACCTAGTACCTAGGTCCAAGCTGTGGCCGGTGTTGAGGAACCAGGGCCTACCAGAAGAGCTACTGACAATGATAATGAGGCTTCACGAAGCAAACTTCGCTAAGATCCAGTGGGGGGGGGCAGGGAATGGTGACTGCAGACTTCCCGGTGGAGCGTGGCGCCCGGCAAGGGTGGACGATGGCGCCCACACTTTTTACACTATATATTAATGGGGTTCTTGCTCGCATGTTGTCTTCGAATGTGGATGCTCCCTCACTAGCTGGCACAAAAATTCCTATTTTAATGTTTGAAGACGACACGTTGATTTTATCTAAGACGCCGAGTGGACTACAGCGTGCTCTGTCTATTTTTGACCAATTCTGTGGGGAGCAAGGCCTAGAAGTTAATGTGGCCAAAACAAAACTCATGATTTTTAACCCCCACCGTAGTTTTAAATCTAAGTTAACTATGAACAGTCGTTCTTTAGAGGTAGTGAATGCCTTTACATATCTGGGAATTCATGTATTTAACGATCTCAGATGGTCCCAGCATATAGATATTGCTACTTTATGGCATAGGCAATTGGCTGGCGCTCTTGGTTTAGAACACAGAAAAGCTTTGACTAAACAATAAAGCCAGCATTGCAGGTATATGAAGCAAAGGCTCTCGGCTCTGCACTTTATGGTGCTGAGCTGTGGGGATTCGAGAAGGTAGCGGCACTCCAAACCTTGGAAAACAAGTTCTTCCGGGCCATCACTGGTGTCCCCAAGAGTACCCCACTGGTGCCTCTCAGGTACGATCTGGGCAGAAAAGCGGTTGCCGATTTGGTTAGGGTTCGTCCGATCTTGTATTTGCGAAGGCTCTGGACTACGCCTGAGCTTTCTCATTATGCTGAGGGGTTCCTAGATATCATCAAAAGGGATGTGCTCCACAAAATCGGATGGCTTAAAACTCTTAGTCTAACCCTGAGTGAACTTGGTCTCCAGGCACTTTGGGAAGATCCAGCGGGAACCCCCTTTCCAACAAAAAGAATCATAAAAGAAATCTACTGGGAGAAGGTAGCCGCTCGGACCTGGAGTAGTTCTAGTGCAACGTCTATGGCTGGAGGATTCCTAGAAGCCAAGCTATATCCTTGCCTCGAACTGTACTGGGACGCTATAACTAGACCAGGTGACAGAAAGCTTCTCTTCCAATTAAGAGCAGGTGCACTCTCACTTAGATCACCGACAGGAAGGTGGGGAGGCGGACTACATGATAGCTGCCCTGCTTTTGGCGCCACTAAAGAAACAGTTGGCCATTTTCTATTTTCCTGTACAGCCTACTCTGACCCAAGACGTATTTGGCTAACACCAATGTGTAAAAATCTGGGTACCACTAGTAGTACTGTAGCTCTACGTATCATATGCACAAGCACTTTAATCCCTTTAGCGATAGCTACAGCTAAGTATCTTGGATGGGAATGGGTCTATTAGACAGAGACTGTTAGCCACTTGATTGTTTTTCTTTTTTTTTAGTCGGTCTGCATTTTATACTGTCATTTTTATCTTAAAATTTTTTATTCCAAAAACTTTTTATCCTGTACCTCTACAAAATGTTATGCATAGAATTTTACACTGTATTTGTATTTAAATAGTAATCTACTATCAAGTCTTATTTGTAACTGAAAGACTTATTTTTTAACAGTAATGATTGTTAATCTGGTTTTGTATTGTTCTATGTACTTGCTTTGATGAGTGAACCTCGAATAAAGTATTATTTGACTTGACTCTGTCCTGGGTGCCGCGCCAAGTACCCTCGCACCGACGTACATCAAGTTTGTAACTTGTGCATCTCTCCGGAGCACAAGAAAGAAGACTGCGACGCTTGTAAGTCGTTTCGGTCCAAGAGGACTCTACACGATCATCAGGCTCGATGATGAGAGAGACAGCGTCAAAGCATTCAACACACTCTGGATATCTTCAGGGAAGAATCTGACCAAGACGAGATATAAGCGTCCGCCATAGAAGAAGAGGCCCATCTCTATGCCAGATCGCAATCGCTGGGGCATGCTGGGGCAGCCATGTGAATGCAATTCTACGTCATACCATTACCATAGGCGACTGACCAAATGTATAGGTTATCTTGCGCCCTTCTGACATCTAAACAGGCCTAATAAAAAGCATTTCGGTGTCAGCTCAATACTTAGTTGTGTGGCATGCACTATTTCTTCGACAGCTAGTTTGATCTCACATCAGAGTACTGGCTGATAGGTCTGACGACTCCAGGAGCAAAATAAATATCTGCATTTCCAACCACAGATTGGTATTATCAGTTGACTGTAATGCCCTTTGGTTTGAAAAATGCATCTGCCACTTTTCAAAGGTTGGTGAACTAAGCCCTTGCTGGATTGGAACCCTTGAGTGCAGCATATCTACACAATATTGCTGTCTTTAGCTCCACCTGACAGGATCACCTGATTCACCTTCGGAAAGCACCGGGGGCTCTGAGAAGTGCAGGCCTCGTTATTAAGGCATTCAAGTGCCAGATAAGGCAGGGAAAGGTTGCATACTTGGGTCACTTTGTTAGTGGAGGCAAGGTTCAACCTTTGCAACCCAAGATCTAGACCATTCTGGACTGGGTGGCTCCAACTACCCAGACTCAAGTGAGGGCCTTCCTTGGCTTCCCTGGATTATGTCAAGCAATTCATTGTGCAGACCGATGCCTCTGAGCATGGTATAGGAGCAGTGCTATCCCAAAAACATGACCACGGTCAAGATCAGCCACTGGCTTTCATCAGTAGAAGGCTAATCCCCAGGTAACAACGTTGAAGTGCCATTTAGATGGACGCCTTTGCTGTGGTTTGGTCCCTTGAGAAGTTTAGGTCAAACCTCTTTGGCTCCCCACCATTCCTGAGGCCGCGGTGTTTGCCGGAGGTGCAACAGGTCCCCCACTCTTCGGTTCCTCCTTCTAACTTCCAGGTCCAGGTTATGTGTTTCTCCCTTTGTCAGGCGTAGCCTGCCCGGTCTTCCTGGGGCCTTGGGCTGTTCTTCCTGCTTCTGGCGCCTCATTAGTGCTGGCATCGCTCTGTCTGATCTGTTGCCTTCCGTCTATGGTGGGCTCGCCTTCTTTTTCCTTGTTTCCTTGGGCCCTCTAGGCTTTTCTTCTTCCTCTTCCTTGCCCTGGCATTGGATGGAAGCTCTGTTGCCTTGTAGGGGCGTGGGGTGTTTCGGCCTCCCTGGCCTTGCCCTTGGTTCCTCTGTTGAGAGTGAATAGGCTTTCTTCTTCTTCTTCTTCTTCTTCTTCTTCTTCTTCTTCTTCTTCTTCTTCTTCTTCTTCTTTCTTCTTCTTCTTTCTTCTTTCTTCTTTCTTCTTTCTTCTTTCTTCTTTCTTCTTCTTTCTTCTTCTTTCTTCTTCTTTCTTCTTTCTTCTTTCTTCTTTCTTCTTTCTTCTTTCTTCTTTCTTCTTTCTTCTTTCTTCTTTCTTCTTTCTTCTTTCTTCTTCTTTCTTCTTCCCACACCACTCTTGGGTTCGGTAGTGTTCTGGTTGTGGGGAGCTAGGAGGACGGGGCTCTTCGCCCTGTCCATTGGATTAGTCCACTGTGGGACCCTCTGTCTTATCCAGGCTGGTGGGGTCCTTCCGCAGACCCTCCTTTCCCTTGGGTATGGCTAGGGTATCTATCCTACGTTAAGGAATCTGTGGCTAGTAGTCTCTATCAGATGTACAAGTTACTTACCTTTGGTAACGATATATCTGGTAGAGACGATTTTAACCGCAGATTCCTTCACGGCCCGCCCTTCCTCCCCGTTCTGCGAGGACCCTTTGGCTTGCCCTCCTGCACTCGCCTCCCGGTGGATGGCTATGATGAGTGAGTGCATTCTTTTGCTCTCTCGCCAAGACATTGTCTTGCTTTGTTCCTTCCTCTTCCTTGGCAATGTAGAGACTGGGTCTATAGGTACTCCTGTGCCCCTCTGCTCTGGTTGCCTCTGGTTGCTCCAGGATTGAGGCTGGCGTTCTTTCGTCCCTCTTGTTCCTGAGGGTCCTTGCCCCTCTGCTACCCTCTGGGTTTGGGTAATTTGGCCGTGCCCTGCCACCCTTGGGGGGGTTGTCGCACTCTGTGCTGGGGTTGCCTTGGACGTCTGTCGTTCCCTTTTTTTCTTGGAACTTTCTCCCCTTCATGGGTCTTGGTCGGGGTTGTAGTCCTGCTGCATGTTGTCATGACATTTTGCATATTTATCCTTGTCTTAACGGGGGTAATGTTTTCATACTGGCAGGGTGGCTGCTCAGGGCTGTGCTGGGGTGGTTGAGTCCGGAGGTGAAATAATAGGCTACAGTCGTGAGGCTTTTCTCGCACTTAACAAAGACACATGCAACATCTCCAAACAGTGGGAAGTATTACACTCCATGACACATAACTGTCCCGCCTGCCGGTTTCAGTTCACGAATCACTCATCCGTCTCTCCGTGTAGGACCGATAATCATACCAACATTCGAGCAGCACTTATTAATGCTCGCTCGATGGTCAAACACACGTAGGAAGTTCATGAGTTGATAGTAGACGAGTGCCTCGACATCCTGTTCATTACGGAGACTTGGTTACATGATTTCTGCGTGCCAGTAATCGAGCTAGCCACTCCGCGTGGGTACAGGATAGCCAGGCTTGATCGTAATACTGGCAGAGGCGGAGGCATTGCCATGATTTTTAGGGACAATTGGATTCTAACAAAGGAATGTACAGGGGACATTCTAGAAGGGGAAACGATGGAATTTTCTTTAGCCCTCTCCCCTCACTTCACCCTAGGTGGGATATTGATATATCGCCCCCCGGTCCCCCAGGCACCTTCCTCAAATCTCTGGAGGAGGTGGTCACACAAAGAGCATTGAGGTTCTCCAAATTCCTGCTGCTGGGAGACTTTAATATTCATATGGACAATCCTGCAGCCCCGGGGTCAAGGGATCTATTGGATCTGTGTGATGCAACCCTTCTTTCACAACAGGTTCTTGATTCTACCCATTCAGGAGGTCACTGTCTTGACCTGGTCTGTTCCAATTTCGCCCTGGTTTCTGTGACTCCCCGCCCTGTCACATGGTCAGACCACTATCTAATCTGTTTTTCTTGGGATTTAGGCAACCCGCGTAAACCGAGGAATGGGAACCCCCCCCCAAACCCCCCCCCCCCCCCCCCGGTAAAAAATAAAATTCCAGCCCTATCCACCGCTTTAGCCCAGTCCCGCCCTCCAGGCGCCTGTAACTTAGAGGGGGCAGTGGAAAACTTCTCGGAATGGATGAGCACTGCTATAAAAACACGCCCCCTCCGTTCAGGGAACAACCGACCACGAGTCTCTCCTTCTTATCCATGGTACACTGACCGCTTAAAAACCCTGAAGTTAGGTTGTAAAGAGCTAGAGCGGGCCTGGCGACGGGAGTATTGCTCCATAGCCAAGGCGAAACTACGCAAGGCTCAATGTGAGTACTATGCTGCCATCAAGCTGGCAAAAGGTGATTTCTTTGCCGAGAGAATCTCTAGAGCTAAGAACAATAGCAGAGAAATCTTTGCTATTATGCGGAGCTTTACTTCTCCTGTGGCAGAGGTATCTTCCGCACCTACATCCCCCAGCTGGTGTGAGAAGCTGTCCACCTTTTGTTTGGACAAAATTCAAAAGATACAGGCCAGCCTTAAGCTTCCCGACCCTGCCCACCTATCTTTTACTTGAACACTTCAGGATAATATCGAGCCAACCCAGCTCCTCTCTTGCTTTGATAGAGTAGAAGTGAAGGATGTGACAGCCATTCTTAAATCCCTTAAGTCAGAGTCCCCGGTAGATCCCTGTACAGCTAGGGTTCTTAGTGGGGTTGCTGACGTAATCGCTCCTATAGTAGCAACCTTAATTAATAAATCACTGCAGTCAGGCGCAATGCCCTCTCAGTGGAAACACGCTAAACGTCTTCCCCTGATAAAAAAAGCCTACGGCTGATCCATTGCTCCCTTCGAACTATCGCCCCATTTCCCTTCTTCCAGCTCTTGCGAAGATCTGCGAGAAGGTGGCGTTCAAACAACTTGAAAAGTTTGTGGAAGCCTCAGGGGCCCTGCATCCTGCTCAATCTGGCTTTAGATCATCTTTTAGCACTGAGACGGCGCTTGTAGAGGTCTTGGAGGCCATCAAAGAATGCCTACATGGGGGCGGCAGAGCGGCTTTAATTTTATTGGACCTCTCTGCCACGTTCAATAAAGTCCCGCATCTCCAGCTCCTCTCCAGGCTATTGGACATCGGCATTGCAGACTCGGCACTAAGATGGGTGGAATCATTTCTTAAAGATCGCTTCCACACAAGTATGGTTGCCTCCATTCCACTCGTCTGATAACAAAGTGGAAACTGGGGTCCCTCAGGGCTCAACACTCAGCCCCCTACTCTTCAATGTTTATATGACCCCCCTGATCTACCTGGCAGATAGTTTGGGTGCCAAAATTATGGCCTACCCAACGACACCCAATTCCTCTTCACCTGGAAAGGTAATGATTTACAGACTGGGAAAGCCCAGCACTGTCTGTCGTCAGTATTTGCCTGGCTGGCCCAGGCCAGCCTGAAATGTAATGAGGAGAAATCCGAAATACTTCTTTACGGACAATTCCCTATAGCTTTTAAAGAATCACTGTGGCCCTCAGGATCACCCTGTCCAAAGGGTGACTGTGGGATAGCCAAGAACTTAGGGATTTGGTTTGGGGCTGATATTTGCTTCCGAGAACAGATCAAAAGATTAGCGGGAACATGTTTTGGCACCCTTACAACCCTAAGGAAATTCTTTCCCCTCCTCCCTAGAGCAGCTAAGGAGGCTGTGGCCAGGGCTCTCATACTCTCGCGCCTGGACTATGCCAATGCCTCTCGTGCGTTTCTTCTAGGGAAACTGCAGGTGGTACAAAACGCGGCGGTTAGGCTCCTTTTTGACATCCCTAGGAGACTAAGTGTCCGCAAACAACTATGTGAACTTCATTGGCTTCCGGTGACCCAAAGAGTATGCTACAAGGCCTTGGTCTTGACTCCTAAAGCCCTCCATGGCCCCTGCCCAGCCTACTTGAGGGCTAGGTTTAAGTTCTACCAGCCGACACGACAATTACGCTCGGCAGCACTTAGAAGCCTGGTTGTCCCTAGGTTTCGGAAAGCTCGCCTAGGGGGCAAATCCTTGGCGGTTAGAACGGCCAATATGTGGAACACCCTGCCAAACCAACTACGGCATACGATGGATCTAGCCATTTTTTAAAAACTATTAATAACACATCTGTTTAAACAAGCCTTTTAGATTCCAGGTGTATGCCTTCTTTGTTTCCTCTACGCGCCAGGACAGTCTCGACTAACAGTGCGTGATACAAATCAGCCTATAACATAACATATAACATAGATCCCTCTCCCACACAGCTCTCTGCGACCCCAAGGGATCCAGGGAATTGTAGATCAACTTCCTATAGATGGTTGAGATTGCTTTTTCGGTCAGGGGATTAGATTAGTTAGATTAGATTAGTTAGCAGCTGGTCCTCCAGTGGGGTTGCATCAGGCAACAGCTCCCCTTCCCAGATGTGACCTTGCAGAGCTTGATCCTCCTGCGAATTTCAAAACCATTTTTAGTCACCTAATTTATACTTTTATTGTAGGATCGTGAAGAACACAAGCGCCTGTCCCCTCCACACATCGCCCGCCGCTCTGAGCTAATCAATCCCCATTTTGTGAAGCCCTGCAATACTCCTGCTGCAATTAAGAGATCACCATCATATAGTGGAGTAATTTCAGTCCGCTTACCTTATCAGCCTAAACACTTGGTAGCCTCTCTTCACACCCTTACCAATGTTTGGGTATGGGTAGGTAGGGTGCACTCATACTTTCTTCGATACAGTACCGGGGTGGGGTAACCTCTCTTGCCCATGGCCAATCTATCTACCCGGTAAGCAGGATCCTCAGAATGCTCCGGACCGCCGGTCCACCTTAATAAACTCCCCTCTGCAACTTACTCAGCGTGAAGTGCCACCATCCCACAACAGGAGCCGAAGTTCTCAGCCTACCTTTTGAAAGAAAATGTCTGGTGGGATCTTAAAGGACGTTTTTTGCACGATGTACAGGAGACCCTGAGGGTCATCACTTTAAATAGGACCACCCGGCCCAGTAAGGAGAGCCAGAGCGCCTGCCAGTTTGGGGTATCCCTGCGACACTGGTCTAATTTCGGGAGTATGTTCCTGCCTGTGGCTCTCTTGTAATGAACACGCCCAAATATTTTGTTTGAAATCTATTTTTATTTTGTAGGCAAAGAATAGAACACAGGTATTGTTGTACACAGCGTTAAGCCCACAACCCTATTTAGGGTCGGCAGCGTACTGTAAGAGAGTCTGCAAGAGTATGGAGAAGCAGTAGCAAAGTTGCTTGAACACAGCATGTCGCCTACAACCCTTGTTGGCCGCGTGACACATTATGTATAGCAATATTGGTCTATTGTGGGAAGTCGCAGGACCCTTTAAAAACAACCACACTAAGAACACGGGCAAGAGGCCCATAAGAAGTGAGCAGTGATGAGTGGACAGAAAAGTGTCAGAAAGAGAAGAGGTAGTAGGAAAGACAGATTACGCCCAAATATTTAAAGCCATGTAGTGCCACCCGAACTGCGCATCTAGAGTGCAGCCGCAGGGTCCCTGCCTCCAGCAGGAATAATGACTTCTTCCAAATGATTTTATATCCTGAATGATCTCTAAATATGTGAAGAATTTGTAGGATTCGTTCACTCGAGAATACTTGTTACGTGTCATATTGAAAAACATCAGCGTAGAGGGAGATTCTCTCATCCCACTCCTGATCAACTGGAATAGTGAGAGGTCCTGGCGATCCCATGCATGTGCGAAGAACATAGGAGACAGGGAGCATCCCTGTTGGAGGGCAAAGACGACGGAGATGGTATTATTGACGCTCATGCGCGCTAGAGGGGCTATATACAAGAGCTCCATTAAGTTGTCGGAGATTTAAGCGCGTTTCCTGGTGTGCATGAAACCCGATTGATCAGGATGATCCACTGTTGCAATTACTGTCCGCACGCAGATCGCCAGGGCCTACGCAAGGACCTTAGTCTCAAAATTAACCAGGGAGGTAGGTCTATAAGACCCACACTCAGTTTCTGGTTTGTCCGTTTTTGGGATGACCGCCACCTCAGACGTTCTTTGGTCCTCTGGGAGACACCCTTATTTTCAGGCTGTCTGAAACCTCCTCTGGAGGCATTCGTTGATTTTATCCATCATCCTTTTATATAATTCTATGGGGAGCTCATCAGGCCCCGTCGCTTGCCCTGTTTGCAAGGTTCCTACTGTCTTATTTATTTAGTCTACTGTCAGGTCTTGGTCTAGTGCGTCTCGGTCCTCATTCTTTAGCATTGGCAGGGTCAGGTTTTTCAGGAAGTCTCTCCCAGTATTTTCGTCCCCTTGTTGTCAGTGTCCCCAAGGATCCAGTTCTGTCCGTTGTCTTGTCTCACTAACCATGTGTTGGACGTGGCCCTTCTGGCAGGTTCACCCCTAAACTTTTTGCTTTTAATGGTGACCTGGTGATGGTGATTTTTGGTTTCTGCGCACTTCCACTGTGTCCCAGTGGAAAATGTGTGCGCACTCTGAGTGCATGTGGTGAGATAGGCCTGCCCTCCCATAGGAATGCATGGGGAATGTATGTGTCCCTGGTAGTTCCTGATGCTTGGGGTGTGCAGGCTCGAGTCTGGTATGTGCGGACTCGTGTGATGGAATGCTGCGCAATGATGTATGCGGCGTGTATGTGTCTAGTGTGGAAGTGCCACTTCTAGACATGGGTGTGCGTGTGCAGTGAGTGTGCTGGCACGTGATTGGCTGGAGCTGGCTGGTGAGCCTGGCTCCAGGAGTCTGGGTGGGTCTGCCCCGGTGGTGAGTGTGGAGATTAGCATGAGTGATGTGAGGGAGGGGTGCACCTGGGTCCTGAATAGGGCTGGGCTTTCCCCACACAATGCAGGTTCCGCCCCCTTTGGTGCGTCTAATGACCCTAGCCCTGCCAGTGAAAAGAGTGATGGGCTGAGCACATCAAGAGTGCTCACAAACTAGCTGCGACTGGTTTTTCCTTCACCCTGAGCAAAGACAAAGGAATGCTGTATATAAAAAGGGGCTGTGTCCCCACACAAACTGTTCTGTTCCTGATCCTACTGAGGGGGGCTGCTGCTGCTGCTGGGCGCCAGGAGGAACCATCACTTGGGACCACCTTCCTGCCTGGAGGGACCGGTGAGCTGGCCCCTGGGCCCAGCCTTGCCCCCCCCCCCTTGCCTTGCTCTCTAGAAGGACTTTTGCTGAGCTTGATGCCTACAGCGCCTGTGAGTGCTTTATTTGTCTTTCAAGCGCCTGGGAGCGCTTCTGTGTCCTCTAGCGCTTGGAAGTGCTTTGTTTGCTGGGGCTGGTGCCCCCCCGGCATCTTTCCCGCTATGTGGTAGGGCTGAGCGGCACGGGTGTCCACCCCGCTCATTGCCGCACTTGTCAGCCGGTGCCCACCCGGCACTGCCCCGCTTTATTGGTGGTGTGCCCTTTTACTTAGGGGACGAGCAGGTGCCCACCCTGCATTGCCGCCCTGACCAGGAGCAATCCCCGCCGCAGCCCTGCGGCGCCGGAAGTCAGGCACCTCTCGCCCGGGACATGGGCGGGTCCTGACCGCCTTCCGGCTTCCCCGAGACCGCAGGAGGAAGCATCCCGCGCGTGCCGCACCTGGCCGGTCTCCCGGAAGGAGAGGCAGACCAGCGACAACCACAAAGAAGAGGCGCCCCAAGGAAGAGGCGCCCCAGAGAAGAGGCGCCCCAGAGAAGAGGCGCCCCAGAGAAGAGGCGCCCCAGAGAAGAGGCGCCCCAGAGAAGAGGCGCCCCAGAGAAGAGGCGCCCCAGAGAAGAGGCGCCCCAGAGAAGAGGCGCCCCAGAGAGGAGGCGCCCCAGAGAAGAGGCGCCCCAGAGAAGAGGCGCCCCGGCGAGAGCAGTCCCCGCCGAGGAGCAACACCGCCCAGACAGAGGAAGACCGAGTCCAGCTACTCCGGTGAGTGGGGCCCGGTGTTGGTTGTGACAGAGGGGGCGTCGGGGCACATTGCCGGTGCCCGCCCCCCTCCTGTGGTGGTCACTTTGTGTCAGGGGCAGCATAGTCCTGTAAAGGCCCGTGGAGGTCCCGGCAGATTCTTTGAGCGGCCCACTTGATAGCGGGCCGCTCTGACGAGAGGTGCCATTTGTTGAGGAGTCCATGAGGGGCTCAGCCGCCACAATTGTTTTGTTTTCAGAACAAAATTTTATTGTGTTGTTGAAAAGGTACATGGTATGCACAGCACCCCGGAAACCGAAAGAGCTGTGAGCATGAAAGTGGTAAGTACATTGCAGGCACTTCAAACAACCGTTTAAGTAAAAGTAACTACTTTACATCCCCCCTCCCCTCACCCCCCCCCCCCTTTCCCCCCACCCGAGGTACCCCCTCCCACCCCCTGCACAGCTACTAGACAGTCCGTAAATAAAAGGCATAGCAAGAAACATTTAGTGTGTACTCCTCATCACCCGGGTTCAACATCCAAATGTCTGTCCTCAGGTTCAGCATGAGTTGGCGGTTCCAGCCACAATCCCCTGTAATCCGCCCATCGCTTCCAGATCTTATAGTGTTTCCGGGGGCAGCCCCTGGCCTCGAAAATCAGGCGCTCCAGTCCCATATAGAAGTCCAGTCCCCTTTTCCACACTCCCAACAGGGGGGCCTTGGGATCCTTCCAGGCGCGGGCCACGTCTCTCTTAGCAACTGTAAGGCCCAACAATAGCAAGTGGCGTTTGTAGATATTACCCCCCACCTGTCCAGTATGTGGAGTAGGCCCAATTGAGGCATGCGGGGGAGTTCCCAGCCCAACACCTCTGACAAGCAGTCCCACACTCCCGACCAAAACCTCCGTAGTTCATCACACTCCCACACTGTATGTAGAAAAGTGCCTAGCTCTCTGCCACATCTCAAACAATCAGGGGACGCGATCATGTCCGCTCTCCACAGTCGTTCCCTGGTATAATAGGCCCTATGCAAGTACTTGAATTGAATGAATCGCAGGCGTACCGCAATGGCCGCTCCCCTTGGAGCCTCAAGCGCCTCTCTCCAGTCTTCCTCCTCAAACGCACCCAGATCGTTCTCCCACTTGGCCCGCAGAGTGTCTAGGGATGTTGAACAATGTGTGACTAGTGTTTGATAGATAGAAGATATCTTTTTACTCTCCACTTCCCCCATAAATACCTTTGGTTCCAGGGGGCTAAACTCGGGCAAAGAGTCCAGGCCCCTCAGGACGGGTGCGATAGCATGTCTAAACTGCAAATATCTAAAGAACTGGGTCCGGGGCATGTCATACTCTTCTTGTAACTCCTGGAATGACTTAAGGGTCGCGCCCTTGACGACGTGGCCCATGGCCGAGACGCCAATCACGTCCCAGCCACGGAACCCTTGTAGGGACATCAACGCCGGCAGTTGCCCATTCTGCCACAATGGGGTTTCCCTCGTTAGCCTGTTTCACCACCCCATGCGGCGGAGTGCTCCGCGCCATATTTGAAATACTATTTGAGTGACTACTGGGAGCCTCTTCCTCTTAGCCGCTGAATACAGTATGACGTGTAGCGTGTCAGGGTCCATCAGGTACCTCTCCAAGGCATAGGCCGGATCACCCCGGTCCCCATACCACCATTCATTCAGTATCAATAGGTGAGAAGCTTGATAATAGGATAGAATGTCCGACGTTGCTAGACCACCACAATATGTGGATAGGAAACACGTGCGGAGTGCCACTCTCGCCACACCCCCGTCCCAGAGAAAGTTACCAAGTGCCGAATTTACCTGCTTGAACCACTGCGGTGAAATAGGGTACGGGTGGTTTTGTAGTTGGTACAAGAGACGCGGGAGGGCCACCATTTTGAATATGATTCAGAAAAGGGGGTGGTGATGAACAGAGTGTCTGAATTAAGCAGACCACTCTTACCCAGTCCAAAGATCAGGGCTTGATCCATCACCGTTTTTTAGCTCACTGCACCATCCCAGCTCAGAACTTGGCTACATGCAAATTAGTCTGTTCCTGTCCCAGTGCATGATGGGAACAGGGCAAACCAAACTACCAAGCCAATTCTTATACTGGGAAGGAAACAAGCTACCGGGGACCGGTTTCTGGCATTTCAGCCGTCGTCGGCCCGGCTTGCTTGAATCCTGATGGTGCAATGAGCAAGGGACTCACATCTGAGTATACCCTTCCACGCTTATGGTGGACAAAATGATTCAGAAAAAGGGGTGGTGATGAACAGAGTGTCTGAATTAAGCAGACCACTCTTACCCAGTCCAAAGATCAGGGCTTGATCCATCACCGTTTTTTAGCTCACTGCACCATCCCAGCTCAGAACTTGGCTACATGCAAATTAGTCTGTTCCTGTCCCAGTGCATGATGGGAACAGGGCAAACCAAACTACCAAGCCAATTCTTATATTGGGAAGGAAACAAGCTACCGGGGACCGGTTTCTGGCATTTCAGCCGTCGTCGGCCCGGCTTGCTTGAATCCTGATGGTGCAATGAGCAAGGGACTCACATCTGAGTATACCCTTCCACGCTTATGGTGGACAAAATGATTCAGAAAAGGGGGTGGTGATGAACAGAGTGTCTGAATTAAGCAGACCACTCTTACCCAGTCCAAAGATCAGGGCTTGATCCATCACCGTTTTTTAGCTCACTGCACCATCCCAGCTCAGAACCTGGCTACATGCAAATTAGTCTGTTCCTGTCCCAGTGCATGATGGGAACAGGGCAAACCAAACTACCAAGCCAATTCTTATACTGGGAAAGAAACAAGCTACCGGGGACCGGTTTCTGGCATTTCAGCCGTCGTCGGCCCGGCTTGCTTGAATCCTGATGGTGCAATGAGCAAGGGACTCACATCTGAGTATACCCTTCCACGCTTATGGTGGACAAAATGATTCAGAAAAGGGGGTGGTGATGAACAGAGTGTCTGAATTAAGCAGACCACTCTTACCCAGTCCAAAGATCAGGGCTTGATCCATCACCGTTTTTTAGCTCACTGCACCATCCCAGCTCAGAACCTGGCTACATGCAAATTAGTCTGTTCCTGTCCCAGTGCATGATGGGAACAGGGCAAACCAAACTACCAAGCCAATTCTTATACTGGGAAGGAAACAAGCTACCGGGGACCGGTGTCTGGCATTTCAGCCGTCGTTGGCCCGGCTTGCTTGAATCCTGATGGTGCAATGAGCAAGGGACTCACATCTGAGTATACCCTTCCACGCTTATGGTGGACAAAATGATTCAGAAAAGGGGGTGGTGATGAACAGAGTGTCTGAATTAAGCAGGCCACTCTTACCCAGTCCAAAGATCAGGGCTTGATCCATCACCGTTTTTTAGCTCACTGCACCATCCCAGCTCAGAACCTGGCTACATGCAAATTAGTCTGTTCCTGTCCCAGTGCATAATGGGAACAGGGCAAACCAAACTACCAAGCCAATTCTTATATTGGGAAGGAAACAAGCTACCGGGGACCGGTTTCTGGCATTTCAGCCGTCGTCGGCCTGGCTTGCTTGAATCCTGATGGTGCAATGAGCAAGGGACTCACATCTGAGTATACCCTTCCACGCTTATGGTGGACAAAATGATTCAGAAAAGGGGGTGGTGATGAACAGAGTGTCTGAATTAAGCAGACCACTCTTACCCAGTCCAAAGATCAGGGCTTGATCCATCACCGTTTTTTAGCTCACTGCACCATCCCAGCTCAGAACCTGGCTACAGGCAAATTAGTCTGTTCCTGTCCCAGTGCATGATGGGAACAGGGCAAACCAAACTACCAAGCCAATTCTTATACTGGGAAGGAAACAAGCTACCGGGGACCGGTTTCTGGCATTTCAGCCGTCGTCGGCCCGGCTTGCTTGAATCCTGATGGTGCAATGAGCAAGGGACTCACATCTGAGTATACCCTTCCACGCTTATGGTGGACAAAATGATTCAGAAAAGGGGTTGTAATTATTTTGGCCACCATGAGTGTGGAAGGGTATGCTCAGACATGAGTCCCTTGCTCATTGCACCAGCAGGATTCAAGCAAGCTGGGCCGAAGACGGCTGTAATGCCAGAAAACGGTCCCCGGAAGCTTGTTTCCTTTCCAGTGAAGAATTGGCTTGGTAGTTTGGTCTGCCCTGTTCCCATGATGCACTGGGCCAGGGACAGACTAATTTGTATGTAGCCAGGTTCTGAACTGGGATGGTGCAGTGAGCTAAAAAACGGTGATGGATCAAGCCCTGATCTTTTGACTGGGTAGGAGTGTTCTGATTAACTCAGATACTCTGTCCATCACCACCCCCTTTTTGTAATTATTTTGGCCACCATGAGTGTGGAAGGGTATGCTCAGACATGAGTCCCTTGCTCATTGCACCAGCAGGATTCAAGCAAGCCGGGCCGAAGACGGCTGTAATGCCAGAAACCGGTCCCCGGAAGCTTGTTTCCTTTCCAGTGAAGAATTGGCTTGGTAGTTTGGTCTGCCCTGTTCCCATGATGCACTGGGCCAGGGACAGACTAATTTGCATATAGCAAGTTCTGAACTGGGATGGGGCAGTGAGCTAAAAATCGGTGATGGATCAAGGCCTGATCTGTTGACTGGGTAGGAGTGTTCTGATTAACTCAGATACTCTGTCCATCACCACCACCCTTTTTGTAATTACGATTTTGAATATGGCCGATCAGCCGTATATATTCAGGGGCATGCGGGACCATGTAGCCATGTCCGACCGGATACGCTCCTACACAGGCACAACATTGCGCGCCCAGGAGACCCCCTGTAGATCTGTAAGGAACACCCCCAAGTATTTGAAGCCTCCCGTCGCTTCCTGCAATGACGCCGCCCAGGACCCCAGGCCACGGCGCTCCCCCAGCACCCATAGCGCTGACTTACGCTTGTTCAGGTGAAGGCCCGACGCCTCTCCAAAGATTCGCAGGATGTCTAGGACCCGCGGCCCCGATCTGTTCAGATCCGTGAGAAAAAAGAGGACATCATCCACATAGAGTGCAATTCTGTCAGAGGGTCCCGCTCTGCACTCAATGCCCCGCATCTGTGTGTCCATGCGGACCCACGCCGCCAGCGGTTCCATAGCCAGAGCAAATAAATAGGGCGATAGGGGGCATCCCTGCCTGGTGCCCCGACCTATGGGGAAGGAATCAGACACTGCCCCAGCCACTCTTACCGATGCCGTGAGATCTGTGTATAGTAGGTGTATGTAAGATAAGAAGCGGGCCCCAGATTCAGGTGGGACAGAAGCGCACGGAGGTAGACCCAACTTACAGAGTCGAAGGCCTTATCTATATCGGCCAACAGAAGAGCCGCTGGAATCCCTGCCGCCCGGGCTGCCTCCACTACCACCTGTGCGCGCCTGATATTGTGTCTCGTCGCTCTACGAGGCATAAACCCGGCTTGGTCCGGGTGGACAAGATCGGTAATGTATGGGAGGAGGCGATTAGCCTGCGCTTTCGCCAATATTTTCGCTTCGGTGTTAAATAGTGATATTGGCCTATAGGACTCGGGTTGGTCTGGAGGCCTCCCTGGTTTGCAAAAGATCACTATTTCGGCGTGTCGCCAATCTCTCGGAAGATGGCCACACTCCCTGGCTGCCTCTAATGCCCTGCCATAGTATGCACCCAGTTGGAAGTGAAATTTCTTGAAAAATTCGCAAGGGAACCCATTAGGGCCAGGGGACTTGTCCACGTTTAATTCCCCGAGTGCTGTATCCAGCTCTTCCGCCGACAACGGGAGCTCCAGGCGAGCCCGCCCTTCGTCCGAAATTGATTGTGGTGGAAGATCAGCCAGGAATTTGTCAATGTTTTCTGCTGAGAGGAGTTCCTGGGGGGCGTATTGGGCCTCATAATATCGTGCGAAGCTGGCTGCGAGGTCTGTCGGGCCGTCATGGGCGTTCCCGTCTCATCCCGAAGGCACGGTAGGGACTGCGCACGACAAGTGCTCTGGCAGAGCCTGTATAGCATTGAGCCGGATTTGTCGCCCCACTGGTAGATCCTACTCTGAGTCGCTAACCACAGCTGTCGAGCCTCATCTAGCAGCAAGGAGGCATGCATCTGCTGAGACAGCAGAAGTTGTCCCACATCCTCCTCACCCCCGCCAGCGTGGCATCTTTTTTCTTGGTCACCGACGCGGTCCGCCGCTCTCTCTATGTCTTCCCTCCGTGTCTTGCGGGCAGCCGCACACCAGGCAATGTCCACCCCGCGAAGCGTGGGCTTCAGTGCCTCCCAGAGGATCGTGTCATCTGTATCCGAGTTATCATTATCACTCCAGTAGTGGGCAATAGCCTCGATCATGTGGGACTGGTAGTCGTCCTGTTGCAAGTGCCACGTGGAGAGGCGCCATCTAAACGGCTGCTGCCTCCTATCAAGAAGCAGGTCCACCACCACCGGGAAGTGGTCAGATAGGCCATGTGGCAGTATCGTCGTGGCGTTCACCCTGCACACCCAGGCATAGGGGACAAATAAGTAATCGATTCTAGAGAAGGACTTATGCACTGCTGAGACATATGTATATCCACGTTGTTGAGCGTGTTGGTGTCGCCATGTGTCCACCCACCCCATTCCTCTTACCAAGCCATTCAGTTTAGTGGGTGAATCCGAGGGCACCTCCCCCCCAGTCTGTGACGGTCCATCCGTTCATTCATCACATCATTCTAGTCCCTGCCTATCACTGCCATCACATCTGGTATCTCAGCCCACACACCAAACAATTTTTCTATAAGGGCACCCTGCAGCGGAGGCGGGGCATAAACACTCCTGGAGACTATCGACTCATTGCCTATCTTGCCCTGTATAAAGACATATCTGCCCTGTGTATCGACCCACTGAGTCTCATGGGTATAGGACAGCCTGCGATGTATCAGAATGGCTACCCCTCGAGATCCCCTTACAAATCCAGCATGAAACACTTGTTGAAAGCCACATCGCTGTAGACTAAGGGTCTTGGAACCCATAAAATGAGTCTCTTGTAACAGCAACACATCAGCCCCGTCTCTCTTCCCCTGTCGCAGGACTGCCCCTCTCTTTATCCTGTCCAGCATCCCCCTTACATTCCAGCTCACCACACGCATAGATGCCCTCTGCAGGCCCGATTCGGAGGGTTCAACCGCCATACATGAATTGAGAGTTTAGTGGCCCGAGCATCTGAGACCACACACACACATCTTGCTTCAATAGGACGCCAAAGTACACTGTGCAGATTAACGCTTCCCACCCTCTCCTAACCCCCGGCAACACACACCCAACAAACCCCCCATCCCCCACCCCAATCCCAGTCACCCCTTCAACTTCCCCACCTCCCCCCACCCCATACCTCAGTAACATAGAAGTACCTGTCGCGGTATAGATAATCTCCGACCCCCAACGGGAGGTAAGAGACCCACTATTCCAATGGATCCCAATGAACTACCCACCAAGTCCCAACACACCCCCCCACTAAACAAACTCCTCTAAACCGAGGGGTTATGACCGCCCTTCCGACTTCATCTCCCAACCCACATCTCATGGTTACCCAGTTACTGACGACTCGGGTGTCATGATCAATAGATCGCAAAGAAGAAAAGTACCATTGTCCTAGGGACGGGCGCCGGCCTCCGATCCCTCTCCAGGGCTTTGTCTGCAACCTGACCAATGTCTTCGGGTCTCATGCGTCCGGATCCTGAGAGTCTGCAGTTACGGTCGCCTCCGCCGCACCATCCTTAGGAGGGGGATCCTTCTTGGTGCGCGACCTCCAGTTACCCCTGCTCCGCGATCGCCGGGACGTCCTCGAGGCTCCCGCCGTGGATGATGAGTCCGAGTCCCGACTCGGAGGGGTGTTGACTCTGACGTGGACCGTTTCGTCCGTCCAGGCAAAGACTTCCTCTGGAGTATTGAAAAATTGAGTCCGGGACTGGTAGACCACACGCAGGCGGGCTGGGTAGAGCAGAGCATATTGGATATTAAGGTCTCTCAACCGCGCCTTAGCCGCCGTGAAGGACTGACGTTGTTGCTGGACTAGTCTGGTGTAGTCTGGAAATATTAGGATTTTGTGGTTTTCATATAGCAAAGGTTCCTTCACTCGTGCTTGTCGCAGGATTGTGTCACGGTCGTGATAATTAAGCAGTCTTGCTATTACAGGCCGCGGACGAGCTCCCTCCGGCGGCTTCTGGGTCAATGCTCGGTGCGCGCGTTCAATTATAAAGCAGCGCAAAAGGGATTCCGGAGGGAGCCACCCCTCCAACCATTGGGTCAGAAAGGCTTCCATGTCGCCCTTCTCACAGCCCTCCGGAAATCCCACGAACCGCAGGTTGTTTCGCGGTGCCCGTCCTTCCGCGTCCTCCGCTCGCAGTGCAAGTCCCTTTTGAACCCCCTCCATGTTGGCAACCTTCTTCTTCAGTGTCGCCACGTCGTCCTCCACTCCTGTAATTCTGGTCTCAGTCTCGGCGATGCGGGCCATGGCATTGCGCAGGTCCTGGCGCAGCAAGGTAACATCGGCTCCAACTGCCCCTATCTTCGCATCCAGCATGTCTCTGGATTGTGTTATCGCTGCCATGAGGGCCGCATTGTCAGGGCCAGGTACTTGAGTGCCTCCGGACGCCCCAGCCCCTCCAGTCGGCCCAGTAAATTTATCGATCGTGCCTTGTTTCGAGGAGCCTCCACCGTTTCCACCCCTCGTCATGGTTGCCACCGGGAATGTGCACAGGTCTCAGGGCACCGCTGGGACTGCAGGTCGGTCGCCCCAATCTCCCTGGTCGCGGGGCTGTTACTGGGCCTATCCCGCTTTATGCGCCGTTGGGGAGGATAGCACCCGTTCCCAGGTCTGTCTGCGCTGCCACCTGTGGTGCCGCCACACTCTGCCTCAATGGCACGGTGCCACTTCCAAGCTTGCCACAGTCTGTTACTCCATGCCCGAAGTGGGGGGTAGGTGCGTCGCGGCCTTGTCCAGGCGCCGCTCAGGGGGCACCGTCGCTCTTCTTCAATATCTCGGGGCCTGAAGACGCGCAGGCAGTCCCTGGTCCGCGCCGGATCTTCTGCCTCAGTCACCGGGCCCTCGGCAACTCCGCCAGCTTATTGTCCTCCAGGGCTCAGGATTCAGCTCCCCAGCGCACCATTTACGCCTGATTTGCCGCGGAAAGGGGGGCGCTCGCAGCCGCGCGCCACGTGTGAAAGGCAACCGGATCAGGGTCTCAGCCGGGTGTAGTATAGGATATCTGAGCCTGCTGTAGGGAGTGCCGCCACCGCCGTTCACAACTTGTCGGTGGGCCGGGGGGGTGGGGGAGACACAGCGTCACACAGCACAACTGTCGCCCCCACGGTCCGATATGACCGCCGACCGAGGCCGACCCGGCCCCTCCCGCTCTCCCCCAGTCCGCAGTCTGCACGGCCTCCAACTCCCGGGAGCGGTAGCAGCGACAGCGGGTGCCTCGCGTCCTCTGTGCAGCCCGGTTTACTCACTGCGGGCTTCTACGCGTCAAGTGCAGGATCCCGTCTTCCGCCCTTCGCCGGACCCGGTCACGTCGCACTTCCGCCCGGGTGCACTCAGACTCGAGGTCCCGGCCTCCGCAGGTCTGATAGGCCTCTTCACCTTAGGTCTCAGATCGCCGTGATGCGGGCGTCCGAGGTCCCGCAAATCGCCGTCGAGGCTTCTCCGCCACCTCCGACACCATTGTATAGATGATTAGACGTCTCAGGGTTGGAAAGACTCAGGATATATGTCAGATAGTTCATCGGCGGGACGGAGCTCTCTTAGGCTGCGTCCGCCATGTTCGCCACCTTGGCCACGCCCCCACAGTTGTTTTTGAGAGCCCACGAGGGACTCAGGCACCCCAGTTGTTTTTGAGAGCCCACAGTGGATCAAGGGGGCATTCGTCTGGCGTGGTTGAGCGGCCCCAGAAGGCAGCGGGCCGCTCCCACCCTGCCCCACATTGTTGTGCAGAGCCAGGGAGGCTCTAGGGGGCATCACTTTGCTTTAGAGCCCAGCGAGGCTCCAAAGGGACAGTCAGTTGGTTTGTTCAGAGCCTGCGAGGCTCCCAAGTTGGCCCCCTCATTATCTACACAGCTGCCCAGCACTTAGTGGGCAGCTGCTCCGTTTAGGCCCCTGACTTTGGGACACAGGGCGTCCTAGCCCCTACGAGGCCAGTTGGCCTAGGGACAGTCACAGGTGGTGACTAATGTGATTTCTGCGCAATTGTTCCTGCACCTCTGAATGTGTTGTTTATACGTCATGTGCCTTGTTCTTACACCCCTGAATGTATGTTTATGCATCATGTGTTTTCCTTCCCTACACCTCTGAATGTTGTGATGCATCATGTGTAATGTGTTCTTGCTTATACCCCTAAATGTATGGTGATACTTACGTGGTTGTTCTTGCTAGTACAGGTGGTGATAGTGAGGTCCTGGTTCTCTGCGTAATATTCTCCTAAGGTGGTTAGTGTTGTGTAGGTGGTACTTACCTGGTACCAGTGATTATTGGTTATGTGCTACAGTTGCTATTTTGTGCTACAGTGATTTTATATTCTATGATCTACAAAGTGCTATTTCTAACAGTATTTCTAGTTCTAAAAGTGCATATTCCTGTCCTGTACATATCCCCTGTAAATTCTGCCCGTGCCTGTTGGCACATTGTAAAGTGTGTGTTTTTATCTAATGTGTTTTGGTATAATACAAAGGCTATTTTTATACATAACCTTGTGTGGAGTTTCCTTTGTGGTGGGCCTTGGGTGTTGTTGCTGGGTGCGCGCGCAAACACTTAACTCACATTGCCTCTGAGTTTAGCCTTACTGCTCGTGCTACGTTACCAAGGGGGTGAGCAGGGGTTATCTTGGTGTGTAACTCCCTTTCCCTGATGTGGAAGTGGTGGTCTCTGACTGACTTTGGCGCAAGCCCTGGCCAGCCAGGGATCCCATTTCTAACACCATGTAAGCAACTCATTGGCTTTATCACCCACATCATAGAGACAATTCTGTGTAGCCAGCCCATGAGTACCCGCTATTTTACATTACTGCTCTTAATGTGTGCTGCTTCAGTTCATGGAGTAATGGGAGAGAAACTGATTCCCCACTTGCCAAGCGTGCCTCCAGGAAAGCATATTCCCTGTCCTGATCCTCACACTTCAATTTACGTTCCTTCGCATTCCCCCAATCACGGCTTGCGTCTGGCCTCGAATCACTGCCTTGAATTCATCCTATAGCACGCAAGTTGATTCAACAGGCCGCTCATTCTCCTTAAAATAGAAGTCTGCTCCATCGGTCATACGAGCTTTGAACGTCTTGTCTTTTAAATATCACGGATCAACCCTTGGGGGTAGCATGAAGTCCACAACTGGACCATCGAGTAGCACCTCCACCAGCGAATGGTCTGAGATTCCCCCTGCTATGTGTGTAGCGGCACTATAATCAACTTTATGGACAGTCTGGGTCAAAAGATAGTGCAGCCATGCCAGACTACCGTGTGCTGCGGACAGGTGCGTCCGGTTCTGATACCCCCTTCCCCTCTAGGGGCATTTAGGAGTATCATGAATATAGTATAGGTGCAGTTATGTCACTCCCGTCACCCCATTGCGTGTATGCTCTATCGTAAGCGTCTTACCCTTTCACAGGATGAGTCAGTCTTGTCTGGGTCTCTTTCCTGTTTCCCGGCACTTGAACGGCACGCCCGAACACTCGAGAGAGCAGTGACCCCCCAGCAGGCTTTTGTGGAGCGCTTTGGTCCTGGATGTAGTGCTGCATTCAGTAGGGCACCCACTCCGTCTTTTCTTTGCAGTTGCCTGAAGATCAGCAGTCCCAACATAGCAGTCACACCTGGCCTGTTGGTAAGTGCAGCTCCTCTGGAGGCCAGACCGTCAGCAATTGAGCCAACACTGTGGCCAGCTGGACCACAGGCGTAAGCTCAGACAGGATGTTCGACACTGGAGTAAGTGTAGTCCCTCATGGGCCTCTGACACAGAGTAGTCAGGAACTCAGCCACTAAAAGCCCAACTCAGGCTTTCCAGGAAGCCAGTAGATTCAGACCCTGTTTTGTTAGGAATTTGGCAAATGCAACCTTGATCGAGCCGGTTGGCAGCACACAATCGTCCAACTGGGCCTCAACAATCATGTTGTCGTAGAGTATTATTTTCTGCCTTGAACTGTTGGGAGAGTCTTCGGGGTGGAGGAGGGGGTTTCCCTTAGACTAGGGGGTTACTCTGTCGCACTCTCACATTGCATTTATCCTCCGCACACCAACACCCTAAACACGCACTTGATGCTAGCGCAAAGTTTGGGCACAGGTATACAAATGGAGCATTTCATGTGTGTGTCAGTAGGACACCACTCCACTGACCATGATGCAAAGAACACATCAGGCTATGGATCCTTACAACAGGCTCCCTTGCCACAACCGCTCTAGCTGTTAAACCCATGACAGTCCTCTGCCTTAAATAAGGGCACACTTGGTGTGACCCTCCAGGTCACAGGACCTGTCCAAAATCTCTCATAGTCCCTTGTTAGAAGTTGCACAGTACTGGAGTGGCAGAAAAATCTCATGCAATTGTTGTTTTTTACTTTGTGGTGGATTTACCCCAGTAACGTCCAGTTACAAGTTTGACGCCATGGACTGGGCAGTTGCCACGAGGAACAGATTCTTCTGCCTGTCAAACCACATGCCATTCACTATTTCATAGTGTTTTTCTGCTTTTATTTACCACTTGTTTTAAGCAGGTGGTAGATATATGCATGTGGTTGGTTGGGGGAGATAGGTGAAGCAGGGGAGGGACGGGGAAAGCCTTTTCTAACAGAGGGAGTAAGGTACATTTTATTTGCATGATTAACAAAAATCTTACGGTTACTGCATTCTTAAAGGAAACACACCAATTTAAATACAGGCCAATCATTTTAAAATGTCAAAAAATCCAAATTAGTTTTCTTGAATAACATAAACACAATTTATAGACATTACATCAGATCGTCATCTTTCCAGGACTTAATATAAATTGTGTCAATTAATATTTCTGTAATTTATGTGTGATATAAAAATAGTCCTAAATTCTGTCCTTAATTATCTTAGACTTCCAGATTTCCTGTGGGCAACTCACAAGTATCCAACTTCTTTTTAACAAGTATTAACAATTTTGTAAAATTGGCGTTCATTTTAATACCCAATGGTCTAAAAAAACTACCATGGCATGTCTGCAGGTACGAACACCTCTGCCAGTGAAGCAGTTTTTCAAATATCGTTTTCTTTCCGCCATCATTACTACACATACACAATCAAAATGCTAAATACTTTCGTCCTATAGGTTGCATAGTCGGCTTAGATGGTCTCAACCAGGGCACTACTTGTTTTAAGCCAGGTAAGTTGCCGGATCGTGCTTTCATAAAGGTGTTTTTGGTTTGTAGAGACCGTGGTATTTCTAAATATGGTTGGACCTTAAGACTTGTATATTCCTGGACCAACATCCATGCGTGGGATCTCTTAATAAACAGTTCTTTGTCTTTTAAAAGTGACATTTTTATATTTTTTATTTTCAAAAACCTTTATTAAGGAATATCAACATGGCAGACACAATACACCGTGCAGAACCGCCGCGCGCAGTAGCAAGATAAATTACAATACAGACATTGAGTTGCAATTGGGTTACGTTTACAGCAATTCAGTAAACCAGGAATGTTAAAGTCACAGAACCACAGTCCAGGGCTACAGCCTCCCAAGGGGAAGCACGCATAGAAGCACAATAACAGATGAAAGTCTAAAGCAGCAGGGGCGCTGATGGGAAATAGGGGAGGTGGGAGCATTTACTAACCAACACCGGTGGCCGCCGTGGACCCAGGGCCGGCGGGGAACGTGGGAGAGGTAGTGCCGCTGGGGTGGGAGCGGGAAAAGGAGATAGGCGAACGGGGGGGGGCCCAAATGTCGACAGGGCGGGACCTGGCAGGCATTAAATCCCAAAACTCAGAGAGGAGTCTGGCATCGAGAGGCATCCTCCAACCAACTCTCGACCCTAGGAGCAGGCCGCTGACCCCAACACATGGCCACCCTACATCTGGCGAGGACCAAAAGCATCGAAATCAGGCTGCGGGAAGCATCAGGGCAAAACTTAACAAAGCCAAGAAGGCACAGGGGATGGTCTGGGCGCACTGCAGTACCGGTGATGTCAGAGATGGTGGAGCACACCACCTGCCAGAACTCAGACCTTGGGGCAGAGCCAAGCTAAATGGGCAAAGTCTACGACGGGAGCAGCGCAATGCATACAAGTATCTCCAGGGGTGAGCACGAACCGGTGGAGCAGCACTGGGGTGCGGTACAGTCTGTGCAAGTACTTGAAGTGGATCAGGCGGAGCCGGTAATTCGGGGACAACTTTTTGGTTTGATTACAACAAGTCGGCCTCCAAAATGTCAATTCCATGGGGTGGGTTGAGTCCAGAAATGCAAGAAGCTGGCCTGGGCACATAAGGCGTAGATCCGAAAATCAGGCGCACCCATCTCACCGGCAGACATAGGGAGGGTGAGGATATCGTAGGCCACCCTGGGTTGTTCACCTGCCCAAATAAGCGAAATGACTAGAGAGGGAAGTTTGTGAAAGAAATGAGAGGTGAGGGGGATAGGTATGTTCAAGAAGAGATAGAGGAATTTAGACAAGACCACTATTTTTGCTATGGCGATACGGCCAGCCAAGGATAGCGGCAGTCGGCTCCACACAGGGATTCTCGATTCAAGCCAATCAACAGCACGCCTTAAGTTCGACCTCCACAATTCATCCAAATCCCTACTTAACCAGATGCTCAAATAGCACGTGGGGCCGGATGCCCACACAAATGGAAAGACCGGTGTGAAGGGAACAGTAGCATCAGTCAGGGGAAATAGGACCGACTTACTCCAGTTCATCTGGATGCCCGAAAGCCCGCCAAAATGTATGATTTCCCGAACCAGGGGGCTAAGATTTTCCTGAGGGTGGCGGACATATAGGGTGACGTCATCCGCATACATTGAGACCAGGAGAGAGCCGGAAGGGAAACCAATGCCCCTGTGTGTATGGTGCTGCCGTAGCCTGGCAGCCAGGGACTCGATGGCGATGGCAAAAAGCATGGACGATAACGGACACCCCTGGCGAGTGCCACAGGCAATGTTGATCGGGTCAGATACCTGACCATTAATGCGGAGACATGCGGAGGGACTGGTGTAAAGGAGTTTGATATTACGCAGAAAGTGAGCACTGAAACCCATATGCAGTAGAATGTTGAACAGGAACGGCCACTCCAACTTATCGAACGCCATGGTGGCGTCGAGTAGTGCGGCCACTGCCGGCAAGTTAGGGTGAGTTTGATGCAGGACAGAGAAAATGGTGCGAAGATTATGTGAGGTTGCCCTGCCAGGTATGAAACCAGATTGATCAGGGAGATTTGACAAAGATCTTATTATCTATGTTTATAAGGGAAAGAGGACGGTAGGAGTCACGACGGTCGGCAGGCTTGTCAGGGTTAAGGAGCAAATTTATCAATGCTTCGCGCAGGGACTGCGGGAATAGCCTGGTGTCGAAAGACTCAGTATACATGGCCGCCAGATGCGGTTCCAGGATGTCAGCAAACGATTTGTAGAACCAGGCAGGCAGGCCATCCAGGCCAGGGGCCTTGTCGCTAGGTAAGCTGTTGATGACTGCCAATATTTCTTCCCTGGAGAATGGCTCATCAAGAAATATTCTATGGTAGTCTTCGAGCCAGACGAGGGAAACTGACTCAAAATATTGGTCGAACTCCTCCAGTAGCAAGGGAGTGCCGGCACAATAGTGCTGAGAGTAAAAGTCAAGAAAACAGGATTTAATATCTACCGGAGAGGTGGTCCTGTCCAGGCTCCATCACTGAGAGCAGGTATATAGGAGGCAGCGCGCGGTGGACGTAGGAGGTTAGCAAGGGTACGTCCCGGGAGATTAACCTCCCCAAAGCGGCACTCTCGACCCTCTCTACCAAGGAAGGACAGTTTACGGCCGGCTTCATCCGAGAATTCGGTATGCTTTTGGCAAAGCAGCGCCAGCGTCTCAGGGCTGGGGCACTCCGCCTGGGCGGCATCAAGCCACGAGTATTTCACTTCCATATAAGGCTCGGGAGCAATTTCGTTTTTTTTTTTTATAACTCTTTTTATTGTAAATAAAAAAACAAAAAACAGGCAAGGCAGAGAAACAATACAGTTAGGTGCGTGTTCAAGGAGGAAGGAAAATGCAATACAACATAATACAAAATCATTAATACGAAAGGGGGGGGTTACCAGGGGAGAGACTTAATTCTAATGCGATACAAAAGGGGATGATGGACGGAGCGTTTGTATAAATCAAACACTCACCCCCAGTCAACTGATCTGGGTTTAATCCATCACCATTCTTTAGTTCACTCAGCCACCCCAGTTCAGACATGGCTATATGCAAATCAGTCTGACCCTGTGCCTTATGGGAACAGTCCAGCCCGAACTGCCAAGCCATGTCTTCCCTGGACCGGAAACAAGCATCCTGGGACCGGTTTCGGATTCATAATCCTCATCAGCCAGGCTATCTTGAATCCAGTGGCCAAGTGAACAAGGGACTCACGTCTGAGCATACCCTGCCACACTTAGGGCGAACAAAGCGTTACAAAAGGGGATGATGGACGGAACGTTTGTATAAATCAAACACTCACCCCCAGTCAACTGATCTGGGTTTAATCCATCACCATTCTTTAGTTCACTCAGCCACCCCAGTTCAGACATGGCTATATGCAAATCAGTCTGACCCTGTGCCTTATGGGAACAGTCCAGCCCGAACTGCCAAGCCATGTCTTCCCTGGACCGGAAACAAGCATCCTGGGACCGGTTTCGGATTCATAATCCTCATCAGCCAGGCTATCTTGATTCCAGTGGCCAAGTGAACAAGGGACTCACGTCTGAGCATACCCTGCCACACTTAGGGCGAACAAAGCGATACAAAAGGGAATGATAGACAGAGCGTTTGTATAAATCAAACACTCACCCCCAGTCAACTGATCTGGGTTTAATCCATCACCATTCTTTAGTTCACTCAGCCACCCCAGTTCAGACATGGCTATATGCAAATCAGTCTGACCCTGTGCCTTATGGGAACAGTCCAGCCCAAACTGCCAAGCCATGTCTTCCCTGGACCGGAAACAAGCATCCTGGGACCGGTTTCGGATTCATAATCCTCATCAGCCAGGCTATCTTGAATCCAGTGGCCAAGTGAACAAGGGACTCACGTCTGAGCATACCCTGCCACACTTAGGGCGAACAAAGCGATACAAAAGGGGATGATGGATGGAGCGTTTGTATAAATCAAACACTCACGCCCAGTCAACTGATCTGGGTTTAATCCATCACCATTCTTTAGTTCACTCAGCCACCCCAGTTCAGACATGGCTATATGCAAATCAGTCTGACCCTGTGCCTTATGGGAACAGTCCAGCCCGAACTGCCAAGCCATGTCTTCCCTGGACCGGAAACAAGCATCCTGGGACCGGTTTCGGATTCATAATCCTCATCAGCCAGGCTATCTTGAATCCAGTGGCCAAGTGAACAAGGGACTCACGTCTGAGCATACCCTGCCACACTTAGGGCGAACAAAGCGATACAAAAGGGGATGATGGACGGAGCGTTTGTATAAATCAAACACCTACACCCAGTCAACTGATCTGGGTTAAATCCATCACCATTCTTTAGTTCACTCAGCCACCCCAGTTCAGACATGGCTGTATGCAAATCAGTCTGACCCTGTGCCTTATGGGAACAGTCCAGCCCGAACTGCCAAGCCATGTCTTCCCTGGACCGGAAACAAGCATCCTGGGACCGGTTTCGGATTCACAATCCTCATCAGCCAGGCTATCTTGAATCCAGTGGCCAAGTGAACAAGGGACTCACGTCTGAGCATACCCTGCCACACTTAGGGCGAACAAAGCGATACAAAAGGGGATGATGGACAGAGCGTTTGTATAAATCAAACACTCACCCCCAGTCAACTGATCTAGGTTTAATCCTTCACCATTCTTTAGTTCACTCAGCCACACCAGTTCAGACATGGCTATATGCAAATCAGTCTGACCCTGTGCCTTATGGGAACAGCCCAGCCCGAACTGCCAAGCCATGTCTTCCCTGGACCGAAAACAAGCATCCTGGGACCGGTTTCGAATTCATAATCCTCATCAGCAAGGTTATCTTGAATCCAGTGGCCAAGTGAACAAGGGACTCACGTCTGAGCATACCCTGCCACACTTAGGGCGAACAAAGCGATACAAAAGGGGATGATGGACGGAGCGTTTGTATAAATCAAACACTCCCCCCCAGTTAACTGATCTGGGTTTAATCCATCACCATTCTTTAGTTCACTCAGCCACCCCAGTTCAGACATGGCTATATGCAAATCAGTCTGACCCTGTGCCTTATGGGAACAGTCCAGCCCGAACTGCCAAGCCATGTCTTCCCTGGACCGGAAACAAGCATCCTGGGACCGGTTTCGGATTCATAATCCTCATCAGCCAGGCTATCTTGAATCCAGTGGCCAAGAGACTCACGTCTGAGCATACCCTGCCACACTTAGGGCGAACAAAGCGATACAAAAGGGGATGATGGACGGAGCGTTTGTATAAATCAAACACTCACCCCCAGTCAACTGATCTGGGTTTAATCCATCACCATTCTTTAGTTCACTCAGCCACCCCAGTTCAGACAGGGTCAGACTGATTTGCATATAGCCATGTCTGAACTGGGCAGGGTATGCTCAGACGTGAGTCCCTTGTTCACTTGGCCACTGGATTCAAGATAGCCTGGCTGATGAGGATTATGAATCCGAAACCGGTCCCAGGATGCTTGTTTCCGGTCCAGGGAAGACAAGGCTTGGCAGTTCGGGCTGGACTGTTCCCAGGAGGCACAGGGTCAGACTGATTTGCATATAGCCATGTCCGAACTGGGGTGGCTGAGTGAACTAAAGAATGGTGATGGATTAAACCCAGATCAGTTGACTGGGGGTGAGTGTTTGATTTATACAAACGCTCCGTCCATCATCCCCTGTTGTGAGACTTAATTCTAATGACATGGAAGCCAAACAAGTCTTGGAATGTCGGATCAGGGAGAAAGAGAGACATCCGGAATCTCCGGAAGGGTCGGGGGCGTGCATAGCAATTTCGCTTTTATTACTTTTATTAATGAGGTAAAAGTTGGGCCTCCCAAGGAGCTATAAAGTAGGCGAAAAGCCCCTTGTAGACTTTTGTCTCTTTTCTTCATCTCCATTTTATGGTATAAAAAAGTTCATTTCTCGTCAAACAGTATCCCAAGATATTTATAACATTGAACTTTTTCTAGCTCTTCCTTTTGGTGGTACCATTTGATTGACTGCCCTTCCGTTTCTTGGTACTGACTTCCATTACTTATGTTTTTGTTTCGTTTATTGTCATTTTGTTCTCAATTGAATACATTAATGTTTTGTTTATTAATCGCTGCCGTACTATCCTTGTTTGGCTTAGCAGGACGACGTCATCAGTGTATAGTAAGTTTGATATTTGTTTCTCAGCCAGCTTTGGTGAGTATGCTAACTCATTTTTAATTGCAAGAGTAAAGTCTGATAAAAATAGATTAAATAAATATGGAGCTAAAACACACCCTTGCTTTAGGCCTTGAGTTTTTTTAATTTTCCTCGAAAGCTTGGAACCATTCCCTAGCCGGACTCTTGTCCAGGTATCAGTATATAACAATTGTATTGCATTTAAAAGGCTGGAGCTAGTGCCATAACAATCCAGTTTTCTCCATAAAATCTGCCTATTTGCAGTCAAAGGCAGCTTTAAAATCAACGAAACATAAATATAATGGCTGTTTTTTTGTTTTATATTTTTCCATTAAAATTCCCAGTGTTAACACATTTGTTGTTGTACCTTGACCGTGTACAAAACCTGAATGGTTCGATGGAATTAAATGGTTTTCATTAGCCCAATCAATTAACTCCTTTAGTAGAACCGATGCAACTAATTTAGCATTGATATCTTGGAGCGTAATTAATCTGTAATTGGAAGGGAGGGACCAATCCCGACTTTTATATATAGTAGAAATTATAGATCCGTTCCATGCCTCGGGGACTGTTCTTTATTGGAGAGCATGATTAAATACTGCTGTTCGATAGCTCGACCAATTTGATGCTTTCTCCTTATACAACACAGCAGGAATCCCATGTGGGCCTGGGTCACCATTGGATCTCTGATTCTTTATTAATTTACATACTTGGTTTTCTGTTATCTCTATTGAGTTATTATCCTTTTCTCCTCCTATTCTATTTATAGCCCAATCAGTAGAATTCTCAGCCATGTTAGGAGTAGGATTCAAATGCATATCTATGAACGATACCCATTCAGATTCAGTTACTGTTGATGAAGTAGATTTCCTACTAGATCTACTCAGTTTGTTTAATAGAAACCAGAAGCCTCTTGAATTACTCCTTTTGCAAGCATATAGAGCTTTTGCCCACAACTATTGCTTTTCTTGCATTTTGTCCTTCCAGATCATTTTCCTTACTCCTATATTTATCTTTTTGAGTTTTACTCTGTAAATTAAATCAACTTCAAATTTTTTGACGAATCTCAGGATTCTGTTACGTCCTTTTTTTAATTGATGGCTTTAAAATGAAATTTTCACCAATGAACATGCTGCTTTTTTCCTCCACTGACCTTTATTAGCATATTATTGAGATTGTGGTAATTATTTACTTTGTGAAGAGAGACCATTTTTCGACAGCATTCGAATAATCTCCTTCGAAGTGAAAATCCACAATTGCTTGCGCAGTGTTTGTAATAGAATCTTTGGTGTTATCTGACCAATAAAGTTTCTTATAATTTTTGGTGTTATCTGACCAATAAAGTTTCTTATAATTTACTGTTGTTAATTCTCCCGGAAGTGTCGTATAGTTTTCAAATCTTAGGCCATTTAGGTTTAACTCAATTATTTGTTGACCTCCATAGGGTACATGTATCCTTTGTGAGCTTAATAAAATGTTGAAAATTCTACTAATCCTCACTCCTACATCCAAGTACTCTCATGCTACCATTCTACACTCTGCTCTGTCTAAAAAACAGCTCAGCATTTTCAAAAATCTGCATTGATTTGGCTTGTAAATTATATTTTTGGAAATGTACATGTATTAACTATTTAATTTTAATACTATAGGTGATTGAAATTACGAACGAAGAAAGCAAGATTTAGCACTAAGCAACTGAATGTCAGTGCCATAAGAAGGATTATTTTGAAAAACTGAAGGACATCCAGCATTCTACGTTTAAACAATTGTCAAAAAGTTGCGAGGAAAGGACTATACCTGTAAGTGAAGTCTCTAATTTTGCATTTCATTAACCCAGAGCAAAGCCATATCTGTGCACACAGCATCAGAAATAATGTAGAAAGACCGCTTCAGCATCCTCATCTGAAATACTATCAGAAAGACAAATTGCCTCAGCATGACAGAATAACGTTCATCTAAAGCATCATGTAATTCTAGAGAGGAAGCACACACTGCATAAAAGAAAGTTACAACTGAAGGTTTCTTCTGGATACCATCAAAGAAAAGACGCTGAAAGAAGACTCCGAAGCTAACACGTAAACAACCAAAAGATTGGAAAATCACCTTTGTTCAACAACCGTTTTTAACCAATTACGCAAGTTTGAGACTATTTGCCTCGGGATATAACACTTTGACCCACTCTGTTCACTCTTGCGAAAACCTTAAAAATTCAACACTTTATTGTGTTAATGACCATCTCAGATTGTTTCCTTTTTATTGTGTACTGTTCTGTAATTCTATGTAGATCGCCTCAACATTATCTGTTGTGCAGGAGTGATATGTAAAACTGTTAAATATAAAAATGGATTAAAGGAGCACCGTTGCACTATATCTAATGTAAATAAATCCTCATACTCAGAACTACAAACCTTAACTTTACACCAAACATAGAAAGGGTAGAAGGAACTGATGTTCTGCGACTAATGATCCACAATAGTACTCTGCACGTTCTAACGCCCTTAGTTACTGCCATTACAAAGTGCAAAAAGGTACTTATCAGTTTAGTCAATAAATATCAGACTAACACCTTATTACTGCATTGCTAAGAACCTATACAAAAAGATTTGAGAAAAACTTCAGTCACAAATTAAGTTACTGCCGAAGAGGCTATTACCTAAAGACTATTATCTGCTAGAAAAATGTCAGCAGGTGTTACAGGACTGCTTCCCGACATTTTTTGCTCAATTCAAGTGTTGAGAAGATTACACACAATTTCTTTTAGAGATAAGTGCTGAACATTATCTAAACCAGCCCGACTCTAAAATCAGGTTCACCCTTACCGTGGCATATAAGCAAGAGAAAACTAAACGTAGAGATATTAACTCTAGGAATAAACCTGATAAAAACACAGACTGTGAGAACAAATTCAGTGTTCAAACCCGCCTCGATTGAGGCAAAATAACCGACGTTGGGGAAAAAAGTTACCTGTGCCAAAAAAGATACAGCCATAAATCTTATCTCACAGAATTTTGACAGAATGCACACTGGGGGAAACCACTCTCAGTGCGATGTATGCCAAAAAAGTTTCAGGCGTAAATCTTATCTCACTGACCATATGAGAATCCACACTGGGGGAAACCACTCTCCGTGCAACGTATGCCAAAAAAGTTTCAGATGTAAATCTTATCTCACTGAGCATATGAGAATCCACACTGGGGAAAAACCGTTTCAGTGCTCTGAATGTCCGAAAAGGTTTAGTATCAAACCGAGTCTATATCGACATGCATTAACCCACTCTGTGGAAAAACCTTACCAGTGCGCTGAATGCCAAAAAAGTTTCAACCAAAAATCTTATTTCACTGAACACATGAGAATCCACTCTGGGGAAAACCCTTATCAGTGCTCTGAATGCCAGGAAAGGTTTTGTAACAAACAAAGTCTTTCTCGACATCTAATAACCCACTCTGGCGAAAAACCTTACCAGTGCTCTGAATGCCAGAAATGTTTCATTTACAAAAACAGTCTCACTCGGCATAGAATAATTCACACTGGGGATAAACCGTATCAGTGCACGGATTGCCAGAAATGTTTCATTGACAAAAACAGTCTCACTCGGCATAGAAGAACCCACACTGGGGATAAACCTTTTCAGTGCTCTGAATGCCAGAAATGTTTCAGTTGCAAAAGCAGACTGATTGAACATACAAGAATCCACTCTGGGGAAAACCCTTATCAGTGCTCTGAATGCCCAAAACATTTCAACCGTAAATCACTTCTAACTGCACATTTGAGATTCCACACTGGGGAAAAACCTTATCAGTGCTCTGAATGCCAGGAAAGTTTTTGTAACAAACAAAGTCTTTCTCGACATGCAATAACCCATTCTGTGGAACAACCTTATCAGTGCTCTGAATGCCAGAAATGTTTCAGTATAAAAAGTAGTCTCACACGGCATACAAGGACACACACTGGGGAAAAACGTTATCAGTGCACTGAATGCCACAAATGTTTCAGTGAAAGAAGCTATCTCACTCAGCATACAAGAACGCACACTGGGGAAAAACCTTATCAGTGCTCTGAATGCCCAAAAGATTTCAAACTTAAATCACTTCTAACTGCACATGTGAGATTCCACACTGGGGAAAAACCTTATCAGTGCTCTGAATGCCGCAAATGTTTCAGTGAAAAAAGACATCTCACGCAGCATATACAAACCCACAGTGGGGAAAACCCCTATCAGTGCTCTGAATGCCAGAAATGTTTCAGTGAAAAAAGACCTCTCACGCTGCATATACAAACCCACAGTGGGGAAAACCCCTATCAGTGCTCTGAATGCCAGAAATATTTCCGAGACAAAATAAGTCTTTCTCAACACACAATAACCCACACTGGTGAAAAACCTTATCAATGCTCTGAATGCCCAAAATATTTCAAACTTAAATCACTTCTAACTGCACATGTGAGAGTCCACACTGGGGAAAAACCTTATCAGTGCTCTGAATGCCAGAGATGTTTCAGTGACAAAATGAGACTCACTAAACATACAAGGATTCACACTTGGGTAAAACGTTATCAGTGCACTGAATGCGACAAATGTTTCAGTGAAAAAAGCAGTCTCACTCAGCATATAAGAATCCACACTGGGGAAAAACCTTATCAGTGCACTGAATGCCACAAATGTTTCAGTCAAAAAAACTGTCTCATTCATCATATAAGAACCCACACTGGAGAAAAACCTTATCAGTGCTCTGAATGCCACAAATGTTTCATGGGAAAAAACAGTCTCATTCATCATATAAGAACCCACACTGGGGAAAAACCTTATCAGTGCTCTGAATGCCAGAAATGTTTCAGTGAAAGAAGCAGCCTCACTTACCATAAAAGAATCCACACTGGGGAAAAACCTTATCAGTGCTCCGAATGCCAAAAATGTTTCAGCCAAAAATCTCATCTCACTGAACATGTGAGAATCCACACTGGAGAAAAAAAATTATCAGTGCTCTAAAGGTCTGAAAAGATTCAGAGGTAGAGCAGGTTACAAGCGCCATAAGAAAACACACCATCAAAATAATTCAGTGCTCCGAATGCCAGAAAAGCATCAATTTTAAACTCAATCTCACTCTACATGAGCAGACGTACACAGGGAAAAAACATTACCAACGCTGTGAATGCCAGAAATTCCTATTTGATAGGCACAGCCTCACTAACCATAAGCGACTCCATACTGATGAAAAACCTTATGAGTGCTCTCAATTCCAGAAAAGCTGCAGAGAAATACGCTCACCGTGAGAAGCTCCACACTGGAGAAAATCCTTATGCCATAAAAGGTTGAATCTGAAAGACAGTGTTATGCTTCATGAGAGATCCCACTCTGGGGAAAAACCTTATGCGCGCTTGAAAGGCAAAAAAAGTTTTGGTCACAAATTACTTCTCACTTGTCATGAGCGAACTCACAAGGGGGAAAAAAGCCTTATGTGTGTTCTGAATGTCAGATAAGGTTTAGTCTTGAATACAATGTCATTTCACATGCGGGAAATTCACACTGGACTAAAGCCATATACAGGAGGGGAAAGCCAGAAACGTTATACTCAGAAAAGAGATCTCACTAAACATGAGAAATGCATCCACACCAGGTGAAAAGTAAGGCGTATCTTGAGTTGCAGAAAAGCTTCTAACAACCAGACTTTACATGAGAGAGCACATATTGTTGTTGCAATAGGATTCATCAAGAAACTCTTGCAGGATACCTTAGGCTCCCCGCATGCAACCTCCAAAGAAATTTCAGGCCTGGAAATATTTTTAATTGCAACAGAATCCACAATTTGAGTATCTGAAAGTTACAAAACTCTCAAGGTCTTTACTTTACACAGAGAAGTGTTAGTACTTGCTAGTTACCAAAAAAATCACAATAATAATATCTTAAATTTTACTCCACCCAAAAGGTTTCTACTCACCCTTGTTTCTTAACATATGACTGATATCTATATTTTCATGATAAGATTAAGCCTATGCAGAGTTCCTCAGTGAGGAACTCCGCAAAGTGACAAAACAATCTCTGGTGGTCTACGCGGAGTTCCGCGAGCAGTGGAGTGCGTAAGGGTCATGCCGTTTGTGGTGATTTTGATCTCCTGGTGTTTGTCCCGTCCTGTAAAAATAGTTGTGAATGGCACCTTGTGCAGCACAAGAGGGTGCAGCTGCTTCTACTTGAGCGGCGGTACCAAATGGGGGTGGTGATGGACGGAGCATCTGAATCAATCAAACACTCACACCCAGTCAAAAGATCTGGGTTTAATCCATCACTGTTCTTTAGCCCACTCTGCCACCCCAGTTCAGACATGGCTATATGCAAATTAGTCTGACCCTGTGCCTTATGGGAACAGTCCAGCCCGAACTGCCAAGCCATGTCTTCCCTGGACCGGAAACAAGCTTCCGAGGACCGGTTTCTGGCATTCCAGCCGTCTTCAGCCCGGCTTGCTTGAATCCAGTGGCAAAGTGAGCAAGGGACTCACGTCTGAGCGTACCCTGCCACACTTATGGCGGCCAAAAGCGGTACAAAAGGGGGGTGGTGAATGGAGGTGGATTAAACCCAGATCAGTTGACTGGGGGTGAGTGTTTGATTTGCTCAAACGCTCCGTCCATCATCCCCTTTTGTTTCGCTTTGTTCGCCCTAAGTGTGGCAGGGTATGCTCAGACGTGAGTCCCTTGCTCACTTGGCCACTGGATTCAAGATAGCCTGGCTGATGAGGATTATGAATCCGAAACCGGTCCCAGGATGCTTGTTTCCGGTCCATGGAAGACATGGCTTGGCAGTTCGGGCTGTACTGTTCCCATGAGGCACAGGGTCAGACTGATTTGCATATAGCCATGTCTGAAATGGGGTGGCTGAGTGGGCTAAAGAATGGTGGTGGATTAAACCCAGATCAGTTGACTGGGGGTGAGTGTTTGATTTGCTCAAACGCTCCGTCCATTAACCCCCTTTTGTTTCTACTTGAGCGGCAGCTTTGTCAATGCGAAGGAAGGTTTCTCAATGCGAGTGGTTGTGACCTGCCGCGACCACTCGCATTGAGAAATCCGACGACCCGCTTTGAGAAATCGCCCCAGGAAGTTGATTCGCTCGCCAACTAGACCATGGCGGGCGTGAGCAAGGAAAAATCTCATCAGGAGGTAGATATTCCCCGCTCCGGCACATAACGTTGAAGAGCGCAAGCGTAAAAAAAAAACTTGCTACGCTCCATGGAGCGGAGTGTTTAGGAACTATGCGAGCTCCGCGGAGTACGGAAAGCTCCGCGAGCAGAGTTCACCACCCAGAATGAGATAATATACAACACCATGAAAACATAGCAAACAGTTACTTGCCTTTGGCAACGCTCTTTCTAGTGGATACTCCTTTACCTGCATATTCCTCACCTTGACTGGGTCCTCCAACTTTAAAGCAGAGTAGGAGACATCATGCAGCTCAATGTCGACGTCATTCTGCTCCAGAAGTGGCAAGCGGAGACTCATATAAGCACTTCCCATGCTCACTGTGAACTACAGAGGTCTATGAGTTCATTATCTCACAGGTCTGTATCACATATGCCGGCCCTGGCCAGATATTAATTCACAATTTTATCATGATTAGAATTCAAAAATTCAAATTGTATTCTCAGCAGCAAGGGTATATATAAATCGCTGAGTGATGACTGCGCAGTGATATGATGATAAAACAGTCCGATCCACATTTTGTTCACAAAAACAGGGCTGTAAATTGCTTTTGTACAATACAAGTTAAGCAAAGGCGATTCTTAGAAGATATAATTTATATGAAATAGTCCCTCTATAGTCAATGTTTTGACCGTTCCAGTTAATTACCGTGGTCTCATCAGGACGGTAGATCGTCGCCTCTCCAATATGCTTCTCAACTATATTCAATACAACCCAGTAAGGATTCTTCTGTACCTCGGGGCAGCGTACCTGGGAGGAAGTCAAATTCAATTAAGCAGTTCCAGCGCCTGTTCGTTGGACCAAACAACTGCAGCCAGTGAATGCACAGCTCGCTGTCAAACACGTTTGTGTGATACTTCCTGATGAGACCATCGTCACTGACTGTCTTGTCTGTGAGAAGCTGCACCCGCCCTCCTGTGATTGTGGGCCGGAAGACCTTCACCGCCAAGTGAAATGCTCGCAACTCCAACAGCTTGATGTGGAGTTGGGTCTCTGCCGGTGACGAGGGTTCCCTAGTCTCTGTCTCCCTTATGTCCTTCTCATCCCAGACGTGATACATCCGTTGCCACTGTTAAGTCTGGGTGGAATAGAGAGAGGGGTCTGCCAGTGACACAATCTAATTCACTGGAGAAAATGTTGGATACTGCCTACAATAGGGTGAGTCAGTGTCTGGAAGGACACAAAGAGGTTTTGCAGCTGCACCAGTTGTAGAGGCAGGTCACTCAGTGGCATGATGTCCTGGACGTTGCCTTTGTATGCCATGGCCATGAAAGAACTGGGAGACCTGCTGGGTTTGCAGCAGGTTCTGGCGCTGGCAATGTTGAAAAACCCTACTGTAGCCAAAAAGGGATGAGATTTGTGATGAAATTGCGTGGCGGAGGCAGACAGACCCAAGGAATCTGTGTGGGGCCTAGTCTGTTTTCTTGCTTAAAAGACGAGAGCCATTAAATAGCTTGTCCATTAACGATGCTTGGGTATCTTTAGCGAAGCATATAAATCTAATCCAGGCAATGCACCGAAGTTCCACACTCATGCCAATCGCTTGACCCAAGCAATGGGCTATGTCCAAGTCATAACATAGGGCAAACTTTGCTGCAACACATCTTCCCTGAATAGCTTGTGTTCGTCGGCAGAGTTTAGGCCACTGTTTCCCACAGGGCATGATTATATTTGGGAGCATTGTCATTCAGGCCCTCCAGGGTATAGCGATGTGCAAAAGAATATCGCCAGTTTTTGTAACAAGCCTGCACTTTTCATAAAAATGCCAGTGAATGCTACCTCGTCCTTGCATTGTCCCAGCGCTCGCCAATGGGCCAATAAAAAAAGGAGTCTCAGCAGCAGGCAAGTGATGTGTTCTTTGTTTATTTACTCCTCATCGGCCTGCCTGCTGTTTTGCATTCATCTGAAGGGCTTCAGACTCCACCACCTGCCTGACCGGAGGACCTTCCTAGCTGCAGCCTGGACTCTTCTGCAGCCAGAGGAGAGAACAGACTGTACGTCGGAGAACGGGGCACCAACAAGAAGATCAGGTAGGTTATACTGGCATACTGCAGCAGTGTGCTTCTGTCTACTCCACTCCTACAGCTTGCCCGTTCTTCTTTATCCTCGCCCAGGGCTGTGGGTGCCCTAGGCAAGGAAATGGAAGGGGGCATGGGCAACACAGTGTGGTGGCCCCTGAGAGGGGGCAGTATATAACTGCAGGGTTCCTCCTCCCATGGGGGATGTGGTGGGACCTGGGACAAGCCAAGATTTAAATGTAGTGGAACACCGGGCCCAGTGGGCCAATATTTTTCTAAAGGGGCCCACCAAACGCGCCAGTGCCCCGTCCACTGCTTGAAAAAAAACACTGGTTGAGCCCTCTGTCCTTTCTTTGGTGGCTCCCACTCACCCCTTCTCATCCAGCTCTCCCTCACTAGTGTTTTGGTGGTGGGGGTCCAATGTTTTCAGGATACAATGATGAGTGTAGAGGGTAGTGTTTGGCAATAGGGACATTGGTAGGGTAGGGGTCAATTTGGGCGGGGGTGGCAGGATAGAGGGCAGTGTTATGGCATTAGCAGACAGTGTAGGCTTTTTTGCTCAAGGTGACCCCGCACACTAAAACAGTAAATATTACAATATCAGTAATGTTGTACATATTATTCCATTGTCTTTCCAGTCATTCTCCCAAGAATTCCAAAGTCAGGTTTCTTCAGTAGACAAATTCTTTATTCACAAGAGACTTTTAAAACCAATAGCCTAGGCTGACTTTGGAATTCTTGGGAGAATGACTGGAAAGACAATGGAATAATATGTACAACATTACTGATATTGTAATATTTACTGTTTTAGTGTGCGGGGTCACCTTGAGCAATTTTGATTTGTAAAACAAATTTCTTGTTTTCTGAAATTGGGATCTAGGGGATTGTATCCCAGACAACCTGCACCTAGACACACGTATACTTTAGGGATTTTGTCACCAGTGCGGGCAAAGTAGCCTTAATCCCCTGTTCAGACAGTGTAGCCTTGTAGTGTTTTGAGGGTAGGTGTCAGTGTGGGGGATTCGTTTTAGGGAAAGCAGAAAGGGCAAGTGTTTTGTGGGAACGGATGATGGCGGTGTTTTGGGGAAAGGGGCTATGGTTTTCAAGGTTAGTGTGGTGGGGTTGATGGCAGTGCTGTGGGGTAGGGTGACATGGAAAAGGGCTAGGCTATTCTGACTTCTTTTTGTTCTTTTGTAGAGTCTTGGAGGGTAGATTTTGTTGGTTCTAGAGCTCTCGGGCTGTCTGGTAACTACAATATACTCTTGCTGCTTCAAGGCTCTGGTCGGTCTGGTGTTCAGTACACTTCAGGGAAACTCAGAACCTTGTGGGCTGGATCCATATTTTTGAACTCCCACTTGAAAAGGGTGGAGGTAACATGTGTGCCCATCTCCCTTTCACAGTTTGCATCATGCCTATCCTATCTATCCTACACAATTATTGCAAGTGTAAAAAGGAGCCCCTTTTCACAGGACAGATCCAACGGAAACTCTTTGTTTTGTAGCACATTCCAGTTTTTAAAAAAAAATTCAATTTTGGGGATATTTCGTGTTTACAACAGGGGTCTTCAACCTTTTTTGAAGTGAGAGCCACTTCTGATCAGTGAAAATCTTAAGCTACTTAAGGCTAATCATATTGCACATTGTTACCAGACAGTTTGTCAAGTAGGGCCTTTTAGATTGAAGACTAACCATTTGTCTGCCCCTTCCGCGCCATGGTACTCCAATGATCTCAAGAAATGTAAAAGAAAATGTAGGCACCAATAACAATTTTGGAGGAAGAGTTACAGCCTGTCGTTCAACACAGTTAAATCACTTTCATCCTTTGGATATAAAAATGTAGCAACTCCCAGCTAAAAAGCTGTGATGAACTAGTCAAATTCTTTTTTCCAAAGTAAATAAAATATTCCTGAATTTTAAGATAACACCAGATAATCTTTAGGGACAGATACAGTGGCGTAATGTGCGGTGAATTAACTAACTTACCATTTCCTGGTAATGAGTACATATACCCAACTTTCTGAAGAGAAAGTATCTAATCTTATCAACACTATGACATGTGGAGCCCCTGCAGATTCTTGCCCTCCATCCGGTTTCAGCTACCATTTCTGCTCATCTCACTTTGTTATTACAATGGTGCTCAAGTCCGTCTTTTTTCCAGATGCTTGTAAAAAGGCATTGATTTTGCCACTTCTAAAGACTTCTTCCCTCGATCGCTCAGATGTAAAGAACTGAATGGTCTTTTCTCTACCCGATGAAATTTTAGAAAAGACCATGAATACGGACTGTCTGGATCCTACTAAACATGGGTTTAGACCCTACTACTGTACAGAGTCGACCTTATCTGCAGTAACTGAAGAGATCAGATCCACTATGGATAGAGGAGATTAATGCAGCCTTGATCATATTGGATACGGTTAACCATTTCTCTTTGGTAAGCCGTTTAGAAAGTATAAGCATCAAAGTTACTGCTCTCAAACTGACCAGGTTCTTTTTGTCAAACAGAGCAATTTGTATCTTTGGAAGATTTTACCTCTGCCCCATTTTCACTTCCTTGTGGGGTCTCGGGGATCTTCAATAAGTCTGACTTTGCCTAATGCCTACAGCACTCCATTAATTGAACTAGTTCGATCCTGTGGGTTCTCCTCATTCTTTTATGCCAGTGGTACCCAAATAGTGGTATTGGTTACTGCAGAACCTGAAAAAGAGGCAAAAGATTTTAGAACGATTATGACTAGCATCGCTAATTCGATGCAGAAGAATTTCTTAAAATTGGACGCAGAAAAAACCGAGTTAGTGCTATTTGGTAAGGATTCCTCCTTCTGGAACACCTTTTGGTGCCACACAGTCTCGAGCCGCTTCCACTCCAGTCCAGAAGGCTAGAAATTTGGGTAGACGTCTTTGACTCAAACCTCACTTTTATTGACCACTACAATCAGGCAACCTCTTCCTGTTTCCTTATGTTAAAATATTCAAAGAAAATCTTGCCCTTCCTTCCCATGGATCTTAGGAAAAGTGTTATCCTGGCTCTTGTCGTATCTAAAATGGATTATTGTATTGATCTTTATATGGGCTCCCAGTTGTCTTCTCAATTCGTTTCAAACAGTCCAAAATGTGGCAGCAAGACTGCTGAAGAACCTCCACAAATTCTGCTCAGCCTTTAACGCCATTTAAAACCTCCATCGGCTGCCTATTAGGGAAAGAATTACATTCAAAGCCTTATCATAAGGCACTGCATCAGGTTGGCCCTCGCTTCCTACAAGATGTTTAAATGATATTCCCCTTCTCGTACTCTATGATCCAGAAATATTAGGCATGTATGTGTACCCAGAATAAAAAGTGTCCATTGGGGAGGGAGACGTTTCTCCTACTCTACCTCCAGATGGTGGAACTCTATCCAATCATTTCAGGTCAGCCTCAACTATTGAAGTTCAGGAAGGAACATAAGTCTTTTCCTTTCAGCCCATAGTTTAATGTTCTCATCTAACTGCTAGGCAAATGTTTAGGTATGTTATATCCCATACTGTCAGGTTTCAAATGACACTAGTGCCAGGATGCCTTTTTGGTAATCGTGCGCTTGATTTAAAATGTATTTAAAATTGTCGATCTCTAAAAAGGCCTAAATCAATAAATTGAATTGAAATTCAAGTTTATCATTGTAATCCTATTGTTGGAAAACTTGTGATTTTTAACCCCATGAGGCGGTTCCTTTCCAGAAAGCATTCAGGTTGTAATCATGAGTCAAATCATGCTGAGGAGGTTAAAATATTCAAATTGAATTCTAATTACACATGAAATGTTCATTGTTCAATATATTTCTCTTATTTTAATGTGAGGACTTTATTGCTTAAGGAAAATAATTAGTATTTGTTTTTCTATATGTAGGAAGCATTACATTAATGAAACCACTGTATCCTACCTTCTTTGTTTCCTTTCCTGTTCTTTATGAATGTTTCTATTGTTGAACTTTAAAGATTGCCCGAAATTAAGAATTGTGCTCTACATAACTTTGCTGTGTTACAGTATGTTTATTTTTTATGTACAACTTTTATCTCTTATGTGTATGGCAACTGATGTTTTGTTTTGCTTTAATAATCAGCTTATGTTTATTAGGTTTTATTATTCAATAAAATGTTTCAAACACAACAAATGTTAGTTGATATGTATTTACAACTGCAGCATTTTTATTGTATGGGCAGTTTCAAAGGGGCCAAAAATACGGTCTGCGGGTTGACGGAGGACCACATTGGCATCAGCAGGGAGAGGTTTGGGCAGGTGATTGGGGGTACATGTAAAGTTGGAATTAGGGGGAACAACACATGTACATTGTGTGGACTGTGATTCCTGGAGTTATTGTGAGGGATATCAATCTAGCCTGTAAATGAATCCCCTAGTGATTATTATCACGGTGAAGATCCCTCAGAAATAAAATGATGTTACTGTCAATGCCAATGGAGGACATCAACTGCCACAGCTTGGACCCATTGACCCAGTCGAATGCTGAGGACAGGTCCATGAAGGCTAGGCATACGGGGCTTGGAACGAGCCACAGTGTATTTGTTCAGAACCATATACAGGTTTAAACACTGTTCCACAGTGGAACGACCTGGGCGAATGCCGTTTTGGATATTGGATAAAAAGTTGTTTTCCTCAACCCATGATACAATGGGTTTATAACAATAGGTACTGTCCCGTTATCCCTTTTTAAATGCCGGGACTATAATCAATAAAGCCCAAGACTTTGTGCGGCCAATCTGGACTGCAGTATTGATGAGAGCTGTGAGGACAGGCACCCAGGTTTTTAAGTGGGCAATGTAGAGATCTGGTAGGATCCCATCTGGCGCGGGGCCTTGTTCTTAGATAGACCCAGAATACCGGCACTCACCTCTTGCGTGGTGAAAATAAGTTCCGACTTGCCTTCCACCCTTTCCTGACCCTCAATTGGAGGGGTATCCAACTGGAAGATACCCTCGAAATGATGTACCCAATCGTCCTCCGTGATTTGGGCATCCAGTAAATTAGCATTATTTCCAGATAGAAATGGGCTGTTAATAATGCCCCAGAACTTTGAGCTATTACGCAGTGTACTAGCCTCCACTAAATCGTTCTAGGCCTCCTCCTTCAGGGCAGACTTGCGAGTTGCTAGAGCAGCCTTATATGCTCTTTGTAGGCCTTTGTCTCGGGGCTTAACACCCAAGGCCTGTCACAGGTTCATGGAAGCGTGGGAGCACGCCAAGTCAAACCAATGTGGACCTGGTTGCTAACGGCCACTACCCGGGTCCCGTAATAACTTCCTTATAGCAGTAGACATGGATCCAAATGCACCCATGATGTCCGGAGCACTTGCCTCATCGTCGAGACAGGTGGCAAACTCGCTGCAACACTGAGTTAAAAGGGACTCGTGGAGTAGCTCTGGGACAATACACTCCCACGTTACGCTTCTTCCCACTTCCACTGCTTTACGGGGGACACCAGCCCCCCCCCCCGCCCACCTTGGTATGTCCGAGTGTTCGGGTCCAGCCTGTTAAGACACAAATGGGGTTGTGGTCACTACATTCACTCGCCTGCACAGAAAAATCAGTAACCAGAGAGTAAAATGGGGTAGATACAAAGGTGAATTCAGTAAAGGTCTCACACCCTCTCCCAATAAAGGTGGGAGTAATGTCTGTTTTCCCCGGAGGCAGCTTATTAATTATAGATGTCAGATCAAATTCAAGAAAAATGGAGTTAAGCTCAATACCCTGGGGAGTATGTTCCATGTGTAAGCCTGCTTGTCGTGCACAGCCCATAACTTCCACTCCTCCTTGCCTGATGTCCCCACACATGAGTGTTAAAATCCCCTGTTAGAAAAATGTAGTGATAACTCTGACCCTTCAAGATGCTATCCTGAAGTACAGACCCCAGCAGAGTTATATTTCCCTCATCCGGGTGTGTAACTCCTGCGTTGCAAAAGTTTACCAGAAGTAACTTGCTCTTTCCACTGGACAACAACATCACATGTAAATTGGGAGAGACAAATAGTGAAGTATTATAAGAAACTGGCTCTGTATACTGCACCAAAGTTAGGTACAGTGTGTATAGAGTCCAAGGGTCTCCAGAGGTAGGCAGAGGTTAAAGTTAGATAGAAACTTACTCTCTAAAGTGGTAGCTTGGTCGAGCAGTAAGGCAGTATCAGAGGAAAGTGTTAAGCATTTGATGTACACACTCAGTCAGCAAATGTATTCACACACTCAAGAACTGAACTCTAGGCTAATTGTTTTTGTATAAAAACATATACTGTTGTTTTATTTCTAGAACTAAGCAAGCCTGGCACAGGTAAGCATAAAAATACTTAGCAGTAATAATTTACTTGTATGAACACAGTTCAAGTAGGCAGTAGAAATTTTACTTTGTTTGATTTACAGGGGAGCAGTAGTATGCAACACTTAGCAAATACCGTACATTGAAATGAATAGGCTTTTTCAGTAAATTGCAGGTAAGTTACTTTTTACGTTACTTTTCTAACTCAGTGCTGTATACCTAGATTCAGCACTGGTACATTTCCTAGAAACAGGTAAGTAATTACGTTTTGGTTATTCGCATGATTTCTAAAGAATATTTTCAGTTTTCAAAAGTCCACACTTGGAAATTTTTTGGAGCAGGTAAGGTAAGGTAAAGTTTATTATTTGTACATGGTTAATTAAAACCTTTACAAAATTGTAAAAACCCCAATATATACATTTTAAAAGACGTGTGTACTTAGGCATATCAAGTTAAATTAGATTAAAAAAGAAGAATTAATTGAGATCAGTTCGTGCTTATCCTCAGAGCCGTGTAATTTTCGTCATGCACTGTTTAGTCTTTTCTTTGTCGAATCAAAGAACCTCACGACCTGGCAGTTCAATTTAGTGTTATTGGTGTTAAAACACAGTTTGACTGCCTGCCTGCAGGACCAAACGGCATGTAGTGTAAAGAATGGTTGTAAAAAGTTATGCCTCAGGTCCTTTAGTCTAGGACAGATGCAGATTACATGGACAATGTCCTCCTTGGCGGTTTTACACAGGCGACACTGCTGTGAAGAGTTATTTCTTACCCACGGTAGGAGGTGGGGGAGTATGGGGATCACCCCTAGACAAAGTTTTAGCAGCTTTTCTTTGAGTTCCCTTTTCATACCGATATTGAGGTATGCTTGCGGTTGTTTTTTCCCATAGTCACCCAACGTTATCCAGCCGTGCGCCCTGTTTGCTACATCATGCTTGTCTTCAATCACAGAGACAATACGCGCCGATGTTTTGGCGATTTTCTTTAAGGACAAAAGGTCTATTGATGTTTCCCAGATGTCGGTCAGGCCAAGAACTTGAAGTGATTCAAATAGGTAGTCTCAAGGCGAGGATTTGTGGTGCCGAAGTAGCTCTTCCCATACGTTGGAACTTAAGGAGCCCGTCTCTGCTATGCGGATCTTGTGCCAGCTGGCTATGCACACGCTCCGCCTTTCTAGGGTTTGTTTGAGGATGCCAAACTCTAGTCGAATTTGGGCTGGTGAGACGTATTTTGGAATATTGAAAAGAGCCCTGTATGTGTTGGCTATGACTGTGTCCGGTAATGCGGCATCCTTCCCGTGGAGCGATTCACTGCTGTAAGTGAGAGTAGGCTGTGGTTTTGCACGCAAGATTTCAAGGAGAGGTTTAAAGGTGAGATTAGGTAGTTTGGCCTTTAATCGTTTTAATGCCAGGTAGATCGTCGTTGCCTTGCCTCGTTAGGAGTCAAGTTGTGCCCTAGACGTGTTTTTGGAGTCCAGGATAACTCCCAGATATTTATAAGAGGACCCAAGGTAGGTCGGCTAGCAAAAGATGAAATAGTAGTGGTGCTAATACGCACCCCGGTTGTAGCCCTTTTGTTGTCCTGATGACGTGCCTGCCCCAAGTTTAATTTTGATCTAGGTTTTTGAATGGAGCATTATTAGCGCTTCTAGGAGGCGTTTCAGTATTCCCCAGTGGTCCAGTTTCTGCCATAGTTTGTTGCGGTCCACATGGTCGAATGCTGCGGTATAGTCGATAAACGCGAGGTATAAAGATGACTTGGTCTCTTTTGCTGCTCCCATCAGCAAGGACAATGCCATGATGTTGGTTGTGGTCCCTTGGCCTTTGGAGAAACCCGTTTGATTAATTGCAATAATTGAGTTTTCGGATACCCATGAAGTTAGTTCCTCCAGGATGACTCCAGCGAAGTGTTTAGCCTCCACGTCTAGTAGGGAAATGAGCTGGTAGCTGCTGGGATGCTTCTTGCTACTGCGTTTGTAAATCGGGCTGATGACTGACCCGTGCCAACACTCTGGGAGAGTCTGAGTGTGTTCAATATTATTAAATATTGGCGCCAACGAGTCACTCCAGAACTCCACGTCTGTTTTATACAATATCGTTGGTATGCCATTCGGCCCTGGTGCCCCAGAGGGTCGCCCCCTCGATATTTTTCGTTTGATGACTACTGGCAGGATTTCGTAAGATGGGCCAAGCTCGATAACCTTTGCAGGGCCTTCATCCGTATTGGGTTTAGAAAATATTATTGAGCTAGTGGCTCCGTGGGCACACTTTCCCTTAATTTCTGTGCCTGTGCAGTTCGAATTTCCTTTTGTTTTTGACCTTATGGCTTTTGGACAAGAATTGTATATAGCGACGTCCTCCATGGTGTCGTCATTATTAAAATGCGTCGATAGGTAATTTGTCCATACCTCCTCTGAGATATTTGAGTTTTGACCTAAGTGATCAGGGTTCTGTAGTCTTTTGATCATTTGCCAAAACTTGGAGCTGTTTTTCTGTTTCCCTTCGTAGAGAAGTTTTACCCACAGGTCTTCATTTCTTAGTTTCTGCCTTTCCCATTTCAACCGTTTGAGTTGGCTTTTTGCTGCCCGTAGATCACGTTGTAGGCACTGGTTTGTCTGATCCTTCCGCAATTGCCTCAGTTTTTGATGTATTAGTCGTTTTTGTATTTTCATTGTTTGTTTACTTGAATTTCCCTTCCCTCGACGTGGGCTTTTAGGCATAATTTCTTCCATTTTCTCTCTGATGGCATGAATAAAGTTTTGCCAAACATCCGACACCTTGGTTGAGGAGCTAGCAATTTCCTTGAAGAGGGTTTTCGCTTTGCAGCTTACGGAGTCAATATTGCCGGTGTTGCACCGTAGGCGCTTTAAGTTGGAGCTGACTTCTGTGTCAGGGCCTATAAATGGTGCTGTTACCAGTTGACAGTTTGATCTTAATTTGGCTTCTAGAGGCAGGTGGTCACTGAGGTCTCTCGTCCCTATTCTAAAGGATGTTACCCAGAAAAACATGTTTAAAGATATAAACATGTAATCGAGATGAGTAGATTGTTTGTTGGAGTGGAAGGTAGCTACTGGTGGATCATCCTCAGCGTAGCGACAGTTTAAGGCCCTTAAATTAAGTTGCTCCAAAGATTTTTTGAGTGCTTTGTTGATTTCTGGTTTTTTGTTGGGCCTTGTGTTGGTACGCCGCATGCTGCATTCAAATTTTGGATGAGGTCATTGTCTTCGTCTTTGTTAATGAGGTTCATATTAAAGTCGCCGGCCAAGATGAATGAGTCGAACTCCTTTGATTCCATAATGTTTTCCAGCATTTTTGCCAAGTCTTCCACCGCTTTTTGTTTCTGCTTGGGTTGGATGTATGTGTTAATTACGATTACTCCCTTCACCTGCTTTTTTAACCGGAACAGGATCTTTACCATCTGTATAGCACTTGGGGGAGTTATGTGGAAATCTATTATCTCAAATTCGCCTATTGTAGGTATTGAGGCGAAGAACATTAAGCCTCCTGACCTTCGCCCAAAGAAGGTGTTTTTGTTTGCCGGAATGCAGCACGAAGTAAACCCTTGGAGCTCGAATGCTTTTTCTTCCAAAGTTTCTTGGAGTAATAGAAGGTCGAATGCACTCAGGTATTGAAGAAACTCAAGGTTGTTGCTTTTACTAGCTAAGCCGTTGATGTTCCAGGAGCAGATTCTGAGTTCCCTGGGCTTGCCTGGATGGGTGGTGAATTATTCCCTTTTTTGTCAATTGTCGACAGTCGTTGTAATGAATGTACGTTGTATTGATTTCCAGTTATGGATGGTTTTTGGCGAAAAATAGCTACCTTGAGTTTGTTTTTGCCCAGGCCGAGGACTTTTTGTGTCTAGTGGTAGCAACTTCGGCGAACTGTTCCTTGCTCCCTTGAGTATGGAGTTAGTGATTTTTTGCACCGAGGGTCTTGCCGATGGTAAGAGAGGTGTCGGATAGCGTGGTCGCTGTTCGAGCCTCGGTTCAATCCCCCATTGCTGGAATGTTGCTCCTTTTTCCATAATTTTGTGTGCTATTTCTTGTGAGTGCCATGTTGCTTTTGTTATGTCTGGGTGATAGGGCTCAGTATTTGGCTGAAACGTTATTAGCATAAGGTCGTTTGAGCTGATGGTTGCTAGGTTGGTCACTGAACGTAGGAGTCTTAGTATATTGCTCCTATTTAGTATGTCATCCCTACCTCGAGATGTATATTCAGGGATGAATAAAATTGATGTTGGGCTATTCACATGCTCTGGTGTTGGTGAGTTGGTTTGAGGTCTCTCGTAGCCCTGTTGAGTTGGTTGAGGGGAGTGACTTGGGCGTACCATATCCAGATAATTTGGTTGTTCATTTTGATCGCGGTCAATCCTTGATCCCCAGGTTTTGTTGTTCAACTTGCGTACAGATTGCTGAGTTGGCTCCGCATTGTTAGCCATGGCGTTTTCATCTCTTCCTGTTGTTGGAACACTTTCGATTGGAGTTGGTTCAGCATTAGAAGCGTTATGTACTATTTGAGTTGGTTTGAATTGTAAGAGTTTCTGTTTTACACGATGTGGTGGGGACTCTGGTGAAGTATTTTCAGCGACCTTGCACGTGGGAGGCGATTGTTCGTTGTAATTTGGTGACCTGCTGTAGGTGGCTGGTAAAGGAGAAGAATTTGATTGTATTTCAATTGTGTTTAATCTTGCGACCATTAGTAATCGATTTCTTCCTTTCCTTTTTTTCTTTCTGCGGATCCTATTAGAGGCCTGTTTCTCTGCTGGCGATGGTTCACGTATAGTCTCAGAAGTGGTCATTAGCTCTGTTTCCGTAAGTCTGGATGATGGTGTTTGGACTGAGGGCAGGGCAGTTGCTGAGCTCTGCTCAGCCCGCTGCTCCGTCGCCAGGCCTGCTGATGCCACTGGGAGCTCTAGAAGTAGATCCGAGGTTTGCGGGATCCTGGTTTGTTGAACTGTCGATTTTAGGTCGGATATCAAATCGCCTAACATAGATGGTAAGAAAGATAGTTTATCTAAGATTGGATCACAGGGTAGTAATTGTGATGGAGCTAGTTGAGCAGCAAAAACGGCGTCTTCACCCCTCCTTATCAGACTGTTCAGTTTCGAAATTTTCCTGTTGATTCCTGAGATGGAATCGGCCATTGTCTGCAGAACTGAAAGCTGCAGGTCCATTTTATGAGACTGAAATTCCAAGGCTGTGGCCGAGTATTGCAGGGTGTTCAAGATTGTTAGCCATATAGACTCGGGGGCTGTCTTCCCTGGGTTACTACTCCTCTTTAATGTTGGAGATGCGTCAATGGATGGTTTCCCTTCCGATGGTTTGAGGGTATAAGTAGCAACTAGTTCCTCCCCCTCCAGTGCTGCTATGGAAGACATGTCATTATTTATGGAGTTATTGATTGATTGAGAATCATTGTATGGTAGTAAGGTACGGCGTTGGGATGGATTTGGCGTTGCTAACTTGTTGCTTGAGACTGTTTGTTCAGGAGTGTTACACAGGTTTAATTGAAGTTACTTGATTTTGGACAAGAATGTGTTTAAGAATGGAAGAGATTGAGTGCCACTTCCTTGCTCTTCAATTACTGTAAATGGTTTTGGTTGTGAGTCTCTAGTTCCCTTCGTTGAATTGAATGAACTGCTAAGTAGTTGAGAAGAAGATATGTCTTCTCTTCGCTCCTCATTGTGGATCAGTACCTTGACTTTCACTGACGCGTCCTGATTTCCTATGGGGGGGCGAGCTGAACTTCCCAGGATGAGCCTCGCCCCGATCCATTGAATGTGCATCGGTTACCGTCTCTAAAGGCTCAGCTTTCTTCGATATACTCCATTCAGTGATGGAAACTTTTCTAGTGGATGCCATTTCTGAAGTATTGTAATTAGTGGGGTCTCCGTCTGCTATGTGAGTGTCCGCTGCCGTTCTTCTAGAAGCAGGAGGAACTGGTGTTGGTGCGACAGCGGCAGTCTCAATTCTGGGTGAGTGGGGGACATCGGCTAGTCGGGAGTCGACTATTTGATCACTAGAAATCCGGCTACAGTCGAATTCGCTTTGTAAGAGCGATGTGTGGAGTCCACTTATGTTTCCTATCTTGGAATAAATAGCTATCCCAGGATCTTTCAGGAACGAGAACTTAGTGTAAATCTTTGGTTGGTAGGAACATGTCCTTTTCTTAGCTGGCATTCCATCAATGATTACAAGATTATCTGAAACAGTTGGTGCTGGCTTTGATGCTGAAGGTAATGAGGTTTGTGTAGATCTCTGTGATTGCTGAAGGGCTGTAACTAGACGAGGGGATGCCGCAGAGGACTTGGTTTGAGCGTTTTTGTTTGTTAATTGAATTGAGGTTGAATTTTGGTTTACTGTTAGTATTGGCATTTCCACTGGTGCGAGGGTTGTATCCTCTTTTATTTTGTTGCAGGCGGAATGGCTGTCTTCCTGCGAATTGTTTGGATGTAGTGGAGATGTTTTGTCCAATTTCCCCAGTTTCCTTTTCCGTGGTTTAGATTTAGGTTTGGGGTTGGATTTTGGTTTTGGTATCTGTCTAATTCTTCCTGATCTTATTGTTCTGCTTTTTCCTGTTTTCTCCCTTCCCTCTTCCCTTCTTTTTTTAGCTTGTTGTGTCCTTGTTGTGTCTTGTTGCTGGCGTTTTGTTAGAGTTAGACAAGCAGGGCAAAGCAGGTCAAATGGGATCAGCTGCGTGGTTCCTGCTTATTTATTTATTTATATAATTTATTTAAAGCCATTTGTAAAGCGCCTGGTTACTCAAGAACAGAGTGTCCCCGCGCTGAATACTGTAATGATGCATTGGAGGGAAGAACACGGGTACACCAAACATGGGCGAGGGAAGGAGAAGGGATTAAGTGTGTGGGAATAGAAAAGTTTTGAGTTTTCCTCGAAACCTAATTTCAGAGGGTTCCATGCGGATCTCAAATGGGAGCTCGTTCCAACACTTAGCAGTCAGATATCTGAACGAGTAGCCGCCCATCCTTGCTCTATTGATTTTAGGGATTTTGAACAACATTACTCCAGAAGATCTCAAATTTCTGGTGGCGCGATGTGTTGTAAGAAGGCATTTTAGATATTCTGTCCCCGTGCCATGGGAAATACGATGGGCAAAGCATAAGGACTTAAATTTAATTCGTTCCACCATGGGGAGCCAGCGGAGTTTGGACAAGGCAGATTTCCCTGAGGCTCTGCGAGGGAGCTTGAGCCTCAG